>NW_026622743.1:0-1479166 GCF_028827025.1 Penicillium cataractarum | reverse complement strand
CAAAATTGATTCAGTAACTTATCAGAAGGGACCTTAGAGAATCTTTCTGGAAATATTATCGTGAAATAGCCATTGGGTAAGAGGAGTGAGTGGTGGGGAAATACGGTATCTGATCGTGTCCATCCTCTCGTCCACATCGGGCAAGCCATTCCGCCCATTGCAGTCCACTTTTCCGTCTCCACATTCGATCTCCCAAACTAAACATGATCCCACAAAAATAGAATGCAATCCCGGCTACTTCAAGTATATCAGCACGACAAGATCCAGCAAATAATGCAACATATTCATTTAATCATCACCGCCCCTCTCTTTCATACCCCTCCTCCAACTCGTGAATATACAACACCGCAAAAATGGCCGCTCTCACTGGTATCATGGTGGCACTGATCACCCCCTTCACCGATGACCAGTCTGCCATCGACGAGTCTCGCCTCCAAGCACACATCGAGCGCCTCATCCAAGCCGGTGTCCACGGCCTTGTCCCCGGCGGTAGCACCGGCGAATTCACAGTCATGACCACTGCCGAGCGCAAGCAACTGACCGAGCTCTGCGTGAAGTTCGCCGCCGGTCGTGTCCCCGTTGTCGTCGGTACTGGCAGTCTCCACACCGCAGAGGCAGTCGAGCTCTCAGTTCACGCCGGCCAAGTCGGTGCTACCGCCGTCATGGTTGTCCCACCCTTCTATGACGCCGTCAACCTGGAGCAGCTACAGGAGATGCTTGCCGAAATTCACAACGCCTCCAAGTTGCCTATTATGTACTATAATATCCCTTCCGCATCGGGTCTGACCCTCTCTCCCACCGAGATTGCCGGTCTGTCCAAGTTTGGCGTTAAGTATCTCAAGGATACCTCTGGTAACGCGCCCGCTCTCACGGAGCTTATCTTTTCGCTGTCGGATCAGATTATTGCTTTCAACGGTTGGGATACCCTCACTTTCTACGGCTTGGCAGCTGGCTGCCCCGGTGGTGTGTGGGGTGCTGCAAACATGATTCCAGAGCTGGCAGTTGAATTGTGGGATGCCGTTGCTGTCAAGGGTGACTTGAAGCGTGGCCGTGAGCTTTGGGCTAAGGCTTACCCAGTTTGCAAGTTCCTCGAGTCTCACAACTATGCCTCGGCTGTGAAGACCGGTGTGGAACTCACTGGACAGCCTACCGGTGGTCTGCGCAAGCCATTTGCTCTGCTGAAGCCTGAGCTGCAGGCGGAGCTGAAGCAACTGCTTGAGAATGCAGGTGTGAAGACTGTTTGATAAATGTATTCGTGATATGATTTTTTTAGATTTACATATGCATATGAAAATGGATGCACATGACGTTATGTTAATGACCTGGGTCATCATCGTTTCTTCGTACAAGTTACCGATCGTAACGGACAAAAGGCACGGACAAGAAGGGAAAATAAGATACAGACAAGAAAATACTGCCGCAGTTCAACAAAAGAGAGGCCAGATCTGCTCCTGCTTGCAAATATCAATCCACATTGGCATCGGCTCACTTCGATTCGCAGTCAGATGTTCATCCTGTTTGCGCCAGAGCTTAGTCATTATATCTCGAGCCATGGCATACGAGGTAAAGCCACACTTGGCGCTCGCATTATCGAGCCATTGGATAACTGCTTTTCGCCTCGCCGGAGTGAGAGCCTCACATCCAGCAATAAACGCAGGCCAAGCAGTTCCCGGCCCAGCGAGACTAGCATCTGACAAGGAAGCGCTACATTGCTCCAGTGCCGTGATGACACTATCCACATAACCCTGTAGAGCAGCGGGATGAGTATCGTGGACTCGGCGGTAAAAAAAAATTACCAAGGCTCCGTTGAGTGCCTCTAGCATATGTGCATGTGGCTTGCAGGTCGCTTGAAGGTCTGCAGATCCGCCCCTCGTGCGGCCAAGGCTGAATGAACATATTAGGTTCTCAAGCCGCATTGCACGGCGCTGAAGGGCTTCATATGCCTCGAGGCGCAAGTTCTTGCCACAATCACGAGCAGTCTGCCATGTTGCCAGAACATTCGCTAGCCTGGTTGTTTGCGACACCAGGCTAAGCCAGGTCTCGGGAATGCCGTAAATTTGTTTGTACAGTGTTTCGGGGAAACTGCGGGAGTCGTGAAGGTGAATATCGTGGTATCCGGAAGCCCGGTCTTTGGGCTCATCAATGTTCAAATCGCTATCTGAATTTTGGGTTTCGAGACGGAGGAAATCGTCAAGATGGGGGTTCGGTTCGCTTGATACAACGGCAGTAGCGTTGCTGACGGCGGAAGAAGAATGGTGGGAGCGTGATGAGGTGCCAAGATTTTCAAGACATGAATATGAGAGGTGGTAGTCGTGAAGTACAAACGTGCTTTCGCCAACGATTCGCAGCCATGTGTAGACATGGTGTAAAAGACGGGCTTTCTTTGAAATTCGTCGTTTTGATAACCCGCGGAGGCGGAGAAGTCGCTCTGCATCTATCAGGAAACACCGAGCGTGCTGCTGTTGTCCAGTTAGGATCTGTTGTATATTAGAGCAAGCTCAATCGAGGTAGTTCTAGGAGTGCTTACCGCGTATTGTGTGAGGAGATTAGCAGCCATCAATTGATCCTTGTATTTAGCCTTTTTCGGTCCAGCCGTTTCGTGTTGTAAAGATATTTGGATATGATCCTTGGCCTGCTGATAAGTCTGATTTGCTATTTGGTACCAATATTCGGGGGACTGAATCAATTGTGTGGATGGTTGCAGTGCGAGATCAATAGCAGCACAAGCAAATAAAGCGTAGAGGTTTGCAAGGCGGGCATGGCTGACGCCCTCCGTGCCCAAGTATGTCGTGTCTCCAAACGCAACTACCGCAGCAGGAAGATTGAGAATCTTCCATGGCGATTTTTGTCCGAAGGGAATTGCCATGATTCGTGGAATGACCTCGTCTTGGAAATGTCTCAGCAAAAACTGGCCATCTTTCAGAATATCCTCATTTGATTTTCTCAGCTCCATAGTTGTCTGCTGAGGTGTCAACATCCGCAGAGGATCTTCTAAGGAATTCAGTGCTGCGGGAATAGAAATAGCATCATTATTCATGTCGAATGAAAAGTCAAACGGCGCGCTCAGAGTTGGGTGTGTTGCAAAGCCTGATTGGTCAGGGCTAAAGCTCAAGATATCCGACCAATGGAGGAAATCGTCCATATTTGAGAGAGAATCGATAATGGACACCGGGCTGGGATCTGGTATCTCAGCAGGCATATCCTCATGCTGAAGAACATCATCTGAGTGTGCAGCCGGTATCTCCGTTGGCTCAAGGATATCATCCTGTCGTACAGCAGATGCCGGATTTTGTGCAGGATCTCCTTCTTCTGGGGTTGGCGATGCTTTCGCCCATGATGGTGCCGAACCCGAGAAATCGAGAACGGCGAATGGACCAATGACGATATCACTCTCCACGGAGCGATCAGGATCCCGCGATCTGATATCAACTTCTGCTAGTGATGCATCAACTGAACCTGATACCAGGTCTGTGCCAAGACTTGCGCTCATAGACAGACGCGATTCCTCTAGGAGATAATCAGCTGGAGCGTACTTCCAAATAGGTAATCATCAGATGATGAAGTATTACCGGAATACAAGTGCCGACGCGTTCCCCGACGGGTATTCCCCTCATCAGGTTCATCATCATTGCCGCGCATCCATAGCACCTGGTCTGAGAAGCCCTCACATGGCACTCCCAGCGCTCGACAGGTGCGACAGGCAGGTCGCTTCTGGTCGCATTTGACATCTATAGGCTTGTTTTAGCACGGGTTATCGTCAGGAGTCGATGTTTGGTGCCTCAGGCCGCAACATACGTCTCTTTCGGCAGGTAGAGCAGCCTCCTAACCTGTGAGATCGACGGACTCGTGTGTTCTTCGAACTACCCATAGTGGGCAAGCGTGCGCTAGTCGCGACAACAGGACTGGATAGATTGGTGTTTGACAGCTCCTCGAACAAAGCATGAACATCCGAAGCCAGTACTATTTGCAATAACAGAAACAGAAATTGATAGATTGATCTAGGATAATTCTTCGAATAAAGCATGGACATCCGAAGTCTGGGGTCTTGGGGATCCCCGCAAAGATAAACCGGAATCGCCTTCCTTTTAAAACTCTTCCCCGCGCCACTTATCGCCCCATCAAACTTTCTTTTATCAACGTTATCTTATCTTCTTATCGGCGGCCACGCTCCTTCCCTTTTCGGAACTCACAATTTGCCCAGACGAGTGGCTTCCAACCGCACGGTCATCGGAATCTCTTCCTCCAACGAGTGTGCGCGCGGGTTCCATCCCAGAAGTTGCATGGCTCGCTGGGGGCTCTGGCGAGCGTTGGTTCCCCAGAATACGCTGGCCGCCGGGGACAACGCATCTGCCTCACCTGGGGTGATGCTCTGGACAGTCACCGAGTCGGTTAGGCCCAAATTGTGCGCAGATTCAGCGACAAGCTGTGAGATCTTTCCAAAGGACTGTTTTGGTCAGCATTACTCACTAAACGGTTGTTTCTGGATCGAATTTGCGGCCAACTTACCAGCGGTGGCCCACCACCAACAAAGTAAAGACCATTCTGATTCCACAGATCACCCTCGGCGGCTTCGACAGCCTTCTCCACTAACTTGACGAAGATGTTACTCAGATCCGAGATGTGAATGTTGCTCCAGGTGCTTTCTCCCTTGCCCACTTGGAAGGTTTGTCTCTTCTCAATTGCGACTCTGGAGATTTCTGGCACCTGAATACTGCGCTGGTTACTAGGTCCTCGACCTTGCCCGTAGATGATGGGCGGGAAGATAATCGCAGTCTTGGTGCCAGTCACGTTGAGCAAAAAGCTGTCAACGACACGCTTGTCGGCGTTCTTGCGGATGATATCGCGAATCTCGTCGACATCGTCAATGTCCCCATAGATCTTTCGGGGTCCCTCGCCGAAGGTCTTGTTCACAATATCTGGAATTGAGAGTAGGCTTGCGCCTGAGACTTGAATCAAGCACCCTATAAATGGTCAACATATTTGATCCAACACAGAATGTGCGTGTTCACTAACCAGGCTTTGGCCTGGTGTGCTTGTCCAGACCACGGACAATGGCTTCAACACTGTTGATGTGTTTGTTGGCGGCGGCATCTGGATATAGTTAGAGACAGGCAATTTTAATAAAAGGTTCAGGGAGATACTAACGGACGACAACGTCGGCTTGACTAGCCTCCTCTTCGATAAGGGACGCAGAGTCAAGATCGCCCAGCACAATGCGCACATCGGGGTACTCCTTGGAGACGGTAGCAGCCTTAGCACTATCTCGCACAAGAGCACTGATGTGGTAGTCTGGGTGAGTTGTCTTGAGAACGTGGAGCACGTCCCCGCCAATAAGGCCAGTGGCACCAGTCCTATAGTAGACTGGTGGTCAGCATACTATAGTGTCGGCCGAGGGTGACACCCACATACAGGAAGATTCGAGCCATAATTGTCTGATTGTCGTTTAGTTTCATTCAAGAATAGCAAAAGACTTGATACTGGTCAAGTTGTCTACCCCTCCTACATCTGTCCTTTAAACTAACACGAACGTGGGGTTATGTCGTATTGAGCAAGTTATTCCGGTCGGGTTAGCGGGGACTCCACGATAGGAAGTCAAGACAATCTATACAGACGGAAGGTCACTGGAGCGCTCTTCTTAATTCGGATAGCAAGTGCAAGCCAGGTAGATCGGCGCGTGACTTGGGGTAGCTTACTTATTTTGCCGGATTGCCTTTGCTTGACGAAGCTTTTTTTTGTTCATCATTCATCACACCCTCGATATCCATTGAGTGCAGGCTTTAGAGTACATAATCGTCACAATGTCACATCGCGGTGAATCTCTCCATCGAGATGTTTGCTGTATTGATGATATCAAGAAATTGGCCTCTATGAAGCTCACCAAGATGGTGAGAGGTAAGTTCCTAAAGTCTTCCGCGTGTCACATATACAGTCAACTCATATAAACAGATTATTACAATGAGGGTGCCATGGACATGATCACGTATGTACCTACAAGCTCATCGACTACGGTAATTACCGATCTAACCTTAACACCCCGTCTTCCAGCCTGCGAGAAAACGAATCCGCCTTTGATCGCTACAAAATCCGCCCTCGAATTCTCGTCAACGTCGACAACATCGATACAACCACCGAAATCCTTGGAAGCAAGGTGTCTCTCCCCTTCGGTTTCAGTCCCGCTGCCTCGCACAAGCTCGCACACCCAGACGGCGAACTCGCAACTTCCCGTGCCGCCGCAAAGTATGGCATTTTTATGGGTCTGTCCTCGTATGCGACGTGTGCCCTGGAAGATGTCATCGCACAGGGTTTGGAGAACCCCTATGCGATGCAGATGTGTGTGTTGAAGGATCGGTCGATTACGATTCAGCTGCTGGAGCGTGCGGAGAGTACGTACCCGGTGTTTAGAAATTGCAATGATGCGAGAGAGTTAACACGAATTGCAGAGGCTGGTTATAAGGCATTGTTCCTATCTGTGGATGTGCCCGTACTTGGAAAGCGATTGAATGAGTACCGCAATGAATTCCGCATCCCGGAGGATATGGAGTACCCCAACATTCTCAGCAGTGGAGGTGATACCTCTGACCGAACGAATTATGGTGTGTTCTACTAGAAGTACACTCTGTCATGATCGTTGGAACTAACGTGTGATAGACCCGAGCCTGGATTGGGAGACTGCGCTTCCCTGGCTGCGAAAGCATACCTCGCTGCCGATTTGGCTCAAAGGAGGTATGTCATAACATCGGAAACTCGATTACCTGCAACCATTCCTTTCTAACAGGTCGATAGTATGCTCCCCCGAAGATGTAGAACTGGCCATCAAGCACGGCATTGACGGAGTCGTGATTTCCAACCACGGCGGTCGCCAGCTTGACGGTATGCCGTCAACTCTCGACGCTCTCCGAGTATGTGCGCCGGTTGCTCGAGGACGGATCCCAATCACCATTGATGGTGGTATCCGTCGTGGTTCGGATATCTTCAAGGCGCTGGCACTGGGAGCCAGCTATTGTTTCCTGGGTCGGATTCCCATCTGGGGCTTGGCCGTAAGTCTTCTTCCTTTGTTAATGTGTTAAGAGGAGTGTATTGATCAAGAATAGTATGATGGACAAGAAGGTGTCGAGTTGGCGATCAAGATTCTGCGCCAAGAATTGCGGATTACCATGGCGTTGGCAGGGTGAGTCCGAGTTCCCCATATGTGCACGTGTTTTGAGCCCATGACTAACCCCCTGACATAGATGCCGCACGATCCAAGACATTCAGAAATGCTATCTATCGGTATTGCAGCCTGATGGCATTCTGGCCAAATTGTAGATTAGAGATGCATCAAGCGTATATCAATTTTATGCACATATTTTACTTAGACAGCCTTGTCCCCCCTCCTCAACAAGTCAACAACCCCGTGATCCGAACATCCGATCAGGTGGACTGCCAAGAGTCTTGGCACTCCTCCCGCAGTGGCCAACACGGTTAGGGCTGACGAGGATCCCCTCGCACACTTTTACTTTCCCATGGATTCCTGCTACTAAACACGGCAGAAGAGTGGACTCTTACCAATAATCAAATCTATTTTACCCGATTCTCCATTCCGTGGTGGCTGATGATAGTGAATAATGAAATAGAAATAGAAATCGTCCCACGTACGTGTGAGGCTTGTTTGTGTCCTAAGCCTTGTTTTGTGGCGGTGTACTCCACTCTGTGCGTTCCAGAATCTCCTCGCGGTTTTATTTACGGAGTCCATCCGTCGATAGATCCCTGGAGGAGATCCTAGGCAGCACCATTCTAATTCTGATTAGTCCGGCACTACTATGTTTAGGACTGCGTCTGTAGGTGCAGGGTTAATCGGCTACTGAGGGATGCAGCAATGGCGGTGTTGTAGCTAGAATGGACAGTAAGGAAACCCCCGTGAGTTCTCTATTGGAATGCGCCAGCAACAAATCTACCAGAGTCAGAATGATGATAGTCAACCGCTAGCCCGAAAAAGCAGCCGATCCTCCACATCCTACAGTCATTATTGACGTTAGTCGTCATCGTAGTCCCCATGTGGACCTCCATAATTCATTTTCTAGCGGTCCCCTTTTTCAGCTCAGCCCTGCTGATCCTGCCTCAACTAAATTTTATTTAAATTACTCCCCGCCCCCCGTCACCTGGCCTTTCTCTTCCCCCTCCCCCTTATCTCTACTCTACTTCGAACTACCAGTCGTTCATCTCAACCCATCTCTCCAAATCATCACCATGTTCAACTTCAACTTCTTCAAGTCTGCCCCCGCCGAGGCCCAGACCCAGGAGAACTCCTGGAACCCCAACACCGTCGCTATGCAGCAGCCCTCCAGCCCTGCCGCTCCCTCCACCAACCAGAACGTCGTCTCTGAGCAGCCCGTACGTTCCATCCCCTACCCCGTTTATCTGGACGAGGACCGCAATCCAATATGATTGGAAAACTAATATATACAATTTAGGCTAGCCAGGAGGAGATGTCCATGCAGCTGCGCGGTGGTGGCGGTGGCTTCTGCTGCGGAATGTGAGTAGACCTCTTTTCTCGTTACTACCCCGAGGGCAACCTCGAATACCTTGCTATATGCGACTAGTCGCTAACCCAATTCACAGCTGCGCCGGCCTTGCCTGCTTCGAGTGCTGCGAGATCTGCTGCTAGATTGCCAACTCCCCTACGAATTTAGCTGGACGATGAATGCAATGGGCACATCACGTCAATGAGCTCGCCCACAGAGGCGGCTGTTGCTGAAAGAGAAGCTTTTTTTTGCTCATTCTGGAACAGCGGCGGTGGTGATGGTGATGGTTTTTTTTATGTCATATCAGACGTCTATGCGATATACCCAATGACAATCATGCAATAAGAAGAGTTTCATTCTCTATTTGATTTCGTGCTTATAGTATGCCCTCGTTTCATCGTATTTCGTGTCGGCTCATTATTTTCGTTAAGTCATAGAGTATCGGTACGGGCCATGCGCCCGGCATCGGCTCAGAAAGATCGTCGGTGGATTGCCGAGCGGAGTGCAGCATCCACGTCCCAGAGGCGGAAGCCGGGGGCTCGGCCGAGCATCCTGAGGTTGGACAGTAGCACTGATAATGATGTTAGCATCTGATGGGCCTCCAGACAGTGACCAGAATTATGAGAGTCCAACGATCGTCGTCACTTACAATCGAAAAAGCATTCAACGTTTAGGGTATACTTCGACGTCGACACCCCCAGATCCTGCGACCCGCTCAAATCACTAGAAGAAATCTCTCCGGGGGAGACATACAACTGTGATGCACAGTAATCCGAACCACTGTCTGGCGAAAAGCCATACAGGGCTCCAACCGTCGCGGCCGGGACTTCCAACCACACCGACGAGCCCTCCAGCATAAACCCCCGGTCTTCAAGATACCCCTGCACATCATGGCAATCGAACCAATCCCCGTCGAGATCCAAAAAGCGCAGACGCTCCTCCTCGCTCAGAGCCCTAATCTCCTCGCCCTGCTTATCGCCAACATCCGGCTCCAAGTCACCACTCCAATCTTCGTCCCAGTCAGAGATCCCGCCCCTCCGCAGAATCCCCGCTAGTCTCCGCA
Organism: Penicillium cataractarum; assembly: GCF_028827025.1. Lineage (NCBI taxonomy): Eukaryota > Fungi > Ascomycota > Eurotiomycetes > Eurotiales > Aspergillaceae > Penicillium > Penicillium cataractarum. The sequence continues at coordinate 1,469,602 of NW_026622743.1, read as the reverse complement.
GGATCTTCCCGGGTCGGCGCCTGTTCACCGGGTAAACGGGTTCTCCATCTTCATTCGAGCGCGGATAATGCATACCCGCACCACCGAGCGTGTAGAAAGGTACTTTGGTTATTTCCAGTGGCCCGCCAATCTCAGATTGCAGGACGCGCCGGGAGGTACGTCGCACGCCGGGCATATCTTGGATGCAGGGAAATAGCCCGAAGACACGGCTCATGAGCGGGGGCTCGGAGTTTGGATCTGAGAGCCATCGGTATGTGTGTTCTAGACAGAACCGTTGCAGGCGTCTGGACAAGCAGGATTCTTGGTAACTGTAGGTATAGATGGTTGTGGATGGGAAGAGGCGGTTGAGCAATGGGGATGGGGATCGTGGATGGGGGTATCCCGGGTATGTGGCGTTCTTTCTTTGTCGTTGTGCATGCTTAGATAACGTTGGATTATCCTCGTTGGCGTTTCTCCGGTCATGGGAAACTTCGTATCCGAATATATCGCGCAGCGACTCTGTCGTCTGTCCCAGTGGATCGCCGACTTCTGCCGGGAACTCACGAGCCTTGTGAATCTCCGCTAGCGCCAATTGCCGCGCACGCGAGAGGTCAATTGGGCTAGTAAGGCTGTCAAACTCTTCCGGGGCCGCTGTCAGCAGATCTGAAACATTCTGGAGGGTCTGTTCGAGTTGTTCCACGCGGGTCTTCAGAGTCTGAATGGTTGCCTCCTTCTTCTGGCGATATGTGCGTTGAGCCCGCCTGATTTGCAAGCGACGTTCCTATAATCCGGGGGTCAGCAACATAAGCCTTGGTATGTTCAGCCTCGCGCTCCACTACGGTGCTCCTCCCCCATGCGGTAGGTCACCTTCCTTGCCGTCATCAGAGTTCTAGGATGATTACATACTTCAATTGCCGCTGCGTCCTTTGCGGTCTCGATTCTTGGTCGACCTCTTTTTCGCACCGGTCGATCCGTTTCGTGAGGCGGGTCCTTGGTATCTGCGGTTGGTTCAGTCTTCTCCGCTTCTTTGTGGATTGACCGTCGTTCGTGCGGACGCGGGTGCGGGTGCGGGCCTGGCGTGACTATAGCCTGGATCAACCCTCCCGATGCCGTGGGATTGGAGATGCCGGTCGGAATATCTTCTGCAGGTCGAGATTGGAGCTGGAGTTGGGCCTGGAACCCATCGCGACCAAGCTCGAGATAGGATCGGGCTGATAAAGTGTCCGAAAGCGGGAGGTCGGAATGTGAATGGCTGGATCCAGGCATCAGTCTGGTTGAGAAGCGAATCTAGCTTGTATTATACAGGATATTTCCCGAGAGGTGATTGATAGACAAGAAACATGAGAATGATTGAAGGGTGTAACTGTTGAGGCTCATGAATAATCGTAAGGTTCAAGGTTGGCAGTGGTGGATCAGTAATCAGATAAATCTTCGGCCTCGGCAGGCGTGACCCGCCAAGGATACACTTCTGCACGCCCCCTCAAATCTGAGTAAGTCTCCCCTCGTAACTAGTTAACTAACGTTAGTTATCAGGGATTATTATTAACTACTCCAGGGTCAGCTGCACAGTTTTTACTCGGCAGAGTCTAGCTTGAAGTGCCACCAAGCTTTATTTTGATTTGGCAGTCTGTGCCGGGAATCCGCTCAGACGAGGGCAATGCGAGGTGACGACAGAATACCACCAAGTCCCTGTGATCAGCTTGCGGAGAACGTGAGTCTACATATTCCGTCGGGGGCATAATCTCCGATCTCCATGAGGCCAGGCTGCAACCTTCAAGCTACACTTTGAAGGTTGCTTTGTTGTTGAACCACGGTAGTGGGTCTTGATGGAGCTTGACAGTATCTTCCCGGTCGCACTAGTGACGAACAAAGCAAATGAAGATGCAGCTGAACGGCCTCACCGATCGGACACAACCGATTCAGTTAGCCCAGACTCATGAAACGCCTCCATCAAAGCGTCGAAGCAACAAAAACAACGGACACGATTCCCCCACCGAGCAAAACCGGGAGCCGATCAGATCGGAGGTGGACTGCCAAACCCGCTTTCCAAGTCCGCGTCTGACTTCTCCGAGTCGCTCATTGGCCATCATCCTCATGGGATCATCCAGGCTCGGGCTCGCCTTTCCTTTCTCCCCTCCCCACCTGGTCCTGGTCCTTGTGCCTGTGGGAAACCTTCCTGCAACCGAGGCCCCAATCCTAAATGCAACTGGTCATCATTATTTCTTGTATATAATGACCCTCGTCCGCCTCGGGCTTCGCAACATGAGCATCCCCCGCCCCTCGACCCTCGCCACCTCGCGACCATGACCTATACCTTCGTCCTAGGCTTCGCGGCCTCGGCCGTGGTCCTCCTGATCATCCGCATGGTCTTGGCCTCATGGCAGCACTCACGCAAGGCCCGCGAGCTCGGCTGTGCCAGCTTGCCCTTGTTCCCTTGCAAGGATCCCATCGGTATCGATACGCTCAAGCAGTCGCTAGCTGCCGACAAGCAGAACCTCTTACCAGAGCTTTCGTCACGCCGCGTCGAGATCGTGAGTGAGCAAGAGGGCCGCTACGTTACCACCTACGTGTTGCGCAACCTTGGTCGCAACCTAGTGTTTACCATTGATCCCAAAAACATCCAGGCCGTTCTGGCCACTCAATTCAAAGACTTTGAGGTCGGTGAGGTGCGCCGTCATAGCATGCACCCATTGCTCGGTACTGGAATTGTGAGTCACATGAAATTCAATATTTTTTACCCCCATGTGACGATCAGTGGAGCCGATCTCTAACCCATGAGGTCTTATAGTTTACCGCCGATGGAGAGGAATGGTCCCGATCGCGTGGATTGCTGCGCCCCCAGTTTACTCGGGAGCAAATCAGTCAGCTTGAGCTGGAGGAGGAACATGTACAGAAAGCGATGCAGGCCCTGCCCGTTGCCGCGAACGGCTGGACCGCTCCGACCGATATCCAGACCATCTTCTTCCGTTTGACCATCGACTCCGCCACCGAGTTCCTATTCGGTGAAAGCGTGGAAAGCCAATTGGGTGCGCTTAAGGGGCTGCAGCGTCCGGAAGACTCCTTCGCGTACTACTTTGACAAGGCCCAGTGGGTCTGTGCCCAACGCAGCCGCTTCGAGAAGCTGGCCTTCGTCGTGAACAACAAGGAAACTCGGTACTCGGATAAACAAGTGCACGACTTTGTGGACCGCGTCGTGAGAAATGCCCTCATGACCGTAGACAACGGCAAGCGCCCCGTCGACGAGGAGAAAAATCAGCACTACGTATTCCTGGAGGCCCTGCTCTCCGTTACCCGTGACCCGATCGAGCTGCGCTCTCAGCTCCTCAACATCCTCCTCGCCGGTCGTGACACTACCGCCTCTCTGCTCAGCTGGACCGTCATGATGCTCGCACGCCACCCGGATACCTTCAAGAAGCTGCGCGAGACCATCATCGAGAACTTCGGCACCTATTCCAACCCGCAGAACATCACCTTCGCCACTCTCAAGTCTTGCCAGTACCTGCAATATTGCATGAACGAGTCCCTCCGCCTATTCCCCGTCGTTCCCTTCAACCGCCGCTCCGCCACCCGCGATACTACCATCCCTCGTGGCGGTGGCCCAGACGGCCAGTCCCCCGTGTATATCAAGAAGGGCCAGGCCGTCGTGTACAGTACCCACGTTATGCACCGTCGCAAGGATGTCTGGGGTCCGGATGCCGATGAGTTCAAGCCCGACCGCTGGTTGAACCGCAAGGTTGGCTGGGAGTATATTCCATTCAACGGTGGGCCACGTATCTGTATTGGACAGCAGTTCGCCCTCACCGAGGCTGGATACGTACTTGTTCGTCTGCTTCAGCGCTTCGACCAGATCGAGGATGTCAATGCCGACCGGAAGATTCGCTGGGGTATTACTTTGACCAGCTGCCCCGCGGATCTATTGACTGTCCGCATGCACCAGGCAGATGATGCTTAAGATCTTGATATTGGACATCAAGACCAGAATTTATATATTGTGAATACTTTTTTTGGACACCCCGGCGGATTTTTGATTACCCCGTTGCATTCTTATACTTGGGGCTTATAGCCATTTGCATTGGCCTTGTGTTGGCATCTCTGTGACAGCTACTTTATTTCGCTGCTCAGTAAACATATACTTGACCTGTGATACGACGATTACGATTTGCTATACATTGATGAATGTGCTTTATTTTTCCGAGCACAGTATTGGAAGGGTCCGTTGCCCCAGTGTAGTAGGCTCATAGGTAAAAATCAGAGCTGCAATTATCACAATGCTAAGCCTTGTTAAACATTTTGGGGCCAAAAATCCGTCCTATCTGAGATTAGACACCATTAACTTGGCTTAGTCCTCATGGCCTTGGTGGCAATCAACTGGATCATCCATCGTATCATTTTGCCCGTAGGTTTCCCCTTGGCTCATTTCAGGAAAGAAAAGAGAAAGTGGATAAGGCCTAGTCTCGCTTGCGTATTGAATTCCGCCTCCTCCACTGCTGTTGGCTTATCTACCGGGAGTCCAGCCTATCAAATGGTTGATTCGTTACAAGGTCCCATCGCCCATCCAAGCCACCCAACTGATTTATGTTTACCCCAGACTTTAACGCGCGATCTTCACAGTACCTATGCCCGGAGAAGTCTAAACGATTCTCGTTATCTTTCTCCGCTCACATGGTCGGAGTTTTACAAGTAACTCTCTCTAAGATACGGGCTCTGGTTACTCCTCTTTCCAACCCCGCTTATAAAGAGAGTCGTGGATCTACGAAATGGCCCACCACAGTATTTACCACCACCCCGGACTCCTTTGAGCGGGTATCTCTTTTATCAATTGACCCATAAATTCGGGAAATGCGACAAAATGAAGAAGTCAGAGGCCAACGCTGCTGAAGATGCTATCCAGCCCGAATCCGGCGCAGACTTTGCTGTCGGGGAGATGTCCGGCGATGTTAAACACGAGATGCAACTCAATACTGGTGGCCGAGGCGCCACTCAACGCCGTCTGCGCAATTACCAGGTTACTATGATCGGGTTCTGCAGCGGTATCGGTACTGGCCTGTTCATTGGAACTGGCGCTGCATATGCTAAAGCTGGCCCGGCCGGACTTTTCCTTGCTTACACCATAGTCGGATCAGTATTATGGTGTGTCATGCAAAGTATTGCCGAATTAGCCACTCTTTTTCCAACAGCTGGCTCCTTTCCTCACTGGGCAACTCGTTTTATTGATCCCGCTGTGGGATTCTCTTTAGCAATCTCATATGGCTATGTCTTCATGATTGCTATTGCCTCTGAAACATCAGCAGCCGCATTAGTGGTAGCCTACTGGACTGATCTCACTCCAGCCGTGGTCATCACGGTCAGTCTAACCTTGATCTTGGCTATTAACCTCATGAACGTCCGTTTCTACGGTGAAACAGAAGTTATCGGCAGTGTTATCAAGGTCACTTGTTTCCTCGGCCTGATCTTCGTGTCCATCGTCATCACGGCCCGCGACCGTATCGGCTTCCGCTACTGGAACGATCCTGGAGCATGGACAAATTATAATGGCATCGCAGGTCCTAAGGGATACTTCTTGGGATTCTTGTCTGCGTTCGTCAACGCGTCATTTAGCTTTATCGGTATTGAAACCGTCGTGATCACGGCTGCGGAATCGGTTAATCCAACTTACGCGATCCCAAAAGCTGCTCGCTATATTACCTACCGCATCGGATTCTTCTACATTCTCGGTTCACTCTTGATTAGTCTAACCGTAGACCCCAGAGATCCGAATCTTACCTCGGGAGCGGGTAATGCGAACAGCTCGCCGTTCGTTATTGCTATCAAAACCGCAGGCATCTCTGCCCTACCTTCTATTGTCAACGCCTGCATCCTCATTTCTGCTTGGTCCGCTGGAAACTCCTACTGCTGGGTCTCCTCTCGCATGGTTCTAGCAATGACCACGGACCGCCAACTACCACAGATCTTTGGCCGAGTCTCGAAGAAGGGTGTACCGTACGTGGCTGTGGTTACAGTTTGGCTGTTCGGGCCTCTTGCATATCTCAGTAAGTAACATTCATCCTCTACTACAGCCAATATTTTGCTAATAGAGTATGGTTAGGTCTTGGAAAAGGCGGCGCAGCGCAAGCCTTCACTTGGCTTCAAAACCTTAGTACCGTGTCTGGTCTGATAGCATGGGCCACACTTTGCTTCTGTTATGTCCGTTTCCATGCTGGTATGAAGACCCAAGGTGTCAGTCGCGACACCGTCCCTTGGAGGTCTCCCTTCCAACCGTATACGGCATGGTATGGGTTCATCGGGGCTACTACCATTACTTTCATTACCGGGTTCCATGTTTTCCTTAAGGGGAACTGGTCCGCATCGGGGTTTATTGCAGCGTATATCGGAATACCCATTTTCATTGTTCCTATCATTGGTTGGAAGTTATGGCACGGCACAAAGGTAAGATTAGTGGAAATCGTCAACTCATTTTGTTTAAGCCTTACTGATTCTCACTACTGCAGTTTGTCTCCGCTTCCCAGATGGACCTCTGGTCTGGTCGTCTTCAAGATGGGGAAATTGAGGAGCCTCCAACCCCAGACCCAAATCGGCCATTGTGGAAACGCGCTTTGGATCGTCTGGTCTGAAGATCTTGAGGGTATTATTGAACTGACAAATATCTGTCTATGAGGCTCAGCTGTCTTGTCCGCACGTACAGGAACTAGACTGGGAATACGCAGATATAGCTTACATCATTGGAGATTGAAGACGATTGAACAATAACTCATTCAAATATTTCATATCGTGCCTGTGTAGCCTATGTGAGCACCCATAATGCCATACTTCGCCGTTGGGTTATATGGCCGATTTAATCTATCTAGCCTGAATAACTATTTGAAATAATAAGATCTCTATCATTTTATTGAACATGAGAGGCAGTAATCCACTTGTCCAACTTCAAAGATGGTGCTCAGAAGGAAACTTCTATCAATTAAGGATCATTCTCATGGCACTCCTAATTAGAAACGTACATTATCAGTAACATATACTGCAATTGGTATCTGTATCATTCGTATTAAGCCCTTGTGTATAAAAATTGATGGTTTAAAACTGTGAAACAAGAGCTAGAAAGAAAGGCCCGGCTAGATACGCTTTAACCTCTTCTATTTCTAAAGATCTTTCGGGGCATCTTTCTAAATATCTTTCCTAGCGTCTTTCTAGACAGCCCCACCCGCAAGGTACGTTCCAACTCAGGTCTGGCATTATAGTCTCACAAAAGCTCTTTGTGGTGCCATGAGAATGATCCTAAATTAAACATGACTCAGAACATGCAGGATCTATATCAAGCTTAGGCTACTAATGTCCCGATAACTCTTTCTCAATGACAGTCATCTCATCAATAGGCTTCCGCAAGTTTTCTGGATACTCCAGATAAGAAGCACTTCCAAAAGGTCGCCGACCACGTCCAGTTCCACATCCAAAATAGTGAGACATCGTCGCCTTAACGCCCACTGCTCCAATTCTCATGAGTGCATCATCTGCGTGACTGAGTTTTGTTTGCAGTTCCCGGGCCTCTGCGATCTGACCATTTCTGAAATACTCGGAGACCTTCGCATGCACAAAGGGCCAGGCATTCGCGGATCCGACGATCGCTCCGTGCGTACCAATGACTAGAGCCGGGAGCAAAAAGTCGGATTTTCCAGCAAACCCGGCGAACTCTCCAGGTGCGAAAGAACATTGAATACGGTTCAGTTTGCCAACATCTCCACAGGTGAGTTTGACTCCAACGATGTTTTTGTGCTTTCTTCCAAGCTCAATGATTGTTTCAGAGCTGATATTGATACCACCGGTTACATCGGGGTAGTTATAAATCAAGATAGGCAAGGGAGATGCATCCGCTACCTAAATTTCGGATACAGCTTAGCTTTTAATCGGCGACTCCAATGGACATAGCTCGTACTTCTCCAAAGAAGGATTTCAAACCATCGGGGGACATCAAAGGCACCCAATAAGCTGGGGCCAACACCAGCGCATAGTCAGCACCGGCATTCTTGGCTTCCTCGATATGCAACAAAGTCTCGCGAACACTGAATGCACCGCATCCCACGATTATTGGCAGGTCTGGGTGACCAATCTCGACAAGATATTGGCGAACTCGCTTGACAAGCTCCTGTCGCTCGTCATGAAGCAAGTGCACTGCCTCGCCGTTACTACCCTGCAGCACAAGACCTGCAACGCCGCCTTTCACCACGTGGTGAATGTGTTTCAAAACACTGTCGTAGTCGATAGACTCGTCCTCATTGAAGTATGTCACTAGAGGAGGATAGATACCCGCCGGCGGTACGTGAGACATGGTGAGCAAAATTGGCTGGTAGAAAGAACGGATTGCGAGGGTAAGTTGGAAATGCGCAGAAGAATTTTAATCATTAAATTTTGCAAGATTTCCATGTTCCCGCTATTCGGGAGTATACTCCGAGATGGTGAGGAAAGCCCAGCCTTGGAGAGTTTGAATGGACCCGGAACTCTTTGAAGAGACGCGATCCCCGTTTCCGTCCCCACTCAACCGATCCCAACTTGCCACCATACCTCATGTGCCCCATGCGTCGCATGGCTGTTGGTAGCCGTAGACGGTGATTGCGTGTAAACCTTATCTCGGCCGACATACATTTGCTATCGCTGTCCAGCCGAGGTTAGTCTACTTTAGGGACCGAAATCCCCTCGTCTGGCTTTAAGGCTCACCAGGTGGTGTAGATTCATAATCTCTATCGCGGATGCCGCATCAAAGCTATATCAATCTAGGTTCTTTTAAGGGCTCAGGTGACTGGTAATCTCTTGACATACCCTGGGCAAGATGAGAGAAAAGGGGATGTTTGCTGATAATATTCGATTCGTGCGTCTATGATATTGATATCGGGATTCTTGTGATAAATCTAAACAATTCAGACATTCCCCATGTTTTGCAGTTCGTGGAATGCAGGAGGATGAAATAAATTATCTGTAGCTTTTCTTTACTTGTCGATCACCAGGTTTTAATTGCGGAGAACTTAGCTTTAGTTGAATACCTGAGAGTTGTCCTCATTGATTCGGCCGAGAAAAGTTACGCCTTTCATTGCTCGGTTGTGTTTTTAATAAAAGCAGAATCGTTCACCATCTTCTCATTCTCGTCATTTCAAAGGACATAAAACTCCGGTCCGAGATTCTTTATTCCATCGAGCCCTATCAAAATGTCCAGCACCAAGCTTACTGGTGCCACGATTGCGGAGCACAACTCTCGAGACTCCTGCTGGGTCATCGTACACGGAAAAGCCTACGATGTCACGGATTTTCTCAATGGTAAGATAGTGTTGAATTCGTCTGCACATTCAGTGGTAACGCTAATCAATGTCAACAGAACATCCGGGTGGGTCGAGAATAATCCTCAGATACGCAGGAAAAGACGCAACAGATGCATTCGACCCTGTCCACCCCCCAGATACCCTGAACATTTATCTTGACCCTTCTAAACATTTGGGTTATGTTGATATGGAGACCATCCAGAAGGAAGAGTCAGATGACCCCGAGAAAGCGCTCATTGAGCACCGAATCAAGCAGATGCCTCCCTTGGAGGCCTGTTACAATCTCATGGATTTCGAAACTGTGGCACGGGAGGTTATGCGAAAGACTTCATGGGCATACTACTCAAGCGGAGCAGATGATGAGATAGTAAGTGATTCCTGATAGACAATCAGATGGAATTCCAACTCACAAATTCATTAGACAATGCGCGAGAATCATTCAGCATTTCACAAAGTTTGGTTCAGACCCCGTGTGCTAGTGGATGTTGAATCGGTTGATATGTCGACTACTATGCTTGGTACCAAAGTTTCTATCCCGTTCTATGTCACGGCAACAGCACTCGGCAAATTGGGTCATCCAGAAGGCGAAGTGGTCCTCACAAAGGCTGCCTATGACCACGATGTCATCCACCTGTTCTTTTGATGAGATTGTGGACGCACGAGAAGGGGACCAAGTCCAATGGTTGCAACTTTATGTGAACAAGAACAGGGATATCACTGAGCGAATTGTGAGGCACGCAGAACAACGCGGTTGCAAGGCTGTATTTATCACCGTCGATGCCCCGCAGCTCGGTCGACGCGAGAAAGACATGCGCTCAAAGTTCTCTGATGTTGAATCCGACGTTCAGGCCTCGGGCGGGTCGTCGGTGGATAGATCGCAAGGAGCTGCTCGTGCGATTTCGTCTTTTATCGATCCTAGCCTTTCATGGAAGGACATTCCTTGGTTCAAATCTATCACCAAAATGCCTATCATACTCAAGGGTGTCCAGTGTGTTGACGATGTCCTGCGGGCTATTGATATTGGTGTCGACAGCGTTGTGATCTCGAACCACGGAGGTCGACAGCTTGATACAACCCCTTCGGCAATTGAAATTCTGGCAGAGGTAGCTCCTATCCTGCGAGCTCGGGGACTAGAGGGTCAAATCGAGATCTACATTGATGGAGGCATTCGCCGAGCTACCGACATAATCAAGGCACTTTGTCTTGGAGCAAAGGGTGTTGGTATTGGACGCCCCTTTCTCTATGCGATGTCTGCGTACGGCGCCAAGGGTGTCAGCCACGCTATGCAGCTACTGAAAGACGAAATGGAGATGAATATGCGGCTTATCGGGGCTGCATGCATCAAGGATTTGAATCCATCTCTTGTAGATACGCGAGGGCTTCTATCAGGTCACTCAGGTAGTGTACCGGTTGACAGTCTTTCTTTGCGCGCCTATGACTCGCTTCAAGGGCCACGATTCGGTGACAAGTCCAAACTCTAGTACTGTATGCGAGATTTCGATAGAATCTTGTCATGAATTTCAAAGATCGGTGATATTTGAACACATCATATAACTATAGATCCTAAGATAAATTGTAAACATACTGTCGTATAGATTGTCTATCTTTGGCTCTGTACTAGGTACAATATTCGTCGGTCAAGACTCAAGTGTTCAGATTTTGATCTTACTCGGGCGAAAGTTCAATCGGCCGTACGGCGTATTCGTGATTTAGCCTACGCTTATCATATTCCCGTTTGAGCCATACACAGGATCGCGCGGGGAATGAGGGGGTTGTGATCCACACGGGGGGTTCTCGGAGAACTAAATGTTGACGAATCTCCGTTCACGTGCCTTCACATCCCACCTTAATCGGCTCTTATCTTTTTGTTCTTTAATTACCGCGTGCTGCTATATTGTTTTTTAGGTGATAATTTTCCCATTTTGTCATTTCTGATAGTACCATATATGCGGTGCACAGATATCACAATGACCGGGGTTTCCAAGTTGACTACGCCGTGCTTCGATCCTGGGAAAATTCCAGCTGCTCCTAACGATCCTCTGTACAGCTTAGTGTCAGCATATGAAGCAGATACATCGGCTGATACAGTAGATTTGGGAGTTGGGGCCTATAGGGATGAAAATGCGAAGCCTTGGATTCTTCCGACTGTGCGAAAGGTAAGAACGATGGACCACACCAGGGTCGCATTCTACTAACATTTCTTAGGCCAAAGCTATATTGGAAAAAGACCCCAGGCATGACCATGAATACCTACCCATTGCTGGTCTTCCAACATTCAACTCCGCAGCTCAAAGCCTGATTCTGGGTGCAGATTCTGTTGCGATCAAGGAGAACCGGGTATAGTCAGTTGACTCTCCTCATTTCCGAGCACTGCCTAACAAAAGTTCTTTTCTAGGTCTGTTCTTTCCAAACTATCTCAGGAACTGGTGCTGTACACCTCGGTGCCCTTCTTATTTCGAAGTTTGCGCCACGACCGAGTCCAGATGTCTATATCTCGTCGCCATCTTGGCCAATTCATGACCAGGTCTTCACCAATGTCGGCCTTCCGGTCAAGCACTATCCCTATTTCCGCAAAGATACCAAAACATTTGACGTTAGCGGAATGACACAAACTCTCAATTCTGCACCGAAAGGCAGTATCGTCGTACTTCACGCTTGCGCCCACAATCCGACTGGAGTGGACCCGACGAGCGATGAGTGGATAGAGATAGCAAAGATTATGAAGGCCAACGAACTATTCCCTTTCTTCGACTGTGCCTATCAGGGCTTTGCCACTGGATATCTCTCCCAGGACAATTTTGCAGTTCGATACTTTGTTGAGCAAGGCTTCCAAATTGCAATCGCACAGTCATTTGCCAAAAACCTCGGTCTTTATGGTGAGCGGGCGGGCGCTTTCCACTTTGTTGCATCTCCTAGTTCAAACGCCTCATCGACGACGAACCGTGTCGCATCTCAACTTTCTATTCTCCAACGCTCTGAAATTTCCAGTCCGCCAATTTATGGTGCGCAGATTGCTTCCATCATTCTGAATGATCCACAACTGCTCAGCGAGTGGGAAACAGATCTATTGACTATGTCTGGGCGGATCAAGAAGATGAGAAAGTGCTTAAAGGAGGAACTCGACCGTCTACAGACTCCGGGCACATGGGATCATATTGTCAACCAGATCGGCATGTTTAGCTTTACTGGGCTATCTCCGGCACATGTGCATGAGCTACGGGAGAAGTGGCATGTTTACATGGCTGAAACAGGCAGGATCAGTGTGGCAGGTTTGAACGATCATAATGTGGCTTACTTTGCTCGGGCAGTTGATAATGTTGTACGGAGAGTGCTCTAGGCTTGTTGATAGCTCTCAATTTCTTTTTTTTTATATTTAGCCTCAGTCCTAATCATGATATACGTCGCACCATTTCACGATGCATTCGATTGAAATGCCCTAACTTGAAGAGAAAAACCTGTCATGAGGATCGACTCTCCGGCAATGAGGTGGACAATGCATTGTGAAGATTAGCTCATAAAAGCTCTTATAATACAGTCAAAATGAGACTCCAGGTTCGGTTAATCAATGCGAGCTCTTCAGAAATTGAATATCGCACTCGGAGCGCCAGATCTCATGCATGCCATACAAGTCGCGATGAGGTGACTCCGCGAATTGACCCTCGAGAGATGATATGATAAAAAAGTTGACATTGTACCACAATAAGATAACCCAACTTTATCCACTTTTGTCAATTCTTGCCCCCTCATGAGCTTATCGCTCGTGTCTCGACACCCCGGTGCTGGTAAGTAGAGATCACGGGTCGTTATCTCTGTGGCGCTGGGAGTTGACCCACCATCCCCGCCGCGGAGAATCCCAGAATACCGAGCACGTGAGCGGGCATGGAGTAAACGCAGGGCTTCCGATGAAATGTGGAGTAACAAGGCCATTGGAAAGCCTTCTAATATAGCTTCTGGGGTTCCAGTGGAAGAAAATTGCGTATTCTTGCTACTGCACCCTCCTGCAATACATCGCGGAAATGAACAAAGACAGCAAAGTTGTGGTTATCGGAGCTGGGATCTTTGGCCTTTCAACAGCCTACCAGCTCGCATCTGAGGGCTATCGTAACGTGGTCGTCGTCGACCGACACATGCCACCAGTAAGCTATTCACTCTCAGTATATAACGCACAGCATACTGATTACTCCAGGTCCCGGACGGATCCAGCTCTGATATTTCCCGTGTCATTCGATTTGACTATGCAGATGACGACTACCTCGAACTTGGCTACGAGGCCTACCTGAAATGGCGCGACAATCCCCGCTACAATGGCATTTTCTCCCCTGCTGAATATCTCTTGGTTGGCAAGACGAGCCCCTACGGGCAGGACTGGATCACGAAGACAACAGCTGCACTTGACCGGATGAAGTTGCCCTGGTACAAGCTTGAAAGTGCCGCTTCTACCAAGAAGCAGTTCCCTGTTCTAACTGGAGATCTTGCAAATCCTGGATTTTTCGGGTACAATAATCACCAAGCTGGTTGGGCGGACGCCGCTAAGGCTGTCGCTCAGCTCCGAGATGACTGCTTTGAACTCGGTGTTTCGTTCATTTGCGGTCGGGGAGGGACCGTAGTTGGATTTGAAACCGACTCTCACAAAACCATCAAGGTAGCTCGAACCCTTACTGGTACTCTCATTGAGGGTGACCACTTTGTGCTGTCGGCCGGGGCTTGGATGTCGGGCCTAGTTTCCTTGTATAATTCTACTCTATCGACCGCGCAGGTGCTGGGATACGTTCGGCTCACGCCGTCCGAGATGGAAAGGTACAAGAATCTGCCTATCTACTCCAACTTTTCGACCGGATGGTTCAACTTCCCACCACATGAAGACACCCAGACATTGAAGATGGCAATCCACGGATGGGGGTATACCCGCACACCCACCGCGGAGGACCTCAACACTAACAAGTCAAATATTTCGACGCCGCCATTGATCCCTCCCCGCGAGCGTCGCAACTTTGTCCCAGCCGATGCAGAGTCCCGTTTAAGAGCTGGTCTCCAAGAGATTCTACCTGAACTTGGAAACAGGCCCTTTGAGAAGCTAGCTATGTGTTGGTATACAGATACTCCAAGTGGAGACTTTGTCATGGATTGGCACCCTGACTATTCTAATCTGTTCATTGGAGGCGCCGGCAGTGGGCAGTAGGTGCTCCCCATAAGGTCTACCCTTCGATTCATATGCTAATTATACCATCCCAGTGCATTCAAATTCTTGCCGGTGCTTGGAAACTACTTGTCCTTGGCTCTCAAAGGACATTTGCCTGCTAAACTGGCTCAGAAGTGGCGGCTCCGAAAAGACTACGCAGCTGAGAATGACACATTCAAGGGGGACGGCAGCCGTGGTGGCCCAACCAGACGAGAGTTGGAGTCGCAGGAACGGGCAAAGCTGTAAATAGTAAACTTGAGCCCTCATTGACGTGTTTAAGTCACACTCTTTGCATTCATGTCTTGATTATGGTCACTGTAAAGCGACATCAATCTGGTCTTTTAATTAAATCGATTCATTATTCCAGCTATTACACCTTTTTGTCCACAAATAATGATATGGTGAGCAATCTGAACAATCTCTGTACAGATGAGAGGCGGCTAAAAGGAGGCAGGGGATATCTGATTACCAACGAGCACTAGTAGAAGGAGAAGAGTCTAGATTAGACGTCGACTCTTAGCATAGCCTATGACCTTAGGCTTCTCTATAATTAATATGGGGAGCTAAATATGGTAGAGGCGATGTGCCATTAACGCTACAGGAAGATCCTTACTCCAGCTCGTATGTCCGCTCTTAATATGATCCATAATCTTATGATTATAAGGACTAGGAGAAGCCAAAGGAGGTAGAGGAGATATTAGACCTAAGCTATAAGTCAATTCTCAGTGTAAATTATGATAGGACACGGCGAGTTATAGAAATTTAAGTAGGAAAAATACCACTACGATCGTAGTCATTTCCATCTCAGTCCCCGGTGCCCCTTCTCCTTCATCACAGAAATGATCTCATCCAATGAAGTTGGGAAAAGTTTTTGATAGGGAGAATCAGCAAGCTGGCTCCATTCGTACAACTTCCCACCTGAATATCACTTCACCACCAACCGGGTCGCACTTGGCGGGAACATACTTGCTGAGTTTGTATTCAACGCCGATCCGAGACTTCCAACTATTTTTGAGGGCCCAATCAGTCTCGCAGTCGAGTTCTTCTAGTTCCATTGACCATCCTAGTGGAGGGGTGGCCTAGAAGTCTTATGAGAATGACGGATCTGTGCGTACGTAGTTGGGTCCACGAACAGGAGGATTGGTAGTCGTCATGACAAGTCCTAGGATGTGGTCCTTGATGGAGGGTGTTGGGAAAGATTGAAGAATGTCTCGAGAGAGGAGTCAAGAGAGGCTACCTTCGATGGCTAGGGATATCAGACTTCAATTGTTCCTAACGAGCACATACGACCATAGGGTGTGGAGAACAGGGCTTCCCGTCCGCTCAGCCGTACTTAAGCCACACGCCGGCCAGTTAGTAGTATGGTGGGTGACCACATGCGAATCCTGGCTGTTGTATGTTTTTGTTGTTGTCTTTTTCTTCTTGTTTACAACAAAAAACATACGCCGCAACCCTAGGTTACGGTAAATTTGACGTTGAAAAGGGCTGCTCTTGACGCTGCTTTAAGCGTCGTTTTTACCTGAAACTTAGTAAACTATCACACATGTGATCTGTTTCTGCCCATCATTTCCGTATACTCCCAAAGTGACCACGGATTAGCGGCTCACCTTAACAGGGTATGCAATCAGTGATTTCGTCATACCCCGTTATTTGTGTTATCCGACTGTAGCCGTCAATTGCAAAGTAAGAAAGATTCTTTATGCGAGGCCCTCGACCGTACGGGGTTTTTAAGTCAGCTACCTGTACTCTTATGTTGATCGTCTAGCCCCACCGCCAAGAGGCCAATTTACTATCAGAGTACGTACAGTGATCTTGTAAGTTAATATCCCTAGCCCCAAACCTGAATATTACACAACATTATGCCGGTCAAAATATCCGCCCAGCACTAACAGGGAGCCATTATAGCATGCCCGAACTGCGAAAAAGTTCCTATTTGACCATGAAAATAGCGATGAATTCTGCATCAGGTTTTCAGCAAGTATCTCGCCTCCTTCGGGCGCCATAACCTGTGACTGAATGGCCATTTGAATAGGCGGAAGAGCCTCGGCACAGGCGATGTGGTGGGAGGGGTGTTACAGAGTCAGTCCAGTTCCAGAACATCAATATTCCTGGTAGAGTATCAATACTGTAACCTACTCTGCGTAAAATACGACTGTTGTTTCGTATCTGTATTAGCAATCCAGGGAACTAGAAATCCCTATAGCTATTCGGACAAGAAAGAAGCGATTTAGGCTAGATCACACGGTACACGTAGTGCTGGTTCTAGACCCTTGGACCAAACTAATCTATACAGTGGTCGTTCCTAAGTATTTGGAACATAGTGGTTCACTAGTTAATGATTAATTTTGGTGGTAGTATGTTCTCAGTACTTTTTCTGAACGCTGCCTGTATATCGGAAGATTAGGTGTTCTTAGGGTATGTCTGTGGGGCAAGTAAATTGCGTAATTTCATAACCTAGGTTAGTAAACTAACTTAACAGAGGGTTGTGGCATTAGTCATATAGCTATATTTGAGAAAAAATGACCCTCTGATTTTAACATAGAAGGCAATAACGCTCGCTTCTGTAGCTGTATGAACTACCGATCGATATCTAGGTTTGCTTGTGTGACATGGGAGGAACATGGGAGCTAAGATTATTTTGGTTAACTAGTGAGTTCGGTAACCTGATGGTGCCATCCGCTCTGCGGAACACCAAAACTATGGTTTGCTGGTAGGTTTGCCGGCAAGTCACCATGCACAGTTTACATAACTTTTTTATTCGATGCTTAATCTAGGCCTGGCTATTAGGAGTTGACTTGATATATCATTACCATGGTTTGCGAGGTAACCGGGCTTCGGTAAGAGCAATTGGTTCCAAGGCGTGACATCATTCAGCATCTTGAAAAAGATACATATATTCCTCCGCTGCCTCAATAGCAAAATTCTTGCTATTCAATCATATCTGATTACCCATTTTAGTGGTTAACAATGCCATTTGGCTCGCTCTCAGTATCTAACACCCCTATTCCACAATACGCTCCTCCGTATCCAGTGGATGGCAGCGACTATACAAGTGAAGCTGTCCTTACTGTTGCCTATCAAACATCGTTGCAATGTGTACGCCATCTCGTGCCGGACATGCTAGAACTGGAGGACGAGCCACAGGTATCAGTAATGATTTTGCAGCACAGAATGACCTCCTTCGGTCCATACAATGAGTATGTCCACTCAGTGAAAGTCAAATATAAGGGCGACGCGTTTGACTACTTTCTTTCCCTCATCCTGGACAATGACTCGCCAATTCTCTGCGGCCGCGAGCAGTTCGGCTTTCCTAAAAAACTAGGGAACGTGGCCTTATCTTTAGAGACTAAGTCGACGGTTGTTCACGGTTACGTGGAGAGACCCGTAGGTCAAAAGATCGTTGAAGTTGGCTTCCAGCCAGAACAAAAATTGAAGAGCACGGTTGATACAACGATCCATGGGTTAAATCTACGAGTCATCCCATCGGCGGTTCTGAATCAGAGCCCCTCCGTCAAGGAATTAGTTCCCGTTGACATCATTATGGAGGCAGCTGAAGTTTGGCAAGGCTCTGGTTCTGTCTGCTTCCCGGAACCATCAAGGTTCGATCCAATGCATGAAGTCAAAGTTCTTCGACACGGAGGGGCGACACTTTTGCGAAATGCATCCCTCACGATCCGCCTCCCTACAAAAGTGTTCCAGCTATAGTCATATTGTTGATGCTAGAGGCCTTACGCGATCATTTATTTGTGAAGAAAATTTGTCTAGCCAAGTGCTATGGGAAATATCTCAGGATAGGAAATAAGAAGACTTCTCTAGCTCACAGTCCCCTAAAGACTATACTCAGTTCGATGGAGACATCTCATAATATGAAGTTCCATCTTCTGAGAGGATTTGGGACACTGGAAACAGCCTCAACGTCGCAGCGGCCCTTGTGTCTCTGGGTTAATTAAGGTATCGGTAATCACAAATAACGATGCAGTGCCGCTCGCTTTTATCTTCCATGAGAGAAAACAGAGACACCGCTCCAAACCCTATTCATGTTACAATAATTCTAACATAGCATCTCCGTATTTGGAGACTTGTTCCAGAGTTGTACGGTAGCGGCGTTCTGTATAACGTCCAGAAACGATTAAGCAGTGTACTTTTATGTAATCGTACATACGGAGAAATATCCAAAAAATAATCCCCATACCAACCGTAGCTTTGTGTACTCTGTGTATTTAGATTACCCCATGCCTCTCTGGCAACCTTCCTTCTTTCCTCATGCTTAGTTATCTAGTTGAATACTACCACTTGCTGATCCCTTGTGCCTGAGTTGTAACAGAGATATGGCCATGAGCTCTTAGATTAACGCCTTAGTCTTCAGGCACCTGCCTTCACATGTTTTGTCGTAAAGAGTTCTCTCAGAGGCAGACGCAAAAAGTGACAAAGTGTCGTTAGCGCTGCTTTTGCTTTCACGTGTTGCTTAACGCCTAGCACGCACTATATTCCGAGAAGTGCTTAACGATAGTGTCAGACGCTGATTGGGCAGTGCGATGGGCAGGGGATTTCATCGTTTTATCCTGCAAAATCATACAGCTCAGCCCTTGGGGTCTCTTAGCTAGTCGCGACGAGTCTTGCTAGAAAGAGTGCGCGAGAGAGCTTAGACAATTGTAGAATACTATGCTTTCTGTTGAAATGGCTGACTTTTTGCATCCCCATGTTGCGATTCATTGAAATAGTGTAAATTTCTTGGTGTCAACGTTTAAACGGTGGAGTTAATCCTGCCGAGGCGGCGAGGGTTTAAACGACAAGTGTAGTCAAAGTGACTGTTTTCACTTCTCTAAACCTTCAATAAATTAAAGCTACTTATTTTCACTCGTCCGATGATAAATATGGCTATCTAAAATAATGAAAGGTGCGCGCTAGAGAGAATAAAATATGTGATGACTCGACCTCCTTGACCTCGACCTTTAACCTCGGTCGTTTGGTCGTGCAGTCCTCGTTTGTTCCTACATGTTTTACCATGTAGGTTTGCTGATTGCCAGGACCAGGCCTTTGTTCTTTGTCTTGTAGGCCTATATAGGGCTCTTTCTAAATAGACCAATTGACATCGTTCCCCCTTTTGCTTCCTTGCGCTGGTGTCAGAGGCAGCATCAATATGGAAAAGATTTGGTAGCGTACATCCGTGTTACGATAAAACAATAACATAGTGCGATACTATATAGTGATTTTGGCTCCGGGGTTATATCCGCTGATAGCGGATATAGTGGGCTTATTGGCTTACGTGAAGTATTGGGTGACCCAGGCTGATGTCTTTTTCAATCTGTACGTCCGCTAGATAAAGTCAGGTCTGGTAGAGGAACGGACAACCGTTATATTTACGACTTAGTCTCATCGTCGCGCCCGAGGACGGGATTCGCCTGGTCCGTCACTAAGCTTAACAAGCATCTACTAACTAGATATAATTGTAAGCGATAGAAAGGTCCGCATGTATCGGTCTATATGCGAGGAATACGGCCACTTGCTCGGGACCGTTATTTAAGAGCGTTATGAGATATTATACTAGTCAGGCAGAAGCCTGTTAATCTAAGAGGAGAAAAATATCAAAACAGATTATACAGGGAAGTTAGAGACTGTTTCTTGCGGTGTCGAAAACCTCCCCTTTATAGCTCAATTTATGTACAGCCTTCTTCCAAGCAGGAAACACGGTCCAACGCAAGTCAAGGGAAGAAGAACGAGGCTACGTAACCTCATAGAGGGGCCTTCCATGCGAGACTCACCCTATTGTTATAACGAAGGGCTAGTGATTCACTGCCGAAAAGCTCCCTGTTACCTATAATATACCCTGTCATTGTTACGAGTTGGAGGATCGAAGGGTTCCTACGAGCGAACTGGTCAATGAGGTTTGATGGAACTTGCTAGCCGGAAGTTTCCAAGCGTTTACAAAGGAGGAATTATCTGGAGATAGAACTTTTCCCTCTTCTTTCCCCTAGATTTAGTTGCCTTCGTTGAATGCACCGGTTTGAACCCCTTCATCTCGCCTGGCTGTAACAGTCATAAGGTTATTCACGTATTAGTGCCTCAGGCCAGCGAGGTCTCTTACACAACGGTAGCCTTTCGGTAGAGGTTCCCTGACCTTTCGGTATCAAAATCTCCTCTACAGGAGGGGCTCCTGCTCACGATTACCCAATCTCATGTTTATCCTTCTTGTTACCCTTCTTCCTGTTCTAGATAAGAGATTTTGTATAAATAAATTATAAAGAAGAGGTTTCTGCAAAAGGCTAGAGCCCGGTAGTAAATCATGTGCCATATCCCTAGGCGTTTTGGCAGGCAGAGGAGGTTACTGCCCTTGGCAGAAAGGGCATACTACCGTTTTCCTGGGGAAGCCGCAGCGAGTTTATAAACAGTATAACGGCATAGTACAATTGAATCAACTCTGCTCCAGCCCTTCACGGTTTCTCATACCTCAAGAAACAGTCTTTGACTTCTTTAATCTAACTTAGTAATTTTCTCCTACCTGATTAGCGGGCCTGTCCCCTGACTAGTAGAATATCCCTTTATATATAGGAAGGTAAAAGAAATCAATGTAATGACATGAGAGTACGTTATATCCGGTCTAAAGTAGTAAGTAGGGCGGTCAGCGTCTGAGGATCTCACACAACGGAGAGGCAACATAAGATCAAATAAGACGATCAGCCTGAGCATTAGGGTAAGCGATCAAGTTGCTTAGGGAGCTATTTATGTTCGCTCCATGAGCTGCTCAGGGCGGCGAGGTGGTGATTAACCTATTCTGTGTTCCGGAAGCCGATCATTTCCCGAGGTGGCTTTTTTACTGTCACCTGGATTACTAGAGCTACAAGAAATGTCACCACTCACAATATACGTTCCTAAAAGGTTTGGTTAGCCTTTAGAGATCCTTATGAACTGGCCAAGTATCGCTAAACTTTAAATCAAATTGAATGTAGATAGGCAAAATGTTGTCGTCACTAACGATGAACGGATTCGCAAAGATGACGTGTAAAATGTACTATACCGAGTTTAGACGTACCGCAGCAATGCTGGCTAAGGGCGAGGCTGCCTCGACGCATCAGATTTCCAATTGGCATCAAAATTCGGGGCTTCCGATCTGCTAGGCTGACTATAAGAATCAGCGACGATCGAAAAACCGGAAGTCCCGTTTTGTAAAGAATTCTTTGGTGTTATGGAGCAAAATGAAACAGGCAAAAAAGAGGTCGTGCCCGGGATCGAACCGGGATTGCCAGAATCAGAATCTGGAGTGATGACCATTACACTACACAACCTGATTTGATGAAGGCTGACTCCGTATTTGAACCTATGACCCAGATCTAAATGAAAATTCAAAACAAGTAGGCATACGCGGATTCCAAGTCAGAAGATGATGCCTAGTTTGTTTATCAGAGAAGAAACACCGATGTTTGTTTTTGATACTTCTACGCGGGTCTCTAGAAGATCCGGGACATTAAAAGGGAAAAAGAAAGAGCCGCGCCCGGGATTGCTAAAATTCTTAGATTCCGGTTCGATTACTCCAACCGGCCGATATGTCAAGCATTGTAGTAGGTGGACTTGTTTCCCTCCCTCTCAATCCCTAGGGTTTCGTTCTTCTTATGTTTCTATGTTTCTCGCTTCTTAAGAGGCTCTGGATATAAATATAATTCTTTCCTTGTTAGGGTTGGAATCTAGTCAACCCCTGTAAGCATTACGGAGTCTTAGATACACTCGAGTGGATTATATATCGAAGCGAACCTCTGGACCTGAACTTAATGATGTGATATTCTTAGAGTTTTCGGACTCGGAACACGAGTTTCATCTCAGCCCGACTAACATACTCGATAAGCTTATCCCAGAAGTAGGGTTTGCCTTACCTATAGCTCGAATACAGTACTCGGCTTTGGTGGACTTAGAATCAACAAAATGCGGGGGAAGCAGCCGCGTCCCCAACACGTGACTTATCCTATCTCCACAATGTAAATTCCCCCCCACGGATCCCGGTCCAAGTTCCGCTCTCCGCTCCACGCACCTGGCACTCGAAGGAATTCTAACAACCCGGAGTTATCTTAGAACAGGTGTTATTCTACGGCTGAATGTTGGATTCAGAGATCGGAGTGTAGCTTGCATCGGGTACAATGGAGCCAATCTCCGAGTCGCGTGAGCGAAGTAGGCAGGCTTGCGAAGCCTGTCGGTTAGTCTGTCCAGGCTTGACACCCCATGTTGACATGCCTTACTGATCATTGTGATTATAGCCGAAAGAAGACTAAATGTCCCGCAGAGCGACCCATATGCTCATTCTGTGAACGTCTCAATATTCCATGCTCATATCTTCCAAGAGAGTACTCAAAACCCTCCAGCGCCGCGCGGAAGGCTCCCAAGCCGTATGTCCCATCACCGCCATCAATCATCGCTCATCACGGCAGAAAAAGCTCATAGCCAGCCAGTAGGGACATGAAAGACCGCGTTAGAGTCCTTGAATCGCAAGTCAATGATCTTTATCGAGCTCTTCAGTACGCCTATGATCTACATAACACCCGGGGCCGTGTACCTACTAACTATTACAGGACTGCCACAGATCGCATTAGTGAAATGTCCCCCAATACCATCCACAATGGCCCACAAAGCTCGGTTGAGAGATCAAATATACTCAACGATGTATCAGCCCCCACTGTCGTCGTTCGATTTTCCATGTCTGAGTAAGTTCAATCCATACTCGATTTGAAGATTGGTTAGTAGGCTTGACGTATTCCTCCAGACCGGAGCCTCCAGCCGATGTAATTGAATACTTTGTCCAAGTTTATAGATTGGCTATACACTTCCAACCACTGCCTTTGCTATGCCTCGATGGCCTAGCAGAGTACCTGACTCGTGCACCCCGCTACCTTCGTTGGAGTTTCCTAGCTTTGACACTACGCATGTCTGGACATCAATTTTATGCCGGCGGTGATACGGAAGCAGCTGACTATTATGCACGTGGAGCCGAAGAAACTACATCCAGGCTAGCTGCCGAAGGTGTATCAAATGTGGACCTTATACAGTCACTGTGTTTGCTGGCGTTGACTCATATAAGAGGTATGTTCTAATAATCAACCTGGACAAAGGATAGACCTATGAAATACTTATTCTCAATGTCAGATCAGCGAACAGCACAAGCTTGGATGGTTACTGGCACTGCAGCTCGACTGGAGATGTTCCGGGTCATAACAAGAGACGAGATCGACGATTACACCAGTGAACCCAGCCGCAGGTGCTACTGGAGTGTGTTTATTTTGGAAAAAACATTGTTCCCTCAACACACAAGTCTTCAAGATACTAACAACACGATGGGCTATCTATCAAGCCGCCCGTTACCTCCATCGGTTTCACCTGAAAGGGCCATGGGCGATAACTTTGATATTTTGACGTCGGAAGAGAATGTCAAGGATCTTGGAATCAGTGCATATCTCATACAAATAATATCAATATGGGGAGACGTCGCTCTGCATTTGCATGAGACTCGATTGGGAAAATCAGAGACCCCCTGGTCGCCTCATTCGACCCACGCAAGGCTCATCATGAGGCTTCATGAATTTGAATCCCAAATACCGCAAAGTCATTTACTCCGAAACCTGTGCTTTTCAAGACGGTCGCGTGCTGAACTAGTTGAACATCACGAATACTGGATGCCTTGGATAATGATGCAAATAATCTCGCATTCCTCCTCGGCGATGGTCAACCATCCATTCATACATCTCGTTGCTCTCAAAGGGAGAAGTGGAATTTCTCACTCGTCGAATTTTCTCCAGCAAACAATCGATCAGGCCATCTTCCATTCAGGCTGGGTATTCCGTCTAGTACGAACATGCGAAGAGTTGGAGTTTGAACTCCATAACCCCCTCATTGGACATTTGGTAGCAGCTACGGCCACTATTCCTTGGATTTTCCAGTTTGCAAAAGACCAGCAAGTGTCTTCAAATGCAGATAGAGACTTGGGTACTTGCGCTCGATTCCTTAGTCGGGCTGCAACCACCTGGCCGTCGATTCCTCAGAAGGTATGTCTCCCAGAGTGTACGCAACTCCAAACCGACATGACAAGAAAATAACATTTGTTTTCAGTTTGATGCATTGAGAAACCTTCAGTCGGTCGCAGAAAGTGACCTGCGGAGTGGGCCCAGCGAACCCAGAACCATCAGATTTCAGCCATCAGTTCTGTGGAATCTTCTTGATCCCAAGTTTATCCGGTCCACGAAGCACAAACAGACTGCGCGCGAGGGAATTCTATCGCGAAGTGACTCAGGACAAGATACGCACATGCGTATTGCTACAAATTTCGTCCACCCACTAGTGGATGAACAATCTGAACAGCCTGTATTGTCTGATATCACGGCAGCATCGGCCTTCCCGGGCGTCGAAGAGCTCGAGCAATTGCCCATGAGTGAGCTCTTCACTCAATTCTCGTCGAATGACCTCAATTGGTTATATCCGTAGAGAGCTAGCATAAAAAGTCTCGAAATGAAACTTTAGTACAACATAATGGGTTCCTGTGGCTTGATGAAAATTCAAGCTGTCTTTATAATTTTGTGTGATCTGCTATGTAACACGGCAAGGCTGCGACGAATAGTAAATTTTGTTCTTGAATTGTGACTAGTAGCTTGCATTGAGTAATCTTAGGTGAAGCCGCAGCGGTTATTGTAGTAGAGGGACAGCACGAAGGCTAGCATGCTCTTTCAGCAGATTGCCGGGTTCAGCCTGCTTCCTGCTAATGCGGCCTCGAAGCCGTTACGGTTTCAGGTAGAATCGAATCTTGAGTCGGCCGAGAGGGCATATATCTGAAAAATTTAATTAAAATAGGTCGTCATGATGCAAAAAATGGCATGAAGCTGGATACTCCGGTACTGCTACCCCGACTATTGAGGATGGAGATTGTCCTATTGGACATTTGGCTTCCGAGGCCAGATCTGTATCATATAGGCTAGGTACCATTCGTGAAGAGAACTCCGGTGTAGTTGCATTATCTATGACTTATGCAGAAGGATATAGATACCACAAAGAGTTATATTTCTAATTCGATTCCATTTTGAATCGATATTGCCAATCTGACCTATCCGTGATGTAGATTACGGATGTTGGAACCACCTAAGAACGATTCGTCAGCTCGGTAGAAGAATTGTCAAGTAACACGGTCATCATCGTTTGCGATGAGTCAGATCTGTGTCATGTCACATGTTGTACCAGAGGTTCTCGAACAGTCTATGATAGAAGATACTGACTTCCTTCCGTACAGATATCCAGTTTGAGATGGATTCAGCCCGGAAGCCAACGTTTCACGGAGTTACCGGAGGGCTGCGGCCTTACCGACCCCACTAACCCCAGGTCCAGCCAATAGACTCGCACTATTCCGTGCAATCGTTAAAGACAAGTATTTGACATAATTACATGTTAATCGGAATACACGGCGTTGCTGAAGACTCCGATACGGATCTGTCGCATGAGTGGACTGATCGCCCCGTGTCGGCGATTATGATCTCAGGTAACACTGATAACTAATTTCTAGACCGGAGAGAATACACCACTCCCTTAGTGGCGAATTTAAATCAAAGTAATTTTACTTCAATCCATGAGAAGAGTAGATAGTTTTTAATCAGACCACATTCGAGCAGACGGTATTCATTGCAGTATTTTTCGATGGCCAGGAGATTGCTTCTTCATCCTTCTCTATCATAAGGGCGGGCAAAAAGGAACATATGAAGATCGCTTGCGTCCCATGGCCGTATATGTGGGTCTTATGTGCCCGGTTCACGATAATAACACCCGGAGGGTCAGGTATTGGCCTGTTTCCGGGGAAATGCGGGGTTAGTTACATGCTAAGGGATTTCATAGATCGAATATTATATAGCATTTAGGGGTGCCTGTATCCCTCAACTATGTTGAGACTGATTTCTAGTTAATTCTCTTTGCATTTCTTCCAAGTCCCCAATCCTTGAATCTTTCCCTTGATACTCTCAGAAATCGTCCTGATCCCAGACTAAAATCCACATTTTACGATGGCATCAGGGCAGGAAGAACCTGAATGGCTTGATTCTGAAGCAGAGAGAGGTGCGGCAGCCAGCATCTAGGAGGGTGAAGTTCAATATCGGACCATGGGTTGGTGGTAAGTACATCATCTAAGGCAAGAATAAGCTAATTCTAGATGGGAACGCTGACAGCTGGGCTTTAAACACAGGCAATGCGGAATATGTAATTTTACCTCATTACACGTCCATCTCTCACAGCGACATACTAACCTGTCACTTCTAGTGATGATAGCCGAGAATATTTCCCCGGGAATCTTGTCTTTCCCATCGGCCGTTGCAACATGAGGGATGGTGCCGTAAGTATTAAATCTCGGCTTTCCATAAACAGTATCCAACACTTATTTTTGTCAGAGCCGCCGCCATTCTAGTCTTCTTGTCTGTATTATCATGGTACACCGGTTTTCTAATGGGACAGTTCAAAGTACGTTACCCGCAAGTACACAGCATGGCCGATGCAGGAGGAATTATATGGGGACCCATTGGTAGAGAGATTGTGGGAATTGGCCAACTTATTCTGCTTGTCTTTTTCAGATCAAGCCACATCCTCACATTCAGCATTCTTTTGAATGTCCTCACCGGCCATGCAACATGCAGCATTGTCTTCCGGGTTGTTGGGTTGGTTATCAGTTCCTTGATGGCCTTGCCAAGGACAATGGAGAAAGTCTTTTGGTTTGCGATAACATGTAAGTCTGCCTTTAGAAGTTTCCTTACATCCACTGACGCGTTTATAGCATTTATCAGCATTTTTACTGCAACGGTAGTCTTGATGGTTTCCGTTGGCGTGGAGGCTAAATTTCCGATACAAAATGACACTGCTAGAAAGGCCAGTTTCTACAAGGCATTCCTGGCCGTAACAAACATTATTTCGCTTACAGTCAGTTACTCTTCCTCCAACAAGAAAATTATTTCCCCCTCTTTTTTTACAAATTGGCTAACCGAATCATAAAGTTGCACACGTTGCCTATTTCGGGTTCATCTCAGAGACCAAACAGCCGCGAGACTACCCCAAGTCGCTTGCATTTCTTCACATCGTCGAAACTACCCTCTACCTAGTCAGTGCATTGGTCATCTATCACTTTGTGGGACCGAACGTGAAGTCTCCTGCCCTGTCCTCGGCTGGACCGATCATGAGGAAATTTTGCTATGGCATTGCCATTCCTACTGTGAGATTCTCTATATCACATGAACCCATAGTGTCTATCTGACGAGTCCTAGGTCTTGATTGCCGGTATCATTGCAGGCCACGTTGCCTGTAAGAACATTTACATCCGTCTGTTCCGGGGTTCGGACCATTTGCATAAACGCAGTGTTTTGTCCGTTGGTTCATGGATTGGTATTGCGTTGACGCTATGGGTTGTTGCATGGGTTATTGCGGAGTTTATTCCGAGTTTCAATGATCTGCTGAGTTTGATCGTAAGTCGGAGACTCTCATATGCACCGCTTTTCGTTGCTGATTGATATGTGCAAAGTTCCCTCTTTGGTAGTGTCTTCAGTTGTGAGTTCATCAAACTTTTGTCCTTTGATTGCTCGATTTACTTACCATCCTAGACATCCTGCCGTGTTCTGGCTGCACCTGAATAAGGGTCGCTACTTTTCTACGCGTTCCAAGAGCGCATTGACAATTATCAATGTTGGGGTGCTAGCTATTGGATTCACCATCGTATGTGACATTTCTTCCTGATATAATACTCTACCCGGTATGCTACTGACACGAATGGTCTAGTGTGGTCTGGGACTATACGTCTCTGGAAGATCAATCAACGAGAGCACGACCAATCACAGTTGGTCATGCGCTGAAAACTCTAAATTCTAGGCAGCGTGGCTTAACTAGTTGAGATGCTGCCATACCCTCCATTTGTTCTATACCCCTACTCCTCGATTATTATCCCAGAATGTAGATTCTAGATAACGACTACCTAGAATTGCAATATGACGTTGACTGAGCTCTTGATGATAGACGACCTTTCGCGTAGCTCGAGGTATAGCCAGGGATGACCGGTTCAAGGAAATAGCTTGGTATTTTTATCAACTATATGGCATAGTGAGCTCCTCAGTTGGTTGAAAGTTGATTGAAGAAATATATGAAAGGTGAAGAAGTAGAAGTAGTAGAATCGAAGTTAGAAGTATACAAGCGAAGACCTAGGCCTTTCACGAAGAAGAAAAATCACCAAACGGAACCCATCGAGCTATATGCAAATCCCCTTTTAATCAAGCCTCTAGATCTCACTCAAGCAATCGCTCTTTACAAGCACTGGTAGTAGTAAGGGTTCTGCACAACGCAGGTGTAACCGCTCTCGCAGGCAGTGGCGCCGGTCCAGTTAATACCACCGCACTGGTAGTAGTGAGCAACGGTGCCGCCGGTGGAGGCGGAGGAAGCGGCAGTGGTGGTAGTGGATGCAGACTTGGTGGTCGAGGGCTTGCTGACCAGGGTGGTGGTCTGGACGGCGGCGGGGGCGGTGGTAGAGGTGGTAGAGGAGGTGGTGGCAGGGCTGGAGACTTCGACCTGGCCGTTGGGAGTGGTGGTGACCTCGACGGCGGCGGTGGTAGAGGTAGAGGTAGAAGTAGTGGTGTGCTGGGCAGCAGCGGTGGTGGTGGTGCTAGTGGTGGCCTTGGCGGTGGTGGTAGTAGAGGAGGAGGAGGAGGAAGAGGAAGAAGAGCCGCTCACGAAGTACTTCTCCAGGATGGGCAGGTAGGTCGAGTAGGCGGGACCGTCAGTAGGCTCGAGCGAGTACATGTAAGATCCCCACCAGGGACCGGCGGACCACCACTCGGCACCCATCCAGACGTCCGAGTTGTCGGACATGTAGGAGAGCATGCCCTCGACGGCGGTCTCGCAAACGGAGTTGACACCACCAGCGAACTCGCCGATGAAGCCCTTCTTGCCGTTGTCCTTCAGCCAGGTGGTGGCGGACTCGAGGCGCTCCTGGCCGATGGTGCTGCTAACACAGGTCTCGGAGGTACCGGAGCTGTCAGAGTCGAGGTACTGGTGCATCTCGTAGACGATCTTGTCCTCGGTATCGGTCAGACCGCTCAAGTTGTCGTTGTTGCTGGTCCAGGACCAGGCGCCGGAATAGGCGTTACCCTCGACGAAGATGTACTGGCTGGTGGCGCCGGCAGCACGAATACCGTTGATAGCGGCCTGGTTCAGGTTGAGAACAAGGGTCTGATCCATGTCGTGGTACTCGTTGTCTAGGGTATTGTGTTAGTTTATCAGTGAATGGTGTGAAACAATGGATTGAAGCTTACTGGTATCGAAGATGACCTTGTCGTTGGAAGCGAACTCGGTAGCGACGTTCTTCCACCAAGTCTCGAAGTCGGAGGTGGAACTGATGATACTGCCAGAGCTGTTTCAGAGGTCAATATCACGCTCCCGAGTATAAACAGAAAAGGATGGGGTCTCGTACTATCGGCCATAGTTGTGGGGGTCAAGGACGGCATAGGCACCGCTCTCAGTGATGTAGTTGACAGTCTAGAATGGAAAAAAAAACAGGGAGGTCAGTATATGCTTGAGGTTTTTCACAGGAATTCATCTTGAAGCCGTCACGTACAGACTTGAGAGCAGCCAGATAGGTGGCGTCCAGGCTGCCGGTGATGCTGCTGGGCACAAGGCGCTCCATCAGGAAGGGAACACGGAAGATGTTCATGCCAGCATCGCGGAGGACCTGGATCTTGGAGGTCACAGGCCAGGTGTAGTCAGTTCCCAGGGTACCGGGGATGGCAGAACCAAACTCGGCACCAGACTCACTGACACCGACCCCTACTTGCCATTAGTCTCAGGCTCATTATTATGTAGCAATTGCATGAATATCCGAGGGGGAATCTCACAGGTGAAGCCAGTAGCACGCTTCTTCTCAACGCTGCGCTTCTCGGGAACAACGTCACGGCCACGGGGGTAAGCAACGGCCATGCCAGCAGCGCTAGCGGCCAGAACCATGTTAGTGAACTTCATTTTGAAGGATAGTTAAAAGAGAGAATGACTGTCGAGTTTGTCGAACGAAAGAATGTGATGCCCAATGGGGTGTAGAAAAAAAAAGAAGGGAAAGATCAAGAAACCAGTCTCGATGCTTAAGGAAAGGAATGTTAACAAAGTAGAAAACAGAAGAAGAAGACGAGAGGCTTTAAGGTCTCACGTATTATATAGCTCGACATATTGGGAGAGAGGGGGTGGGCGTCAAACAGGGTCGACCATTGGGTTCGGTTAAGACTAGCGAAGCATCTGATACACGGAGTGGGTTCGTCGTTCGAGGCCTCCTCTGATAGAATGGCACCTTCGACTTGTCCTGGAATCCTAGATTAAGGGTTAGTGGAGGCTAAGCCTGCGAGCAATTAAGAAGCGGATAGTTCCTCCGGGAGTCCGGGTTGATCTACTGGGTGAGCATTGGCGATGGCTTCAGGACCACTGGATCCGGCATGAACGGGCTGGAACGGTCCTGATCTGGCCATAGGTTAATCTAACTTTCATTGCCTCGTTACCCGATGAAGTTAGTGAATGAGTAGTTTAGCCAGAAAATATTAGGCTAGCCCGGGGATCATTGGATCAGGACCATGGTGGGCAGGCCGTTAGAACGGTGATGATGGCGGCGTCCGAAAGTGTGGAGTCGACTTGGTTTGACGCAGGGCCCACATGGGTTCAGGGTGATTCCACGAAGCGCCGTATAGAACCACTGGTTTCTAGTCATAAGTGGAAGAATGCCAGGAAATTATTCCGGTCCAGGGGCAGTGGGCTCTCGGCGTTTCTCTTGTTAGGGAAGAGGCCGAGACACAAGGAGAGAGAAAAGGTACCGGGTAGATGAACAAATTGTTAAGCTGAAACATGGCGGACCGTTTAGCATGACGGTCGGTAAATAGTTCAATCGCGCTTAGCCTGAATGGGTTCGGAGGCTCCTTTGCGAACGAGTATGGATCCTACACCTCATATAAAATGTCCATGACAGGGTAAGCATATATAATCTGTGTAAATAATCAGGATAAGTGGAGTTGATATCAATTACACTGCTTGGAAGCGAGCCTCCCAAGTCTAGATATAACAAAGCAGGCAGCAAGGAATCGACATCCCTTATGGGTTCCTCCCCCCCCTTTTGTACCCCTCGAATCCTCCCATGCGCTGTTTGTTTCATCATGGTCATAATACGTCAGAGTCTAGATTTGAGCCACGGTCGCTGCAGGGGTGATCGGTCGTGGCCGGCTAATTGCTATTGTTCAACGTGGAACTCAAAAGACCGATCGCCTTGTCCGATGGGCACGGCCTTGGCGTTATTATCATAAAGGGTCCGTTCAAAATACCGAACTCGACCATCGGGCCGAGCCAAAAGTATAGTTTGCTTCTGAGTCCCATACGGCCCGGAGGAATAGTTTTGGTCCAGGGGCCCGTTGACCTGAGGCTGCTTCATTTCGTCCTCCACGCGGGTGGCTGCGGTACCTTCGGCCACTTTATTGACATCGTCCTCGGCCCCAATGATTGGTACGAAGATACTTTTCCGTAGCTGTTGGATATAAGTCTCGACGCTGGTTCCTTCGGGTAGTCGCGGCAAGGTGTCGGTGCTGAGTACCCCAAGGAGTCGCTGCAGGAGGGTATCTTCATCTTCTTGGGCTTGTACATGGTCCTCAATAGCACGTTGCATGAGATTCTCTCCATCCAGAATCTTCGGCCACGTTCGGTCATCGACACTGGTGTTGCTCAGCCCACGGGTTTGGTTCTTCTCGGCGGCTACCCAGGTGATATGGTCCATGTCGGACGAACGGTTGGAGACAATGGCCAGGGGTTCGTTGACGTGGCCACACACTAGACTAAACCCTCCGACTTGCTTGGCTTCGGGGCTGGCGACCATCTCCTGCACAAAGTCGTGGGTGGTCTGACCCTCGCTCGGAGAACTGGTGAGCCAGCTGTTGACAATCCGGCCTCGGCTGTGGACCCCGACTGCTTGGGCGCTTTTATCTTCACGATAGTTGGTGAGTACGGCTACTTTGCCATGCTTGGTGACTCCCATCCA
This sequence comes from Penicillium cataractarum, assembly GCF_028827025.1. Lineage (NCBI taxonomy): Eukaryota > Fungi > Ascomycota > Eurotiomycetes > Eurotiales > Aspergillaceae > Penicillium > Penicillium cataractarum. The sequence continues at coordinate 1,437,111 of NW_026622743.1, read as the reverse complement.
GGTGCCATGCGTGGCTCGCGCCAAGTCGCGTGAGCCGAGGACATGCGATGCAGGCTCCGGCCACCAGTCCGGCGACGAGGTCGGTCGTCGAAGGAATTCCTAATCGCAATTAGTCGATGTAACCGGAATTGACAATCATACATCACTTACATCTCTATTGTCAATGATGATCAACGAATAGGCAGGGTGGGCGGTTGAGATCAGCGCGATACACATTGTGTAGTCCCGAGGTTCTTGGAAGCGGGGAAGGGTAAAACTGGGCGGAGATGCGCAGAACACAATCTTGAGGAATTGTAGTACGGTTCACAATTCTAGGAAATTGCGAACTGTAACTGAGCTTAGCAAGTGAAAGAAAAGAAAACGGTAGCGATCATGTAAGCGCCTTGGGCATCGGGTGTTTTGGCCGATTATCGAGAGCCGCAGCCAGTAAGCCAGTAGGAAGTGGCACGTCGATCTTGAAGTTGGTTGCACCGAGGCAAGATTAAGAGGGGTTGACAATGATAAACCTTCTAGGGGTTCGAGGTTTATGGTTCAATTCTTAGAGATTACTCCGCAGACGGCTACGAAGTACTCTATGTTAGTGTAGGAGACGAACAGAACCGACTCCTCGCGTGACGTCAAGACGAGCCGTTGATCGGAGGAAGCATGACCGCCCGCGAGAGAGAGGGACGGGGCTGATCGCAGATCTCCACAGCTCAGCTACCATCATCTCATCCTCTGTTTCTCTGTTTCTTTTTGCCAGGTTCTTCTTTCTCTAGACTTCTTAGAGCTTGCAAGAAAATCTATGCCGATGTTTCAGAACACCCGGCCCCACCCTATTTAAAACTGTGCAGCCCTTCAACCACCGCGTTGGAGAGAGCTGCCTGATCTCCCACCGCTAATTGTCGACCCCTCTTGATCTTCTCTATCCTAGATCTCCTCCTCCCTACACTCCTCCACCCATCATGTTCGGTATCTTTGCGGACTTGTTGTCGTAAGTGGCCTTTTCAAGCATCTTCATTGAATTATCCGTTTGCAAGTGATCCAGTTACTAACCACCATCTCTATAGCTCCGTGATCACCATCCTATTCCCCATCTTCGCTTCCTACAAGGCCCTCCGCTCCGCCGATCCATCTCAACTGGCACCATGGCTGATGTACTGGGTGGTACTGTCCGTCGTGCTGTTGGTGGAATCTTGGACAGTATTTATCATCGGATGGTATAGCTTTGCCGACTACCTACTTAGTCCTGATCACAGGCTGCTTCGGAAGCTAACCGCAATTCTCTCTTCCTAGGTTCCCCTTCTATAGCTGGATCCGCCTCTTTTTCATGTGCTATCTCGTTCTACCGCAGACTCAGGGAGCTCGCCTGCTCTACCAAGACTACATTGATCCATTCTTGACCCACCACGAACGCGAGATCGAGGAGTTTATCGGTCGGTCGCACGAGCAGGCCAAGGCATTGGGGTTGCAATACTTCTACAAAGCTATCGACTTGATCCGGGAGAAGGTTATGGGTCTTCCCCCACAACAGCCAGCGCCACCACCACCCTCCGGGCCCGCTGCCTATGCTCAATCCTTGCTCTCAAGATTCAATATCCCAACTGTCGGTGCTCCAGCTGCGCCCGGCGCACCTACTGGCGCACCCGCGGCTGCCAACGATTGGTACTCGATCCTCGGCTCTGCCCTGGGATCCGTCGCTTCGGCAGGCAAGCCCCGCGAAGCACACGAGGAGGAGCTATCAGCCAGCGGCACCCTTCTCCAGCGCAAGTTGGATACTATGTCCGGCCCTGAGAAGGCCAGTTATATCTCCCGACAGCGGGAGGTGCTGGATTTCCTGCGCTCGACTCTGAGTCGTGAGGAACAAGCGATGGGTCGGAATGATGCCGAGAACGACGATCTTGCCTACGGTGCTCCGCTACGAAAGGATCTCAGCGAGACCTCATTCGATGTAGTCGACGACGAGGATTTGGGGAGCCGCAGTGGCGCCCGGCGGACGAGCAGCCGGTGGACATCGGGCTGGCTGGGTAACGAGCATGACTCGTCGGGCTCATCAGGCACCGACCACGCTGCTCGGACATCCGGATATGAACGATACTAACTTTGTATTTGTTTTTGGCTCTTGGGTAGAGGATGATATGAATACAATTTCTAAAAACGGATGCACATTTCAATTTACCCAGATACAGATACCAAGCTTGGAAATGAGAAATAAGAAACCAAGACCTGCACCTTGTCATCAGGATACGTAGAACGAGCCTCATTACCCCCGGAAAGGACGGGTTTAACGTACGGAGTTTATGAGATAACGCCATTTGCTATCGAGGAGCGCAGAGGCCCTCTCGCCTCGTCCCACCATACTTGCTTGTACATTATCGCCTTTACACAGCCTGGGGATTCCCTCGGGACTAGCGAATAGCGAGCAGTGGACTCGAGACTAATGACTGGGCAAATGATATACCTCACATCTTGCATTTTTGATAGTTATAACCGAATCAAACCGGTCCGATCAAGGGGGAAACCCGTATCATAGCCTGCGGTGGGAATCGCATGAGGTGTTATCTGGATTTACTTCCAGTTGAAGTCAGCAACTGATCCTGCCCGGTTGTCTAGTGGTTTACCGCTAGGTGACTAGTAGCCACTTCGGTGGGTTCGGCGACGTAACTGCTCTATGGAGCAGGTGCGGACGCCGGCGGGTGAAGTTTTTCTAAGTCTAACTACCCTACAGGATTTATCCCTTTTATTATCTTTCTTATTGTACCTTATTTATATCATTTTAATCACTGAATTCTATAAAATTCATGATCTTTATTTAAAGGATTAAAAAGGTGATCTGGTGGTTGTATAGTGTGTTGTTTATTGGGTGCGGTATGGATATGAAGTCGCGGGCTGTACATGAAGCATCGTCATGAAGTACATAGGGAGCGAGAGGCTGCGGGTTCGATTCATGGCGAGGGCGACTTTTTCATTTTGCGCATGATCTGCATGTCGAGAAAGTTCGCGCAGCTGCAAGGCGGGATTCGGGAAGAATCGAAATGTCGATCTTAGGAATGTACGGAAGTGATATTATTCAGTGAGTCCTCCAAGTACTACTAATAATGGATCATCCCTTTCGAAGGAATAATTACCAAGGGGAGGACCGTATCCCTTGGACAATGGAATCTCCATATAGATCCGCGGCTAAGAACTAGTCCTAGAATGGCCGTATAGTCCCATCTGGCATACGCCCATGAATCATGCACTACTCCTAGTCTCTTTGAAGTGGGCAATTTGAGTCATACCGGCTTAAAAATGCATCGGACACGAACAAAAAGTACAACAAGTCGACCAAGTAGGCTTAGTCTCTGAGTCGGAGTATACTCGACCATAGGATACTGACTACTAACCAGTAACGAATTTATCTCCCCATGAAGCTAACTCGTAACTGAATACACTGAAGCGTATGACCTATTCATTAATCGTGACTATACCGTAGTTGTAAGTAACAGCTAGCTAGCTATCGTGGCAAAACGGAGCCACATTGGGGGGGACAACCAGAGATCCACTTCATTGTTCTCTCCGGATTGTCAATCCAGTATGGAGTCCTCCGAGTCCAAAGGGGGAAATCTCCAGGTATAGATACTGTAGAAGATAGCTTCGAGAGGAATTTCTTCTCAACTCTCATCTAAACCAACCATTTTGTGTGCATGCTATTTCGCCTTCTTCAGGCGTCTCTGATCAACCCCGGGCAACTTCGCCGATGTCATTGTGGCGGCGCTGTTTGTCGATACAGTAAAACCACAATCGTTCTTTTTTCCCGACCATCAAACGATCTTCGTTTTTCTCTCCCCCGATTTTTCCTTCTCAAGTCCAATCTTTTGAGAAAGGACTTGTCTTCTCCAAATCCAAACTTTCGTCGTTGGTGAGTTCGTTGCCTTGGAAGAGAAAAACGTTGCTTCTTTTCTTCCCGAAGACTTTTTCTCTCCCACCGAAACAACTTTTTTCCTGCAGTGGATTTTTTTCCCTTCCCACACACCCCAAACTTGGATTATTCCACCCACCAACCCTCTCATCCTTCTTCTCCGGTACACGCGCTGCATCTCCCGCTGCTGCCCCCGGTCTTGTCATCTCATTCACTTGATTTGACTCTCCCCTCTAACTCTGGGATTTTCCTTTTCTCCGCAGATCCTCAGGTTTTGGATGTGGCCTCGTCAAGCCCCGTCCGCAACTTGACATCTCAACGTCCCTCCATCGAGAACCCTCTCCCGGCGACACTCCCCTCGTCCGACCTCCCCCCAAAAAAGTTTTCCTTCGAGTCCTCTCCTCTGCGCGTTTGACGTGGATACCACCTGTCTAATGACCTCGAACCCTCCTCAGTCGGGCGTTCAACCAGGACAGAGCACCGCTACCTCCGCCTCCAACCCGTCCGTTACTTCATCTACCCCCTTGGCTGCGACGGCCAAGTCCTACGCCAGCGCCACGAAGAAGTCCACCACGGACTCCTCCGCTGCTCCCGTCACCGTGGGTGGCTCGGCGCAACATGGGAAGTCGACTTCCGCATCTCCAGTGAACGGAAAACCCATGCAATCTCAAAACTCCCAGCAGCAGGCTCAGTCTGGGGTCACCATTGTCAATGGTGCTCCTACAGCCCCTGCCGCTGCTCAGAATGACCACTCTCGCAAGCCTTCTGTGACCATCACCTCTGCCGGTGCTTCGGGATACATGCCCAACGGTGGCCCTGCCAGCCGGCCCAACTCTCTTCAGTTCGGCTTCGCCAACCAGCAGAGCTCCCCCAACATGGGTAACCCAGCTGTGCTCGCTTCCACCCAGGCCCAGTCTGGCCTGGGTGCCCCTTCCACCAACCCCCGCGTGACTTCGCCTCAGACCTCCCCGTCGCCTATCCCACAACCCGCCTCCAGCGGTGGTCGTCCCCCACCTTCGACCTACCAGGCACAGGGCAACGTTCCTAACTTTGGCAGCTTTGGAGAGAATACTGGTGATAACAACGTAAGTGAAATTTCTTGTTGATTATATTTCGTTGCGCTGGTTGTGGGTGCATCTGGAGTTTTTTTTTATATTTTTTTGAGGGGTCAGAACTGAAGTTGTGTGGTGATGTGCCGTGGCGCATGTGAAGCGCGCGGGAAACGGGAACGGCAACGCGACCGCGCATCATTCCTCCTATCTTTTTTTTTGATCTTCCCAACCTTTTTTTTGTTGCTTCTGCACCTCCCCCTCTCCCCCACTCTTCTTCAACTGCATGCTCACATAGATGCGTCCGTCATTACAGGCCCCTCTCGGCCCCGGCCAGCAGCACGTTCGTCGCGAGTCCTCCCAGTCCACTCACAGTGATATGAGCAACCATATGGGTAGTGGTCCTGGCCGTGGTGGCTACCCTCACCAGGGTGGCCGCGGTCGCGGATACTCCCAGTCTGGATACCAAGGTGGACAGATGCCCTACTCACCAGGCCCGAACTTCCGCCAGACGCCTAACCAGCCTCGCGGTGGTCCCAACATGGGTCCTCAGTTCCATGGCCCTAACCAGGGCCGGCCGATGCCTCCCTTCCCCAACTCGCCACACCAAGCGAACCGAAGCCCGGCGCTCGCCAACGCGCATCCCACCACTCCCCAGATGAACCAAGTTCCCATGGCCCACCCGCAGATGCCTCCCCAGCCCTACCCCGGCTACGGACAGCACATGGGCCCCCAAACTGTGAGAAACCCACCCTACTCCCATCCAAACAAACCCGCCCGGCGTGGCAACTATCGCAACCAACGCGGCCATGGCAATAACCAGAGCCAATCCAGCCACCGTGGCAATCATGGTGACTATGGCAGCTTTGGCAGACTCCGTGGAAACAGCCGCCCCCCTGTGGTTCCCCCTACAGTTCCCATGCCTTTACCAGATCTCGCTCCGGAGAGCGGTCAGTTTGAACAATGTCTAACATGGGTCAAAAATAATCAGGGCTACCCTCCGAGTTACGATCCCAACTACGGCTTCTATCCAGGTGGTTATAACATGCAGAACATGCAGTACATGACCCCTCCTTCGCCGCAACCTCGTCCTGGCATGCCCTACAACCCGCAGGCCCCCTACATCCAGCAGCAATACCCCGTCCAGCCTCCTCCCCAGTCGACCCCGCTCTCTCGCACCCCGTCGCAAGTATCGACTGACCGTCCTGGCTCGAGCCTTGGTCAACCCGCCCCTGCTGGTGCTGCCGGCGCTGGTCACACTCACACTGGTAGCAGATCCTCGAACAGCCCCGTCCCCGCGAAGCCTCACTTCGTCATTCCCTCTGCCAAGAAGAGTCCTATCATCATCAAGGACCCTAACAGCGGCAGCGTGAAGACGTTCGACAAGAACCCCGCCTCTCCTGCTCGTGCTACTCCCTCCCCGGTGAAGATCGCCACTCCTACTGCGACTCCACCTCCCCGCACCTCCAGCGCTGCCGACCACTCCCGTACCGACAGCAAGGCCAGCAGCGCCAAGACTGACGAGGAGAAGAAGCAGGAGCTGAAGGATGCTGTGCGCCAGAAGATCCAGGATGATGAGGCTGCCCAGAAGCGCAAGGCTGAGGAGGCTGCCCGCAAGAGCGCCGAGGAGGCTAAGACCGCTGAGGTTAAGCCCGTTGAAACCAAGCCCGTCGAGGCCAAGCCCGTCGAGGCTAAGAAGGAGGATGCCACCGAGTCTGCTCGTGCCGCCCTGGAGGACTTGAGCTTGAAGGAGAAGGCCACCCCCGCCGAAGAGCCCAAGAAGGCTCCCGCTCCCACTCCCGCCCCTGCCCCGGCTCCCCCCGTTGAGGAGGATGAGATCGACTACGATGCTATCGAGCGTGAGATGGCTGAGATCGAAGCCAAGGAGCGTGCCGCCGAAGAGGACTACAAGCGCAAGAAGCAGGCTCAGAAGGAGGAAGCCGAGCGCAAGGAGCGTGAAGAACGTGAGCAGTACGAGATCAACATGAAGAAGGCCGAGCAGGAGGCTGAAGAGCGTGAGCTCGCTCGTGAGGCCGCTCGTGCCAAGGGCGACACCACCGAGGATGACGCCAGCCGCAAGGAGCGTGAGGATCTCTTCGCTTCCCTCAAGAAGGGCGGCTTCACTGCCACCGAGACTTCCACTCCGGCCGACAGCGGTGCTGCCACACCCGTTTCGTCTGACATCTCCATGGGCCCCCCTGCTAAGCCCGCCGGTGCTGCTGGTGCCAAGAAGCCTGCTGGCCTGAAGCTTGACACCCCCAAGCCTACCGAGCCTCCTCAGCCGAGTGCTGCCATGAAGTCTCTTCAGAACGCCAAGTTCCTGGAGGACCTTAGCAAGATCACCTATCCTTCTTCCGTCAACGCCCCCGATGCCTCTCTCAATGCCAACTCCCCCGCCGGTCGCCGATTCCACTACGACCGCGACTTCCTGCTCCAGTTCCAGGCTGCTTTCAAGGACAAGATCTCCATCGACTGGGATGCCCGTGTGCGTGAGACTGTCGGTGACAGCGACGCCTCTTCTCGGCCTCAGTCTGCCCGCACCCCCAGCATGGGTGGTCGCAACCCCTCCCACAAGGGTCTTGGTGGCTTCCCTGGTGCCTCCTCCATGGGCAACTTCGGTCAGACTGCTCGTCACAGCATGCCTGCCGTCAACCCGTCTCTGGGTGGCCGTGGTGCCCACCCCTTCGGCAGCTTCGGCCGTCCTGGCATGCCTGGCATGGGTGCTCCTATCTCTCGCAACAACTCTTCTAACATGCCCATGTCTCCTCGTGTGGCATCTAGCAAGGGTGGTGCTGGCAGCAAGCGCGGCAAGCACGGTGCCAAGAAGGAGGAAGACTCTAACAAGGCTATGCCTCTTACTGCCGGTATGGAGCTCAAGGCTCTGCAGCAGAGTGCCACTGGCTGGAAGCCTCGCAGCGTTGGTACCAACGCTACCGCCGGTCCCGCACCTGGTGGTGAGGGACACATGGCTCCCGACGTTGTGCAGCGCAAGGTTAAGGCTGCCCTGAACAAGATGACCCCCGAGAAGTTCGACCGTATCTCCTCCCAGATTTTGGAGATTGTGTCCCAGTCCAAGGACGAGTCCGACGGCCGCACTCTGCGCCAGGTCATCCAGCTTACCTTCGAGAAGGCTACTGACGAGGCTCACTGGGCTCCCATGTATGCCAAGTTCTGCAAGAGCATGTTGGAGAGTATGAGCGTTGAGATTAAGGATGAGAACATTCGCGACAAGAACGGAAACATTGGTACGTTTCACAGCTATTTACTCACTGCATTCAAAATCCTAATATCTTTTCTTAATAGTCACTGGTGGTTCTCTGTTCCGCAAGTACCTGCTCAACCGCTGTCAGGAGGAGTTCGAGCGTGGTTGGAAGGTCAACCTCCCACCCAAGCCTGAGGGTGTCAACGATGAGGTTGCTATGCTCTCCGACGAGTACTACATTGCCGCTGCTGCCAAGCGTCGTGGTCTTGGTCTCGTCAAGTTCATTGGTGAGCTGTACAAGCTCGGCATGTTGACGGAGCGTATCATGCACGAGTGTACCAAGCGCCTGCTCGACTTTGAGGGTGTGCCTGAGGAGGCTGAGGTTGAGTCTCTGTGCAACCTGCTGCGTACTATTGGTGCCAGTCTGGATGCTTCTGAGAAGGGACCCGCCATGATGGACGCTTACTTCGCCCGCATCAGCCACATGATTGAAATGCCCGACCTGCCTAGCCGTCTCAAGTTCATGCTGATGGTACGTTCACTGCGTTTCGCTTTCAATCCGTTCTTTGAGGTGTGTATGTGAAGCTGACTTTTTTCTAATAGGATATCGCCGATCTGCGTTCCCAACGCTGGAAGTCCAAGGACGCCGACAAGGGTCCCAAGACTATCCAACAGATCCGTGAGGAGGTACGTTCTATCGTTCACTTTGCAGATTTGCTTCAAACGATCAATAACTAACATGATAAAAAAACAGGCTGCTCGTGCTCAGGCCGAGGCAGAGGCAGAGCGCCAACGCCAGCAGGCCAACCGCGGTGGTGGCGGTGGTCGCCCGGCTATGGGCCGCGGTGATGCTCGTGGCTTCGGTTACGGTAACCAAGCCCCTCCCCCCGACTACGCTTCCAGCAAGGTCGGCAGTGATGACCTGCGCCGTCTGCGGGCCACCCGCAACACCAACCAGCCGATGTCCTTCGGCCCGTCCAGCCTGCTCGGATCCCGCAGCAGCAGCGGTCGCAAGGGCCTTGGCCCTGGTGGCAACCTTGTTCGGGGCAGCGACGACAGCGCTGCAAGCAGCCGCACTGGTACTCCCCCTGCTGGTAAGAAGGAGGACAAGGAGGCTGCATCATCAATCAATGCTTTCAGGTAAGTCATCACTTCCATATCGCTTCTGATATGAAAGCAACCCCACTTTCACCCCGTTTAAGCCAACATACTAATCCCATTTTTTTTCTCGTATAGCGCCCTCGCCGCCCTGGAAGATCGGGATAACATGGCTACTTCGCCTCCCTCAAACCCGACTTCCCCCATGCTTACCAAGTCGCAGCCTGCCACCGCAGAGCGCCGGCCCTCAAAAACCCCCTCAAAGGATGGGGAGGACGCAGCATAGATTTGATTCCCTAGTTGTTAATGATCAACGTTTTCCCATTGTTTTTTCCCACCCAAAAGATTTCCCTTTTCTTATCTTCTGCTCTCCCCTTTTATTTTTCCCCCTCTCACTGTTCATGTTGCTTCCCCATTGCGAAATCTGCCTCCTTTTTTTTAATGGCCGTCCCGACTTGCATTCCCCGACTGGTCGGTTTTCTTTTTTCGCCTTTGTCCCTTTTCTCTCTTCCTTTTATCGGGACCTTCATAGTGTACAATTTTCACACCTTTTATTTCATATTTTCCTTCTTCCTTATTCTTTCTTAATGATGGTGTGAAGGGGAAAGAGTGTGTGGTAGAAATTGTGCGGTGGTAGTTAGGAGTGATATGATGGGAGAGGCTCGTAGGCGGAGATGAATAGGAAATGGAAATCTGTGAATGTTCTACTGAGTTTGCATGCATGAGGTTGATGCCCGGTTGGTGTTGTTTGAATGGGGGATTTGGGCTTTGTCCTTTCTCCCTCTATCTTTTCAGGTCTCGTTTTTGTTCTCCCCCTTCTGCTCTGTCTTCTCAATACCCGAAGTTTCTTTCAGGATCTAGAAAAGCATAAGTCTCGTTTTATAATATCTACTCCTCATTGTATCACTAGTAAACTTGTAAAGGACATAAAAGCTAAACGGGCATGACTCTGGCTGTTCTAGTAAAGGGACAGTAACGAAGTTGATCTATAAGCAAGCTTAGTCTCGTAGTCTCCTCTATATTTGAGACTGCACCATAGAAGGGTACGATAAACTGTAATGCTTCTGATTTACCTCGAGTGTCTCAGCCATGGGATCATAGGCCATCATTTCTCCAGTTAGATTTGATTGACATTGAGCTACACTCGATATTCCTTTAGAAATACAAGCAGGAGCAGACACCTTACTAAAATGAGCAGCGATTCCATGGAGTTGGAGAGCGGAGAAAATGTTGCGACTAGTCAAGTAAACTTGGGGTATTTGCGCTAGGGGAAAGGGGCAAGGGGGTATCATCAGGCCAGGTAATAAATGATGTGATATGATGCGGCGAAGAGGACCTGGCATTGTGCGAAATCGTTCGTATGCTTAGTCCATAGGACATAATACATAGAACATGCGACGAAAAGAAAAAGTACAGGGTATGAAAGATGAGACGAAACGGAGATGCGATAGTTCAGCTAGAGTGAACGGTCACTTTCAGTCAGTCGTAGCTGTCCCTTTCTCTTCACTTTCATTTGAAACCTCGATCACAGGGATCGACATCCGCTTCGCAGTAGCATCGGACGCTTCGGAGATCGAGTCAGTTGCGTCCTCTTCTTTGCCCTGATTCTCCGACTCGTCCGATGAGTCTTGCTCGAGGGAGGGTGAGTGTGATCGGAGCGGTGCCTCTGGCGATGTAGAGCGCCGTGGCTCGCTAACGACAACACTCTCCTCCGAGCTAGCCGAGCTACCACTCAACGGGCTTCTCATGAGAACCGAGTCTAGAGAGTATGGGACGGGATAGGCGGGGTCCGACTCGTCGATGCTGAGACTGCTGCGATCTGACACGGATAGCGAGCTGCGCGAGTGATTGCGAGAGTAGGTCGCAGGAAGACCCAGCGCCTCGGCGACGGCGGCTTCTTCACCTGGCAGTTTGAGGGCGCTGCCTTCGGTGCTAGAGCTACCGTCGAAGACACGACTGCCGCGTTTCTCACTCAATTCCAGGAGTTGGTTGTAGCTGCGTCGGCCCGGGTCTGCACGGCGCTTCTTCTTTTTCTTTTCGCGCTTGGGCGAGGGGCGGACGACGATGACGGGGATTGGTGAGTGCTGGACGCAGTATTTGGAGACGGATCCCGGTAGGAGACTGTGAACACCCTTTAGGTTTCGACCTCGGGTTCCGACGATGAGCATGACGGGCTCATGGATACGAATCTAGATCCGGTCAGCAAGGGCTCATGAGCATCAGACATTGCTTAGTAGAGTAAACAACTCACCATTCGTTGAATGATCTCCTCCACTTTGCCTACCACCACTTCCAAGACTAAGCTGATAGCCTTTTCATCTTGGCTATTCTTCTGAATAACCTGCTCAAACAGCCGCTTGGCTTCCTGGCGATACTTGCCCTCTTCGATTCCAGCATCGCTGGCCATGCGCGAGTCCTTCTCCACCGCACGAAGGCAAACAATCTCATCCCCATCAACAACCAACTCATCAATCAGCCAATTAAGCGCAAAGTCGGAGTAATCATTCTGGTCCGTGCCACACAGAAACGTCCGACTCCGGCGGGTACTCTGGTACCCCTTGTGCTTGTAATTGAGAGTCAACGAGAAATCTGCAGCGTCGCGGTTGTCAAAGGTATTGAATGAAACACCGCGCTCATAAGTTCTATTGTGAATTAGTACACACGGGATACAAGCCCACCCTTATCTCCGGAATAGCGGACAACATACTTTGGTGGCGGCGGAGACGGCCCGCGACTTGTAGATAGAGCCCGCGGCTCTCTCTCTACATCTAGATCTCTGACCGGCGCATCTGCATATGACAGGCGCTTTTCTTTGACGTTGTGGGTGCGACTCGGAAGCTGCATTCCCGCGTTGCCGACGTTGAATTGGATGGATCGGCGGCGCGGACTTTGGCTGCGCGGGTTGGCTTCGAAGGAGATGCTTGGTCGATGGCCGGAGACCGCGGGTGGAGTCAAGCTTTGGCTCGACTCTGGTCTCTCATCGGACTCGAAGGAAGGCTTGGGGGAGCTTTGGGCGGACATTGTTGTGATGGCGGGGTTGGCGGCCGAGGAGAAGAGGAGTTGTAAGCTTGAGCAGTGGGAGGGCCTTTCATGCAGGAACAGTGGCAGTGTAGCGACTGCTGAATAGATCTTCTCTTACTCGGCTGTCACTCAGATCGAAGATTCGTCTCGAGTGTTGAGCGCAGTGAGGGAAGACACTCGGGACGTTGCGAATGCCGCTGGAAATAATCAGGCCATGCGGGTGCGGATGCGGGTAGGAAGTTGAGGGATTAGGTGCGCAGTTCGACGACGATCAAGCTGGTGGTAGAGCTATCAATCCGGACAGATGACAACATGTTTTGGGAATGCTGGGGGGAACCTTTTTTCGGCCGAAGCTCTGGGATTGATGATAGCAGGCAATTGCAACAGGCGAACGCAGTGACGCTTGCAGCGAGGGGCTTATCCCGAAGCCGTAGGCGGTGAGAGGGTAAGGTTATCGATAGCGATATGGGTTCATGTGATTTGCATTGGAGAATGTATACTCCGTCGGGTATGTGCATACGGGCATGTATACTCTGGTCAGTTTATATTTTCGGAGAGTAAATTAAGAGTGTGAAAAGTTTGTAGAGTTGTATATAGTTTGAGAACTTTTAGGATGAGTTAGGGCAAGGACCATCTCAAAAGACTAAACCCCAGAACGGCACTGCACTCCACGGCATGTCAGCCAAAGCTTAACCCCCTCCATACATACTACAAATAATCAAGGGCTAGCACGCCTTATAGGGAAATGAAATCCAGGCAACCTGTTGCATACTGCAGTAGTGAAGTAACTCTAGGTCAAAACGGAAGCCATTACAGCTGACGTGCTTGGGTCACCCGGTTCATCATACTAGCATTCCACTCGGAAAGGAGATAGCGCGACGGCCCTAATTCAATGCCATGCATTTAGGCTTGAAAATATGTTTGCAGATCCCTCGTTGCTCGCCATTTCCCAGCAATAAAGTCAAATCTAAACGGGTGGATACAGGCAGATCGATGGGGAATCTGCTGTATGTATTCAGTAGTGTGCAGCACGGAGCATGGCGATAATTACGAGTGCCCCTATCTTCGTTGACGTTTACGTGAGACTCGTTAGTATTTACGTGGTCGGGGATGTAGATAATCTCACAGCATCCGACCGAATCTGCCCGTGCATTATCGGATTCAGCTCATGCTTAAATACACACATTAACGGAGTACCATATACCTATCTACAAATCTACATCTACGATAAATCCACGAAGATGACCCGTAAACACCCGCACTGTGACTACAATCCCAACAAATCACCTCCTAAACATGCACCATTCCCAAAATCTGCACTCTAAATCTCATACTCTGCACAATGTCCCGAGAACCCCCTAATCCAATTCTAATCTATCCATTACCCAAAAAAGAAACTCCCTACCTCGACTATTCCTTCCAAGACATTCTAATTCCTCCACAATGTGGTATATACATCCCGTGACACTGACCACCCCCACTTCCCTCCCTAGCAAACCCCTTCACCACTAGCCTCGCTAGGCTAGTAGGCTATGTACATAGCGGACCAACTATGCCGACTTAGCCGCGAAGATCGGAGACTATCGCTGCTTGGCGTGGATCTATCTACCAGCGGTCCAGCGGTGAGGACCACTTTGCTCAGGGACGAATTACAGGTAAGGTACATCTGGGACGGGGGATAGCGCTCGGGGCGCTCGTCTGCAGTGCGATCGACGGGTCACATGCACTGGTGTGCTGGTGTGGTTGGGAGTGAATTGGTCAATTGCGTGCGGATTTGAAGTGTGGGATGTCGTGCTGAGATGCCCGTTTATTATCTACGGAGGTACTCCGTACAGAGGATGACAAGGAAAGGATTGATGGTGGTTGGTTCGGGCGTTCGTAGAATATACCTTATAATTGTAGATGTATACAAGTTCGTAGATACAAGGCAAAGGACAAAAGTCAAACCTAAGGGTACCTTGCAAGCAGCCAAGGCTAAAAACTACTAACCCCTCCATTTAGATAAGAAAAGACAAGGATCATGTTTAAAATGTTTTTGGCATGCATTTTTTTGCCTTGGTATAATGTATATCTATGTACATGAAGGGAATCGAGTCATTTCCACGATCCCCGGTCGGGATCCCAATTTTCCCCGCTTTGGGTAGTCTCAACCAGCGCCTCACTCACAGAGTGAGGGGGGAGAGCTGCCCGTGGCACATCAAGGCCACTTTCCAAATCCAAGCAAATGATTCCAAAAAATAAAAGTCGGCCGTAACCAGAGAGATGAGATGGTGGTATGAGAGAGTATAAACGCCTGGTATAAGGGAGATGGGTGCCAATAAAAAAAAGATATGCAAAAGCGCGCTGATAAAATGTCGCTTTCAGAAAAGTCGGTTCAGTTCAGACCATTTGTTCGTAACGGGCGTGGGGTATCACAAAAGAATCAAGATATCGCGAGTGTGTATACAAGTACAGAGAGGATCGAGGGTGTAAAATCTAGTACGCCTCGATCATCGTGCTCTGTTCTTGTGAAACGTAATACCCCGGTTCGAACAAATGTGTTTGATTGTCCGTCAATGAGATGGCTGCGGTCGCGGCCTCCTTGGTGTCGAAGGACTCGAGAGCAGGCTGCGGCGGCGAGGGCGGCATGCTCTCGTCCTCGGACGAGTCGTCCAAGTCAGCCAGCAGCTCGGGTGGTGACTGCCGGGATGGAGATCGCGTCAAGCTAAGTTCCTCCAGGTCCTCGGCGTCGTCGTATTCAAAGTCCGAGTCGGTATCTTCCCCATCGTCTTCCACCAAGGTAGCCTCGGGGACGGCGGCGAGGTACTGTTGAGGCGGGGGTGGAGAACGAAGGCGAACGGGTGTGTTGATGACGAAGTCATTTTCGTCAAAGTCGGAATCATCTTCCTCGTCGCTATCGCTGAGGTCCGACTCCAGGTCGGACGCATCCTCCGGATCCCAGTCCTCTTCGGGCTCCTCGACCACGGTCGATGCCCATTGGATGTGGCGGGACTTTTCTTCGCGGGGGGAGGTCTTGGTGGCACCACTGACGGTCTGGTTGAACCAACGTTCTTGCTCACGCTCGGCATCGGCCAGATCCAGCATCAACGAGTCCAGCAGGTTGGCGTGGCCGACCAGTAGGCGGAGATCATGGTCTGCGCGGGAAGCCTCGCGGGTAAGCTTCTTGCGGGCGGTGTGAGCCAGGTAGTATGTTTGCGTGATGCTCATCTTCTTTTGTTGGCGGCGACGGAAGAGGGAATCAAAGTATGGGGAGGCGGCGGAGGCGAAGGAAGAGTCCTTGGGGAGGGGAGTAGTGGTAGTGGAGGAAGTAACTTGAGGAACCTCCATGGCGGTGGTGGCAGCTGAGGTACTTATGAGCTCAGAGGGATGACTCGTTCTGCCAAGATGGGTGACTCAGTCACGAGGCGGTGAGGACTAGTTTTAAGATCCTCGCAGGGGATAAGCTCAGGTCGATCCGGTAGATCCAGGTCGTCGTGGTGATGGAATTATCGTCGTATAGACTGTATATAGTTTCCTGTTGTGGATGTCCGTGTGTTTGATGGATGTGATATAGTGGTAACATGAAAAACGGAGGATGGGGGGGGGGAGGGAAAGATGATTATAAAATAAAATGCTTGGAGCCTGATGATTATGCTGATAATTCTAATTCTTATTTTTTTTTTTCTCCCGTGTATCCGTTTTGCTAAAGTCCGGCACCCGATCGGAGGGCGAAAGATCCCCACCGAGTTTATGCGCATCGCACTTGGTGGATCCCCCGAGCCCGAAAGGTCCGCTGATTAATTGGTGTTTTTTCTTTTTTTTTTTTTCCCTTTTCTACGCAGGGATGCCATGCCTACAGTAGAACACAGTCTACACCGCATCTCTGTACATACAGTATAATATTGTTCTTTCCTACCAATTCTTAATCCTCGTACTAATTGTACACATTCTACTTGTCAGTAGCTATAAACCCCGAACTTTTGTCCGAACACAAGCCTATTTCGTCTCAAAAAATGATGTATAGTGACTCACCCCGGTTAAGTCCGTTTTTCGCCAATTTTCCAAGACCCTGAGCCCCACTAGCGGATGACCAATGTCTTCCCGGAGGATCAGGGCGTTTATGACCGACCGGCTCGTAGTTACGCCCTTCTCCGGGTATGACCAGCCTTTTCCATCGCCTTCTTGTCCCACGGCTCTACGGAATAAACTTGCCGATTATTCAACATGACTATCGCTTTTTGGCTCTGCCTTACGTTATGTCCGGGGAATCAACTCTATTCCCTTTCCAGCGAATTGATCTGAGTTGACACTCTCTCGTTGGTCACTTTCAGCCCAGCGCCCAAGGTTATCTGCTTTGACTCAGCATGATGATTTCCAATCATGGTTGGTGATGGCTCTATTATCAATCAACTCAATCACCTCATCCATGATTCCATCACTAGGATCATCGCGCGTCACGAGTAACCGGCGTTAAAGCTGCCCCCCCGCAATTATTATTCATGACTACATAACTTTACCTTTTTTCGCGGTAATAACCTTTGGCTCCATCATCATCATCATCATCATGACTACTCTTATCTCTCACGGCAACCAGTCTTCACTTGCCCAATTAGGTATCCCTCGCATTCCGCATGGGGGCGGTCCAGATCATAATCACAATTATTTTGTTGATCGAATATGGTATATCGTGAAGGTCCATAATGCTTCGCCCCACGGTTCTCTTCTAACGGTTATCGCTCGTATCCTCCTAGCTCCATAGAATACTTCTATTTGCTTCTGACGTCGTACTCCATACTCTATCGATAAGTACTGGATGTACATCCGCAGACCATTGATAATCAAGAGCTCACGGACCACTTTCTTCGTAATCCGTATTGGCATGACCCCAATGCGGCTGTAAAAAAAAAAAAGCAAAGACCTCCCCAAGGAAATAGTCCCTTCACAAGGCACCTCGATTATTGGCCTTGGCATCTTCCCCAGACAACAGGCTGCAGCTTGACGTGGGCTGTTGCTGCGGAGAGCAACAATTGACAGACATGCTGTACCGTACTGCACCTTCTAGTCCATCGACCCCTGTCCCTAGTCATCTTCGCTTCTCGCTGGACCACGTACTCCTCCTTGCAGACCGCAGCCTCAAGAGACATGGCGGAGTCAGGTAAGGCAGAAAACAGGCATCCCCGCCATTCTCATGGGTGGGGGCCATTACAGAAAACTTACTCCTTCTGTCGCGATCTAGCGACCGTCACAGAAAGGCAGGGCTAGAGCCAAGGCTGGTGAATCATGGCTATGTCTCAGTGTGGAATGCCACGAAACATGAAACGTAGGGAGAAAAATAGGCGGCTCAGCTTCGCTATGGGGCGTCCAGAAGCCACGCTAGACCCAGGAGAGACTCCGTAGAAAAGTCCAAAGTAGCCTAACGTGTGGCTTTGCAAGATTCTCTGCGGTTTGCGGCGGTCGTCGCAGTGGATTCCCTTTCCAGCCCAACGTTACCTAAGCCCCCACCAGCAGGTCTTGGACCAACAGCCCTATGATGACTATCGGTCGCGAATACGATTTTCCTCTCTGGTAAGTACGAGCATGACAGAGTCTCGTTATTGGATCTCCGGCCGAAACGTGCGGACCAACGTCAACCACGCTCTGGGAGAATAGATGGGGAGTTTATACAGTCTTACAACGTGCTTTCTAATAAATCCGGCTACATCATCATCGTTCCAGAACAGTACTTCGAAACGAGAAGCATCACAGATAGACTCCATCCACAGGTCTAGAAGCCGCCACGTCCGCCCTCGGTGATAGATGACTTCAGCCGCGCAACGGAGTTAGTAATGCCATGCGCGGACTTGCAGACAACACGCTACACAGCGTGTGTCGCATGTGTCTTGACTGACCAACAGATTAGCCTGGGCCAATAATTAGACGGTAAGCAACAGTCACCTCAGCTGCGGGATTCGGATTCGTCCGAGCAGATTGCCCAGCTCAGTTAGTACAAATAAGAAGTGGACTCAATTTTGATGGGAGATCAGAAAAAAATTTTAGATTTTTTTGGGGGGATCCGCTCGGCGATTTTGTTGTGATCCTCCGAGGCCGATCCACACTGACAGGTCGATGATGTCAACTGGGCTTGTCGGTTATTTTCTGGGCTGGCCGAGATAGGAATTTGATAATGTCAACATGGTGAGCGGTGATATGCGTGATGATGTCTGATAAGATGTCTTATAGCTGGTTTGATGAATACAGACAAATATTAAATATTGTTTTGATTGTTCATTCTTCTGGTTCTACACTGTTAGTTGTGGGTCGGTTGGGCCGAGGCTCTGGGATTCTGCCGGTAAATTCATTTTTGCACAATTGGAGGACACCATACTAGGAAGGCGGTACTCTAAGCAGCATAACAATGTCTCTGCACAAAGCTATGCTAACAAACAGGACACAAAGATTTTTCCTGAGTATTTAGAAGCCAAGCAGGGACCAGGAAATCTGGACCTGCCAGCCAGAAAGCCCTGACAGTGAATTAACTAGTGGAGACTCAAATGCATTGATGAAGACCGTTCAATGCACAAACCTCATTGAGACCCGACTGCCTTACCTAAGCGGCTCAATGGATCCTAGGATATCCATCTGTACATGTGGAACAGAATGATCTGCTAGATAATGAAACAAGATCAAGGTACAATTCAATATTCTCATGTAAACGGCGACCCTCCACTAACTATTGTACCTATCGCATGACTCAACATTGAAGAAATGCACAAACCCAGTCCTTCCGGTCCTCGGGCGATCATCTTCTCGGAGACGGGAATAACGGAGACGGACAAACCTAAACAAGGTTTTCTGACAGTCGCTGACTTTTGCAGTCTCGCAGATCGGAAGCCCCGAACTCCGACGCCGACCATAGATCCGTCACGTTATGGTGGGCCCGTGTTCCATGCACAATTTTGGATTTTTTTCGTTATGCCATCAGCCTTATCGTACACTATGCTTCCTTGTGGTTCTCTGTTCTTTTGGTCCCATGATCCCAGACTCCGCTTTCTGCTTGCGGGTCAGGGTCTTCGAATGTTCCGAGGTTGATCAATAAATCAACATTATACGATGTAGAGACACAATATGTTTCTCTTTTTTCTGGAAAGCGCATTACCATACTGCATAGATAACCCAACCCACGTGCTCTCGGCCTCGGTTGTTCATAATACTATGCATCTACCTGCCGTGCCACAACTCCAACTCTAATCCGTACATAATGCAGCTCATCCTGAATAACTTAAGTACCTACCTAGCAAACCTTACCTAATACTCGAGCCTCATGGCACAACTAGGTAGCTCGTGGCTTCCACTAGATCCACATTCCTCTCCCGCGCGATGAGGTCAACAGATACATACCCCAGTCGGATGCGCGCGGGAGCGGGATCAACATGGCTCTACTCTGGTATGCGAGGGGATTTCCAGCTACATACTATTTACAGTACTATGCCCCGTATACCGCCGTTCCGTCCCGAACATTCCTCTTGGTCACGCGCCATGCGGCCAAATAGCTAATACCTTCCGATCGACGTGTTGCAGATAATCGCATGGGTCTGCTGACCGCGTCTGGCGGATGTTGGCGGGTTGACTATGCTTTAACCTATTTCCTTGGCTCTGACTACACTGCGTATGGCGTGCAGTGGAATAGTGCTATGCATCCCGTGGTTAGGCGCGGTTTGTGCATGGGCGACTAGGTAGTTGCGCGCTCTACTCGCTCTTGGCAGTCGTAGGACTCGAAAGTTTGGAGAGGCATGCTTATAGTGTTGTACGAGCGGGAGTATGCCGGGTTTGAATTGAATCGTAGGCTGTGGCTTCATATGAATCTGCTTGTAAATTGAGGCTCTGCACTGAGATATTCTTCGTAGTTCGTAGTGTACTCGATTCGGCTAATCTATGTGTACTAATGATTTTCGTAAAAAGCACTCTGTAGTGAATAGCCGAAGGCCATTTGAAATAATGGATCAAATATGCCGCTGTCGCGACATTGTGGATGATGCAATGCGCGAGGTACAGATTTTCAGCGACATTGACGCGACTTTACAGAGCTATAGAAGACTTCTGACAGCTAAGAACAGTCTAGGTATCTCAGCCTCAGAGACTATTAGCGCAATGTTCGCTAGATTTCTATTACTTACTTCCTACATCAACGATATATAACCATTCCCGAACAGCATAGTATTGTAACAACGACATGGATATCAAGTCTTGATACTTTTAGACTTCAACAGTTATGCTTCCGCGGTCCAGGGACAAAACCTAAGCGTGATATTCACAGAGAAAATCTCATGGATGCCAATTACCCAATGGATTGTTACCTAGCTGCCTTCCACCGGGGTACCTAGCTATGGAACTTATAGGTAGACCTCCACGGGCTAGGTATGACATGGCTTAGTCACCCCAGCAACCCGGGATGTGACCTACCATTGACCACGCGTTGGGGTATCATATTACACCTTGCCTTTCCAACGCAACGCAATAAATTTTGCACTGCATCTGGACTGACTAGAGCACCATAAAACGAAGATACTTAGGGTCCTTAGGCCTCCCTTTTTCCGACGGCTCCCATCGCCAGCCCGACAGTTTCCACCTGGCCCCCTTCTCGACCCAACGGACAAGGTGGAGGAGGAAAAACTAGCATGGTATTCTAAAGATAACTTTTTTCCTGTCAAGATCGGCGATATCTTTCATACAAAGTATCAAGTGGTTGGAAAACTGGGCTATGGCGGATATTCAACCGTATGGCTTTGCAGAGATCTAGAGTAAGGAAGGTCCTATGATTGCGAATCGCAGGGGGAAATAGGAACTAATAGGTACAGAGAGGACGTTTACTTTACCTTGAAATTATATGAACGCGACTCCACTCATGCTGAACGAGAAATTAAGGTTTACGAACACCTGAAAGGCCTCAAATCTTGCCACACTGGTACTGTTCTCGTGCGAACCGTGTTGGACAAGTTCCAGCTCAGTTCAACCGATGGCTCCCATTTCTACCAGTATCTTGTCCACCCGCCCTTAGGCATAAGTCTCTTTGAACTCCGGAATCGGTGCCCACGAAAGGTTTTTCCAGAAGACCTTCTTAAACCCACCATCATCCATATCCTCCTTACGCTAGATTTCCTACATACCGAGGCTCACGTGGTCCACACTGGTTAGTGTCCCTCGATGTTTTATTTTGAAACGGCCTATGCTAACATATAACAAAAGATATACAAGAAAAGAACATTATGCTCAACATCGAAGATGAGTCGATTCTCATTGACTTTGAGCAGGCCGAGATATCAAATCCAAGTCCACGCAAAGTGGTCGGGGATCGAGCAATCTATCATTCTCGAAAGTTAGGTATTCCAAAAAAACATGGACGTCCCGTACTCTCAGACTTCGGCGAGGCTCGCTTTAGGTCAGAGTCAGGTACATATTACGATGATGTACAGCCGTTTATATATCGGGCTCCGGAGATACTACTTCGTATACCCTGGAATAAAAAGATAGATATTTAGAACCTTGCAGTCGTGGTATATATAGGGGATTGGTATAGCGACCCCCCCCCTGTCATATTGTGACCCCCCTGCCTGAATCTTTAGGCTTTAAGGCATCAAGGCTACCAATTTTTTTTCTGCCAAAAGTTCTGCCAGTACTCCCTCTCCGCCTAAATTCTGCCACCCTTTCTGCCACCCTTTCTGCCCATGACCCACCATCACCCTGCCACTTTGGTCTCTACAGTCTACCTTTCTAGTTTACATAGTAAATCCACCATGTAATCTACCGTTAAATGCTCGTTTTTGACAGAGAAATCTACATCAAATTCATACAAATCTAATAAGTACTACAATCAGTAGTATAACCAGTCCTAGTTGCCTTGCTGCGTAGGCCTGGTGGACCTGGCAGATCTCCTGGTTGCCCGGGTGATAGTGGATTCTTCATCCTCTGCAGAATCCTCTGCCAGAACCTCCGAATCCTCCGCATCTTCCGAATCCTCTCGCGAAGGGCTACTACGCCCACCACGCCTACGCGAAGAAAGAAAGATTGGTGGTGGTTGCGGAGGACTTGGTGGTGGTGGTGGATCTTGGGGGTGGGCGGTGAGGGCGGTGAGGGCGGTGAGGAAGATGGTGAGATAGTGGTAGAAAGCGGTGAGGGCGGTGAGAGCGGGAGCGTGGAAGAATATTATTCCGTGAGCAAACAAGACAAAATGTTTGCCTTGATGCCTGAAAGCCTAAGAATTCAGGCAGGGGGGAGTCACCATATGACAGGGGGGGGGTCGCTATACCAATCCCCTATATATATTAATATTACACATATATTTGTTTTTTCATCTAAACATTCTTTATGTAGGCCTAGGTTCTATTCGAGCAAGGCCATCTTTTCTACGCCCGGGATATAAACAAACGACACTCAGATAGTCACCATCCTACCGAAATGATTGCGTATCCAGGGTCGCCGCCACGTGAGATGCTTGAGAAAAGTAAATTAGTAAATAATTTTTTGATAGTAGCGGTAAGCTCACCACGCTCTCGTCCCTTTATTCCCAGTCTGTGTTTCTGACTCTTAGAGAATAGGAAAGTGGAAGGGCCTTGCTGAAATTCGTCTTACGTCTTTGGAGGACATTGAAAGCAATCTGGAGGGCGAACGGCAAGAGAATTTCCTCCGTTTCATACGGAAAATACTGCAGTGGCGACCCGAAGATCGACCTACTGCGAAAGAGTTATTGTCTGACCCTTGGTTAAGGTCTCCATAATTTGAAATGGCTGCAGCGCGACAGTTGAAAAAGAAACCCACACACCGCGACTTAATTAGTGGCTTTGTAACAAACAACGCGGTAGCATGACCGTCTCATATTCACTAGATATTAGATAGATACATGTTGAGAAGTTCACTCTACGTCCTTCGGGCCGCCAACAACCAGATCCTCAGAAAGACGGAGATCGAACACCTAGTTGAAAGAAGCCCCGTCGAGAAGCTCCGCAGATAGCCCATGCAAAGTCTCTGGCTTCTATGGTCTAGCTCACCTTGCGCACAGAGAAAAGCCAAGCTTTGGGTTATTTAAGGGGAAATATTTGGTCTTTAGAGAACTTTGCTGAGCTATCCACTGGGATTAAATATATTTTCTATGTACCTGCATACATTACCAAATACCCGAGACCTCAATGGTAGAAATGTTCACCCGATAATCACCGATCAAAAATCTAATGATGCCAGGTTAGGTTGTCCTTGGCCATCAGGCTGCTTAGCTTGCCGCGCCGGGGGTTCACCCCGCCTCGTGAAGTTTCCTTTTAACCTAGAAACCCCCTGACTACACCGCGCCTCTATCTCTTTCCCATAAATTTACAGCCATATCTTTTCACCATCCAATAACGGAGATCCTGCAGACACTCAGCCCACTGCCAGCAAGGAGACACTTCCGTCGTCGACCCTGCCGGAGCATCTTATCGAGTATTGGGAAGAGCTTTTGCTTGGCAAGAAGATGTACTTTAAGTAGAAAGGAGAGGAAG
This sequence comes from Penicillium cataractarum, assembly GCF_028827025.1. NCBI lineage: Eukaryota > Fungi > Ascomycota > Eurotiomycetes > Eurotiales > Aspergillaceae > Penicillium > Penicillium cataractarum. Next base: position 1,413,378 of record NW_026622743.1, on the reverse strand, counting down.
TTCCAGGAGCGGAGAAAGAGGTGTGTATCGGAGGTCGTGTTCCAGCCAATTCCTCAAGGGCGCGCTACAAGGCTTTAACTTGCCCGACCTCTATCCCACCAGCCGCTCTATAGCCTTCGCTAAGCTCAGATCGCAATCACGGATTCAGATTTTTCTCAACCTCGCCGGTTTCGCCAGGGCCTTTCATTTCAACCGGATTCAGAGACGGGAATTTATCTTTCCAACCTCATTGATAACAAGAGTGCTTAAACTGAGTGGCTGATCGACGTTACCCAGGCTGAATTTATTGTGTGAGAATCGAATTGTTATGAAGGTTTGGTAGGGCTAGTACAGTGGTTATAGATCATCATCATCCATTCATATTGAATAGATTAAACCCAAATAATCCTTTGATTCGCACGCAAAGTTAAGCATCTTATTGGATCATAGTTCATAGTTTTCTGTGAGGGCATCGGCAAGAAGCCTGTGGTTGGATTCGGTGAACAATAGCAGCTAGCATATCTGTCATGTTCACCTCCTTGGTTTTGCAACTAGCATAAATTCAACATTCACGGCCTGATCTCCTTGTGGAAATCAAAATGCGAGAGGGATCGCAGGTACCTATCCATTCTCAAAATATGGCTGGCAACATCTTGCCCGGAGACCCACACTTGCTGAATGCATCCCCTGTAATGGTATTCACCCTTCTTCTGAGGATCAATCACTGCGTCTCTGATCATACTATGCCGAATAAACACTCGGCTGTCATCAACATGAACCAAATTTTTGACAGGTTTGAGGGTCACGAGGATGTCGAGGCCTGTGTCACGAACTGTTTTCTCGTCAATCAGGATAGAGGCCAAAATTTTTATCTCTCGCAGATGTAAGGGACGCTGAGCGATAGCTAGCCATAGAAGTATCCGTTTGGCCTCCAGGCTAACATCCTCTCCTTGAAGCGCTCGAAGCACCAGGTCGGTGACACTGGGCTTGAGAGTGGCAAGGGTATCTATGGCCGTGCGAAGCTGATCGTAGTTTTCCTAAGACCTGATGTGCTTTGCGGCAAGATTTGCCCACAGGAAAGAGCCTTCCGGGGCTTTGGCAATATCTTGAAAGATAGTGTCCTGTTTGATTCTCGGTAATTCTTTGACAGGCTTTGCGTATTGCAATCTGCTTCAGACGACTTGAGATATATCGTCCAAAGTCACATCGCTCGTGACCTCCACAAGGGCCTGGCCATCTGCTTCCGGGAGCTTCTGTATACCGAAGGTAATTAGCTTCACAGTTGGCGCCTCTGGTAGAATAGATACGAGCTTTCGCAGCAAATTTCCATCGTCGCACAAAGCCTCATCAACACCATCCACGACGATGGCGATTCGATCGAATTCGGGTACAGAACATGCCAACGTTCGTTCGAGTGTGTCCCATAAGAGGTGTTCATAGTCAACTCAGTAGGAAATCATCCTGCTGCTGTCGAATGAGTTGCTCAGCATAGATAAGAGTGGGGCATTGCCTACAAATGTGTCAAATATCTGACAAAGCAGCGAGCGAGCAATGGAACACATGACCCCCTCTGACGTGATCTGGAAGACTGCAGTAGTTCTGAATTAGAAGCTGACATATGGAAGAATGCTAAAAGCTTATATACACACTGGTGGATACCGACAAAGTCAGACAAGTGGTCCAGAATGCCGAGGATAAAATACTCTTCCCCGAGCCCAAACGGCCAGTTATGTGAATTTGGGTGTACTGGTCATCATGCCATTGCTTGAGGTAAGGAGTCAGCCACCGGCAGGTCATCTACTCCCGTTGACGAGCGTAAAGTGGAGCGGATTGAACAAGACCAGCGATGACATGATCACTAGGGACGAGCCACAATCGAAGTGAGTGGACAATTTTATCTTTTGTAGCGGTCAGGTTTGATCAGCCTCGTGCACTCTCCATTTTAAACCTTTAGTTACCCATGGATACACATACCTCCGTCAGGGCCCATGCCCTCTTTCACTAAACCCGGGCGTGAAATCGCAGTTGTGACTCTTGCACAGGAAATGTGGAATGCCTCAATCTGAGCATGGAATAGCTCACGAATTTTGAAATTAGTAGAGTGGCTCATGCTCCATATAGCTCTACAAAAATTGATAGAGACCGAAACAACCAAACACGGGAGATCGTCAAACACCAATGAGAGTTGGTCCTTGACCTCTTCGCTGATGGTAATGAGAGCACATTCAGTCACCTTAATAAAGAATTATCTCACTATTCCATGCACAGGATCCATATTTATTGCCCTGCAGCCCCCAGGGAGCTTGTTGGCGATAGCAAAATCGCACCTGTTTCTCCCCTGATAAAAATTCAACACGGACACCGTCGATTCGAGCAGACTCCGGGATTGTTTCTCAAGGTTGGTAGCCTTCGGACTCTATCTTAATCAGACGATCCAGAACCAAGGAAGTCTTAGATATTGACCAAATCCCTTGTTCACTGCTCTGTCCACTCAGCAGGTCTAGGGCCTCTCGTCTAATAGCCCAATCGCGGCATTTAAATGCGCAAAAAAACAGCGGTGCCACAGTTCCTGACGCGGCCCAAGAGCTTCTCAAAGACCGCTGAGCCAAAATCTTCTTGCCCTGTTGAACTGTCCGCTGGAAATGGGATGAATAGTCGTCATATCTCGTCTCTCCCTCTTCCAGTCGGTTGTCGGTGAGCCCTTTGATAAGAATGACCTCGCTCCAAATATCAAGAATCGCAATAGTATCTCGCCTTGCTTGGGATAGATTATGACCTCTCTGTAGAATCAAGGATTTCCAATGCTGGAGCTTTTCCAAGACTGAGAAAGGGGCACTATCGACAGACATATTTGTAGGCGGCCCAGGCATCATCTGCAAAACCAACCATCCGAGGATGAGCAATATGCCGCATGCTTCTTCCGGTGTCTCGATGAGTACATCCATTTGGTACTCCGTGGCGAGCTGAAGGGGGTAAGAAAAGTCCTTCAAATCAGCCTCAGTTCCCATGAGAGGCGGCCAATCCAAGTAGACTTGGTAGAAACTTTCGAGGGCAACCGCGCCAATTGGGCTTTTATCCATTTGAACTCTTTGCCATTCATGTAAGAGTGCATAGCCTGCACGCAGATGACAACCACCCGCACGAGCATCACCCTGGCTAAATGCGAATGCTAACATGATGGCGCAGGAAATTAAGACTGTTTCCATACGTGGCCGTCGTGAGATATCAGCCGCAAGGTTTTGTTGCAGATGCTCATGTGCTTTGTTGCATTGTCGAAGGGAGAATGATGGCATTTGACAAGCAGCTGTGGCATTAGTGTTCTTCATGCCGCTCCAATGCAGAGAACCTATGCCGACGACAGCATAGCGAACAGCAGGCTGAATCTCGCTTGCTTGATGGACGAGCATGCCCCAAAATGCTTTATTAAAATAAGTCGCGTTGGTTTGTGCTGTGACATGGCGGAAAAAGTCCAGAAACCAGCGCTCTTGGAAAGTTAGGTTGGTTTGACTGGTGTCCACTAACGGAGTCAAAGGGGAATACTGAGAATCCCTTAGCTTCAAACAGTGTGTATTTTCCGTTCCTTTCCACGAGTTGGATGATCCAAGAGAGTGCGGCTGTTTGACTGCTAGCGCCGGCGCTAGGCTCCTAAGCTTCGCGGGGAACCGATCAAGCGACGCATAACCCCCACATGTTCGACCAGCGCTCTTGCATCTGAATTCAGCTCCTGGTATTAGAAGATTCATTCGTAGCCCACACGTATTGACATACCTATCACAAGTAGGCTTGCTCTCATCACATTTGATATGTCTGGCTCTAATACACGTTCCGATTAAAATTTGATCGGCAGATTGATGATAGTATTATCTCACTTGCACGTTATACAGCCAGTACGTGCTTTCGGTTTACTAGTACGAGTTCTTTTTGCCTGCGAGGGCAAGTCGTTCTGAAGAACCAGTTTTTAGCAATAGACAAATCCGTTCGAAGTAGGGTGAATTGATTGCCTCAGAGGGAAAGAAAGCACAAGGGAAAACGATTTCTTAGAGAAGAGGGGAAAGAACAAAGGAAAGGGGAGAAATTGTTGGTCTGGCGGTCAGTCAACTACATTGGAATCACATGGAAACCAGCTCTATCGAATACTTTTCAAGTATACCCTAGCTGGGAGATATATGTGCTGATCGTATTGCCCCAGCTGAATACTCTCCTGCTCATCCGGTGACAATTACCGGAAATTGATCGACGGATGTTTACCCCAGGTATCATCACACTTATTTTAACAGTGCCATCTTTTAGGAAAATTTTTAACTATACACTGCTACTTCATGCATAGCCGACAGGCTTTCAGGCCCCCAGTAAATAAAGGCCGTCGAGCTTTCCATCCAATATACTGTCGGAGCTTATCACTTCCAACCCATTGAGAAAATCCAGTCGAAATTTGCAAAATGTTAAACTGATCGCCTTTTTGTTCTACGGAGGCTCGTACAAAACGTCCTTTTCAAGACCGTATTCCTGAACCGAGAGCTGAGCAACCTGATACAACGTGTGGGCTTGAGAGAAACCTGTCGACAGAGGCTACGTTATCAATGGAGATTGGGGCAAAAAGGAGTTCTAAGCATCAAAAATTGACTTAATTATGTGGTGGATATTTTCCACATGTTTTTGATCTAAAATATATGCCTATTAAGATTTTCAAGCGATATCTATATGGAGTTGCCGTTGAGTATAAGGTAGTCAACGGAACTAATGATATAACTAGTTCATAGTTAACTAGTTGAATAGCATTTTAGGTTGTCCCAAGCGTCTAAATACCTAGTATCAGCTTTTTATAAGCCAGCCCTATGGATATTGGTGATAATCCATATATATTTTATTAAATACCAATTGTTACCGTAGTGATTACAATACAATATAAAATTATTCTAAAAGCACCTTGCCTTTCAGCAAGTTCAAATGAGTTTTTGCATTACGGAGCGAGCTAGGTAACGTTAGTCTTTGCCCAGTGCGTCGGAAATTCGTTGCATGAGTTTCCAGTCCTGCGACGCAGACGCGGCATTCATGTATTGTATTGAATATTATTAACCAATATGATTTATGCTAATGGGACACTTAGCACATACGACCATAGGGTGTGGAAAACAGGGCTTCCCGTCCGCTCAGCCGTACTTAAGCCACACGCCGGCCAGTTAGTAGTATGGTGGGTGACCACATGCGAATCCTGGCTGTTGTATGTTTTTTTGGTCATTGGTTCAGAAATCGTCCCTGGCCGATTTACTCTTCAGGTTCTTCAGGCCGCTTCACCTGAACATCCTGAAGGCTGTCTATTCTTCACCCGAATGCCCTGAACACTCCCGAAGAACTGACGTAGCCACCCGGCTAAACCTTCTTTCTCTCCCACCCTCCTTTCTCGCCTACGTTCCAGTCTCATCTTTCTTTGTGGGTAGCCTGAACTTAATCCTAGTCAGCTGACCTAGCAATAGATTCACCGTTATCGTTACAACCGTCTGGTCTGGTCTTGGTCATCTCTTCTCCAAGGACGCAGTGAAGATTCTGACCAAAGCCCAAGGGCAGCAGAAACGAATAGCTCGTTCTAATGCAAATGACCACGATTGAAGGGGAATTCTTTAGCCGAGCAAGCGATGTACACTATCCATTCAAATCGAATTAATCGACGTTTTTATTCTTCTGGAAGAGCTAGCCAGGATTCCTTGGTGGCCGCCCACCTTTAGGATGCATTATGTATATGGATCAAGAGATCAGATAATGAAACTAAGGGATCTCCCGTTCCACATTCTGACTTGGCGTTTGTTTGTACCCCTATATCTTCATCCATATGACATATGCTTTCCCAGTATAACCTTTCAGAAGAGTATACAGCTTTGATCCGTCTGCTTCCCTCTTGCGCCTGCTCATGATTCATGAAGAGGAACTGTTTATTTTCTTTGAAGAGCCAATTCGAGAAGCCACCGCACTTTCTCATGGTCGTGAACTGGCGCACAGGAATTCAAGCCAGGTGAGAGTAGAAGAACGGGCGCCTATCGCTACCGAATGGGAGGGCACGATAGAGGAGCACGATAGAATATATTATATCACATAGAAAGAATTAAAAAGCCGCAGACTTGTATCCGACGCTATTCTGAACACCCAATGCCTTATTCCCACCACCTGAGGTATAGCGCCTAGGAACTACGAAGAATGGGATGTTCTGCGTTTCTTGAGAGGCAAAAGCACAACAATTAAAACGTACCCTACCCCGATGATTCCAGCAGCCACGCTATATGCGATAACTGCCCCAAGAGGAGCGATTGAAAGGCCGATGCCTGTTAAGCGAAACCCTAGACCAGCGTTAATAATGCCAAGAATTATGAGACAGCGACCAAGCCACCGATGCAGGTAAGCAAATACACTCTTGCCTCCAGTTTTGTGAAAATACCTGTGTTGAAGAAAGCCCATCGCGGGCTGAAAAAGGACAAGGCAGGGGACGGTCACCATCCCGATAATTGGATGATACATTCGTATGAAACCAAGACTTCTTGCCATTGAGATCCCAATTCCAAACCCGGCAATAGCCAAAGCAAGAGTGAAAAGCTGGAAGAGAGCATGGAAATAGACAATCTTCGAATACGGAATAATATGAAGCATTAGAGCAAACGAAGGGAAAAATATAACAAAGACAAGAATCATAATAATAGCATGGGCCTTCCTGCGGTTTTCAACCGACCCAGTGCTAACAGTGGAAATCGGATACGATGAAGTCGAGGGGATCATATTGTTCGAGGTGGCAAACGGGTTATCAGAAGTACCACCGGTTGCTTGTTGTAGGTCTATAGCTGCAATCCCCTCAACGTCGTGTATGTTGATATATGTCGTTAAGCTGTTTGTGTTGAGTGGGCTCCCATATTTCGCCGCCCAAACCCATGTACTTGATGAACTGCTCAGATCTTCACTTCCACCGGGCCAGGTGATACAGCTATCGCATCGGATGTTTGCAGTCATAACTCCATTACTAATCCCACTGCCATTTAAGACTGATAATCGAGCTTCGGGGTTATACAGTGGCATAGTATGCTCCACACCGAGTCGCGGAGAGACTGTAACATTATTGCCGTCGCTAGACGCGTAGACAATAAATATATTCGCTCCTTGCATTCGAGAGCCCTGGCCCCAGGCAAACCACTGAAGCTCGTCTGTGGACTTCAGTTGGAAAAAGATCGGCCCATAGCCTGAAGACGCGGTGTCTTGGGGTATATTGACAGTATAAGTGATCCTATTTTGCCCGGGAGGCACAAATGTTTGTAACTGGGCAAGGGCAAAAATGGATGTAAAAAGACAGAAACAAACGTATTTCCTCGCCATTGCGGAGCAAGGGTTGTGTGTACCGTACCGCTGGCCGTCAAGAGAACGACTTGAGCTATACCCGCTTGTTGTGATATCTCGGCAAATATGTATTACACGGTATCTCCGCTCCTCCACCGTATCTGGACAGGGATTCTACAAGTGTTCTGTGGTCTAGAGCGGCCAGGGTTGCCGAAACGATTGACTCTAGGCGTCATGACTTGCTAAACAGTACCCAACGATGGCAGTTAGAGCAGTCTATCAATTTACCCAGAAATATTTGAAAAATGTGCGGCTATTGCATTCATTAAAAACTATATCACAAGACAGCGAGACTCACCAATCACTTTTATCATTTGACAACATCGCGGTCTAGACCATCTTCGTACCACACTCTGATCAGAACCTGTTTCAAGTTCCACCCCAAGTCGGGAAGATGATTCGATCTTAGTCAGCTGCCCCGCACCAGGCAGGATGGCAAGCCATGGTTAGTTAACTATGTCAAAATATTATCCCGAATAATCGGTTTGTAGGACTGGTTTTCTGGGGATAGTAGAAGCCATGTTGTGTTTTTCTGTGGTTTATTAAACATGGAGGCGAACCGCATTCTCTATTTTAAGTAATCACCTACCTAAACTCTCGGTGTAGCTTTCTTATGCTGATGATGCCGTGGCTATGCTACAGCCTCCAAACCTTCATCAAAAAACTTTGGGAATTTCATTGTACTTCAAGTAAACCGTAGCTTAAGCTACATAAATGAAACCTATTCCCTGGTAATATACTTTGAAACTAAGCGCTTGGCTTCCTACGCAGACCTTTACCTCTATTATTTTCTCATCTAATTGAGTGGCAGTAATGATCAAAGTATCCTTGTACACCTTTTCCCTTCTGTGCCTCCCTCTCATTGGTGCCCAGTATGGAGGAAGAGCTTCTAGCGACACTACTACAGCCACTGCGAGCTCAACAGAGAGTGGTTCAGCTTCAAACACCACCCGATCAGTTGACGTTGGTAAAAGTGGTTTTACCTTTGATCCTGATACCGTCCACGTCCCTGCGGGAGGCGTAGTCGAGTTCCATTTCTATCCAGGCGATCACTCAATTGCTCAGGCCGCATTTAATAACCCTTGTCATCCTATAAGTGATACTGGCTTCTTCAGCGGATTTATGGCATCTGCTGATAACGGAAAGGTAAGTTCGTGAGCATCGTTTCGGGCTTTATAACTTTCTGATGGTTTAGCCTGTCTGGTCATTGACTGTTAATGATACAAATTCGATCTGGTTCTACTGCGGCCAAGTTGGACATTGTCAAGCTGGCATGGTTGGTGTGATTAATCCGTCGTAAGTATATCAGTAGCCACAAAGTATTAGAAACACTAACTAATTCTCTCCTCAACATTAGTGGCTCAGATGCGCTGGATTCATTCAAGTCAGCAGCTTCTAGTGCAAATGGTCAGAGTGTACCAGCCACGGCCCAAGGTGGCATTCTTGGTACGCCGAGCACTGGTCAGATTACCACAACCTCTAGCAGTGAGACTGCCACAAGCGGTCCGCCAGCAACCAGCAGTATGAATACAACTAGCAGCACGTCTCCTGGTAGCGGGACACAGACCAGCACAGGTGGCTCCGGCCCTAGCACCACAAATACGGCAAATAATCTACACGATTTAATTGGTCTCAATGTCTTGGCCATACTTACCTTGGTAATGGTTATGTTCCTTATGTAGGGTCAGCTTCAGCGTCATTCCTGAAGTGCTGGATTGGTGAAAGTCAGATACTGCATGAAGGTATCCGATCCATATAAAAAGGGAAATTTTTACGCCCGTGCTGAGGTACCCAGTCATAAAACTGGGGTCTGCAATAATTTACTCTAGACGCAGACATTAGCTCCTCTCCTTTGACGAGCCTTGGTCATTGCCCGAAAAATTCATGTTTAGTCCAACTTGCATATTGCTAGTACTATGTAGTTCGAATCTAATGCTTAATTTAGCTGCTTTATTTACTTTATAAACTTGCCTGCTTGGTTGTCCACTACCAAAATATACAAATCATAACGTAGTTCCCGCCCGTCCGGATCACCTACACCCATTAGAATATTTCAAAATCGATTATCTCAACCAACATCCATCAATTTAATTAGATATAGCGATTTTTACATACATTAATCCTGTGGCCAATCTCACTGCACCCACTACACCTAGGTGGTGCCCTCTTTGCTGGCATAATTAGCTGACTAGGTAATTCAACCTCTGCATGCGAATCTACCCCATTATCTTCCTCTGGCTGGTTTAGCTGCTCAGCTAGCTGTATAGCCTCTTCAATGGTTAAACCCTCTGCGCAAGGTATCCTCCTAGTTGACCGATTGCGCTTCTTGACCATCTTCTCACTCGCTATACGCAGATTCGCATTATCCTCTGCTAGTAAAGCACCGCTATGTAGCGCTAGCTGGAACCCCTTGATCATCTGGTCTAGGATCTCTTTTGATGGGCTCGGAGGGCTATTTGACCGCCGTTTTAGTAGATCTTTTAACATAGAAGCTTGCTTGAATAGCTGAGCAGCGGTTCTAGGCGTTTATGGTGTGAATTCGCTAGATCTGCTGCTTGGCCGGCTGCTTAGTGGTGTCGGAGTTCGTAGAGAGATATTAAGCTTGTTAAGCACTCTCTCGGGGTCTAATGGTACTAGACCACTAGCTGCGAAGCTATTTTTAATAGTAGGATTGGTTGATTGGAACGCTTCGAGCCGCGCGTGCTGGTAATCCACTAAGAAATCGTGCTTGTCGATATAGTTATATCCTCTACGCGCAAGATCGCTCACGAAGCGACCGTACGCGCGCTTTAGTACTACAAAACACCCAATATCTAGTGGCTGTAGTAGATGCGATGAATGCGTAGGCATATAAAGCGGTATAATATCGTTTTCTGCGTAGATTCGGTCGAATTGGGGTGTAAGATAGCTACCATGGCCATCAAGAATCAATAGTCGAAATCGCCTACGTACGCGCGAATTCGTGTGTGGGATAAAGTGCTTTTCTAGCTAGCGTAGGCCAATCTCATCGGTAGTCTAGCTATTCTTTAAGACTTCGATTCGCCAGTCTTTCGGTAGGTTTTCGTTAAACCATCCTGCAATAGCTACTTTGCCTTTGAAGATTATACATAGCGGAAGTGAATTAGGCCTCTGCATGGTGCGGTCTTGGTCCTTAGGTCGAGGACCGCGGACCGGACCGCACGGTCTTGCGGTCTCGAATTCGGGGGTTGAGACCGCACCATAGTGAACCGCGGTCCCTTGCGGTCTTCACCACGGTGAACCGCAATTGCATAATTCTACCAAGACCTTCTCTTTTCGGCTACATAAATTGATGATTCATCCCATTTAATTACTGTTATTAAACACTGTTTTGGTCCCTTCATAAACATTTACTGTATTTCAGCATCAGCCACTATGAAAACAGATGAAATATACTCGTATATAGAAAATCTACTATTTAAAATACCTAGACCTGCCAGTACTAGTATATTTCTAAGTTCTAATAGAGAGGTTTAGTAATAATTATTGCTGGCTAGGTGTATGAGGTAAGAAATATATATTTCGATATCAGTACCTGACCCTATCTTCATCTGAGACTTCTTCGTTGAGTGTACATAACCCCCTACATACAGCTAAAATAGGTATTAAGGGTATTATCAGAGAGCTTAGATTCTCTAGTTAACTATTTATCTTGAAATTCTATATTCTACTACTAATATATCATAATAATCTCTTTTCAAAATTGGTTTCTCTGATATGAAGTGTAGACTTAGAAAGAAAAGGAGGATTATACTATTATATGGGCCTTCTAGCGGTCCTTTTCGGTCCTGTGCGGTCCTCCTCATGGTTCTCTGCGGTCCTCTGCGGTCAATCATAGTATTTCCTACTAGCTGTCTATGCGGTCTTCTGCGGTCTTTGCAGCCCTCTATGCGGTCTATCGCGGTTTTTCCTGCGGTTCTATACGGTCTTCTGCGGTCTTCGTAGCCCTTATCCTATCGGATTATAGTAAAGTGGAGCCTACTGCCTAATCACTATTACAATTCAATTTGATCTATCTAAATCATGCCTATAGCTTTCTCCTAGAGAAAATCCTTTATTTAGCTTTTTCTAGTAGACGGAAATATTTTAGCAGGTATCTCCTTAAGTCCTTTACCTCCCCCGTCCTATCCTATACTCATTTCGTCAAAATGTTACAGAGTCAGGCCTCCTCTCAGTTCTCTGATCAGTATCCCTCATCGGCTTTTGAGGATAATCCACGAGATACTTTCTCCTTCTTCACATCTGATAGGCTGTTTAACCTCGACGGGCGCGAAACGCCAACTTCTACTCCTAACGTGAACTTACTCCGACCGGCGATTCCTCCTGTTATCCCAGAAACACTCGAACGCGTTGGTCCTCCTAAAAGGAAAAACTATATCCTCTGGACAGAAATGGCGAATGAGGATTTCATCGTCTGGTGGTTAAAGACGGAGTATGGAAGTAAGATAAAACGGAATATCTTTGAGGGTAGACGCAATGCAGAATGTTGGGACCACTTCTACCAGGTCGCTACTATCCAGGATGGGTCTCCTAAGGTAATATGCAAGAATTACGACCATATCCTTGCCCATCCTGCCGATAAGCGCCGGGGAACATCTACTATGAATAGGCATTATTCGCAAGTAGGTGCCTGTCGGAGAGGACCGACTCAGTCGCAAGATATTAGGAAGGCTATCAAGAACGGGGTATAGATAATCAGTCTACCTTTTTCTAATTATTACTAATCTTATAAAATACCCCTTCTAGGCATATCTGTCGTCTCGTAAAGCATCATTTACGCCGCAAGCTTGGATGGAAAGGTTAATTACCTTTATTGCTGCCTCGCGGCTACCCTTCCAGCTTATTGAGCATCCTGAATTTCGCGCCCTTCTTGAGATGGCCCGGCTTGCTCCCTGCTTCCCCGAAATCCCAACTGCAACCACAGTCCGCCGTCATCTTCAAGAGATCGTGGAAGAACGCCAGTATACTCTTCTACAGAAGCTTCCTAATAGTGCTAAGCTCTCTATTGCATTAGATTGCTGGACCTCACCATTTCGCCAAGCTTTTATGGCAATAACGGGCTATTTCATTGACCAAGAGTGGAATTACCGAGAGCTCTTGCTTGGCTTTGAACCTCTACAGGGCTCACATACGGGGGCCTATCTAAGCACTGTCCTGCTTGACCTTCTTGAGAAGCATCGGATTACTGAGAGGGTGTTAACTATTACTACTGATAACGCATCTAATAACGGAACATTACTCGGTAGCCTTCAAGAGGTCGTCGAATCCCTACAGCTACCTAGTAGTATACCGGTTATTCGTATACCATGTATTGCACATGTTATACAGCTCAGTTTGAAGGAGCTCCTTGGTCAGATGGACGCGAACCCAGGAAACGAGAGGGAAGAGATTGAATGGACCGAGAAAGGGCATATAGCTCGGCAAGAGAATAGAAAGATCGTGGATACTCTGAACAAGGTCTAGCTCTCTCTAATCTCTTACTATTATCTCTCTTTCTTTACTAACTCGCACTATATTCTAGGTTCGGAAGGTAGCAGTCTACATCAACAAAAGTCCCCAGCGCCGCGAGAGCTTCATAAGGCTTCAGACGAAAGAGCCTAAGCTTATGCCTATACAAGATGTTCGGACACGATGGAATTCGACGTTCCTCATGCTCAGGCGTGCCCGGCGATTACAGTCTGCCTTTGATGACTTCTGTGTCCAATTCAACCTCGCTGATGTAAAGATAGACAGAGATGAATGGCGACAAGTTGACTATCTTCTGTCAATCACTTATCCCTTCTTCAAATTCACTTCGTCTCTTTCGGCAACTACAGACGTGACTATCCATAACGTCTTTGGTATCTATAACGCCCTATTCACACATATTGATAAGGCGAAAGTGCAGCTAGCGCGAAAGAAGGTTGGTTGGAAGAGAGTGATGAAGTCCGCGCTTGACCGTGCGCGCGATAAGCTTACAGAGTATTATGGAAAGACTGATGATATTCCTGGTGATCTCTATGCAATTGCGACTATCCTAGGACCACGGAACAAGCTAGAGTTCTTCACAACATCTGAATGGGAACCTCACTGGGGGCCTCGCTATAAGCAGTCGCTAGAGGCTTACATTCAGCCTTACCGGCAGCGCTACGAAGAGGCACAGTCTACATCAACTCTCTAGCCCACAATTCAAGACGTCTCTGACATTGATATCCTTCTGAGACCTACTGTATCTCTTCAGTCAAACGTGACGGCTCCAGATGAGCTTACACGGTATCTTAGAAGTAGTAAGTTAATCTATATACCTCTTCTTATATACTCCTTCTCTTATACCACCCTCACTAGGTACTGTCGAAGCAACCCCTCTCGTTTTCTGGAAAGAACACCAAAATGAATATCCTATTCTGGCAAGCCTTGCTCGAGACATCCTTACAACACCAGCCAGTGGTTCTGGCGTTGAGCGGTTATTTAACTCTGCGCGTGATATCTGCCATTATCGCCGGGGCTCACTGAAACCGCAGACAATCAAGGAATTGATGTTGTTTATGTGTACAACAAAATTTGACGTGGAGTCAGAGCAGCTTGCCCTAGTTGATGAGTATCTTTCTACGCAAGAGAAGCAAGCAAAGAAAGAGCAGAAGGACGCCCAGAAGAAAGAGGAACAATTTGATCCAATTAGTGATAACGAGGAAGACCTATCCACTACTGAAGATTCTGCCGAAACTATCCAACTTCCTAGTGCGCGAGCGCTTGGAAAGAGAAGGGCTACCCCGGATCAGCTATTTGAACTTGACGATGATGATGATGAGGTTCCCCTGCCTGATAATAGCCACTTAGAAGAAGGGAGGACTACTCAGAGGCGTTCATCTGGGCGTGTTCCAAAGCGCTTGAGACAGGATGAGGATTTTGTATATCTTTAATAGAAACAAGAACCACATAAGCTATTCATAAGGAAATCAGTCAATCCTCGCTTTTTCGGTAGAAATCAACAGACACCAAACAAAGAATTATTCTTTACTCCTACCTCAGAATTATATAAAATTAAATATCATTTGAAAGCAGAATACTCAAAAATACAGGCGACTTCTACATAAATTATGCATACCTTGGGTCTAAGATGTTTTGCTTGTTTGCAGGACCGCAGGACCGCACCAAACCGCAGTGGTGCGGTCCCTAAAAATGTAGGACCGCCCAGCGGTCTCAAGGTCTGGGACCAAAGACCGCGCGGTGCGGTCTAATGCGGTCTTGGGTGCGGTCTTTCCGGTCCCGTGCAGAGGCCTAAAGTGAATAGCCATCTGCGCAGATTGCTTCGATCGTAGTAACCCATTCACGATTTCCTGGTTGTAGAAGAGATCTCCGACCGTAGTATTTAGCTCTTATGACTACTTTCTGCGAAGATATAAGGCCCATTACAAAGCCTATCTTATCAAAGTTGTAGATATCCTCTGGTTATATACCGTTCTTATTAATCACACTCTGTACGGTCGCGAACTACTGCCGAATCGATTTCGGATCTTCGTTTAGGGCTCTTTGGTAGTCGTATCTTCGAGAGAAACGAGATTGAAGCTCATCGCGGCGTTTAATAAAGGACGACGGCCAATTCTTGCTAACAGTAGGAGGAGGATAATTACCGCGCGCGGCTAGTAGGATATTAGCTATTTCTCCCACAGTAGCCGGTCTAGGGGATGCACCACGCGAATCCATAGAGAGTATCCATTGAGTAAGCGAATCCTCTTCTAATTGGGTTAATTTATGGCCAGTTGGGCGCTTATCCACGCGTGAGATTCGACCTTCAGTACGCGCATGAAGGGTAGTGTACGGTAGCTCGTATAGCTTTGCTGCTGCGCGAATTGAATTGATGCGTCCCTCTTTCAAATCGGAAAGGGCTAATAAGATCTTGCCCTCTTGACTGGCAGCTTTCTGCCGGGATTCAGGGCGAATTGGTGTCATGGTAGGTGGTTGAAGTTGGTAGGTAAGTAGGAATACGCGATTCTGGAGGTGGTGATCCGGACGGGCGGGTGATCCGGACGGGCGGGAACTACGTTATACTCTTATACTTGACTAAGCCGCTAACCAGAAACATGTCGTAATTTGATACTTCCGTATCCATGAATCTAGCCCAGGATGCCTCCAACGTAAGCACTTTCGATGTTGATTAGTGCATTTACGAAGCTTTCTATATGCAATTCAAAGCCGTAAATGCGGCGCGGATGGCTATCGGCGGATTTGGAAGAACATATCATGGCGAAGGTCAGGAAAAGTATTTGTTTTGTCTGCAGACTCATCGTGATTTTAGTCATTCCTCAGGTCTCAATTAGTACGTCCTCTCGCAACTCTCCGTGACTTCAACTTTCCTCACTCCGCTCCAACCATCCAAACCCAGTATAAAAAGTGAAAAAAGACCTCCTTGTGGCAAAAGTATAGAGCGATAGAATCTATAGCTTCTGAAATCACTTGTCTAATGCAAGACGGGAGGCTAGATAAGCGGGTTAGTTAACTAACGTAATTCCCGGCCGACCGGATCACCCTACCACAGTGTAGAATTTCAAAATCGATTATCTCCATCAACACCCATACAATTTTTTATTGAGAACGATTCTTACAATAATTGATCCTATGCCTAATTCCCCCACACCCACTATACCTCGGAGGTGCCCTAGTACGTGGAGGATCTGCCTGAATAGGCAATTTGCCCTACGTATGCGATACCACCTCATTCAGCTAGTAGTAGACCTTCTTTAACCGATAGACCACCATTATAGGTGTCAACATATGGATGTTGTGGGGTCACATGACGAAGGACCCACTTATATAACCCCTCTCTACATCTAGATCTTCTTTATAAGATCTATCAGATTGATCCTCAACGATCTCGCATTGAATTGCATACTCGCACTGAATTGCCTATCTAGGCAGGAGACTATCTAACACTCCAATTCTCTATCCTTTCTTATGTGATCTTTTACCATGTTTCTAAGATATAAATACTGCTATGTTTCCTAACTAAATTGAATTAAGTTTATCATCCTTTGTGATCTCTCTTCTAGATCGGTGGTACTCTTCCACAATCGTGGTACTTCTGCTAGTACGCACGACCGATAGACTCATAACCGTGTATTCAGATACCACATTGAGTATTTACCAATCCTTATACACACTATCGTCTTGTGTGTATAATCACGACTTTATGGTCACCGCCTTGAGTCCGACAATAGGGTATTAGTCTATGCGACCGGTTACGTTTCTGGCGCTTCTTCTTATTCGCTACTCGTAGATTGGCGTTCTCTTACGTGAGTAATATAGCGCTATATAAGGATAGATAATTACCCTTAATCATCTAATCTACCACGGTCTTGATTAGGCTTAGAGGGGTATACGACCGCCGGTCTAGTATATCTTTAATAGAGAAGCTTGCTTGAATAGCTGAGTGACGGTTATGGGCGTTTTTGGTGTGAATTAACTAGATCTACTTCTTAGTTGGCTACTTAGTAGTGTAGGCGTTCGTAGAGAGATATTTAGCTTTAAAAGGACCCTCTCTAGGTTAATTAGATTTAGACCGGTAGCGACGAAGCTATTTTGAATAGTACTCGGTATAAAGGCTTCTGTCGGACTTTAGGCGGTGACCATAAAGTCGTGGTGATGCACATAAGAAGACAGTATGTACATAAAGGGGTAGAACTCAATACTGAGTATAAAGGTGGTGCGCACTTCTTAGAGAGAAGAAGTACCACGATTGTGGTAGGACTCAAGAATGAGTATGTCGGTCTTGCGTTCTTATAGAAGAACCAAGATTGTGGAAGAGTATCGCTGATCAAGAAGAGAGATGAAAAGGGATGATAAACTTGATTCAATTTAACTAGGAGATAGGGCGGTATTTATATCTTAGGAAGCATGGTAAAAGATCAACAGAATCAGGAGTGTTGAGAGTCTCCCGCCTAGGTAGGCAATTACAAGCGAGATCGTTGAGGATCAATCTGGTAGATCTTATAGAAGAAGATCTAGATATAGAGAGGGGTTATATGAGTGGGTCCTTTGTCATGTGACCCCACAACATCCACATGTTGACAGCTTCTAATCGAGCGCGTTAGTAGTCCTCTATGAAATCAAGCTTATCGGTATAGTTATATCCCACACGGGTAAGATCGCTCATAAAGCGACCGTATACACGCTTTAGCACCGTAAAATAGCTAATATCTAGAGATTGTAAAAGATACGAAGAGTGCGTAGTTATATAGAGTAGTATAATATCGTTTTCTGTATAGATTCTGTCGAATTAGGGTATAAGGTAGCTACTATAACTATTAAGAATTAATAGGCGAAATCTACCACGTACGCGAGTATTAGTGTATAGTATAAAGATCTGTCGGAGTTTAGGCAGAATGCATAAACTCGTAATGCAGAAAAGAAACTTATGTATGCATAAACAGTATTCAACGCTTGGTGGTGAGATCGATGAGCATGCTATTTCTGGTTCTGCCGGGTAACTTGGGGGTGAGGTACTCTGCTAGTTGATGGTAGAGTGTGATGCATCTACTAATATCGTCGCCGAGATACTGCCTAGGAGTTGTTCCGAATAGAGAATACTTGCATGCGACTCATCCGATGTACTTCAGTCTACAACATGGAACTTAGAACAATAATTTGGTACCAATTGCTACAAGTAATCATTTTCAATAAAAGCAATTCTTTACTACGCTACACATGTTTAAGAACAGGATTAATTGCATGTAGCTAATGATCTCTAAAAATAGATGTTCGTGTTGCTATTCCGATCCACCTAAACCTTTGTTATGGATGCGAGTAAGTCACGACATCAGACTCTACATCGTCTCCTTTTCATCTATTTACAAAGACATAACCGTCTAGGACCCTCTACCTAGTATCTCTGGGTTAGAAATTTCTATGAATTATTACATTGATTGGAATTATTGCCCTTATATCCACTCAGCATTCCTCATCAAGAAACAGAAACAACAGCAGTGTCACTTTTAAATCCCTTGACTATCCTAGTCTTGATCAAATTTCGTGTACTTCGGGCGTAAGATAGATGCGCAGAGTCATCTTGACGTACTCACAGCCATCGCAGTATAAGAATGCAGACCAAGTCTAATCTTTAGTACAAATCTCTGCGTAGGAGAACCGCATACAGGCGTAGAAAAGGAGAACACAAAAATCAGAGACGTAGTACGAGGAGAATCTAGTGCTGGTTTTCCTTCAACCCCTACGCTAGCAGGTACGTTCTTTAGACTTTGAGGGAAATACGTGCATCTGCCATATGTATATATGCGACCGAAGAATGTGTCGAGCCTGAGAAGAGTAAACTCGCACAAATCAAATCCTTCTGCAAGCCCATCAAATTTCCTTCCTTTTGTAAATACAATTGTTTTGTGATTGGCTGGAAAATGTCCCGGGCTATTAAGGTATAATGCAGGGCGATAAACATACCTGGATCAGTGGTTGGTGGTATTTATACGTTAACATTCATCATTCCATAACCATAATGTAGAAATACGACCCAAGACCAAGAATTCACTGAATGTATGCTGAAACCCTGAATCACAGATCTTTATAAGTGCTTCTAGGTCTGCCCCTAAACGCCGCCGATTCAACAACAGCAACTGATTGCGAAACCACCTTGAGCCACTGCCTTCAAAGTCCCGGGCCCTGAATGAGACGTCTTTCAAGCATGCATATTGTCCAATTTATACTCTTCGCTGTGCCCCCGTTGGCCTTAGCTGTGAACCTACCACACTCTGTGGGTTTCCCTTGCGATGGAAGTGACCTAACCCACGACAATCACGCCAAAGCTTGCCTGCGAGAGCCATATTGTCCAGGCCGTGAAGTGGACGAGAGTCTTCAACAAGAAATATTCACGCTTTTCCTCGAAACACTGTATGGCGAGAAGAATGTCAGCAAGGCCTTCGAAACTTACGTCGATCCTAACATCATCGAACACGACCCAGAAGATGCACAAGACCGTGACGCCATTGTTGCAAGATTGTCACAAATCATTCCTTTCGCAAATCTCACTCTTCTGTTATCAAACTTTAACAACAATACCGGCTTGGCGTACGTGAAAGTGAATGAAGATCCAGAGCCAGCCGCCCTCGCAGATATTTATCGCATGGACGGGACTTGTATTGTTGAACATTGGGATGTTATCCAGTACAGGCCAGAGAACTCCACGAACCCAGTTGCCATGTTCTGAATCTGAAAAGGGCAATTGGTCCTTTGTCACAAAGAATGTTGTTCTACTATCTGTGAAAGTGGTTTGGGTAGCTTCAAATTGAAACAAGTCCTTAAGACACGTTCGGATTATTCGAGATGCTCCGTTGGCTCCGAACCCTCGTAGCCAAATGTTTTTAGGAGTTACAGTGCTAAAGGGTTAAAGACAGGTGGATGTGGACTTTTACCATTATACACCAGTTCTCGTGAAACAAACCTGAAAACTAAACCCAATGAGCCTACCAATTCCTAGGCTGCCTCAAGAATGCGACAAGTTATGTAGAACTACCACCTGTAAATTAGCATTGGATGGTCTGTGCGTTGAATAACACGTCGTGTACTATATACTAGCCCCTCAAGAATATCCGTCCCTAAACCAAGATATATAAATACCCCGTTTTCCAGCCTATCCTAAACCTCAGGTGGCCTTCAGGTGAAAATATTTTAGGTGGGTGAACTGGAAGCCGCCTGAAGGACATCTAGACAAAGCGGCGAGTCGCCCAACATCAAATGATGGGCGCTAGTTGAGGTCGACCATACTTTTGGCCGTTGTATGTTTTTGTTTTTGCTTGTGATAGATAGGATAGGTAAGCGCTCATACTATAGAACTTAATGATCAGCATGGCATTCTTGTCTTGAAGCAGTGTCTTGAAGTAGACAAAGTCTACAAAGGCAATCGTCGATAGATCATGTTCATGTGAGTTTATCATTCAGAATTCTAAGGTCTCTATGATTATTTGCATGCAACAGCAGTTCCAAAACGCCTGGTGTAATATCCTCATGAAGAAAAGAAGAAGCCTGCCTTTCCGGCCGGAGTTCATGACATCAACCAAATCATGCTGCCTTTGGCTTGCCCCCACGACCTCCACCACGACGACCTCCGCGGCCTCCTCGACCGCCACCACCGCGACCACCGCGGTTCTTGTCAACACCGCCTCGAGCGCCTCCTTGGCCGGCGCCAGGGCTCAGAGCGTCACGCTTCTTGCCGGGCTGGTTGCCGCGAGGTCTGGGAGCGCTGTATCCGTTGAGGTCACTTCCAGTCGCGTAGTTGAAACCGGGGACACCCTTCAGACCCATCTTGCCAATGACCTTCTTGTCCATTGGTGGAGGCTCAGGGCAGGCCATGCCCTTGATAGCCAGCTCGTTGGCGAGTTGGACCAAGCCGGGCTTATCAAGACGGACCTGTTTCAGGAGGCCAGAGCCAGCGAAGAAACCGATGTATGACGAGTAGGCGCGCTGCTTGGTTTCTTCGTCGATTTTGTACATAGCTTGAGTAACAGTCTCTGTGCATGTAGTGGCACCCTCGAGAACTGCATTGGTTTCGGGGTGAGGCTGAATGGGCAAGTGACGGTTGACCTTCATGAAGAAGGACTCGGCTGGGGTGAGGAGGATAATGGCACGGCCGTCATTGCCTGCACGGGCGGTACGACCGACACGGTGGACGTATTGTTCGCCGTTCGAGGGCAGACCAACTTGAATGACCAGATCGACGTTGGGGAAATCCATGCCGCGGCCGATGACATCCGAGGCGAACAGGATTCCGGCCGATGCCTCCTTGAACTGAGCAGTGGTTCTCGTGCGAGCGCCCTGGTTAAGTCTGGAATGGATTTCAAACACCTTCAACGGAGTCAAACCCTGGGCAAACACCTTGGCCATGAGAGCCACCATGTTCGCAGTAACGCCGAAGACGATGATCTTCGAGCATTGCTTGCTCTCGATGCTCAATAGGGATGTGAGTGCTGTAAAGGTCTCTGCCACGGACGGAATGATAACGTGGTATTGGGGAACTCTCTCGTGAGTCGGTGTCTCATTCTCTTGAATAGTCGAAATACTTGCGTAGCCTGGGTTCAACACCACGTTGACTACATCCTTAACCTTGGGCGGGATTGTGGCCGAGAAACACATGCCTTGCCAGCCGTGTTGCTTCTTGGAAGGAATCATCTTCAAGATTTGCTTCACGTCGGCCAAAAAGCCACTCTCGAGCATCGTATCGGCTTCATCCAACACGAGGGTTTGGATGTTGGCCAGCTTCTCAGCGGTGTACTCATCAGACAGGTAGTCCTTCAGACGTCCCGGAGTCGCAACCAAAACTGAAGGTGCTCCATTCATGAAACGGGAGTGAGCAGATGCGCGGGCAGTTCCTCCGACTGCAATATGGCACTCCAAAGGCTGCGCAAGCTGCGATGTCAGTTGATCACATGACTTGGCGATTTGCTGGGCGAGTTCTCGGGTTGGCGTGATGATCAAAATGGCAACCTGACCTCTGGGAGGTGCAGCACGAGCCTCCAAAAGGCAGTGTAAGGCTGGCAGCAAAAAGGCAAGAGTTTTACCCGTGCCTGTCTTGGCTTGAACGAGGCAGTCGGTGCGCCAAGTGGGAAGTTCCGTCAAAACACGCTGTTGGACTGGGGTCATGAACGAAAATCCCATCACGTCGAGGGCTTTGAGGAGTCTGGAATCCAGCTTCCCAGCCATACTAGAGTACGGCTGAGCACCATCTTGAATCTCGATACCCTCCATCATTGTGAGGTTTAATGAAATTCAAAAACCTCGTGAGTTGCGTTTGATGGAAAATTTAAAGGTAGGGGCGCGATAAGGAGTTAAGCCTAAACAGGGGAGGCTAACTGTATTTGGTGAAATGCGGGTCTGCGATTTACAACCATTGCGTTGGCTGATTGGCCTGTTTTGCATGGCTGCAGCAGACATAAAGAATGAGAAATCGATGGTTTCATTGAAAGATTGAAGTGCTCCGACACTGATACTCAGTTGAATGGAAAGTAACATAACCATCAAGTCATATTCATAAACGATCCACTTTACGTCAAGACTTTCTTGTCACTTGAACTAATACCCGAGTAGTGCTAGACAAATACAACACTATGTAGCAGAGAATATACTATCTCATTCATTCATCATATCAAGTCTTCGACAAAGTAGTACGAAGAACCCTAGGCAATATACTATTCACAATACCCATCTCATCCACATTAAAAACAAACTCATCAATCCCCACATTACCATAAACTTGCCCATCGACGACGACCCACGTAATACAAGAAGACGTAAAAGGTCCATTCCCAAACGTCGAGAGTGTAGGAGGCATCAAAGCGCGGAAAGAGATCTGACCCGGACTTTCAAGACCAGTCGGGTATAACCGAATACTAAAAGTGGATGGATCTTGGGCATGTCCAAGAGTCATCATAGACTGGATCATATTGGTTCCATTATTGATCCAGCTCGTAACCAGCAACCCGGGTCCATCATCTGTCGTGATCTCTATCGAAGAGTTTGTGCCATTCGACGCAGCATAAGTTCCTTCAAACCTCGCGGTGGCTTGATCTTTGGCGCTCTCCTCGAGACCAGGAATAAGTTTGGCGGAGATGAGATCCGCTGCTAAAGCGACTTTTGCGTGACCGTCTGCGCCTGCGGCAAGGACTGTGAAGCCGACATTGTGGTCAGGTGAGAGGGCGATGATGGATGAATAGGCCCCGATATCACCTGCCTTTGAATATATGTCGATAGGACGCTCGTCACCAAATGAGACAATCTCCCACGGGGCTCCAACGGAGTAATCCAGTGATGATGTATGGGTGACAGGCTTCATCCATCGTCTCGTGATGGATTTTGGAAATAGTGAACTACCAAGAATTGCTTGGCCCAGAGTTGCCATGTCCCTTGTACTTGAGAAGATACCCCCAGCGCTAGTTGAAACAGTTTAGCTTCCGATATTCGCGAGACAATGTTGAGAAGACTGG
This sequence comes from Penicillium cataractarum, assembly GCF_028827025.1. NCBI lineage: Eukaryota > Fungi > Ascomycota > Eurotiomycetes > Eurotiales > Aspergillaceae > Penicillium > Penicillium cataractarum. Next base: position 1,390,054 of record NW_026622743.1, on the reverse strand, counting down.
ACTTACGGTCCTTCATCGCCGAGGTCAAAGTTCCACCAGTATTCACCAGAATCGTTGGGAACTACACCGAGTGATATGTTGGGTGTCTTGTAGTATGTTCCATTGAGCCCTAGCGGCGTAATAATATCTCGTTGTAGCAGCACTTCATATGATTGACCAGTCATAGTCTCCAGTGCATACGCAAGAATCTGGAATGCTGCGTTGGAGTACACTGGTGTCGAGGATGTCGGCACAATGGGATGGCTTTGAAGCAGCCCATTGAAAAATTCTACAGCATGTCTCTCCATTAGCCAAAACTATTAAAGGGTGCAGAGGTCTCTATCAACGCACGTTCTCTGCTGCAAGGATCTGGATTTCCACACGGTGGAATCTCAGACGGCGCAAGCGCAGGAAATCCAAGTTGCTCCATTTGAGAAGACATTCCCGCAAGGTCAAGTACACCGTCTAGGAAGCCGTATCAGAGTCAGTGTGGTCCTTCTTCATGATAAAAAAGGAGGGAGATTACTTACAGTCCCTGGCAACGCCGGCCATATGACTTGCCAACTCTCTTATCGAGACCTCTCCCCAGTCAAGATGATTAATACCATCCCGCCTCCTCCGTGGATCCCACTGAAGCTTGCTAGCAGCCTCGTGCAGCTCGGGGACAAATCGTGCAACGGATTCTTGGAAAGGCCAGAGACCCTCTTCGATCAGGAGCAGCACCATCGTCCATAGCTTTGATACACTTCCCACGCGGAACACGGTATCTTGGTCGACTGTGCTCACACCCAGAGTGGTGTTTATGTTGTCAGCAGTGTATGCGAAATTTAGCAATGGGGCAGCATCGCTTGCGTCAAATATCTGTACGGAGATCGAGGTCTCGGATAGACTGCCATTGTTGGTGGCATCATCGAGAACTGAGGTAATATCCTGAATTGCCGTGGCGAAAGTTGGGTCATTTGATAGATTCGTGGGAGGTGGGTAAACTGGTCCAAGAAGAGGGCAATAGTGGGGAGATTGCGCGCTGACAGACCCGAAAAGCGCGAGCGAAATGGATACTAAGCTTGTCGTAAATGAAGGCATGTTGAATAAGAGTGTTTGGAGTGCCGTCGCGATATGGTGTTATTTAGCATCCCATTCTATGGATATGTTCCACAAAGTCGTTTGCTCGACTACACAGCGGATCCAGCCATTCGCATCAACTGGCGTTGCTGCGTGGTGGTATCTTTATAAAAGAACTCCCCAGCATTTATCCCACACGTATGCCAAAAGCTCACATGGACCTGACAAATTCTCCTTTGTTGTGCAAGGCATTGACCGTGATTGAAGGGATGGGGATGGGGGAGGTACAAGCCATCCCAACGTCGGATTCCGAGCATGGACACCCTCTCATCTAATTATGTCTAAGAACAAGGGTAAAGAAGTTGGCAGTTGAAGACTTTCAAAAAATTTCTGGCATTCCATTTACAGGAATGTAAATGTAGGCGTCCCGAAATCCGGGTCGCGCCAAACGCCTTGATTTAGTCAGGGATGCCCTCAACCATCATCCTTTGGATTTTCCCCTAGACTCTTGAAATTCGGAATTGATAATTTGAAAAGGCCTTTCTCATTGTCACCGCGAGATGTCATTCAGATGTGAAAAAAGCTCAAGTTGTTGGTGGTATAGACCCGACGGCACGAGATCGATTCAGGGTCCTGACCGTTGGAGGCTAATGTGACATCGGGTAAATCATCCATAGTCAATGATCTTTCCAGACCCATCAACTCCTTCAGAATTTCGTCGGAAGTCAACCCTACTTGTTCCCGCTTTGTACAACACACCGTCGGTATAGAGAAATGGACATGTGTCAAGATGTAGAAGCATCATCCCTTCCATTTTCCGACCTTGCTTAACCCCAGAAATCCAGGAAAAAGCTCCCCTTTTTAATAACCACCAGCCATTAACTATCAACCAAAAAACGAGGAATAAATTCAATCAATATGTGTGAATTTCTAATCATAAACAAAGAAAGCTATCATCATCATAACCTAAATTTCTTTTTGTCCCCGAAAAGGGTATACCCGAAACACTCAGCATTCATACCACAAACCCAATTTAGTGGTGGAACAGACGAACACCCTGCTCAACGAAGGTGATACCCAGCTTCTCGGCGGTCTCGAAGACGGGGGTGTCGTTCTGGCTGCCGGTAGGAGCGGCAATGTACTTGACACCGGAACGGGCAGCGCGGAAAACGTTGTCGATGAAGGGGAACTAGAGTTGAATGGTCAGTACGTGTGCTAACAGGACAAGATATATCAACCAAGGGGGAAAGACTTACGAAAGCATCGGAGGAAACGGCAACCTCGCCGAGCTTCTGGAGCCAGGCCTCGCGCTCCTCCTGGGTGAAGGGAGCGGGGACCTCCTCGAAGACGCGCTCGTACTCGACCTTCTCGGCGTCGTTGCGAGGGGTCTGGCCGGAGCAGAGCAGGTCAATGGCGTTGCTCTTGTCGGCGCGCTTGGTGCCCTGCTTCCACTTGATGTTGATAACACGGTCGTGGAAGCGCATCCACCAGTTGTCGGCCTTGTCACCGGCCAGACGGGTGCAGTGGATACGGCTCTGCTGGCCAGCACCGAGACCGATGACCTGGCCGTTGAGAGCGTAGCAGACCGAGTTGGACTGGGTGTACTTCAGGGCGATGGTGGCAACGGTCAGGTCACGGAGAGCAGCCTCGGGCAGGGAGGCGTTCTTGGGGGTGATGACGTTGTTGAAGGTCTTGCTGGGGGAGATAACGACGTCGTTGCGGTGCTGGGTGAGCTGAACACCGTACAGGGTGCGGGACTCCTCGGGAGCGGGGTTGTAGTTCTCATCCATTTGGAGGACAAGGTACTTGCCACCCTTCTTCTTAGACAGGATCTCCAGAGCCTCGGGCTCGTAGCCGGCGGCAATGACACCGTCGGACACCTCGCGAGAGATGATCTTGGCAGTGGGGGTGTCGACGATGTCGCTGAGGGCGAGGATATCGCCGAAGCTGGACATGCGGTCAGCACCACGGGCACGGGCGTAAGCCTGAGCCAGACCAGAGGACTCAATGCCCTTGATGTCGTCAACCATGTAGACCTTGCGCTCCTTCTCGGTCAGAGGAACACCGATAGCAGCACCAGCGGGGGAGACGTGCTTGAAGCTGGCAGCGGCGGGGAAGCCGAGAGCCTGCTTGAGCTCCTTAACCAGGGGCCAGGCGTTGAGGGCGTCAAGCAGGTTGACATAGCCGGGGGCGCCGTTCAGGACCTTGAAGGGCAGCTTACCCTGGGGCATGAAGGCAGAAGCGGGCTTCTGGTGGGGGTTGGTACCGTAGCGGAGAGAGAGCTGGGACACACCATTGCCAGCGTACTCCTTACGGAAGAAGCCGGAGATAGCAGTGTCATAGTCGGCAGTCTGCTCGAAAGCCTTCAGGGCGTACTGCTTGCGGCTAGCCTCGGTGATCTCACCGGCCTCGAGCTCCTTGAGGAACTCGGGGTAGTCAGTGGGGTCGGAGAGGATAGTGACACGCTTGTGGTTCTTGGCCGCAGCGCGGAGCAGAGTCACACCACCGATATCAATCTCCTCGACGGCCTCGTCGATGGTGACGTTCACCTTGGCGACGGTCTCCTTGAAGGGGTACAGGTTGCAGACGACGAAGTCGACCTTGGAGATCTTCTGCTCGGCGAGGTCCTTCTCGTCCGACTCGATGTTGCGGGCAAGGATACCACCGTGGACGGCGGGGTGGAGAGTCTTGACACGGCCACCAAGCATCTCGGGGGCGTTGGTGATGGCGGAGACGTCCCTAGAAAGGTATTGTTAGTATGATGATCTTTGAAAACAAGTATAGACTCGCAAGGACCTCCATCACTGCATATGTGTGTTGAATCGCACGAGACCTAAGGAGCACACTTACTCGACGGGGAAGCCAGCCTCACGAATCATCTTGGCGGTACCGCCAGAGGCAAGAAGACGGACATTCTGCTTAACCAGGCCCTTGGCCAGATCCAGCAGTCCCGTCTTGTCGTAGACGGAGACGATAGCTGTTCCAAAGGAAACGCGAGTATGTCAGCATTGACTCCGGGTATAGACCTCCAGACAACCGAGCCATGATCCGGGGAACAATATCAAGGCCAAGCGCGCCTACCGGACTTTTGAGACATGATGTTGGTCGACACTGTAAGCTAGTTAGCAAGCAAGGCCTCAAGACAAGCTTCAATTGAGCTTCAAAGGAGATAAAACCCCGATTCCACATACCTGAATCCAAGCAACAATGGAGTATGAAAGCTTGAACGAGAGTGAGAAAGAAATAATTCTGTCCCGCCGCGGGGTTCGGCCGCAATCGGACGGGGGGTAATGTGATACGTGCGGAATACGATCAATACACACCAAATGGCGAAGTAAATCTCGATGAAAATTACGGTACAGATACTGCATCATCGGGGCCCAATCGCTGTGGTGGTGTGAGTCAGCAGATCATGTGACCAATGCCTTCAAAAGCAAAAATTTGTCGCGACAATTTCCTCTTCTTTTTCTTTTCTTCTTCATGAACAACGCAAAATAACAACATTCTTCTCAAAAAGCGTTCCTACGAGGACTCGTCCAAGGAAGTACGGAAATCGTCATAGAGAATGGAGACCAAGTACAGCTTGACTGTACAGGTTCGATCTTGGGTGCAGTACCTGCCTGGCCTTCGGGTTCATGTGGTAGGAATTGCAATGATTGATTCTACAATCCACACGTAAATCTTCAGAGTTATATATAATGAATATATTTTCTTTTTCTATTACATTATTCTCCATGGATTCAACATTTAGCCCGAAAGCCATTTCGCATTACATCTATCAAATTAAGAACAAATTTCCGTATAATGAATAATAAACATGCCGTGCCCAATGTCAACAAATCACCTATGCAATCCCGCAGCCTCAGCGACGATGACCGTCCCAAAACTCGAGAAGATTTCTGCATGGCTTCTTCATGACTTGACGGTATCTCTGCTGCGAGCGCCAATGGCGAGCTGACGGCCAATGTTGCCAAAGCACACGCAGGCGCAGAAAATGACACTGGCGACCCAAGTGCGGACCGCGATGCTCTCCTGTGAAATCTCTGCCCCCAACGCATGCTCCCACCCAGTTCCGTTCAGCAATGTAGTGCCAAAGGTCGGGCCGTTGGACGCGGGGATCAGCTCTGGCTTCAAGCCCAGAACCACACTCATTCCGGTCAAGCCAACTGCGGTGGACAGGAGGAAGCCGGTCGAGGTGCGATCGATCAGGTACCAGAGCACGGGGTTGGCGAGGGCAAGGGTCAGCGAGGCTTGGGTAGTAGATTGCCAGGGGAGTCGTCGCTAGAAAAGACTGAATGTTAGCAGAGGATCAATAGCAAAAAGGGTATTGGGGAATGTAAATCCCGAGGGGAAAGAAAAAAAACGAGACACGAGGGACTGACCATAGCAAAAGCAATGCCGACAAATGCACCGACACTACGAGCGACGGTGACCCATGATGGGGTGCGGTTCGCATCGTCGTCCTCCTTGGAATCATCCTCCGCCAACTCGCTGTCGCGCCAGCTATCCAACAAGGGCAGAATGTTTCCTAGGGCAATGCCCGCCATTCCCCAGAAGCCCAAGTATTGCCATGAGTCGTAGTAGTGGATGTTCTCCAGCTTGACGGGAGTAATCCAGTGGTTATCGTGCAAATGCACAGTGATCACACCGTAGACAATTCCAAAGCCAAACAGGAGAGCACTGCTCAACACTTGAGGCAAGACGACACCCCGGAACATGCCATGACTGAGTCGCGAGCGCGTCCGGCGCAAAGCAAATCGACGAGGTTCAATGGCCGACTTGACAGCCGCTCGCTGCAATGGCTCCGGGGGATGTTGTGCCGCAGGGGTGTGGGCCTCCGTGCCCCAGGGGCTGGACTCATCACGAAGACTGTCGAACGCGGTCGGGGAGTAGATGCCGTAGAGGGTTGAGGAGGTCAGGTTCAAGATTGATCCCGTGCGACTGACACTGGTCGAATTGGGAGCCGTGTCCGCGCCCGGGGCGTTTAGGAAATCGGCGTTGGAGGGTTCGCTCGGCGTAGGAGGTGCGGAGGACTCGTTGGACGCAGGTGTGACCTCAAAGGCACGGCGTGGACGTGGCCGCAGAATGCGAGGTTGTTCCGCCATCGTGTACGGGCGGTTTGCAGGTCGTCTCTGTTCTCAAGAGGGTTCCCACAGCTATTTGCAAGGGATCGTGTCAATCGGGGGACACGGGGATCCTCTGAAGAAAATCAGAGGCTCTGATCGGGGCGTAGTATTAATGACACGAGTTTGTAACCACGCAATTCTGCTATAAGGAGAACTTCCGAGCAAGGTGAAGGTCAGGGCAAAAATGGGCCGGAGTAGGTAGCTTCGAATTTCGGTCGTGCGACGCGGTTTCTGTGGCCGGATTGTTGTCAGCAAAATTCTCGGCGGGATCGTGTTGAGCGGGAACGGGCACACGCTCGGTGGCAAGAATACCGGGGGAGTTGGCACCCTTACCAATAATGCAATTAGTTGCCAGCAGGTCAGAATATTTCGCGGTAGTCTGTATCCTGCGCAATGGGTTTGGGTGTTGGGTAGAACTGAGAGAAATATGAAGTCAAGTGAAACTGTTGGGGAAGAGACTAGAATACGTCAGTGACGGTCCCCAGGGTCTTTCGGACTGACTCCTCCGTTGCAGTAGTCGAGTCGGAGTCGGGGTTTGGGACACCCGAACTTTGCTCTCTTCTAGTGTTCTTACTTTTCAGCCTTTTGACACAGTTCCTTAGGAATCCACTTCGGCGAATAGAAAACCGTGTCCACAAGTTTCGTGTTTCGTGGTCTCTTGTTGTATTGCTGCCGGTCTTCCCGAGGTCGTGATCCAGCAGGAGATACAGTAGTAACTGTTCACAAAGCTGTCCACCCAATGTATTCAAGTAGTTCAGACGGTCTCACACACAAGTAGGACTGAACAAGACAGAAACGAGAAGAAGCCTTACGAGAGAATAGAAGAGGAGAAAAAGAGGGGCCATCACATGCCCCGATGTCAGTCCACACTACAAGCTGCAGCTTCGATGTCTCGGTGGCACGGTGGAGAGGGGGGCGAGGGTGGAGAGTTGTTGACTCGATGGTCACTAATAGCATGTACTGTGGGGTATCACCACCGCAGTTCTTCATTCTGACAGAAAGGAGTAGATCCTTTCGTATTGAGATGCTGCTGCTGATGCTCGAGTAGTCCATAGAGGCACGAGCTCGGTAGACCCTTCCTCTCCATACCCTGGCCATCCTAAAGCCCAAGTGCACCCTAGTCTACAGAAACTACCTATTAAAAGCCTGCAAGAGACTTCCAACTGAGGCTAAAACTACCATTGATGCTCTCAAATGGCACCTGACACCCGACTTCTTCCATTTCGAACGGCCTGAGACTCGAGATGCATCAGCCGCTGATCCAATAGACTTGGGAAGCGGCGCTTTTACGAGCTGCACCCGCCTGCACGTCTGTGTAAGCCAAGCTTCGAGCAAACAGTTGAATGTCAGCCGAGCAACTAATCACATCACGCGGAGATAATTGCGTTGTCCTCTAAGGACCGGGTTTGACTCATCCAAGAAGCTTCACTATGCGCCCTGTATGACCGTCCCTGCTTTCAGCCAAGGCGTTTTTTCCCCACTGGTCTCGCTTCCCCCCCCCCCCCCCCCCTAACTATTATGTGCGTTATTTACAAGGGTCTCACGCATATGTTAACTTGAAGTTCGGTCAGATTTGCAGTTTTGGCCTGCTAGCGAGCCTAGGCCTATGCAGGAAGGGCTCCCCCTTTGTGGATTTGGACCAAGTCGCTATTCGAAATGTAATAAAGGACAGACCATGTTTAATGATGAGTTATAATAGCCTTTGCGAGGATGAAGATTATATAGAAGTGCTCTTTCCGGCTAGTACAAGATAATAGGAAGTTATCTTACATGGCTCTTGCATGGCCGTATGGAACGTCTCATGTCCACGACGTGGTACTTTGGTTACAAAAAACGACTGCTAGATGGAGATCTCTACTTAAAATCTAATCCCATAAAATTCACAGATATGAGCCTCGGAAGAATCTTTTCGTAAATTGAGTCTTAGTTCCGAGAGCTTTCAAGAGGTATAGATGAATATTTTCGCCACCTCCCATTAGTTTGATCCGGTACCCAGCCCGGAATGCAAGAGGAAATGATACTATAGGATCTCAGACCGTCGTAGATCGCGCAATCGACAGTTATATTTGGACGACAAATCACTGAGGCTCCATTGAGCTCTCATAGCATCCGAGCACGTTACCTTGTCACCCCAGGGAGATGGAAGCAAGCGCCATCAGGAGAGCCTGGCTTGAACTGAACCGGTCTAACGATCAAACCCGGATACTCGGAGATATCAGTTCATCCAATTAATTGAAGATTTCGTTAACTTGGCTACAATCCCATCGCACAGAAGAATATATTATCTAGGCCTTTGATGGCTATAAGAAGACATCCATCTGCGCTGCTCCATCGAGTCCCCCACCTCATCCTGCTCGCTCTTCTGGAAGAAACCCCAATATAAAGCCTATAACACCAGCACAATGCATACCTCGGCTGCTACCCTGCTCACTCTTTTGATTCCCGCTACTCTCGCGATCCCTAGAATCCTCACTCAGAACTCGGGCATCGATGCCTCAATGATCCCTTCCGAGGTCCTCTACTACTACCGATACCACCACATCCCACTGGACGTCTACATCGATGGACTCACAAATGATATGCTCCTCGACGAGGACCAGGATGCAGTGACCAAAGCTATCAACGAGATGGCCTGCGGCCCCAATAAACTCAATACCTGCCCCTCTCTCCAATGGTATTGCAACCCAGACATGGGCAGGTGCAACATCAAAAAGCTCATTGGAGAGATGTGCGACTCGGACAATTCCTGCTTCTCCGGAAACTGCCGTTCCAGATGCATGAAGCCCGATGGCCAGTTCGGTGCTAGATGTATAGATGATACTCGTTGCGCTCCGGGACTGGTCTGTCGCTACGGCTTGTACAATCGAGATCATAGACAGTGCCTCAACAAGAGGAACAGGATTTATGGTGTCTCGTGCACTGACAATAATGACTGCGAGAATCCACTGGTCTGCAATGAGGTCACCATCGGAGGGGCGAGGAATATCTGCAGTCTGCAGGAAGATCTCACTGGTTCCGTTACGTGCATCAATAATGGCGAACTCTGTGGAGCGGATAGTCAGTGCTGTTCGAATAAGTGCCAAGTCACAGCCACCAGCCGTATGCCACGGTGCATGGCTTAAAATGTTGTGCCTGCCGGCATTGAAGAGTCGACATTCCAAGGAAACAGTCAAGATGCGCTCTCTATTGGTCTCGTTGGTGAATGAACTGAACTAATTTGCTTTTGAATTGCACGATGTTCTTAGCTTCTTCTATACTAATCAAACAAGTTGCGATCTCTTTAATTATAGTTCATTTCATTTAGCAGAGAAGGAATATATCAATATCAAATAATAAAATACTCGATGAAGTAGCTATTTCGAAAGCCTACGAATCTAGACCCGGACTTGGCCGGAATTGTTCATAGTTAAGGTTCCTTTAGACATGAGTGGTTCCAGTTCCTCACAAGCCGAGTGGGAGTAACAGGAAGCAAAATTTTAAGATCGTTACACATCGGAATTTGCCCTGAAACCCGAGATCAAACGGTTTTCGCGGGGAACATCAATTGAACTACCATATACCCGTAGCACAGACAATTTCCATGCGTACAGAAGAACTTGTAGAGCGACTCTAGGCGTGTGGCTCAGCGAGACGAAAATCGTCAAGGACTTAGGTTCTCGAGCGAACATAATTCTCGAACGACAACGCGACAGAAAAATGAATATACAAACACTGCACAGGGATTCTTCGAATAATGTAAATTTGCATCCGAGGCAAAAAAGCCGATCTGCGGATATGATTACTCTTCGCCCGTTCCCGTCGGCCGGATTCATTTGCCCGAACCGAATTTAGAGTTTACCTACACCTGCCTTAACTTCAACGCGTCGAACGAATGTTCGCTATAGTTTGTATCAGATACCGACAATCTAGCCTATAGGCTAATTAACCTTCTAGTCATGTTGTCAATCAATATCTCAAAACATGCCACGCCTCAAAATTACGAGCTCAGCGAGCTTCCCGCACCGACCGTGGACGATCCCAGTGACATCATCATCAAAGTCCATGCGGCCAGTGTCAATCCGATCGATGTTAAAAAGGCATCCGGTGCGTCAAAGATGGTCTTGAAAGATTCGTATGTTTTTTGCGGTTTCATTCTTTCAGATGACTGGCTCTGATTAACCCTGGCGATAGCTTCCCATACAAGATCGGCTATGACTGCGCCGGCACCGTTGCGGAAATCGGATCTCAAGTGACCAGGTTCAAAGTTGGCGATGAGGTGTTTACTCGGCTTCCTGAATGCCATCGAGGTATGCCTTGTGAAACATTCAATATGAAAAATTCGATATTAAAGTCATGGCAACTAACGTGAGAAATTGGAATCTAGGGACGTGGAGTGAACTGGCTAAAACGACTGAAGACTTTGTCGCTTTGAAGCCAAAGAGTCTGTCTATGGAAGATTCAGCATCGATTCCATTGGCGGCTATGACTGCTTTGCAGGCACTTCGGGGATACCCTGGTAGCCTTGAAGGGAAGACAGTGTTTATACCTGCCGGATGTACGTTTCTCGCGACTTGCCTTTATACAACGAAAGCTTACCTTGTGGCAGTGAGTGGTACTGGTCTATTTGCCTGCCAGCTGGCCAAGAATGTGTTCAAGGCCGGTAAAGTCATCACGACAGTTTCAACTTCCAAAGTCCCCCAAGTGAAGGAACTTCTCGGTGATGGCGTCGTAGACGAAAGTAAGGACTTCCAGTTCTCACGCTTCCCTCCGAGATTAACTAACGAATCAATGAAAAGTCATCGACTACAGAAAAACGGACCCAAAGACCGTCATCCCTGTACAGTCGGTCGACTTTCTGTTTGATACGACTGGAGACTCTATGACCTATCTGTCGCAGATGCGACCGACCGGCGCCATAGTCTCCATCTCCATCCTGACCTCAGGAGATACTTTGCAAAACTCGAGTCTTATGCGGTTGTCGCCTGATAAAAACAACAAAGCGACCGTGCCCTATCCTGTCCGCCTCGCGCTGAACGTCCTCGATCGAATCCGTGTTATGCGCGCCTCACGATACGGCGTCAAGTATTCAGCCATTTTCCTGGAACCGAATGCTAAAGATCTAGAGTCCATTAGTGAGTGGGTTGAATCAGGCAAACTGCGTACTGTCGTCGGAACCAAAGTGCCGTACAAAGATATCAAGGCCGTTCGAGATGCGTGCCAAGTTGTGTTTGACTCGAAAGGTGGTGTCGGGAAGTCAGTTATCACGTTTGTGTGAAAGAGCTGGATTTTCAGAGGCCAAAAGTGTTTCTTTTCACTTTTATGTACGCATCAACTTTAATAGAGCTTTAATAACAATGGAACGGGAAGATACTTTGATTTCACTAATAATTTTCGCAGCTGTCGGTAAAAGTCGCCACCCTGCCCAAGATGGGTGGCCAGCCCAAGTTATCAACCCCGCGGCCAGAAAGTCAAGGGAGGGAGACGAATCATAGCAGGATACCACAACTCAGCATGCCTTCAAAGACCAATCATCTAGCTCCTAGCCACCTCATATGCAGACTGTCAGATGATGACAATAAGCAATGGGTAGACAATATTACTGGGCACAGTACTTCTTATAAAGACCACCTTAGGACGTCATTCCCTAAACCACGTCTCATTCCAGCCAACTCATATTTCACATAAACGTCGCAAATATCATCAAAGCTCATACGGGAATTATGTCCTCCTTCAATAACTTCCAAACACTTCTCGACTCACAGGTCGGGACGCTTCCCAAAAATCCCCACTGGTCGATCCCTACGGGTGCGTGATACGGACTTCCATTATGTTTCCACGAAGCCATGAATCGCACTAATGCTCCATCGCAGATAATACGAGGAAGCAAAGGGCCATCCCACTCAGTTCTCTGCGCTTCCAGGGCGCTGCTTGGGCCGCTGCCGGCGGCAGCATGTACGCGACACTTCACGGTGCCTATAAAATCTTCCGTAACTTCCGTGGGTTCAGATACATTTGATATGCCGATTGCTCTGGGGCTTCGTGCATCACTAAATTGCCGCTCTTTATTCTTCAAGCATTATCCAGATTGAATGTGCATATCGGGGGATCAAGGTCACTATGAAATAATTTAATAAAAGTCTAGTATTGCGCAGTCTACTGGTACTAATATGGCTAATTGTTGGCAGTAAATCTTTGACACTTCTTGGGTTAATTCATTAGGCTCATAAATTAAGCAGCAATCCCATCAACACAGCGATCTAATCGAGAGTCTCTTGCAGAAATCGTAGGCTGAAATCGGTCTGAATCCATTGCTCGATCAGAGCCACAGTATCCCCAACTAGGTAGTCATAGTTTGCACCCTGTGGCACAAACATGGACTGATGCGCCGTTACTTCGTTCATATCATGCATCAACACAGGTATCCAATGAGCATTATCGTTATACTTCCAATGGTGAGATGGCAAGAGGATGAACTTGCGGAGTTTCCGCTTAGAGGTGTCCGGGTCGAGCTCAGATTGTGATGTCGAGATGGAGACACTTTCGGAAAGCTTCTCACTTTCTGGATCAAGAGTCGTCGACGATGCGATGCTTGGGGTTTCGATCGATGGGCGATCGTTCTCCGAGCTCATGTCTTGGGCTGCGAGAGTGGAGTCTGATGAGACCGATTTTAAGCTTTGGTTATCAGATGGTGAGATGCTGGTCGTGGATGAGACTGCCTCTGATTTTTGCAAGGCATTTGGTATCTCAGGAGGTTTACGTGTAGGTGGAGGTGGGGGTATCGGTTCGCTTTCATCGCCGAGTTTGATTTTTTCCACGGAAATCTCTGGCATATCTTCAGATATCTCCTTCTCTGCAGGCTCATCCGAAGGCGTCTCGTCGGGTTTCTTCGAATCCTCTTTTGCGGTCTCTCCCTTGGCTTTCCGGGGTATTCGGCCAGTGCTGATGGTATAGTAGTTGACGAATCGTACCCTTTCAGGCTTGTATTCAGCATCTTCTAGCTCTATCAGGCACCGATGTCGCTGGCGAAGTTCAGAGTAGTTATTGACACAGCCTGCAAATTTCATGGGTGATACTAGACGGTCGAATATAGAGCGCGAGAGGTTGTCGGTGTTCTTATTGACAAAGTGCATAACACCCTTGAGGAATCCGCGTTGAACGAGGCGAACATCGTTCCTGAATGGAGGGTCAAAGTTTGGATTTGGAGTGACGGGCTTATAGGCAGGTTCTAAGCCAAGAGACTCTTGTTCGCCCGCAAGTTGGTCTTCAGGGGCTACATCTTTCCTCGGAACAGAGCCCATGATTCCCGTGGGGATTACACGGGGATGAAGCCCCAAAAAGGGAACATCAAAGTTCACAAGTCCCAGGATTCGATGTTTCGGTCGCCCATCTTGCTGTAGGAGAGCCACATCTGCGGCAAGAATGCCGCCAAGACTATGTCCCAGCAGGATGACATCCAAGTCATCGGCTTCATGAGGTGATAGCCTGCAAGAGGTCATATTAGTCCGTATCCTCGGAGACTTTTTTGCTGAGTAGAGCAACCACACTACATACCAGGAGCTGAATTGGCTCACTGCTGTCTGTAACTCGCCATGAGACTTGTATCGAGGATAAATGCGAGTGTATACCACATACGCCTCGCTCAATAAGCCCGTTACTAGGTCATGAATATGTGCTGGAAAGTCATGAAAGCTGGCTTCAGAACCCATGAAGCCATGAATGTAAATCAGTAATAGCCTGCGTCTGTCCGTGCCTGGAAGCCCTCCAGGCAGAGGTAACGACAGGCTGGACATCGAGTGACTGGCATAACTGCGGGTCCCTCCTTCCATCGCCGGGTTGGACAAGGGGGGAAAGGGTGGTTGAGTTGGTTACTGGACGCGACAAGTTGACATGATAAAACAAGTTTCGATCGAGTCTCTTTCCTTGGGGGCGCAGCCACAGCCACAAGTCATAAGAATAACTGCAGTGGGGGATCGACTTCTGCACGGCCCGTTTGCCACGACCAAAGGAGTTGGAAAGGTCGAAGATCTCACCAGCCTGAAGAAAGGAGTGGCTGGCAGTGCACGAAAACAGTCGATCAAGAAATTAGAAGTGGAACAAGGTTATCTGGTCAGAATGTTTGTTGATTCTTGTTTTATTGGCTGACCAATTCCGTTGGAACTCTGTTGCCTGTTTGGGCATCGCGCGCGAGTACGAGATTCGCCACTGGCAGGATGATGTCGTTGAACTGGAAGGAGTGATATGAACAAAAGCATTTCTGGAGTACTTTTGAAAATGAATCCAACATCTCCATCCATCCTCTGAATTTGGGTAAAGATCCACCTCTGACCATCATAAACATGGGAAAGTCACCATCCCCTGAACCCGAACCAGGGGCATCCCCAACTCCCCCACCTTATGCCCCATACATCGACCCCCAACTGACTGCTGAATCCGGCGATGCCCATAGTATGTCATCAACCTATGAAATCAAAAGAAAAGAATTCAAGCTGACTAGGTTTATAGCCGACGGTCGTATTGATGTGCATCTCGATTCCAAGCTCGCGAAATCCCTTGCTCAAATCGCCAACCAACAACAAGAAGATCTGTATCATGCACCGCCCAAGGCTCAACACGACGAGCCGACCGGCTGCGATGTAAAATTGAACATCGTCATTCAGATCGTGGGCAGTCGTGGAGATGTCCAGCCCTTTATCGCACTGGGCAACGCCTTGCAAAGCCATGGCCATCGGGTTCGCATTGCCACCCACAACGTCTTCGAAGACTTTGTGAAGGAGTCTTTCCTGGAATTCTTCCCTATTGGCGGAGATCCAGCAAAACTTATGGCCTACATGGTCAAGAACCCCGGTCTAATCCCGCAGATTAAAACACTACGCGATGGAGAAATCAAAAAGAAGCAGGTCATGGTCGCTGAAATGCTGGCCGGCTGCTGGAGATCTTGTATCGAAGATGACCCGGTGACACAAGAGCCGTTTGTTGCAGATGCGATTATCGCAAATCCGCCCAGCTTTGCACATATTCATTGTGCGCAAGCGCTAGGGATCCCCGTTCATCTAATGTTTACCATGCCTTGGAGCAGTACCAAGGCATTTCCTCATCCTTTGGCCAATCTCCAGAATGGATCCATGGAAAACCCGGGAACAGCAAACTGGGTTTCGTACGGAGTGGTGGAATGGCTGACCTGGCAAGGGTGAGTAGTTTATCGAACAGGCTTGTTTAAGATGCGTTTCTAATCCACGCTTCCAGGCTGGGCGACGTTATCAATCGATTTCGGTCTTCGATAGACTTGGCACCCGTCCCAAGGACAGAGGGGCCTTGTCTGGCCGAAGCCTTGGAAATTCCCATGACCTACTGTTGGTCTCCTGCTTTGGTTCCAAAGCCAAGAGACTGGCCAGCTCATATCGGTAGGATCCTAGAGTACATCACCATTATTGAAGCTTGGTTGGCTAACATCACCATGTTGAATCAGACGTTTGTGGGTTCTTCTTCTCAGATCCCCCTGAATACACACCACCTCCAGATCTGGCCGAGTTTTTACAGTCCGGTCCTGCTCCTGTGTACATAGGCTTCGGTAGTATTGTCGTCGAGGATCCACAGAAGCTTATCGACACAGTCCTTGCGGCAGTCTCGAAAGCTGGTGTACGTGCGATCGTTTCAAAGGGCTGGAGCGAGCTGGCTGGACCAGCTGACACCAACGTTTATTACATCGGTGATTGTCCACATGGATGGCTCTTCCAGCATGTGTCTGCTGTGGTCCATCATGGAGGCGCCGGCACGACTGCGTGTGGTCTTTTGAATGGCCGACCAACCACCATTGTGCCCTTTTTTGGCGAGTAAGTCTTATCTCTCCATCAATATGGTGGACGACAGGTTATCTTTGTTCGGCTGGGCTAATCAGAGACACCTCTAGTCAACCATTCTGGGGCGACATGGTCGCAAAAGCCGGTGCAGGGCCTGAACCAATTCCACATGCCATGCTAGATCCACAAATCCTAGCAGAGGCCATTCAATTCTGCCTCACACCGGAAGCAGAAGTCGCAGCAAATGGAATCGCTCTCAAAATGAAAACAGAGACTGGCGTGGAAACGGCTGTCAACTCCTTCCACCGCAACCTGCCCTTGCAAAGGATGCGATGCAGTGTTATCCCAGGCCAGCCTGCGGCATGGGCCTATACTCAAAAGAAGCAATCTTTGACTCTTTCTAAAGCGGCGATGAACATTTTGGTCGAATACAAAAGGATAGACACGAAGAATATCAAATGGTTTGTATACCTCTTTGGTCACCTTACTTGTTACGAGATGCTTACTGGTGACAACAGCTATGCTATCAATCCGATCATCATTGAAAATCGCCGATGGGATCCTTTGACTGGCGTTCTATCTGCCGCCACATCAACCGGCTCCAACATGCTACAATCTACCGGCGAGATGTTCTACAATCCGTACAAAGAATACAAGAAAAGTCGCACACCGAAACCATCCGAGGATGATCCGTCAGGCTCCACGCCTCCAATAAACCGATCTAATAGTGATGCTTTTCAAACAGCCGCAAATATGGCAGGAGCCACATTACAAGGGTTCGGTAAATTCTCAGCCACTTACTTCCGAGGTGTCATAGTCGACATTCCCCATGCAGCAGCTGAGGGCTTCCGACGAGCTCCTCAGCTGTATGGTGAGAAGCCCAAAGAATACGGAACCGTGCATGACTGGAAGTCTGGGGCGATAGTCGGCGGCAAGAATTTTGTGGGCGGTATGACGACTGGTGTCACGGGGATGATCAAGCATCCTCTGAAGGGATTTATTGAGGAAGGAAGAGATGGTGCAATGAAGGGACTTGCTAAGGGTGCGCTGGGAATGGCCACAAATATGCCTTCTGGTAAGTTCGTCCTCTTCTTTTCTTGAGAATGAATTCGGCTCTAACGTATGTCAAGCTGGTATTGGCCTGGTGGCTTATCCATTCCATGGTATATCCAAGAGCATCGAAGCGGCCTTCAGGACGAAGACACCCAAAGCCATTGTTGCTGCACGGCTTCGGGAGGGATATGTGCTCACGGAGCGAATGCAATTATCAAAGGAGGAGAGAGAAGAGGTTGTGCAAGTATTCGATGTGCTTTTGTCATCGATGAGCACATAGACCTCGATAACACTTGAAGCGAGTCTGTGCTGTTCATACGGGCTGGATAATCACCTCTAATAGAACCTGAGGGAAACAAATTTCATTTGGTTCAATATGGGCCTAGACTATCAAAGAAGCAGCAAGCATAATAATCCCACCAAGGCCATCCATACCCGAGCACCATTCCTCCCAATTCTCAGCGCTTTCCGATTTGGAGACATTCAAAGGATAAGACCCCGGTAAAGTATGCATATGATTTGGCTCAAGTTCGTGCAGCTTGACCACCTGACCATTCTTGGTCAATCCAAAGGAAGGCTGAATTTTGGCAACGTTTTTGCTCTCCACATGCCATGAGAGCTCATCATTTGCTTCCCATAGTCCTTTGGGGCCTGGTAATGGGGCTATCACGAAAACCGAGGACATATCGCACATGGACGCTGGTTCGAAGTAAACTAGTAAATTTACGATTCGGCATATCGCGCACAGCCTGTTCAAGATGGGTTAGTATGTGAGTTGGTTGGTGCTGATGGAGCGGCAAGTACGTACCTTCGTTCCGACTCTTCGAAAATCCAATCTTCCCATTTTTGATCCAGGCTGTCAGCGTGACCTGCCGATTGCGATTTACGTATCAGATCGTAACACTGCAGCTGTTTAGACATTGCCTATGTAAGCGGTATTAGCAAGAGATTCCACAGAGACGAAGAAGGTCACGACACACAAATACAGCTGCAAGCAACAAAGAATCAAAATCATTTTCATCCGTCGCACCCTCATCCAGTCGAACCAGGATATAAATGCAGACAGCTTGCATAGCAGTAAGAAGTTCCCACTTGCTCAATGTGAGATGCTATATCATCTAGTCAGTTTTCCCTAGCACTAATCTTCTTCGGACCTATGTGGACGACTCACGTCTTCAAGCAAGCGCTCGCACTCCAGCCTCACATTCTTCCAAAATAGTTTTCGACTTCCCCTGACTTTACTTCCAATCATGTGGACCAAGCTGACGCAATTAATGAGTGGCTCTGTGTTGCCTTGATCAAAGTCGGGAGATATTGTACGTGGATGGATGAAGGGCGGGAGTGTATTGTGATGCATCATCATCCGGAGGTATGATTTCAGCGTATGCAAGATCAGGCCTGCGGTACCTTCCCCTCCGATTTTGAATTTTGGCCGCTGTACAAGTGATCGAGGATTGGATGTCACTTGTGCCGGTATTGATAGGTTGAAGAACGAGGGGGTTTGCTGTCCTTCGAAGGGGTACCATCCTGACGAGGGAGTTTGAGTAGTATTCTGATATCCTTGAAGATCCAAGAAGTTAGAGAGCCCAAGGTCTTGGTTGATACTGTCGATATATCTGTCGTCAATATTCGTAGATACTAGATCTGAAGACGCGAATACGCTATCAATGATTGCGTCGACATCGCTCTCAGTGCCCAGCGAGCTTCCAGCAGCTACGTCGGTATTTGGCGGCGAAGACAAGGCATCTCTTCGTCGAGTTGACCCTTTGTCAATCTTTTGAATCCTTGATTCCGTTGACTGGCGTGAGCTTGCCGGATAGCGACACTCAATACCCTTGGTGATGCACCTGGAACAAGTTGGCTGCTTGTTATCGCAACGAGTCTTTCCCTTAACACAGGAAACACAAGACCGAAGGCGAGGAGCACTGCCAATTTGTCGAGATCGACAATAGTATCCATGTCTCTTTAGCGTGGACTCTGAGTGTTCTACCATTAGATTCTAGGATTGTTGTGGGGTTATTGTTGGGGGCTATGTTTGAACTCACGCTTATCGAATGGTTTGTTGCATAGTCCGCAACGAAGGACAGAATGTGAATCTCCGGCGGGCATTTCAAATTGAAAATTGACAATACGTATGACTATCGGAGAACCGTGAACAGGAGCTCTTCAATGAAATCTATTTGGTTCGTTGTAAACTGCCTCTGAAGGGGCCCGGCCATACTCGCATTTGTCAGCATGTCAGCAACTGGACCTAGCCCTGGAAGGAGATCAACGGCCGGAACAAATTGTAAAAGGTTTGATCCTGTTCAAGAACTCCGGATTCCTCATTTTCCCCATCTTGGAGGTGATTTATGCCCTCGATTCATAATCATGTAGTTGCCGGACCCTCCAAATTGTAGTTCCATTGTTCGGCTTCGCGGTTTGTACTATTCCGTTGCTAAGATGATCTCGCTGTATTTCAACGTGTATAAGAATAGAGCTTATGAGCCGAGTTTTCACGTCTTCACTCACTTTTCAAATCATCCAAGTGAACATCTCATAACTATCGAACACTATGGCCGCTCCATTCCCATCTCCAACATCGACATGGCACTCGAATACCTACCCATCCTTATTACCAACCCGTCCCGAGCTCTCTGCTAAGGGCAAGACTGTTCTGATCACTGGAGGAGGTACCGGAATCGGTGCTGAAACCGCTGTCTACTTTGCAGAGGCCGGCGCGTCTCGAATCGCTCTCCTTGGCCGTCGAGAACAACCTCTGGTGGACACAAAGGCTTCTCTCAAACAAAAGTTCCCTGGCCTCGAAGTCTTCATTGCTCCCACGGACGTCACAAACAAGAAACAAGTGGACGCAGCCTTCGATACTTTTCTCGGAAATGACAAGCTTAATGTCCTGGTCAGTAACGCAGCAACCATCGGGCCCCAGGACGGTGTGGAGGATGTCGAGAGCGAAGCCTTTATGGAAAGCATTCACCAAAATGTGAAAGGATCGCTTCTTGTCGCTCAGGCTTTCCTGCGATATGCATCATCCGATGCAGTCGTTATCGAGACCAATTCGTCGGCGGCACATGTGAATTTCGGCTCTAAATTTGCTGCTTATACCATCGCTAAGTTTGCAGTATATCGACTGTGGGATTCGCTGGCTTCTGCGAACCCAAATTTCAGCATTTTCCATGTCCAACCTGGTGTAGTGGATACTGCTATGAACAAAGAGGCAGGAGGAGTTGCTGCTCTCGGTATAGAGGATCATGGTAATTAAAATGGTGATTATTAGAAGGGTATCAATGCTGACTTCGATCAAGTTTCCCTTCCCGCCAGCTTCTATGTCTGGCTGGCAAGTCCCGAGGCGCGTTTCCTGAAAGGAAAATTCCTGTGGGCTAACTGGGATGTTGACGAGCTTAAAGCCAAAGCTAAGGAGATTGAGGCGGGTTCTCAACTTGCTATTGGACTCGTTGGATGGCCGTTTCAACAAGGAGACTGGGAACTCCAGGCAACTTTCTAAACCATGAACTCGCCAGGACGCTCTGTGATGTGAATAAATTAGAGAGGAGGGTCAAATTTCATAGCTCTTACCATGAAGAAGGAGAATTAGATTGGTTCAATTATGCATTCTCTTTCTATCATTACTGACCCGTATAAATCATGTAAATATCCATTGGGGAAGTTTCTCTTTAAGCAACTCTACACCGGAAACAAGGTTGATGGCAACTTCCATTGGGACCTGCCGTTGAATTTTGGTTCTCGTAGATGATCCTGGAACTATCTTCGATGTAGACGTTGGTAAGATCGCCGTTAAGATGACGGCTCTCATGCAAAAGTTCGTGAATTCGTTCGTTCGGCGCAGAACCGAGTCTGTTCGCCTCTCTTTTGAGACCTGTTCTGGAGTCGTTTGTGGCTTCGTTCGATCATCCGGATTCCTCACAGGTCTCGGAGTTTTGGAGTAAGAGTGTTCATCACGACTCTGGCAGTGGGTATGATTATTTTTCCGGGTGGGTTACGGCCTTTTGTTTCTGGGATACCGAAGGGAAGAGTCTCTACAATCGTCAGGGATTGAAGCTTTCCCAAATGGTCTTCCCAAGGATCGATACAAAGGATATTCCTCCTGCATATTCCTCTATGCCGGTGAAAGTCAAGGACTATGCTGGTGGGCACTCTTATGACACTTTCATGGTGGCCGGTTTCGTTGGCATCGAAGCAAGGCCCACTCCTTCGCCTACCGACCCTGCACAAGTGGATTTCAACTCAATCCAGCCGTACTCTGCATGGTGGATGTATGAGTTGTCCGCAGAGAAGTGACCGGGTGAAAATCAACGTCGTACGTAAGATGGGGACTATCCTGAAGCTTTACGAAGATAGCAGAAAACCAAAGTTGTCAAGAAAGAGGTCATAAATTAGCTTAAATGGAATCACTGTTCAACCAGAAAGAAAAAGTCCCGTTCCCAGCCAGAAGAGTATAATCATAACACAAAATTTTGGAAATTGACAAATTCCTTACTCCTCCATCGCGTCATCTCCACCGTCACGCCGGCTCTCCGGGACGGGCGAAGAGCTTTCATGTCGTGCATAGCCATTGGGACCATCGTAAGTAGACGAGTTCTCATCACCATCCACGTCGCCATCGTCATCACCAGATTCGTCGGAGGAATCGCCTTCCCCGTCTCCGGCACGCTGGGCACCGTCTTCCTCGCCCGAGGCTTCACCCAAAAGCTCGCGATCAAGTTCGTCCAGCTCGCCTTCGATGTCCTCGTCGCCGGCAGCATTCTCGGCGTCCCAGTTAGGAGTGCCTACGGCTGGTGTTTCGGGACCTCCAGTAGCAAGACGGCTGCGACCAGCCTTGGCACGAGATCCTGGTGTTTTCTTCGCGGTACCAGGAGTGGATGTTGGGCCGGTAGACTTGCGCTTCGGAGCAGCACGAGCGGCACGCGGACGGGCGCGGTTGCTGCTGGCTCGTACATCGGCCTCGATGGCAGCCTTGGCCTTCTGTCGCTCCTCGCGCTCCTTTTGACGGTCCTTCTTGGGTCCGTTGGCATCTTCATAGTCCCATCTGTCTAGACGGCGTGAAGCCTTCCGAACCACGGAGAGGAAGAAACTAGCGCATTCGCCAAAGTCGTCCTCTTCGTTGGGATTGGGAAGCAAACCACCCTTGCCCCATGATTTCTCCTCTTCCTCGGTATCGTAACCATCTGGTAAGCCCTGTAGAAGACGACCATATCGGACGCAAGGAATCTCGTGGTTCCGCTTGTGGCGCAAGACACGATAGGCATTGCTTTTGCGCTTTGCGAGTAAGTATTCAATACGTTGTCGGCGGTTCTGTTCCACGGCAATCTGGTGCTGCGTGAGAGGTCGTGGCCGACGTCCGGAGGTCTGAGAAAGAGAGGGCTCGGGAATGAAGCGGTTCAGTACGGGATGGTTAGAGCCTGGGGGTGCTGGCGAAGCGTCTGGAGTGTGATCCATTCTAGTCTTCAAAATCAGCCGCTGCTGACCAACGACCCGAGTGAGCGAAGAGTCGCGTTTGGCCTGCTTGTTCCGAGGTCGTGAATAGCCAGGAGTCAACTCGTCGTCGTCATCATCCAGGCTACGCTTGGCAGATGGATGAAGAGGGGTAGACATCGCGGAGCCTCGACCTCCCAGGCCAGAGTAATCCCCGGCAAACGAATCCTCATCTAGACCGTAATCTAAAATACCGAAGGGTCAGGACACGAGAACGTAGTACGAGAGTCCCCATATTTGCATACCTTTCCTTGAGCGCTTCGGAACACGAGGGAGTGGTTCGTCCTCCTCCAGAATACCTGTGACAAAGACATCAGTAAACGTTTCTATCAAGCAACCGTAACGAAGCAGACACTCACGCTTGCGTTCAAGTCTTTTGGATTCACCATATTCCAATTCCTCCGGTGTATCCACATTCTCCAGGTTCGCCTGATCCTCCGTCAAGCTCTCAAAAGCGGGAACCTTGATAGGGAGGCCATCGGTGCCTTCGCCGTCTAAACCAGCTCCGAAGGGGTTGTTGATCGCGGATTCGCGCGTAAAGTCACTCTCCAGGTACCACCACATAAGCCACAAAAAGGCCTTGGCACGAGTCTCACTGCTCAATGTGGACCTCATCACCAGATCGAAAAAGTCGCGAGGAGGGAAGAAATGCATCTCCGAGACCTTTGGTGCATATTGCGCCAAGACGAAGATGAGGTTCACCGGATTAGTTCGAGGGAGAGCCTGTCGCTTAATCTTTTCCAATGTATTAGGTTGATCGACGTCCTCGGACGCACCCTTCAAGATGGATTTCAGACGTGGGGCATCCTGGAGCTGTTTATAGGCGTTGGAGTCTTGGTGGGCTTGAAGGGAAGGGATGGAGTGGTATGTTCGCAACTGAGCACGCATTTCGGGGAAGACTAAAAAGCATCAAAGCGATTGGTATCAGTATCGGCAATCGGACCGAAGGGATTCAAGAGAAAAGTGCAAGGAGAACAAGGCATACAGTTGAGGGTTGTGTTCATGCGACCAAAATTGACCAACAAGCAGACCATGGCCATGCTGATAGCGGCCGGCTTGTCATTCTGCAGCTTGTCTTTCAGAATTTTGCTAGTCTTGCTGCTCCTCGCCATGGCGTCGATGTAGATGTCGGCAAAGTCGCAGTTCTTCTTGCCATCGGGGTATCGCGTGAACACGGGGGTCTTATCCTCGAAGACGAGTTTGAGGAACTGGTATTGGATATCTTTGCGCCACAGAGGGATGCCATCCTCCTTCTTCAGGTGCCTGATCTTGTTTCCAGAGTAGACCGAGCCAATGGTGCCATTTGCTTGACGCCTCGTACCGACCGTCGCGCTGGCCGTCACGTTATGAGTCTGGTCGTCCGCAGCCTCGGAGGCTGCGACAGATTCGTCGATCGGGGGATTCTCGACTTCGGCCATGTTGAGGGATGATTGCGATCGGGGTTGTCGGTGGGTATGCCAGCTGTTAGGATCCGAAGAATCGAGTGCTGGGGGCGTCGTGTTGCCCCCTTAGAGGCGCGAGCAGAACCAAGATGGGACGATGAAGGAAAAGGATGGAAATGAATGAAGGGTGTGGGATTCAACGATGAAGAGGGAGAGGTGGGAGGAAAGAAAATGAGGGTTGCCAAGGGAAGAAAGGGAAGGACCGGAAAGGATGAAATTGTGCCGAGTGATCCTCAGGTTGCTGTTTAAGCTGAGAGAGTTTAACGGGGCTAAATGTGGTGTGGTCACTGCCCGTGATATCTACCCGCATCGGGGGGCTCCGCGGAACGGAGGACGCGCCCTGGCAAGGCATAGTCTTTTTGGTTTGGTTAAATTCCAGAATGGTAACTAGGTGAGTTATTAATTATTCTATTGATCCATTCCCCCTATCTTTCCTATTTCTACTACTAGCTGAGACCACAATGTCTGCTGTGGAAAGACGAAGTATAGAGACACAGCTAGCGCGTCAGCTCTATAATAAGTCTTAAGAACTAACTGCTATGAGGACAGCTCTTTTCGCTCAGGTAGCGATCAAACGCTTATTAAACAGCTAATAGTTAGCTCTGTAAGATTCTATACAATTTCATGCATTCTAATGTACCTTCTACGAGCGCAATATCGGCTATCCTGGCGCGAGGATTAAGATAGAGTACGAGGTACCTGACCAGCACGTCATTTCGGGCTTAGCTCTTAATACTCCGTACTACGCAAATCTAAGATGGACTCAAAACACTTTTCAAATAGCATTGAAACTAGGTAAGAAGGCTTTCCTTCTCGCGGCCTCGAGAATTTCCTTTTCCAGGCCCCTCTGCGTCCTCCCAAACTCGAACCATGCGAGAAACCCCATGATGCCTGAGAGCGAACCATTCATCCAGCGCCGGCGACAGCGTCCCAATCCTCCGCGAATCCGTAAAAAATGATATGCATGAAAATAAAGAGGAGAAACAATCAGCCTCCACGGACCCAGAGGACATACTTTGAGAAGCCAGTCAAGCCAACGCCATACGAAATGCAAAACAAGCCATGTCAAAAAAAAACCCCCATTCCACCCTTCGCAAAGGCATCTGCGACGGTCAAGCAACATTAAAAGATCCCAGTGAGATCGTCCCGAAGGAAAGAAAAAGACAAGGACTCCACACGTTGCACCTCCCGTCAATGCACATCCATCCTTTAAAAAGAGAATACTTTTCGTTTGGTTCGACCTGAGATAGCCGGGAGAGAGAGAAGGAGAGAGAAAGCGCGGATTTTTTGGGGTTTTCGAAACAGAATCGACCGCAGAAAACACACGTGGGCAGGAACACAAGATAACGGTCCGCCATAAGATACCGACGCTGTTAGGAGTCTATGCTGCAAAACTCGACCGATGCAGCCATAACAACACCGAGAGAGATGAATGCAGATGTAGAAGAAAGCACTTTTCGTAGAGAGTTGTACTCTCCGCTCGGCGCGCGCGTCATTCGAGCGTCGTTCCCGAACCGTGGGAACGCTCGAACAAAAAATGGGGTATCTGATGAGAGACGGACAGAAAAGACAACGCATTCTATGATGTTCATGCAGTGCCGATCACCGAGTTGCTCGAAGAAGGGGAAGTGTCGTGAGAGATAACCCGGAGCAACACAAAAGGAAATCAGAACTGCTCGAACGCCCCGTGTCTAAACAAGGCCAGATGGAGAGCCATTGGAAGCGAGACAGAAAACAATAGAAAAAGCAACATAAAACACATACAGGAAAAAGGAAATAAATAAGAAAGATAAAGAGGAGCATCAGGGCGAGACACGAGCAAAGCGAAACATGAATCTAAAACACGCATAAGAGAGTCGTGGCAGTCATGACAAAGCCGTCCCTGAGAAAACAGCGAGGCCGAAAAACGAACTCAGGGTGCGTTCTGATCGTATCCGTCAACGAAAGACATAAGGAAATAAGAGATGGGGAGCCAATCAGACCCGACGGCCTCGTCATCAGACCACGACTGATTTACCACCAGGAAGAGGGGCCGGTAGCACCGCCGGGGTTGCCGTAGCTACCACCGCCATAGCCGCCACCGTAGCCGCCAGCACCGCCGCTAGAGCCACCGTAGGAGGGAGCAGCACCACCACTGTAGCCGCCGGAGCCGCCGTAGGAGGGAGCACCGCCGTAGCCGCTGCCGCCGAAGGAGGACTGACCACCGCCCATGCCACCACCGCCGAAGCGACGAACGTCACGAGTAGCGTTGGAGCTGCCACGACCACGGCCGCCACGGCCGCCACGGCCACCGTAGCCGCTGCCCTCACGAGCAATGCTCTCGAGGAAGGAAGGAACCTCCTGGTGAGCCTCCTTGAGGAGGTCGATCATGTCACGGACGACACCACGGTTGCCACGGTTGAAGAAAGCAGTGGCAATACCGGTGTTACCGGCACGACCGGTACGACCGATACGGTGGACGTAGTCGTCAATGTCGGTGGGCAGATCGTAGTTGATGACGTGGGTGACGTTGGGGATATCGAGACCACGAGCAGCAACGGCGGTAGCGACCAGGATGGGGCAACGACCGTTACGGAACATCTCCAGGGCGCGCTCACGCTCACGCTGGGTGCGGTCACCGTGGATAGCAGTGGCGGGGAAGCGCTGGTTGATCAGGAAGTCGGAGAGCGAGTCGGCCATACGCTTGGTCTCGACGAAGATGAGGGTCAGGCCAGTGGTGCCGTGGGTGTGGAGAATGTCCAGAAGGACGGAACGCTTGTCAACATCCTCGACGTACTCGATCTTCTGGGTAATGTTCTCGGAGGTGGAACCGACACGACCGACGGACAGGAAGACGTAGTCCTTCAGGAAGTCACGGGCCAGCATCTGGATGTCACGGGGGAAGGTGGCCGAGAACATGAGGGTCTGGCGGTCCTCAACGCGGGGCATATCCTCACCCTCGACGATGCGGCGAATTTGGGGCTCGAAACCCATGTCCAGCATGCGGTCAGCCTCGTCAAGAACCAGGTACTTGATGTTGACGAGGGAGATACGGCCACGCTCAATCAGATCGACGAGACGACCGGGAGTAGCAACGAGCAGATCGCAGCCACGCTCGATCTGGCGGAGCTGGGAGCCAATGTCGGCACCACCGTACACGACACAAGGGCGGACCCAGGAGCGGTAGGCGAACTTGCGGGCCTCGTCGAAGATCTGGGAGACCAGCTCACGAGTGGGGGCGAGGATGAGCGAGGTGGGGTAAGCCTTGCGCTGGCGGCCGTAGAACTGACCACCGCCGGCCTGCTGAGGAGCAGCAGAGGGGCCGGTCTGGAATGCCTGAGAGAGGATGGGGAAGAGGAAACCACCGGTCTTTCCGGAACCGGTCTGAGCGCAGGCCATCAAGTCGCGGCCACCCATGACAATGGGGATGGAGTACTTCTGAACGGGGGTAGGAGTAACGTAGCTAGCAAGCTTGATGTTGGAGATGAGGTGGTCGTCGAGAGGGGGGTTAGTGAAGGTGTTGACAGGCTCGGGGACGTCCTGGCCGGACGCCTCAACGGGGATGTCGTCGTAGTTGGCGAAGTTGATGCCGGTGTGCTGCTTGGAAGGGTCGTCCTGACCGAGACCGAAGAGCTCGCGCTCGAGGCGGGGGTTGGCAGGGCCGGGGATGTGCTTGCCGTCCCGCCACTGACCATCGCCAGAGCCACGGGCAGCAGCACCGCCGCCGCCGCTGTAGTTACCACCACCACCGCTGTAAGAGCCTCCGTGACCTGGTTCTCCGTAAGCATGGGGATCGAAACGCCGGTAAGGTCCATTTGGGTTCCGGCTTGTATTACCGTTGGCAGGGCCACGAGGGCTGAAGTTGGGGGCGTTGGCGTTAGCCCAGTTACCGCCACGAGCATCCCTAGAGAATCAGTTTGGGGTTAGCGGAAGATCTTTTGGCAGATCAGAATAGGATGTAATTCAGAGGGTTTCAGATATCGTACCGAGGGCCTGAGAAGCCAGCGCTGGGGCCAGCAGGGGGAGCACCGCCGTCCATGGTGGCACCGACGTTGCGTCCGCGGAGGTGAGGAGGAATATAGGCAGCACGGCCAGGGGGGCCACCCTGGGGGGCGTGCTGGGAGTCCTGGAGGGACAAGTTGCCCATCTGAAGTCCGTCGGCCATGATTGCGATTTTAGACGTGTTTCTGTTGACGTGAAGCAAGCCTCAAATTAGTCGCTGGCCGGAGGAGGGGGGAGGGTGAGAGAAGAGAGTTTTTCGGGGACGAGAGGAGAAGTGAGGCGAGTGGATGAGGGAAAGGTATGCGTACAGTTTTTTTTGGCTTCACCGAAAGTTTCTCCGTCGACAAGGCGCAAGCGATCTGAAAACTCAGTAAACTTGCAAAGAGAGCGTGTGAGAAAGGACCTTCAAGGACAAGAGAGAGACGTAAGAAGGTAAGTTGTCAGGGTCTCTCGAATTTTTTCCACTTGATAGAAGAAAAAAGTCAAGTGGCAAAACAACGGGTATTGTGGGATAGAAGAACGAAAATGCAAAAACCCCCGATTCTAAGAACTCTATGAGCACACAAGAAAAGAGAGGGATGAGTTTAGGTGTAAAAAGGGATGAGGATGTAAAAGTAGGAAGTTGAGAAGCGCGATGGCAGGTTTTCTGTGGGAAGGAGGCAAATCGAGTACTTACTGGGTACGCCCGCCCGTGTGGTGTCGCCTGTGCGTCTGGTGGTAGATCCATTGTATCGATGTATTGTCTGGTAAGACCTGGCTGCGATGTAATTTTCCAAGGGACCGTGGTACTTGCCAAGCACTAGCCAGGAACTAGTCGCTCTTGGGAGCCCGGCGGGCCCTGAAATGTATCCCCTTCTCGTATTGTGACCGTATTGGGTGGCCAGACAGATTTTTTTTTGCTGGCCAGTTGGCGTACCTGAGTCTGGGCCGGAGCTGACTAAGGCCAGCGCCACGAGTCCTGAATGGCCGAGGCATGAGATCGTGGTACGGGAGGCTGAGCCTTTGAAAAGTTTAGTGCATATTCTGTGCATAAGATTGCTGAACTAAGGAAATAGTAAATATAATTGAATATACCTGACTGCCTGACTGAGGAAACAGTAAATACATTCGATACTCGACACTATTTACCAGGCAGAACCAGTATATTGATCATGTGAAGGGCGCAAATCTACGACTCTTGTACGACTTCTATTCAAATCTTATAATATGCGTTGTATTGATCCTGCTGTACTATATCTCCCTTCTTTTATCTCACGCCTCAAACTCCTTCTCATCCTGCTGCTGCTGGCTGCGACGACGGCTGATATAGAATCCAATCACAGCCACAAGCATTAGGAAGATCAGGACCGGTTGCATCGAAAAGGAAGATTCGTCGTTTGTCGGGGTTTCTTCGGCGACTGGGGCAGCCACCGGTTCGTCGTCGTATTCTTTGAGGAGGAAAAAACAAGCATTATCAGCCACCCTTCTCCAGCAGTTGAAGAGTAGAGTAAGGGGCCGAGGGACCGGCCTTTAAAGTTCATCGCGGCTACCTTTGTCCTCGGTTTCCGACTTCTCCATCTCGAGCTCACCGCTCTTCACAATAGTGACGGCCTTCTCGGGCTTGTCACCGCGGCCCTTGGGGACGTTCTGGATCTTGTCGACAATGTCGTAACCCTCGAGGACCTCGCCGAAAACAACGTGGCGGCCATCGAGCCAACTATGTGGAGAATTTAGTTAGCAACGAATGCTAGTGTATGGTCTATAAACCTATAGATCCGAAGTACGTACGAGGTGATGACGGTGGTAATGAAGAACTGGGAGCCGTTGGTGTCCTTGCCAGCGTTGGCCATGCCTAAACGTAGGTGAGTTTCTTGATGCACTGATTTCACAGGGGAGCCAAGTGGAATTGCGTACTCAGGAGACCCTTCTTGGTGTGGCGGAGCTTGAAGTTCTCATCCTTGAACTTGTTGCCGTAGATGGACTTGCCACCAGTGCCTGTCAACAGCGATTAATTTTCGGATCATTCACGACACGATAGAGAATAGTACGAACCGTCGTGGTTGGTGAAGTCACCACCCTGGATCATGAAGTCCTTGATGACACGGTGGAAGGTCGAGCCCTCATAGCCGAAGCCCTTCTCGCCAGTGGCCAGAGCACTGAGTATCGTTAGGGTTTATGTGCGTTAAGATGTATATGTTCATAAGTATAGCCATACCGGAAGTTCTCGGCAGTCTGCATGGAAATGGGATAGTAAGTAATAGCTCCGTATGAAGTCGAAGTATATAGAGAGACCACTCACCTCGGGGACAGTCTTGCCGTACAAACCCATCACAATGCGGCCAAGGGACTCGTCGCCATGCTGGATGTCGAAGTAGACCTAATTGGCTCAGTCAGCATTGCGTCGTGGTTCTATAGATCTCGAGGCCAATTGATTACCTTGTGGGTGATCTTGGGACCACGGGGCTTATCCTCCTCAGCCTGAACCAGGGCGAGGGTGACGGCCAGGACGAAGAAGAGGGACAGGAAAAGGTTGCGGAAATTCATGGTTGCGAATTGCCACTGCTTATGGTGGATGCAGTAGGAAGCAAGAAGAAGAGGCAGGGAGGTGTCGAGAGGGGAGGCCAGCTTGCAATGGCGTGCGGAGAGACGCCGCGGCGGCTGTTAGGTATGGTAATATTTCCATTATCGAGGAGAGTTGTTAGGGGAACTGGGGTATCAGATACCAAGAATACGGTAATACGCTCTGCAATCTATGACCGGACTGCGAATCTCTCTCGGAGAAACTTTATTGCCGGACGATTTCTCCCGCGATGCGCGGATTGCGACTCGAATATTGAATTATGATAATCAATTGTCTAGCTAGCCATTCGGGCACATCAAGATGGTAAACTTACAATTATTCCTTCTGTCAAATCTACTCTTACTCACATTCTCTTCCACAGGTCTTCATCCTCGGTGTCAACTTCCCTGAGCGGAACCTGCTCAAGGTCAGCACTCCCTGCACAGCATCGCACTTCCGACTCCAGCACCTCGATTCGACCCAATTGACGGTTGACCGCCATGAAACTAACTCGAATGAATAAACAGAAATCCCTCGAGACCTTCTTCGGAGTCGGCAACCACACCTCCTCCCGCCTCCTGGCCCGCTTCAACATCCACCCGACCTGCCGCGTCGGCGAGCTCGCCAACAAGCAGGTCCTCGATTTGACCGCCGTGCTGTCGGATATGAAGATTGAGAACGACCTGCGACGAGAGGTCTTGAATGACATCAAGCGCCTGAAGGAGACCGGTACCTACCGTGGTCGTCGCCATGCACTGGGTCTGCCCGTTCGAGGACAGCGCACAAGGACTCAGGTGGGTGTTTTCTTCTTTCCGGTTCCTTATTCTTTGCACTCGAGATTCCCAAGATCAGACTCGGCGTCTTCAGACGTCCGGTGCATATGGTCTCAGTAGTGTCAAGAGCCTTTATGACCGGCCGCGTAGGAGATATCTCAGAGTTTGAAGCTAACGAAGTTGCAATAGATCAAAACCCCCGTCAAGCTCAACCGGATGGAGCGCCGGCTATAAATTTGACGTCCTTTTGGATTTATTCGAACCTTATCATGGGGCAATCTCTCGTATCTTGCGTGGGAGGCATGGGAACGGCGTTTTTGACTTGAGAGCTGGCTTTTTCTCGCCTGCTATGTGAATGTACACTCTATCAATGTATTATATGTCAATTCAAAAGAGAAAATAACAAACTCAACTACTTATCTGTGTTCGCTACGTAATATTGGGGTTTCCAGGTTTTGTGGTGGTCTAACCCATCCGAACAGTACATGGGGACAAAGATATATATCGGGACAGCACAGCTACTGAGGAAAATTGGATGATATATCACGAAACATAACTTTTAACCAAAACCACATCTAAAAACGCCGAGCCATTATGTACAATCTACTGCTTATTCGAAGAAAGGACACCCTCACCGCGGTTGATCTGGATCCGCTTATCCTCACCCGCGCTCACAATGCCCACAGTCTGGTCCCAGCATACGCTGAACACCTTAACACCCTCGCCACCAACACGCTTGCTATCCACTTTACCTTCCTCCTCAAGACTCTTGCGGGCAATCGAATACACACTCTCACCAACAACACCCTCCTTGTCAGTCTTGGTGGAACGAATATCCCAGATCCGGCATGTGCCGTCGTGGCTACCGCTAATGAGACCGTACGTGCTGGAGGGGTCGCGAGCCAAGCTGACAACGGCGTTGGTGTGACCACGCAGGGTCATTGCCGCCACGGTTGTGGCAGAGGCTCGCGGGTCAATCAGGGTGATGTGACGGGCGGAGGTACCGGCAGCCAAAAGGCTGTGCTCGGGGAGGTGCTCGAGAGAAAGAAGAGAGTGAGAGGTGGTGCGGGTGTCGACAAGGGCGGAGGTGACCAGATCCCAAGTCCGGAGAGAGTGATCCCACGAAGCAGAGTATGCAACAGTGGAATCCTTGGCGTCGAAGATAGCGGCCGAGACGGGTCCAGTGTGCCCGGAGAGAAGGGCCAGAGGACCACGCTGTGGTGTGCTCACGGAGGTGTTCAACTTGCGGCGCTTGGAGGTACGGGCAGTGTTAGGGAGAAGGTTCTCCGGAGCGGCGGGAGCATCAGCCTTCTTCGTAGACCAGAATCCAACATTGTGATCGGAAGAACCAGTCAGAAGACGGTTAGACGGCGCGTGCACGGCCAGCGATTCGATGCCGGACTTGTGGCCGTACAACTCTAGCTGAGGTGTAATCTTTCCAACAAAGTCATCATCCTCGGTATACTTCCACAGTCGAACGGTGCGGTCCAAGCCGGCGGAGGCGATCTGGTTGGGCGAGACGAACTTGGCGGCCTTGATGGACGCAGTGTGTCCTCCCTCAGAGGCTGCCGGAGATGTAGCGATAGTCTCGGACGACATGTTCCATATCCGAAGAAGACCATCGTAACTTCCAGACAGAATCCGTTCCTGGCCCTTCGAGAAGGTAGCGCCAGAGGCCCAAGATGCGGCGTGCGAAGTTGATGACAGCACATCAGTGGCGCTGACCCAGTCGTCGTGCTGGAAAGATGCAATGTGAAGAGGCGGAATAAGAGCTCTGACATATTCAATCTCGAGGGTCGTTTCAGCGGAGATACCATTGTCAGTCAGGTATTCATCAATCGAGGTCCGCAGGAATGTTCCATTAATCAAAAATTCGAACGGCACGGGCTTCTCGCTTCCCAGAAGGTTGTTGACCAGTGTCGACAGCGCATAACGTCGCAGGCCTATTTGAAACCATAATTAGCATCCTTAGATATTACAGAAGTCTTCCAATGAAAGTTTTTGTGCAAGTCCTTACCAGTGGGCACGAGAATAGGACCGGTGCTCTCAGGGAGGGCGATATCCTCTTGTTGGGTCGTGAGCTGCACACGAACCTGTCGCTGCGTAACCTCAGCGGCGGATGTGTCTTGATCTCCACTCATGATGGGCGAATATTGTCCAGATTGTGGTTGTTTAACTCAGCACTGGTGGCAGTCGCAAAATGAACAAGCCTGCGCGGGTGAGGAAAAAATACGGTGGCCGGTGCGGCACACTAGCGCAAAGCGCGGAGATGGCCCCGCCGAGTCTACAAAAGTGTCCCATAGGATACATAGTTTGAGATGGTTGAGATATTTTTTAGATTAATGGGAGGAAACATAAATAGGTAATATGCAGGAATCATCTCACCCCCGAGGGGCACGCTTGATCTCTGCGATGGCCGAACGGCGATGGCTAGATTCTGCAAACAATGCCTCGATCAAATCCACCACCTCGTCGGTGGAGAACTCGAGTCCCAATTCACCCTCCAGCCAGAGATATTTGATGTCAGCCAGAGAGCTCTCGAGGATGTTGATCAAGTACTGGAAGCGAAGCCAATTTGGCACGTAAACGGCCGTGACAGGTATGGCTTCGGCATCGTCGGTTGTCTCGGGCATGAAGAGATCCTCAAGTTTGGAGACTTGATTGCAGAAAGCCACGAGCTGCTTAGACTGATCTTCGGAGATGTCACCCAAATCTTCCACATCAATGATGATCTTGTTGATCACGGTAGATAATAGAGATCCAATGGACTGTAGCAGAGCGGAGTGTGACAGAATGGGCTGCCACTCCTTGTAGACATCACGAATGCGATCAGTGCTTGCGCTCACGGCATTCTCACATTCAGTTTTGAATGGCTGTTCTGAGCATTGCCCAAAGCCTTGCGCACCATCAAGAAGATCGGTGACAATAGTGCTTTGTGTCTGCATCTCCTTGCTGTAGGCAAATTTGCCAAATTTCTCGAGAGCTTCCACATCAGAGCTGAGCCTAGACAGCTCATGTTCTTCCATCAACTCTCGAATTTGGCCGGCAAGGTACAGGCTATCATTGTACAGGTACATTTGACCAGAGCTGAGCTTCAAAGAATAGAAGGAGGTTGAAGTGGCCTTAAACATGGCCAGAATCAACGTGGGTAGCGCCAATAGACCGGCACCCGATGAAGCAACCCGAGAGGTCGAATGCCTATAATTATCACGTTAGAGATGCCGGATGCACAGACTAAACCTAGTGGGTAAATACTTACGGCGGTTGTGAGATATCTTTCGAGTCGTGAATTTGCTGGCGAACGATATCTAGTATCGAGTCCGGGATATCGGTGACGGTGTAAACCTCTCTTAGGGTCATCTCTCTGGGAGCAGAGGATTGCGCTGCCTTTCCACCATCTACTGACTTTGCGGCGGTGTCAGCCTGCGGAAGTTGATTTTGATCGCTTTGTGCTTCCTCGCCCTCGTCGTCGCCCCAACCCCACGCGTCGTCGTCGGCATCGTCGTCTCCACTTGGGCCAGTTGTATCAAGTTTGGGTTCTTCTTCGGCGTCCTCATCAAGACCCCACGCACTCACATCCTCTTCCTCTTCAGGCTGAGCTACCGTTGTCGGTTCCACTGTACTTTCTTCCTCTTTATCCTCATCCCAATTAGCGTCCCAGTCATCCGAGGCGTTTTCTAGCAAGGCCTCATCAGCCCGGGAGACCTGTTCCTTTTCAACTCGCTCAACTTGCTTGGTGGTACCTTTACTAGCTGCAAGGACTTTGCGCACACTGTCGAGAGAGTCGACACGACGCCGAGTCAGCCACAGGCGAGGTGCTTGGTTGACCCAAGATACAAGCTCCTCCATCCCAGCCCAGCCCCAAGATGAAATTGTATTGGCGAACTGCATCACACAGTCCAGAGTCTCTTCAAAGTTCCCCAGACCCTCAAGAGTGGTTGGAATTGAAGAAGACAGCCATCCTGAAATTGCCTTGGACGCAACAGATGGGATCAGCGATTGAGGGAGCTCAGATGAGATGGATTGTGGCAGATTCTGTCGCAAATAATCCAGAACCGTTGTGATGCGGCTCAGGGTCTCGGAAACGGTTGTTTCTGAGAACTCTGATTGAACGTGGATGCCGGTGTCTGTAATTTCAACAGCACGACTCTTCCCATCTGCTCGTGGTAGTAGTATCGGGTCGACAACTGCGACACAGAGGTCCTTTAAGAGTTTCTCGCTGGCCGAACTCAAAATCTCCAATCGTGACATGGACGCAATGGTGTTATCTAGAGAGTCAGCACCATCGCCCTTGATCACTTGGAACCTCCCTCGTTGCCGGTCCACCTTTAGCTGCTCCTGCCAGCGTACACGCAGGGTGTCCTCGATCTGCTCCCGAAACTGTGCCACCTCGAGAGTAAGAATGCTCATCACATTAGTGTTTGTGAAGAAAGCATCCTTCCCAATGGCCGCCTTCATAGAGTCCAACTGCTCGATCGCGGCCGTCAATTGACCATTTACAAGCGCAGCTCGTCCATTCTCCAATTGTTGGCACAAGCGCTGCACCTCCTCAAGAGTCTCGGCAACAGCTTGGTTGAAAGCAATCTCCGTTTCGACCAATGCTACTTTGGCGCTCGCATCCTCCACTTTGGATCGGAGGGGGCTCGTGTGCTCATGCTGGGCGACTATCTCCCGTGCGGTGACTCGTGAGCGCTCGATGTCGGCGTGCAGTTGTTTGGCTTGGACGATCCAATCATCGGCATCGAAGGTGGTGTTTTCCCGACTCAGCGAGCTGATCTCGTTCTATTGAGGACAAAATACCCGGTCAGCACTAGCACTGGACATCCATGTCAATGACAGCAACGTCAGCATGTCCAACGCACCTCTACTTGCTCCCGAGCTTGGGATATCAGCTCCAATTCCTTTGCAAGAGCTGTTGCGGGGAACTCCGCTGCAACCACGCTCTCCTCGGGGTAGGCGCCATCTGTGACGAAGCTCAGGACTGCCTGGCACACCTCACCTTCAGATGGTGGCATGCTGAAACGTAAGTCCTGGATAGGAGAATTGGGGAAAGCTGCGGAGTGGAGGACTCGAGCACCGGAAATGCGGCGTGTCAACAACCACTCGTGACTTTTGGGCGTC
Source organism: Penicillium cataractarum (assembly GCF_028827025.1). Taxonomy (NCBI): domain Eukaryota; kingdom Fungi; phylum Ascomycota; class Eurotiomycetes; order Eurotiales; family Aspergillaceae; genus Penicillium; species Penicillium cataractarum. The sequence goes on along the minus strand of NW_026622743.1, from coordinate 1,353,712 downwards.
ACCGCCCCACACAGGATGACTGAGAGGCTGCATTCATTATTGCCAGTGATCTGGGAAGAAGAGGATCCTTCAAAAAGAAAAGAAAAGAAAAGAAAACTTACGATTGTTTTATGACCAGCGCTAGATAATACGTGCAACTACCTTTTAATAGGCTTTCTATTGTATATACCACGACAAACGACGACTCAGTGCCCGCTTTGTAAGAAGAACACGGAACCCGACCTGTGGCTCCGCCTGGGTCCAACACACAAGCTCATCCCAGAACATACTCCATCGTGTCTCGGTTCTATCTACGAAGCCTGAATCGGGTGACACATACACAGTTCCTGTGAGTTGACCTATCCCGCTCCTCCCCTTGGCTCTTGGAAGAGTACCAATCCCTACCTGAGACCCCTCCGAATTTTTGCCTGCCCCGCCGTCACACAGGGCCCATGTCGGAGGTAATCTCCTAGATGCGTCGCTGCAAAGTAAATGGGTGGCCAGCCTTTGGGTTTACTTTGCTTCTTGCTCTTTCAATTCCACTGTGGACACGGTGCATATGCCCCCTTCAATTTCCCAGAAGCTATAGTTGGAGCGTTCGAAGGTGTTCCTTGTGAAACATCTGATCTACGGCTGGATATCATTTTGCGGCCACGTGGTGAAACAGTCCTTTTATGAATAAATGAGGCTGACAAAGATAAACAGACTGCCAAACTTCCGGCGAAGTATCTTCTCTGGGCTTGCCCCATTGATCAACATGTCGCCCTCGGTGCAGAAGAGCCAGTTCAAGCTGCTTCAGCAGTTCAAGCCAGACTACTCCGCGAGCGAGTTCACTGAGTATGAGTCGCAGCGCACCGGTATGCGGGTGGTGGTCATTGACCAGAAGGGCCCCAAGGTGAACGGCTACTTTGTGCTTGCCACGGAGATCCATGATGACTCGGGCGCCCCTCACACTCTGGAGCATCTTTGCTTCATGGGCTCTCGTAACTACCGTTACAAGGGTTTCCTGGACAAGCTGGCTACCCGGGTCTACTCCAACACCAATGCTTGGACAGCCACAGACCACACAGCCTACACCCTCGACACCGCCGGCTGGGAAGGCTTTGCTCGCATCCTGCCGGTCTACTTGGAGCACGTCATTGCTCCCACTCTGACGGATGAGGGCTGCTACACAGAAGTTCACCACATTGATGGCTCCGGAAACGATGCCGGTGTCGTATACTCCGAGATGCAAGGCGTACAGAACAACGCCGCTGAGCTGATTGACCTGGCAGCTAAGCGTGCAACTTATCCTCCCGGTGTCGGCTTCCGCTACGAGACTGGTGGCATGATGGAACAGCTTCGCGTTCTGACCGCTGAGCGTATTCGGGAGTTCCATCGTGAGATGTATCAGCCTAAGAACCTCTGCCTGGTCATCACCGGTGAGGTCGACCAGAATAACATGCTGGATATCTTGGACAAGTTCGAGGACACCATCTTGGATGTCATCCCGAGCCCGGATGCGCCTTTCACTCGTCCTTGGACGGACTCCAAGCAGACTCCAGCCTTGGAGAAATCCATCATTCAGAAAGTCGACTTCCCTGAAGAAGATGAGTCCTTTGGCGAAATCGAGATTCGCTTCCTTGGACCGGATTGCAACGACCCCATTCAATGTAAGTTTTATCATAACGCCTGCGCCTTGGGACAGCGAAGCTAACTTACTCACAGCCGGCGCTTTGAATGTGGCTCTCCTGTATCTCGCTGGATCGTCTGCGTCTCTCCTGGAGAACACGATCGTCGAGAAAGAGCAGATTGCCAGTGCCGTCTACTATGCTACTGAGGATCATCCTAGCATCGAGATCCGCTTTACCCTGACCAGCGTGGAGACTGACAAGCTTGAGAAGGTTGAGAAGCGATTCTTTGAGATCCTGAAGGATGCCATGGGCAAGCCGCTCGATATGAAGTACTTGAAGGAGTGCATTGACCGTCAGCGCCGTTCGTGGAAGTTCTCGACCGAGAACTCTGCCAATCCCTTTGCGGAATACGTTATCACCGACTTCCTGTTCGGAAAGCGTGATGGCTCGACCTTGCGGGATGTTGCATCTCTCAAGGAATACGAAGCCCTTGAGCACTGGGAGGAGGACCAATGGCGGTCTTTCATCACCAAGTGGATTGCCGATGCCAACCATGTTTCCATCCTGGGATGCCCGTCCCTGAAGCTGTCCGACAAGCTCAAGAATGATGAGGAGGCGCGAGTGGCCGCTCAGAAGGAACGTCTTGGCGAGAAGGGGCTCAAGGAGCTGACTGAGAAGCTGGAGAAGGCCAAGGCCGAGAACGACAAGGAGATCCCAGAGGAGCTTCTGGCCAAGTTTGCCATTCCCGGAACCGATTCCATTCATTTCATGAACACGACCACGGCCCGTTCGGGTGCTGCCCTGAAGGCCGGTCGTCCCGACAATCAGATCCAGAAGTTGATTGAGGCCGACGATGAGGGCCAGCCCCTGTTCATTCACTTTGAGAACATCCCCAGCAGCTTTGTGCAGCTGTCTGTCCTCATCTCGGCTCAGTCTGTGCCGCTCCAACTGCGTCCCTTGCTGTCGATCTACACCGAGGCTTTCTTCAACATTCCTGTCGAGCGCGATGGCAAGACCATTAACTTTGAGCAGGTCGTCGTGGAGTTGGAGAAGGATACTGTCGGCTACGGAATGGACACGGGCCGCGCCCTTGGAAACTCAGAAATGCTCCGTCTGTCCTTCCAGGTGGAGCGTGAGAAGTACGAAGCCGCCATTGCCTGGTTGCAGGAGCTGTGCTGGAGCTCCATCTTCGATGTCGAGAGACTGCGTGCTATTACCACTCGCCTCTTGGCCGACGTGCCCGACTCCAAGCGCAGTGGCGATGACATGCTGGCAGCAGTTCACGTCATGGTCCACTACGACCAGGAGTCTATTGCCCGGGCTCGATCTACCCTCGTCAAGGCACGCTACCTGAAGCGTGTCAAGCGCCTTCTCGCCGAGAAGCCCGAGGAGATCGTCAGCCGTATGGAGGAGATCCGCAAATCTCTGTTCCAACCCGATAATGTCCGGGTGATCGTTATTGCCGACCTCGAGAAGCTGCCTCGCCCCGTCTCCTCCTGGAAGTCCTTCGCCGAGCGCCTCGGAAGCAGCGACAACCTGAAGCCCATCACAAACCGTCGCGCGCTGCTGAGCGACGCCGGCAAGAACATCGGCGGCCATTCGTACATCGTCCCCATGCCGACTGTGGACTCGTCGTACGCCTATGCCACCGCCCGGGGTCTCGATTCCTACGACCACCCCAAGCTCCCCGCTTTGCTGGTCGCTATTGCCTACATGAACGCCGTGGAGGGTCCTCTCTGGGTCGCTGTCCGTGGCAAGGGTCTGGCCTACGGTACCAACTTCGCCTACAACATTGACACCAGCTTTGTTAACTTCGACGTGTACCGTTCTCCCAACGCGCACAAGGCTTTCGAAGCTAGCAAGCAGATTGTCGAGGACCATCTGTCTGGCGCTAGCCCCTTCGATCCTCTCATGCTCGAGGGTGCGATCAGCAGCATCGTTGTTGGCTATGCCAACGAGCAGATGACCGCTGCCAGCGCTGCCCAGGGCAGTTTCATCCGCCAGGTCGTGCGCAACTTGCCTAGCGACTACAAGGAGAAGATGCTCAAGAAGGTGCGGGATATCGGCGTTGAGGATGTCAAGGGTGCTCTGCGCGAGATTATCTTGCCTTTGTTCTCGGCGAAGACTGCGAACCTTGTTATCACCTGCGGTACTGTTCTGGAGGAGGTATGTTTATCAATTGACTTTTTCTGCTCTGCTGCAAGAACCGGTATACTAATTTCGTTGAACAGACCCTTAAACAAGGCTTCGAGTCAATCGGCTTCACCCCGACTGTCCAGCCCCTCAAGGAGTTTGAGGATGACTACGGCCTCAAGCTTGGTGATGAAGATGAGGAGGAAGATGATGAAGACGAAGACGAAGATGACGAGGATGACGAGTCCGGCTCTGAGGAGGAGGACAGTGACGAAGATGACGAGTGAACGCGCTCCATGAAACGTAGACACGGCAACCTAGGTAGAGCTTGATACAATAGCTAGCTAATACAACAAGTATGGAAATGTGTCGAGACACGATTACAAGGGAAGGAAATAGATAGTAAACAAAAAGAACATAGCTGAAATGAGTATAATCTCCACAACTTCCCAATTCCAAGTGTTTCAACACCACCGGAAGGGAAGGTAAATATGGTACAAATAGGCCACACACAGGCCTGGCAAATCCTGCCTCAAAGCTCTCAACAATCCCATCTATCCAGATGAGACGAACTCCGCATATCCCTCCACATGCAACATATGCAATTAGGGCATGTCATCCTCCAACTCGCTTGCCCATCTCTAAACAAACTCCCCTAGCTGGGACCACGACGAATCACACACACAAAGCGCAATTACCAGCTCATAGCCTTACGCCCCTTCAACCGCCGACGAATAATAGTCAACCGGCCTTTCCTATCGGTGTTCCGAGCCAAGAAACCCGAGCGACGCTTCTGCACACGCCGCGAGGGACGGAACGTGTTACGCTTCACGCCCAGCGAAGCGGTAGCCGAGAACGAGCGGCTCTGAGGGGGCAGCAGTGATGAGATTGACGGGGTGGAGAGTGCCGGTGTCGAGGGAGTCCTCAGGGAGAGGGAGAAAGTCTGGAGGCGGGTTGGTGTTGAGAGGAGAGTGGTGGAGAAGGGTCGGGAGGAGAGGAGGGCGGTGGGTGTGAGGGTTGTTTGAGGTGTGAATTGGGTGATTCTGGATTTGTTAAAAAGGGTTGTTAGTTGGTTGAGGGCAATTGGGTTGAGTTGGGATTGTTCTGCGGAGGAGGAGCAGATCTCGCGTGCTTTGCGTACCTGGTCATTGGGGTGCGCATGGCGGACACCGTGGTTTGGAAGGAGGGCAGGGCCCTGCAGCGAAGACAGAGCATTGTGACGAGGCCAAGTCTGGTGAGAGATGTGGGAGACTGGGGGGTTGGTTGTGGTGGTTGTGAGGTTGAGCGGGCAGATGGACGTCGCTGGCCGAGTTGCGGTGGTTCGGAAGTTCGAAAGAAAATTAAGCGCGGAGCCGCAGGCACGGGGTCCCGTTGATACAGTAAAGACGAGCAACAGCAATGCAATTGGGAGATCAATAGCTAAAAGAGTACTGTTATATAATAGAATCTCTAATATTCAAATCTTACTTCTTACACAAAATCTAGCTCGAGAAAGCCCAGAGTCATGGTGTTGCACCGTTCTTATAGATTGCTGAATATGCTACCCGATTAGGCCTAGCGTCCCGAAACTTTTTTGTCGCAAATGCGCCGACACTTCACCATCGACTTCCTTCAAAGATCCCCCCGGACTTCATCCACGCTATTCCCAGTCCAAACTTTAGACGCAACCTCCAGCGTCTATATAAAAACCCAACCACACCACAACAACCGGCGATTGACCACCCGCGCCCGTCAAAATGAGCGCTCAAGGCCCCGCCGCCCTCCCGCCGACCACGGTGCTCACCACCAGGCCAATCTCCCAATCCGAGGCCCACGAGTTCCTGGCTATGTACCTGGAGCGCGCACGAACCGATGCCTCCCTCCAGCCAAACGCAAGCATCAACGAGAGCGGCCCCGTCTCCCGCACAACCTCCGCCGCGCCAAACTTGATCCTCCACAACTTGAAGCGCGTGCAGGCCGGTCTGGCCGGTGAAGTCCTGGGTCGCGATCTTACCGTCCAGAAGATGAATCCCGGCGAGGATTACCTGGATGTTCCCGCTGCGGGGGCTTCGGCCGATCAACTCGAGAATGGGGAGGAGCAGGGTGAGGGCGAGAAGGATGATCTTGAGATGAAGGATGTGGAGATGGAGACTGAGGCGGAGGCTTTTGCTGAGCAGGAGGAGCAGTCGGCGGCTGTTGATAAGGAGGAGCGCAAGAGGAAGAAGAAGGAGAGACGGCTGGCAGAGAAGAAGGCTAAGGCTAAGAAGGAGGTTGACTCGGATTGATTGCTTTTCTGTTTGGCTTGGATCTTTGAGCTATGGGCGTTGTTGCATTGGGTCGGAGTTTTTTTCTTTTCTTTGTTCCTTCTTTTACTTGATTACCTCTTCTTGGTACATGTTTCCCCCCTGTTACTGGAAATGATCTGGGGTTGGACATGTGAAAACTGCATGCATTTCATTTGTCTGGATAAAAAAAGTGTTATTTTACCCCAATAGACAGAGTGGTGCCAAAGCTCGGGAATGGCCCAATCCGAATCATGATGGAAGCCTCGAGCTATTTTTTGCTTCCCTGAAACCCCCCTCTTTATATGACCCGCCATGTGTGGGTAAAGAAATCCGTCGGGATATGGTCAAACCGCATCGCTCCCACGCTGTCGACGTTTACAGCTCGCGATCCGCAGCCTTGACCGGCTTCTCACTGTCCTCTTCCTTGAGCTCGGTGACCTTACCACCCTTCCAGCCAAGAGCAGCGAGGCGCTCAGTCAGGATGGGGTGCGAGTAGTGATAGCTAGCATACATCCAGTCAGCATCCATGGTGCTCAGGTTCTGGATCTGCAGCTTAAGCAGAGAAGAAGCGAGTTCCTTGGAGAAACCAAGACCCTGAGCGAAGGCATCTGAGGGGAAGACGTAAGATTAGTAGATGTTTCCTAGAAAATTAAGATAGAAGATTAACATACCGGCCTCAAACTCAAACTTGCGGCTCAGGATGTTCATCAGGAGCTTCACGACGGCATCCATGGGCGCGAGGGCATCCGAGAAGAGAAGGAAACCAATCATGATGGGCTGCTCCTTGACAAAGCCGAAGGATTGGTAGAGAGACTTGTTGTTGACAAAGACGGAGAACAGGGCGAAGATGTAGAACATGTGGAACTAGAATCATATTAGCAAAGGGGTTGAAAAGTCAACACTGCTTAGCTTTCCGGCGCATACCTGAGCAATGCCAAAGAGCTTGGTGGTGTGGCTCAGACTCCAGTGACCGAGCTCATGGCTCAGGACGGCGACGACCTCCTGGGGCTGGCTCTTCTCAAGCAGGGTATCGTAGATGACAATATGCTTCTTCCAGGGCAGACCGTAGAAGTAAGCATTGCTGTGGGCACTACGCTTGCTGCCATCAATGACGTGCAGCTCCGAGAGAGGGAACTTGAGCTTCTTGGCAAGGTTCTCGACACCAGTCTTGATCTCACCAGGCTCCAGAGGGGACAGTTTGTTGAACAGAGGCAGAATAGCGATGGGGTAGATAGTAATTGCGAAGACCTGGACGAAGACACCGAAGAGCCACAGGTAGTAGAAGAAAGAGTTACCAGTCTTCTGAACAATCTTAAGCACGGCGCTGATAATCGGAGTTCCCAAGACGATACCCAGCATCTGGCCCTTGAGCATGTCCGTCACCCAAAGCTTGAGAGTCTGCTTGTTGAAACCGAACTTCTCCTCCAGAACGAAGGTGTTGTAGTAGGAGACCGGGATCGAGAGGATAGTGCTGAGAATGTTGAAACCGAAGATGAACAAAAGCGTTTGCGAGATCTCGCCCTGGAAACGATCGGGGAAGTACCGCGCCAACACGAAGCCCGCGACGCCCCAGAGCTTGGGGAGAACATCACCGTAGACGAAAACGAGATTCTGGATTTGACCATAGAGACCGGAAACGAAGCTGAACTTAGCCTTGGCGCGACCATACGCCTAGAATTTCATTGCATGTCCGATAAGCTTCTGTACACGTTCCCATCATTTCATTGCGCGACGTCATACCTGGCTTTGATCAAAGACCTTTTGGGTAACCTCGCCCTCGAGGACCTTAGGAGCCTTTGTGTTTTGAAGAACCTTATACTGTCGGAGAGAGAGGAGACCCTCAAGGACGAACTGGCCCAGGGAGAACCCCACGAGGACGTTCTTCCATGGGAAGAGCGGACGGTCGAGAAGACGCGCGAGTTGCTAGTGAAACATGGCTGTCAGTCAAGATTACCCAAAGAAAAGGCATCAAGTGATGGTCGAATCACTCATTTCCACAATCATAGACTTACCTCGAGAATCCACATGATGCAGATGCGCGACGTTGTCAAGGGAGGGATACTCGAAAGGCCAAAGAAGCTACTTTGTTATTGCGGGTTGCCTTAGTCAGATGGGGCCGCGGGCAGGCTCGGCTTTGATGGCGATCAATGCAGGAACCATCACGACTCCAATTAGTAGTATATAGGTCTTGCTTTTTATTTATTAAAAAGTAGACTTTTGCTCAGAAATCCGAAGTCAAAGTACGAGAGTCAAATAAATTCTTTATTTTCCATAGCACTCATTCCGCCTCACTATGGGCTTTGAACAGCAAGACCTATATCCATCTACATAGGGCTTGGCCATGCAGACGCAATAACTAATGAAAAAAGAAAATCAGGTAAAAAAGAAGCCTCTTCAATACAACTCCCTAGAACACACAAAAGAAAAAGAAGTAGACTCCTTCTTCATCACCGTGACTCATATCCTACCCCGTCTCGGTCCAAACCCACCGGGCATCCTACTATAAGCCATATCGAAAGGCCGCAGGTATATCCAAGGCGCATAGTTGGACTAAGAGACGGTGTAAAAATTTCGGAAAAAACACTTCTCTCTATTCAGCCGGGGGAATCTGTAAATGTCATGCCTTCACTTTTTCCGACTCGTCATAACCGTAAAACTTTTTGCGATCGTAAACCGCGGAGCGTGAACCCGAGGGAAAGCGAGCGGTTGGAGTGTGGTTGGCGGAGGAATTCACAAGCGATTCGTCTGTCGAACTATCCTCATACAACATCTCTCTTTCCGATTTCCGACCACTCGGGACTGGACGTCACTTGGGACGCACTAATTTAGTGCGCAATAGGCTCGATGGTATTACCACTGTGAAAGAGCATTGTTAGAAATGGAGGTATCCAGATACGGTAGAGACAAAGGAATACATACGCAACGATGTTGGCCCAACCAATCAGACGCCAGTGCTTCTCGATTCTTCGGCTGATAGCAATCTTCTCTCCAATCTCCGTGCAGGCGGGGCTGGTCAGGCTGAGCTTGGCAGCATCGGCCTTGACACCCAGAACCTTAGCACCGGTGGCAGTGGAACCAATGTTAACCATCAGAACCTCGTTCTTAGCCAGCTTGGCAACCTTGGCTTGCTTGCCATCGGCAGTCTTGACACCCAGCAGGCGGCGGAGCAGGAAGTAGTTGACCTCAATCTCGGTGTAGATGGCGGGCAGGCGGCCACGGTGGCCGAGGACGAAACCGACCAGACGATCGGCACTAATACAGAGGTTAGTGAAATTCGAGAACCCAGATTATGAGAGTAGCACATACCGGCAAAGAGTGGGATCAATGCGGGTACCAACACCGATAAGACCACCGGGGGTAGCGAAACGAAGGGGGTTGTTCTCGGCGAACAGAGACTCGATGCGGGAGAAAATGGGGCGGCACTGGATGTTACCAGCCTCATCCTTGGTGACGAGACCGGGACGGATCTCAATCTCATCGTTCTCCTTCAACACACCCTGGAGAATGGAACCACCGGCAACTAAGGAATATCGTTAGCCACTGACGCCAGTCCAAATGGGCCGAGCAATTCCATGAAACTTACCACCACCCTTAAGCTCATCAATCTCCGCACCAGGCTTGTTAACATCGAAACTTCTGATGACCATAAGCTGGGGGGTCTCGCTGTAATTCCTGATGGGCATAGGCAGAGAGACGAGAGCCTCGTTGACGGCGTCGATGTTGTACTTCAACTGAGCGGAGATAGGAATGACGGGGGAGCCGTCGGCGACGGTACCGCGGATGAACTTCAGGATAGACTGGTAGTGTTGCAGAGCGCTCTCCTCACGCAGCAGATCGACCTTGTTCTGCAGGATAACCATGTGGCTGAGCTTCATGATCTCAATGGCAGCCAAGTGCTCGGAGGTCTGGGGTTGGGGGCAAGTTTCGTTTCCGGCAATCAAAAGAAGGGCAGCGTCCATGACGGCGGCACCTGACAACATGGTACTCATGAGAATGTCGTGACTAGAGAGAGGCGAGGCAATATATTAGCTTATGCCAAGCTTCCAGAACCGCATAAAAACGCAACTCACCCGGGGCAGTCAACGAAGGACACATGACGGAGCAGGCGGTATGTTCCCTCACAGCCATCCCGCTCACAAGGGGGGTCAATCTCCTTCGCACTGTTGTAGCTCTTGTAGCATGTTGGCCGAGGGCAAGCGGGATTGTCACACTTGTAGATCTTGGCGTTCGCATAACCCAGCTTGATGGTACTGTAAAGGTGATCGAAGATTAATGACTGGCTTTTCGAATCCAGGAAATAAAGGGCCTCCTACATGTTACGCTCCAACTCGTTCTTGAAACGGACGGTCTGAACCTCTGAAATAGCCTTCACGACCGTACTTTTCCCGTGTGCGACGTGACCTATCAAGGTTGGACATGGATTAATCACAGAGCTTCCAAATGACATGCTCGAGAAATGGCATCCTTACCGATGGTACCGATGTTCTGAGTGGCCTGACGGGCAATAACTTCAGGCGACAAGGGCGACAGTGTGGAGAGGTCCAGGGTAGTCGGGTCGGGTTGCTCAGGGAGCCAGGGACGCTTGGGAGCCTCGGGAGGCGGGGCAGCAGACTTCTTCATCGCAGACTTGAGAGGCTTCTCATCGAGAGGCTCCTGGTCGTCGAAGTCCTGGGCGTTGGTAGCATCGAGGTTGGGGCTGCCCGGGAGGGACTCATCGGAGAAATCGCCGTTGGTAGCCATATTGAAAAAATCGATCGCGCGTTCAGCGGCGGTCTTCCCAGCTTCAAATATAGCAAGCGGAGTGGTCCTTTCCCGTCGGAATTCGAGAAGATTGGGCGGAAGGGGAGAAGGTTCCGGTGGTGGACGGAGGGAGAGGTTGGATGAAAATTGCTGGTGGGCGGCGATATGATCGAAGAATGTAATGGTGGGGGGTTTTGTGCAGTGGAGAGCGAGCGGGCGGTGTCTCTCTGGCTGGGCGGGAACAAAGAGCCTACTATAAGGTACACTCGAGCTGTATATCAGTGATGCATTAAAAATTTCTTTGCAATTAAGAATTAATTGTTAGAAGAGAGGTTTAGCTACTGTGTCGTTGACTCTTTTTCACTTGGTGTTCATTGTAGTAAAAGTGGAAAGTCTATGGTCACGATCAATGTGAGCCTGGGTGCCTTGGGTGTCTATATGTACTCTAGTTACTTGTTACGAGGTTATGAGTCAACTTCACATAACAGACAGCTGGTTGGATATGTCTTTTCTCTTCCTCTCAGAATAGCCATAGTGATACTGAAAATTGAACAGAAACGCTTTATGCAAACTTTTATTTGGCATGTCTGAATACATCCGAGTCTAACAATACAATGGGTATATACAATGGCCGATCACCAGCATAAGCAAATCACTCGTTATCCTCATCACTCTCGGACTCCTCTTCTTCAGACTCCTCATCTGCAGAGTCGAAGAGAGATGAAGGATCTTCAGCCGGCAGCATAACGAACGCTGCCAGGCATGTGATGCGGTTTCCAGTCTCATATGTCGTCAGAAGCTTGCCGGTTTGGCGGGTTGTATCCTTAGACTCCTTCGAGCCCTTGGACTTCTTTGCAGGAACCAAAGACTTTCCATTCACCTTCCAGACACGAACCACTCCATCGCTGTTTCCAGTCACCAGCAGGAAATCGTTACGAATCTCAGTTGCTTGTCCTTCCAAGCTCAAAACCTCGAAATCCTTGATACGTCCAGGCAGGTCTGCTTGCTTGCCACCAACCTGGGCCACCGGAGTAGCGTGGGGAATAGTAGAGTCATCACCTTCCTCAGCATCTTGCAAAACCGTAGTCGAATAGAAGATGACACGGCCATCCTCCGTGGAAACAGCAAGCACGTCTTTCTTCTCCTCATCATCACCAAAGGATACATATTTCATCTGATGAATCTTGCTTCGAGGGTTGGGGAGAAGTCTGCACTTGGGAGTCGAGTCCTATATTGAAAAGTTAGCGCGTGACACGAGAGTAGAAACAATAAGCGTGCGCAACTTACAACTCCAAACACCACAGCACCCCATTCGAAAGCCACCGCAAACTCTTCGCCGGCAGCATTCCATGCAAGACGACGGCCCTCTCCACTACTCCACTTGCCCTCCTTAACACTCTGGAGAATCTCTCGTCCAAAGTTCAACACACCCGCCTTCTTACCCGTAACCAGATTCCAGAGACGCATACACTTCTCCCCCTTGCCCACGCTCAGCATCAACTTCATACTGGGGTGGACCGCAAAGTGGTTCACACCAGACGGAGCAGCACCCGGGGGCGCCGTGTCACCGCTGGGGCGGCCTTGAACCTTGGGGTGTGGGGCTTTGATAGTCGAGACGACGGACCAGTCACGAGTTTTAGAAATAGAAATCTCATTATCCTCACCGGCAGCAAGCAGCTTGCTGCGCGAGGGGAAGCTCAGGGCGGTAATGCTGGCAGAGTGGTGCAACAAAGATCCAAGCTCGCGGTTTTTGGGGTTCTCGAGAATTTTGTTTCCGGCCAGTGTCGGCACAGAGGGATATTCGTCGCTCACAGCGGGAGGAGCGGCGGCAAGAGAGTACAGCTGGATTCTCTCATCGGTCGATCCTGAGGCGAGGAAGACCTTCTGAGCATCCGCCGAGTCGGTGGCCTTGGGCAACGGGGAAAGGGCGAGGCAGCGGATTGCGGAGCCATGGGCCTCGAACAAGAACGTGTCGACGCATTGAATCGAAGGGTCAGACTCATTGGAAGCTTCGTCTTTGGTGTTCAAAGTAGAGGCGGGGAAACCGGCTGTGAATCCGTGCAGCACGCGTTCGTAGGAACCGGTAACCACTTGGATAGTAAGAGCTGCATCGGGAGCTTGTGACGGGGTCGGGGCCGATTTAATTGTTTTTGCGGGGGTTTCGACGGGCTTCTCCTCCTTGGAGGCGTCGTTGCGCTTGCGCTTGACCATGGTTTCAGATGATTTAACGGTAATTATGGTGAAAATGCAAAGGTTGAGCTGGAAGACGAGCGGCTTTCCCGTAGCATTTTTTTTCGCGGGTTATCGGCGCTGATAGGAAAGTGGATGCCGTGTTGCCTGAATAGGATTTGGATGCCTTAGTGCCTCATTGCGCTATGTCCCTGCCATTTGATGCCTGAAAAATCCTGATCCGTGTCGTTATGCCTGAGGTGTCCACCAGTTCGCAAGCGGCCTTGGTTGGAATGCTGGTCATGAAAAGCCTGAGGCTGTAGAATTACACATTACATACGAATCTCACCGTCGCCAGTTGGTCCTGCATCGGCAGACCTGGCGATGTTGCTTTCTGGCTGCCACCAAGTAGTATATTAAAGTTGGTTAGAGTAATGCCAAACTTGCGTGATCCTTTTAAATAAACCCCAGAAGGCGGTCGTCATTCCTGGTTTGCTCCGCTTGCTTGCTCCCCTTGAAGCCCTTGGCAGGCTGTAATTTTACTGTACCATACCTTCACCACCACCCGCTCCTCAGCGCTTCCCTTTTTTCCCGTGCCAACCCGTACAGAAAAGTCCTCCCTTTCTTGCCTCCCATCGCTTCACGCGACAACCAGATCTGATTTTATCATTTCGAGCGATTTTTCCAATCTGAATGACCTCGGTCAATCCACTCCCTTTCTCCCCGCGTTAATCGGATGCTGTTTCCCCAAGTTAGACCTCATGCTCCGCGACGAGCTTCTCCGGTCTAAGAACGATGAGATCGCGTAAGTATTAATCGCAAAATTCGAAAATTCCCAAAGGCGACCTGTCTGGAGGGTGAACGATGAAGTTTTGGCTAATTTTGCCCCAGAAACTGTTTGTTGTCGCGCAAGCGAAAACTGACCGAGTTGTATTATGCGACCGTGGGTTTCGAGGGTGCGACCGCCGACGCTCTCTACCAGCAGAAAGAACAGGCCTTCCTCGACGCCAACGACCTCACCAAGTAAGTTCCTCCCCTCCCTTCTCTTCAGTTACTCCTTTATGCTTGGCTGCATGCATCGATCATATTACGCAATTCAAAATGCGCAATATGCTAATGCCTTTCCCCAGAGGGCGTTACTTCGACGAATCTACCCTACCGTTGCCCACCCATGCGCGCGCGCGTTCGCCGATCCAGAAGCCTGTCACGCCTGCTGTCACCGCGGAGGTGAAGGCCCAGCAAACTGCTGGGATCACTCCGCCCCCCGACAGTCGATGGTCGCGCCCCTCTGCTTCCCGCCGGGGCAAGCCCCCAAGGCGCGTCAACCTTACCCTCCACGACCGCTGTCGCATCTACTACACAGGTTGCCCCAGCTTCAACTCAACCCACTGAACCGGTACAAGCTCCCTCGGTCGCCCAAAATCTCGCAGTTCCCTCCGCGATTGCACCCTCCAATCAGCCTGTAGCCGATGAAACGGCAAACGTACCGGCGCCAGCAACTCGTCTCAGCTCTCAGGACCACGATGGAGCAGAGATCACGGTCTCTTCTGGTGCAGCTAAACCCACGCCGACAACTGGAACAGCTCCCTCATCATTGGAGATTCCACCTACCTCCCTCCCTCGAAAGAAATCAGACGCGCGACCCTCTCTCACACTAGGACCCTCACACCCCGAACAACCTCTCTCACCCGCCTCATCAATCGACCCTTACTCTACCAATACCCCTATCCCTGTCGCCGCATCGCCCGATACCAGCCCCGGAGAAGAGATGGCCGAGGTTAGGAAGCTTAGTCGGCAAAGCCCCAAGGATAGCCGATCTATGCATCCCCGGCCAGGGTTAATTCCGTCGACGCCGGACGAGCAACTACGAATGGAGGAAGCCCAGTCACTGCAGCAGGCCAATATTAACGGCCTGTCATTGGCCCACGGGACCATCCAGGAGACCGCAGACGCCCGCGCCGATAAAGACCAAATGGACATCGATCGGGAACCCTTGGTCGCGCCTGAAGAGTCTAAGCTTCCCACCAAAACGGCTGCTCCCGTGACGGAAATGCTGTCCCCTACCGAGCGATTGGCAGATGAAGATCGACCAGCTAGCGACACACCTGTTGAGATCAAGAAGCCGATATCTATTCCACCGACCCAACCGGACATTGCCCAGCCACGGATGACAACTCGTGTTTCGTCTGGAGCTATCCGTCACAAGTCCGTTTCTGAAATCCTGGGTGAGACCCCAAGACACACGGCCCACGATAAAAGCCATCCAACAGGTGAACCCCAGACGCCCGAAAGTCTTGCTCGCATGCGATTCAAAGATCGCAAGGGCCGAGAGAAGGAGAGAACTAGGGTTTCGACCGTCGTTTTCCCAAAGCAACCTTCGTCTCTGCAAGATAAGGCTGAGTCTATGGACCTTGTGGGCCGGGACTCGGGGGATGCGGTTGCCAAGTTGAACGAGGAACAGGACTACCTGTTCACGCTGTTCCTGAACAGGGCGTATGCTCCACCTAGAGGAACTAATCTCAACACTCTTCTCGCATCGGCCCATAAGACACTGAGCACGTCCAACCATCTCCTGGAGTATCAAGAGCAAATGGACTGCCGCACACTTCGACGTATCTACGCTCTACAGAATGCTAATCGATGGCCTTTGCGACAAATGAAGCGATCAGCTGAACCCCCTCGCTCTTTTAGCCACCTGGATGTCCTGTTGGATCACATGAAGTGGATGCGCACGGATTTCCGCGAGGAACGGAAGTGGAAGCTAGCTGCAGCGAAGAGCTGTGCTGATTGGTGTGCGGAATACGTCAACAGCGACGACGAGCATCGGTCACTCCTTCGTGTAAACGCTAAAATCCCCATCCCCAAATCCGCGAGATCCGATGCGTCGAAACTGGGTGTGGCTTCTCCCTGGGAAGACACGGGCGACGAGACATTCGCGGCATTTCACCCAACACCCGATCTGGTGCCATCCGCGGAAGAGGAATCGGTCAGTGATGGGTTTAATGAGGAGACTCGGCATGAGCTGCACGATACGGTGGCTCCCGCGGCTATCTTCTCATTGGGCTCTGACGAGTTCAATTTCTCTATTGATATGACACCTTCTGCGGAGAAGCTGCTGGACGAATTGCCACTTTATCAACCTGTTCGGTTCGTCCATGAGACTCGGACGCCAGCCTTCAAAGATCTCCCCGATTCGGCTTGGAAGCATGAACTTCTCCCCGTCTCGAAGTTTGCTTCTACCAAGATCACCTTCCATAAAGACGAAGAGCGCCCACGTAAACACACCCGATACGACTATTCTCAATATGGTTCCGCCTCAGATATCCGCCTCACAGATCTGCCGCCAGAGCAGACCAACGTTGCTCTCTTCCGTCCTGAGAACAAACCCATTCGAGACCGCATCCACCCTGGTCACTCCTTCCGACCACCTACGGAGCATCCGATGCCTTCGGTGGGATTCTTCGAATCTCGACAGTCTTCTCAGTGGACTTTGTCAGAAGATGACGAACTCCGCCGCTTGGTCAAGGAATATTCTTACAACTGGTCTCTAATCTCGAGCTGCCTGACTTCACCGTCACTGTTCACGTCCGGAGCGGAGAGACGTACCCCTTGGGAATGTTTCGAACGTTGGGTAGGCTTGGAAGGCCTTCCAGCGGACATGTCCAAGACGCAATATTTCCGGGCTTATCACCAGAGACTGGAAACTGCCCAGCGTACCGTCCTGGCTCAGCAGCAAGCTGCCCAACAGCAACAACAACAACAACAAGCGGCTAATAATGGTCAACCACAGCAGCCTGTGCGTCGGAGAACCACTCAGCCCTTACGGGTGGACAGACGTAGATCGTCAAGACATCTGGCTTTGCTTGATGCCATGCGGAAGCTGGCCAAAAAGCGGGAAACGATATTGCAAAAGCAGCAGCATGCATCTCATCTCGCTTCGTTGAGGAAAGCAAACGAGGCCAACCAGCCCAAACCTCCAATCTCCTCTCCGGCAGAGTTCAGCCGTCTTAAGCACGAGCGGGAAATGAAGTTGCAGGAACGCCAGGAGCAATACCGACAGCAGATGATTGCTCAGCAAAGGGCTAGTATGGTCGCTCAGCGTGGTGGGCAGCTGCCCAACCAGCAACAGCCGCCACAGCAAATGATGAATGCTCCGGGCCGACCTAATAATTTGCCTCCGAATGCACCAAATGCCGCCATGGTAAACGGCACTCCGAACGGGATCCCTGCTGGGATGACCCCTAATATTGGTGTTAACCAAGCTCGCGCTCAACCCATACAAGGAATGCCACCTGGAGCGGCACCCGTCAATGGCCAGATTCCAAACAACCCTATGGCCATGAAAATGATGCCTCAGGGTCAGATGCCGAACGTGGGTGCCCGACCAGGTATGCCGATGCAGGCGTCTCCCGACAACGCCCGAGTTATACGAGAGGCCAACCGCCTGCAAGAGCAACAACGGTTGTTGCAATCCCGCCAGCAACAAGTTCCTCAGGCACCGGGCCAGCCTCAACAGCCCCAACAGCAGTTCCACAACCAGCAGTTCGCGCCGCAAGGATCGCACTCCCCCAACATCAACGTGCCCAATGTTAATGGTGCTCCTAGCAACCCGGCTATGATGGCTGCTCTTCAAGCCCAAGGTGGGATGCAGAGCCCGTCCTTCCATAGTGGCACCCCACAGGGGGTTTCGACTCCTTCGCCTCGCATGGCTCAGCCCAACCCTCTCTCGGGTGGCGTGGTTCCCACCATCAGCACCTTCCAGAGTCAAATCCAAAGGGCCAACCCCAACCTTCCTGCAGACCAAGTGAACAAGCTAGCCACCGAACGCCTCAACCAATACCAGCAGCAACGCATGTCTCAACAAGCTGCTATGAACGCTGCCGCAGGTGGTATGAACAACGTGCAAGCCAACTATCAGGTCCCACACGACGGGAACTTCCAAACTCCTCAGCAGCCTGGCATGCCAAACGGTGGTCCCGCAATGCAGGTTTCTCAGAATCAAGGGTTCTCTCCGATGATGCGTGTTCCGCAAAACAGCCAACAGAACCGGGTCAACGTCACTAGCTCGCCAGCAGTGAATGGAGCCGTTCCCCAGGCCAGCCGGAGTGCAACACCCCAAACCCAGCGCAGCGGGAGCGCCCAAGCCGGCGCAGTGCAAGGCTCAAGCAAGAGTCCACACCCTCCACCTGCACAGACAGCGAGCAGCTAAGGACCAACATGGTTCGATGCGCTTTGTTGCTCTGCCCCTTCCTCTTCAAATGTACATACTTCCCCACCTCACCCTTTTACTTTGGTTTATTCCCTCTTTTCTTCTGCGTCGGTGCTCCGGGATAACATCGGCGCACCTTGCTATTCTTTTGACACCCCCACGCCATCCTTGAATCCTTTCCTGCGCGCTCTGATTCTACCTTCAATCTTGTCCGAAACCCCCCCCCCCCCCCCCCTCCCCTTCCCTGGCGTGTTCATTAATCTAATGAACCAGACTTGGCCCTGGCTCCCTGTTACCAGTGCTCGTTAATATTCTGGATTTGGGCATGTATTATCTTCTGGGACGGGCGAAAATTCTGGGTTGGTTTTTTCGTTAGACCCACGGACTCACGAGCACGAATTGTATGATTAGTTTCGAATCTTATCACCCCATATTGACTCGATTGTACTTCCTCTCGTAACCTCTAATATTGGACTGTACCTTTAATACTCTTCACAGTTGAGATGGCGAGAGGATCGTTCCGATCTAGCTAGGGCCTCTCTAAATGCGTCTGGAACTATTGTCATAGGTCCATCTGTCAGCATGAATAAGACTGTAGACTCTATCTTGGCAGATAATTAGTTACCAATCGGTATTCAGCTGCTTAGATTCATGAATTCTAGACTCGTAATTATAAATCTGACTGTTACGTCTCTCATATAGTAACTACTCTATCAGTGATCGATAGCAGACCGACCGCCCACCGCCCTCGTTAGCCGCGCGGCTAATTCCGCTTTTGCCACCGCCTCCATGAAGAGCTCTCGTATCAAACCTTCGAACTCGCAGTCCTCTTCCTAAACAACCACCAGAGCCTTTGTCATTGACAGTTCTGGCGGGATGTCTTCATCGCGAGGCTTTGCCGATCACAATGGGGGTGGCTCAAAGCCATCTTCCACTGGACCTACAAAGAAGGCTGGTTTCGCTTTCCAATCTCGAGGACGGCCCTCCGATTCTCCAGCCAGCAAGAGTCGCTCCTTACCCCGTCGCCCACATCAGCTCGGCCATGACGATGACTCCTCCGACGAAGAGCGTGCACCCGTGCACGAAGAAATCTCGGGCTTTGATACGCATACTGGTCGCCAGATTACCGCCGATGGGCAAGCTGTTAGGGATACGAACAAACCACTCGTGATTCCAGTGACGAGTAAGAATAACTGGCGCGATCGCCCGGGCACGAATGTGAAGAAGGGCAAAAAGAACTTGTTACCGCGTGAAGTGCAGGCTATGCAAGAAGCGCAAAAGAACGGACAGGCTCCAGCTGGAGGAGCCGTTGAGACCGAAGGCCCGAGCATGGCGTATGGTCTTAGCTTCGCTCAGAAACCTTCTGACCAGGATGGGGAAAGTTCTGCCGTTAAAGAGGACCAGCCTATGCCTGATGCGCAACCAATTTCCAAAGAAGACCAGAAGCCTCTTACGGAAGATCAGATTGCTATGCAAGCTCTGCTGCGAGAGACTACCGGTGAAGTCGAGCGTCGGACAGATCTTGTGATTGAATCCTCTAAGCACGACGAGGATGATGAACCTTTAAGACGCCACGATGAGACCAGCTCTTTCCGAACAGATGTCGCTTCTCGCCCCGAACCCGCTACTTTGGATCAGTACAACGCTATCCCTGTCGAAGAATTTGGAGCTGCTCTCTTAAGAGGAATGGGCTGGAAGGATGGACAGTCTATCGGGCGTGGTGATTACAGCTCCAGCACGGCCGCAAAGAAAGCAAAGAATCCCGGTGTCCCAGAGCGACGCCCGGGGTTCTTGGGAATTGGCGCCAAGGATTCTGGAAAGGGCGCCGAAGTGGAGCTTGGTGCTTGGGGAAAGTCGGCCATGCGCAAAGCATCTAGGAAACAGGGCGAAGAAAACGAGGGTGGTAGCGTTGAGGGCGTCTACATGCCTGTTACGATGCGGAACAAGAAGACTGGCGAGTATATCACCGAGGAAGAGCTCGCAGACCTCAAGAAAGAGTCGTCCAAGTCTCAAGTCGACAAGGACGACTGGCGAGAGAGACGGGATCGCAACCTGGAGAAGAGCGGGCGGGAAAGGGACCGGGACCGGGACCGCGAGTACCGCAAACGCGACTATGACGACGACCGGTCTGATCGAAGGAATGGTTCCTCACGCAGGGATCGAAGCTCATCTGCCGGCCGTCATTCATCTAGACGCCCAAAATACGACGATGACGACAAAGGTCGAAGGGACGATCGCTCCTATCATGACCCAGACCGCGAACGAGAGCGGGATAGAGAGCGCCGTCGAGATCGTGATGATAGAGATCATCGCAAAGATCGGGACCGTGAGCGAGACCGAGATAGGAAATACCGAGATGATCGGTATAGCAGCTCTCGACACTCATCTCATTCATCTCGAAACGACCGAGATCGAGACCGCGACTCTCGTCGAAGTTGACGGGACGATTAGAGGACGATTAGCATATTTGATTTGATTGTTACGATAGAAGGGACTTCGCCAAAAACCCCTAAATCCTACTAAGTGCCTTTACCGCTTCTTCCGCTGGCCTATACGCTCTACCCCAATATCCCAAAATTCTCTTATCTAGGTAGGTACGTACGGTCACTGTACATAGTCTTTTTCCTCTACCAATGTAGTGCTTTCCTTTCTAAGATACCGCCGCTTTTCTGAGGGCGTTTAGAGTCAGGCTCACTGAGTAGAGTTCAGACCAGGCTCAGACTCGGAGAGCTAATCAGACTATTCACGTAGGCATAACTAACTAACTTAACTTAACCTAACTAAGTTAACTAGAGAACGCTTAGTAACGTGATTCCCGCTTGATCGAGCCTCCCCATAATCTGTACGATACCAAGTACTCCGTATTATCATTCAGATCATAACATATCAATAACAAGAATACTATATTGCTTGATTCTTAGTGTACGATAACTCTCTAGCATTAGAAACAGCCTAGGCAGATCGATATATTCAAAAAATGGTTATTTACTTACTAAAATTACGCTCTAATCGAGAGATGTATTGTTATGCCCTAAAGTATTCTTCGAGCCTATAAAGATACGTAGTATGATATATCTAGCACCAGGACATCTAAAGACCTCATAATTGGCCATAGGGGCGCCCAACCACCCAACCGAGTGGCTGGAAGTTAGTTAACGAACTGGTTAACTAACTGTTAAGCACCTAGTTTAACTCTAAAAGTAACATCACTATAGCGCCCCACAATATTATTTATTTCGTCAATCACTTTTAGGTGGCCCTTATTTTCCGATACAAGCCTAATTTTCATGTGTGTATAGAATGTGTGAGTGATAAAGAGAATGACCAAAGCAGTACGGAATAGAAAAATGCATCAGCAAGAAGAAAAACGAAAGAAAGATTAGGTCATACTTCCACATCAGCACCCAGTCCCCACATTTACAAAGAGAACAGGCATCGAGGTTGTAGATCACCGGCAGCGCGTAACTCTGCCAAGTCAAACTATGGGCCCCTACTGTCCGGGAGTTCATAGATCGCGGCGTTGACGTCCAATTCCGTTGGACCTTGGGCGGTGCGCGAACCTTGCTGGGTGTTGTTCCAGTTCCATTGGCCGGAATTAGGACGAGACGAGGTGCCACCAAATCCAGACGCTGATTCGGGAGCGGTCGAGAACTCACGCATCATCGGTTCTGGGCCACTAACAGAAGTGAAATTAGTGCCTGGAGCTCTGCCATAGTTGCTGTCGAGGTCACTCCTGCGGTTGTCATGATTGCTGCCAATGCTGTTGAATAAAGATCGTCGCTCCGCGTGCTCGTCCCGTGAGTATACGCGCTTGCGACCGATGACAAAGAGCAGTACGACCACAACAGCAATGAAAACAACGGCTCCGATAACAATGCCGGCAATCGCTCCGCCACTCAACCCACCACCGCCGCCGCCATTGGTTGCGGCACTGGTTGCACTTGAGTTGCTGGAAGTTGATGACCCACCGCCCTCGGCGGGTATGGATTGGCCGGGAACCACCATGTAAGGGTAGGTAAGAGCCTTTTTGTACTGCTCATCGAAAGTTTGTGTAGAATTCTGAAATTGAAAAAAAATAATAATAATTAGAGGCTTTCGCTGTCATGACCGAGTAGTTGTGTGAACTCACCGGGTTGATCACACCCACCATTCCGTTTTTGAGACATGAGCCAATTGCAGTACAGTAGAAAAACGTTGGCTGTCAAAATTAATTGTCAACCAATGTCCCTTCGAACATAGAGAACTTGCTTTTCTTACCTGAGTATCATTGATAACTATTGACCAGGTCGGCAACTTCGACCATCGGGAATGTTAGTTGCATTTGTCTAGAGCGCTCAAGTCGATAGCAGGCCATTCTTACCGGACCAATAACTTGACCATTACTCTCATTGAACTTGTCCATCATCCCAGAAAAGAAGACACCCTCACTAGCTGGCACACACGGAGCGTCAAAGTCTGCTTTCACGACTGAATGATTTGTCGGATTGAATTCGAAAACGACAACATCGCCGGGGTTGGCCGTAAGATTGTGCGGGACGTAGGCCTGAGGGCTTGACTTGGGTCCGACTTGAACAGTATGCGTTGCGATACCAGTCGATGTACTTGAGGATGAGGCAGGGAGTAGGGTCGTTGAACTGGTCGCTGCTGTCGTCTCTGAGCTGTAGTATTCTTCAGCATATCCTCCAGCCGACAAACCGATCGAGACCAGGAGTGGTCCAAGCACATGCCGTGCGAAGAGCATTTTTAAATGTCGTTAATCGTAGATGTGCTCTACACCACACGGCCAGTTTCTGAAGGGATGTGCAGAAGGAAGAAAATTTCCTTAGGATAGAAAAGAGCAGTATACGTCTGAATGTCTTTTTTTTCCTATTCGTTTTTAACCGACTAGTGTAACTATTCGTCAGATTACTAGAGAACAGCGCTCGCAGAGCGCCACACTAAGAAGACCCAGCGGGATAGACTTAAGGGGCCACATTGATAGAGTACCAAGCTATACTTCATTCAACCGTCTTGTATCTGTAATTGCTAATTGGCTGGCTAATTCTGCCTTTCCTGTGTGTCTAGACAATTCGTTGTCCATGGGATAGAAAATAAGCCTTAGCGTCACATCAGGACAGTTTGGATCCTACCGTCAACTTAAAAGCTGTTTTATGTCGTGCAGTATATTTGATCCACGGGATCGAAGATATTGTTCGAACGCTCAAGGTAGCTTTAATAATTTTGTAGCCCTATGGACCCTGTCTAGGCCCCTGGACGGGTCCTAACCGTCCGCAATGCAGACCGCCGCATCCCGCGGTCATTGATCCCAAACATCGAGACCGCTAGGTGGTCCTACCTACCGACTGGACTTCCTATGCCAGGTCTTAGCTTCCCGTTCCACTCTGATACTTTGGCTCTCGCCGCTTTTGCTCAACTGAGTAGATCTGAGCACTAACTATGTAACGTCCCTGATCAGTTTAGGAAAAGATCAATAGGCGGCTCAACAAGAGCTAGTCTTTCCTCCTAATGTACGTCGGAATTGTGTAAATCACGTATGTAAATTAACAGCAGAATACTCCAAAACACCGGGACCTCCTACTTAAATTATGCATACTGCGTTTGATTCTTTGCAGGACCACAGGACCGCATTTATCCGTAGTAATACGGTCCTTGATAGAAGGGTACGTACGTCTAACTATATAACTTATATCATAAATCACACAGCTCGTTACTAGAGCGTTCTATAGCCTTATTTACTAGCCTTATATTATACGAATGGGGGTGATTTAGGAGATTAGCTATAAGATTCTAGGTCTTAAGATTAGTCTTAAAATTGGTATTGATATTATAGATTATATTTAAATCTCAGCTTAAGTAATCTTATTAGCTAGTTGATTTAAATCTATTTTAATCGGTTTCCTGTGGTAAAATCGAGATTCTGCCGGTTTGAAAACCGCTGACTCCGTACCTGCTAGCTCTTTGTGCCCGCCCACACCGCCCGCCCTGCAAGCTTGTCGCGCGGACTTTAGGAACAACTCCACTCATTCTGCAAGCTTACAATCCCCGCCACAATGTCGAAGAGGCAAGCCGAGATTCCTCTCGACGAGAACTATCCCGGATCGCCTGCGTCGAAAAAGGCACGCGTGGAGGATGACGCTGAAGGCGAGTTCCGCAACGGCAGCCCACCTGCGCAATACCCCGGCGACCAGGTGATGGGTCCAGACAAGCGCAATGGTGCAGATATCTCGACAACTACAGAATTAGAGGACCAGGAGCTGCAGGATGCGGCAGACGATATTTTAGAATCCTCTGATATCGACGAAGAGATCTCCGCTCTCAGCGCGCCAAAACGACAAGCTCAGCCCATGGAAGGTTACGATGACCTCTATCTTGACACCGTCAATCGCGGAGTGTTGGATTTCGATTTCGAGAAGCTCTGCTCGGTCAGCCTCTCGAATATCAACGTGTATGCCTGTCTCGTCTGTGGCAAATACTTCCAAGGTCGCGGTCCCAAGTCGCACGCCTATTTCCATTCCCTCGAAGACAACCATCATGTCTATATCAACATGGGAACCAAGAAGGTCTATGTCTTGCCAGAGGGGTACGAGGTGCAGAGTAAGAGTTTGGAGGATATCAAATATGTGGTCGACCCTGTCTTCACAAAATCGGAGGTCGTCAAGTTGGACAAGGAAGTGCATGACGCCTGGGACCTTTCAGGGTCTAGGTACAGACCAGGTAAGACACCCTCCTCTGTCACTGATGAGACATGTCCGTATACTGATTGGTGCAGGATTTGTCGGTATGAACAACATCAAGGCCAATGACTACCTGAACGTTGTCGTACAGCTTTTGGCGCATGTCCATCCCATCCGAAACTTCTTCCTTCTCCACGAATTCCCGACACCAGGCACTCCTGAGCTCGCTCTTCGCTTTAGTACTCTTGTACGCAAGCTTTGGAATCCAAAGGCATTCAGGTCCCATGTTTCGCCGCATGAACTGCTACAAGAGATCGCAATGCGGTCATCAAAGCGCTTTACCCTCAGCCAACAGTCCGACCCCGTGGACTTCCTATCTTGGTTCCTGAACAACCTCCATCTTGCCCTGGGCGGTTCCAAGAAACCGTCTTCCACGCCCACGAGTGTTATCCAAGCTGCTTTCCAGGGTCAGCTTCGGATCGAAAGTCAGGCTATTACCGCACACTCCGATACCCAAAACGCCCGACTAGTGTTCACAGAATCTGGTGACATCAAGAGCCAAGTCACGCCCTTCCAAATTCTCACTCTCGACCTTCCTCCAACTCCACTTTTCCAATCGGCGAACCGGGAGTCTATCATTCCACAGGTACCTCTGACCACTCTACTGAACAAGTACAATGGCCGCGAGGCATCTGAAAAGATGGCTCATCGTGTCCGACACCGCCTCCTCCATCCTCTCCCGCCTTACCTCTTCTTCCATATCAAACGGTTTAGCAAGAACCGTTTTGTTAGTGAGCGCAATCCCACTATCGTCACTTTCCCCTCCCCACGCTCTCTCGACATGTCACCTTATGTCGAGCCCAACCCATCTATCTGCCCACCTAGTGAGCCAATTCTCTACGATCTCGTTGCCAACATCATCCTCGACCCTTCAGTCGCCGCACCCGGTGCTACCGAAGATGCGGCCGACAAGGGCGTGAACGCTGCCTCTGGTGCTGGAGGCTCCTCGTCGGGAGCTGGTGCAGCCACTGAAAAAGTCTCTTGGCTTGTACAGTTGCACGACAAAGCAGTATCTGCAGAGAACGCGCACCATATCGGTGGCGCAGAGCAGCAGCAACGAAATTCGGAGTGGCTTGAGATTCAAGATCTATTCGTCAAGCGTGCTGAGAGCGAGACTTTGTTCACACGCGAGGGCTACTTGATGGTCTGGGAACGGAGAAAGGCTCCCGCGCAGAAGGCGAAGGGCAAGGCAAAATAAGTAATATATTGATTTGATCATACTTGGGGGAGTTGGATTGGATGATTGTGTTAAGTAAGGGATTGGGCGGCGTAATCTTCTTTCCGACGTCTACATGGACAGACTCGATTTTCCATTTACGTCGTTTGCCAAGCTGGTGTACTACTAGAAATATGATGAATTAACGCTGACTAGCATGCCCTCAACCATGTAGACTATCCAATATTGATGCATGAATCCATTGCCCACGCCATAGAATGCAAAATTGCCAACCCTTTCGACCCGGGTAAGGTTATCACAGCGTGCCCCAGCCACAAAACTTCCGGCCTATTCTCATCGTTGAGCCGACCAAGAATCCCCAAACACCTGCTCTAAGAGCAGCCTGCATCCCTCGCATGAGAATCATTCTGCCGCTGTATGCGAGAATGTCGGACCATGAGTTGCCACCAAACCACAAACCAGCGGGGTGGAGATCCGACGCACCGACTGTCGCGGAGGGATGCGAGGCTAGATAGGAATGCGCCAATGACCGAAGACAAAGGGACTCGATCGGTGAGAGAATAATGGTGCTTATGAATGCGGCAAGATGGGACGCGAGCGAATCGACGGGGTGGGCAGAGAGAAGAGTAACTCGATGGGCTCCAGACAGGCTATGCGTTCCTGCAAGGCGAGAGCCAATTGGTGGAAGTTGGTCACCAGGAGTTGTTCGAGTTCCTGCATTTCGTGTGGTTCCGACAAGTGATGATGGCTGTCCATCTTGTTCCTCCTCGGCCGGTTCTTCAACTCCATCTGGGAGAAGATTGGGTATATTTGAGGCTGGAGTTTCCTCGGCCAGGTCGGGAGGGGGCTGATTGAAATTTGTGCTCCGTTGAACCGGGTTCCGGGGGATAGGCTCGAAAGCAGGCATCTCTTCAGGAGTTGTGCTGCTTGTTTGGGTGTTCGTGTTCGATAGTCCATCATGCTCTGTTGACAACGGTGATTGTGAAGCCTGCTGCTGGGCTTGACTCAAGATCAGTGCTTCGAGGAAATCAGCGATTGATCTTCGATCCATGGCGGTTGAAGGAGGGCGCAGCCCTGTGGTCCCACGACCCATTCTTGGAAGAGGCGAATTGCCAGTTGGAGTCTGATTTTGGGTATTGCGGTTACGGTTGCCTAGAAGCTCTAGCTGCATTGTAATAATGTCGGAGCTCTGATGAATCAACGATGCTCGAACCCGCGGCGAAGTAGGCGGTGATGTGTCGGGGGATGATGGACGAGAAAACAAGGTATTAGCACGAGAACTATGTCGGTCTCTCGTTGTGCTACTCGGGCTATCCCCAGGTTGAGCATTGATAAGAGAGCTTTGCGATATGGAGTTTTGGGAAGCTGCGCTCGTCCTACCAAGCGTTGCCATTGCAGAGAAGTAATCGCTGCTCATCTCTCCAGGAGATTGTGAGATACGATTTTCGTTTGTGAGGACTTGATTGATGCCCAGATCCAGCTCCTCTGTTACTTGATCGTCCTCAGCGATGGTAGGCAGGTCAAGACGTGTCATTTCAACCGCATTTGTGCGAGCAAGGGCGCCAGATACTCTGCTGAGAGCCGCATCAGATGTTTCTCCGGCAAGATTGTTGCGAAGCTGAACTTCTTCAAGCTCATGCTGCAAAGATTCAATTGAATTTCGCAGATTTTGTATTCTCTCTTGATTCAAGGTATCAGGAGCTTGCGGCTCTGAGGCCGAGTTTGAAAAGAGACCAAAAAGGGAGAACACCCAACCCTGGAAAACAGACAATTCGCACTTGATATCTTCAAGCAGAGGTAATCTCGCGCGGCGGGTCTCTTCCTCTGAACGACGGCCTAAAGTCGGCACAACCCAATCGACGAGGTTCTCATCATATGCAACCCGAATCGAAAGCTCGTCTGCAAGCATTGGCTTAGGCAGTTGGCGACGAATCAGTCTATAGATCCGTTCCTCAAGATTTGGGCGTAGATAGAAAGCATGGAGGAAAGTCAAGACTCCAGGGGAAGCCAAGAGTCGTACAATAAATCCACCAATGGACACAATGGAAAATTCAGTAGGTAGCGACGGCATCTGAAGTAGAGACCCCTCGCCGAAGGGAGTCAGAAGCTGAGCACTGGGTAACGATTTTGGAGGTACGAGGGCGAGAGATTGAAGCAAAGAGTACATGTATGCCTCGACAGAAAGAAGGAGTACTGTGCTCCTTACTCTGCAGCAGAAGTGATTAAAATCTAGAGCTCCAGCAGAGGGTGAGCAGGACTTACGCCGAGAATGTGAGTATGAATAGTGCCCGGGATCCAAGTGAGAGCTTGTCATGGCCCGTGAAATCAAGGAGGTAGTCCCGGGCTGTCGCAAACACACGCTTCAACGGATTATCTCTGGCAATCGCTAACCCACTGGAAACTGCCCATGCAGGTATACCAGCAAAGTAGAAGCCGAGGACGCCCGTTGCCCCACGTTCTGATCGAATCACATCAAGCAGAGCATCGTGGGTATAATGTTTGTATGTCTACATGAAAATACTCATATAAGACCTCATGAACCGGAACTTCAATGTTTTGAACTTACCTGAATTCTTCCTGTCAAAGAAGAGGACCACCAAGTGCCGAAAAACACAAAAAGCTGATCAAGTGTGGTGATCACGAGGCCGAAATCGTTCTCGGTCGCGATCTGGTTGATTTTTTGTTGTTCATCCGAAGGGCTGGTATTACGGTCCTCGCCACTGACGACGATTCCCATCGTGGAGAGAATATCATTTTTCGCTCTTCGGAGTTCCCGTCCAAGGGTTTTAGATTCCGGATTAACTGGATGACCCCGAGCGTCATACTGCTGCATGTAGTCATCCGAATAGACATTCGACGCCCTCCGCACTGGATTGGAAGGGTCCCCTGTTGCATTTTCTGGAAGTTCATAGGGTGACCGCCCCTTGGGAAGAAGTAAGTACCATGACCGTTAAAGTAGATGCGAAAATGTTCAATGATTGGAATGGAGTATGTCGATATGACCAGAACAGTCATGATCAAATCAACGGTCTTGTCGCAACCAAATTTTCGGAGGGCATTTCCGAGAAAAACAGATTGAACAAGGCTCGAAGTCATTTAGAACACCGACCAAATGAATGGCAAGCACATTTGAGGATGAGGAGCGATGGACGACACCAGAGGGGGCGCTTACCAAAGCGAGGCGGTTCAAGTAAGCCTGTCGGCCCATCGCGAGAAAACACACACCAGATCCTCGCGGGTTTCAGGATCTCCACGGTTTCCTTGTCTCTAACATTCGTCTCTCATGTCGCAGCCTCCGTGGATGAGACATGAAGGAAATCAAACAAGTGCTGATGAGGCGGCGAGGATGTCCACGTGCCTGTGGTAGCGCCTGGAGCGGCAGCCGCGTTTCGTGCACGGGCCCTATCTTATCGCTCTGCAAACACTGCAAACTCAAAAAAAGTTGGCCGAGCTTTTCGCGGTCTCCGACTTTCCAAGTGGGTGTATGGCGTGAAGTGTTGACAGGCTGTCGTACGAATCATGTCCAAGGCCATTGTCAAAACTACATTCGAGGCGTCTCGCACGCTGCGCCCTATTTATACCGGCGGCAGCACGTCGCTCGACGCTAGCGGTCGCATCTTGCTAACCTGTGTGGGCGAAGATGCTCTGATCGTGGATTTGGAGACTGGTGACCAGCTCGCCAGTCTGGAAGGTGTAGGTTTTGCTGTCTAGTCTGTCCGACTTGCAGAATGGTCACTAATCTCGTTTCATAGGACGGGGAAATTATAACAAGCTTGGCCAGTATGTTACGCAAAGAAGTTTGGTCAGGTCGACTGCTGACGTTTCTTTAGTTTCGCCCTCTGCATCGCACGCCATCGTCTGCTCCCGGTCAATGTCTATGCGCATCTACTCGCTTTCGCCTTTCGACGAGAACTCCAAGACCATCGAGGCCGAACTCGTCCGAACTCTGAAGCCACACACCGCGCCCGTCATCTCAACCACAGTTGACCAATCCAGTACTCTTCTGGCTACTGGTGCTGCGGACGGTAGCATTAAGGTCTGGGATATACGCGGTGGTTATGTCACGCATAATTTCAATGATCGCGGCATCATCTCTGCTCTTTGCTTCTTTGAGGTCTCTATTTCAGAGGATACGAAACCGGCTAGCAAGAAGAAGTCCAAGAGGCAAGATAATGACGAGGATATGGAAGATGCTGCCACTACTGCTACAGACTCCACGGTGGGATTCCGACTTGCAAGTGGTTCCGAGGAGGGTAAGGTGCGGGTGTGGGATTTGCATAAGAGAAAGTCCATTGCTGCACTGGAGTCGCATGTCTCTCTTGTGCGCAGCCTCTCTTTCTCCCCGACAGAGAATGCCCTCCTTTCCGCGTCCCGCGATAAGACCGTGATAATTTGGGATGCACGTACATGGAAGACCCGCCGGATTATTCCCGTCCTCGAAAGTGTGGAAGCTGCCTCTTTCATCGCCGACAGTGGGCTGTGCGTCATCGGTGGAGAGAACGGCAAATTGCGAGTTTGGGACTGCAATCGAGGAAGCGAGGTCACCGCAGAGCAGGAGGCCGGAGAAGAATTCGAGACCATTGTGGCCATCCAGTACTCCCCGAACCTGCCTTTCGTCATGACTATTCATGCGGATCAGACGATCCGTCTCCACTCCGTCGAGCTGCTGTCTGATTACAAGCCAGGATCGACCATTGAGCCATTGGAGATCACGCGCCGAATTTCTGGAAATGATGACGAATATATCGATCTGGCTTTCGCTGGTCCTGATCGCTCGATGCTTGCTCTTGCCACGAACACAGAGAGCATTCGCTTGGTGTCCGTGGCTCCCTCGGAGGACCGTCCGTCCACCCAGGGTGAAGAATTCTTCGGTGCTGACATTCAGCATCTGGAAGGCCACGAGGATATCATTATCTGTCTTGATGTAGACTGGTCTGGTCACTGGTTGGCAACCGGAGCGAAGGATAATACAGCCCGCCTCTGGCGCCTCGACCCCAAGACTTCTTCTTTCCAGTCTTTTGCCGTCTTCACTGGACACGCCGAGTCACTAGGCGCAATTGCTCTGCCACGGGTACCACCCCCGACCGGAACTCCCGCCTATAACGACCCAGTCAATCACCCACCTGCATTCCTTATGACCGGCTCCCAGGACCGAACCATCAAGCGATGGGATACAGGCAAGCTCGGTCAGCTCAAGAGTGATAAGCCTCACTCTCCCAAGGCTGTCTACACTCGTAAGGCGCACGAGAAGGATATTAACGCCTTGGACATCGACTCTGCATCTGCTCTCTTTGCATCCGCTTCCCAGGATCGTACCGTCAAGATCTGGGACGTGGAAGAGGGAGCTGCAGTGGGTATTCTGCGTGGGCACAAGCGAGGTGTCTGGTCAGTGCGGTTCGCCCCGAAGAACACTCCTATCGTCAATACCGAAGATGGGACCAGCACAAGTCGCGGCCTAGTTGCTACGGCATCTGGTGATAAGACAGTCAAACTCTGGAGTTTGTCTGACTACACTTGTCTCCTGACATTTGAAGGCCACACAAACAGCGTCCTCAAGGTGATCTGGCTCCCGCCTCCTCAAATCTCCAAGAGTGACGAGGACGAGGAGGACGAAGCATCGACCGGCAAGAATGCTATTCACACAAGGCCCCTTCTAGCCTCCGCTGCTGCTGATGGGTTGGTCAAGATCTGGAACCCCTACACTGGCGAGGCCGAGACAACCCTGGACAATCACACAGATCGAGTCTGGGCCCTTGCTAGCCCAACGCCATCTGGGTCCAGAAGCGATGTCAAGCGAACCTCTTCCAAGGTTAACAGCACACCTTTTGCCCTTGTCAGTGGATCCGCCGACTCGACGGTAACTTTCTGGACTGATACAACCTCCGCCACCTACTCCGCTGCTGTGAATGCCGAGTCCGAGCGCATTGAGCAAGATCAGCAACTGCAAAACCACATTCGCGCCGGCAACTACCGCGAAGCCATCACCCTTGCTCTCCAGCTCAACCACCCTGGCCGCCTGCTGTCCCTTTTCACCGCTGCCATTGACGCCGCTGAAGACCCGACCCGGTCCGAAGCAGAACGCGCACTCGCAGCCAACAGCTTGACCGGTAACCCCGCTATTGACGAGGTTCTCCAAACTCTGGGCACCTCTAACCTCCGCACACTGCTCCTGCGCGTCCGTGATTGGAACACGAATGCACGCACATCGCGTGTCTCTCAACGCATCCTTTACGCTCTCTTCCGTTCATACCCTGCCTCGACTTTCGTCGAGCTGGCCACGACATCCGTGCAGGGCAAGAATGGCCGTGCCGGAGGCGGCTTGAAAGATATCATGCAGGGCTTGGCCGCGTATACCGAGAGGCATTACAAGCGTATCGAGGAGTTGGCTGACGATAGCTACCTGGTCGAATGGGTGCTTAATGAGATGGACGGCGGTGTTGGTCTTGGTGGTCTGATGGATCTGAATATCAAAACTGATGATGTCAATGGAGACCTGGAAGAGCATGAAAAGGATGTGATTATGTTGGAGGCATAAAATCTTGTGTATACCTATTGATTGGCGCATTATCTCTGGGAGTACCTGGTTGGGAGTGGTTTTACCAAAATTTAGACATTTGCAATTCAAATCATCCTTCGTGTATCCTTCCCGTATGAATAGTCCTCTGATCTGCCAACAGGCTGGTCCCGGTATTTGAATTCGCTGATGAGGGGTTTCTGCCTGGTGTCCTCTAATTTACTCACTGTATCTGCTCCACTTTAAAAAGCTTAGCGCCCCACTTCGGTATATATGCTTGTCATTTGTTATCCTTACCTTTGCCTTCTACAGCCTCCCTCGCACCTCGTTCGCTCAAAGTGCCCATACTCTCAAGCTACCATGATTTACCTCCACCCACATCTTACTATCAGTATCTACTCACAGAAATCACTATGACACGAAGTGAATTCAAGGCCCACTATCTCCCCCGCCTGGTAGGAACTAGGGTCACTCACTACCTCTCTAAACTTCGACCCCCTACCACAGCTATCTGCCGTCTCTACCTCTACGGCCTCCCCTCCCGGCGTCCCTTCTTCGGCCTCGCCCCCTCCAGGGACTTGCTGCTCATGGATAATTACGAAAAAGCTCTCGGAGGATGCTATCCTTCTTGACCAGGAGGATGTTGATATGGGCACTGGGACTCCTATGACAGTTGGTAAATTTCTTTACCATCTAGAGGAGGACCCAGGGCAGATAGCTTCTATGAGAATCTATTATTAGATTCCTCTCACTGATACCGAGGACGCTGATTTGGTTACACTAGCCCGGCAAATTCAACCTACTGGAGCTGAAGTATGTGGTGAACCAGAGGCGTTCAAGCAATTGATGAGTCAAGGCTGTACCTCTGTCCCATGGCTCCTTGGTCACAGCAAAGGAAAATACAAGGGCAACATGATCGACTTCCTGGTGGCTACATCACATTCCTCGTATGGGAAAAGGTACCCGGGGACCCTCTAACAGAGGAATTTTTCTGGAGCTTAGATGCCCCTACAAGGGCTGAGACTCGAACCAAGTTTCAGGTTGTCTATAGGTTAGTTCACGCATACTAAATATAACACTCCTCAGCAGACGCTAATATCATTTATAGGGAGATGCTACGTTGCGGTGTGGTGCCCAGAGCTAGGCGCAATATCGAAGATCATCTATGACCAGTCTACTGGCAATATGTACGTTGATAGCCCTACGTATCAGGAATATTCACTAATGGGTTTAGTCATATTTCGGGCTTCCAAATGGGATGGCCTTTCCTGGATCCTCTTGAATGGTCAGACACCTGTTTTGTCCAGTATAGGCTAGCGAAACGACCTAACAAGATGGATTAGGCTTCTCGCAGGGATGAATGGACGTTGTGAGCTTATTTGAAGTAATATTGAATAGTTGTTAGCTCCAAATCAATTCTGCTTTTTAGCTGAATTTAATCCTGATTGAGATCCCCGAATGAGCACGAACCCGATATCACGTTTGATGGCGCATACGGCGCTAACGCAAAGGAAGAGAAAGGGAACCAATCTATTGGGCTATCTAGAGCGTAACAAGAAGGACACCAATCTCGCTGGAAGAGAGAAGGAAAGAAGAAGCCAAAACCACTAGAGCAAGGTCTCAACTAGTACCTCGCTATCTTGTCATGTTCGCAAGCTAGAGTTTACAGAAATTAAGATTGATGGATTGTTAATATGATAGAGCACAAATCAAAGGTGCCTTCCCTTGTCTACGGCTTGAATGCGCCGACAGATTTCAAATTATCCTGTCATCGAGGGTAAAACGTCATAGGATATGATACAACAAACGCCTAAGCATGTCGTCCATTAAGCACTCCGAACGATCTTGTCGTTGTCGAAGTCGACTTCCTTCACACCATCTTTCGTGATGATCTTTACAAGGACCTATTCGAATAGAAAATTAGTGACTCGGCAGGCAAAAGAGGCCGCGGATGTACATACGCCCTTGTAATCGATCGGCAACCGCCGCTTGAGCTCATCTGTGCACATTCCCAAAAGCTTCATGCCTTGCTCCAGATCGATGTTGGGGTTATGGTGTTTGTCCAAAAGGGAAAGGCAGTAGTATCTACATATGTTAGCACGGAGAATCCAACCTAGGCGGATTCAAGGTCCCGCGAGGAACACAACGTACTGGGCATATCCGTGGGCAGCGTATGGTACGGGAGCGAGCGAAGCCAGATAATCGATCCAGTAAAGATGAGGTTGCTCTGTGGTTGGATCCATGCCTCCAAGGAGCAGGTTGACTGTGTAGGGGCTTCGTGATCGCAAGCTGCGGGCCAGCTCTCCTCGGACAAAGTTGGCAACGGCGGCTGGGCTGAGCTCGGTATCGTTGCGCATCGAATACAGTTGAACATTGGCTTGGATGAACTCGGCGAATTGCACTAGTCACGATCGATGGTCAGAATCCTTGCCTTGTTCCGCCCGTCGGTTGCCGTGATGGTCGCTAAACATAAGCTACTCACCGGTGTCACCAGCTTCTCCGCTGAACGCCATCAATGTGTTCTTGTTGAGCTGCCGCGTCTTATCGTCCTCGGCCTTGATGATCGTAGGGCCTCGCATTATGGCCTTGGATGCGGCCACAATGACGAAGTCCTTACCAGTGATGCCCAAGAGAACGTCCCTGCATGGTCTGTTAGCAACAGAGGCCGATTGAATGAATGGAGGGCATAACATGCTTACATATTTGCAGCAGTACTAGATCCAGTTCCGACAAGTAAATAGAAGGGTTAAGGCGAGTGAAGGTGAAGAAGGGAAATGAGAAGGTTGGTGGTTGATGGTTGATGACCGCGCGGCGAGCTTGACGCCTGGACTGGGGAGGACGGGAGCTCTCAGCTACCCTGCTGACTCAGCCGCCGCTTAGCGCCTTTTCTCCGAAAAAAAAAGTTGTCTCCGCCCGCAAGTCCTCGACCGCGACGACGACGACGTTTACTGTGAGGTGAATTTTGCACACACAATTAACTAGGAATTTACATTGGAGGTCTTCTATTGAAGGTCACCATGTCTTCCTTCTTTACCGTCCCCGCTTCTCAACGCAAGCGCAAGAGAGAAGATCGCGCCGCCGCTCCAGCAACCAAGAAGAGAGGCGTTGATGCCAAAAATGACGCTGCAGGAAGTCGCCGAGCCCGTGATCGCGAAGAATCTATCTCTGGAAGTGACCTGGATGATGATGAAGACGGGATGGAGTCCCTGGTCTCCGGTTCAGAGTCGGAATCAGACTCTGATAAAGGCGAAACGGCCGCAGACCGGAGATTGAAACTCGCTGAGCGCTATTTGGACAACATCCGAGAAGACGTCGAGGATACAGTGGGCTTCGATGCCGCCGAAATTGATCGAGACTTGATTGCGGAGAGATTGAAAGAGGATGTGGTATGTTGATATCGATATAAATATTCCAATGCTTCAATGGCTAACAACAATTAACATTAGGACGAATTCAAAGGACGCACTTTCCGCCAGATTGCCTCCCATCTATCTTTCTCTGAACCCTCTCACTCATTTTTCCGCTCCGATACCCAGTCGACTACTTCCATCGCCGTTCATCCGCCTTACGTTTACACCGTGTCGAAGGATAAGACTTTGATCAAGTGGGAGTTGGCCACACCAACCGTACCGGCGACTACTGAAACGAATGGATCGTCGACACGGCCTCCTCGTCCGCAACGCAAGAAGCCCAGGCGGGTTAAATATGCCCGGGGTGTGCGCAAGATCGCTGAAACAGGCGAAGAGTCCGGTCATACTGGAAGTATCCTGTCGGTCGCTGTTTCACCCTCGGGCAAATTCGTTGCTACTGGTGGTGCCGATAACCGTCTGGTCATTTGGGATGCCGATACCTTGACCCCTATGAAGACATTTTCACAGCATCGTGACTCTGTGAGCAGTCTGGCATTCGCTCGCCACATCTCAACTATGAGCTCCGGAGAGCAACTTTTCTCGGGATCATACGATCGTACCTTGAAGACTTGGTCGATCAGCGGTGCTGGCCACGCCTATGTCGAAACTCTCTTCGGCCATCAGGATCATGTTACCTCAGTCGCAGCCATGACCATTGATCAGTGTGTTTCAGTCGGAGCTCGGGACCGTACAGCCAGGTTGTGGAAAGTTGTGGAGGAGTCGCAGCTCGTATTCCGTGGTGGTGCATCCAAGAAAGCACCTTACATTGAGAGCAACATTGACTGCATTGCTCCGCTTCCTCCCAATCATTTCGTCACAGGTTCCGACTCGGGATCCATCTCGCTATGGTCCATGCACAAAAAGAAGCCTCTTTACACGATTCCTTTGGCCCACGGTCTGGATCCTATGCCTCCCCTGGACGAACTCTCCCCCGAAGTCGACCCGGAGACTGCTGCTCGCAATACCCGTCACATGAGGCGTATGCCTCGCTGGATCACCGCCCTCACAACTCTTCCTGGAACTGATGTTGTCCTTAGCGGCAGCTGGGATGGCTGGGTTCGTGCGTGGCGGATCTCTGACGATAAGAAGACCATTATTCCATTGGGCCCAGTTGGCGCAGGCTCCCTAGGTCAGGTTGCTCCCGACACACCGTCGAAACAGCTCAAAAATGCTCTTGCGCTCGACACGACCCCCGATCCTGAGAGTATGGAAGTTGAGAAGCTTGAGGACGAGGCACAAGAACCTCAGCCCTTGATTAAGGGTGTGATCAACGACATCGCCGTGTTTGAGCGTCGTCCCGAACAAGCTTCGTCTTCCACAAAATCGTCATCCAAATCTCAGAAAGATTCAGCGACCGAGGCTCGAGGTCTATGCATTGTGGCTGCAGTTGGCAAGGAGCACCGCTTGGCCCGATGGAAGTGTTACGCCAACAACTACGATCAGGGCAACGCTCCTGACGGTCGGAATGGCGCTGTTGTTTTTGAAGTTCCGTTCACTTCCACTGATTCTATTGTGGAAACCGATGTATAGAAGTTTCTAAGCCTGAGGGTTTGACGACTTATTCTTCAGAGCGTTGCACGACGTGGTTTTGGGGGTCGGAGTCGGAGTTTTTACCTGTATTCTACTCTATTGCATACATATTGCAGACATCATCTTTAAGAGATCATCAACCACCAAAAGGACTTTCTTATATGACACCTTGATCTCATTCGTGATTCTTTAAGATAGATTCTTTAGGTAATGCTTAGATTCATCTTGTTATTCTCGCAACAAAGTAGGCCTAATTTCGGGCGGATCTCGTTCTCATGCCCATGATCATCGTTCTGATCTATAGATCACGTGAGGCGCTGACATCGTGAACTTGCTCCTGCCGCGTAGCCTTGCAACCTTTGATCACCCTTCCAGCAGAGGTACATCTTCACAAAACCGAACACTATGACGCTATGAACACATCAAGATATTCTGCATCTCGACAGAAATCATGCGACCAATGCTCAACCTCAAAGGCAAAATGTGATCGCCAGTCTCCCTGCGCAAGATGTGCTAAACGAAGTCTCTCGTGTGTCTATCCCAAAGTACCTTCTGGCTCTGGTGAATTTCCCGGTGGCCAAGCGCAGGATGATAGTCTCGATGGCTCTGATCATGGAACAAGAACATCATTTACTAGTTCGCGCCACGAAGTGCTTCTAGCCATCAGCACAGATGATCTGGCCGAGAGTTCTCTCAACTTTGGGTGCCTGGACTTACTCTGTCCCATCAATGTGGAGGATATTAGCAATCGCTGGCTGAACCCCTACATTCCTGGTCCTGAGCAAACCATAAAGTCTTATCCCGTCACTGTCATAAACTATATTTGGCGGATATTGAACTCGTATGCTGCCAGTGCATCTCGTGGACGCGGTATACTCCCGTTCATCCACCCCGCACAAATGAACGGCCAAACAGCAAGTTCACCTCTGAATACTTGCTTGAGTCTAATACGGATAAGCGAGCATCCCTTACCGGGCACCGAAAGTGCTGCTGCTCTTGTTCTTCAACGAGAAATGGAGAGTATAGCCGCAACTCGAGAAAAGTACGATGACATGGCGCTTCTAGCTGCTTATCAAGCGTATCTCATATATGCACTAGTGTTATTCTTCCGGCTGAGTCAAGGCTCGAGTGCTTTCTTTCGCCAAGCAATGATGACACTACAAGAGCTAGCGTGCTCTACATCTCGTCGAGGCCTTGTGTGCACAGCCGATCGACATCATACGCGTCCTAAATGGGAAGAGTGGATTGTCACTGAATCGAAGAGGCGCACACTTTATGTGATGTACCTTTTCGACAGCATACTTTCCTCGCAGGAGAACCTCCCCACCTTTCTGGGTACGGAGTTACGAGGGCTTCCCGCTCCGGCAAACAAACTCATGTGGCAGGCACAAGCACGACGGCAGTGGGAGAAGGAGTACAATGTTTCTCTGACGGAGTGGACGAGGCAATATCTGACTATTGACGAGCTTTGGCCCATGCCACCAGGTCTAGATGCTGCTGATATTGCTGAAAGACGCGATAGAGTCAACCGCTGGCTTGAAAACATGGATGAATTCGGGACTATGCTCTTTGCAGTTACGAGTTGCACTCATGGTTGATTATGGAAAGGTTTCTACTTGAACACTCGCATTGTTTCCCACATACCAGTGTGTTCATGATCAACTCAAGCCGTCATTGCCATTCAATTCAACTGTTGTTAAGTACTTCTCATTTTGGAGAAGTAGTCTCCAGCACGACCTTCGACAGCGCCTGGGTCTGGCTGAAGGGCAGCACGAGGACGTTACGCGGAAAGGCATAAAGTGCTCAACAGTTATGCACCGTTACGCCTGTCCCGAAGAAAGTTAAAAAGTCAAACAAACCCCACAAAAAGATCTTATCCGGTATAAAATCCCAACGGTATTGATGTGTTACGACAACTGTGTACATGCCGTCGCACATAGTTCGACCAAGTGGATCCTCACGGGATTGAAATTGAGGCTCTGAGCGCCGAGACCGTTAGGCCAGCCTATCTCGATATATGTATGCATACGCCCTCGACCACGACTCGAGGAGTATATTAGAAGTTAGTTACGGATTAGTGATTACTCGCTAGTTCACTGGGGCCCTGGTGAATCAATCATGCAACTAGTCACAAGTGTAGTTTTGGCAATTACCGTTCGGCTTCTCCCGGTGGATCATAGCGGAGCCAGGGGCGGTACTAGCCCCCTCGGCAGTCCTGCTAACTTGCTACAGCACGGTACTAGTCTCCGCCGTTCAAACTCACCCTCAACGACTCGTACAGACTTTGATGACCTTACCCAATATGGTTAGGTTTTCACGTGAGGTCCGATCGAGGGGTTGAGGACGTTGTGGCAAATGCCGACCAGGGGGCGTTTCCAGGGGAAAATAAGTCCCTAACTACAGTCAAGCCTCACTGTTTAAATATCGGGTCTCACTGTTAAGGCCCCTATTGCCATTTGGTCATGAAATCCAGTGTCAAACGTGATCACTATGGCGTCCGATCCCAAATTTGTGAAGGCGGTTCCCACCACCAAGCAGCGAATAAAACGGGTATCAGGAGACTTTCTGTGGGTCAATTACCAGGATGATAAGTCCCAGAACCGTGAAGCCGTTCGATCGAAACAATCCTTTGTACGAACGAGGCATCATCGATTGCAAAGAGAGAAAAAATCGCTTCAATCGAAATTAATCGCACCACCCGCCACCAAGCGTCGGCCTCCAACATCCAAGACCAGTGTCCTCGGTGAATCTACATATGGTCGCTATGATCTATCGAGTAATCAAGACGACGATGATCATTCTCCTGAGCAATCTGTCATATCGCCATCCCTCGAAGTGGGGGTCCTGGACGGAGTTCCCGATCTAGTCATCCATACGAAGCATAATCCGAATGTGTACTTCCAACACTGTGAGTACCAACCGCATCTGACGTAGCAAGAGTCCAACTCTTCTGCGGTTTGAATGGCAAAAAAAAATTAATTAATCAACTACTAGATCATGTCTTTTCGGCGAGATCATGCTTTCCTCTTTGCCCTAACGAACTGACCTTCTGGTTCTGGAGGAAAGTGCTCGACGACCCCCCTTTGATGCAAATAAAGCTATCAATCAGTGCTTCTCACCGAGCAGCAATCCTCAAGGCTTCGGGAGCCCCTGCTTCGATTGTGCAGAAACCCACGCAGGATACGCTTCGCCTTCGTCTTGGAATGATCAAATCAATTCAAGAGATCTTTCGGAATGAAAGCAAATTATACACCGAGTCAACGGTTTTCGCCATATCTCACCTGATTGTTTCCGAAGTGAGTGTCTTTCTATATATAATTTCTAAAGAGGAAGAAGGCTTCGTCGATCAGCACTCCGTTTACTAACGCAAAATGACCAAGGGCTTTGACGGTAATATAGAAGCCGTCGAGGCGCATATGAATGGAATGATAAAGATAATAGCCGTGACAGGCGGATTGAATGAACTTGATGGAGGAACTCTCTCCATGATCTATAGGTAAGTGATATCATCCATTGCCCCTTCTATTTCTGCTAACTTCTTCGACTTTACAGCTGTGTATTTTTGCACGGAATGATAAAAAGCAGATCACGACCAGCGATTCCTATGTGTGCCAAATTTGAGAACCGAGTTCTGGAGCAGTCCATGATTATCAAGGCGAGCAATCGTGCTACGAACACGAAAGCCTCCGCATTAGGAGCTCGCTTTTTCAATGCTCCATGGTCGGATGAGATCCAACCGAAGTTCAAGTCGCTCATTTCCTGGTATCAGCAGTTGGTCTCATATTATGAGAATCTGAGCACTATTTCTGCTGAGCCGATGTCGGTTGAGAATGATTGTTTACTTT
The DNA here is from genome assembly GCF_028827025.1 of Penicillium cataractarum. Lineage (NCBI taxonomy): Eukaryota > Fungi > Ascomycota > Eurotiomycetes > Eurotiales > Aspergillaceae > Penicillium > Penicillium cataractarum. Next base: position 1,312,395 of record NW_026622743.1, on the reverse strand, counting down.
ATCTAACGCATCGTCTATTATCGCTCCCATTTGAGATCTCCCTTTCACCATTCGAGGAGATTGTGCGACTTTCCATCCTAGTCTACTCCTCTATACGGGTTTGGAGTCTGTATGGGATGCCATGCTTAGAGGTGCTGCTCGAAACGCTCCAGCACAGCCTGTGTAAGAGCTACCGTACTCTCCAGGGTGCAAAGAGCGATCTGCTATTCTGGATTCTGTTCGTGGGTAGCCTGGCATCCAGGGGGATGGAGTGTCATTCATGGTATTTGGCCCACCTCGTGGATGTTGCAGATCAATTATCTCTGGAGGGCTGGGGCAGTGCGATATCAGTATTGCAAGGATTTCTGTTTGTTTGCCGGGCAAGTGATGAACCGGCGAAGGAACTATGGAATTTCACACTCCGAGGAGGTAGCATGACTGGACTGGGAATTGTGACCGCCCCGATACACAATAATATGGTAATTAGATGATGAATGTACTTAATCAGGAAATATGATAATGCCTCTTACGAACACACTTCAGGCCAGATATCGCTTCCACCAGTCTTCCTTTCGGGTGAAAGACTCGAGGATAGCTTTCTGACCATGCCATCCATGACCCTCACCCTCGAACTCAACGACCTCGGCGGCTCGGCCCTTAGAATGCATAGCATCGGCCATCATGCGCGCTTGTGCGATCGGAACGACCATATCCTCCGTTCCTTGTAACAGCAACAATGGTGCCGTCATCTGTTCTGCATAATAGCACGGACTGCGCTTCTTGAGCTCCGCCTCTCGATCCTCGGGCTTGGTTTTGCTAAGAAGCAATCTATCCACGTCTTGACTCTCAAACTTGTAAGAATCTGCTTGCAGGGCCTTGACGTCGCTGATACCGTAGGAACTGATTCCCGCTGCCCAGACTTCGGGATACATGTGGAGGGCACGGAGAGTCAAGTAACCTCCGGCACTTCCACCATAAACTCCAACCCGAGTCTTGTCGACCAACCCCTTGTCTACTAGGAATTCGACCGCGCTGACTGCATCTCCCACGTCCACAAGACCCCAGTACCCGGACAGTCGCTCGCGGTATTCTCGGCCAAAAGCGACGGAGCCAGTGTAGTTGACAGCACAGACGGCAAAGCCACGGGTAGTCCAGTACTGGATTTCGAGGTCAAGAGCGGGAGTGACAGCCCCATTGGGACCTCCATGTACATATGTCAGGAGAGGAGGCAGGCTGTTCCTATCAGCCTGGAAGTCAGGGTTGCGAGGAGCGAAATAGAACATATGGACTTCGCCATCGGTTTGAGGACCGTGCTTTTGAGGGGCAGTATAGTCCGTCGCAATTGAAACGAATTCAGGTGCTAGTTCGAATGACGCGGTAGAAGTGAGCACCTTCCTGGTTGTCTCGAATGAAGAGTTAAACGAGACTAGCGCCAATTCCTGGGGTGAGGTTTTTGACGACCCGACGACTGCAAAGCTGGTAGCTGAGATGCGACAGATTGTATCGATATCCACATAAGGAATGTCGAGGTCTCGGGCAGATGAAGTAGCGGTATCGATTAGAACCACTTTGCTAGTAGCATGGGTAATCACCGTTGCCACGATAGTCTTCTCATCCAGCGATGTGTATGTAGAGCTTGAAATTTGTTAGTATTGCAGGCAAGACTTCTATTGTGGATCGACACAAACCTTCCAAGCTCCCACTCGGCGACTGCAAAGTCCGACTTCTCCATTCCCTTGAATGTCAACGCACATACTCCAGGTTCTTCTGGATTGTATGAATACAACTGCCAGAAGCCGGTAGAATCACTCGCAAAGTACAGTTTTCCATCAAGACCCCATTTTGGCTGAGCGATGCTCTCCTTCTGTGCTTCGCCCGCAATCCGTGTGATATTTTCCAAGGACCCATCTTTCCACTCGGCCAGGTAGAGCACAGTTCCCGTCCAAGGCATGTCGGGATGGCTCCATTGAATCCAGGAAACATATTTTCCAGAAGGATCAAATTTAGGATGAGAGTAGAAATCGTCACCTTGGGCAATGGTGATTTCCTTGCCCGAGTCTTTCGGGTCAAGGTCGATATCAATTGCCACAAGCGTGTTATGGACGTGGGTTGCTTGAGTTTCCGGTGTAGCCTCTCGGTGATCTTCCTTGATTGCAATGATCCATCGCGAGTTTGTAGGGTGGCTAGAGAAATCTGCGTAGCGAATGCCTTCCTCAGCTGGTTGGACTAGCGTGGTTTGAGCCGACGTAGGATCCAGTAGATAGATATTGCAAGAATCTTCGTCTGAGAGTAGAATATTTCCATCGGGTCTCATTGAGATGGATCCACCTCCAAGTTCTTGCACGGAGGCGAGTGCACTGAGGTCTTTCGGGAGAACATCTTTGGGTTCTCCATTGAGATGCTGCACGATGGCAGATCGGCCGTCTTCAACTGGTCGGCATTCAACAGAGTAGATTGCACCCGTTGATTCCTGTCAATTGTCAGCTTGGCCTTTTGTTTTTCAAGGATTTAGGGCTCGACACTAACATTAACGACCACTTCGTTTAGCATGATGCTGCATGTTGCCAGACCTTCCGCGGTCAACGGACTCTTCCAATGGCCATAAGGCGCAATTTGAGGAGGGCTCATTTCGGCGAGTCTGTAAGAGAACAGAAATAATCCTCGATACTATTGAAAATTATTGTGAAAAAAAAACGAGAATCGCAGAGCTTTATAAGATTGATGTCGTCGCTGCCCCGCCAGGGTCTCACTTTGATGAGTCACCCACCAGCATCCGCCGGTGCATACAGGCAACTCTTTTCTTACAACTTGGGGTCCGTTGAGTGGGAGGCCTTACTTCTTGTAGAAGCTAATATTTGACCGCATTGGGATAGCATTGCGAAGGCAAAGAATTATTGATTTTGTAATGGTAGATTTTGGATGTCCCTGGTAGAAGCCGGAGCCAGCAGACTAGACTAGAATAAGCCCTTTCGAACAGAAGAAAGAAAAATACATGCACCCAGGATACCTCCTCGCTCGCTATGATCTCACAACCAGAGATAAGAAATAAATGGCAGAAAAGCTGACGTATTTTGTCCGTGCCAAGGGGAAAAAATCAAACAAAAGGATAGGGGTATTTGCAGGAAGAATGGTGAGTCCAAGGTGGAAGCCAAACGGAGACAGAGAATAGTGCCAAAGAAGTCACTGCGCCGGCCGAAGAGATACGGACTTGGTATATCAGATAAAGGGTTGTGCGAATCACATAAGAAGCGTGGTGCAACTTTTCTATCCCACCCTGTGCGCCGCGCTGATTGCAATCGCAATGGGATAAAGCCGAAGAAGCCAAACAAGGAAGAAAACGGGGCTGATGCCGAGAAGTGCATGGTCATATCAGTAAGGCGAGAAGCGAGTGCCCCGTCTCTGCATCGCTCGCCTTTGTGCCGCTCGCCGCCCCGGACCAACCGGTTGCTCTTCATCCGAGTCGGCAATGGTGATAGCATTGTGGGCTGAAGACCCCGTATGCCTAGCAGGCCTTATGAGTCGTGGTGACGGGCTTTCTGTTACTTCACTCCCATCACTCGATGCAGGGACCTCGAGTCGCTGGCGGTAACCACTCCCATCACTCGATGCAGGGACCTCGAGTCGCTGGCGGTAACGCCCACGGCTGACAAGAGGTTCTTCATCCTCCTCGTCATCTTCATCGTCGTCGACTTCATTATCACCCTCGTCTTGGCTGTCGCTGTCACCATCGTCTTCGTCTTCGTTTTCTGACGCTTCGTCATTAACGAGAGAAGACCCCATCGGAGAAGACAGTGTGTCGTGGTATTGAGAGGGAGGGCTACTCGACGCCCCTCCTCCAGAAGAATGAGGGTTCCATCCATCAGCGAACGACACGCCAGTAGTATCGCCTTCCTCGGCGTCGCTTGGATCTTCGGATGAAGAGTCGATGTTCAAAACGGGTCGCCCTTGTCTCCGGGTCGGAGAAGCACGACTCGGAGGTCCGTTGGCGCCGACAACAGTCGAATGATCGGAGTCGTATTGCGTGCCATTTGGACGCTCCTCATCGTCAATAAAGGAGTCCATCTCGTCATACTCATCTTCGTCCTCGAAGCCCTCCTCGTCGTCGTAATGACCATTAAAGTCTCCGGGAACAGGCACTGGCCCCCATGGATGCGGTTGGTAGACATGACTTCCAAGAGCATGGGCGAAAGGACCAAAGAGAGCAGCAGCATCTGGGCCTCCCTCTCCGAAAAGGAATGGCCTGCCGTAAGCCCCGTACGGCCCCCAAGCACTGTCATCATCATCAATGTCCCCAAATTCATCCTCTTCAGGGTCCTCCCCGTCAAGCATCGAGTCATAATCGGTCTCGTCATCGTAGTCATCCTCGTCAGATCCACTGTAGTCGGTTATATCTTCGTCCGGGCGATAAACCCATCCGCAACCCCCACACGCATCTTCTTCGAGCTCCCACTGACAGTTTGGACATCGCATCACCCCATCATCTACATCGACAAGGGGTTTCAACGCAGGAGCTTTGGGTTTGAAGAGACCTCCAAACAGACCACCAGTTTGTGGGTTCGTATTTGCTTTGTCTAGGTCCAGTTTCTCCGATTCTGCTTGTCGGTTCACTAAATGCTCGGCGGTGGTTTCCCCCTTATCCAACAGCTCTGCTCGACTCGTGAACATATGTACGATCTCTCGAACCTTTAAAACTGAGGCGTTAGCATGTGGTGGACACGGTTCTGGAGACGGGTTCACTTACAAGATACGCTGGCGCGGGCTGTGTCTTTACGGGAGCCCGGCAATCCGGACATGTCCGCTTCGATCTTCCACCACTGAACCATTGCGCAAGGCACTTTGAAAGAATTAGAGGCGGGCCTCGGTAGACCAAAAGTTGATGGGGGGTGGCCACTCACGGTGTAGCAGAAGGTATGTCCGCAAGCAAGACTGAAAGGCTCATAAAGAGGTCTGATGCAAATTCCACATTGCAAACGGCTTCGGATGTCATCGACATGCCCTTGGAGCGTGTTGACAAGCTGTGAACGCGTCAGTAAAAGTACTCTGTAACACACTTGGGGTCCAGCCTATTCTTACCCCCGATGCCTCCGCCTCGGAACCATCACCACCCGCCATGTTGGCTGTTGGGGATGTCTGGGTGTCTTCAGTTGGCGAGGGAGTGCTTAAGCATCAATCAAATCGCGTTTGAAAGTCGTGAGGCGCGGGGGCGCGAAATCCGGAAGATGCGGTGGGGGTCGGATGAAAAAGTTCCCTGAGATTGTGGCAAGGTGGTTGTTCAAGGTACACGGGAGAGCCACAACAACAGTTGGTTCGGGGATTCGAGGCAGAGGTGAGCGTAGGTGTAAAGCAGAGGAAGGGGAATGCTGATTAGAAGTAAGATAAAGCAACCTTCATCAAGCCAGGGACAGTCGTGTTTGTCGTTGCAGGCCTAAGGCAGCATATTACATAATCGTTGGCCCTGGCATGGTGCATGTGACTGGTTACCACAATATCCCTCTTCCATAGATTACTGAAGAGGAAATCGCGAAAATTTCTCGTTGCGAACTTTAATAATGTTTTACTATAAGCCGACAACTTGCCACTCGCACACAGCACCAAGTAGCCTCTTTAAGGAATATTGTGGCCTGGGTGCCTCGGTCTACCAGCGATAGGGCCCATAGAGTCATCTATAGCACATGGCGTCTTTTTTGCGTCAGTGTTGGAGCTACAGCATAAGATTCTTTTACAGATTGAGCGGATCATTTTCAATAGCATTTGTCCCCTATAAATAATATATGACTACAAGCGAGTTGTGCCGTACGCATTGTCTTTTTCAAAAGGCCTGATCCTTATCGAGATTGTTGTCCTCCGGCACATACTTACGCTACTAGGGACATGCGGTTCTTGATGTCACTAATTCCGCACCAGTGGGGCCACTATTTAAGATTCTCGGACGAATTGCGCGCGGGTGTATAGTCAGCGCTATATCCGCCTTACGTTTACAATCTGGCCGATTGAATCCCGCCAAATCCCTAAATCTCGCGCGGAAAGTCCCAATAGATCGAGTTTAGCCCCACCTTTAACAGAGCCATGCGTTGCTATCGCGCGTCAATTCCCACGACGAAGAAGCAAGCATGTCTACTCTGGAGCCATCAGCGCGAGTCCGTCTAGCCTGCGAGATGTGTCGCAAGCGGAAGAGAAAGGTGCGTCCTGTCAAAATATTGAATAGCAGCTCGTATGCATTCAACTGACTCACCGTTGTTGTAGTGCGATGGCGCGCAACCTCGTTGCTTTGGATGTCTAAGTAGGAATCTGGAATGCCATTATGAGTCAAAAAGACCTGCTAGGTCTGTATTTCTATACGCCTATGGTGTATCTTATACACAATTCATGGCTGAATCTGAAATAGGCAAAAACGAGATCAGGACTATGTTTCTGGGCTGGAGGGCCAAATTGGGCTTCTCAAAGAAGAAGTGCGCCGCTTGGAAGCTCTGAATGCAAGAAACGCTCCTCGTCGCTCAGAACACCTTGATTCCACTGAAAGCACCATTGAAGATGATAATCTTCAACACGAAACGCAAATCGGAAATTATACATCGGTATCCTCTCTGGAAGGGCCTTCCCCCATTCAAGATGTGAGCGTACTCATGTGGCGTATGAAACTCGACGACAGTGGAGAAAAAGCATTTATTGGTCCTTCGGGGAACTTTTGCTTTCCCGTTACCCCCAAAGAGCCTAGCACAAAAGATGTACCTATTCATGAGTCAAATTCGCTGGACCAAGACGAACCGATAGGCAGCGAATCCCCGTCCCAACGTGACGAGGCCCAAATTACGAATTATCTCCTGGACCTTTTCCAGCAGCATATCAATTCTATTCATTTCTTTGTGGATCATGACACTCTGGTCAGCCTGAGAGGGGACAATTTGAACCCGGATTTGAGTCTCACCAAGTACTCCGCTATTGCCGCCGGGTCGCTACTCTCGGATGACAATGATAGTCGAACGTTTGGAAATGATGCAGCATCTGCGGTGGACTCAATTATACTACCCGCTTGTCGGCAGCATCCCAGTGTTTGGCTCGTTCAGGCCCTTGCTATTATGTGCTGGCGTGAGTTAGGTCTCGAACACCATAACATGGCATGGATGTATAACTGTAAGTGCTGGAATATTTTCGATCACAGAGATAAATATGTATGGGTCTAACAAACGGTTTGCTCTGACATTCAACAGCAATGTGTGCTGGAATGGCTTTGCATCTTGGGCTTCCAGTCTGCTCACTACGAATACTGGACGATGGAAAAACGGAACACGACGAACTCTCCTCCTCGATTAACCGCGTACGCTTGACAACCGCCTGGTCATCGCTATTGATAGATAGGTATGTATATGTAATACTCCATTCATTATTCTCACTCCGAGTCTCAATCTGATCGGGAAACCCAGAATCGCAACATCACTCCTGGGGCGGAATTGCTTGTTACCATGGAAAAGAGTGCGGGCAGTAACTTATCTCGACGCTATCAATACAACACCAAGCCTTGAAGAAGTTGCATTCGATTACCACTGCAGACTATGGTTTATACATGACCAGCACATGGATCAAATGTATGAGACTTTCCATCCCTCTCAAGAAGCACCCATTATCCCAGCCCTAACCATGCTGCAGCTATTCATTTGAATTTGATGACTTGGGAGAGCTAGAAAAATATAGACTCCTTCTCAACGCCCGTGAAGAGTTTCTCGCATTCCATCGTGGTCTCGACACGAGGCTACGGCTAGGGCCCGGCGATACAATCCCACCGGTCATCGTTCTTCATATGTCCTATAACACGTCGCAGATGCTAATCCACCGTCCATATCTCATGCATCCTGCTCAAAGCAAGGCTTTCCCACTATCTGTGCAAGCTATGTCAACCGCAGCTGCCGCTATGGTGCGGCTCATCAGGGAATATAGGAAAGTAGCACAATTGGAGAAGGCCCCTCCTTTCGTGGTTCACAGTATCATGACGGCTGCGGTCACTCATCTCTTAAATGCTACTTCGTCACAATCTTCTATAAGAAGACTATCGATCAGCCAATTTCGCGTGTCCTTTGATGCTCTGATCACTATGCAGAAACGGTGGGAGAAAGCAAGAAAATCAGTCTCGATTTTGCAACAATTGGCTCAGAGATGGAACATTTTGGCTGCCCTTCCTCTGAATGGATTCCCAGAAATTGTTGCTTCAGACAATCAGACGCCCATTGCCCCGTCATGTGAAGAATTGCAGCATGCCTCGCCTGAGGAAACAAGCGAGTATCCTCATCTTGACAACACATTTGACGGGCTGTCATGGGCTGATGTTGATCCTGCCAATTTCCTCTCGTACGGCACTGAGGTTATGGATACAGGAAACCCTGCTGGATCAGACAGTTGGATCGAGAGTTTCTGGTATAATGAAGATAGCAATTGATATTGTGTGCAAAATCCTAATCTTCTACTGTGATGTATGGGAAACTTTGCCGCTGAATGGATCCTTCCACTCTTGTAACTCCTTTCATCATTCCTATTAGCCTATTCATCATGTCGATTTCCGGGGTTCTCAATCGTATATTTTGTCGAGATGCATATTTCCTTACCAGGATCCTACTCGGTTCCACAAGGCTATTGATTAGTGGTGGAATCCTGCCACGGGGACTTGAAGGCACCTTAACGCACTCCCATAACGGTCTAATTTTCAGTCATCGAAAATATCCCACAAGTTCTCCGATGGTGGTAAGATAGGTGACGAGACATGTCCACATTTACTCTATTCTTTTTCAAATGATAAGCAAATCTAAGTCAAAGATAATCTTGAGCACATACCCCATACGTATTCATCTTGTGTGGGTCAGCGCTGCATTAGCGGCGGAAGTTGAGTTGCCGCCGTGATAGCGACGATAGCCCCGCAATGTCTCGAGGAGTCCCGTTACTGCTGTCATTCTATAGATTAATTTAGTCCGAATGATGGCCATTGATCCCCCTTCATCTTCACTCACTATAAGTACAACACGAGTTATCAATCGGCTCAATCCACACCCAACAGCCTCCCAGTCTTCTATCACTAAGTCCTCATTCTACCAGACCTAGTGATTCTCCTAAAGCCTAATATATCACAGCCTCAACTTTCTGGCTCTCGCGTACGCGTGGCCGTCACTCAGACTGAGCCTGTCTGGTTGAATCTCGATGCTACAGTCGAAAAAACATGCAAGCTTATAAACGAAGCAGCAGAAAACGGTGCTCAATTGGTGACCTTCCCCGAGTGTTGGATTCCGGGATATCCTGCGTGGATCTGGTATGTCTGTGGCTTCTATACATTGCTAGTTACGATTTAAAACTAACCGATTGCTGTGGTTCATACAGGTCTCGTCCAGTTGATTTGAAACTATCAACCAGATACATCCAAAACTCTCTCAAAGTGGACTCGGTGCAGATGATCAAGATCCAGGAATGTGCAGCAGCAAACAAGATCACCGTTGTCCTTGGATTCTCCGAAAACATCCATTCCTCATTGTACATCTCTCAGGCCATTATTGGCCCTGATGGAAAGATCCTCACGCTCCGCAAGAAGATCAAGGCGACCCACATGGAAAGAACGATTTTTGGCGACTCCTTTGGTGATTGCTTGCATAGCGTAGCCGACACTCCAGCTGGTCGAGTCGGAGCTTTGTCTTGCTGGGAGCATATTCAGCCACTCCTCAAGTACCACACGTATTCACAGCGGGAACAAATTCACGTTGCAGCTTGGCCACCCGTTTTCGACGACGACGGTAGTGGATTACACTCCATGACACGCCAAGGTATACATACATCCCTCGTCACTCTTCCGCCTATTTTCTCTTTCATCAAATTATGCTCAACGCACTAACTATCTATTATAAGGCACCGAAACTCTTTCTAAAGCATACGCGATGGAGTCCCAGTCCTTCGTTCTGTGCACTACTGCAGTCGTCAGCCAGGCTGGAATTGATGAAATGGCTACACAGACCGGAGTTGTGATGAACGTACCCGGTGGTGGTTTCTCTGCAGTCTACGGCCCCGATGGTCGTCAGCTCTCAGAGTTCATCCCGAGCACTCAAGAGGGGATTGTGTATGCTGACCTGGATTTGGATGAAATTCACAAATCTAGAGCATTCGTCGATCTTTGTGGGCATTATAGCCGGCCCGACATGCTTTGGCTTGGTGTACATGGCGGCGTTAAGCCACATGTTAGACACGAGGGAATGGGGTCAGCTCGACGACACTCCATCACTGATCTAGCTGGACCAGATACTGAACAATCCAAGCCGAACTCAATGTTTACTTTGGTCTAACTGTCTCCAGATTTTCATAGTGTTTTCGATGGAGTGACAGCTGGTGTTCTATACCTGTGCTTCCATATATTCTATCTTCCAACTTGAATAGCTAAATTATCTTCGTTCCTGTCGCTACCCTGGTTTCCTCTTGTTTTGCTCCTGCCCTTCTCGGCACCATCGCCTTTAGTTTCAATTCGCAGACCAGTATGCTGCTATTATTTATATTTACAGAAGAGACTAAATTGCAACGGGGTGCGAAAGTATCGGCCAATTCACGAAGCAGGTGAACCAACACTGGGTGATAGTTTTAACACGCCTTTAATAACAAAATATTGCCGGGTTAGAACCTTAAACTAAAAAGCATACTAAGTTTCAACGGTCACGAGCACATTTAATTCTAAGTGTATAGTTATACCCAAAATAGCTACATATTGAGCAGGCCGTGCTTTGATTATTTGGGCCCCCTCTCTAGCAAACCGTGTTCCTCGGACCAGGCCCTGATTCTCTTCCCATAGACATAAAGAGGGACAGTGGTGAGCATCACCCCGATGGTAACAGCACCAAAGGTTGAGAAGAAGACTAAAGGGCCGCTTCGAGCAAGGTAGTCATTAAACAAAAAACTCAACCCAAACGCAAAAGCACTCTTGACAACCTAATATCAGTCAGCCAACCAATCAAACCCCAATCAATTGAGAAAGAATAGAATCGAGTCTGAGAGCACATACCATCGCAAGCCCGAGGGCATCGCCTGCCCTGTCGGCGCAGACATCGTTAGTGTAAGCCACGATACCAGTGCAGCCAACACCGACAGCAAAGTTGAGAATGGCCATAATAACACCACATGCGATATCTGAGGCCTCATTTTGGATGGCGGCTCCAAGACCGAAGCTCCCAACAGCCAATGTCACGATGGCCAATGGCATCACAAAGAGACGGAACTCGGGCTCATAGATGCCATTAGTGCGATCTGACAAGGCTCTCCCGAAGAAGTCGCAAAGCCACCCACCTAATGCAGTTCCAAGCGCGGATCCGATGAAGGGGGCGACACCGGTGAGGTTGCCGACGGCCACGGTACTCATGCTATATGGTGGCGCGGTGAAAATCTGAGAGGCCACTGCTCCGAGCAAAATCGTCCATGTGAATACCACTGCCCACATGACACATTCCCATAATACCACAGGGTGTAATAGTATGGCGAAGGGCTTCACGCAGGCGAAAAGCAAGTTATGCTGGGCTGGTGGTCTCGACGAACTATCCCCAAGGATAAAAGTTATCAAGGATTGTAAAGGCCAGCGTGATGTGTCGGCATGCAAAGACTTCACCAGTACGATGCCTCCCTTTGCTTCATCAGTAATAAGTGTTCTTTCTGTTGCTTGGGTGTTCTCAAATGAGTCGCGGTTGAAAGACGTCTCGGGGAAGAATAGAATCACCGCAACGAGAAGAACACAGTACAAAATGACCTCAAGCCAGAAACTCCAGCGCCACGAGAGGTTAGATATCACATAACCACTAATCACGGGAGTGAGATTGACAGATGCGATGACTCCGAAATTCCATAGTCCAACACGAAGTCCTCGCTCGTGAACGAAGAACACATCATTGATAGAATTGGTTCCAGCTAGACCAAAGAAGCCACCCATTCCGAGACCTAAGAACAGTGCAATCAGCTTTTCATTCATAAATAAGAGATCGAGCAGTAAAACGAGTCAACAAACCTTGGAAGATGCGCGAGGCAATGAGGGAATGATAAGATTTTGACGCGGCGGCCCAGCAGCAAGAGACCAACAACAGAATTGTGGTAAATAGATAAACCAGACGTTTTCCATAGACTGAGGCAACGCATGAACAAAGATAGGCACTGACACCTAGTGCCATGACTAGACTACCATTTAAAAGAGTCACATTTGTTAGGCTGACATTGAGATTCTCGGCAACAACTGCGAATCCGGGGACGAGGATGGGCCCTAAAGAACCAGTCGCGCATGATCCTAGAATGATAGTCGCAAATAAGAGCTCTTTCCTGATTCGGGACCAATTAAGGGGATCAAGAGGCGATTGACAAGGTTGAGGGAAGAGGACACGATTATTGCCCTCTTCGTTCTGAGCAGTGGTGTGAAGCTTGCATGTTGAAGTTGGTTGAAAGCCAGTAGCTGGCTCTAGAATCCCGAAAGCCATCGTTCTCACTGTGTTGGGATAGATAAGTGAATCCTTCAAATCCAGATCGGTTTCAGGCTCGAACCATCTATCATATTCTCTAAACTCCTAATCATGCCTGGATTAAATATCAAATACATATAGTTTTAACCCGATGGCTCCCCGGTCGGGTCCCACTTAGGAGACGATAGGCTATCGAGGCGGCTCAAGATCTTCCGCCGCTAAAACCTCATCTTATCTTTGGTAGTATATGAAGTTAACTAGCTTTTACTACTAATATAACGACATTAAGCAATTTTTGCAAGATAGGACTGTGCTCTCTTATCCCATGACTAAACGTTGAGAAGCGGACAAAGTTTGATTATTGGAATGGAGCACTTGTATCGAATGATATCTGGGGTGGGACGACCTGCGGAATTGCTGTCAATAAGGCTTTCAAAGCAGGAGGAAGATCGCATGGCAAGATACTATTAAGCCTTGACATGAGATTGTGTAGCTTCTATCGTCACTGGATACGATATAAGCCGTCTCTCGGCTGATTTCGAAACCGAGGCAACTATTCGAATCATGGAAACGGTCCACAAGAGAGACTACTTGAATGCAGTTGGAACTGATTGGGCTCTATATTGGTCTATTTAAAAGCCTAATGTTAAGTAGCTTAGCTTGGAAGAATCACTAAGAAAACAACAACCATGTTTGCTGGCATCTACATTTTGCTAGAATCGTCAATGCTGATTGGACAGCTGACGAAGGGCCAATCAGAAAGCGAATGCCGGCAAGACGAGACATCTCCACGCCAAGACTGCGTTGCTGATCATCCCCAATTCTTCCCGGAGCAACACCGACCTTTCGATCTTCCATCAACCTCAAAGCTCTCTTAACATCGTCCCGTTCGATGAATAAACTGTTCGAGTCACTAGTCAATTTGTGATTCCTGCCAGTCTCTTGTACTCATTCATTTCTACCAATCATACCACAACCATGCCGGCCGACACCGTCCAGAATGAACAACACGACAAGGCGTGGGAGAAGGCTGAGCGGAAATTCTCACAGTAAGCTTCTAACCCTTTTCTCCAGTCACAATCTTGGATCCAGACTTTCCTTGGGTCTTTTGGTGGATATTTTGTCGTCTTCGAGGGCACCACTCGGTCCGGTGGTCCCAGTCAAGCATGAAGCTGTGATCTACATGGCTCCATGGTCTTATTCAATTCTTTTCATTTTATCTTTCAAATCAACTTTTTGAAGGGTGTAGGGCTAACACCAAGCTCTAGTAAAACGGCCAGTGAATACTACGATCCTTGCCAGGACTTCGCAGACAGGAGTCTAAAATGCATGAAGCGCAATGGCTTTGATCGCGAGATGTGCGGCGACTACTTTCAGTATGTCTATCTATTTATTCTTAGCATCCCTTGTGAAATTCTGGCCCACGACAAGACGGGACTCCGCGGGAAGTCTTGGTTTCGATCCGCTCCAGGGCTCAACGCGCCATACGGACATTACTAACTTCGACTTCCTAACAGAGCCTATCGGGACTGTAAAAAGAACTGGGTGAGTCATCTTTACACGGCGTCGATACCATTCATATTGCGCCTCTGAGCATTCCATGATGCTGAAAGCTTCGCTTATGAGAATAGTGTCGCTAACACCCTGTACAGCTTAACCAAAAGAAGGCAGCAAGCCCTCAGTCAAAATAATTCGATCATTAAGCTTCGGGAGTGCTTTTGGCCTTGGTGGAAAGGCCATCTCTGGGTCTTCAAGAAATTTAAGTCGACATCCGCTTGAACCATCTTGAACCACACGTCAGCGGTGCCTTCAATTGGCTCTTTTGCTTGACTATCAGTCTCCCAGAAGCGCTTCGACCGCTGGGTATCCCGCCCAGATCTGAAGTGGCCGAATTCTGTTACAATATTGCGCACATTTGTTTATTCTCTTTTTTTGGGCCCTTAACACTGGGTTCAAAGTTGTTTTCCATTGGCGCACTGGTCTTTTTGCCAACCCTCGATAACAATCTGAGGCTGTATACTACCCTACTCTGTCTCCTTTTCATCTCTACAGGCATGCATTCTTAATGGGAACCTAGAACGACTCATCGGCATCTATTCTAAAGTATTGCACACTTCTGTCTAAAATTATGTGATGTTTTGAAACGTGTTCTCACGATCTAGGACCCCAAAGTTTGGAGGAGACGGACGTTGATGGGGGCAGAGATATATATCTGTAGTTTTGCTTTACGCTAGGGACTTTTCGTATCTTGTGAGTATCTGTACTTGCATTGGTGATATGAGAATGCCGTAGAGATAGAAAATCAATACATGGGATAGCCCAATAAACATACTGCGAGCATCATCGAACAATCGATCTGGCAAGTGACTTTTGAGTGCACGTCATTGGGGCGCGTCACGTTGACCAACCCCCCAACACTGACCGCCTTCCAAATGAACTGCTTCCCCGCCAAAAAAGCACCAGCACCTCTGATCCCCACGATTGACCAAACATTGCGCGTGTGCTGTGCCCAGCGCAGGAGACGGAAAAAAGTCAGCGGGGTCTTCAGGAGACGATTCGGTCCAAGGGTAGCTCTTCGTCATGGCGCCTATCAACGACGCGGTTTTCCTCCGCCGCAACAACCAGATCCAAGATGCCATTGACGGGCAGAATCTGAAGCAGGCCCTGCAGCTGATTGAGAAGCGAATGAAGAAGGGCGAGGATACGCGGTTTCTGAAGGTAAGCGGTGCAAGTCTATAAACAATTGAGCCCTTGCACATATTCTGTGCCCACTTCATCGGTCAGTACCCGAGCCTCGCTGACTGTTGCTTGCATAGGCCTGGAAAGCGCATATCCTCTGGCGCCATGCAGATGAAGCCCACCACAAGCGCGGTATTGCTGAGACACTAGAGCTATGCAAAGCGGAGCCACCGACGACCGATATTGACACCTTGGATATGCTGTTCAAGACCCTGCAGAAGCTGGATGGACAGGATGCGACGAGGAGCAATCTTTGGGAGAGGGCAGCCAAGGCGAAACCCCAGGACCTGGAGATCCAAGGCCGTTGGTTCACTCATGCATTCGAGAGCAATGATTGGAAGTCTGCACAGAAGGTCAGTCTATTCGGGCCGTGGAATAATCAAATTCGCCCCTAAAACGCCTCACAATAATTTGCTGACCATTGATATCTTTCGAGTCTTAGGCGGCTATGAGTCTTCAGAAGAACTTCCCCAAAGACCGCAAATACTATTTTTGGGCCATCTTCCTCAGCCACATGATTGCGATTGATGATGCTAGCTCGGAAACCGATCGAAAGCTGTTTGGCACCTTGGCGTATCGTATGATTTCAAAGGCTGCCGCTGATGTCCCAGAAGGCGTAGGTCTTTCACCGAGCATTGACACATATGGCATTTTCACTTACTTTGTCATCTAAACAGTCTCAATTGTTGAGTCCACCTCGAGCCATCCAAACATCTGAAGAGCTGCGCCTGCTCATCAAGATCTACGAAGCTCAAGGGCGGCACTCTGAAGTCGTGAAAATTCTGGACAGCGAGAACCTTGGTCTCAAGTCTAGAATTGTCCAAAATGATTCTGCGTTCCTCGGTTATAAGGCTTTCAACTTGGGTATGAGCAAGATGTGGGCCGAAGGAATTTCCTTCGTGAGGGACCTTTACACAGTCCCCGATGATAAAAAGAAACTTAAGGCTCTTCGTGAGATTGACGATTGGAGTATCTGGAACCTGTTGATTCAGGCGACAGAGTTCTCTAACACCCCTGGGTTGGTTTTTCGAAAATTTACAGTGCCGAGACTCAACTGACGTCTTCTTCGCTAGAACTGCCGCCGAAACAAAGAAGTTTGCGGAGGAATTCACCGCAGCTAGCCCCAAGTCTCGTAACGCGGTTATGGCTGGCCTTGACGCGATGCTATGCGGGATCAAAAGCGGAGAAATGACAAGGGATGACTTGCTCCCAGCCTGCCAGAAATACATCGACAACCACATCCACAAACTATACGCCTTCAACGATATCCGAAGGATCATAGGTTCTGACAAGGACGGTCTGGCCAAGATGCTCAAATACATTTTGGAAACCCACGCTACCGAGGAGAAGGTATTTACTCCGGGGTAGATCTAGCTTTGCATACGTACTAACAGGCACCTAGGGGTCTGTTGCCATGATCAATGCTCTCAAACTAGATTACTGTTTGAATATATCAGGATCAGAGAACACGCCTTCCCAGAAGAAGATTGACGATCTTGTCGCGCGCTGCCTGAAGATTTACCAGGCCGCGTATAAGGAGGGCAAGGCGAAGAAGTCGGAAGATGGCGCTCAGGGAGCGTCGTCTACCATCGAAAGTCAGCCTATTGATGATCTCTGTATCCTCGCAGCTATGTGTCTCCTCCAGCCTGCCGAGGCGGATGAGAAGGTGGCCCAGGTCCCAGGTACTGCCCTCATTCGCGCCGCAGGCATTCTGGAACGCCTCTGCCGCGACTCGCCCCACAACTACGAGGCGCTGCTTCTTCTAGCCAGAGTCTACCTCTTGTTAGGTGCTGGATCTCTTGCCTTGATCACTTTCAGCAAGTTGTCCGTCAAGCAAATCCAATATGATTCAGTGGCTCACATTCTCTTCACACGCCTGTCAACCGTCCACCCTCATTCTGCACCACCAGTTGAGGGTGCGGAGTACAAGGACTTCGATCCTCTGTCTGCATACGTCCAGAGCCTCAACTTCTTCCGAAACTCGGAGGTTAACACCATGCGGTTCCGTACTGCCGGTCTGGATGAAGGAGCCTATGTGAATACCGAAGAGATTATTGAGCTTCGGAGACGCTTGTCCAACAGTATAAACCGCCGCATGTTTGCTCTTGATGCACGCCGTACCCAGAGACTTGCTGGGGGCGATCCTATGACCCGCTATGATGAGCTCGGTAAGTTCCGCATCACGTTTCATTCCACTCTCATATTCGCTGCGTACTGACAGATTTCATAGCCCGAGACAGCTCACCAGTCGTCGATTCGCGGAAATTCGGCGCTTTCATGTCCTGTGAATTCATAAACAAGCCTAGCTTCGAGGAGCGAATGCGCTTGGGACCACTTCCCAATGTACGTCCACGAATCACGCATGTATTCAAATCCATGAGCTAACAACCCCCTTAGACAAACTGGCTCTCTTCAGCCCGGATCACGGACCAGCTCTTCAGTGTTTTGAAGGGCATTTCTTTACAAAGACCACTGACTGCGGATATGGACTTGCCTTCCCTTGAGACATTGTCCCTTTCTGAAACTGAGAATGATCAAACTGACACGGAGAAAGAGTCGGCCAGGATCCATGCGGACCTGCTGAAGGTGGCCACATTCATGGCTGGCTCCAAGCTGACCAGCTCGGAGCAAGTTGACGGTGCACTTGGCCGCGTTGAGGAATTCTTAGATATGAAGAAGAAGGCCCTGGATCTTGATGAGGCAATCATCTCTCCCCTCATCGCCTCTACGGCAGTATCCCTCGGGACTGGCACTCCGATCGGACCTACTTGGAAATATCTTCACAGTACCTTTGTCCTTCTTGAGACTGTCAAGGCACTGTCCCAGCTCGTCGGGTTGGCAAACAAGAAGGGAGCCAAGGCCGCCAAGTTGCCCAAAGAACGTGTGGAACGGCTTTCTACGCTCGTGTCTGAGATCTACGAACTGGTACGGTCGAACACACGAGCTTTGAAGCATCGTGTTTCTGCATCAGGTGTGCTTTCTTCATTGGTCGACCTCGTTATTCAGGGTGAGCAGTTTGCAAAATCCGAGAAGGAGATTCAGGACATTCTGGAGACTACATTGGACTCGTCTAACGTCGAGTTGTTCTGTGGGTCATTGATGGAGAGTTGGGAGGAGGCTCTCGATGGTGTGTTGGGAGTGAGGCTATAGTGATTAGCATCAGGATATTCGGCTGTATAGCTGCGATGTGATTCACCAGAAAAGTAACCTTGTTAAAAGGGAGATGACCATAGAAATTAACGAAGCCCAGCAGCTCATACATATCACGTGATTAAGACATGCTCTGGGTGCCTCAGGCCAAAATGGAAATGCGGTCACATGCCTACTAACCGTATGGAGTAATCACACTTGCCCTAAGCCCTAAAGTTTCGCCTACGCACCAACGCCCGTGCCAAGACCCGCAGTGTGCGGTTCCCGAAGCATTAGGGGATTTCCACAAGACTTTCTTCATTCCCTTTCCTCGACAACACCGCCAATCCCCCCAGTCACCAACCGTCCAAATGGCGCAGGAACGCACCGGTATCGTGGTCGGCACCAACAAGGGCCACGTACGTTCATCTCCAATACTCATTCATCGTCGTTGTCCCGGGTCTCTGTTCTTTTCGGTCCGTTTTTTCGAGTCGAGCCCAGTCGGGGTTTCAAGGTCCATTCCACAGCCGCCAGCACACAGCAAATCGGAAAAGAGTTATCAGAATGTCGACAGAAAGGCGACGGAAGAGGGGGACAAGACAGAGGAGCAAAGTCGCCAAGGACTATGTGGTGGAAACAATTCAATGATCAGTCGGACCTGGAAATCTCGAACCCGGACCGCACCTCAAATACACGCACCGAAATCAACAGAGCACCCTCGGGCGACAACATGGCTACCGGATCTGCACGGAACAGTCAGACTGACTTTGGATTTTATAGAAAACCACCGCCCTCAACACCCCCAAGAACAAGATTAGCCGCACCAAGGGCAAGTCTTCTCAGCGCACCACTTTCGTCCGCGAGATCGCCCGTGAGGTTGTTGGCCTTGCCCCCTATGAGCGCCGTGTGATTGAGTTGCTCCGCAACGCCCAGGACAAGCGTGCTCGCAGTACGTACCCTCAACCCTGAAATCTGAAAATTTCGCCGCGTAAGACTAGACGCTAACTTCACTCACAGAGCTCGCTAAGAAGCGCGTATGTCTACCGAATCCCTACTCTTTTCGTTGAATCCTTATACCCGCAACTGTATTTGTTCGATCTCTGGCTTGTTTTGTGAACTCGATCTTGGATCGGCGGAGGCTCTGGGAGAGTGATGTGGCAAATTTACCATTGCGTGAATACTTTGGCAGTGCCGAGACTGCTCGGCCGGAAATGTCTCACGCTTTGGTTCATCAACCTTGATCACTCCTCTCTCGCCAAGTCCGAAGGTCTACGTTCCGAGCATTACCATTGATCCAACCGTTCAGCATACAAGACACAATGATGTCCGAACCAAAAGCTAACTTTTTCCTCTCCAGCTCGGCACCTTCACCCGCGGCAAGAGAAAGGTCGAGGACATGCAGAAGGTCATTGCCGAGGCCCGCCGTACCCAGGCTCACTAAATGCACCATTCCGTTACCTTTTTTCTCTCTCGTTTAACGACTCGAATACCTGGCGCGCGCAAGGGAACACGAAGAAAAAATTATGGTCGAAGTCTGGCAGGTCTGATGTGATAATACCTATGGCCGCCATTCAGCATATGGCTTCGAATCGGAATATGGGGTTTTCTGTGTGGCTTAACGGTGGATGCAGGGGGATGGCAAAAGTGGAATCCCTTCCCTGTTTTTCGGAAGCGAAACCATAATGAAAACAAATATTGTTCAATACCTTCATATGCTGTGCATTCATCGTAGAAGTCGGGAGTTCGTGGTGGCAGGGTAAAGAATGGGATGATTTGGTGTAGATGGAAGATTCTGCCAACTTGCGGTGCCTTTGCTGCTATTTCCAGAGTGGCTCCTCTGTCGATCTAGCGATTCAACTTGCGGTAGGCTATGGTGGACCGACGGCCAAGTGAAGAAGGGACAAATAGTTCATACTTGTGTTTTTGGGATATCTAATCTTACAATGCTGAGCTCGCAGATTGGAATTGTCAGTATTCAGTCCAAGCATTCTGGGCGGTCATGAAATCCAGGTTCAAATAAGATCTATCGAGATATCTGATATAGAGTTCTAACATGAAGCGCTTAGATTCCAAAGCCATAGTCATCATCCACCCAGGTTTCTCATCATTCATATGCCAATAAGCGTCGTTGATCTTGAATCATTTCTTCCCCGGCAGCTTGAGCCACTTGGGCATCGCACCAGGCTTTCGTGTTCCGCCAGGCTTGCCACCATCGTGAGCACCGCTTGGTTCTGCCTTTGCCGACGTAGAAGCAGATGGTTCTTCCACGGGCTCGGGAGGCTGTTCGACCTTGAGTTCTTGAGCTTGGCTGCGTAGCTCTGGACGAAGAAGGTTCGTTCGGCGCTTACCAGCCGCAGATATATCAGTCCATGAGAAGTTGACAAGAACTCGACCAGCCAGGCCAAGGTCCTTGATTAACAGTGTCTGATCCGAGTCGGGGATTGTATTTGCATGCGCCGATCGAACAGCAGTTGGGCTAGAGAACACATTCAGAGTGAACTTCTCTACCGCGAATGGAGGAGCAAGACAGCTGCGAACGAATCCGTAAAGTGTCAACCCAGAGTCTTGAGGTCCAAACTTGGCTACCACCTGACTCTGATCCGGGAAGCGGACTTTCACGTCTACTTCGCGAACCTCTGAGCGACGCGCTTCCTCTGCGGCTGCTTTCGCGGCAATTTCCGCATCTGTGAGGAGGCGTTTATTGCGCGAGGCTTCGTTGAGGAGCCGCTGATGAGCTTTCGCGTGCTCAACAGAGGGGATATAATCTTCTTCATTATGAGATATCTGTGCGGAGGATGGTGTATCGTTAGTCGGGGGAGAGAAGACCGTGACGGCACGGCCAGCTGTTAACGTTGCAGGTTGATCAGAGACGGAGCTTGGGAGCTCTTGCCCAGAAGCACCTGTAACGGAAGGTTCATCGACGACCGCTAGCGTAGCTGCTTGATCCTGGGGCTCGGCAAGAGTCCCCTTTGCAGGAGGAGTGGCGGATGTCTGATCTGGCCTAGCAGCTGGCATCTCGTCCTCGGGTGACTTGAAGTATTCAGCAATCTTCGTCATTGCTTCTTCGAGCGGCTCCTCTGTCCGCCGAAAACTGAGTCGGATAAGCACGTTGCCACTATTGAAACCCAGTTGGGCAAGGGATTTCTGTAGGTCCGTGAAGCTTGATAGCTCGCGCCCCAAGATCTGAAGCACCGGGATCTCGTAGAACAACCGCCCAGCACCAGAGTCCCCAGTTATAGAGGGAACACCGCGCGCAGTGAGATTCCTAGCCGGCCCACTTCCTGCTACCCCAGCCTCAAACTTGCGCAATACAAGCCACAATGTTGTCGTACTCGGGAACTTGTCCATTATACGCCCATTTGGAGCCCCACGGGCCTCCGCCTCAGGAAGTTGTAAGGCAACGGTGACAATAGAAGGGGATCGGGATAGCTGCACAAGCTCGAGCTTTGCTCCTGAGCTGAGGCCGGAAAGACGGAAGGAAAGAGAGAGGTCTAGTTGCTTGCGGTTGTGCCTGTGGCAGTATAGCGTCAGTTTAATTACTTTCTCAGCGGGGCAGCAGGTGCTCATAGTAACATACTTAAGGCCATACTGACTAGCGCTATAACCGAGCTTTGAACATGCTTCTTGTAGAATGTCCGTCAAGTATTTTCCTGGTGTTGTCTTGACTGTTGCCCGCCGGGCTGTCGCGTCGATCACCACGACGTGGGCGCTCATGGCTGTGGTGTTTATATGAACTCTCGGCGGGATGGAAAGACGTAGGAAAGAGGAATTTGTCGTTTCAGAAAGAAATGGAAGGAGTTTGTATGATGACAAAAGCTTGAACCGACCAGAAAATCAAAGCGTGGGGTAAGAGAGCGGAAGAAAGCAGTCGAAGGTCGAGGCCGAACCAAATAGGCAGCGGTGCGGCGTCATCCGAGCTCTGGCGGCTCGCGTTCCTTCACAGCTCCCCGTCATCTCCTCATCTCCCCCCATCATCAACCCCCGTCCTCCCTCCGCAACCCCCTTCGTTCAGCCAGTTTTTCTTTGCTGAAGCTTCAGAATACTTCTTGCCAACTGGATTGATTTGGAAGAACCGCAATAATGGTAAGGGAACTGTGTCCCTTGACCCCGTCATTCATTGTCGCCGGACCTGAAGCTAACCATCTCCTGCCATCACTAGGGCTCCCCCTTCGACATCAGTATGATGAACCCTGACTTTTAACCTCCAATCGATCGATATACTAATATATACGCAGATGGCGGTGCCTGTGTCGCCATGGTGGGCAAGGACTGCGTCGCCATCGCCTGCGACCTCCGATTGGGCATGCAAGCCCTGACCATCTCCAACAATTTCCCCAAGATCTTCAACTACGCTCCCTCCACCTATCTCGGCTTGACAGGCCTTGCAACCGATGTCAACACCGTCTCGGACCTCTTCCGCTACAAGGTTAACATGTACCGCCTGCGCGAGGAGCGCCATATCTCCCCCAGACCCTGGCCAACCTGGTCAGCTCATCGTTGTACGAGAAGCGCTTCGGTCCGTTCTTCGTCAGTCCCGTCCTGGCAGGTATCAACCAAACAACTGGAAAGCCCTTCATTTGCGGGTTTGACAGTATCGGTTGTATCGATTTCGCCAAGGACTTCATTGTCAGCGGAACGGCGAGCGACCAGCTCTTCGGTACCTGCGAGGGTCTGTGGGAGCCCGATCTTGTAAGTCTTGTCCCCTCGAATGCATGTTTATCAGGCTAATTCATGGCATTTAGGGCCCCGAGGACCTCTTCGAGACCATCTCCCAAGCACTACTGAGTGCCGTCGACCGAGACGCCCTCTCCGGTTGGGGCGCCCAGGTGTATATCATAGAGAAGGACAAGGTTACCCAGCGACTACTGAAGGGACGTCAAGATTAAAGAGGGGGATGGACAGAAGGGGTTCAAATCGGTCATTATTGGGCATTTTGTTGGTCTGAGGGCAAACTCCGGCGTCTGTGGTCTCCACGTGATGATGATGTTCCATCGACGGTCAGCTATGGGCAAAATGCCACAGCAGTGACGAGAGGGCAGACGACATTTCGATCGAGAAAGTACTGAGCCCTCGACTATATGTTTTCTCTTACTTCTATCATGATAATACAAGCACCACCATCACGTCACAATTTTGACTCTGACCTATGAAGATTGCCCAACTAAAGACACCTACGATACTAATCGTTCTGATCTAACGCCAAATCAATAGCCATCTTTCTCCTGAACAGCTTCGTAAGCGGCTCCATCCCTCCCAAAGAACTCTTTAAGATCTCCTGCAAGCAATTCAGGCACCTCCCACGCCGCAAAATGGCCACCGCGGTCAAATTCCTTTTCTTTGACCACATTTCCAATGGCATGGTACCAAGCCATGGGCCACATCAGGATTTCCTCCTTGAACTGCGCCACGGCAAATCGTACATTGGGCGGTGCATGAGCAGCCAAGACTTGTTCAAGGGTAATCCAGTTATTCACTTGATCATCCTGCCGCCCAGTAGAGCTCGTACTCTCAGGCTTCTTCGCAGAAGCCTCATAGTAAATCCTGATCGAAGCTGCCGGTCCCGCGCGTGAGAAGTAGTAGATACTCACCCAGGTCAAAATCTCTTCGTCAGTCCATTGATAATTGTCGGACCAAATATGAAGTTTGTCGTAGATCCAGGCTAATAGTGCGACCGGACTATCCTGTAATCCATATCCCAAAGTCTCGGGTCGACTCTCCTGCTGCTTCATGTAGGCATTACCACGAGTGAGGTAGTCCATTGTGCGAGCGATGTATGCTCTGTCCTTGGTCGAGAATGGAACACTGGCGAGAGATTGGAGGAAGCGGAGGGGGCTTCGCCATGGGTATGGTGGAATGACTGGGATGAAGTTCAAGTGTATGGCTTGAATGTGTTTGGCGTATAGTTGTGCCATGGCGCGGGCAATCATGCTGCCCCAATCGCCTCCTTGGATGACTGGATGCCCTTTTAGTTTCATTCTTTAACTAATGGCTAGGTTGGATGTCTTCTTACCATATTCATCGTACTTAAGTGCGATCATCACCTTATGAAGGGTTTCTGCATACTGGGCTAGGCCGAATCCTTTCTGAAGGTAGAGTTAGTACCCGTGGATCTTCCGAATATCTGCGTCATACCTTCGATACACCTTGTGAGAAGCCAAAGTTAGGCAATGAGGGTACAACAACATCGAATGCAGGTCCTTCGTCTTCTTTCATGAGTAGAGGGATCAACTTGGTCGCTTCAAGGAAGCTACCGGGCCCTACGAGACAGGATTTCGTTAAGCGCATTTAATCAAGAGATGAAACCATGGTGATATCAATGAAGAAACCTACATCCATGAATAAAAAGCAGCGGAATAGCATTTGAATTCTGGCTCCGATGATGAATGACGTGGATATCAAGTTCCCCAAACCCGTCAACCGAGATAGGCACCGTATACTGCTGGAGCTGCTCATTCAATTTTCTCTCCTGGGCTCGCCAGTCAAACTTCTCACGCCAGATGGTAACTAGTCGCTTCATCTCCGCAGGTGGAACACCCATGCCCCAGCCAGCAGTATCGAATTCATCAGAGAAAGTAGCTTGCTCGAGCTTCTTGTGGAGCTGGTCGATTTGAGAGTCCGGGACTGCGATAGTGAATGGAGATATGGTAGTCATTTGGAAAATTTTTGAATTCACTCTCTGAGTACTTGAATTGTATTGTGAAAGGAAGTTGTCCAGAAGCTTTGAGTGGTGAAGAGCTCCACAGTAGAGAGGGGACCTTAGTGACCCTAATTCGGGATTGGCGGCCGATCAACCTCGGTATCACGATGCCAAAAGAGCTAACAGCGTGGGGCCCCTCGGAGCTGCTGAGAAATATAGCTGGGCAGGACATGATGGCAGTTCAGAGCTCTGAATGTATGGGCATTAAAAATAGCCCAGGCCCGGGTATATGCTTTAACTTTTCCTCTTTTGAATCCTCTTTCCAAAAATTCGCTTCTTCCATCTTACTTGACGGATCGGTATTGCTACCTGGTTTTTCATTCAATCTTTGGTTATACAGAAATTTATACGACTTTGAACCAGACAACCCTTAATAATCACAATAACAGGATGTTTGCTCGGAACCTTGTTCATATTCCTAAGTAACCTAAGGTTGGGACTACTCGTAGGTAGTGTCCACAAAACAGGACCGTCTTGGGTCTTTGGCCACTCACTGCATGCGAGTAATTGCCTTCTGTCTGTTCCGTCATACCAGCAAGGGTCATGATTCCATGGGAATTCAATGCCAGCTTACTCGTTCCAGATGGCTCTCTCAAGACGCCGGGCACCTTCCACCTCCACTAGATGAATAAACTTCGAGGCCAACTCAAAACGCGAGATCCCATCCCTTCCTGCGCGAAATATCTGTGCGTTCTGGCTGGTCTTCAAGTACTGGTCTCGGAAAGCCTTCCATATTGGTGAGTTTCTTTCCAGGCGAGGCATGAATGGTTCGGTCCACCAAAACGCGTTGACAGCTTGATGAACACCCTTGATGTCCATGGAAATATCCTGGCACAGATCAAAGTCCAGAACCCACATGCAATGATCGCCGAGGACATTTGTCATTCTTTGAAATCTTTGCACTCGGCAGGTGCGAGAACGAATTCAATGTCGCGGCCATCAACTTCGCCGATCCAGTGCATGGCTGCCAGTGTCTCACCCATGATAGCAGCGTACCCCTTTATATCCGCCATTGAAATACCAATATCCGTCATCTGGTCATGGTGAAGCGGGAAGTTTTTCAGCTTGAACCTGTACTTGTGCAGAGTCACTTGGGGCTTTTGGGATCGACGGCGGCCGAGATACGGGCGAATGAGGCAGTCCTTGTCCTTTTTGTTGGTCGTCATGTGAAACTCGGTGATCTCGGGTGGGCAATAGTTCTTCATGAGAAGATATTTGGTGGCATCTGCAAAGGGAAAGATTCTCTCCGACCTGATCAAGTTGCACGGGATGAATCCATCAGGGAACATTTTGATGTTTGCTTTCCACCACTCCTCGTCGGTGGCTTTGATGTAGTGGTGACATTCAGAGATTTGGACCTGTGGAAGCTTTTCATCCTCAAAATTGAGGGACTTCATCTTTCTCAGAATGTGAAGAGTTCTGATAATCAGCTTGTGCATTCTGAAGTCATTCTCAAGGGATCCCTCTCGTCCACGATGTCCTTGCTTGAAGGCAGGTTCCCCTCCGCGAGGAGCCCAGACTGTGCCAGAGGAACCGGCACCAATAGGCTCTACCCCATTGAGGTACTCAGTTTCGGGGTTCGGCTCATTCATGTTCTTGGCTGAGCTATCGCGTAGTGGTGAAGTTGGATGGATGGATAGTTGGCAGCTGAAAGAGAGCAAGTCATAGGAGACAGGAAATTCTAGTGATGAGATAGAAGAGGGATATTTAGGCTGTTAGATGTGAGATTCAAAGATAACAATCACGAGCAGAAAGCAAAGTTCTTGCCTGGAGTGTGCTCCTGGTTGACAATACTGGAAGGCTCCGGATGCCGTGACTCTGAGCAAGCAAGAACAGTGATACCTTCCCCAAGCATACCAACCTGCACTAAGGACTTACATCGAGAAAAGACTTTATCAATCTTACCACGTCTTTCAATAAGTTTTGTCTATATGTCTCTTAGGAAGTGCCTGTACTTTGTATCCTATTCTGGTCTCCTATAACTTACCTATACTTCGTTAGCTTTGATAAGCCGATAAGCCCTTCTTTATCTTATCCCCGCCACATTCCCCCCACGCTCTCTGCTTGAACTCGGCAACAATGGCCTCCTTTCGGGCGCTTCGATCTCAGTATGCTTCGCGGCTAAAGCAATTCATTGCCTCAGCTAAAGAATTCGAAGTCCTCGCAACAGTGCCCCCTAGTCATGCCTCATTGCCTAAAACACTATACGTGCTAGACTCGTCGTTCAATCCTCCTACACGCGCCCACCTCCGCATTGCCAGCTCCGCACTCCTAGAACAACTAGAGCCAGGCTCTCGTCTGCTTCTTCTGCTTGCCACTCAGAATGCCGACAAACCATCTAAGCCGGCGCCCTTTGAGGACCGTCTGGCTATGATGGAACTCTTTGCGCATGACATACGGTCTCACCTTGCAGCGATACACTCTTCGACAACAGCCTCTTCAATGGAACATATTCCCACAATTGACATCGCTGTCACCAAGAAACCTTACTTTATCGATAAGGCGGCGGCCATTGAAGCTTCGGATCACTATCCATCCCCCCTGGAGCAAGTTCATCTCGTGGGCTACGATACATTGATCCGTATCTTCAATCCCAAATATTACCCCCCAGAGCACACGCTACAGCGTCTCGGGCCCCTGTTCTCCCAGCATCGGTTGCGGGTGACATTGCGACCTGGCGATGATTGGGGTGACAGGGAAGAGCAGGAGGGGTTCCTTGCCAGTCTCGCTCGTGGGGATCGAGAAGCTGAAGGCGCACCGAGGGAATGGGCACAGAAAATCCAGTTCATTGAGGGCAGGAAGCCTGAAGACCCGCCAGTCAGCTCCACCAGAGCTCGCGAGGCCGCACAGTCCGCTCCTCAAGATCTGGAATGGCTGGTCCCGGATAATGTGCGGCAATTTGTGTTATCTGAAAGGCCATACTCGGAGGAAAGCCCGGGTACTAGGATATGATAGCTCGAAGGATTATACTTTGAACTGTAACATTGAATGCAGTCGTGTATCGCCAATGCGCTGGCTACAATCACCCCGTACTCCTGTAGATGAGTATATAAGCACATCAGTATGTGACACCCCTCGATAACCACGGTAACGCCGACTCCCACAGCTTGATTTGAATCAGACAAGCCAACTTTTGAAAACGTATATCGTACACTTTCCACAGATATGCCAATCATCCACATCATCTATCAATACCAACCTCATTCAGTTCTCAGACTTGGCCTCTTCCTCCTCCCGCTTGCCCAGAGTATAGGCCAGTCCACCGCCAACCATGTTGACCAGACAGAGACCCATCGTCGCGCCGCGCACAATACCTCGAGCGCCGAACTTCTTCATGAATGGATGACGACGGCGACCTGCAAGGAGTAGGTAAAGTCCAGACCAGGCGGCGCTAATACCGGCAGTCTCGGTCTTGAAACCTTGAAGATTGGCGTAGCTGGTGAAAAGCAGGATTGGAGGGAACAGCATCGGGAAGAACTGGAAGGGACGTGCATGTTGCGCAAAGATAAGAGACGCGAGCAGGGTCGGCGGGAATGAGTTTTCTAGAGAGAATGGAATTAGCTTGGTCTCTTTGATTCCTCAGGCGCACTTATCGGCCCATGATTATTCTTGGAATATCGAGTACGTACCACCCCATGCTCTGAAGCGCTGCACCAAAGTTTGCTTGGTTTCTTCAATTGCGGAATCCTTTGCCATGATGATGGGTAGGTGTGCGGACGGGATGAAAGGTTCTCTGACTTGATACCAGGTAGTATCTGCAAGCAAAATAAATCACAGGTCACAATCAGCCGTGGGAGTTCTGTTGCAGAGGTTGGGATTGGAGAATGTGGAGGAGGTGCGGAGGTACCATCGGTGGTATACCAGCCGACGGACACCGCAGGCGCACCGCGAATGGCGTTCCCGCGCTTGGCAAAGACACCTATCTCGACTATACTTTTTCCTCAGTCGACAACCCCCCAGGGCCCCCCGTTCCACCGCTCGTTTCGGCTTTATCTCACTAAAACTCCAAGGCATCGGCTTTCTAGTTGATCGGCCCGTGCTTTTATCTCGGCTTGACTTGTCCCCTGGCCTTCTGGAGAATTGCAATCCCCTTTCTCCGCGGTCCCGCGCCACCAACCCACCCACCTGCGCTCTTGTCCTCGCACCATCCCACAACGTTTGTGATTTAGGTCCTTGCGACCTTTAAATTCCCGATCGCCATGCCGTCTGCTACGGCGTCTGGCTCCGATGCCAAAGGCGGGGCTGCGCGGTCGCGCGAACACAATCAGGGCAACCAAGATCGCACATACACCCCCGAGCAGAAGGCCGCGGTTCTACGAATCCGAAAATGCGGGCCAACCGATTTCTACGAGATTCTTTCGATTCAAAAGACTGCCACGGATAGCGAGATCAAGAAGGCGTACCGGAAATTGAGTCTGTTGACACACCCCGATAAGAACGCATATGATGGTGCAGACGAGGCTTTCAAGAGTAAGCAATCACATGGCACTTTCCCCGTCTTGAGGCCTTGATCCTAACAGGTTACTTTGATAGTGGTTTCGCGTGCCTTCCAGATCCTCTCTGACTCCGATAAGAAGTCCCGGTATGACAAGTTTGGAGGAGACCCCGATAGCAGATTCAACCCCGGACCAAGCGCCTCTAGTGGTGGTTCTCCATTCAGTGGATTCAGTGGTGGTGGTGG
This sequence comes from Penicillium cataractarum, assembly GCF_028827025.1. Classification (NCBI taxonomy): domain Eukaryota; kingdom Fungi; phylum Ascomycota; class Eurotiomycetes; order Eurotiales; family Aspergillaceae; genus Penicillium; species Penicillium cataractarum. The sequence goes on along the minus strand of NW_026622743.1, from coordinate 1,282,724 downwards.
ATTCCCACGCTCCGCAGGGGGCGGCCAGGGCTTCGATGCTGAGATCTCGCCTGAAGAGATGTTTAACCGGTTCTTCAATGGCGGATTTGGAGGCATGGGTGGTGGTGGTTTCGGCCCATTTGGTACGCTCTATCTTAATCTGCTCGCTTGTATATGCTCACGACTGACTGTCTTTTTCAGCGGGTCCACAATTCGTTTTCAACATGGGAGGTGGCCCCGGTTTCCGCGTACACCAGTTCGGAGGCGGCGTACCGCGCCGCAGACCTCGCGCAGCCGCCAACAACAACGAGTCAGAGCCAGCCGTTGATGGCTGGGGCTTTGTTCGTCAACTACTGCCTCTCATCCTTCTTTTCGTCCTTCCGCTCCTATCTTCCCTTTTCTCTGGCTCTTCTACTCCCGGTCCTGGCTATCGAGTCGATACCCCTCAAAGCCCCTACACCATGGGCCGCACAACACCCAGGCTCAACCTCAATTACTTCGTGAATCCATTGGAAGTCGAAGATTTCGGCGCACGCAAATTCCGTGATTTAGACCGGCGTGTGGAGATGGACTATATGGCGAAGGTTCGATACGACTGCGAGTCTGAGGTACAAATGCAGGAGCGAAAGATTCAAGAAGCACAGGGCTGGTTCTTCCCAGATGTTGAGAAGATGAAGGAGGCGCGAGCGATGGAGCTGAAGAGTTGCCGCCAGTGGAATCAACTCAAAGCCAAATATTGAGCTAGTCCACAAGCCTGTGTAATTGGGAGATCTCGTTCTCGGATCCTACCATTCTGTTCCTCGTTCTCAAGAGCTATAGCACGAAAGATGGCGTCTATTGGGTTTTATTGTCTTTGATTTGTCACTCTGTATAGTGTCTTTGAATTGCATCCAGCCATGATATATACTTTCTGCACGAGAGATTGTTGAAGTCGACTATACTCAAATGGACTTACTAGATCTGAATTCCTTGATTGTACCGTGGGTTCATGTCTGGTCATGTCAATTAGCAAGACAAGGAGTACAAAGTAAAGACTCGTGTGCTTCCTACACTAGCATCTAGGGCTCCTGGGCATCTCTCCTACCCAGCGCCCGCCCGTTTGGGCGGCCGCTTAGTCAACTGGCATCATGGCGGGCCGCCAGCTAAGGCGGGCAAACGAATCTCGGAGATCATGAAGGAATCCCCGGTCTTGTCCAACGCATTCCCCTCTTCCACCGTCTTCACTTGAGAGGAACCGGAGGTCACAATCCTAGATTCGCTGGCTTGTCATTTCCGGTACGCATCGGTGCTGATGAGGTCGTGCAACTCGCGTTGAAAGAACTGTCGCCGACTTCAACACTGTGATCAACAGTGCCGCCTTGCTGTCGGCTCCGCCCCGCTAGACGCAAACCGCTATACATACCCCAGCGGCATCTGGACCTCGACTTGACCAAGCGCAAAGATGTCCGACACACTCTCTGATGCGGAAAAGGTTGGTCGGCCCTTGCTCCTCTCCAGGTAGTCCGCCGTAGCGGCATTTCTGTCTCCGCCGCTGGCTAACACCAACGGCCTTTAGATCCGCAACAAGCGGCTTGCAAAGCTTCAAAACCCAGTCGCATCGGCTGGCCCCTCATCTGGCGAGTCTCCCGGCTCGCCTCCGACCTCCTCCAACCCTTCCCGAGCACAGTCGCCGTCGCTGCCAACCCAGGATGGGGCCTCGAATGACACTTCGGCGTCAGCTACACAGAGCTCGCAGCAGCCAGAAGGAAAGCGGATTAAGATCACACCGACTGCTTCAGCCTCGGTTCCTGAGCGACCGCGCTCTACTGGCCCGTCTTCTTCCCAACCCAATTCACCCGCAAAGCCGTCACCACAAAGCATCGAGGATTTCGAGCATCAGGTTCTGGGAATTCTGTTCAATGTCACTCTGAAGGAGGGCACATTGGAGGCAAAGGATCGCCGGATTGTCCTCTCCGGACTGCGGGATGAGCTGCAAGATGAAGGCAAGGAATTGCGTCTGCACACTGGGATCTTGGACCAAGCGCTCCTGGAAGCCGCGTCCAAAGCGGAGCAGCAACGTCCGCTGGATTACTTGGTTCCTTGCTGGAGCAGGATTCAAGACAGGATGAAGAAACCGGACCCAGACACGAGAAAGTGGGACATCTATGGCGAGGCCAAAAGGCTGTGCATTAGCTACTGCATTTTCGCGATCACGATGCCAGAGATGTTTGGGTATGAGATAACCTTCGATCTTGGGTATTGATCGAAAGATACTGACCATGTGTTGTGCAGAATCGATTCGTCCGAGGAAACTCCATTGGCTCGGCAGTTACTGTTGAGCCCTGACGATAGCTCGAGGAGAGGAATCACTCCCGAATTCCTCAAGGATCTAAGCGGAAAATTCGATGAAGATGACAGTATCAAGCCAGCTTTGATTGCTGCGGTTGAAGAACTGAGCGCCAAATTGTCCTCCAAGGATGCAAATGGGGAATTCCAACCATATTTCACGGTTTGTGATTTTCTCTCTCCAGGCTTTCAAGTCGCAATGTTAATCACAAACACAGGCCTTGAGAAATCTCGTCGATAATAAAGCTATTGCCGCGGCTATTACCGAGTCTTCGATTTTCAATGCTTCAGAAGATCCAGCTCAATTCGAGAAGACGACTCTGCTAGGACCATGGTTCCGGCTCTCTCCTCTTCAGCCCAACGTGACAATGTCTTACTTTTCCAGCCCCAAGACCAGAGACCACGGGTACATCTCGAACTCGCAGAGCTCTCTCCGCATGATGCAAAATATGATTCAGTGGGAACTCGACTACATTACAGGCAAGATTCTCCACGCGTCCACAGACGCCAAGAACCGCTTCCTGGATTGGGTCGCAACCGCCCTGAATATCAATCACAAAAGACGTGCTATGCAAGTTGATCCGGAGCAGGTTGCCTCTGATGGTTTCATGTTCAATCTGACCTCGACCCTGGACAAACTTTGCGTTCCTATCATGAACATTGACTTCCGCAAAATCCACACCTTCCATGGAGAGTATTTCCAACGGAATCCTCGGGTCGACATAAAAGAGGAAACAAAGATCAACGCGGATCAGCATGCCTCAGATGCATTTTATTCCAAGAAATTGGATGGTAACTCTAATTTCAACAGCGAGCTGTTTTTCCTCACGATTGCTTCTCACCAATATGGCAGTGAATCCCTGACATCGAAGCTGGATCAGCTCGAGAAAGATCTGAAGCACATGGAACAAAATATCGAGAGGGTTGAAGGTGAGCGGGAGCGATGGATGTCAAACCCAGCGCAGTTGCGCCTTTTCGAGCAGGCGCTCAAGAAGTACCGTGATAAATTTGATCTGGGACTAGCATTGAAGTACAGTCTCCAAGCTGTGCTCCTTGACGAACAATGGCAGATCCGCTCAATAGAGGTTATTCGGCACATTGCTGTCTGGCTCTTGAGAGTTGCCTCGGGGGTGAATTACCCCCAAGAGAAGATTAAGTTGCCTCTTACGCAGCAGCAACCCGAGGTTTTCCAAAATCTTCCTGAGTATTTCCTGGATGTCATCATCAGCAATTTCAAGTTCGTCAGCTGGGCTATGCCGCACACTATCACAGCTACCCTGGGCGATGAGCTGGTAATGCTGTGTATCACATTCCTTGAGAGCTCAAGCTACGTCAAAAATCCATACCTCAAGGCTGGCCTTGTTTCCATGCTCTATCGGGGCACGCTAGACCGCCCTGGAGGACAGCGCGGTGTCCTTGTCGACCTGCTCAACTCCATGCCGTTTGCCAATGAATACCTTCTTCATGCCGTAATGAAGTTCTATATCGAGGCAGAACACACTGGAGCTCACACTCAGTTCTTTGACAAGTTCAATATTCGATACGAGATTTTCCAGATCATCAAATGTATCTGGCCCAACACGTTGTATCGAAAGAAGCTGTCCAACCAAGCAACGCAGAACCAGGACTTCTTTGTTCAGTTTGTCAACCTCTTGCTGAACGATGTGACATACGTTCTTGACGAGTCGTTTGGTGCTTTCAAAACCATCCGCAGCATCCAAGAACAGCTCAGAAGCGAAGGCGACATGATGGAGCCCAGCACTCGGGAACAACGCGAAGAGCATCTGGCGACAACGCAACGGAGCGCCAGATCCTACATGCAGTTGACTAATGAGACCATGGCCATGCTAAAGCTCTTCACTGCCGCCCTGGCTGACTCGTTCACTATGCCAGAGATTGTCCAGCGGTTAGCTGACATGTTAAACTACAATCTCGACGCTATGGCCGGGCCCAAGAGCTCCGAGCTTAAAGTGGAAGGCAATGTGCAGCTGATGGTAGAGAAGTATGGCTTTGATCCAAAAGTGGTTCTCAGCGAGATCGCAAAGATCTATCTCAACCTGATGAACAAGCAAAATTTTATCACGGCTATTGCTCGCGACGGACGGTCGTACAGACCAGAGCTTTTCAAGCAGGCTGCCGATCTCTTACGACAGCATAGACTGACACCCGAAGAGGACTTGCGACGCTGGGATCGGCTGCGTAAGCAGGTCCAAGAGGCCAAGGAGGCCGATCAGCAAGCGGAGGAGGACCTGGGCGAGATTCCGGAGGATTTCCTGGGTATGTTTACCCCTTCGATTATTACTATCAAGCAAGAACTAATGTCTCTCCAGATCCTCTTATGTACACTCTGATGGAAGACCCCGTGATTTTGCCAAGCTCAAAGATCTCAATTGATCGATCGACAATTCGCTCGCATCTGCTCAGTGATCCTCACGATCCATTCAATCGTGTGCCCCTGAAGATGGAAGATGTTTTGCCTGGTAAGCTCGATTCTCGAAGCCGTATAATCTCGCGCTAACATAGGTCACTTTAGACACGGAGCTAAAGGCTAAGATCGAGGCATTCAAGGCTGAGCGACGGGGCAAGAAGGCATCGGCAACGGAGCAGATGGATATGTCTGCCGACTAAGTTACATAAGAACAGGCGAAATTTCATTCGCTCATCGTGTTTCATTCTTCTCCCCTGACGTACATAGAACTCGCTCAAGGCGATAGATCGTAGCTTAATCATGACCGCTTGCCCGATTTGGCGAGTTACATCATGCTCCCGCGGAACATTTAAACTTTACTTTTAAGCTTTAGCCTCCTCTCCTTTGCGGTTCGTTGTCTCTCACCCTTGTAATCACCCTGTCCGCCTCGTAATTCCAGCATTCCTCACCATGGGCACCGCCCTGTCCACCTCGTGGGCGTCTCTCCCGCCCATCGCCGAGTTCTACCCTCCAACTCCGGCGGCTTACACTACCGTGGTCACGGTCTTCCAATATTTCCCGGTGGTGAGTAAACAAAGGACCCCTTGATACATGGCTTGACCTCGAGAACACGACCTTTAACCAGAGTCGCAGTTTACTATCCTGCAATGGCTTCTCTCGTGGCATCCAGCGGGGAAAACATCCCTCAAAAGCTCCATCTTCAATATCCCAGGCCGAGTCGCCTGGTGCGCGATGGAGATCGTTGGTCCCGTCAACTTGCTCTACAACCTTTCTCAGAGCACTCCATCTTTGACTGAGTTGCCCGCAATCAACCAGCTGGTCGCGGCTCTTTATTGCATCCATTATGCCAACCGCGCCGTGATCTCACCCTTCTTCTCGGCACCGAGCATGTCGCCCATTCACGTCTTCGTGATTGTCAGTGCAATGAGCTTCAACTGGTTTAATTCGTCTGGTCTAGCCGCATGGTTATCCGGGTACGAGATTCCCATCGCTGGGTACCGCATCAGCGGCGCCTCGGCCCTGGTTTCTTCTTCCATGCCCTCTGATTCGCTCTCGCTGGTTCAAATCCTTCCAGTAGTCGGAACTGCCGTATTCATCATCGGCATGGCTGGTAACATCTACTCAGAGACGGCACTCTTCCGTCTCAGGAGGGAAGAAGTAGAGAAGCGCGTCGAAAAGAAATCAGACGACAAAGCCCCTGCTGGCGGTGCCAACAAGTTCCACAAGGTCTATGTGATCCCGCCAGTGCAGGGCGTCTTCCGATCTATCTTGTACCCGCACTACGTCTTTGAGTGGCTGGAGTGGACTGGATTTGCTCTCGCTGGAGTCGCGGTGTTCCCCCTTTCTCTGTCTACCAAGCTCGGCACTGCCACTAGTGCGGTCGTCGCTCCACCGCTTCAGCCTGCGCCGTGGATTGTCCCTGCTGCGTGGGTGGCGGATCGATTTGGAGTTCCTCTCCCTCTGCCAGCTGTGCTGTTTGTTATCAATGCCATTGCTAATATGCTGCCTCATGCCCGGTGGGGCCGGAAATGGTATGTCGAGAAGTTTGGGGACAAGGGTGTCGCTGGAAGAGGTGCTGTGGTGCCTTGGTGCCAATGGATGTGAGGTCGCATGCCTTTTACACTCAGGACCACACATTTCAAGGAGAGATAATACAATAATCAATCATCTTGCTCTCAATTTGCAATTCCGCCCTAGTCATACCTTTATGTAAGCCTATGTGTACGCACGGATCTGCATCTTAAGCTGTGAAGGTAAAAGAGTGGTGCCGACATAAGTCGAAAGCAAAGTTAATGCACCAATAAAGCTTACCCGGGCGAGAAAGTAAAACAAGCCTCCAAAGAGACCTAAAGCAGTGACTCAAGCTTTCTTGCCTACCACCACATAAACCTTGTAACTGAACCAGCAGCCGAAATAAGCAAATCCTTCTCCGCCGCCATTCTCATTTCCATGACTTGATCAACCGAGTCAATCGAATCGAATTTGCGAATTTTTAGCGCAGCAATCATGAAGTTCTGAATTCCTTCGAGGACAGCACTGAGACTGCGAATTAGATCACTGGTTTTAGTCTGAGATATAATGGATCAGAGTAACTTACTTGGGCGTTTACCAAGCGACTTCGCGTTCGTCTGCAAAAGTTCAACCCACCGTTCAGCATTGGCAGGAACGTGGCCATTCGTCGCACCCTTGACAACAAAGTCTGCCACCGAGCAGTCAAGCCATTGTACATATCTACCGGAACCTATTAAAGTTAGTAACGGAATTCTTCGCGGGGTTGGACTGATTGCTTACGGAGAATATCAAATTGCGAAGTGCAGGTTCCCATTCGTCATGGGATAATGCAACCACTAATGCACGGGCATTGACGACATCGTATTGCCCGAGGAACTCGGTTGGAAAGGGCTCTAGCAGATTATGTTGATAGAATGACACATTCGAGGGAATGATGATGTCTTTGAACATTGATTCGGAGAGATCGAAGCCGTCGAGTTGGCAGTCGTCTGGTAGAGTGTTGGCAAGGTCTTGTAGCCATATTCTTCGTGCTCGTTTTGTGATCTCCTGTAAAGAATATTCCCTTGATAGGAGGAAGATGGTAGAGTCTTACCCAATTCCTGTTCCTCATCTGCGATGCGCATACGCTGTTTTTGTACGATTTTCGGGTGCAGCAGGGATTCGATATTAGCTTGCCAAACTGTGTACTGTTTATCCAATCTGAGAAATGAAATATGACATTGTCAGGGAATTATCTTGCAAGATATCGTTAATTTGTAAAATAACCCACTTACCTTTCGCCTTCACGCTTACTACGTATCATAATATACTCGCCCGGAGAATTGGCTTGAGGTCTCGACATGGCTTCTTTTCAATTCAAGAATAAAGATGATTTCAATACTGATTCACTCTAATTGAGCACTGGGTAAACTATATAAGTATTTTACCATGGTGCGGGGCATATTATCCAAGGACTGAGTAGCAGCCTTGCTCAACCAGAACGAATAACTTTTAACCTATTCGAGCATACTACTACATCCACTTACTATCATTAAAGGTATTATATTAGTTTCATTCCTTTAGCGCGGGTTAAATCAGATATCATTCGGATTTATTTCCCGCTACTTCTCAGCCGTTCTCGTGTATGCATAAATAGTGGCACTAGTAGGTAGGTGGATGATAAGCGCCAATTGCTTAAAACTAATTTTCTAAGGCAGAAAGTCCGGCAGAATTCACATAACCTACAGAAGATAAAAGAGAAGACAAAGGACAAGGAAGGGGATAGTCAAATCGGTACTATAGTAATAGCGTCACCCTGGCCTAAAGAAGAAGGCATCAGGGCAAAGTCGATAAACTGACTAATTATGGGTTTTGAGCAACTGGCGTTTATCGTCCGCCCCGAACGACACGTAACACAACCATATAGACCAAAGTACAAGGATCCTCCGGTTGATGCATGGCAAGGAACGGAAAATATGGAAATGATCAACCTTTTTGGTACGTTTTGCCGAGTAATGCCTTGTATGTCTCATCCTTCGCGGCTCCTATGGCTCCTTTCCTATGGAGATAACCAAGTAGTATTGTAGAGAAATGGTGCCAATTATACTAGGAATCAATTAAATCCAGGTAATTCCGTGGGTTAACTGTTGCATTGTATCTCCTCTCCATTAACAAAATCATCCAGCTTTCTAATAAGAGCAGGCTAGCCAGAGAAGGATGGGTAGGTTGACTATCACTGAGAACTATCGGACCTATAAATATGGCAGGCAAGGCATACTTCCTGAAATAGGCGGATAACGACTTACTGGCCATTGTTCACATCCCTGATTAACAAACCTGCAAGCTGGTTTGGATTTTACAAACCATACATCAACCCAACTAATGTTATCCAATCTCTACAAGAAAACACATTATTGCATAGAAAAAGAAGTATATTCACAGCTAATTCTACACACGAAAAAAAGGTTCCTCATTCTCCAAGGTCCAAGCGACAGCAACTGCTTCGCAAGGACGGGAGAACAAAGCAATTGTTGAAATAATTGGCACCTAAATTGGCGGCACCCATGTTGAAATCGTTAGTCATGTTGAAACTCCGTAAACCCGCTTTTTGGTGCCCTCTAATCCACAAAACCGTTGAAACCCGTATGTTGAACTTTTGGTATCATCGTCATAAACTCATCACATAAATAAAACAAACCAAATAAAACCTCCCGTGCTGGAGACGGCCGGGTTGAGAGAGCCGCCTCCGTAGATTAACACATTATAGGAAGTGAGGTAAAAGAAAATGGGAAGCCCTCAGCATTTACTGGGCGAACTTCGCACGGTAGAACTTGGCGGCGGCAACCATAGACTTCAGCTGACCGAAAGCCTCGTTTTCCTTTCGAGTCTTGAGGCCACAGTCCGGGTTAATCCAAAGCTGCTCGGGGCGGAGGAACTGGAGCATCTCCTCGATGCGGTCCTTCATCTCCTGCTCGCTGGGGACACGGGGAGACTAGATGAAGGCATTAGCAAGATTCAGTGCGGAAGACAATCAGCAGAGTAAACTTACGTGGATATCGAAGACACCGGGTCCGATCTGAGCACCGAACTTCTCGTCGATGAAGACCTTGAGGAGCTTGGCATCAGACTTGCTGTTCTCGATGGAGAGGACATCGGTGTCAAGGGCAGCAATGGCGTGGAAGAAGTCCTGGAACTCAGAGTAGCAGAAGTGAGAGTGGATCTGAGTCTCATCGCGGGCAACAGCAGTGGAGAGCTTGAAGGCATCGACGGCCCACTTCACGTAGGCATCGCGCTCAACGCCCTTGCGGAGGGGCAGACCCTCACGGAGGGCGGGCTCGTCGACCTGGATGACGGCAACACCGGCAGCCTCGAGGTCAGCAACCTCGTCACGGAGAGCGAGAGCGAGCTGCTGAGCCTGGACGGACTGGTGAACGTCATCACGGGGGAAGGACCACCGCAGGCAGGTGATGGGACCAGTGAGCATGCCCTTCATGGGCTTGGAGGAGATGGAGACAGCGAACTTGGACTCCTTAACGGTCATAGGAGCGGGACGAGAGATGTCACCGACAACGATGGGAGGGCGGACGCAGCGGGAACCGTAGGACTGGACCCAGGCCATGGTGGTGAAGGCATAGCCGTTGAGGCGCTCACCGAAGTACTGAACCATGTCGTTACGCTCGGGCTCACCGTGGACGAGAACGTCAAGGTCAAGGTCCTCCTGCAACTTGACGACGTCACGGATCTCCTGCTCGATGAACTTCTCGTACTCCTCAGCGGTGATCTCACCCTTGGTGAACTTGTTACGGGTAACACGGATGTTCTGGGTCTGGGGGAAGGAACCGATGGTGGTGGTGGGGAAGAGGGGGAGCTTGATGGTCTTGTTCTGCTCGGCAATACGGGTGGCGAAGGGAGAGTTGCGGTTGTGCATCTCGGGGGTGACGGCAGCCTGGCGAGCCTTGACAGCGGGGTCGTTGGTGCGGGAAGAGGTGGCACGGGAGTGCATGGACTTAGCGTTGGCCTCGAGCTCAGCGCTGACGGAGGCGGGGCCCTGGGTGACGGCCTTGGCAATGACAGCAACCTCAGTCAGCTTCTCAACAGCGAAGCTGAACCAGTCACGGATCTCAGGGTCGAGCTTCTTCTCGGACTCGAGAGTGTGGGGAGTGTGGAGGAGGGAGCTGGAGGTGGCAACGACAACGCGGTCCTGGCCGAGCTTCTGGATGGCGGCCTCGACCTTCTCAATAGCGTTCTTGAAGTTGGTCTTCCAGATGTTACGACCGTCGACAACACCGGCGGACAGGGTCTGCTTGGGGCCAAGGGCAGCAACGACGGCGTCGAGCTGCTCGGGGTTGCGGACAAGGTCGACGTGGATGGCGTGCAGGTTCTGGAGGGAAGAGAGAACATCGATGTTGTGGACAATGTCACCGAAGTAGGTGGTAAGGGTCAGACGGGGAGCCTTGTCACCCAGGTTGCCGAGGACCTCATAGGCGGGCTTGAAGGCAGCCTTGGACTTGGGGGCCAGGTCGAAGACGAGGACGGGCTCATCAATCTGGACATCCTCGGCACCGGCAGCCTTCAGCTGGGCGAGAAGGTCAACGTAGAGGGGCAGGAGGTCGTTCAGCTTGTCAATGGGGTCGACGGACTGGCCACGGTCGGCCTTTCCGAGAGTGAGGAAGGAGACGGGACCCAGAATGACGGGGCGGGTGATGATACCCTGAGCCTTGGCCTCAAGGAAATCGGCGACGGGCTTGGGCTCAGCAGCGAGGGTGAAGACCTGGTTGTCCTGCAGGGTAGGCTTGACGTAGTGGTAGTTGGAGTCGAACCACTTGACCATCTCCAGGGCGGGGACATCAACGCCCTCCTTCTGGAGACCACGACCCATGGCGAAGTACTCGTCGAGGGGGTGGAGCTTGTACTTGGAGTAACGCTCAGGGACAACGCCGAAGAGCTGGATGTGGTCGAGAACCTGGTCTATGTGGGATATTAGAACGGGATCCTTGGTTTCAATTGGCATTGGGAAAGGGGTTGCTTACCGTAGAAGGCAAAGTCGTTGCTGGGGATAGAGTCGACACCAGCCTTCTTGATCAGAGCCCAGTGCTCAGCACGGAGACGCTTGCCCTCAGCGAGGAGCTCATCACGAGTGGACTTGCCACCCCAGTAGGCCTCAGTGGCCTTCTTCAGGTCACGGACCCGACCCATACGGGGGAAACCGAGAACGGCGCTGGAGGAGGAAAAGGTCAGCAAATGAGTCAATAACAATGGGAGTTTGAGAGCAAGGAAAACATACGATTGAACCATTCTGACGGATGTGTGTGAAAATGAAGGGGAAAAGGGGGTTAAGGCGGGATCTCAAGAAAGATGGATGATGCAAAAGAACCCAATTGCCTTTGAAGAGAGAAAAGAAAGAAAGAAGAAGAGAAGGAGGGAAAAGCTGAGAAGAAAAATGGAGGGAGGGGAAGCGGGCCTAAACCCCAACGGGATGGAGGGGCAGAGATGCGTTTAACCTGGTAAGATTACAGTACTGGTGGTACGGTAGTGTTACATTTAGTACTAAAAGTATTACCAAGAAGTACGGGGGAGAATACGCCATCGGGGACGTGCATTCACTATCGTGACTGGGAAAATCGGTACTCCGGAGTCTAGGTCGGTCGGGGAACCATTCCCGAGGGGGCGGTAAGTATGGTAATTCCGATGTCAAGGTAACCCCACTATCAACGTCCATACGGTAAATACAATACTCAGGGGACTCCAGTCTCCGTGATCGGCGGAGATCACGCCATTCGACCACGGGGCGATAACACGATAAGCCTGTTTTTTTTTTTAACTAGAGGGGTTAAGGATGGAGTAGTTAGTAGTAGAAGGGACTAAATATTATTCTACTAGAAGCTGTAGAAGCTAGAAACCAAAATAATTGAATTGAGTATGAACTCCTATCTCAACAACTACACCGCTTGAGAAAAGGCCAACGAGTCAACTTGCTCATCAGCGGGGTCAGCCGGAAGCCACCTTTTGGATCCCGGTCAATGGTCTCTTCTGCTCGTGCAGGATACAGCAGAATCGCGCCAATTGCAGGTCAGAGATACTCCATGGACTTGGAAAAAGTATCTCTCGATGGTGAGGTGTCAATTGGGTCTAGGAAGGTCAGGAAAATGTAAAACCAGAACTTTATCGGTGGTAAGACTGGGTAGCTAGTCTACTTGGGCGAGGATATATCTCTACCTACATAGACCTCATGGATAGCACTACAAGACCATTATCAACCTCGAGAATTCAGTTAGGCACCTAGGACCTAATAATTATCAATGGTTTCCATGATCTCCAATGCTGACCACCAGCTAAATGACAAGCTGTCCACATCCCAAATCGGCAGAAAGTCGGTCGCAGGGCGAACGAGACCGGATGAAAACCTTAATCCGTCCCAATTCAATGACTGTGATGTATTATTCACATGAATCAACAAGAAATTACCTGATGTGTCATAGAATCTAAGCAAGCATGGGCTGGATATTTCTACTCTGTAGGATTCTCCCAAAATCAAAGCAATTGTTTCATCCCGAGGGCTTTATTCATCTGCTGACAAGGAAAAGGCCAGTATGACACATCTGCCAACATGCACGATGCACGATGCATACTGCCATGCCCGCTGCCATGCTGGTACCAAGTCAAAGCTTCGATCCCGATGAGCTTGCGAAATTCATTCCGCATTCTGTAGCCCGTTGACAACTATTGTTCCTTCCTTGTCTTCCATACAATGGCCAATGTGTATGACAAGACCCGGCAGGGTCGTTCCTGCCTTAACGGGAAGACCCGGTCGCCTCCAGCTCAAACAAATATACAGTCCTAAATAAATTCAATCCTCAAGATACCACATATTCATCCACTACAACAGACATATCATGTTTCTCCACTGTCCCCCATGGCGAAAGCCGCGGCCTGCTTCCCCCTCGGACGTGGCTCGATCAAACCAAGCCACCCACGCCTGTGATCTAGAGGCCCAGTGGCACCGGACTCGAGGTACGAGACAATCGATCTTTCCCTTCGAAGCTCCATGTCATTGAACTGGAAAAAACCATTCTAACAAGCCACAGGCCCATATCCTGCACCAAACCATTCACCGTCTCCGCACTCGAAATACCACCCTGAGAGCATCTCGCGCATCATTCGCCGCCGATTCTCTCGCGAGTCCAGAGCATCCAGCGCTCACCATGAGCCAAGCAAGTTCATGTTTCCATTCCCTCGCAAGTCGTCAAGATCTGCTTTAAAACCGGCTACCGCGCTTGCCACATTGGGAGGCTATGGCAGCAGCTTGATGAGCGAAAGTCGATATGACAGTGACGCGCAGTTCATTTCCACTCCTAGACGGGAACTCATAGACTCTCCCGCACACCGTGCCCGCCGTCGGATGGAGCTGAGTGGCTTGATTGAACGGAGTCAGGAACAGCAGGACTCTGAACGTTGGGCCATCGGCATGGGTGACGATATTCCCGAGCCTCCCGAGTCGGTCTATGGGATGCGGTTTATACAAACCCCACCTAGTACCCTCAGAAGCCACCGCGGTCCGTACCAAAAAGTCAATCATGCTGTATCTTTGGAAGGTGACCAAAAGCACGGTATGATCTCGGCAAAGTCCATGTTTGATCTGAACTCGACCAGTCAACGAGGCAATGGCTCGGGCACCGGACCTTCTCATGCCCTCGACTACATTCGAGGTGGGAATGGTCAGAAACATTTAACAACCAGTCAAAGCATGGGCATGAGCAGTCACAAGCACGGAATGGCTTCTTCAAACCCACTGTCGAACCAGCCCCCGGACCTTGTCGTTGCCAAAAGACGACAGCGGACTGACTCGGGCGTGTTTTTGATGGACAATGAATCAGTTCATCTGGAAGATATGCGCATTTCTTATCGGCTCGCTTCCCAATCTGCATCTTCTGCGCCCATGTCTTGCAACCCATCGATCGCGGAATTGATTTGTAACAACAGATACGGGCCCTTTATGAACGCTTCACAGGAGAATATGCCGATTGCACTGAGATCGACCACTTCAATCACCTCTGGAAACAGTCCACAAGTTCCGGCCTATCACCACCAACAAGCATCGTCATATTACTCTCGCCAGCCAAGTTGTTTGTCAGCCAATGCATCGCCTAGCTCCCATTCGCTCGCACCTGATGCAGAGCAACAGGCTGGTATGGTCCCTGGTAGCAGGTACAATGTGTCAGCCGAGGATCTGAACCCACAAAATGGTTCACCTCTTGCGAGTGGCGCTATTGGTAGCAAGTTCCGTGAGCACTGCGACAACGAGGCTCCACCGGATTCCCACGGACATATTGCGTCGAAAGAGGTGCATGGAACAAGTGCACCTCGCAAAGTCAGCGTGGGTTGGATGTCTGGCGGCCGGCGAGTCGGCTATGGATATAATCCAGTGCCAGACGACGAAGCGGCACGGTATCAGCAGCACGAAGATGGCAATCCCAGACTGCAACAAGCACGAGAGCAGAAAGCAGGAGCGGCAATGAGCATTCCAAATCTTCAAGGAGGATATGTCTGTCAAGATCAAATGAGAAGAACCGATCTGATGCCTGCAACTGCCCCAAACACCCCGGAATCACAGTGTAAATCAGCCACCTACCATGCAAACCGCTCTGAGCCTGCCCCAGCAACTATTCCCAAATTACGGAGTTCCGATAAAGTCAGCAATGAGTTTCCGGAGCCCTCTTACCTTCGAGCCATCCTAGCAGGTCGGTATAGCCGTGAACACGATGGCGGATCCGTGATATCGGGGAAGCGAAGCACAAGAAGTCTTCATGCAGTTGAGATTCCTTCAATGGCTCAATCCGAACATTGTCACGTCCCACAGACCTCCGGCCAACACTCAGATACTGCTGTGCACCGCTCGCCTCGCCTCAGCCAATCGTTGAATTCAAATCCACAGAGCTCAAAGAACAAAAGAGGCCGGAGAGCTGCGATACAGAACTCAATTCGTCAGGGAAAAGAGCGACATGTTTCCATGTCGGACCACAATGCAGTGGACATTGACCCAGATTATCTCGGCATAGAGCACGACTTCAACGCCGAGGACGTAGCTCGTTTCTTACGTCCAAGCAATGCTCGAGGTGCAAATTGGGTCCGCAGGCTGTCCAAGTATAGGGTCAGCAAGCGTTACTCAAATCCACACCAACAAGAGGTATCGCAGATATCGCAGGGTCTATACCAGGGCTATAGCTCCAATAGCCTGGAGCGAGAAAATTCAACTAAGAGTATCGGTACTAATGTGGAGGAACTGGCGAGCATGTACCAGGAATGTCTTGACATGCCCGGATCCTTTGAGGGGAGTCGATGGGCTAGTCGGACTAGTCGAATGCTGTGGGACCTTGTTACGACAGATGATCGGTGATGGGCGTTCGTTTGGGAGGAACTGGGTATACGGAGTGTGAGTCTGCAGGCTCTATTCATACTGAGAAGGACTACGCAATGGGTTATATGTTATTGTTAACCGATAGGGGAGCAATCAAACTGTTAATTAAAAATACAACTCCCCAAAATGTCATTAATCGTACAGAGGTATCCCGAGTCCAGCGCCGAGTTATGATACAGAAGCATAAATTGCGAGAAAATTGCAAAGACAAGCAACCACTTTAGCGCCGCTGACGTTTCGAGCTCTTGTCACTAACACTGCTCAAAACACTAGCGGACCGCTTGTGATTCCCATCTTCCTTGACGGGCGTCTCCGTAGCGGTAGTATCAGCTGCAGCTTCACCAGCCTTTGCTTGGCCAGTCTCGCCCTCAGCGGGGGCCTCAGTCGCGTTTGCAGCAGTAGACCCTAAAACACCATTCGCACCATCATCCGCCTCAGTCTTCACCTCCGGATGCTCAGGATCCTTGCCCGTCTCGGGAGCATTCTTACGCTCACGCTCAGCCTTGGCAGCTTCCAAGACACGGATTTCACTCTCGACCTTTTCAGCGACCTTGCGCGCGTCCAGGAGTAAGTTAACGGATTGAATGAGTTTCTCAAAGTCCTTGCACACGCGCTCGGTAGGCATGAACAGGCGCACGGGGATTTCGAGCTCGGCCAGGGCGCTGGCCAGTTTTTGAGTTTGTACGTTCGACTTGGCCTGGGTGAGTTTCTGGGCGCGGTCGCTGCGGAATTGGACGCCTCCTGAGAGACGTTCGTGGTGTTGGACGCCGTAGCGGGCTTCCTCGGCTGGAGTGAGGGTGCGTACGGCGGGTTGGGCCTGTGGGGCAGCTGGGCCTTTCTTGGTATCCTTTGTAGCTGCGGTTGTGCTGGGTGTTTCGGCGCGGCCTAGGGCGGTGGCTTGTGTGGGAGTTTGGCCGACTGGACTGGGGATGGCGCCTTCGGGGCCGAGGATGGAGCGGCGCTTCTTGCTCTTGTCGGCTTGGAGGAGGGTTTGGAGGAGTTGGGAGAGACCTTGGCTGGACTGGTACATGGCGGTGTTGCCGACGCTGATGGGGACTTCGAGGCGGGAGTAGAGTTCGCGACGTTCGGTGATGAAGTTTTGCTCATTGCTTGTGATGCGCTTCAACTCTTCGAGTAGCATGGCTTCCTCGCGCACTTCGTCGGCGGTGCGGTTGAGCTGGAGAGCGGCGAGGTCCTTACGGTCTCGCTCACGGTCTGGGTCATACTTCAACATTTGTTCGTGCAGGGCGAATTCGGCTTCGGACATCTCGGAGGGCGGGTGCTCGATTGCCAGCATTGTGGCGGCGATGTAGTAGAACCGGGATTTCATCTGCTCCATCGTTCGGTATTGCTTGGCTGGCACGATCGCGTTGGCGTCGGGCTCCAAGTCCAGATGTCGTTGGTAGTCGTAGCGGTCTGCAATGATCACCCAGCGTAGATCATATTCGGTAACGAGATTCATCAAGTAGTCTGTCTCTTCCCGACTCCAGTCGTCGCTCTTCAGATGTCGGTTGTACTCTTCGTCCGTGTATTGACGGGGTACGCGGGCCTTGATGTTGTACTTGGCGAATGCATATTCCTGCTCCGTCGGCTTTGTCTCTTCTTTGCCTTCTTCCTTTGCCCCATCCAGTTCCATCTGATTTGGTTCGGGCGCGGGTGGTCGAGTCGACTCGTGTTCTCGTTGCCAGTGGTTCAAGACCAGGCCGTCGGACCTGGCCTTGTTCGCGAAGGGCGTCATGCACCTATAAAGAGTCAAAATTAGCTTCCATCACGTCTCCTCACAGTGGATACAGTGCATACCATTTGCGCACTCGCAGCTTGTTCATAAACTTGGGTCGCCCCTTGTATTTGTTCTCGTTGATCGCGATTGGTGGCGCACGTTCACCAAGAAGCGCGTACAGTTCGCGGGTGATTCCCTCTGCATACCAGATTAGACACGGCTCAAACGACAGATAAATCCATTCCACACGAACCTGGTCGCTTCTCGACAACTTTCTGCTTCTTCGCCGGTCTGGGCTGGCCCTCAGCGGGCAAGTCCAGCATGTCGCGAACATCCGAGGCGGCGGCCATGATGGCTCAAGCAGGCCTTCTGGTGCGAAAAGAGTCGATGTAAAATATAAGATCGCGTACCAAGGCAAGGCAAACAAATAAACCTTGCCTCCTCAGATGTATACGCTGGCCGATGATGAAATAGTCAAGAGATGAAAATCAAACGCGGCTTCTGGCCAAGGGAGGGTCCACGAAAGTAGCAGGCGGTGTGGGGCCGCGATGGTGCCAGATGGTCAACACTCCGCCTGTTGACAAGTTGACCGCAGCAGCGTTCCTTTCAATTGCTCAAATCCTATCCAGCCATGGCTTACCAGGCATCTTCGCCGTCATGGCTCGCTGCCGTTCTGGCTCTCTTCTCTATCTTCTCTCTTCTTGTCCCCGCCAACGCCCTGTACTTTTACGTTGATGGCCGCCAAACAAAGTGCTTCTTCGAGGATCTCCCCAAGGACACCCTGGTAGCAGGTATGCAAACCTTCCTATGAGGCTACGACCGGAGAGAAACGGAGAGATATTCACAAAGAGCGACCTTACTAACCCATAACCTCCTACAATATAGGCAAATTCTCCACCGAAGTAATCAACCCCAACACCAACACCTACGCGGTCGACCACAACCTCAAGGTCCAAATCACCGTCGACGAGACCTTCGACAATGACCACCGCGTCGTCAACAAGCGCGAGAACCACTCCGGCCGCTTCACCTTCTCCGCCGCAGACGCCGGCCAACACCGTATCTGCTTCATGGCCGAAACCGACGTTTCGACCTCGGGCTGGATGTCTAATGGTCAGAGCGCCGTCAGGGTCACGCTCGACATTGCCATTGGCGAGACGAGCAAGATCGAGACTGAGGATAAGGATAAGATGAAGGATATTGTGCAGCGTGTGCGCGATTTGAATGGTCGTTTGCATGATATTCGTCGTGAGCAGGTGTACCAGCGGGTAAGCTCCCCCTAGCCCCGGACCCGATCACCTATCACCTTTCCTGGGCGATAGGCAACGCTATGCTTCCATTTGCACTTTCTCAAACGCTTAATACTTATCATTCTTACTTTCTACAGGAGCGTGAGGCTGAGTTCCGCGATCAATCCGAGACCACCAACTCCCGCGTCGTTCGCTGGACCATGATCCAATTGGCCATCCTATCTGCGGCCTGTGCCTGGCAACTGTCCCATCTGCGGTCATTCTTCATCAAGCAGAAGTTGACCTAAACGGTGTGGATGTCGATTGGAATCTCCCACATTTGACACAAGTTCTTTTCTAAAGCCCCTTTCTATAAGCCTTGCATTCTTGCTTCGAGTCTCTTTGTACCACACACACACGCCCAGTTTATGCGGATATTGATCTTTGGGTTTCTTTTTCTTGAGTGTGGGGGTTGTTTTCTTTTCTGGGTTGGGATGGATGTGTAGCTGGATGATGGCCGTTTCTCTTGGACTACTGCTAGTTGGTCTAAAGGGGGCCATACCTATGTTCCAGCTACCAAGTGTTAGAAGCCTACATTTCGTGGAATAAAATGGAGGGTGGTGGAGTGCTGAGAGCTGCATGGTCAGAGCGATGTCGATTTTGATAATGGATGTAATGAACAGCTTTTCTTTCCATTGTTTCAAGTCCTTTTACTTTACTAAATCGAGTTGATGTAGAGTAGATCACGAATTGGAAGGAATCATGTGCAGAAATAATTTTCATTGATGATATGATATTGATTTTTGTTTGGGGGTCATGATTCATTATGTCCAAGGCAAAGGGGTAATAAAATGGGTAGGGGTGGAAATGTCCACAATATGGTATAAGGCATGGCCAAGAAGTGAAAATAGGTCGAGAAAAGACAAAAAAGGACACCAGGAGGTTCCTCTTATTACCTCGACGGGATTATACCAAGTTCCTTATCAAAGGAAGAGGTAGATCAAGCGACATAAGAAGAACGATGGTCGTTCTCTGGGCGAGGTTGAGTGACACTGCTAGAAAATCTTTCATGCAGTCGCCACGACTGTCTCCATAGGACCGCAGAATCCAAGGATCAAACGTTCCAAGTCAGATAGTTTATAAGGCTTCGTCATGTAACCCTTGATGCCTACTTTGGAGGCACGGTTCAACGCCTCGTCGGAGACATCCGCACTGACGGCCAGCACGGTAGGCGGACGATGCGCGCGAATCGGACTGGAAACAGCATCCATGTCGACATCGGAGTTGGTTGTGATGCTCATCCGGCGAGGGTCATCGTCGGCACTCGAGCATTGGCTTTGGTGGTCATCCACCATCTGAAGAATGCGAGAGGTTGCCTCATAGCCATCCATTTCGGGCATCCATAGGTCCATCAAGACAATGTCAATGGGCTTCATCTCTGGGGTAGATGGCTGTGTCGATGGGCCGGGTTCAACCGTTGGAGAGTTATCAGCAGAGGACGAAGCAGATAGGATGTCTTGCACGATTTGCACGGCTTCTTTGCCATCGGCCGCCTCGAGGACATCCCGGTACCCCAACTTGCGTAGCATGTGCACCAGCACACGGCGGTTGATCCGATTATCTTCAGCGACGAGGAACCGGAGAGGATATTTCTCGCCAAGCTTTTTATCATGAGTATGTCCCAGAGGCTGCTTGAACCGGGTCTGGGTTATTGTCCGCGGCGGAGTGGAGCTCTGAGATGTACTTTCATCACCAGTGCTTGGGGTGGGTTGCTGCATTTGTTGATTCTGAGCAACCGGGGGAGATGAAAAGGAGGTGGGCTCCCAGATGAAACTACTTCCACTTCCGTGTCGGGTGTGATCGGTGATAATTGGAGGTGTCATCTTTCTCTCGCTGGGGGTTCCGGGCCAGTTGTATGCTTCACGTTGGTTGACAGGTACTCGGATCTGGAACTCAGAACCATGATCGGGTCCCGTGGTCGAGGAGCGCACGCAAATCAAATCACCGCCCATCTTCCGTGAAAGGCCCTTGGCTACCAGCAGACCGAGACCGAGGCCGTCCTTGCTGCGGGTGGTAGATGCATCTTCGCGGGCGAAGGGCTTGAACAGGTTGGGCAAAAATGCCTCGGGAATGCCTGGGCCAGTATCCCGGACGAGGATCAGGACGTCACTGGTTCGAGAGTCGACGGTAGCACAGACAGTAATAGTGCCGTTATTCGTAAATTTGATAGCGTTCAAAAAGACGCAGGAGATCAACTTGGCCAGATCTCGGTCGTCTGCAAGAAGGGTGTCGGGCAATGCGGGGTCAACGGACCAGTCCACAATCTTGGTGAAGATCTCACCGTTCGAGGACCGGGACCGAATTTCAATCTTTTCGCCAAACGCAGTCGCCTGGCTGGTTGCCGAGTCCGGTCGGCCACCGACATGCAGAGACTCATTAATCACCAAACGGAGCAAGTCGCGAAGTTTCGTGAATCGGAGGGCTGGGCCTCGCATGTTCATGTTGATCCCCTCGAGGAGAAGATGAGGTGCTGATCGTCGAACTGCAATTGAAGGACGGGGATCCACCATGTTGGCCATTACTGCTTCAATTTGACGGGCTGGAGTAGCATGAACGATCTGATCACTCTCGTGGACGGCGTTTTTAACTTCCTCGCTGCGTGGAGAAAGCTCTTGTCGGGAGGATGCTGCCCGGAGTCTCTGCTTTCGGGCTGGACGAGTGTTCATATCCAGAGGAAGGCTGCGTCGTCGTTTATATGGGTTTACGGCGATGTTGCTTCCTTCAATAAAGACACTGGGACGGCTCTCGGTAGAATCGGTGGCAAAACCTGGGTCGAGAAGTCCGTTTTCCCGCTCCCGTTGGGGTGTTTTGGGAACCTGCATATTGAGATCATACGCATGAACGACGTTGTCGGCCGCCTCCACAGCGCGCCGTGCGCTGTCCTGAACCATCTCAATACCCTCTTTGAGGGCCTGAAAAATGCCGCCTGATTTGACCGGGGTCTTGCTTTCCATGGCCTCCCGCACGGTGGCATGCATAACGTCCAGCATGCCGACTACACCTTGCATTGGAGTTCGTAGCTCATGGGATAGACTTTTGGCGAAGGGTTTGAGAGGGTGAGCGGTGAAATGGGAGGAGTCTCGAATATGGTCGTGTCCGGGATCGAGACAAGTGGGAGAGTCGAGAGTCGGGAATTGGGTGGTCTCGTGATCTGGAAAGACTTCGTCCAGCAAGAGTCGCTGCACGATCAGACCCTCCAAGGAGTGTAGAATCATTTCGAGGAATGACCAAGATAAGTTTCGACTACGTACACCGTCCTTGGACCACATCAACCCGAGATGCGCCAGGCATTTGCCAGCGGAGAAGAGTGGAATCGCCAGGTACGCGTCGGCGGGGAAGGGAAGTTGGTCGTCACCGAATGAGACGAGGGATTTGAGGTTTTCCGGGATCAGACATGGTCGTTCATGGTCCATATGTAGCAGTGGGTTTCCGCCGGCGAAATATCGATTTCGTTGGAGTCCGACATTCTGGTACCCGTCATCGTAGTAAAAGACCGCTCCGAAGAGGGACGGCCGGCGTCCGCCCAGTTCAGGCATGGGCTCGCCTCCATGTACTCGGCGAGCGACAAAGCCATATTGAGCCTTGGTGATGGAGGTGATATCCTCCATGAGCCGTTTCCAGAACAGCTCGGTATCCAAGGCTCTTAACCCCTGTTTGAGAGCCACTAGCTGCTCAATGGCGGCGGTCTGGGCAACATCGTTCCAGCACCGGGCGGACGCGTCAAACTGTGTGTCTCCGTCGTCGTGTACCGTCGTGAATCCATCGGTGAGGCATTCCGACTTGCAGGAGGGGAAGGTCATGGCGGGACGAGGGTGGGCGGAGTTATGGACATCGGGCTTGGGGGACTCGGACATAGTCCATAAGGGATTGGTGGAATATGCGAAGGTCTCGCGATCTCTCTCTCTCTCTTTCTCTTTATCTGGGGAGGACGGCAACCATGATTTTCGGAGGACCGAAAAGGTGCATGGAAGGACGAGGGTTGTAAAGTCGAGAGGAAGGAGAGGGGAAGACCAGGAGGGGAGAGTTGGGGATGGGATTTTCGAGGGGGAAATGGCGGTTTGGGCGGGTTCAAGATTGGGCGGTCTAGACACGAGAGAGAACACTTGGTACTGAAACAGCGGGTCAGGCCAGGGTCAGGCCCAGATCTTAAGCATCACGCCTATTCTTCCTCTTTCCGGTTCATTTACATAAACTATAGTCACCCGTCTTTTTTAACTCTACTGTACATTTTCAAAAGACTAAACCCATTTTCCTTTTTCTCTTCGGCTCGTCCTCCATCTCGTTTACGACCAATCGAGTGCGGAGACTACACGATCGGCAGATCTAGACCGACCACTTGCATTCCGATTCTCCAGTCGACGGCCCATCCACAGCCTCCAATTGAAGCCCACCAAGTCCCCAGTACACCACCCTGAACCCTCTTCGCCCCATTCACCACTCCTCCCAGTCTCCAGCAGTTAAGTAACAAGTCTCGAGTACATGCAAGCACCATCGAGAGCCTTGCAGGGTGGCTTGGCCCCAAATTTGAGGGCGAACTTCCCTCCCCAAATCGACCCATGATCCGTCAACTTTTCCCACCTGTCATTATGTATGTACAATGTATGTACAATCGAACATATCCCATATAATTGGCCCTCGTGGAATTCTACTAAATCTCGGTTACAAAGTGCCGACTTCTTATGTAAATGGACGGTGCAGGGAAAATGCACTTTGGTGGAGCCTGGAGAGGGCCACACAGGAGTCCATGACTCCTCCATTGGGGGCAAATGGCATGTTTTCCGAGCAGACACCATCGAGATCGCTTCGAATGCGGGGCGGCTGAGAATAATTAATCGGCCTGGTCGACATTGTAATGCATCCGTCCCAAAGAGGTATACGAATTGACGCGAGGTTAATATGTGGAAATGGCTGGGTTTTGACTATCATTGTTGGCCCCTCGTATCGTGTGGAGGTTATTACCCCATGCCTAGGAGGGCGGTATAACGATCATTCGATCATCACTGGACAAGACAACTTGCTGTATTCACAAAGAGCAAGCAAACAAAAGCACTGACCCATTATATGATCGCTCAAATAATGACAGTCCCATTGTTACCAACCATGTGCCTCGAGCGGGAACGAATCTGTGGCCAAGCCAATCTAAATAAATAATTTCCCCACTTGGGTCCTCCGTGTACGATTCTATGATTCGCTGGATCCACGAGGGAGAAGCAATTTCCTTGCGCCAACACGGGATTTCAATGCGAGACAGATTTTTCGACTGTCCTGGTGAGCAAGGGAGAATTATTATTCAACTGCCGCGCTCGAAATGGAGTGTAGAGATCTTATTGGATGGGTTATCTCTTTTTACATAAGGAGGGGTGTACCGAAGTTCCCACAGATAGTTAGTACACATACAGAAGTAGAAAAGCTGAAATGGACAGAATAAATGATCAAGAAAGTATAGCAAGAGGAAAGACTCTAGGATAAACCAATATTTTAGACGTAACTTATTAACAACTCTAACCATATCCAACCTAATCATTCATAGCACTCAGTTCCGAATCCCAATCCCACCTCGGCGACCTCCCATCCTCCGATGCCATCGGTGACATAATCGACACCGGCCACTGAATCAAAATATCAGGATCCACCGAATTCCCATTCTTCTGCTGGCCCAGCTCGCCCAGCCCAGCAGCACCGCACTGAGACATCTCCACCCCCAACGTGATCCCCTCCGCTGCACACGGCGTAGGTGGCGTTAGATAACCCGGCCCGAATCCGATATCAGGCAGATCGAGAAGCCCGTCGGCTCCTCCCTTTTGCGCTATCTCGAAGACGGGGTTGTGTGGGTCCATCATGGCCCAGTAGTCGAGGACGGAGCGGAGGACGGCTGATTCGGTGTGTGTTAGTTCGTCGAGGAGGGGGTGGGAGCGGAGGAGGAGTGCGCTGTAGCGGGTGCATTGGAGGGCGAAGGATTTTAGCGCGTTGGCCTGTGGTATGTATGGTTAAAGAATGATCTAGATATGGGGGTTGCATTAAGAGGAAATGAAAGAGGGGAAGGGAAAGGCCGTCTTACCATCATTTGTGCGTTTGTCCATAGTTCGGAGATTTCACTCAGGTACTCGAGTGAGGTTTTGAGGTACTCTGCCGAGCTGTGGCTGATGACTACATCGTCGCTGTGTAGGTAAAGAGCGTGAATGGTACTCGCTACTAGAATGCAGTAGCTGTACACCGAGGGAACGGGCATGTATCCCGCTGCCTTGGCCTCGACAAGAACGGTGATCAAAGAACCAGCATGTACCAGACACGCTGAGCGGGTTTCTTCCAGCCAGGGAGAAGGCATATCGGATGAGGAAAGAGACTGAATCTTCAAACTCAGAAGATATGGATGGCTGAGAATGCAGTGGGAAAGGTGATATAATGTGTGAGAAAGCACCATATGTGCAATCCGCTCGCGATCGCGGTCCTGCATTTCATCCTGAGGACGAGCCTGGCCCGGCGCAGCAAGAACTGGGCTGTTGTTCACTGCTAGTTCCTTCAAATACTCCAAGTCACTGTGAATCCTTCGGTATTCCGAATCCGAATGCCAGGGCTTTTCTTGATCGTTCTCCGTGTTCATCACACACTTGATTGTCCGGCCGAGTACAGACACCAATGCAATGCTGATACCGAACATTCCTGGACGGAGCGACGTATCTCGGTTCTTCTCGTCTAATAGACTCTTCAATGTCATTTTCGACTCTCTTTTCCCCGAATTCCGATCCGTGGGTAACGTAAGGAGACAATCCGAGTCCTTGATGGCGGGCGGTCGTTGAAAGGAACAGCACACGAAGCGATCAAGAAGATATAATGACCAGAAGAGATTCCTCCGTTCAGCACGCTCCAAGCTGGAGAAATTTGCACTTGGTTCAAGCATCAATTGTAGATCTTGGCTGATTCGCACTGCCATACCAATCTTCACCCAGGCACCGCGCCGCCGGCCAGCTGTCAAATATTTAGTATTTGACATATGAACAGAACTAATATTGAGTTTGTCAAGTCAAGACTCACCGGTGGCATCGATCACAGCCAGTAAGGCAAGGGCTTGAATCACCGTCACATCGTCGGTATCATCTAGCCCATTCTGCGACATCACGATAAGTTCCCACGAGCATCGGGCGTAGCCATCGATCGTGCTCTGTTTCCTTTCCCTCCATTGCGAACAGGAGGAGTAGCGAGTGGCGGTTGCGATTAATGCGAGGCGAAGATGGAGGGGTACTTGATTTTTTGCTGCTTTTTGTTGGAAGAGTTCGGCGTTGAAGAAGCCGTAGGGCTTATTGTGGCAGTGTTGGAAGTAGATGTCGCATGCTTCTAGGAAGACTGTGTCGGGAGTAGGGGAATTACTGTTGGAATGCATTGTTAGATG
Source organism: Penicillium cataractarum (assembly GCF_028827025.1). Classification (NCBI taxonomy): domain Eukaryota; kingdom Fungi; phylum Ascomycota; class Eurotiomycetes; order Eurotiales; family Aspergillaceae; genus Penicillium; species Penicillium cataractarum. Next base: position 1,256,690 of record NW_026622743.1, on the reverse strand, counting down.
GACTAACAATAAACAGGAGATGGTAATCTCGTCTTTTAGCTCGAGACCTCGAATAGTCTGGGTCTTACCTTGGTGATCTCTTACGAGTATCCATATGGTTGTTATTCGTTGATAGTGTCATTGCATCGGTGGAAATATTATAGAACCCAGAACCCGGCGCTTATCTGGCATTTTCAATGTTTTTCAATCTTTTTTCTGCAGGGTCGCTGGTGACCTCTGGAAAAGTTAGAAAAACCTGGAGGACCCGCTTCTCCAGGGATTGGAACTTTGAAAGGGCAAGTCAGTGAGATTATGTTACTCAATCCTTATATTCTGGTTTGTCGGAGTCCGGGGCAAGTGGGGGGTTGGACTCGGCCCGGTGTTGCACTGGCGAAGGGTTCTCCGCGTTTAACCGGTCTTTAGTGCTGGGGAAGGCCAAAAACATGGTTTGATTGACTGCGGCAAGCAGGGGATGCCTTCTCGAAGCACGTTAACTATCCCTGGCTGAACTATAAAGAATCTAAGGTAGTCACATGGACTTGCCTGTCGATCGAAAGGGAGCAAAGAGTGACGCAGTTGCTGGCTTTTCTACCAATGCATCAAGTATACAGGGGTATGGGGAAGGGATCATGTGATGGGGGATGGCAGTGGAGCCCTGTCGGGGCAAATCAACTCACTGAAGACAACAAAGGCTGAGCACATATTGTGTCATGTCAGATCAAAAGGTCTTGGTCTGCCTGGCGAATGATGGTCGTAAAGTCCAGGTTAATACGTCAGTTGAATTTTCAGATAAGCACACCGCATCATCCATTCACGTGAGACTGCGAGAATCCCATCCCATTGGGGTGTGGCAGCACTGCATCCGCTTGCCAACGCTCTTAATATGGTCTTAACATCGCAAATATGGGCAAAAAATCCATTCGAAGTTCTTCGTACACATATTATTCATAATTCATGCCCGGAAATTATTTACAACCCGGATATCAATTGGCCATCAAGGCGTCTATAGGCTCATAGGGGCAAGTAATGCACCATCGTTTTCCACCCGACTCTAACAGTTCCAACAAAAAGTCCAGAGAATTTGAACTGATCCCTAATGGTATCGCTTTTCTATCCGATGAACATGGAGCAATCCTGAGATCGAACGGTCGCACAACCCAATCATCTCTAGAAGGCTCTTTGCCGACAAGGTTCTGACCAGGCTGACCTTGCAACAAGGTGAACTGTTCTCGGAATTGTTGCAGGTGTTTGTCAACGAGCTCGGCATACCGAGGCAAGTAATCCAGATCATCGACGCCGCACGATCGTAACCCAGCGATGCACTGATCCAAGGTTCCCAACGAGATTTTGACGTCATGTGAGAGGCCCCCAAGACTGATGGCCTTTAAAAGGAGAATCGATGCTGAAATTATGCAGAGACGGGTTCGCAGAGGTGTGTATCTCAATCTTCCTCCTACCTGCATAATCGTGGCAAGGTTGAGGACTTCGCAGCAGGCGGAAACCGTCTTGTCGATGAGTGTTCTATCATCTGGGAGCATAGATGGCCTAGGATTATGCGTCTCGGGTATTTCGGATTGACCGTTGGTTTGAGGTTCTGCTCGTTCAACAACCGCTTGAATGACCAAGGCGCTGATGCATGCTTCGAGATGATGGTATTCAATGGAAAGCAAGTAGACTAGGTCAACGGGCATTCCTGTTTCATCGTGAAATGTAAGCATGTTTCCGGCGACTGACGATGATTGTAGATATTTGTACTTACCTGAACTCTGAGATTTGAACCGCTCGTTCCAATGAGCAAGAGAAGGAATCCAGTCAAGATGAAGTAAGTCGTAGTTCCCCGCGATTACCTGCTTCATAGCAGGCCTTGATGGTGAGAAACAGACAAATGCCGAGTTCATAAGTTTCGTCAAGTCCAGCCACAAGGTCATCCAACTATCCCACCATCGGCCCCTTGGTTCGTTGTCTTGTGGTTTAGAAGTCGAATTGAAGTTCAGATTTTCTGGGAGGAGACTTGAACAGCCTAGCCGACTAGCCATCTGGGCGACGTAAATATAAAGAAGTTTTCTTGTGCGGTGAAACCGAGTAGCCTGCCGAGTATCAAAGCCAAGGGATACAAGGGGCTCATCGGAGAAGATGCGGGCCTCGCTAGCGAGATTTAACGCAACGCCTAGCAGCCTCCAGGACTTTCGCGTCGACTGCGACATTGGCCCAAAGACATCCTCTTGCCACCGTATTGACGTGGCATCACGATTTCTCTGTTTTATCTTCCGGCGGTCACCTTCATGCATCGTCGTTTCTGCCCAGTCGAGATTATCACATGGAAGTTGGAATGATCGGGGATGCCAGTCTGATATTAACATCAGACTCTCGATTGCTCCCAAGACTCGAGATTTCGCAGCGAAGTAATTTTCCTCCCCGCGCAAAACGCGATGGGTGAGGACCTCGTAATGTTTCCATAAGTGATTATGAATAGAGTGACTTCGAGACAAGCCTCCGGGGCCCGGAAGAACGAAGAATCGAGAGGATATCACCAGGAGAGTGCAGCACAACATCGGATCTTCTTTGAGTAGCTGGCCATGGTTCTTGTGCGAGAGGAAGTCCTGGGATATTATGTACGAAAAAGGAGCCAAATACTGAGAGAACCTAAAGAAAAGTCAGATGAATAGCAAATCATAAGGCTTGAGGACGCCTTACAGATCCAGATAAGTTACTGCTTCTTGTGCGGTCAACCAACCGTCCCGAACGAAGTTGCAATTGTCCCACCACAAATCCAGAACTTCTTCACTGGGTCGAGAAAGTCCGGATACTATCGTCTGGCCGAATTCAGAGACATGCAAGCCGAAGCTCGTCGATAGGAATGGCTCGAATCCTGAAGCTGGGGGTTGAATAGTCGCTGGTTCCATGCGTGTATTTTGTGTTTGTCGTGTTGCACTAGTCCCATTTATGACATTGCTGCTAGAATCACTGTTGTCATTATTTTCAGACATTTCCTGTTCTAGGGCACTTGGTTGCATGGTTGTTGATTCTGGGGGCGGTATTTGTGTTGGCCGCGCTGTATTAGACCGTTCGCTAACACCAAGGCCGTTAGAAGCACGATTCTCATCATGTCGAGGTAGCTCGGGCTCCGGAGTAGTTGGCTGCATTGTTGCAGATTCTGTGTGGAGAATTTTTGTTGGCTGTGTGGCAACGGACACTCCGTTTACGGCATGGCCGATAGGATCAATGTTCGCATGGTGTTCAGAAGCTGGAATTTGGTTTATGAGCATCGGGCTTCGTGACATTTCCGATTTCATAGACCAAACAAGACTCCGATCGGAGTCGGTGTCGCTGGTCTCAGTGTCGCTAGAGTCCCTTCGGCTACTCCGACGAGAGAGCCTCGGGCTGGAGGGGAGAGAAGTAAACTGGGAAATTTCCGAGAGGAGAAAAGTTGCATCAAATGACGGCAAAGGCAGAGCATTCAAGGAGCATTTGCGGTGCTTTTTGCGACACTCTGTGCAAGGTGGTTGGTCGACAATCTCACACTGGGCCTTTCGGGCCTGGCAGCTCGTACAGGCTGAGGGTGTAGCTGTAGCCGTAGCGTCCGTGGTCCTTTGAGGGACACTTTTTCGTGTAGATGGAGTGTTCACAGCCTTGTTAGGCCGAGATGCCTTTGCAGACTTGTCATATGCTTTGGGCACACACGTTTGGCCACTCCGACGACATCTCGTGCAAGGAGGTCGTCCATCGATCATCACACATCGACAGTGTGCGATTTTACATGACATGCATCGCATAAGGTTTCTCGGGGGCGCGACCCGTTTTAGAGAGGGCTGATTCTTCCCAAACATGCATTCATGATTTCGCCGACGGCATTCTGTGCAAGGTGGCTGGTCGATAATCGTACACTTGACTTTTCCGGCTCGGCAGCTTACACAGGCTGCAGGTCTAATCGTGCCAGTAGTCTTTTGGGGCACATCTTCTGTCGTGGCCGTAGCATTGATAGACTCTTGGGGCACCGGTACTTCCGCGGCCTTTGGCTTCCAAGGCCCTTCGTGGAGCACACATTCCCGGCCAGCCGCCAGGCATCTCTTACAGGGTAGTCGTCCATCGACCAGCTCACATTTGGAGTGGAGGCGAACACAACTCCTGCATTTTATACCATTCCTCTGGCGCTTATGCATTTTCGATGTCCCGTGAAACACGCATTCGTGACCCTCTCGAATACACCGACGGCAAGGTAGTTTTTCAACAACCACGCACTTTGCCGATGAGGCCCGGCAAGCTATACAGGCACCGGCACCCCGTGTTGAGCGTACTCCATGTTGATCAAACCCTCCCAGCGATTCTTGTATCTGCGAAAGAGTTTGTGGCATATCGTTATCATTGGGTTGAGTGGAGATCCGGGAGAGCTTAGATGAATGGAGCTGGAGTCAACGGGTCAATCATGGGGGTTGCGGGCCCGACGGGCAAAGCGGTGGGACTTTCTTTGTTTACTCGAGCGGGTGCCTCGGTACCTACCCGACTGCCTAAAAAGGAACAAGCGCCTGAACAAGATATATTCGCTAATTAAAAACAACGGAATTCCAATTTCATGCCGAGACTACACTTCGTGGCTCAAACATTACTGCATAGCGACCAGGCTGCGCCGTCAGCTGGTCTCGCATATCGCGCTCCACGGCCTCACCAGTTTCGCCGGGCGCAAATCGGACACGATAGCGAGAGAGTAAGATCGTAGCTACTAGACGAATCTGGGTAAGAGCTAGATTCTTTCCAACACAAACACGGCGACCTAGAAATTGCAAGTTAGAGATTGAACCATAAATAGGTGTTGAAAAGAGACTTACCAACACCAAAAGGCGCAAAGGCGCTCTTGTCGCGGATCATTTCTGGTCGGCTATACCAGCGTTCGGGGACGAAGGATAGGGGATCTTCAAATGCGCTTTCCACTGAGCAGGTAGATTAATTAGCTTTGTTAGATTGCAAGCCGGTGATGTCTGGAAAACGTACTTCGGAAAATTGTATACTTCGGCGCGGCAACTTTAATACCACCAGGAATATATGTCCCGTCAATTGTCATGCCCCCTGGGGGAGTCGTGCGTGTACCCATAGTGAGCGCGGCGGGGATAAGTCGCATGCTCTCATTGATGAAACCGTTCAGACATGGCAGGTTTGCCAGTGTATTAATATCGGAAGGATCAACATCCTTGACTTCTTCGTATACGCGCTCAGCTTGCTCGGGATACAAAGCCATAAAGTACCACAACAGGATCAGACTCGGACCGGTTGTGTCGCTGTCAAAAGTGAGCATGAAGTTTTACAATTCAAAGTCTCAGCGTAGAAATACCTTCCACCTACAATCACCGAAACAGTATTCCCGCTGAGCAATTGCTTTTTTGTCACCCAATTCTGCTGATTCCTCCCTTCGTGGAACTCCTTGATGAAATGAGAAGCAATATCTGGCTGAGTAGCTTCAGTCTGAAGCCGTCGTTCCATGCACTGGTCACAGAATGAGATCATCCCCATCCAGTCTTTGACGCGCCAGAAGCGGGCCAAGAATGCAAAAGCCAGTCGAATTGCCCAGACAGTGTGATTAAGAGAACCGAGAATGGCCAGTGCAGAGCGTTGTTGTATGATAGCGCGGTGCCAAGTCTTAGTTTTCATCATGCCAAAGTTCTCATTAAATGCAAATTCCCCCATGGAGTCAAAGGCGAACCATTGCATGATATCATTCGGTACTACTGGCTCACCGTCTGCACTCGCACTTGCAATGATTGACTCCAGCGTTCCGATTTGTCGAAGGATGCGAGGGAGGTACTCTCGAATTGCTAAGTGATCAATTAGTTGCGAGTTAGAAACAACGGAAAGATACGATGAACTCACATTTTGTTGACAGTGCTCGATTCCATACTTTGCGTCGCTCAATGTGGTCTTCCTCTTTACGAGAGAAGATGGGCGAAACTCGCGGGTGTACAATATCATACCAATCGGAGCGGATGTTGGCATTGCCAGCTCCATCCATAGCCTCCCATGCTTTGGGGTGGAAGATGGTAATCTCACCAGGTCCTAGTTTCTGTGTGAGATTGACTTCCTAACTATGGCTTCAATCATGTACTGACCTGTTCGCACAAAGTTGCCATACTTCTTGTGCAGTCCATCCAGCAACAAGTGATTGCGCGAATCCCGACACTGGTACACACTCCACAGTTTACTAACGGCTGCAGCTCGAGGACCGGGGAAATGGCGAATACGGTGGAAGAAGAGACGATAAATAATAATGCTGGTAAACATGCCGAACAAATAGTATGAAAGGCATTGTAGCCACCATACAGCTATTGAAGCTGCGGCTTCGGGGTGTTTATGGATATGCAAGGAGATTCCCGTGGCTAGAGCAGCCGCATGACAGGCAACAACACTGGGCGCTCGAAGATGCCATTCTCCTCGAATAAAAACCCCTAGATGAGCAAGTACACCGAGTGCCGTTGCTGCAAGATTTTCTTGCCAAGTCATGGTGGGATAAGACTTGTTGCTGTGTAAACCGAAAAAAGAGAATAGTTGCAGTTGTAGAGAAGTGGAATGCGTGCGAATTAAGTGCGCAAAAGCTGCATGTAATGGTAGTGGCTCTCTCCATCCATTCAGCTTGTTCCAAGAACGAATTTGGAGGCCTTCCTTGGCTAAGTGCACAACAAGGCCATTGTGATTCAACTCGACGAGGAACTTGGCGCCGTTGGCGCATGTTCTTCTGGGGGCGGTATTGGTTTGTATGAATACTAGACAATACTCCAATATGTCAGTACACTCTCTGATACCGTCATCAGAACCCTATTGAGCCTGAAAGGGCACAGGCCAATCTGAGGATCATTAGTGTTAGACATGAACAGCCCCAGCCGAACGGCCCTAGGGCATGGCGTGGTTCCCCAAGGCCCCCACGAGGTCCAGAATTCTCGAATGCAACGAAGACAGGCATGGCGGTTTACCCGAAGCAGGCACAGCATGCGAAGTCTATCTGCCAGAATCTATTTTCAGTTGGTAGCTGAGGTTGCAGAGAACATCCTAGCACTGCCCGTTGGCGATATCAGAGTACATAATTTGCAGGACTAAACTCGAACGAGTCTAACTTGCGGACGAATAAGGGGCCGGAGGGGCTGAGGGGGCTGCTTATGGGGGCCAGCAAGTCTGCATATCGACTCTGCAGACTTTCCCTGAATAACATGGGTCATGAAGATCTGCCTTAGCCGGGTTATTAACTAGACTTGGCGACGGGAGCGAAGCACGGCCATGAACTTTCGCCCCATCGGGCGGGCTGTGATTTTAGTACCCTTTCCGAATTTGATTTCAGACGAATAGCACGACTCATCTCGAGTGACATCAGTTTCGTCGCTAGCTGAATAGTTACTCAAAGCTACTTCTGAACCGTTTCCGTTGGGGGCTAAAACAAGTGTAACGCGGGCTGGCTTGGCCCCCGGGCCAAAGTCTGGTATACTGCATACACTTCCTACCACCTGGTGATTGCAGCTGCATGATCCATGTGTGCACAGAGGGGGGTTATGACAGGTTCTCGGGGGCTACACTAGGGACAAGCTCGGAGAAATGTTTTGCAGCTGAATACTTTATTCAAGGGTCAGAACTTGTCTTGCTCGAGTTGAATTTGATCTGACAGAATCTGCATCATCGCCTCCATCGTTGCTCAACATGGCCGCCCTCGTGTCAAAGCAGATTACAGTGATTGTATGTTTTGCGGTGTTGGACCTGTTGGCAGTGATTGCCATGGGTCTTCGCTTCTATTCTATGACGGTGGTTCATCGTAAAATCAAAATACACGATGTTCTATGTATCGTATCGCTGGTGATGCTTATCGCATACAGCATCGATTTGCTCGTTGGTACGTGCTATAGTTGTTTCATCATTACTCCGTTATCAAAGCTGACAACTTTGACAGGCACGATTGCCGGTGGAATCGGACTCCACCGTCTTCAAGTCCCGATACCCACAATGGAGACTGGCCTGAAGGCAAGATAATCAGGCGTCTACAGATGAGCAACAGGAGAGTAGCTAATTTGAAATGCACAGGCATTCTTCTCATCACAGTTCTTCTGGGCTATCTCCATCGCCAGCTTCCGACTTGCTATTCTGGACTTTTACGTCCAAGCCTTCCCCACCCGGATCTTTCAGTACTTTGCTTACGGTGCGATGACCATCGTCTGCCTTTTCTTCGTCGGCAGTATTACGACAACGTTGGCGATGTGTCGCCCAATCGTTTCCAACTGGGACCTAAATATCCACGGAAAATGCGGCGACGAAGGAACAGCTGAGTTAGCCGCAGCTGCATTCAACATGGCCCTCGACATAGGAATCGTGGTCCTGCCAGTCCCAGTGATCTGGGGTCTGCATATGAGCAAGCAGAAGAAGGCTGCCGTGATGGCCACGTTTGCTTTGAGTCTGGGGTAAGACATCTCTGATCTTGCTTACTCCTGCATTCTCTGACGCTGTACAGCATTTCTGCCATCAATCTGGCTCGTATCATCCAAGTCCTCCGCTGCAGCCTATCCGACTTTACATACTGCACTGCGGACAGTGCAATCCTAACCGTAGCCGAGATGGCTGTCGGTATTATCGTCGCCTGCGTTCCAATGCTTGGCCCGGTGATTTTCCCAGAGCGCCGTCGCCGCTTCGACAAGCGTTATGTCTACCAGCCCAACAAGACTTCTTACGGCTCATCTCAAAAGCACAGTCGCCAGCATAGCGATAGCCAGGGTAGCACCGAGATGGCACTGGGACCAGGCTGGGACAAACGACAAAACATGCAGTATACCGAAATCCATAATAAAGTCCTGCCCCCAACACCGGTCAAAGTCAGACAAGGTGAGATCGCTGTGTGGCGCGAGTTTGAGGTGCAGTCAGACGCAGATAACCGGGTGTAAGCACGCATAGAATGGACGCAAATACAGTACCACAGTCTTTCTTTTTTCTCATGAATCACTATCAGTCATTGTTTCAAATCTTTTTCTTGAATTCTAAAATCCTTGGTATTTCATTGACCGAGTCTTTCAATATTCTGATTGGGATCCGCTGGCAGGAATAACATTCCAGGCGGGGTAAGGCAATGTGGGTGTGGGCCATTGCAGGATAACAAGTGCGAGACTATCTTTACTTAGAATCCTGCAGAATGCACTGTGCAGTTAAGGCGTCAATGTAACCCAAAATGAGGACGAATTACCAAGCTAGGGATTTGCCCTGTGGAACCACCCGCAGCTAAGGCAACCCAACAGCGCCGAGACGCTGGTGCATGCAAGCCTGTAGGGAGCGCCCCCAATGCCAGCCCGCGAAGTAAGCCCCATCTCTGAATCAGTACTAGCCCACGAAGCGGGAAGCAGGGTCTTGATCAACCTTTTACCAACCAATCATGAATAGTGGATACGCACACAGTAAATGTTTCTCCGAGTCGAAAGTGTTGCTCCCGCGATGATCTTCGTGAGACTGAACTTGGTTCTGACGAAGGATCGAAGGATGAAGGATTACATTGACTGCAAAGCTAAAGTAGAAAACTGATCTAATGGTAACCAATTGGCGAGTTCGCTCGAAGCATTCATACAGAGATCCTATATCGAGAGGTCATCGGCAGCGCGTACAGCGCTACAAGCCATGCGTTGTAGATCCGGAATGTAGTTCGATCTTCCTTTACCGTCCGCCTCGTCAGCGAGCGTAAACTAACCCATACTCCCAACCCTATTGGACCCAAGTATCCCACCAGGCCGGAAGACCAGTAGAGCGGACATAAGATACTCCAGACAGTTACCACAACGGCGATACTCCACCGAGCCATCTCATCGCCGATCACCAATGGCAGCGTGCGTCTACCCGCCGCAGCATCGCCGGGTTGATCGTACATGTCTTGGACATGAACGCTGGTGCCAACAACGACGGCGATGAGGAAGATCCACGGGATTGTCGATCGAGGCAGAGATGACTGCAAGGCCACTTCGAGCGTACCCGAGGCAAAGGATGTAAATCCAGCCGCATTGAGTAAATTCCGAACAAGCCAGTGGCCATCACCGCCCCCAAAGTCGTTATAGATAGTACCGAATATCGCTAAGAAAGCGCTCTGGACCACGCCACCCCCAACGAGAGCGCTCACAGCCAAGGCGATTGGAATGGACAACAGGCCCAAGGTATGTGCCTGTGTCGAAGTCAGGCGGCCAGCTGCAATAGGTCGCCATGGTTTGTTCAGCTTGTCCTCAGCTACGGAGCCTGGATGTCGCTGGTTGTTGACTGTGAAACCGAGCAGGTTGAACCAGGTATAAGCAAACATCAAGGGTAGACGAGAGAGGAATGTGTTCAACGGTAGGTGGCTTGAGTGGAAGAATGCAAATGCGATACTTGGGAAGACCATTGTCTTGAGATCATTGAAGCAAAAGAGCCAAAGAGTATAGGCATGGTATCCGATAGACCCAAGCAACCGTAACGATGCATCTATTTCTTGACGATGCAGGGCGAGTAGCTTGTGAAATGATTTGATAGCAGCACTTTTGATAGACTTGCCAGACATCTTGACAGATGGAAGTAGACTTGATGATTGACGGTCAATGGCTTCAAATTAGACCGAACCGTCCGTCTATATACGCCCCTAGCCAAGCATATTCGGACCCGTGAGACAGCTTCAGGCTACAGTCACGTCTTTCCAGATTGTCCATGAACGTACAATCCTCCGACAGGATGACATCGGCCGGGTAATCCATTCCGACTGCTGTCATGGGTGGATGATAGCAGTTGGGGGTCTTGGGGCCGGGGAGAGCGATGTTGATCTAACAGTTGACACCAGGACATTGTGGTAATATTTCGCTGTTCAAACGGGTATGGCAATGAGTATTGAAAGTATCAATGTCTTGGAAGAACTTGATGTCGAGATTTGACATTCCTTGTTAGACATCAGCGGCATTCAGCCCCCGAAATAGACCAGCCCCGGGGCCGTCGAGGTCAAGTGGAGATGAAGGTATGCATCCAAAAGGTACAGTCAGGAAATAAACTCCGTACAGTCAGGAGTGTCGAGACGAGAATGCCTTGGGGGCTGTGAAAGCTGCGAGGTAGTACCACTGCAAGGAACCAGGATACCCGGACATGTTAAGTTGACTCTGCAACTCGGCGCGGAAACATGACGGAACCCGATAGTCCCTTTGAGCTGTTTTTGGCCCCCGCATCCAACGCATCTCCCCTCGTTTGGCCCCCACGTTTGCTTGTTGCTTTGTGATCATCACAGACCGGCAGCACTTTGGAGTTGTGTACCTTCGTTGTGTACAACATCGAACTCACTCTCTATTTAACCAGCTCCAAAGCTCCCTTTTTCACCATACAACAAAAAACCAAATCATCAGTCTCAAAGTCTCTCAAAAACACCCATCTCCTCCAAGTCAGATCTTCCACCATCAACATGTCCGTCACAGTCTTCATCTACGCCTACCGCAAGCCCGGTCTCTCCCTCGAGGACTTCAAGACACACTACGAGGCCCACGTCGACCTGATCAAGCGTCTCACCGGCGACGACTTCCCCCTCTCCCACAAGCGCAGCTACGTCGCTCGCAACACCGTCGAGGTCGCTGCAGAAGGTGCCAGCGATCGCAATGCCCTGACCCCCGCCACGGTGATCGTCGGTCAACAGGCGGACTTTGACTTTGATGCCTACGCCGAGCTCACCTTTGCCGATCAGGCTGCGTTCCAGGCCTTCGGTGCCAAGGTCTATGCTCCCGAGGCCGCTGCGCAGATTGCTGCCGATGAGGAGAAGTTTTTGGACAAGTCGAAGCTGAGCATTGTGATGTTGGGAGATGTTATTGAGACTACCAAATAGAGGAGGATTGGAAATTTGATAGAATACCCGGGATATTGTTATTACAGCGTGAAACAGAGATCAATGAGGGAAATTCCAGATTGCGAAGATCATATAAAGCATAATTCAAAACAAGAATTAGTTATCTACTCCATGAATCGAACCCGCGACCTTCACGTTCCCTATATACTTCATCAAAATGCTCCATCGAGATCCCACGATGCCGAAGTCCATCCCCTCCGCCCCTCCGGGACCACACCCACCATACAGGTTCCCTTTACACCACCAGAATACCTTCGAGAATTATGTTTTAGATCTAGAATGGAAGATATAAGAGATATCTATCTATTGAATAAAAAAAATAAGAACAAAAGAAGAAATCGGCGAGCGAGGGGGATTAGCTCGCTCGCCCACTCTCCCCCTCAGGGTGTGCCCGGTCATCCGTGGAGTTATGCTCGACATCGGACACCAGTCAACCATATTTCCCCTCATTTTCCTTCACAGGCACACCCTTGGCCAACCAGGTGGCGCAAACCTGGCTGACCAACTAGGCCATGAAGGGGGAGATTATCTGGAATAACTGGAAGTTGGTGATAAACCTCAATTAATGCCTGGATTTCCTTTTTCGTATGCTGTATCATCAAAATACTTTTTGTATATTCCCAGCTCATCTTCGTCGATGCCAAGCATTGTCGATGGGCTAACGGGTTGCAAGGCTTAATCAAGCCCCATCCGAGTAAGCTTAGTGCTCCCTTGTTGTATTTTTGTGTATTTTTGGCGCGACACGTCGACGAAGATTAATGTCCTCGTCTCTTTTGATTCCATGCAATCTGGTCCGCTCGTCTTGTCCACTTCAAAGGAAAGACAAACTGAATAACTATAAATTATGACTGCAACAGTGGTGAATAAAGTACTTTCGTAGTGAGAACATATGTTGATGATCTCCCTTCCTCTTCTTTGGCATGAAGCATCCCGAAGTCCCTCTATAGGTAGTAAACATAACAAACGATCAGCCGTATCAAACAGAACACGCAAAACAAGCATTACATGGCCGGAAATCAGACATTAAAGCATACAGAACACTTGCTAGAGACCTTCGAATCAACATACTACCACAAATCCGTCAGCGGTCCTCCAGGGCTGCTTTATGTACGAAAAAAGTAGGTAATTCAAACATGGAAAATCTTGGACATACAGACTCCATCGCTCTGCTCAGAAATTTCTCGGAATTCACCATTATCTTCTCTTGAAAGAAGAGATTTTCCAGCGTAGGGCTCGTACCCGGCTTTTCAGCCGCTGGAATATCCGTTGGAAGCAGGATGCTGCGATTCGGAGATCCGTTCGTCTCTCGGAAGCTTGTCATAGCCATTCTTACTGGCTCCCTCAGTATCCCCAACTGATGGCTCATTTTCACCTTGGGAGATACCAAACTTAGCAACATGACGCTCAAAGTTATAGTACTCTCTCCCCTTGGTGATTAACTCCGAGACCGCGATTCCCAGCAGAATTACTGCCGTGGTCTGGCCGAAATCCCATTCGTGCTCGTGCTTTGTCTCGCCCTCAAACTTGCCCTGGTTTGCCTGCCGAAGCGCAATCGTCATATAGAGGTGCAGGGGAAAGTGGAGCATGGAGAAGATCAGAATCCATCGTCGCCTTGCGACACCAGCGAACATGCCAGCAAGAACGATAATGATCAACCAGGAGCCAGTAATGGCCACATAAACCATATCAGCTCCAGGATGTGAGGCCGATGCACTCGTTACTAGGTACGAATAGTAGCAGCGACCGGGTTCTGCGTCAGGCGCCCATTGGTGGAGGCGGACTTCAAGGAGAATTAAAAGGGCAAGATATAGGATGATGAAAATAAAGGTGGCACGGTAGCGATCCTCCGTCCAATATGTGCGTAGAGAAATGCGCCTGGTGGGACCGCTGGAGCGATTCTTTGTACCGGGGAATTCGCCCATCTTAGCAAGGCAGAACCTCCAACAGACAAGGGCGGCAGTGTTTGAGACTCCGACGAAGCTGGCAATGTCGAAGACTAGGTGGAGGTGGTATGTATCCATCTCTGTACTCTGTAACAGGGATGAGCAACTTTGTCCAATAATAATACCAAGGGTGAGGCAGATAGGTAGGTATAGATTCGTACCATCGAGAAAGCGGTGACCAAATATGCTATTCCAAGCGTCGTTTGGAAATCACACCCGATCATTAAAATCTTAGAAACAAAGTCCAGGCGCTTGCGCTCGATCTCACGCTCTTTAGAGTCTTCCTGGTGCATGATATCCAGGTTGCCGTGGGTCGTTAGGAAAAATACCCATAAAGATAGGGCTAATGATAAGAGCGCTTGGCCGCCGAAGCCGATAATAATCTACTAAAAATTAGCAGCATGAACAATGCATCTGAGGTCATAGCGTGTACAAACCCCATCGCCCACCATGGGGCCCATCGCCTTTCCCACAAGCTCACATTCAAAGCCTCCCTCCGTAGAGGCTTCTGCTGCTTCCCTTCTCCAAAAGTCCATCATATCTGCTGTGACACGAAGTGTCGGTAGCAACTGCGAGGAAGTCGCAGCAGACTTTAGGGGTTCCGGGTAATCTCTGTATCGTCTCCTGCACGAGACCAGTTCAGAGCCAAAATCTCTCTGATGTCAAGCGATTCAGAGACTCTTTTCTCCTTCAGTATCACTTTCGAAAACAAAACAAAAAAAGAATCACTGGCAGCAGACGGCATATTTTAAGTCTGGAGGGTAAATAAGGCTGATTTTCAGCTTCCTTCGCCCCCACGCCGATCGCATACGTGTTAGAGCTTCGATCTCTTGGCAATGCAAAGGGGTTATTACTGTTTATTTCCTATTTGGTCTCTGAACTGGTTACTTGTTAAGGTTTAGTGGCCGCCTGGGCCAAGAGCGCCAAGAAAGCTCGGGTCTTCACTTCAGAACCACCTTGGGCTTTAGTATTCCGCCATGCTATGCAATTTAGCCTACAACCCCTGCTGCTCTTGTTATTTTAGAAACCAGGGCCTGGCTGTCATTGGCTGTACAACTAAGTTACCCCAAATGGACTAGCCTCAAAACTGACAGCCATACATGATACGTCATTTACAGCTGGCCTTCACCGACTCCTTGGCCTCCTAGAAATGGCCCCCAATCTAAAGAAATTGAGCATAGATCGACATATTTGAGTCGTATACCTCAACCCCACTTGCCAGTTGTTCTTGTGTTGTTGAGAACAAGACTCTCCTGTCATTGGCTACACATCTCAGCCACCTAAGAAAGATAAGCCTCAATACCGAAGGCCGTGCGTCATTTGCAACTGGCCTTCACAGCCTTGTCAGCCCCCCTGGAAATAATAGCCCCCAATTCTAAGGAAATTTGGTAAGAGATCGACATATTAAGATACATGTCTCAACCCAGACCACCTAGGCAGGTCACTGAAGAAAGCCTGTTCACGACAAACCCAATGATAATCCCCGTAAACACATACTGTATAGGATAGAGTTGGCAGCAGTAGATCCCGTGCGGATCGCCAATGGGTCCCCTAACGGATTAGCGTTGGGCCCAGACCCACGGGCCCCCCAGTTTGCACGTTGATATACGAGCTATCCCAAGCGAGCTCCGGAGAAACCCCAACCATCCACATCTCCCCTCCAGGTTTGATCTTCGAGGGGAGCATGTGTAAAATCGTTGGGTGGGTGAAAATGGCAATGACTCGTGTATATAAGTCCCTAACGTCGTGTCATTCAAGATCATCTTGAAATAAGAAAACTTCTCTCATCCCGGACTTACTGAATTCCCGCATAAAAACAATACTGCTATTCCGCCTAAACCCCTATATCACCCGTGCGCGACTATTGCAGCCCTGCGACACATTGTTCATCTATGAGCCCGAGTTTATTTGATTGGATATAAGCGACGTAGAGATATAGCTTCAGCTTAAATAAGGGTCGGCGTCTATAAACGGATCAAACCAAATAAAACAGGAACATTTAAACATTAATCAACGATTTATCCATCCTACGCAGAATAAGCAACAAATAGGCGGCCTACACAGCCCATCAGCCGGGCGGGTTCTAGGAGCGGGCTGTGTCGAGGTCTATCCTTGGCTTTAACGGTTGTAGTGACACTGTGTATCTTAGCCTTATGTTAGCCTGCTCTATGATATTTGTCTTTTCTTCAATCAATCAAAATCTTCTCCAAGATCGGTTCAGCTCGACCTTGCCTTGTTACCTACTTACAAATAACTGTGTTGTGGTGAGTGCTGTTTGGTCAAGTGAACTATTTATACGCTGTTTTTTCTGGCCGTTATGGGTTAACGTTTCTCGGAGTAGTATCGGTCCGAAGATGGACGCTCAAAGTAGACTTGGCAATATCGCTTGATCTGATTAAGAGGAGTTTCGTATGAGACACCACATGTCTTTGCTTCCTGCAAGCTGGCAGTGGACAACGTTCTAAACTTGTGCAAAATGCTTTCTCTCACCCGAAAATTCTCAAAATCGTGTTATGGCCAGCCCGGAGTACCTCTATCGATAACTTGTCAAGGTAAGATAGGAGCATTGTTTTGGAGATAGTCACTGAATATTCAAGCAGGCAGGCCGGTCGCGCGTGAGGATCTTTTCGCTTACACCAATGGCCATTTCCTTGTCGATGAAGAACATCAGTTTAGCCGACGATAGGTCCGGTTCGACTTGGACGCGCTCTGCAGTACGGCGGCCTTGGTTGGAGGAGATTCTAGCCTCGTGACTGCTATTGATAAAATGGAAGGGGGGTTCAGCAAGGCTTTCCTGATGAAAAGGGCAAATGGAACGGATGTGATAGCCAAAATACCGTGCCGCATTGCTGGCCCGCCGTCATTAACAACGGCTGGTGAAGTGGCAGTTTTAGAATATGGTATGTGATGTCCAGTCACGTCGACTCGGTTCACTAAGATTTTACAACCCAGTCAAGAGACACACTTCCATTCCTGTGCCTCGCGTCCTTTCTTGGTCATCCGATGGTTCAAACAACGTGGGTGCCGAATATATCATCATGGACAAAGCTCCTGGGGTTCCTTTGTTTCAAGTTTGGGGCACCATGACGGAATTTGAAAGATTGCAGCTAATCAAGAATCTGACCAAGCTTGAGGCTCAGTTGGCAACCATTAAATTCCCCGTGTACGCCCGTGTACGGAGGACTGTACCTTCGGTCAGATATGAGCAGGTCAAAAAGGCCCCTTGATGGCGATATTGATCCATCCCAGTCTTTTTGTATTGAGCCTTCTTGCGACCGGGCTTTCAATCCCAATATGACGCCGGGACTTAACCAAGGGCCTTGTACGTTACCAGCACCACTTGGTACTTCGCATGCTGAAATTTATATAGGGAATTCGGTTTCAGGCTTGGGAATATCAATTGCAGAACGAGAATTGTCTCTAGTATCAAAAGACGGCCAACGAAGCCAATCTAACTATTACAGTGGAACTTCTGAGCAACAAAGGCAGCCCCTGGAAGTCACCACGGCCGCCATGAAGCTCTTAGACTCAAACGAATTATTGAAGAAAGCTTGCCAGCCTACTTTGTGGCACACCGATCTTCATATGGAAAATATTTTCGTCAACCCAGACGAGTGTTCAACAATAGTTTCGCTCATTGATTTCCAGTCAACGTCTGTGCTTCCCGCATTTCTCCAGGCCCAATGGCCGATATTTCTACGGCCTCCGCAGAATTACGATTACGAGAGGGGAATATTTCAACCGCAGCTGCCGGAAGATTTTGACAGGCTTGACGAAGAGAATGGAACTATTGCTCTGCGTGAATGGTCCCAGGTGAAATTGGCCAAGGCTTATGAGGTGTCAACATACCTTGAAGACAGGGCAGCACATGATGCCATGAGCGTACCTCGTGTGTTCTGAGAACTGTGTATCCGATGCGGGGAAGTTTCTGAAGTTGGAATCGTTCCGCTTCATGCATGCTTGATAGAGATATGTCAAAATTGGGCAAGTCTTGGTTTCTCTGGGGAGTGCTCTTATTCGTTCAGCCAAGCAGAACTTGACGAGCATGAACGACAGTTCGCTGAATACCAGGCTTGGGATGAGGTTCGAATGCTTGCTGAAGAGTGCTTTGATACTGATTCAGAAGGGTGGATTGCGCCACAATTGGATATTAACGAGAAGAGAAGGCAGAACAAGGAGCTTATGGCCCTGTATATTGAAAAGGTGGCCGGAGAGAGATCTGAGAAGGAGGCAAAGGGAATGTGGCCTTTCTCTACTGAGACTTGAATTGATGTTACACTCCGCCTTGTGCCCCCCGAAAGCATGGTTTCCACAAGAAAATAGATTCACGTATTTGATTGCGACAATGAAAAAGGAGGCAGCCAAAGGTGCTGTATTGGATCTGTGCGCTACGAAGACAGAAGCTGGACGTAGAAACGACGATTATGTCGCGGCCTATTTTCAGACACGGTTCGCTTATGACATCCCTTGCATGCTACCAGTCGCGATGATGGACTCTCAGAGGAATCGTTAACGCGTGAAGACTGGTCAGGAGGCATCTTGGACGATGAGATAATGGACGGGCGGCGAGAAATCTCTGGAAAGAACGTCGTAAAATACATTCTAACATAACCTAGCAATAGAGGTGTAACGCGAATCAGCTGATATTTTGCACTAGATATACGACGCCTAAATACTGACTGCGCGTGGGGGCATCTTTAAGTATAGGCAATATGGGCCGGTCCTTGCAACAGTAAATAGGTACTCCAATCTACAGTTGAGTAAGCCGTCCACTTGCACCCGTGGACGACTTCACATCTATACGACTTACATCATGTGCCTCGAATCTTACATGCTACCTAATCAAATGGTGTATAGACCTATTATAATGAAATGCACTTGACTTGCATTCGAGTGACCGATAGATCTCTAAGCGGCCCATAGACTAAATATTTTGTACAAGAAAGGAAAAAGCGTGTAGACAAAGTGCACTGCACAAACCGCAGAACGAAGTAAAAGCACAAAGACCCATCTCCAAAGAGTGGGCGCTTTGCAAGCTGGCGATAAATACGAGACTGTGTTCTGGTGACGAATGAGAAAGATAGTAAGAGATCGATCCCATTGAAAAAGAATAAGAGAAGAGGATGCAAAGAGTGTTTTCGACAGAAAACCTGGGTCCCATCCAAGTATGCGGATGATACGGTCCAGATAGGTCTCTTGAAGAGCCACAATGCAGAAGAAAGGTAAAACATGCGTAGACATAGATGGCAGCATAGATCGACGAGATTGGAATCGAAAAACCGCCATCCCATCCACCCATATGAGAATAGGTACAGCACCAGCGTGCGACGCACGAAAGACAAAAATTCTAAGCAGGAAGAATAGAATTCAAACAACCAGAACGCTCTCAAATTATCGCCAGGGTCGCGTCACAGCCCATACCTTCAGAACGAGTCATCTCTATCAAATCTCACAAGCTCGTCGCTTAGATGTAGCGGCGGCGGAAGTTGTGAGGGAAGGGCTTGCCGCTGGGAGCACCCGAGGGAGCACCAGGGTGGCCGCTGTGGCTGGGGAAGGGCACAGCGCTAGCGGAGCCCGAGGGGATGGGCTGGGAGCTAGTAGCGAAGCCGGAGGGAGCCCGGGAAGAGGAAGGGATCGGGTGGCTGCCGTTGCCGTAAGGAGGGCGGCCGGGGATCAGAGTGGCGCTGGGGGTGGGGACAACGGTCTCGGTGGAAGTGGTCTCGGAGTCATCACCCTCAGTGGAGGTGGTGTGATGGTGGTGGTGGTGTCCGTTGTTCTCACCGTTGCCATTGCCGTTGCCGTTGCCCTCCTGCTGGTGGTTGTTGCTGGGGGCAGAGGTGACAGTGGTGCCGCTCTATCAAGCTAATTAGCATTCCGCAGCGTTTTAAGACATATCAGGTTGGACAAGTACGTACGGCAGTCACAGTCTCAGTAACGGTCACGGTAACGGGGCTGCAGTTGCCCTCGCCACCGCTGCCAGCAGTAACGGAGGTGGTGGGGACCTCGACAAGAGTGACAGTCTCGGTGGCAGTAGAGTGCAGGGTGGTGGTCTGCTCACCGTTGCCACCCTGGTTGTGGCCATTGGCATCGGGGCTTTCAGTCTGCGTCCCACAAGTTAGTTTGATATTGGCTATACTGGGGGCATCACTCGAGAGAATACTTACGGCAGTCACGGTGTGCACGTCGGTAGTAGTGCGGTGAATAGTGGTAGTGACAACGCTGGTGGAGGTGCCAGTTCCCACGGTGTAAGTCAGGGTCAGATCACCAGTGGCGCTGGAGGCAGCGCCAGAGCCAGCACCGTGGCTGGGGACACCAGTGCCGAGAGGAGGAGGGCGAGAGAAGGGGATGCTGGAGGGAGTGTGCGAGGGAGCGGCACTGGAGGAAGCAGGGCCCGAGGAGGCAGGGCCTGAAGCAGCGGGACCAGAAGGAGCCACGACCGCGGAAGAGGAAGAGGAAGAGGAGGTAGCATCAGATCCGGACTCGATGGGAGTGGGGACGACGGTGCGAGTGATAGTGGGCAGAGGAGCAGGAGAGCCGCTGGGGATGATGCTGCGGACTCGGTGGACACGACGAGCGTGGTGCTCGGCCTCACCGACGGCGGCGAGACCGGCGACCAGAGCAAAGGTCAACTTGTTGAACAGCATGGTGTGTTGGAGTGAGTGTGGATGTCTGGAAGTTTTTCTCTTTGGAATCTTAAGACAGTCAATGTCTTTTTCTGTCGATGGACGATAAGCGAATGTGGGATATTGGCAAGAACGAAAGAGCGTGGGTTGCTACGAAGTCGATTCGTAGGAGAAAAGAAAGTCAACGTTAAGCCAACGTGAAGGAATGAAGATTCTCGCAGAGAACCGGAAGAGAAGAAAAAAGAGGGAGATGGAGCTTGAAGAAGAGAAAAGAAGGAGCCAAGAGGGAAGTAGGCAGCGGGTTAATTAAAAGGCGGGTCACTATCAGAGAGAGGGGAGACTAGTCCTCCGTAGATTACTTTGGAGATTACACTAATCTACCGACATTAAGGTATATTATTATTATTAAATGCTCGAATAATCTTGTGTACCTTGAATAGAGTCTTCCAAAGTAGCACGTTTCGGTAATACCGGGAGAGGCCGAGTGGAGTCAGAAGTGTATCCGTGCATGTACATAGTATACTCCGTAGAAAGTAATTAAATATCGAATACTCATATGTCATAATAGCGGAGACATAGGCCAGGTATCGAGTACATGGTCTAGGTACATCGGAGTATACTTCCCATAAGTTATACAACACAATTGCATAGTCAAAACTCCCAAAGATATCGACTCCACAAGTATT
Source organism: Penicillium cataractarum (assembly GCF_028827025.1). NCBI lineage: Eukaryota > Fungi > Ascomycota > Eurotiomycetes > Eurotiales > Aspergillaceae > Penicillium > Penicillium cataractarum. The sequence goes on along the minus strand of NW_026622743.1, from coordinate 1,235,623 downwards.
CGGTACACGCCATCCTTTTCCTTCTCGACTCCACCGTCTCAGGCACCGCCCGCTGACTGGCTGCTTTCTTTTTCTCTCTCCGCCCACTTTCTCCTATACCAATCATCCATTCCACTTGACTCCAGAAGGCGCTGGCCTTTAATCTCATCGCTTACCGAAAGATCCTGAACGAATTGATGCCATATCAATTTCCATCAGCCACCGCTGGTGGCGCCAGTCGCTTTGCCCCCTATTGTGGTGAACAGCTCCCCCCCCCCTTGGCTCCATCGAAAGAGTTTTCCGTCAACTTGGCAACGAGACACGGTGATGTAACACTGCAGGATCAAACAGAAACGGGACCGGGCCTTCAAAATGAGAGAGGGCTGTGGCAGATTGTCTGACTATCCGACCTGGCCACGAACCAACTGACCAGGCTGTCGATGACTACCAAATACACAACGGAGTCCCTCCAAGAGGTACAAGGGACATACTTTCGGCCAGTGTCTCCGAGTGGAGCAGACTAAAACAGCCTGAACCGTCCATTCAACGGGCACTTCAGGCACAACCCGGGCCCGCCATCGATCCCGACCGTCTAGAATCAAGCCCTCCGACGATCCTGACTCGTCCAGCCCGCAAGCGCACCTTGCCCGATCGTCCAAGCGGGCGTCGCAGCCAACGTTTCAGTGTTTCAGACCTGACTTGCTTCCTCTGATGCTGACTCCCTACTGAACCACCCCTCTCAATGACCCCCGTGTGCGATCTTGATCCCCGTATGGAAACGAGTTTCCAATCCGCTATTCCGCTGTAATGCTCGTACACCAGCCAAGCTACAGTTTCACATAAACCACCCCGCGCCACTGATTGGGAAGTCCCGCCTTTTTGCATTGCCCCCCTTGGAGTCCCAGGGTCCGCATCGCACGGGCGATATATTGCCTCTGCCGCTGGTTTATATGATGATGTGCATCGCAATACGCCTCGATAGGAAGTCGAGGATGCTCCCCTCGTGGTTCGTTGTGGTTCTGGACTCTGCGCGCCGGGGTTAGATGAGCGTTGCAAAGGATCTAAAGAGTCGATCACAAATGCCGCCCGTCGTCTCGCCAGCGCTCGGCCCGGTGGGGGTGACGGCACGTTTGCGCCGCATCACATCACCCCCGTCCCTAACTAACTTTCGCCGCTCGCGTATGCACGGAGTACACTTCTACGAGTCTACATTTTCCAGAATGTATGTATACTTGCTCTGTTTGAATTCTCTGGAATACCACACTGGACCTGGAATGAGTGACACTTCAACAAGCGAGGCCGAGTCTAAGCCCTTGACAGCCTCGTTGAAGCGGGATTAATATCGCCTTACTGGACTATGTGTGCTGTTGTTGTCCAGCCCGGTCCAACTCATTTAACTTGGTACTTTCGCCTGCGCCAGGAGATATTGTCTCATCGGATCTATCATTTACAACACTGATCACGACAGGCATCCAGAGAGAATTGATGATTCGAGTCCCGAAGCGATTCCGTCATAACAGGGTCCGATATTGATTTCCTAGTTTCCATTGACCTATTTTCCAGCTCGTTCTGTTTTCTTTACAGGGTCTGACCGAACCCACGGAGAACCTTTTAGCTTGAAACACCAAAAACCTCACCATCACCCCCTGATCCCGTCCTTGGCTACTCAACACCCGCCCACTGGATTGGAAAAATCTCTTCACTCCTCCAAACTTTTGGCATTTTGAACACCACGTTGCCATTTTTGGGCTGTTCGACCGAATTCGGGGGGCTTGCACAATGACATGCACGAACTAGGCTGTCATAGTTCGCCAGATGATGCGTTCACTGGAGTTTTCCTGAGACGAGCGATCACAGTCGCTGGAATCTTAGCGCAACACGCCCCTCTATTTGAATTACTTATTGGGGAGTTTTCTATTTTCCGATTACTAAGTACGACGGTCGCTTGATCGAAATTCGTGCTAGCGCTTCTATCAACTGAAGGACGCAATCGCGTAGATCTGACCGTCCTAGACTGGCACTTCTTTGGCGCCGTCCTTTGGGACTCGGCACGCCAAGTAGAAGCGGATGTTAAACTAACCATTGGGGGAATTGGAGAGAGAAGATTTGACTGAACTTCATGTCCAGTCATGCCTAGGATCAGTATGGGTAGTCATGAAGCAATTCAAGTCTTAGCCTTACTGCATCGATGGTGTTCGATATGGTTAAGAGGCTTCCTGGTCGATGAACTAGTTATACCAGGAAGCCTCTTACTTATATCATTAGGACTGGCAAGTGAGTGGGCCTTCCACCACCAAACTATATAGACCAACAACCCCCTAGTCTCTAAATCTATCACCCTGTGCGAAAAAGGGCACCTATATTTATGCCAAAAACGCCGAAAAACGCTGAAATTGTCGAGGGCACTGAACAGCCCCAGTTCCCAAACCAGGTAATTGGCAAATTCCCAGGAGTTTCACGAAACGTAGGCCAGCGACTGCCTGTTCAGTTGTAAGGATCTTGACAGATCTATATAATCCTCTTGCCACCTAATTGCGAATGTGGTGGTATTTCACATCAACTCTGGGCTTCGTAGATTTCTTGACTTTCTGTCAGGCTGCTCCGATATTGTTTTCCAAAATTGCAGTGGTTGATGTAAAAGGCTGTCGGCAAGCCTTGTTTCGCGCAGACGTAGCTGTAGCTAGACGACTGCGATTTGGCCTAGAACTGTGTAAGTAATAGAAATAGACTTGATAATATTTATTCAAGGGAATTACCTAGCAGATTGTCGTGCTCTGGGTAAATACCTCGACTTGTGACTTGATAGTGTAAATCCACGGTGAAAATGTGGCATGCTCTGCTACCAAAAAGGGTCTTGATTTGGCTCCAACCCAGTTGATAACCGAGTTGATAACGGATAATAAGATCCTGGGGTAATGTAATCTCTCCATGTCGGCAATTTCCACGAGTCAAGGAGACTTTCCTCCCTTCTCACAAGAGAAAATATGTTCTGTCATGTGTAAAAGATGAAGCAAGAGAAGACCTAAATAGGGAAGGGGTATCTGGTAGAACTCAAAGCCCATCATGACCCCACTCCTCCATTCATTTCATGGAATTTATAGAAGTTCCCATTGGTTCAACGGCTATTGTTCAACGCAGTGCCGGGCTCGTTGGTAATGCTTCCAGTGATAATAAACCTAGAGCAATCGCGGAATGGTTTTGCTGGCGCCGCCTTGTTATGCCAAACCGGTATTAGTCGATCTTCTGAAGGTAAATTCCATCTGGGCTTGGACTTACGCTATCAGGGTGTGAGAATTCATACGGAGGAGTAAAGTTTTCAGCATCAAGTTTTGACCTTTCTTTAGCGGCTTTTGCAGCATTTCTCACATTCTGCGAGGATACATATATTGGAAGGCAGTCACGACCTGGTGTTATTCTTATCCACCATGGAGGATCATTAAGTCCAGTATCATATAGTCCAGGGTAACAGAATTCTTTGGTGTTCCGCATTCTTAGTGGTTAAGTTAAATACTGAGAAGCATGTCGACGGAGAATCATGGCCGACACGCGACTTGTTGTTGGGTCCATATATTCTTCAAGGAGGTCCTGAGCAGCATGTTCACCAAGGACGGAAGAAAATTTTGTATAAGAGAGGATGTATGTTTGCGAAAGTGGTATATATATGAGAGCTGTGTAGAAAGAGAAAGCAAAAGAATGGCCTAAATAGACAGGGACATTTCACGATTAGCAGCCCCAGGCTCCAAGGCTCACGACATAGATCAAACATGAATCAATAATGTACATATGTTTTGACATGCTACTTTTGGGCTGTCTTTCAACCCGTGGGTTCAATAATGTTAGGTCAAGGTGCTAACAGGTATGAAAGCCAAGTTGGCCAGTTCCAGACTAGGTAGGCAGTCAAATGCTAAGGGTCCCATGAACTACAGACAGTGGGGCTATTTCAACCGCAGAAATACTGAATTTGTCGTGAGGTATAACCACTTTAGCCAACAAGAGTAGCCGAAGCGAAATAAAGTCAACACATCGACCATTTCCCGGATCGGGGTTTCCAACTGGAGAACAGCAAAATCGCATGAGAAGATAGAAATCCAAAGCAGTCAGAACAGTTTTCTGGCAAATATCATCACCAATGCAGCATCTTAAAGAGCACCATTCTAGGCTGATGTAGAGTTGGACAGTTTATTGAAATGGGTTTCATAGTCAGATTTTAGGCGCTGCTTGAGACCAGGTGCAGTATAGGGTCAGTATAGGGTTCCATCACTCGTTGTTGAGTGACAAATAGATAAGTCTTTTCAAACTGGAAGACAAACACAGCCAGTACTGAGATAACGAGCGCTGTTGGTATATCAATAAAATGCCGAATAAGAGCAGTTAGGTAAAGACAAGCTCTTGAAAAGGGCATTCCTTGAGGTGCATCATAGTTACCTCGGACGGCCCCCTTGTTGTTGCCCAGTCTACAAAGACCGAGAGCTATATGATTCGATATTTGTATATATCCTTTGGAAAAACTCCTTTCTAATTCTTAATTCTTGGAGAACTATTGGATAATGTCTGCTCCACTGTTGCCCTGTTGCCCCATTGCCCCATTGCCCGGCGGATCACATGACTAGGCTTGCTATATGTCGTCCTTGCTATCTGAATTCAACCCCTCTTTCCATTTGATATGCTTCGATGGCAATTATGGCAGCTCAAAGATCTCCGCAGCTACCTTTGGAAGTGATTCTTACAATCGCAGATTTCTTACAACCTTCGGATCTCTTGAATTTGCTTCAAACCATTCCCCAAATTGCTCCCCTTCTCAACTATCGACATATCCAGGCTCGAGATGAGAATAACCACACCCTCTTGTATCTAATTGTTGAACAGGGGCTTGATAACTTAATTCAACCTCTCACTAAATTTATACCACAGAGCTGCACCCTTTACAACGAAGGATGGACGCCTCTTCATCAAGCAATCGGGAATGCCAATCAACGGATGGTAAAAGCACTGATATATGCTGGCGCGGATTTATCAGCCCAGGACGAGGGCGGGAAAACGGCGCTTCATCTTGCTTGCAAAGAAAATGCAATTGAAATTGTTCAGTGTCTCCTGGACCACGGTGCAAACCCTTCCGCGGTGGATCACAGTCAAAGGACGCCCTTACATGAGGCGTGTGGACAGAACACGACTATTCTGCGAATAGTAACAAAAGCCGGCGAAGACCTTAATCCCCGACGTTTGCCACGAGAATTGACTCCCCTACATCACGAAACTATGTTAGCACGAGAAAGCCTTATAAGGATTCTTCTTGAAGCAGGGGCAGACCCTTCCATTCCAACGGAGACGGGGGAGACCATACTTCATCGCGCGGCCCTCATGAATCATGCCAATATTGTGCGACTGTTACTTGAATTCGGCGTTGATATCGCTGTACGAAATGGCCACGGTTGCACCCCATTCTTAGTCGCTGCGATTGGCGGGTCAGATGAATGTCTACAATTCCTTCTCAAGGCCGGTGCAGATATCTCAGATCTGGACAATCATGGTCGCAACGCATTGCATATCGCAGCTTGGGCGGGCCAGGAGTCTTCAGTCCGGCTACTTCTGAAATTAGGATTGGATAGCTCCGCACGGGATAAACGTGGCCATACTCCGATGTGCTGGGCAGCTAAATATGAGCAGACAGGGGTTGTTCAAATTCTAGAAGATGCGCAAAAGAACCGATTTGCGAGGTTGATAAATCGAGTGCGCGGTAAAAGTTAGAGGGACGTTGTCTGGAGCATGAGTAGTGGTTCTTGATATCTTGTAGGCTATTTTGAAAGACAGTCACCTGCTTATATCATCTAAGGCCCCAGGGGGTGGCAGCCGTCTCGCCATTTCTTTTTTCGCCCGGAAGGCTTCATGTATCAGGGAGTTGGCAGCAATTCATGAGCATCGTACACTGGTAGTGAGACCACGAAGCATTACTTTGAATATTATACACAAGGCCATCAGGTCATTCAAATGCTTCTAGCCCTTCCCGGGCAAGCTTCTCTCGCATAGCCTGCCATTCCACCCAAGTGATGCCTTGCAGCAGAGAATCCGCAAGATCATCTAGCTTGCTGATTGCACTACTTGGGTCTGTGGCAGACAATCGCTTTTTCCTCGTTCCTTCGCCACGCCATTTCCGCAGGTACGAACCCGCGAGATCATGTACTGCAGGTTTATCTGCCGCAAGATTAATCTTCCCATCCACCGTGGTACCCTGTGCCATATCCCCATCTGCCTGAATAGCTTCATCTAGAGAGACATCATTCTCTAGAGAAGCACTTAACCACCGTCCCACGAGGTCAATCTTGGCCTTCTTGACTTCTCGAGCAGTAACCCTGCCTTTCTTGGTACCATCCTTGGCCTCTCGGGCGGTATCAGGATTAATCTCCTCCCAATATCGAACCACCCGCCTTGGTTCAATTCCATACACTTCAATACCAGCGAGACCACTCCCACTTTCGTGTCGTAGCGTATGTAGCACCGCATGTAACATACCCTCCAGCACGCCAACACGTATAGTCCACTCTTGTACGGCACTCCCGCCACCGGACCGGAAGCGTTGGCGCTCGATCAATACATGAGTAGGCTTGTATGCAGATAGAAGGGATGTAATCAATGTATATGCCATCGCAGCGTACAAATCTGGCGAGAACGTCTCTTTCAAGCCTGCCGCCGACTTGGTCTCGATAGGCTGCGTGGATGATATAGATCCAGCTTCTGACTCTGATACGAGTCCAGATACATCGATACCATCCACCTTCGCACCCGTACCATCCAAATCCAACTCCCCAATCTCAGAGACTTTCAATCGATGCCAAGCCGTAAGGACCGGCCTCGACGGCGCCCGCGTTGCTGTTCGCATCACAGCAGCCCTCGGCACGCGCAGATGTGCAAACGCAAGATTCTGAATGCCCATATCAATACTCAACACGCTCAAGTCATCAATTTTCGTCTCCCGTGAGGAGACAGCTAATTGCTGACATAACGCCGCCTCAATGCGCGCCGCGAGCACGCTTTTCGTTCCGGAGGATTGAATCCCAGTTGCGCGCGCGATGCGCTGGAGTTGCGCGACCTTTAGCGGCCCGAGCCAGGGGAATTGAGACACAGAGGCACGGGATGCGCGCAGAACTGTGGTGAGACGCATTGCATTGCCTGGTCTTGGCCCTGTCTGGGGCTAAGGGGGTGAGCGGGTGAGGGACCCTCCCTGCACGGGGACGAGATGTTTTGCTTTTTCCCTTTGCGGGAGACTTAAGGTTCAGATCGAGATTTGACTCGAGATGAGCCGATAGCGAGATTAGGTTGTGGATACGATGATGGCGTGATCCGATCAGCGACTACCGCAGTAGGCAAACGAGCGCATGGAAGACTGGTCTGGAATGGAGGCTTGAGGATGGCCGGGGTTGGGAGTCCATCGCGCCGATCGATGCACGGGCCGAGTTTACCGCATCCGTCGGTTCGGCAGGTTACAGTGGGAAGTGATCTTTTACCTTTCGCAGAGCCCACGCGGGAAATTGAAAATGTGATATGTTCAGAGATGGTTATTATCAATCGGATTAGGTTTGGATTATTTATTGGAAATTGTGAGAAATCTGATATGTATTTTCCCGGATCGGATTGAGAGTGTAATACACTAAATCGGGGATGTAGACACGACAAGAAGGAAAACGATAGAAGAGTAAACAACGCCATAGTCTATATCCCAAAGAAGACAAATCAAGCCAAGCCAGTTCCAATGCTATGGTTCCATCCGAGGAGACTCCAACGAACGCCTTGCTCGGTGCTGGTGCCTGGCCATGGGCCTGTGGGAAACGCCATAGTAACAATGATGCAAAGCGCTGAAAAGCAGATCAAAAGAGTCTGAAGAGCAAATAACCAACAAAGAAATCGCATGCATAATGTGACAGATAATCAATCCCAGGAGCTGTGGGTGAGTATGTGTGGTGAGAAGTGAGAGATGTCTATAGGAAAGCTGGCGGCTCGGGTCTTGAGTCGGCGATCTCGTCTCTTAGATATAGAAGCGATGCCCAGACACGCCAGTGCAGGATGCCTATATGACCAAGACGCATACCGATACGTTCAATATCGTATTGTTGTGCGGAAATAGTCTGCGATGAGGATGAGGCTGAAGATGTCGATGGAGCAGGAACCGCAGCCGACGACGACGGAGGGTTAGGCGCAGGACCATTCGCAGTGGACGGTGGAGGTACCGTGCGCTGGGACTCACAGATAGCCAGCGGCGAGAGTGGTAGGTATCTCCGAGCCGAAGCGAGTGTCGCGGTGAGAACCTTGTCACGCATGGTATTCTGGAAGTAGCGGAAAAGTTCGGACTCGTTGGATAGGTGCCACAGGAGAGCCTCCTCGACCGGAGCGATAACCTCGTCAGCAACGACGACGTCCAGGCAACATGCAGCACAGGCGAACCGAGCAATTTCCAGGGCAATGCCGCGCATGTTCTGCAGCCAGCGCTTGCTGCCCCGTAGATCAGGATCGTCATCTTCGCTGGCACTTCGCCCATCGGAGCTCAGCTCATCCTCCATGAGCGACCAAATCCGCGAGCGGAAAGTGGAATAAGTCTCGCCACGAGCGGAGAGATACCGCTTCTGAGTGTGGACATATGACTCAAAGATGTACCATGCAATCTCAAGATTGATGAGATTCTGAATGGTCGAGCGCAATTGCCACAGCCGGTCCGTGTCAAAGAGGAAGGTCTCCGGGTAGTCCGCCGGCGGATTAAACTGGAGAAGCTGGTCTGAGATCCCTCGGAATAGGGCTTCGAGGGGCTTGAACGTATCATCTGACTGTGTTGCGGTTGGACCCTTCGCTTCATCTTCTTTCTGGGCCCGTTCCCGCGCTGCAAGATACCAGATTCTGGCGGGCTCAACTTGGAAGCTACCACGGCTGATTTTGCCTTGGAAGTACTCTTGTAGGAATGGCACTGTGTCCTCGACGAGAAGAACACGGAATGTGCGTATTTGATGATTAGCGACATCCTTGAGGTCATGTTAGCTGTTTGAAAAATAAAAATAAAAAACGGGGGTTAGGTGGTGCTTTCTCACCAGTTTCATTGCCTCCAAGATAGCAAACAGAGTCTGCAGCCCATTGACGATCTGCTTTGGTTCCTGCGACTGCGACCCCTCAGTGATCTGCTTCACCATCCGATCCGCCCATTCATCGCGCATTGGCGCGCAATGTGTCTTCAGCAAAGCCGCCATCCATGTCGCCAGTGCCACCATGTCAAGAACACCCTTGCGAACCTGTTGCATGAGTAGAGGTACTTCGAGGTTCTCCATGACGCTTGGATGATCACGTTCTGGGACAAGAGTTTTGATGACTTCTTGTAAGGTTTCAAACATGGCCGGCAGTCGGGGCTCGAATGTGCGCTTCGAGTTGTCATCTCGAGGACTCTTCTCATCCACATCGTCATCGGGGTTTGCGGCGCGGTATGCGTAGATTGCGATTTCCATAGCCATAGAATCCCAGTAGTCGGCAGCCTCCTTCCGCTTGCGCTTTCCTTTTTCGCCATCCAGATCGGGCTTGAAGTGCAGGTCGCGATCGAAGTTGGCGTCCATTCGGAGATTAATATTGCTCATGATACAAGGCAGATCGAGTTCGCTCAGGGTCCGCTTCGTTACGGGAGGTTGTCGTCGGGCCTTACAGAGGAGCCGCTGGTCTCGTGCACCCAGGCCTAGTGCTTGCGGGATAGTGATGGCCTCCGGGGAAGGTGATGGGTCTCGGGACCGAGGTGCAGCCTTAGATGTCGATCCCGATCCCGATCGCGAGGATGCCCCAGGCTGGCGGGTACCGGGCGGGTACGTAAATGGTGGCTGATGACGACGAAGGGTGTTCACGTTGGATGAGCTCTCATGGCTGTGAGAATCGCGTCTCTCATTCTTACGAAACTCTTTTGAACGGCCACTGCTAGCGCCATAGGCATCCAGCGGGCCGTCGGCACCCTCCTCCTGTGTACGAGCCTCTTTGGTCCCCTGGAGATCCATGGCCGAGAGGAAGGATAGCCGTACGTCCTTTCCTAGGCGTTACTGATCTCGCTGCAACCCAAGGTTAGATAAGAACAATCCTAGACAGAGCGAAAGAAGGGCAGGGAGAGCCAGTTGTGGCGGAGGCTGTAGCCCTACGCCAACATCCCCCTACCATCTGCGCACCGTGAAGGGTAATTGGTTGGAGCGAAACAGATGTAATCAGGGAAACCAAAAGAAAGAAATTTGGGGGAAACAGCGGTCCAGCCCCTAAGTGCTCATTTGACTTACAATGTATTTTTTTTTTCTTCCCACGCGCCCCCTGTTTGCCTCAGGCAGGCAGCCAATCCCGAGTTGCCGACAAAGTGATGCAAGTGAGCTGTCAATTGTAGTGGAGCCAACAGTTGAGCCTTGGATCTGCGGACGATCGGCCTCGTGGTGATGGTGACGAAGAGGTAAATGAGTAGCAGTTGATGAAGTACAGTAGAAGCAGGTTGGATAGTGAGGATGTGTCTCAATCGTCCGACAGACAGCGAAGCAAAGATGAATCGCGGTTCTCAGCCACAGCGTAACAAAGTCGTCCACATAGGGTAGAGTTTGTTACAATATTTCGGGATGGAGAACACGAACGGACCAAAAGGATTGGTCAGATTAGGTCCGGTAAAGCCGTGAAGAGCAAATCAGGAGAGCGAAACAGAGCAAGAGGCCAGAGAAAGCGAGGGGGAATTGGAAAAGCGACCGAGTTGGCCTGATATAGGCGCATCGTGGTGAAATATCCTCCCCAGTTTGACCGTGGTAACTCGTCGAGAACAAACGTTTTCGACCGACTGAACCCGGGCAGACGCAAGCATCCACTGAGATCAAATTGTGGTCCTCGCGGCTTTGGGAGGGGGAAAAGAGCGAGCGGTAATGGACTGGAGGTGACGATCAAAGCTCACATTCCAATCGTTCCAAGGAGACTGCTGCTACCCGCTTCCAGTGCCTCCTCGAGAGACAACCAGCAGACGCTCCATCACATCGAGTCGCATCCCCTATTTGCCATTACCGATCGTGCGGATCGGCGATCTTGTTGGAGATAGTTTGTTTTTTTTGCCCCTTTCACGGTGTATAGTTCGGGAGGGGGCCGACTTTAGGGCTTCCTTTTCCCACCATTAACCATTCATCGTGAAGGCCATTCGACCCCCTTTCACGCCTCACTTTGAGACGCACTGGCCACGTGAGGTACTCGCCCCCCGATTTCTCGGAGAACCACTGGCTCAGCAATGGAGAACTGCAGCCAGTTTGGTGATGGGGACCAGGATGGGAGGGGAAGGAGAAGAGGGAAGGAAGACGGATCTGGGTTGAACAATTGAACGTTCAATTGTTGAACGGTTACTCTCAAGTTGGCGAAGGACGGAAGTATGGAGTACCGCAGGAGTGGAGCTTGGGAACTTTGGGCGGGTGGATTTCAGCAAGTGAGAACGTTCGAAACAAGTTTAAACCGTAGGTATGCGATCGGCGGGAAAAGTGGGGCTCCTACGGATGCGGTGTGTTGGTGGCCTTGACACCTGAATATTTTGACACCTTAGAATTATGGCTCATTTTAGTGCCTGGGAGCTTTGTAGCCTGATCTATCAGGCCATAAAATCAGGCCAAACCTTCTCCTCCACCCAAGACACCACTTCTATTCAACGCCCTTTTAGGAAATGTTCGACTTGCCGAACACATTTAATTTCCGATGTACCAGAGGCTGCAGCTTTCTTTGTATACTGTTTCTAGTTTTTCCAGGCTTCTTCGGCTGATTGCTCGGTCATCGTTGGTTCATGTAGTCAGCCTGTCGCTTTCCAAGGATCACCACCCGCTCTATTCACACCCAAATTAGGAAATTGGCGCAAGAGCTTCCCCCCACTAGCCATCATCGCCATGCAGGGGACAAAGCATTCAAAAAGAAGGGCCATGGCACCCTCGTGGCCCTCTATGATCGATATATTTCCTTTCCCAAGATATCAGAATCAATTATTCGATCGATCGTCGCTGTGGAACGGTCATTTTTGCTGGAGAACTCGTACTTCTACGAGTATAGCCCCAGCGTCGCTATGAATATCACCCCTTTCTTGTGTTTCATTCAATTTCTATGGTCGATTCCAAACTTGCCAATATTCAAGTCGACCAACGCTTCTCGTTTCAAAGTTCGCTCGTTACCAGATAGTCCGACTTTGCCGGCTAGCTGGGCTGGACGACTGCCAGTGCCGGGCAGGAAAGATGGAAACGAGATTTTCTTCTGGCTGTTCGAAGCGGAGAACAAATCATACGATGATACCTTCATCAGTGGGTGAACCCGAGAATGTTTAATTCAACTGACAAGGCCCTGCTAACACTATATCTTCGTTGTATAGTTTGGTTCAACGGCGGACCAGGTTGCTCATCGCTAGTAGGATTAACGGGCGGCAACGGACCCATTTCCTTTGAAGGAAATTCAACCTCACTCGAACGCAACCCCTACTCGTGGACACAGCTTGGCCATGTCCTATACGTGGACCAGCCGGTTGGCACGGGGTTTTCGACCGCCAGCTACCCTTACCCTGTTACGAACAACGAGATGATCACGGCGGATTTTGTGGCATGGCTGAACGACTTCTTCACATACTTCCCACACCTTCAGTCCAAGAAAATTCATTTGATGGGCGAGTCCTATGCAGGGATTTACATACCGTACTTCACCGCCGCCCTCATGGAAAGCAATACTTCGCATCCACTCGACATTCGCTCCATGTCACTAGGGGACGGATCTTGGGGGAATGCAGCTGCCATGTCCTCTGCTGGCATGGGCGCATACATGCGTTCGCAGGCGACCGCACTCAAACTGCCCAAAGACATCCTCGCAGCCTTTACCGCTGCAGATCAGACCTGCGGTTTCGATGATGTCCTCGCCCAGGCACAGGTCTACCCTCCCAAGGGTAAGATCGATATCCCAGGAAATCCGGAGAACTTCAATTATCGGCGACGCCGGCGGGATATGACGGATGTTCTGAACTCTTCGTGCAGCATATCTCCGAAGACAGTTGCGGATGTCAATGAGTCCATTTTCAACTCAACCTGCTACGGGCCATGTGCCACGTACTCTACCGCGATGGACTATGTAGACACTGCTTCTGCCGCTGGGACAGGCATCCCATGCTTTGACGTCTATGACATTCATCATGACTGCAGCACAATCGAAACTTTGACCTTGATGGCTGAATACTTCAGCCGTGCCGACGTTCAGGCTGCGTTACACGTTAGCAGTCGCGGAACCTACAGTTCTTGCAACTCGACGATTTTGGGCACACTTCTCGGTGCGCCGTCGGTGGTACCCCCAGCGTACTCGATCTTGCCAAACCTGGTTACGGAGCATAACATCTCTCTTCACATTTACAATGGCGAGTGGGATATGTTGCTCAATCATATTGGCACCGAACTGTCTATCCAAAATATGACATGGCGTGGCGCACAAGGATTCTCTGCGAAACCGCAGCAGTTGTTTTACGTCGACGATGCGATGCCTGTGGGCAGCTCTGCTGGGTCGGGATCAGGAGGGAGGAATACGACGACCAAGGTTGCTGGAAACTGGGCGGAGGAGCGAGGTGTTTCGTATCATCTGTTCCGGGGGGCAGGACATAGCGTCTTTGCCAATAAGCCGCGCGAGATGTTTGCATACGTTCGTGACGTGGTGGTGAGAACGAAAAAAGATTGATAGGAATTCGTTTTCCTTTGATTATCTTGAACTGCGTGGGATGGAGAGTGATATTGTTTGATCAAAACGTTCTTTCCTAGTTTCATTTAATTGTATCTCGTTAGTGATGAATCTGAACACTTTTGGGTGCGATAATGTGCCATGTAGATGAGAATGATGGGCGATCGGACGATGTCGACAAGAAAAGTACATCATGATAATTAGGCCAGAGATCCTTTTTCTGGCTTCAGAAAGAAGTCTTCGTCATTGCCTCGAGAATTCCAGCTTTGTAGTTCTGGGTGTGGATATAGTTGGCAATTGACAGGTTGTACTTACAGTCCGAAAGGATATGGGAATTCTCAAACTCGCCATCTCTGGCACTCAGAAAACATAATTTCCATTCTCTGTCTGTTTTCAATATGCGTACTATTTTTCATGCTATATATGCTATATGTCTAGAAAAGTCGAGACTATCTCCTATAATCTCACGGCCTTCGTCGCAGCCCCCTGTCGTGATTTTGTTACATCGTCACCGTACGTAGAGTGGACCACCACAGCAGCAAGTAAACAAATCTGATAAACAGTTACCAGAAGATGCCAATAAGTTTCCATAAACTGTCATTCTGAGTTTTGATTACATCTTGTGCATTCAGACAATATCGGTTTATGCTCACCATGAGCCACCATGAGTCATGATGAATCCGAGTGTGGACTTGGCCGTGACGAATCAGGCGACCTAGAGGAGGCCGTGCGACGTATTTAGTAGTTAGCCAACGAGCCAGGATGAGTTGAACGCTAACATTGTGTAGCGAGGTCTAGATGAATACATAGAATATACGAGCGTGAAGCTTAATCTACAATTTGTTGGTGAATATTGAGTAAATCAAAGTCACGACAGTTAAGGGTCTATTACCCAAACGCTAAGATGATATCACTTGTAATTGAGAGAGCCACACCGTATATGATCCGACACATGCTTCTTTCCCCCTCTAAACCGAAAAGAGACCCAGGTCATGATTTTCACCATTCCACCCAGTTCTAGATAAAGGACATATAGGGGAGGGGTCCGATGCTGTTGGTAGCACCATGTCCCACGAAAGAGGGAGTGATCCACACCTAGATAAAGAATACATGCATTCACTTCGTAAAATCATGAAATCGGGATAAGTGAGGAATGAGACAGAGATCAGACTGAATATGAAAATTGACCATTCTGGACCTCATGCTTTGGAAATGCATAATTGTCAAACGGTGCAGTAACTTGCTCATCGGCGAGCGAAGAAGGGTGCTTGGTTTGGCATGGACAGGAGCGAGTCTGCTCGCTGGAAAACGTCACCCTCGAAGAACTTGTCGCTGTATGCACTCGCCGGCGTAGAGGGCACGGTAGCCTGCGCGGCGGGGCCCAGCGCAGCGCTCAGCGGAGTTGCAGGCACGGTGACCGATTGCGGGGACATGCTCGCAGCAAGCTGATACGCAGTTGAGTGAGACCCAATGGCCGAGGTCGAGACCGAGGTTTGGTGTTGCGAGTGCAGCTGAGGGGGTTGAAGGGGCGGCCCATACAAGTTGCTTGGCGTGTGGGTTGGGGCCATATCTGCGAGATACGACCAAGGAGATGCCTCAATCAGGCGACCCGCTTCGCGGCTGGCTTTCTGTACCGGGCGGAGTATAATGATGATATCGCCAGGGAGAAGTTGCATGCTCCGCACCTCTCGCATATCAGTCACAAGATCGACGAAAGACTGCATAAAGGTCTTGCATAGTTGCCAGAACTCGCGCTGGTTCCGTAGTCCGCCGCCCGGTTCCTTCACCTTCATGTTAGAGAGGCGCATTCCCAGTGCCTCGGACACTTCCAGGCAGAAGCGGCATCGGCGGATGAGATTATTCCAGAGAATTTGAATTCCTTCTGACTCGCGCGATTGCTCTGCCACTTCAAGGCATCGGATGAATTGTCGCCGAGCGAGTGGGAGTGCCTGGAGAGCGGAGCTGTATGCGGAAGTGAGTTGATGGAAGATCTTCTCGAAGATTCGTTCCTCCTCAATCTCATCTAAACCGGTCAATGGATTGATTCGAGGTACGCCGCTTGATGTGGGAATGGGAGGGAAGGCCTCTCCGGAACGTGGCGTCGCTAAAGAGGACGGCACCGAAGTGTTGATGAGATTTGACCGACTGCTTGACCGACTGCGTGCATAATTGAAGGATGGAGTAGTGTAGCCAGGTGATCCAGTCGCTGAATGGCTAGTGGGATTCAAGGATAACGGATTACCCATGGCCATATGAGGG
Source organism: Penicillium cataractarum (assembly GCF_028827025.1). Classification (NCBI taxonomy): domain Eukaryota; kingdom Fungi; phylum Ascomycota; class Eurotiomycetes; order Eurotiales; family Aspergillaceae; genus Penicillium; species Penicillium cataractarum. The sequence continues at coordinate 1,219,687 of NW_026622743.1, read as the reverse complement.
TGTCGGATTGTAGTGTCGCTTCGTAATCGCCGTGTTGGGGGAGCTGGGTCGCGAGTCGGGGTGACAATAGATCGCTGGAACCGGTCGGGAGGAGGGCCCTTGATGGGCTCTGGCATGATTGCCTTGGGAGCCGGGGTAAATTTTTGAGGCTGGTACATCGGGATATTGAGGCTAGCACAGGCATTGCGCAACTCCACTAGACTGCCATACATCATCAACATGAGCGAGCGCACATAGCGCGAGTCAGCATTTGAGACGATCTTTGCAGCACTGTTCCGCAGCTGTGTGCCAACGTGGGTATAAGCCACGATACATGTCTCACATTCGCGCTTGACTGTTTCCGTGATCATTCTTGCTGACTCGCGACTGTCGGGCAGTGAAGTTTCGGCATTCTCGAGGGCTTCGTTGAGCCGATCGACGTGGGTAGAAGCATTGTAGAAGACGAGCTCTAGGCTGTGGCGTCGTGTGTCGTCGCGCTGGATCACGTTGATCAGGGTAGAAATGTGAGAGTGGATTTGGAAGAGCGCAAACAGGATGCCCTTGGCACTCTCAATGATGGGGTCGTCTGATCCTCGTTCACCCTTGTGTTCTGGAAGACTCGACATCCGGTTGACCCAGCCATCTCGTACACGTCGCCGTTCTCGTGGGCTACTCGGGCTAGAAGAGCTACTGCTGCTGGCAGGAGCTGGTGCCGTCGGGTGTGCTCGGAGAACAGATCCGTGACTGAGGCCACGCAAGTGGCTGTTTCGATATGGCCGAGTTTCATCCAACGTCCCAAGATCGGTATTTTTGCGAGTAATGAGGCCCATGCGCTTATTACGAGCTGAGAAAGATGCCTGGATGATACCCTCACTGTTACTTCGGTTGCGTTCGTTGACAGCGTGAGGGTTCGCACCGGGTCGCTGAAGACCAGGCATATGATAGCCGAGGGGTTGTTGACCAGAGGCCATTCGGAAGTGTGATTTGGCTGGAATCGCCGGTGCGCGTGAGATGGAGGGAGATCGAGATGAGGGAGCGGATCCGTCACCGGTGCTTGGGATAACGGGAAATCGACTACTCAATTTTCGTTTCACTGGCACGGGTCTTGGCGTCTCAAATGAAATATCGCTGTAGTTTGGAAATAAATTAGGTTTATGTGCTTTGCATTAAAAAGGTGTGTCAACGAATGAACAAACCTTGTATCGCCACTGTTCTCTGGCTCGGGTGTTGTCGATTGCTGTCTAGTTCTCAAGAACCTTTTCAGCTCTGCAGTCACCGCAACTTCCTTTTCATTGTCCGTCATGTGAGGTGCTATTTCAGCCTCTGACGCTTCCAATACACGACGGAGAGGATATCGCAGAGGGTTGCCCGCTATTTTGAGAATTTGGAGCTTGTTCATATCGGACAGCCCAACTGGGAGATCATCCAACCGGTTCTGCATAATCGACAACACCCGTAGGGATCTCAACTTGCTGATCTCATCTGGAAGTGCATTGATCTTGTTCCGACTGAGATCAAGAATCTCCAGCAGAGGTAATTTATAGACCTAGATGGCATCAGCATCAATAGCTGGTATAACCGAGGGAGCCTTAAACATACTCCTTTAGGGAATTCACGGAAATTGTTTGCTCGAATATTGAGATAACGGAGATGGGAGCACTCGGCAAAACGGTAAGGAATATGAAACAGATGGTTATTCGACAGGGAAAGCCTGAGAAATTAGAATCCAAGCTCAGTTAGTCGGATCCTGAAATGCAACGTGCCGGTATAAAGTCCCTAATACTATAGGGTGGGAACGTACCTTTCTACCTCGTCCTTGATAATGTCTACCACAGGCTCCGGTATCCTGACAATATGCGAATGGCCCAGATCAATTGTTAACTTAGGCTTGACCACATCCGTGACAGCCTCGCTCCCCGCCAAAGACCGTTTAGTATCTTGAATTCCACTTTCCACGGCGCGCCGGGCGAGTTCGATCGTTTCCTCGTGCGTCAACAGCTTCTGGTTTGAGGATTGTTTGCTACCACTGCCAGGGTGGTCGCTCATCGCGGTACCCGGTCTCGACCCATCTTCCTCTGTACGCGGCGAGCCATCATTGTATGACAATGGAGGGGGGACCAGGGAATCGGTCGAGCCCTTCTCTCCCTCATCCTCGTCTGTCTCACCCCGGTAACTGCGTGGCCCTCGCACCGTATCTTCTGGTCGGGTCATGGCGGATAACATGGTCGAATAGAGGGGTTATGAAACGACGACGACGCCGAGAGGCGCGCTGTCGATATGTAGATGGGCGATCAATCAATGGGCGTTCACAAGGGTCTGGCCACTACCGATAGGAGATGCTATACGGGCGTGAACAGGACATCGTCGACTGGTAAGCAGTCTCGGAAAGGTGGCAGGTTATCCGGTCGTGAGATGCGTGAGATGCAGGTCTGAAGGAAACGGATCGCGCGCAAAGGGTCGAGGAGGGCAGGACGTATGAACCAGCCAAGGAAGTTGGCAGGTTCCGGCTTGAGAGTCTAAGAGGCCGAGACGGTTCAATCCAGGGCGTTGTCGTTCAGGTGAAACCGGAGCGCGGGAGCTGCGCAACGAAGCCCGGGGAAATGCTCGAGGCGGAGGCCAGCCACGCCGGGCCAAGAATGTTATTATTGCGGGAATCAAGGAGGTCTAACGGATCGCCCAGCGGGATGGGTCGTTAGAACAATGCAGGTGCAGGAATATGACGAAAACAATGGGCGCAGACCAGCTTCAGTCGAGTCTGCAACTGCGAGGAAGTTGGAAAGACTGGAAGGGACGTGATTGGGCGAGACGCAGCCTAACGGAGCTGGGTGATCAACGTCTTTGGGTGTTTCAGCGTTGGCACGGCCCACCCGTTTGAATCTGGGGGCCGAACATTACAAAAAACAAAATATTTCCTTGAAGTTTATGTCCTCGCGGGTTTAACTTTATTGCAATGTTATTGTGGTGTGATCAGTACAGAATTGGAGAGGAGAGCATCTAAAAAGCCATGGGGTACAGAGGGGAACATATCCCTTGAGACAACACTATATCCTTAGGGTATGGACTTTGACTGCTTGAAATGGTCGATACATCCTAAATACGGAGCTTCTTTGCAAGAGACTTGAATAGTATGGCAAGAAGTGAATCTCTGTTGTGGAATATAAGGCTATGGGAATACAGTGTCCAGCAGAACTAATCAAATAATATACATGACCATCAACACGGGAAGTCTGGCATTTCAACCCAGCTCCTTCCCAGACAAGCAAAGCAAAGCAGGGTAATGACTCTTGGAGGTCGAACTCGATCACGTCTCTTTTAGACTGGTACAGCCTCGGGCTGCTCGGTGAAGGTCTCCTCCTTCTGGCTCTGCTGCTCAAGCGCGATCTCCGGGGCCCCGGAGAGCGCAGCTGACCGTTGCTCGAACAATTGAGCCTCTGTCCGAGCCCAGGTCTTCCACTTCTCATACTGCTGGTTCTCCAAGTCCATACCGATCTCCAGGTACGAGGGACCGAAGTTGGCACCGGTGGCCTCGGCCTCTTCAGCAGCAACACGACGTTCGATGTCCTCCTGCAGTCGCAGGCGGTAGAATTCTCGACGGGCGATATCGTATGCGTTGGTCTTGGTCATATCGGGTACATTGTTCAAAAGCCAAAGCTGGCGTTGGACGACACTGATGAAAGAGAAGAGACGCGTGTTAGTAAAGGAATCTTAGTCTTCCCCACAAAGACTAGCCTATATTGGGGATATGCATTTGAGGATTTGCAAATATCCGGAGACCAAACGTACCTTTCACCATCCAGTCGCTTTCCAGGCTGCTTTATCCGGCTCCAGTCGTAGTTCTCGTGGTCCTTGCCAGTGCTCTCAAGGAGCACGCGAGGCCGAGCAAGCTCCCAAGGGTGATCCCGGAAGAAGTCTTGTCGTAGCTCATCCTCCTCGTACTTGAGTTCAAGCGGCTGGAACAGGCGGCTGGGCTTCTTGGACTTCCGGCGCTTCTCCTGGACCTCGAAAACGACCTGCGGCTTCGATGATCCCGCAACGGTCTTCATCCGTTGTCGAACCAGCTGGTGTTGAGGGGGTGGGTTGCGGATGAGGGTCTCGGAGGGAGGAATCTCGCCAACAACGTCAACCCATTGAGGGAGCTTATTGATCTTTCCACTGGCGAATTGGTTGAGCGCAGTCTTGCGCACCCGCAGCGCTGTGAGGTTGATTTTGCCCATGGTGGTTAGGACACGGTCGATTGGCAATCGTCAATCGCGAGTGGCTGAGAAATGAATTGACCTAGAAGACGAGAACTCGTCGTTGATGAGACGAGGATCACTCGAATTGGAGAATAGAAGGGCGACGAGGACGTGGAGGTCGTGGGAGTCGAGGTGTTGCGATGCTGCGGGAGCGAAAAAGATGGGATTGGGCAAAGCGCGACTCCGATTGGTCGAGGCGGGTCCCGCTGCAAAGCCAGAAAGTCCGCCCGGCCTTCAGAAAAACACCCCAAGCTAAACCTACTGCTTGTCCTTCTGGCGTATCTTCTCCTTTCATCTGCTCGCCGTCTGCTTCCTGGTCCGAGAAGCAGTCCAGGCCGTCTCGTGCGATCGGCCCGTTTACCATTTGGACATGCATGGCTAAGCCAATGCCACGATGTCTGCTCTCTCATGCCTCCTCCCAATAGGTCTCCCAGCTCGCCGAGCCTGCGCGATCCCCCCAAGCAGGCCTTGGACGAGCTACTTCTCTCTCGACCGTCGATGTCTCATCCGAAACCGCCTCCCTATCATGTCTCCGTTCGACGCTTCTCTACCCGCCGTCTTCGACCGTCCGTCGCGTCAATAGCAGACATTTTTGTCGGCTCGCTAGTCCTAGCAGGTTTCTGCAATCAGCACACACCACAACACCGAAGCCTGTCCACAATTTCGCTGAGGACATCAGAGACGCAACTTCAAAGGTTTCGCGGGAAAAGTGTGGCCAATCAGGGACATGGACAACGGTCTGCCGCAAAACGTTGGGAGTACATGAGATCTTCGATGCAATCATCGCGAGCTCGATCATGGCTGAGTACGGCTTTACTTCCAGCAGATGAGCCTTCGCATGCACATGACTACACAAAACATACACAATCGAAACAACAAAGGGGGAGTGAGGAGTTCACGAGGGCCGGCTCAAGGGAAACGGCGGATGAAGCATCATCACATCGACAAACTTGGCCGCAGATGCTCGACTCAGTGATAGATTCTGCACAGAGGACTGGGCAAACGAAGGATCTTTCTCCAATTGTACTATCTGCGGACTTGGAGTTGCTCTCAGCCCCCGAGGGAGAAGCGGGCCTTTCGTACGACGAAAAGATGCATCGCATGAATTCAAACCTTTATCGTCGAATTCTGGGAGACGACTACGAGTGGTCAGAACCCATGGATGTTGTCTTTCCGAAAGACCGCGTGCATTCAAAGAGAGAGGCGAAGGAGTTCCCTAGCGAGGAGATTGCCCTGCACAGGCTATCAGTCGCGAAGCTGATGCATGTGCTATACCACGAAAAGTCACCCTCGACATCATACCTATTTCGCCTGTATAGAGATATCCCTTCGCCGGGAATGGCGAAGTTGCCCCGACAGGTCCGCGGAAAGCTTATGCGAATTTTTGCTAAGGCTCCTAATCGACGATGGGCCGATGCTCGGCGCTATCTTGCGTTGGTACAAGACATGATTGCTTCGGAAAACAAAATGTCTCGGTCAATGTGGACTTCTGCGGTGCATTTTGCTAGTCGAGGGAGTGGCAGCGGCAGAGTTCTGAAGCGGGATCTTGTACGTGCAATTGGTGTCTGGCAGCAGATGGAACATGTTGCTGGAATTGAAGCAGACGACGTGGTCTTCAATATCCTATATGACGCTGCCGTCAAGGCTAGTCAGTTTACCGTTGCAGACCGTCTTGAGCAGGAGATGAAAAGGCGCAAGCTGGACTTCACTCGCTTTGGACTAGTTTCCAAGATTTATTCTGCTGGCGTGCAAAAAGATCTGGATGGCATCACAGAAAACTTTCAAAAATTCGTCAAGGCCGGCGACATTGTCGATACCGTTGTTTTGAACAGTTTGTGCTCTGCTTTTATCCGAGCAGGGGACCCTTCCGCGGCAGAACAGCTGTACGGCCGCATGATCGAGGCTCAGAAAGCCAAACTTAGCACTGATCAATCACTCACCACTGACGCAAACCGCGTGGTTTTTGAGCACTCCTTATCATCGGGCTTTTCCCAGTACCGAACCAACAGCAGGGCCCTTGGCGATTTCCTAAAGCGTTCTCAGGCGCTCAAGCGCCATTTTCCTAAGCACCACCAGGCTCTCCAGGACTCCATTCCCATGACTCCAGACACACGCACTTTCTACATCTTTCTCAAATATTACGCACGTCAGAGTGGTCAGTTCGATAAAGTCGCGATGATTCTCCGTGACATGGAAAACGCCTACGCTGTACCTCCCAATCAGATCGTCTATATGATGCTTTTCGAGGGATTCTCGATCCATGGCCTTCAGAGAAAGGCCTGGTCTGCTGAAAGGCTTCGTCTGGTCTGGTATGCTTACCTACGGGCTTTACGTACTTCAAAGGCAAAACTGGATGCGCAACAGCGGCACCGAAGTCCCGGGAAGATGGAATGGGAAAATCCTTTAGCCAATGCTATGCATCTGGAAAAAGAGCTGGACGAGGCAGTGGCCGACACATCCGACGAATTTTATATGCATCTCCCGTCCGCGAGCAGCGAGACACGCCCAGATTCCGTGCCTCAATCCGAAAGACCAGAGGAATACGCCGAACATCATATAGATGATGAAAATGCTTTTGACATGGACTCCGACGCTTCTTGGAAGCCGCAGCCCGAGGACGCTCCCGAAACTGAGTCTGGAGTCACTCAGAGCCCCATGTCCCTCTCCGAATTAAGCCAAGCTGATCAAATCAGCATCGGCATGCACCAGCCGGACGACCTCGACAAGTACCTGGAGAACGGTGTTTTTGTTGGCCGGAAGATGATTGTTATCATTTTACGTGCGTTTGGCGCTTGTTATGGACCCAAGGAGGTCATGGAGGCTTGGCTACAACTGGAACGACTTTGGCACCCGCATCATCGCAAGGCAACCGACGTGCTTGTCGTCAAGGAAGAGCTCGACAAGCAAATGTCGAAAGGTCCTCGTCCAAAACTGTAACATAATATAGACAAGGGGGTAGGGTGCATTGTGATTGATACCTGTACATTATACTTAGATTCTGCCATATACCGATTCAATTCAGCGAGATCTTTTACCAAAACTTCAGGCGTTCATGGTGATGAGGATTCAAAGTAATATGCTTGGTACGACGGCCTGCTGACTCCCGCCTATTTACGGATGAGTAATGTTTGAGATCTCGACTATACTACTTTCAATACTTCTCATTGACTCACTAGGTATGAATGTCGCTTGTTGAGATCTGTAATCTTGCACTGTCTTAGTCGTGCCTTAGCAAATGGTGCAGTGCATACTTGCCCAAATGAGAATGTTCTCCAAGAAATCAATATACGATCACGTGATATCGCGTGTCCCCAGCCGCGAGGACGACGCGCTCAGAAGAAACGCATCAACCGTCCAGCATATATGACAACTTTGAGGGAAATTTGTCTTTGACATGCTACCAAATGGCTAGTTCGGGAGGTCTGCAGCAGCGAAAGCCAGACCTGGAATTCTACCTGCATCGCGTCTTCCGCAAGACATCGTTCCGGTCGGTACAGTGATTTCCGAAAATCGCATTACTATACTGACTTGGTGCCAGTCCCTTGCAACGAGAAGTCATCGCTGCAGTTGTCGAAGGCCATGATGTGTTTCTGCAGGCGTCTACCTCGTTTGGCAAAAGTCTGTGTTTTCAACTCCCTGCCGTCATCAGCAATGGACGTAAGTCTTACATGAAGATTCAGGTTATACTCATACTTGCAACACCTCACTGACATCCTCCAAGTCACCATTGTCATTTGTCCTCTTCTTGCTTTGATGGTATGTTAAGCATGGTTAGATTCTGAGTGTGAGATACTAATCGAACTCCTCGGTAGACGGATCAAGTCAATGCTCTCCAGGCGATCGGCGTACCAGTCCAGACTATCAACTCCAGCACCCCTTTAGAGGAGCGGCGATTGATCATGGATGACATGCTTTCAGGGCATCCCCGTACACGCCTTCTTTATGTTACTCCAGAATTATGTCAAACAGATAGCTTCCGTCGCAACCTTTCCACTGTCCATCGGCAGGGCCAATTAACCCGCATCGCGATCGATGAAGCCCATTGTATTAGCGAATGGGGCCATGACTTCCGTCCAGCCTACCAGGAGTTGAGCTGGTTCAGAAAGGATTTGGATGACCCGCCCGTCCCTATCACGGCCCTCACAGCTACCGCTACTCCCCGGGTTCGCTCGGATATTATCACTATTCTGGGCCTGAACTTCGCCAAACTCAAGCTTTTCAACACCCCATCTGCACGTCCTAACATCCACTACGAAGTACGGTATCTTCAAAACTACGACGAAGATGATGATATCTCCCCGGAAGACCTCCGGGTGCAAGATCTACTGGCTTGGCTCAAGGCCATCAAACGCCGTCAAGAAGCTCGCATCGGCGCAGACACAGCACCGCAACGTCCTCCTATGTCCGGGATCGTCTACGTCGGACTTCGTGCAACCTCTGAAGAACTTGCCTGTAGATTAGACTCAGAAGAGATGATATCTGCCGTGGCCTACCACGCGGGTCTCACCTCGCAAGACCGAACTCGGATTCAGGCAATGTGGACTTCACCACAGCCACCTCCACAGAGTAGCGACGGAAAACCACCTCCAACCTTCTCAATAATTGTGGCCACAAACGCTTTCGGGATGGGCATCGACAATTCCCAGGTCCGTTTCGTAGTCCACTGGACCCCACCACGCAGTTTCGAGGGATTCGTGCAAGAATCAGGCCGAGCGGGTCGTGACGGCCGCGCCGCAGCTTCTCTCGTCTACTACAACACCCAAGAGCGAGATCGAATCGCCGATCGACTCATGCGCGACGCAGATAACGTGCGTAATCGTGGCGGGCCCAAGTCTCATGTTGCCGGATTACTCAAGAATCAAATGGCACGGCGCGAAAGCTACCAAAAGGTCGTCCGCTACTGCGAGACAGTTACTAAGTGTCGGCATGCATTGATCAAAGACCTCTTCGGGGACTATGAGTTGGAAGAGATGGGCTCTCAGCAGCCGCCGTCCGTCTATGGTGGTGCAAGGCCTGATCGGCTCGATCCATCTGCATCTCCTTGTGACTATGCTTGCGACTTTTGTAAGGAGGGTCCCTCTGGTTTGGCAAAGCGGAAGGGCAAGATGCAGGCTGCTGATGCTCTTTATGGTTTTATGATGGATCAAATAAATGATCTCCGTGAAGATTATGGTTAGTCTGGATACACGTTCACTGAAATGATGCCCTTTTCTTTTCTATTGCATGCGTACTCTTGTTCTTTTCCCCTGCTATCTCTTCTTACTTGCATTGTTTTGGTGTTTGGGTCCAGTGCTTTCACATGAACCAGGTGACTGCTCATACCAAATATAATCCCCTTTAGAGCATGTTTAGCTGGACCTCCCTAGTCTCCAAGAGTCGGCTCTCAAACTGCCAATGTACACCAAGAAGTCGATAATATCGGTGTTGTTTAGGCATATAACCAAGGTGAAGACGTGCAGAGGGAGGAAGCCACTGGATTAATTCTAGTAGGAACTGAACGCTGGCGAGGCGATACTATTACCGTCATCTTAATTATCGAAGACGAAGAGCACTAGAGAAATTAAAAACAAAAAAACACCTTTTTGAAAATAATCACGAAGACCAGTTCGACCTTAAGAAAAACTCGCAGGGAAAAATCGAGATCGCTGTATCCTTTTTACCCATTTTGAGCCCCGTCAACCAAGTTCATGTATGTTCCATGCTCCCTAATGACCATGAAGGCAAGATCAATCTGCCCACTTGCGCGGAAACTGTGTATTTACAGACCAGGTGGGGGTGGGACCTGAAGAATGATGTCAGTCAAATTTACGTCCGGGCGTAGGGGTCTAAAGACAGAGTCACATACCGCACCATAGCTACCTCCGCCTGGGGGTGGGGGAGGAGCATCAGAGCCCGGGGGGGGAGGGGGGGCGCTTCGCTGGCGGGAGGAGGGGGAGGGGGCGCCTGGCCCTCGGCTGCTTGTTGTTGCTGCTGCTGGGCAGCAGCGGCTTGCTGGTAGTATTGATAGTAGGCCACGTAGTTTTGGTATCCACCATAGGCGGCGTAAGGGTCGGCAGATCCATAGTACTGGGCATACGCGCTATAGTCGGCACTGGCGGCGGTCGAAGCAGCCTGATCGGTGGGGCTGGCGGAAGGACCGGGGGATTGCTGGTGATGTTGCTGGTGGCGATCGTTGTATCGATCCCTATAGCCATATCCACCTCTACCTCCACCACCGCCGTGGTAACGATCTCCGCCACCGCGGCCGTATCCACCGTAGTTGTGCTGTGGCGGGTTATCCTTGAAGTGCTGGTACTGTTCCCGGACGTTGGCCAAAAGGTCTTCACAGAGCTCCTTGGCAGCTTGAACATCATTGGGGTCGGGACCGCTGTTGAGAATGATTAGTATGAATGATTCCTGAGTCAGGGGGTTTCTTGAAACTTACGCGACGTGCAAGAACATCGGTTCGTCGCTTTCCCGGCCAGTGCTAGATTCGATGAATCCAGAACCGCGGCCCTTGATCTGGACACGGCAGCGAGTCTTATGCTGGATGTGCTTCACGTAGTTGCCGCCCTGACCAACAACCTGGGCACGCAGGTTGAATCCAGGAATCGGCTCGAGGTCGATGGGAATCCGCTCATCAGGCCATTTAGGCTGTATAAAGTCAGCAATGTTACATTTCCCTCCCAGCTCATCAGCAGGAAATCATACGCGACCGAATTCATCCCGCTCTACTTGCTGCTCAGGCTCCCTCCTACGGAACCGTCGCTCGTCGACCAGGTTGGGAAGTTCCTTCTTCATCAGATCGTCGATGATCTGTACAGCCTTCTCAAGACCTTCCTTGTTGGTGCTGGTCACATGAAGGTAGAGAGGTGGGTTCTGCGATAACAAGATCAGTAACTAGTTCAGTGCCATAGGGGAACGAGTACATACGGCAGCGGTCGCCATATTCTTGTCCGGGTAATAGTTTCCTCGGGTGGTGACATCTTAAAAACGAGTAAGTGGTAAGTCTCTTTATCCATATGAATACACGAGAAGAAGGCGTACCGGCGCCAGTTTCATCTTTGATCTAAAAGTCACGCAGCCGAGGTTAGCAGATGCCACAGAGGGGAGGTAAGATGCTATGCATTGCGTTGGTTTGAGTAAGCTTCATCCAACCACACACAAGAGATATGAGATCAAGAGAAGGGAGTAGAGAACGGGATAAACCCAAGCACAAACAACCATGTTCACCAAAAGTGGACAGAGGTCTGGAGAATCAGCCAACGACAACAGGAGTAATTACCATTTTTTGTGTAGAGCCCTTGGTGAGGGTATATCGGTTGCGCAAATCGTTGATCTCAATATCTTTGATGTAGTCTCCATCGGCGACGTAGATTTCGGTGTTGGGCTTGCCGTCTGTGTTCGAGTCTGGATGCGCTCCCGGGCTATCGGTCTGAAAAAAAGGTATTAGCTTTCGCCTGGATTCAAGTGATGGCTGCACATTACTTACCGAGCGAATTGGCGGAACATCAACATGCTGAATGCCCTTCTTTGCCTGCAACTGAGCATTGATCTTCGCTGCCGCGGCAGCTATTCAAACCAGAACAATAAGTGTTAGCTATGCAATATCCTGAATCTCCTCTCAAGAGACAAATCACAGCCCCCAACCTACCAGCTGCTGCGGCAGGATCAAGTGCAGCCTTTGCCGAACCGTCTCCGGCCGGACTGCGTGGCTCGCGACTCAAAGGACTGCGGGTGCGAGTCGACTCGGATTGTCTAGCGGATGGGGATCGGGAGCGGCGGTCGAATCGAGAGCGGCGAGGCTCAGGATCGGTCTGATCGAAGCGCGAGCGCTTGACTCGGCGATCGTCGTCGGCCATGGCGACAGAAGTATGTGAGGTGGAGGAGAAAGATGTAGACGAGCCGAAGGGTTGATTGGGTAAAAAGGCCAAAGGCGGGAAGGGGAAGTTTCCTAGGAGGTAGAAGAACCGGAGTCGAGGCGCGGCTAAGAGAGTGGGCCGAGACCGATACCAAGAAGCTTCACTGCCTACACCAGCTAAAGCGCTAGAATTGACAGTTCGGAAAGCTTACTGGAATGATATCTTTGACTATTCGTCTGTATGAATATCAATTGCATGGAAAATGCTACAGGTCACGTGTATATGCATGGCGCTAGTCCCAAAGTGGTAATTAATTCAATACTTCAATTACGGCAATCTTAGCACGGACATGGATGAAAGAATAAACGGTTAAATGTCAGTCGAGGTTCAGCTTTCTCTCTTTAATCTTTCAATGGAGCAGCTTTTTTAGATCTCTGTGTTGGCTTTGAAGGCCATTCGTCCTTGTACATTCACCATTGCACGAGGCCGTGGAGAACCGTGCTGTGTAGGCTCAGCCTTGCCACATAGTTTTTGGTAATTTGAGCTAATGAGCAAACACAGATAAATGTTGTTATCCTGATACTCTGTCTAACTACTTGATACCCATCCCTAGGCAATACTCGGGGACTTTTCTCAAGACCTTGATAGCTATTGATCTACCCGATGCATTTGCATAGTTGCTCGACACTATCGGCGGTCAGCTAGCGCTAGTCCCTATCCGGTTAGTACGCAGTGAGTCAGCTGCCCCGAGGTCGGAAGAGTAGCCCCAGTATCTGCGAAAAAGAATCCGGAGCATCTGGAGTGATTCATCGCACAACTCTCGGTGTTTCCTATACCATGGCTTTCAGGCGCCCATTGACGCTGTCCTCGGCGTCGGCGTCGCTGCTGTCGCAGTCGACAGCCGCTGCTCGCTCTCGTAGCGCTGCAGCTTCTCGTTTCAATGCTTTCCGCGCCTCCTCCAGCAGCTCGACCTCTGCTCTAGCCTACAAGGCATTGCACCGCCGCTCCCCTCTCCCCCTGCCGGTTTCCGACGCCTCTCCTCAGTGGGATGCTCCTACCGCCGTCTCTTCTATTCTGTACGAGACTCCCGTGCCTCCGAGCAACCCTCCGAAGCGCCACGTTCTGAACTGCCTGGTTCAGAACGAGCCCGGTGTGCTGTCCCGTGTGTCCGGTATTCTGGCCGCCCGTGGCTTCAACATTGACAGTTTGGTCGTCTGCAAGACCGAGGTCGATGATCTGTCCCGCATGACCATCGTGCTCCAGGGCCAGGACGGTGTTGTTGAGCAGGCTCGCCGCCAGCTCGACGACCTTGTCCCCGTCTGGGCCGTTCTGGACTACACCGACTCTGCTCTGGTCCAGCGCGAGCTCCTCCTCGCCAAGGTCTCCATCCTCGGCCCCGAGTTCTTCGAGGAGCTCCTCCAGCACCACCGCGAGATCACCACTCCCGCTGAGTCTTTGAAGGAGGGCCAGGGCCACGGCTTCCAGGAGGTTGAATACCACCCCCGTAACCTGCCTCCCAGCCAGGCTCTGCGTCACAAGCACGAGCATCTGGATGCTATCACCCGCCTGGCCCACCAATTCGGTGGTAAGGTTCTGGATATCAGCAACAACAACTGCATTGTTGAGGTGTACGTCCCCTAGCCTCCCTCTCCCGATGTGTCATACTTTTGTACTAACTTGACCTCTCCACAGCTCCGCCAAGCCCAGCCGTATCGACTCCTTCCTCAAGCTGATCGGTCCCTTCGGTATCCTCGAGTCCACCCGTACCGGTCTCATGGCTCTGCCCCGTTCCCCTCTGTCCGAGCACACCGAGGAGATCGAGAAGGATGCCGCCGACGTTGTCGATGCCAGCACCCTGCCCCCCGGCTAAGCGCATTTCCAAGCCTCGAAGTCAAAAATATACATACCCAATACGATTTTGGTTTCTTTGCTGCGCTATCTTTCAATCTATGTGTGCCAATTTCAATTCAGTCTCTGTCTAATTCCAAGGTTGATGCTACTCCGGGCCTCGTTTGTAAAATGTCACAATCATTTGTCTTTCCGGTTTCATTCAATTTCCCACATTCAAGGCATGCTCGAGCGTAAAGACTAAGTGTATAAAATTATGTAATTTCGTACTCGATGTCAACAACCCTTGCTTGACACATGAACGTGTACTTCATTAGGTATCATAAAAGGAATCACGGCCTAAACGGCAGCAAGATTTTCCAGGAAACTAAACAAATGCATCAACCGTTTCCGATGCAGAGACGTCCACCCAAAAGCAACCCAAATCCATCAAATCCTTACCTTCGCCACAATCCCATTCCCATGATAAAGAACGATATCAGTATAATTCTTAACCCGCACCCCAACCTTAGCAACGGCATCCAACACCAACTCTTGCCCCAGAGCCTTACGCAAGGTGTCATAACCTACCCCGCCTAGGACTAGTTCAACAGGTAACCGAGGCGAATGGGAAATACCGGGAGGAATATCGAACGGTTTATAGTAGTTGATGTGGCCCAATGGTTCGTCTTCATGATATGACGTCGCGTCTATTGAGGTGACGGTGATGCTGGTCTCGGCTGTGGGGGAGAATACGGTGAACTCAACTGTAGAGGACCAAAGGTGGAGCTAAGGAAGATTTATGTTAGTACTGGATTTGCGGGCATGCAGGTTTCGTTAAGAGGCAGAAAGGAACATACTGTTGCGTCTTGTATGAAATGGGGAGGTTTATCATCTTCGTCGTCATCCCCTGGTGCTCGAGGTATTGACACATGTGGGACAGGAACATTGAATGACAAGACTGAAAGAGCTTTGCCAAGGTCCGGAAGTGTAGGGAACGTCCCTTCATGCGTCTTAATCGTCACAGTTGTGTTAGTTCCTGCAAATCAGTGAGCCATCAATTCTGTCATCTGAATCCATCTGGAATGCCTACCTGAGATATACGATGAAACAAACTTCCGCCCAGCTTCTACTCCAGCCTGACCTCCGTTGCTAAATGGATCCCAAGACATCTGAATCGAGACGTTGGTGTTGTTCCCAGGGACTACTGATAAATTGCGGGCGAAAACATGGCCGATAGCCGTCGCGTTGAATAGCAACTCAACATCAAAGAAGGGAATAGTCGCAGAGTAGTTGGTTGGGTTTGTAAAGTTCATTAGAACAGATACGTCCAAAGAAGTTTCAGTAGTGTCGCCCAACTGCATAGATACGATGGTGGGATTGAGGTTGCCAATCGAGTTTCCAGTCGGAACTATGAGGATGTCAATCAACTGAACACAAAATACGCTGCGTGTATTTATACTAATCTAGTTCATGAAGAATACGAAAACATACTGTTGACGGGCACGTTCCCTTCTCCCGGAATCCCGTGCACGGCGAAGCGACCCAGCCCCGTCTCGACCTTCGCATCTACGGTGGCAGCAACATGCAAGATGACTCCCTTGTCGCCGAAAAGCATCTCTTGGACAACCTGCGCCAGAACATCGCTGTCCGTTACTTGTAATGGGGCATCCTTGATGGGGAACTCCACAAGCAGCGCCGAGGAGCCATCCTCAAGCTCCACCCTCGTCGAGTTGGCGTCTTGCCATTTGTCGATGTTCAAGACACCTAGTTCCTTCCCAGTATAGTACACGTTCGTAAGAGCTCGAACGCTTGGGACCTCGACTTGAACGTTCATCTGATCCGGCAAGCTAATAAGCACCTTCACCAGGGCAGATACTGTAGGCTGGGAGTCCGGAGATCCTGGTTCCGCAAATGGATTAGGAAGGGAGAAATGCGTGTCTGTCATGGTAAAGTTCTTCATGAGGTCATCCAGAGGACTTCCTGCAAATGGCAGTGGCACAGTAACACTGCGTAGCAGATCGGCAATCCACGCTGGGGTTTCAGTCGATGGTGAGTCTGCACCACGGACATAAATGGTGGACTGAATACCCTGGACATAATTCGAAACCAAAAAGTCCAATGGTGAGCCATTGCCTCCCGGACAGGTGGTGGTTAATTCGTCAGGCAGTTGATTGATAAGGCCTTGAGCGCTGATAATGGTCGGTGCGTCTGGGCGCACTTGAACCTCGGCTGTTTTGGCATCGGCAACCAGGATATAAGGATCACCGGGTGAGCAGTTTGGTACAAACACTGCGAATTCGAGTGCTGGAATTGTAAGGGCAACGGGAGAATCAATGCCCGCGGACACTTGAACGTCCACAGCCAAAGCTCCGTGTGCAGCGTCATGCACGTTAAGCTTGGTGATGTCAATCTTGGGAAGAGCAGGGAAATTATTTTCTTTTTGACAGTCAGTATCAACCCGAATACATCAGTTCATGAGATTTTTACCTTCAAATGTGACGGTATCCGTCAATGTCTGAGTACCAAGGGCTAGGATGCCTGATTTCAAATGCAGGGTTGCCTTGCCTCGCACACTCAGGCGTGCTAACCTTCCTTCTATCCAATCTCTAGCAATTGAATGCAGACCCTTGATGTCTCCCGCGGTCAAGTTGGTCAGAAAATCAACATGGGTTTGATGCCCATTGCGAATGTTGACTTTAATAGATGGCAAATGCGCATTTCCCACCAGGATATTTCCATACTCCGGTAGATACACCTCGACGTCTGATTCTCCCGTCTCAACCTCTCGGGCTATCCAGGTCATGAAGCGCCCAAAGTCACGCATCGACTTGGTCTTCACACGACGGGCATCCATGACGAAGTCGCCTTGTACTCGAGCTCGCACGCCATCTTCCGTCGTGGAATCGATCGAAAGTGAGATTGGTTTGAATACTGCTGCTTCTTGAGCATATTCT
Source organism: Penicillium cataractarum (assembly GCF_028827025.1). Classification (NCBI taxonomy): domain Eukaryota; kingdom Fungi; phylum Ascomycota; class Eurotiomycetes; order Eurotiales; family Aspergillaceae; genus Penicillium; species Penicillium cataractarum. The sequence continues at coordinate 1,202,848 of NW_026622743.1, read as the reverse complement.
TTGACTATTGCCGGTGCAGCAAAGGCAAAGACCAGGATCCCCAAGACAGTGGTGGTTAGCACCACGAGGGATATCACAGTTGGCCACCTCACTCGGCTCTGTTTCTTGGGGGTATCATGATCGGCCAACTCCGACTCGGATAATCTTCGTTCAGTTCCATATGTAGTAATGTCGTCGTTGCGACGATGAAGTAACGGTGTTGATTCAGATGATAGTTCAAATGATCGGCGAGGCTGGTCGGGACGAGTGGCGGTACCCAAGGACGGGCCAGGAGAAGAGGACCTGGCTTGCTCGTCCAGCAGCGGCCGGCTCTCCTCATCAGCCATCACGGCCAGATACTCTATAAGCAATGAATGACAGTGACAGATGTCTCTCTCTCTATCCCAAGGGAATGTCGAAGGGAGGGGGAAGAGGGAAGAAGGAAGGGCGATGACGAAGACGATAAGCTCACGATAACGGAAGTGTGGAGAGATCGGAGTAGACACCTAACTTTTCAGGTATCCAGGCGCCAAGGCCAAGAATGCCCTCTCCGGACAACTTTTGAGTTGAGTCATTGCGCTTTCCACTATCTTTGCGCTCCGATCCCCGGCCCTTCCCTGTCTTTTCCCTCGTTCCCTCTTCCCATTGCACGCTACACCACACCATCCCCCCTTCCCTCCCAACTTCCTCCCTCCAATCTCCAAAACCCACAGCCCACCATGGCTAGCGGTCTTAAAGCTGCCACCCGTTATGGCGCCCAAAGTGTAATTCAATTGGCCGGCTCCACCTCTTCCCTGAGTCGAACACTCCAGGCTAATGGACTCCGACGATTTGCCCACCAGACACAAACCACTCCTCCTACCTCTCCCTTCGCTCCCCGCCACCTTCTCTCCATTGCAGACTTGACGCCCGCGGAATTCGCAACTCTGGTGCGCAATGCCGCCTCGCACAAGCGGACCATCAAGTCCGGAGCTATCCCGCAAAGCCTCCTGGGATCCATGTCCGGAAAGACCGTCGCCATGATGTTCAACAAGCGGAGTACCCGTACCCGTGTTTCTACAGAGGCCGCTACCGTTCAAATGGGCGGCCACCCCATGTTCCTGGGCAAGGACGACATTCAGCTCGGCGTGAATGAGTCAGTATACGATACCTCCGTCGTCATCTCTTCCATGGTTTCTTGCATTGTTGCGCGAGTTTCCAAGCACTCTGATGTGGCCGACCTGGCCAAGCATTCCACCGTCCCCGTGATCAATGCCTTGTGCGATTCGTTCCACCCCCTGCAGATCATCGCCGACTTCCTCACTATCTACGAGACCTTCACACCCAAGGCCCACGGCCTCTCCAGTCTTGGTCTGGAGGGTCTGAAGATTGCCTGGGTTGGCGATGCCAACAACGTCCTCTTCGATCTGGCCATTGGTGCTACCAAGATGGGTGTCGACATCGCCGTCGCTACGCCCAAGGGCTACGAAATCCCCGCCGAGATGCTTGAGATTATCCAGCGTGCCGGCGAGGGTGTCCCCACTCCTGGCAAGCTCACCCAGACCAATATCCCCGAGGAGGCCGTCAAGGATGCCGATATTCTCGTGACCGACACCTGGGTGTCCATGGGCCAGGAGGAAGAGGCCAAGAAGCGCATGGCGGCCTTTGAGGGCTTCCAGATCACGAATGAGATGGCCAAGCGTGGTGGTGCCAAGGAGGGCTGGAAGTTCATGCACTGCCTTCCCCGACACCCCGAGGAGGTCCACGACGAGGTTTTCTACAGCCCGCGCTCCCTGGTGTTCCCCGAGGCTGAGAACCGCCTGTGGGCAGCTATCTCTGCTCTAGAGGGCTTTGTTGTGAACAAGGGCAAGATTGTGGAGTAAAAACAAAAGTCGTTATACCGTTATACCAGGAGTTGTTGCTTGACCCAGTCTGAAGTTTGAACAGATTACGAGCCTGGCGTATCCGGGGATAAATAAAGTTTTCGGGATTGTAATTAAATCAGAAAAAAAATTTTCCAATCTACATGATCATAACGCAAGCATCAATCATTTGACCCGATAAACGTATCATAAAAGTTTCCCTGTCGGAAAATGGGATCACATAGTGTAGGAAGCATGGAGCTGTCTAACCGCCAATGAGAGGCAAGATGATTAGTTTAAGGTTCGGCTGACTCGGCACGCCAGCAATCGTTCACCTGACCTGAATCGGCTTTCCGGCCAGTTGCTGACTAAGGTGACCCCATCCGACAGCAGTGGGTCCTTCGGATGCTGGACGCCACCAAAATGGCGGGGGCTTCCGATTCCCTCATGGTGCTGCAAGGTTATGTTGTGCAGTGCTGACAGAACTACAGGGGAGGATGTTGTTAGAAATGGTACATTAGAGAAGTTTTGATAGGATTTGATGAGGATATTATCATATTTCTTAGCATTTCGTATAATAGGTATAACTTGAGATTGTCGTACTCTACTGGCTCGGACGCAATATATATCCCCTATCTACTACGGCTGCACCTATCGATCGTACTTGATGCCTCCGACAAAGTCTAGATCTAAACGTATGTATACTAGTAGCTTCCTAACGACTTAATTATCCGTTTGATCGTCCGGGATATCCGCAGACGTTTACAGTAGTCTACACTCGGGAGAACTAGACGGGCGATTACCCCACGTCCAACTCCACGCTCCGAAAAGCCACCTCCAGCTTGGACTTGATCGGATCGGTAATCCTCCAGGCGGGGAGATGCCGATATCCCGCTAAACAGGCTTGATATATATAGCCTTGCGCGAGGGACATTATCAACCCCTCTTCACACACTGTACATTTGCATTTGCATTTTGCATTCTCTTTTACCAGTCTCCTATCCGGCCAATTCATCCAGTTTCTCTCGCCCCTCCATCTACCCCGCTAAAAATGGGCTTCGAGGACAAGCGCATCGCCATCGTTGGCGGCGGCCTCGGTGGCATGTCATTCCTAAATGCCGCCTTATATGCCGGTCTAAAGAATATCCAGCTCTACGAGCAGGCACCACAATTCGCCGAAGTCGGTGCCGGCGTGAACATCACCTCCAATGCCAACCGAATTCTGGATGCCTTCGGGCTCCAGGAGAGCATGACGCGGAAGTCGTCGCGCAAGTTGCCCTGCTATATGGAGTACCACAATTATAAAGATGGAGAGTACCTGGGTCACATTGAAGAGTTCTCGCAACCGCCTGCCCGCTTGTTGCACCGTGCGCACTTGTTGGATTCGCTAAAGGAGCGCGTGCCCGAGTCTTGCTTGAATCTTGGAAAGCATCTTGCGTCGATTGAGCGGAACACGGATGCTGGTGCCGCACCATACACTCTTAAGTTCCAGGACGGCAGCACGGCTGATGCGGATATCGTGATTGGGTGTGATGGTATCAAGTCTAATGTGCGTCGGGACATGGGACTGGCCGACTCACCGAACTACTCTGGCCAGGTGGTGTACCGTGGCTTTGTCGACTACAAGGACCTCCCCGAGGAGACGGCAAAGTTGCTCAGGAAGACTGTCAACTTCCGTGGTCCCCAGCGCCACGTCTTGATTCTGCCTATTGGCAACCAGGAGACCGGCACCGATCGCGCGGCCATTATCGGATTCATGTCTGAGACGCTCGACTCCTGGGACTCAGAGAGCTGGATGTCGCGCTCTGAGATCTCTAGCTTGCACGAGCATGTGCGTGACTGGTGTCCGCAGGTGCAGGATATTATCGAGGGTCTGCGCAAGAGTTCGCCCGATGGTCGTATGCTGAAGCAGGCGCTGTATGTCCGTGATCCGCTGGATAAGTGGTACGAGATGAAGGATGGTCAGAAGGATTCGGGTATCATTTTGTTGGGTGACTCTGCCCACTCGACCCTTCCTCACCAAGGTAAGTCTTTACTTCCCCTCGACATGGACTTGTTTCATTGCTAACGCCAATTCCACAGGCCAAGGAACTTGCATGGCCATTGAATCAGGAATCGCCCTTGCGACTATCCTCCGTCACTGGAAGAACGATGATCTGCAGTCCGCATTCCAGTTCTATCAGAACCTGCGCAAGCCCCGGACAGACCGGGTTACACAGACCAGCTTCGAAGCTGGCAAGCTGGCTAGCTCTGATTCTCCGGATGAAATGACTAACAACTTCAATCCCGAGGCACTGTCTGAGCGAATGAAGTGGATTATGGAGTATAACGTTCTCGAAGACTTGCGGGTCAAGGGGGCTGATGTTTTGGATTTCCATGACTCTCGGCTGTAGTTCAGCGCGAGGAGTGTGCACATATTGTATATACTTTGGACGTTTTGGTGTACAGATGATTTGTTGATGAATAGACATGATATATTAAAATTCAAATTTTCCATATTTAGATCATTTTTTCTTTTAATCGTGGTGTGGTGTACTTCCTCGGTCATGCCACCCGTCCAGCTCGAAGTATATAGATGGAGACATTGGACGATTGATCTGACCAACCACCACACATACCACAATCTGATTTATGATTACCTTTGCAAAATCATTCTTGTATAGATTAACTTGAACATATAATTGAAAATAATATCCAGCTAATAGTGGAAGTAAGATATGACGACAAGTCGATTAATCAACCGACTCAAAGCCGAAGTGCACGGCCACTTTCACATGCCACACGTGCAGTGACTCCGCATTTCCACGGTTGTCAACCACCTTTGCTTTCTCAATCCTCCTGGAGCTTATCAAAATCCATCATGGACGTGAGTATCACCAATTAACAATACCCTACCTATACAACAAATTTCCAATCCAACCTCTAACACTGCTGCCAGTTCACCAACTCGGGCGGGTTCCCCTCTCGCCGCTCCTACCCCAACCTAAATCACGTCTCGCTTGCTCCACTTACACCCCGGTTCCCCATCGACGACGACATCGAGCCCGAAGACTACTTCAACACCCGCCACGGCACCACCGATCGTGATGCCCACGACCACACAGCCAGCGGTAGCAGAACACCACCACGAACCTCCTATCTCTCCAGCGTCTCCGTACCCAGCACACCGCCCATACTCTCGCACTCACGCAGCTCATCGCGCACCCGCCATGCCCGAAGCAAAAGCTCAACCCGAGCCGGCCTACTAAGCGATACGAATCTACACAGTAAAGAAGTCACCCTGGCACTACACCACCACCAAGCCTCGCACAAGAAACAGACTGTTTCCACACACGCACGGCGCCAATTCGGCGATGCATCCTCCAAGTCCGACGCGGAATGGATGCTTCGCGCAGGTATAGCGCTTGCCTCATCCACCCGCGAGGAAAAAGGTCAAAGCTGGCTCTCCAAGCGCGAGAGCTCAACTAGTCTCGTCGACATGTCCCTCGACGACGCCACGACTCCACACCCCCAACGCCACCACCACCGTACTAAATCGGGCGCCTCGTCACGCAAGTCTCGCTCGGGAACTTCCACGCCGGCGGCGTATTCCCGCCGTAGCTCGCGCTCGCGTGGTGGTAGTCGACGGGGTAGTCGGGCCGGGTTGACGATGACGACTATCCCGCCGCTTTCATCTGCGTCGTCCACGGGGGCGGGAGGGAAAGCCCCCAGTCCTGGAGTCGGTACTATGAGTCCCGTATCCCGGGGTCGGGGGTCGGGATTGGTACCTGATTTCGTGGACGAGCGTATCCGTGCGGAAATGGCGTCGTTGCAGCGGGAGCGCGGGTTCTCGGATGATGAATCTGAGTTCTGGGATGGCGAGGACGATAGTGATTCTGAGTATGATTCGTTCTCGGATGATACCCCAGATGAATTCGATGAGGCGGATTTGCAGCGGCTCACGCGTGAACGTGGGTTTGGACTTGGTAGCTGGATTGATCGGTTGGTTGAGTGGACGTTGTTTGGGGTAGAGGAGTGGCCGGCTCCTGCTCCTGCTTCTGCTACGAGGATTGGGACGGCTGCGACGTCGACGATTGTCACGTTTGAGGAGGGTCCGCATGTCCGATCCGAAGTGGAGGAGCGGGCTCATGATACGTTGTCGCTGGCATCTGCTGAAGATGATGACGCGGATGCCCTCTCTCATACGGATGGAGAGTCCGTGGGGAGCGTCGAGAAGCCTGGTACTCAAGGTGGATGGGAAGATGCGGGTTGGTTATTCCGGGTCATGAAGCGTGCTTTGATTTGACCTGCCCTGGGGGAAAGATATTGAATCGCTACTTTTGTATATAATATTGTTGCTCTAATCGCCGTCAAACAAACGACGTGAACGGGATATGGCGTTTTGGTCTCAGTTAAATGATCGCAAGTCTCTGAACTACTACAAATCTTTAAACTAGCGTGCAAGCAGTTGAATTTGAGTCTTTTTATTTCAAATAAATTTCATTGAGCTAGCTAGCTTGCAACCGTCTCTGCTGAATTCCCCTTCATGGCATGTAGGGAGATCCCAAGTCTACCCTGACAAGTGACATGCCTCAAGGCTTCTGAGTAGAACTTCCGCCCGAGAATTTGGATCAGCCGCTAGGGAAATGTGTAGCCAGAGTGCGTGATCAGTTGTGACTGTACCAGATGCCAGTCGTAACCACAGGGGTTTCAGGATCCATGCTGACGTAGACGAAGCTGAAGGTGACGACCAGGGCAGAGCGGATAGGACAGTGGAAGGGATATACATGACTCCAGATAGCGCTACACAAGGCAAAAAGGCAAACATGAAAGCAGGCCACCCGAGATTTGAATATGATAAACAAAAGAAACTGGAAATAAATAGAAAGCGAGGGAAGGAAGAAAGCCACAAGTGGAAATTCGGAATACGAAGGAAAAAAAGCATAGAGAAGGAAACAACAAAGCCCCAATGAGGCAAGGGTGGATTGAGGAGTGTGTTTGGTTCATTCGGGAGGGTATAATTCAAGGTCAAGCTTGATCAAGCTTGACATAGCACGTTTTGTCTTCCTCCCGAATACCCCCAAACAGAAAAGAAAAGGGGGAAAAGAAAAGGAAACAAAATTGTCAGGTTATTCGCCTTTGCATAATATAAACGCCATTCTGAGACCTGATGATTTCTCTAAAGGTCATGCAATAGGGGGGTCGTGATCGTGGCATACGTCGAACATGGTCCGGTCGGGGTGTCTGTTTGGGATCGTCGGAGGAAGCTCACAACGGAGTCAAGGGGGTCGATGCAGCAGATAGAGGATGCGAGGTGAGTGCATATGGTTGTTATGCGAGATGGTGTTTAAGTGGTCGTCAAATATTGAGGTTATTGGAAGATATGGGCGCCGAGTCGTTCGGCGATGAGTCACGGGAACAACTCCCTCTTGCTCACCAGGGTCCAACCTTGACAGGTGTGCCTAGGCCATACGTGCCAGACAGAAGCTGGTCTCGAATGGAGCCCATTTCGTTGTTGCCAGCGCCGTGGGACGGCGAGTCAGGTCCGTTCATCCAGCCCAGGCTCTGCCCGAGTTCGTTGACTGCCGCCTGCATCTTGCCCCCAGAGTTCTGGTTGTGCTTTGCCAACTTTTGGTCCCAGCCACCGTACTGCAGCTGAATACCTCCACCTCGCTTTGCTGCTTCCCGAATCACCAGGATCCAGGCTTTGCAAATCTCATCATAGGCCGAATCCCGCTCGATATTGTTCTGTGGCGTGCTCCAGCGGGGCAGGGCGTGGATGATATCCGTAGCCCCGTCCAGGTAGCTCAAAGAAATCGATGGCTGTGATTCGTTTGGAGGAAGGAAGTTAGGCGTGAAATCGCTCAGAGCTTCCAGGAGGTTCGTAAGCGGCTGTCGTACTCGATTATAGGCGTAGTCGGATTCGGTGTTGCCACCCAGGGGGAATGAGGACTGAAGGGCGGCTTGATAGTTTCGCAGCACCTGCAGGGTAGAAGAGACACTTGGCCGGGGAGACGTTTGGGCAACCTCGTCGGCAAGTTGAGGGTGGCGTTCGCACATGGTCCGGAGCACTGTGCGTAAGGCATCGGTATCGAGGGTCTCTAGGAGACGAGGTAGGGAAAGAGGTCTGCCGGAGACATTCGGCCGGGAACGTTTGATATTTCGGAAAGATGGGAGCTGGCGAGGAGTAAAGGCTGGCGAGTTGGTGGGAGAGGCGGACATGCGTCCATCATGATCGTTGCCATCTTCGTCGGCTTTCCGCTTTCGGCTGGTGTAGGACGACGAAGGTGTAGACACTAAGATTTCGGTCAGCATAGAATTTTTCAAAGGGCAGCCTTGAAACATAGAAGTCAAGACGAGCTTTCCAGGAGTAGACGTACTTATACGGGAGGGAGAGAATCGAGGGTTCTCGTAGAAATGAGGAGGGACAGGAGGCGTGGCCACCAGACTGTTCATGATGACAGCCGGATGGCGATAGAAATGACCTGAACTAGCAGATCTAGGAATAATCGAAATGAGTGAGAACCCAAAGGAGAGAAGCTGGGCAAGAAGAAGAGGAAAAAAAAGGGTGGCCAAAAGGGTGAGGTGGGGAGAGAGAAGTGCAAAGAAGACGGAGAAGCGGTGGAGAAGAAGAAGGCGTTGCGGGCGGCAACGCAGTCCTGCTGTGCAGGTTTTAAGGTGACTTCTCGACGTTGCAGATGCGGATTTTTCCCTACAATCTCGACGGTGTCATGAATCAGCTAAATTAACATGGCACTCAGGATTTATTCCGGTACGTTAATAATATTTTTTAACCTATATGGAAGGCCAGCGATTTCTATATGCTCAGTAGTCTTGCCGGTCAGACTGCCGCTCAAGCCTCCGCGTTCAGGCGAACAATGCAGCTTTCGCCTTGTCGAGTCTAGTCTATCATTCGGAGGCAAAAAAAATAGATGAAGAATAATCAGACAATAATTTTTATTTCCGTACAAAGAACGCCCATGGATATCGTATTTACAGATAGAGCGACTGAGCAGCAACAATGTCACGGCGGACCTTGGTCAACGCCCCCTCGAACTTGCTCTCCAGGTCCTCGCTACCCATCACCTTGGCAGCCTGCGCCATCTGACGCAGACACTCCTCTAGTCGTCGGAAAACACGGATCAAGCTACCCTCATAGACATCCGTCATACCACTGCTAGAAGTTAGCTTACAATTCGGTATGGGAGTAAGGAAAGTTATGGTGTGGCGAGGAGTACATACCAGATATCGGCAAAGGACTTGCCGTGTGCCCAGTCATAGACCACCTCCATGAGCTCCCAGTGGAAGCTCTGAACGTACTCGTCCTCGTTGATAGCCATCTTGGACTCCTGCGAGACCTTGGCAATGATCCGAGCTTGTGCTTGAATCTCCTTAAGGGGCTTAGCAAGCTCATCCTTGCTCAAAGGCGGGGCCTCCTTAACCTTCTCCTCAAACACGAAGACACTGACGACAGCTGCCACCTGCTCGGGAGTGAGGTTGTTGAAGAAACCATTGAACAGCAGCTCAGCCAGCATGAGTTCATCACCGGTACTAATCTCGCAGGCAACCCGGGCCTTCAGCTGCACCACTTCCGCCTCGTTGATGAAGCCAAAACGACGGAGCACACGCTTGCGGCACTTCAATTCGTCAAGTTGCAAAATCGACATGGCATCGCTGATGCCCTTCTTGGTCGCCTTGATCTCATTGCTCAGATTGACCTTTGCGACATATTGGTCGTACAACTCTGGCAGTCGTGGGGAGTGGTGGAGCGGGTTGCCCAGCAGGCGAGACTCGAGAACCTCGATTTTCTAGAGTAGATCAGATCAGCATTTAGAAAGACAATCGAAAAAAAGACGCAGTAGCGGTCATCAAATCTTACCCGTAGCAACTTCTTGAAGGAGTCATCCGTGATTTTCATTTCCTGGACGGGGTCAAGGAGCGGAACACCATCGGGGAATCGCCTTCTCGTTTCATCCAAAGCCTTGCCCACTCCAGTTCGGGCATCCTCAGATTTGATATCCTTCGGCAGGAAGATGCGAACATGTCCGATGGCATGGATGCAGCTCAGCACAACGGGCACGATTTCGAACCGAGAGGGTTCTCCCTCCTTGGCCGGTCGAATGCCTGCGGGGAAGTCTTGGAAGGACTTGGTGCCAACAGCCGGCCCAGTGGCAAGCTTCAGAAGGACATCAACAACCCACCCCTTATGGGCATCGACTTCTTCCTTGGGGTCCTTTGCAGGCTTGCGCTGCGAGAGCCTGACTACCGCACCCCATCCAAAATCTTGGCCTTGGTGCATGATCTGAAGCAGACGGCCGGACGTGATGAAGGGCCGGCAATGGTTTGGATGGGTGATAACGGCACGAACATCGTCAGAGAAGGTTTCCAACTGTGTGCGCAAATCATAATATTCCCGGATAGTTCCTTCGTCGGGAATGATCATATTTGCCTTCTTCTCCTCCTGCTCACGAAGGGTTTGCTCCAAAGTAGCGACGTTGCCCGTGTTCTGGAACTGTTTGAAACACCTTTCAAGCATAAACTCTGGGGAAATACCTTCCACTCTCATCAGGTTGAGAACCATGTTGTATCCAAGGTGGAAAGCCGAGTTCAATCGATCCTGCTCACCACGAACGATTTCCTTGGCAACCGCGGGATCCATTTCCTCACCAACCATCATGATGACAATACCACGGTCATCGAGACCTCTTCGACCGGCTCGTCCGGACATCTGAATGAACTCGGATGGCGTGACCCAGCGCTGGCTGGTGCCGTCGAATTTGCGAACACTGGTGAAGACAACGGTCTTGGCAGGCATATTGAGGCCGATGGAGAAAGTCTCAGTAGCGAAGAGGACCTTGATGAGACCTTCCTGGAACAGAATCTCGATGGTCTCCTTGAGGATGGGAAGGAGGCCAGAATGGTGAACACCAACACCTCGGCGTAGGAGGGGAAGAAGATTGATAATTTGAGGCAGTTGGCGGTCTTCTGGAGACAACATCTCCATGGCACTGTCGAAAACCTTTTGAACCATCTCCTTTTCGGAATCGTCGTTGAATGCCAGATTCTTTAGCTGGAGCGCACCGCTCTCGCACTCTCTCTTACTGAAACTGAAGACAATTACCGGGTTGAGCCTCTTCATGATGATCATCTTCACGATCTTGAAGATATCAGAGGGACCTTTCTCTCCACCCTTATTGAGTGACTTGTCCTTGCCCCTTCCCTTGCGCTTAGCCAGGGCATTTGCCGGATCGTCGCCCTTTTTGTCCGCAATAGAGCCCATAGCTTTCTGGAAGTTCTCCTCCCGGAACACACCGTTCTCATCCACAACCAGGTGGATTCCTTCCGCACCGGCAGGGTGGAAGTAGTGCTGGAGGGGAGTTGGACGGTAGTTGGTGTACACAACGTGACAGGGCTGGTTGTGCATCTTCACGACCCATTCGGCAAACTGCATGGCGTTGGGGATAGTGGCCGACAAGAAGACGTAACGGACCTTATCGGGGAGGAGAATGAGTGTCTCTTCCCAAACGACACCACGGTTCAGGTCGCGCATGTAATGAATCTCGTCGAATACGACCCATCCGACTTCACGCATGATCTCGGAACCGCGATACAGCATCGACCGAAGAATCTCCGTAGTCATGACGAGACAGGTGGCTGTAGGATTGATGGTAACATCACCAGTCATAAGACCAACGTCGCCAAATTCAGCGGCGAATTCACGATACTTTTGGTTGCTCAGAGCCTTGATCGGACTTGTGTAGATGACTCGCTGGTTTCTCTTCAGACTTTGCGCAATAGCATATTCGGCAACCACGGTTTTTCCGGCACTAGTATGCGCTGAAACCAGCACGCTTTCCTCTCTTTGAATCGCATTGACTGCTAGCTGCTGGAAAGGATCGAGTGTGAACGAGTATGTCTTGGCTGGTTCCTCCGGTTGCTTGTGTTCCGAGAGAGGCACGTAGGGGTAGTCTGGTGGGATTGCAACTTGGTGGCGCACTTGATGAGAGACCTTGATAGACGCTGCATTTTGGCCGCCCTGCAGACCAGCAGCTGCGGCAATCTCTTGCTCTTGTTCGGTTTCGAAGGAATCGGCGACAACAGGTTGGGGTGCTTCGTCGAGTCGAAGGCGCTTGGTTTCGGGCTGCCCGTTGTTGGCAGCAGGCGCCTCGGACACTGCAGGGATTTTCTCAACAGGTGCACTCGAAGGTGTCACGTCCTCCATCATATCTGGTGCAGTAGCGTCATTCTTCACATCACCGTTGGCGGCACGTTTCTTGCTTCTATCCTTCTTATCCTTTTTGGAGCGCTTAGGCGCACCGCCGGGAGGCAGCACAGCCTGAGGCTGGTCCTCAAAGACATCGAAGAGCTCGTCCATCTCCGAAGGTCACACTTGACGACGAACCACGAAAGTCGAGTGGTCAACGAAGAAGTAGTCTGGACTTTTCTTTGCGCAGAAAATTGAAAGTGCCCGATTGAGAAGGCGGTCTGGCCGGCGATCCTCGTTCTTGCCTTCCCTCATTGTTACACTATACAGGATACAGTACGTTACAGAGGGGGATCTTCCTTATGACATGGAAAATGGCCTATCTTTCTTTATGTCTATTCAAGTAGTTCATTCTGTTTAACAAACCTGATTCGGCTGAAGCTATGTATGCCTGTTATTCTCTATCGTATGAGCGATAGCCTGGATAGAGCTACATTTGAATATGTTACTGTATTGAATGCAGTAAATCCTAACCCGGTCCTAGGATATAGACATAGTGAGTACGCTGTTAATACGCCTTTTAATATATCATTTGAAATGTGTTTTAACAAGTCTTTTGATACCTCCGTTGATACCTCTTGTTGGTTTATTTAGAAATGATATACTACGCATATATAGGGCCGGTGATTAGCGACAGAATGCCACTAAACCCCAGCCAATAGCTCCAAGGAAGATTATTTTCGCTACTGTTATTAATACAACAGCGATTAATTGTAGCTTCCCTGATCCTGTGGTTATATTGTAAATTTATCCATCGAGTATACTTACTCCTACCAAATTGCCAGATCAATCAATAGACTTGGCGAGGCTTTGCCGGTGTAAGATGTCATGTGATAGACTGGATATCACGTGACCATGATCGACCCATTCCGCACCTTGCGATGTTCATTCTGGCTCCGTCCGTCCATTCCCGATCGTCCACTCCCTCCACTCTGTACCTCAAGGTAGGTGTTGTCTTGTTGCAATTGAACTTGCTCGGACTCCCGAATAACTGATCTCATCATTGAAGATGTACGTCTCCTCCGCTGTCCGCGCCCGACTGGCCACCGTCGCTGCCCGTCGTGGCTTCTCCACCACTCGCGCCCAGCTCGGCAGCCCCTACCACTACGCTGAGGGCCCTCGCTCCAACATCCCCTTCAACCCCCTGACCAAGCACTTCTTCTGGCGCTACTGGGCTTTCATGGGTTGGTGATCCGCAAATCCCCGGGTTGAGAGAGACATGAGGAACTGACTCAAGACGTTTTCTAGTTACCGGATTCGGTGCCCCCTTCGCCATTGCCGGTAAGCTCTCAATTACTCTGATGTTACACGACAGGTGTTCTAACGAGACTTTTCTTCCAGTCTGGCAAACCTACAAGACCAAATAAGCTGCTCTATACGTATTTCTCGCGTGTTGGCAGTGCGGCAGGCTGCGTGGTGGAAATCTTGAATCGCGGATTACAGCCGTCGAAATACCATGTACAAAGTTAGAGGACAATGTTGAGTTTTGATTTTGCCCCAAATTAGTCCAATTGTAGCCGTGTAGAGGTGGTGAAGCGTAGCTCTTTAGACGTTGAAATATGGATGAAGTCATTGGCTGAGCGGCTGTGGAAAATCAAAAATCTTTGGTTCGTTGGATAGAGAGAGAGTCAGCTCTCGGAGCCACAACCACATCGCAAAACACCAACCAGCGACCTTGCGTTCTTCAATCCGACGAGCTCTGGTTCTCAAGCTTCGGTGGATTCTTTTTCGAATCCGTCCAACCATCTTCGATTTTACCGTCCTATGGCGGGGTAAAATTAGGGAAGCGATAGAGGAAAAAAAAGTGATACCCGCCGTCAAAGATGCGCAACCTGAAGAGCGTGCGTCTCCAGGAGACACAGATCGAGGGCGACCTTCCCTTGACTGCGACTGCTTGGGATACTTCATCTGACTCGATTGTGTGTACTTTTGGTCCGGCAGAGCACAACCCGGTCATCGAGTTGCGGAGGAAGCGCCCCGAAGTCACTGCCGCGGAGCCTTTGACCCGCGATGCGCTGGAATGCATCGCATCTTGGGATGCCCCAAGCCCTTTGCCCGATCTTGCATGCGATCGAGTGCTTTCTCTGCACTACTTTGCAGACAACTTGACAGCGTGTCTGGTGTTGGAGGGCGGTGATATTATCATCGTCCGCGAGGAGCCCCTCCCTGGTGAGGATAAGATCGAGATTCTGGGCTCCGTCGATGTTGGAATCACGGCTGCTGCCTGGTCTCCGGACGAAGAGCTCCTGGCTATCACTACTAGAGCACGCACGTTCTTGTATATGACCCGCGAGTTCGAAAACGTCGCTGAGATCACTTTCTCCCAGGCTGATCTGCAAGCCTCTCAGCATGTCTCCGTGGGATGGGGCAAGAGGGAAACCCAATTCCAAGGCAAGAGAGCCAAGGCTATGCGAGACCCGACTGTACCTGAGAAGGTTGATGAAGGCAAGCTGAGCACTAATGACGATGCCAGTACGACTATTAGCTGGCGAGGTGACGGTGCCTATGTGGCGGTGAATACCGTTGATGAAGGCATTCGCCGTGTCATTCGGGTGTACTCCCGTGAAGGTACCCTCGACAGTGTGAGCGAGCCTGTGGATGGCCTCGAGGGAGCCTTGAGCTGGCGCCCCTACGGCAATCTCATTGCCGGAATCCAACGGTTGGAGGACCGCATTGACGTTGTCTTTTTCGAGAGAAATGGTTTGCGCCATGGGCAGTTTACGCTTCGTCTGACCGAAAAGGAACGCCAGTCTTGGGCATCCCAAATTCAGCTATCATGGAACATCGATTCAACTGTACTTGCTGTGCGGTTCAAGGACCGAGTCCAGCTCTGGACGACAGGTAATTACCACTATTACTTGAAGCAAGAGATACCCATCGACGTTGACCCTGCATGCTCCCTCCCATTCTCTTTTGAGTGGCACCAGGAAAAGACACTGCGTGTGGTTGCTGGGTCATCTTACTCTGTCCTTGACGTCGACTATGTCTTTGACATTCACCACGGCTCCACTGCGATTCCAGATGATGTTGGTGCTGTTGCGGTTATCGATGGAAAGACTCTGAAGCTGACTCCGCTTCGTCTGGCTGGCGTGCCGCCTCCAATGGCACATAACGAACTGCAGCTGGACTCAAACGTCATCGATGTTGCATTTAGCAAATCTGGTACTCGAATGGCAGTTCTAATGGACAAGAGCTTCTCCATATTCGTGTGGTCTTTGAAGAGTCGCCCAGTTCCGGTGCCGATACTCGAGTCGAGTTATCCTCTTTCAGATGAACCCACCAACCGGCCCAGGCAGATTGCATTCCTCAATGAAACTGAGGTGTATATTCTCAAGGACAGCGCTCCCGGCATTAGCCATATTGTGCGCACGAAACTGGAGACCCGGGAGAGTCGTGAGGTTTATAAAGCACAGGAGTCTGAGCAGTTGTACTCTATTTTTGCAGGATTCGGCCATTCAGCTCTTTGGTTCTCACATGCTCAACAACCGGGTCTCCCTGCCAGCTACTCCACTGTTGATTTCGTCGCTGGTGATGAAGTGGAAGCTAGCCTTTGGAATGAGAGCCCTACTGTGGAAACTCACTGGGCCCGTGCTGTATCAATCTCCGACGAAGAGGTAAATATACTCCGTTGCTCAATGCCAGTCTGGAATAAAAAGAAAACTAACCTGCATAGCGTATTCTGATTACTCTTACGCGGACTGGTGCTTTGTACGCAAACAAGCGAGTCCTTGCTAAGAACTGCACATCCTTCTTGGTGACTCCATCCCACCTGTTGTTTACCACGTCTCAGCATTTGTTGAAATTCGTGCATTTGAATCGCGTGGACGGTACGTTGGACTTGCTTAAATTGTCCTCTGTTGCCATACTAATAGGCAATTTACAGACATGGAGGTCCCCGAAGATACGCCCGAGACCGACGAGAGATGCAGAAGCATTGAGCGCGGATCAAAGCTGGTGTCTGTCATACCGTCTATCTTCGCCGTTGTCCTACAGGCACCTCGTGGAAACATCGAGACCATTTTCCCACGTGCCTTGGTGTTGGCTGGTATTCGCACATTCATTGACCGGAAGAACTACCGGGCTGCTTTCCTAGCGTGTCGCAGCCAAATGGTTGATATGAACATCCTTCACGACTATGCTCCCCAGCAATTCATGGAAAGTGTTCAGTTGTTCATTGAACAAGTCAAAAAGATTGAATTCATTGATGACTTCCTTTCTCGTTTGAAGTAAGCCTTCCCTCACGTTCCTGGATACTGAACAACGAGTCCTGACTTGGTATTAGGGAGGAGGATGTTTCACAAACCCTGTATAAAGATACTCTCAAGATCTCCAAACATGAGTCTGCTGTTGTTGCTCAGCCGGATGGCCCCACGGTTCCATCCTTGTCTCAGCTTGCCGGCAAAACCAGCAAGGTTAACGCAATTTGCAATGCATTCCTTGCTGTTCTTCAAACCCGTCTCGACACAAACTTGCAAAATCTTGTCACTGCACACGTTTGTAAGGAGCCACCTGACCTTGAGGCCGGCTTGAAGCTTGTCGCCAACCTCAGAAGTAAGTCCGCTCAAATGAACCAATTGGAGTTTACGATCGCTAACAGTACTTTATAGCACAAAATTCGGAGCAAGCACAAGATGCAATTGAGCATATGTGCTTCTTGACCGACGCTAACCGACTGTACTCCCATGCTCTGGGTTTGTACGATCTTGAGCTTACCCTTTTGGTGGCTCAGCAAGCACAAATGGTAAGTCATTCAACAAGTGCTTAATCCAGAGATATGGTACTAATAATACTGTAGGACCCCCGGGAGTATCTTCCATTCCTCCGGAAATTGCAGAAACTGCCTGAGACTAGGCGCCAATTCGAGATCGACAACCATCTCTCTCGGTTCGACAAGGCCCTGAAACACCTGTTTGCCCTGGGTGCCCATGAGGAAATTCGGGCCTACGTCACCCGGCATGCTTTGTACAAGGAGGCACTGGAAATCTACAAATATCAGCCTGAGCAGTTGAGGGAAATCACGCAGATCTATGCAGACTACCTTCAAAACGACTCGAAGCACAAGGATGCCGCAATTGGTAAGCTCTAGCATTCTTTCCCAAAGGCTAACGAAAAGGTTGGCTGACTGATTTTGGTAGCTTATGAATCACTCGGTATCTACGAGGAAGCATACAAGTGCTACAATCTCGCTCACATGTGGCGCGAGTCGCTGTATTGCGCCATGATGGCTTCTTTGCCCGAGGAAGAGCTCATGGCCTTTATCAACGAGCTCGCCACAACTCTGGCTGACGAGACTCGGGACTACATATCGGCCGCAACCATCTATGCAGAGCATTTGCACGACATTGTCACCGCTGCCCAACTGTTGTGCCGCGGCTCGAAGTTTGCCGATGCCGCGCGCCTCCTGACCCTCCACGGCAAAAAGGATTTGGTTGAAGAGATCGTCGACTCCGGCCTGGCTGAGGCCATGGGTTCTATGACCGATCTGTTGGCCGACTGCAAGTCCCAGCTGAACGCGCAGGTCCCACGAGTTCGTGAACTCCGGCAGCTCCGCGCCGCCGATCCTCTCGCCTTCTTCGGAGGCGATCCCACTGGCGGCGAGGGCGGTGTTGATATTCCCGATAACGTGTCTCTTGCCCCGACCGAGGCAACAACCTTGGCTGGCCGCACCATGTTCACTCGGTACACCGGCAAGACATCCTCATCCCGCGTGACGTCGCGCACGCGCCGCCGCGAGGAGCGCAAGCGTGCAAAGGGTAAGAAGGGCACTGTCTACGAGGAAGAGTACCTCGTCAACAGCATCCGGCGACTCATCGAGCGCGTCAACTCGACTCTGGCCGAGGCCGAGGCACTCGTAGACGCACTTCTACGCCGGGGTATGCGCGAGCGCGCCGCTGCCGTTGAGAAGGCGCTCGCCGATGTCGTGACAATGTGTTCGGACTGCCGTGACGACGTTTTTGAACTCGGCCAGCCCGCGGCACCTAAAAATGAGGAGAATGAGGATGGAGCGGGCTATGAAGAGGCCAGTCTGCCGCGACCAACTGGAGGCTCGGCGGTTCTTGCGGAGAGTATTGGAATTACCCTCGGTGGTGCTGGGCGTATGAAGGAGCCGCCAGTCGTGAAGGCAATGAGCAAGTCCTCGCTTCTAGTGTAGGCAAGGAGATAGATAGAGCATCGATTACACGTCGTCATGTCTTATAAAAATGAATTGAGCATCTAAAATATTATGGTTAGCGTTGCAGTAATCTCTGCCCCTCCCCGGCGTCGTTAGCTCCTAGCCATAGCTCTTAGCTCTATCACCTCGGCCCCATAAGAGCCAAAACTTGATCGGTTTACCCGATAGGACCTTCCCCTTTCGAATAGTCCAGCAGCGGTACCTCTTTTGGAAGGCCGTTTTAGGGATACCTTCAAGCATCTTCCTAGATCGCTTGCACACAGGCTGGTAGTTAATTTTTTGGGGCCTGAAAAAGAACGCGGAGCTTGAAGTTCTGTCCAAGGTTTGACTTCAAGTAGCCGATAACCTGAGCTAGGCACCGTAGACTGTATATAGGGGAGGGGTCTTATTTAGCAATTGAAGCTCAGCTAGGAGTTCAAAATGGCGAAATAGCATGGCGATTGCGTATTTCTTTCCCCGTCCATAAACCCCAAACCTCGACTTTGTACTAAATAACGGCGCTAGCCAGCATTAATTAGACTTACCCCTCTAGTGGCCAATCACCTGCCTATCATATCATAAATGGCTTTGTTCTCCTCATTATCTCCGCCAATGCCATCAGCAATCAAAAAGACGAACAGACTAGGGGCAAATTCCAATGCAACCAAAGCCGTAAAGCAAACAAGGAACTTACCTGAATTGAACTGAGCGTTTAGTAGCACCTTCAAGCCGTCGGACCTCCGCCCTAAACTACGCCGGCCTTCCGTCCTTAGTGCCAAGTAGCGCAAGCCTTTCCCCCTCCGATAACACGCGCCTCGCGTCCCCCAACTACCGGAAATGGCAAGCTATGTCGCTTGGATGTTAATTCATCCCCGTCACACGATAACCCGGCGAGGGGTGGGGGTAATACGCCACGCCCGGAAATAACACCGGTACGCCGTGAGACTCCAATCTTAACGCGGTTCCATGGTGAACACATGAACTGCATACCATGATCACATCTTCAGTCCTAATCCAGGCCCGCTCAGGCCTTTCCTAGTGGAGCGATTGCCGAAGCGCGCCCCGCAGGTAAGTGCTTAGCTTGTCTTCAAGCCACACGCCACGCGGTGGTGCTACTCTGTCGATATGCTGCCGATGTTGATATGTCTCAATCGTGCGCCGACCTGCAGAGGCCGTCCCGCGTCATGGCCAATCAGCACACCCATCGCGAGATTAGCTGTCTCTGCCCGCCTTCTCGCAAGTGGAGAATCTTGTTTATGGGGCCATGATACACTGCCGATGCGGTCCCGTTGCTCCCCGCGGGCCTTGTATTTCAAGGGGCGATTCCCCTGCATGTGGAGGGTGTGATTGTGGGTAGATCGCTTTCTACTTGGGTCTCGCGATGTTGATGCGTCAGGTCTATCTTGCTTTGGCCATTGCGGCTCTCTCTGAGGCCGTGCCGGCGCCTATTAAACATGTGTTGCATGAGAAGCGTGAACGGCACGGACTTGATTGGGTGAAGGGCGATCGTGTGGAGAGTGACGCGGTGCTGCCCGTTCGCATTGGACTTACCCAGAACAACTTGGACAGGGGTTATGAGTTGTTGATGGATGTGTATGTTGTGGGCTTGATGATTGTGCAATTGGCGCGTGCTAACAGGTTGATAGGTCCCACCCAAGCTCTGCCAAGTATGGCAAGTATTGGACCGCCGAGGAGGTCCATGATCTGTTTGCCCCATCGGCAGAGGCCGTGGATGCTGTGCGCGAATGGCTTCACGAGGCTGGTATTGACCGGTCCCGTGTGGTCCACTCGGATAACAAGGGCTGGCTGGCATTCGATGCCTATGCTCACGAAGCAGAGAGCCTTTTCATGACCGAGTTCTACGAGCATAACCACATGAGCAGTGACAGCACGAAGATTGGATGTGACAAGTAAGTTTTATTTGATAATAAAATCAAAACTGGGTATCCTAACTCGGCATACTAGGTATCACCTCCCGGAGCATCTTCGGGATCATGTTGACTACGTCACCCCAGGTGTGAAGCTTACCCCTGTGCTTAAGAAGCACAAGAAGGCTAAGCGCGCTTCGCACCTTACCAAGGTCAAGACCAATGCCGAGGCCGCATCCTATGCCGGCAATGATGTTTCGCTGTCCGCCAAGGCGAAGTCCCTCTCTTCGGATCTCCAGCTCTGTGGATACAACATGACTCCTACTTGCATCAAGGCACTGTACAGTATCCCCGATGCTACCAAGTCAAGCAAGAGCAACTCTCTTGGTCTCTACGAACAAGGTGACTACTTCGCCAAGTCGGATCTAGACCTCTTTTACAAGGAATATGCTCCTTGGGTACCCCAGGGTACTTACCCGATTCCGGCCTTGATCGACGGAGCCAACTTCTCTGTACCTGCTTATAGCTCGCTCAACTCTGGCGAGTCAGACATTGACATTGACTTGGCGTGAGTACTCATTACGTGTTCATCTGCTACTCCTGGCTAATGCCTCTGAACAGCTACTCTCTGATCTACCCCCAGACCATCACTCTCTACCAAGTTGATGACCAGCTCTATGAGCCGGAGGAGGTTGCTACCACCAACCTCTTCAATACCTTCCTTGACGCTCTGGATGGGGTAAGTCCAGTCAATCTGTCACCTTGACATTTGACAATGCTGATTATTTTAGTCATACTGCACGTACAGCGCCTACGGCGAGACCGGCAACGACCCTGACATTGACCCCGTCTATCCCGATACCCGCGCCGGCGGATACAAGGGTTTGTTCTCAACCAGCCTAACCAGCGCAAAAAGCCCCCTTCTGACATTATGACAGGAAAACTCCAATGCGGTGTCTATAAGCCCACCAACGTCATTAGCGCCTCCTACGGTCAAGCCGAAGCTGACCTCCCCATCAACTACACCAAGCGCCAATGCAATGAATTCATGAAGCTTGGTCTGCAGGGCCACTCGATTCTCTTTGCCTCCGGTGACTACGGTGTGGCTTCCTTCGCAGGTGATGGCTCCGCCAACGGCTGCCTCGGCCCGGATCAGAAGATCTTCAACCCACAGTACCCTTCCAACTGCCCATACGTAACCTCGGTCGGCGGTACGATGATCTACGAGGACCAAACCGTTGAAGACCCAGAGAGCGTCATGCATGCCAATCTCGGTGGTACTGCGGCCAACTTTAGCAGTGCAGGTGGATTCTCGAACTACTTCCCCCAACCGGACTACCAGAAGACAGCTGTTGAGAAGTACTTTAAGAAGGCTGACCTGAGCTACCCATACTACTCGGAGTTTGAGGTCAACGTCAACACAACTAACGGCTTGTATAACCGTATTGGCCGTGCGTACCCCGATGTTGCGGCCAATGGTGCCCGATTCCGCGCGTACACGGACGGCTATGACTACCACTACTATGGATCGAGTCTGGCGTCGCCGTTGTTTGCCTCAGTTCTTAACCTGGTATGTTCATGTCTTGATAAACTCCCTTGTATTCAGCTTTTATCGAGTCATACTAACGTCGTGTTTCAAAGATCAACGAAGAGCGCATTGCAGCTGGCAAGGGCCCTGTTGGTTTCGTGAACCCCGTGCTCTACGCCCACCCCGAGGTTCTCAATGATATCACCAACGGTACCAATGCTGGATGTGACACGAATGGATTCGCTGCAATTTCAGGATGGGACCCGGCTACCGGCCTGGGAACACCCAACTACCCCAAGATGAAGAAGTTGTTCTTGTCTCTGCCGTGAGGCTGAGGTGGGAACTCGATAGGGGCTGGTCTGTAGATAGGAGCGATCAGCATTCTTGAAGTCGTATGTAATTCTAGTTTATAGTTATTTACATAAAAGGGATACGACTTGTTTTATATTTGACGTGGAGTGTAGCAGACTTGCGAACCGATAACGCGTAGAATTGGAAAGGTATATTCGCTATATTCAGAGTACGAGTGATCGAAGCAATAGGTAGATGTTATGCGTTCAATATTCCAACTCAATCCTTCCTAATCGAGCAGAGCGAGAAGATAAAGGTGACAAAATAAGCCCATAATAGCGAGTGAAGATGTCCTTCACATACAGAGAATATGTCTATGTCTAGTATAATACAGAAAATATGAACCCTCTCCTAAAACTTGTAAATCTGATCCTTGGAAAATCCCAACCGGCCCAAAACCCCAGGACTCCTCCTCGAGCCAACCAAAGCATTCTCCATCCCAGGAGGCCCACACACAAAGACATGTGTATCCTTATCCGCACCACGCATCACATCTCGCAAAAGTTCCTCGGTGACATAACCCTTCCGTAAAGACGAATCTTCTTCCTTCGGATGGCTCACGGTGTAGATATAGTTGAATCGCCCTGGAAACCGGTTCTTGTACTCCTCCAGCTCCTCGCGGAGTAACAAATCTTGCTTGGTATTGACGCCGAATACGAGGTTGATTTTTGTTTGGTCGTTTGGATTATTGAGAATGCCCTGGATGAGTTGGTAGATTGGCGTAATACCGGCGCCACCTGCGATGAGGTAGACCTGGGAGTATTTGTTGGGTATCCATGGGAAACCCTTGAGGGTGGCAGCGAATGTGAGCGTATCACCCGGTGCGAGGGAGTGTAGATGGCTGCTGGCTTTTCCGTTGGGATAGTGCTTGACCATTAGCTCCACTGAACCGGTCTGGTCTATATATGATTTCATGAGCAAATAGTCTCCTCGGGGAATGAGAGGGATCTATACTTAGATCGCTAATGGGTGTGTAGGGACGTAGGACGGGGAACCATTGCCCCTTGGGCCAAGAATATGTAAGTAGGGCCGCTAAAAAGGGATGAATATCAGTACAGAATGATCTATTAATTAGACGCATGAAACATACAAGTCAATGATAAGCCACTCTTCGCATCTTGGTCGGGAAACTCGAACACCAAACGTTTGGTGTTATGATTGACCACCTTGACATCTTGTAGGCGTAATGTCGTGAAACCGAAGCCGCCAAAGATCTTGGGAACCTCTGGAGACTCGGCGTGTCCCATCGGTAAGAGAAAAGACCGAGTGCCGTAGTAAGCTCCGATTCCTGCGACTGCGACGGTAGAGAAGAGAGCTGGACGAGCTCGAAGCGATTGCCAGGATAAACGCGATGCCATATTTGCTGCTGTGAAATGCTGTTATATACAAATTGGTAAAGGTGATAAGAAGTAGGAAAAAGAGTATAATAGTAATTAAAGTACAAAAAATAATAGTTCCTCTTTATGATTCTTGTTTAAACTGATCCTGCAGCCTCCGAGACAAGAGTACTTCGGGGGCCCAAAACCCGTCAAAGTCCGCCAAAGACCGACCCCTCTAGCGGAGCCTCAACGGGCGCAGGCTACGACGTCCCCTGCCCAATTGAATCACAGACTAACTACCCACTTACCCACTTGACAAAGTAACTTAATGAGTAGCGCGTCATTCAAGGAGTTCTAATACGCCCTGCCTCTTGCTAAGCTTAAAAATCTGCCCACCTAAACACCGTGCCATCTTCCGGCCCCGAAGGGGTTCCACCAATGTAGGGGCGTCTTGCGCTTATAAAACTGGCAGGCTAGTCAATGTCTACAATTCATATTACTTCTTCAATTTATTTTATTGAATCACAGCCTATCAACCGACAGAATTATGGCCTCTTATCCCTCCGGCTTCCGACTGGCGCAGGCTATTGGCATCTCCGGCGCCGCTTGGCTGTCAGGTATGTACTTGCTTCTTCCCCTCTCCAAATCACAATCCTACCCGGGCACGGAGATGCATACAGAGATGCATTATATATGCAGCCGATTGCTCTCTTCCTCCACCCAGCTACTTACAAGCTGACTATTATTGACTATCAACAGGAAACATTGCCGCCCTTAGCATGAACGTCACACCTGCACTACTGCGTTCCCGCCGCGAAGACAACGTCCACCCAGCAACCCTCGCCAAGCAATGGAGGAATATGTTTGAGAATGGAAAGAATCAAAATCCACCCATTGCAGCCGCTGTCGCAGCCTCGTTCTTCTATCTGGCCTGGTCTGTGCGATCCGGTGCCCCCTTGTTCAAACAGACGGCATATAGTCGCTCTGGACTTTTTTCGGTGGCTGCTGTCTTGACGCTCGGCATCGTACCTTATACGATTCTTACGATGAAAAGTACCAATGATGCGTTGTTGGAAAAGGCCAAGTCTGCTCCTGAGATCTCTGATACGGAGACGTCGAGGTTAATTGAGAAGTGGACCACTCTTAATGCTGTTCGAGGATATTTACCTCTTGCGGCGGCGGCGGTTGGGTTGGTAGCTTCATTTGTGTAATGAAATTGAGATTGTTAGATGGAAATTGAAAGTCTTGTTTTTCTAAAAGGTGTATACGTCTCAGGCGGATTCGGTATTTTCTACTCAATACAATCTCTGCATTCAAAATGGATAATTGAAAAACTCCTTCGCTCAGTGTTCTACCTTCTGTTCATGGGTACATCCCAGATTGACAAGTCTCACTGTATCAATGTTGACCTTTATTGTTTCAGATCTATACTATCTACAGAGAAAAATGAAGATCGGCTGTTGGTGGAAGGTCAGAATATATCATCCAATGACGGGCCTCCATAGCAAGTAAAGCTAGCCTTGGATTAGGTAGGGAAGGGCTGCAGTATTTAAGAAGTCACCGTGACTCTAGTGCGTGTTTCTAGTATTTTTCTTCTATTCGGGGCCAAAAGCTCCTAGAATGATAGGGGGAATGCAAGAGAAAGAAAGCGTTGCCAAAGAGTTGTTTTTGGCAAACAAGTACGAGGACAGACGAAATAATGATTAATTTGAGACAAGTAACTAGCCCTGAGAAGCCCAATCTCTTTGGCTATATTGGATTGCACTTGTCAATGATTATGCAAAGAAATGGAAAAGTCAACAAATATCCGAAATATCATGTCGTGGATTATGTTCTAGCGCAACATAGATACAATGAAAGAGATCTGCATCGTATTTTTCGACAACAGGATTGAATTAGCCCTTTGCAAAAGGGAATCGGGGTATCTTCCAAGTTGTCTGAGCAAGATGGCTTTATCATTAAATTTTCATCCAAACAATTCCTAGTTGGTGACGATCTCTCCAGTCTCGGTCACCAGGTGATCCTCGACAGTAACGGGGCCCTCGCCAACACCGGTCAGAATGACACGGCTCACGCCACTCTTCAGGACGTCCAGAACACGCGAGTCAATGTTGTCGAGAGCGACGCCGGGGGCGGTAAGGTTGGCCAGGTCCTCGTAGAAGGGACCCTCCCAGCCGCTCGCACTAGCGCCGAGGATAGCCTTGACCGTACCAGCGACAAGTTCTGAGTCCTTCTCCTCGTAATAAATAACAGCGTTGGGGCCAGCATCGAAAGTATAAGCGGCCACGGTACGGCCGACTGCACGATTGATGTCGTGAACAAGGCGGACGGCAGCACGGGAGACGTCGTTCATGTAGAAAATAGGGGGCCACGAGTCCAAGCAGGTGGCGTGGAAAGTGTTCGAATCACGCATGGTGATCTCCGCAAATTTGGGGAAGTCACGGTCACGGATAGCTGCCTCAATGGCATCCATACGCTCAGGAACGACGGACTGAGCCCGAGTAGCGAAGAGGTCTGAAGTAGCCACGGTAGTCTGCATACCCTCAGTGCTAGGAACGTCCTTCTTCTCGGCGCTGACCACCAGGATCAGAGCGCGCATCTCCGGCCAGTGGGAAGCAGGAGCCACCTCCTCGGCCAAGCTGTCGCTGCCGTCCGCCTGCTCACCGGTGCGCCAGGCGACGTAGCCACCCATCAGGGACCGACAAGCAGAGCCCGAGCCCTGACGGGCGATACGGCTCAGCTCACGCGGAGACTGAGGCAGCTGGTAAAGGTTGGCAACGGCGCGGACCAGAGCAGCAAAACCAGCAGCGGAACTGGCCAGACCGGCGGCGGTGGGGAA
The DNA here is from genome assembly GCF_028827025.1 of Penicillium cataractarum. Classification (NCBI taxonomy): domain Eukaryota; kingdom Fungi; phylum Ascomycota; class Eurotiomycetes; order Eurotiales; family Aspergillaceae; genus Penicillium; species Penicillium cataractarum. Next base: position 1,176,729 of record NW_026622743.1, on the reverse strand, counting down.
GTTGTTCTCAGAGACGATTCGGAGGGGCAGGGCAGAGAGCTTGGGGAGCGAGGCATCGGCATCTTCGAGAGACTTGCGGAGAGCACGCAAGTTGGAGAGACAAGCAAGGGTGCGCTTGGAGGATTGGATCTCTTGCGGCTTGCCGTTCAAGTTCAAGGTATCCTCGGCGGGGTAGTTGGCGGAGGCGGAGGCAGTAGTCAGGGTGCGCAGAGAACGCTGAGAAAGGGTGACAGAGAGAGAGGAGTTGGTAGGGAGGTTGAGGGTAGTATCACGCTTGCCCCAGTATCTGAATTGACGAGCGTTTAGTATGCAATGGCCAGTATTGACAAGCTGTTGTTGAGGGGTAACAATCAGTGTACATACTTGATGACCGCAATGTTGACAGGGGCGGTAGTAGTGGCCCGGTAAACGGGCTGGTCAGATGGAGTCGCCATATTGCACTCGGATGAAGTATGAAGTAGAAGATTTCGACGAATCCTTTTGGCAACAATGAGATCAATAGGGGGTGGACTTCCTCGTTGGGCAGGAGGCGTTTATATTGTGGGCCAGGCGGTGAAGGCAAAATTATCGGGTCCGCGTACTTTCATCCGCCGATCTTCAATAGTCTCTGGATTAGCAAGCATCCCCTTCACCCTCAACACTCGACATTCCTCATGGGCGCCGGCGCAAGTACTCCCTCTGCTCCTGCAGAGCCTCCTGCGGCGACATGTCCTGTTGACCACAAGACCCGTGAAATTTGGCTTCAACAAAATGGCGGAAACGCACCACATCCCCAATCCTCCGCGCCGGCGCAAGAACAAGGACAATCTTCTGCAAAGCTACAACGACCACTATCCACAGATCGAGAAGTCAGCAGTATCCCCCGAGCAGGTAGTCCAGCAGCAGCAGCAACTTGTCCCGAAGGAAAGAAGGAATCTCCAACGCCTTATGAATCTTCCCCATCCGCCGCATCGCATGGCTGTCCGTCCAATGCTGAAGCCGAAACTGGTCATGACGAGGCCTCTGGCAACTGGATCTATCCGTCTGAAAAGCAATTCTTCGAAGCTTTGATGCGCAAGGGCAATACTCCAGAGTCAACGTCGTCTGCTTCCGAACTAGCTACATCCGTCGCTTCCATCATCCCCATCCACAACGCCGTCAACGAGCGCGCATGGCAACAGATTCTCGACTGGGAAAAGAAAGCTCCTTCCACAGACCCGGGCAGCAAGAAGTGTGGAGGACCTAAGCTATATTCCTTCCGCGGACTTGGAGTCGATCCCCAGTTCCTGAGTCCACGTGCCCGAATCAACGGATGGCTCGGCTACCAGCGTCCATTTGATCGACATGATTGGGTCGTTGAGCGCTGTGGTGGTGAACGCGTCGAATACGTTATCGACTTTTACCAAGGGAAAACATCTGGTGCCAATGGAAACCCATCCGGGTTGACGGGGAATGCCGCACCTGGCAAACTTAGCTTCTATCTAGACGTGCGGCCAAAGCTGAACACCTACGAGGGATGGAGGATGAGATTCAACAGCTTCGTTGGCCTTTAAGTACTGCCTATCCTGACCGTTGGATTCAACTCGTGACATTACTTGTCGATGATGGTCCTAGGGCACGGGCATCAGAGACTGGGAGCCAGAAGCAGGAACTGTATAATTCATGTATAACCAACACTTATGTACGATATCGCATTGCATTGGAACGAGCGGGACTAACTCAAATCAATGTTCTCCATTCCACATACGCCAAAATCAAACCGGTAGAGGCATTAACTAAGAAAAACGGAGAGCCCGGTCAAGGCCGAGGCATGTAGGATGCATCAGGGATATCGTGCGTAGACATAACAAAGGGGAAGAAGACCGCCATGACGAGGGCAAAATAGCAAGGCAAGCTCAGGCCAGGTACAAAATAAAACTCTATCCAAGAACAACAGCAAGAACAATAATGGTCAAGATAACTGCCAGGATAATCAGCAAACAGCAGGCCTTGTTGCGTGCATTCTTCTGGTATCGACTGGCACTGCGCAATTCGGTGTTGGCGCCTCGTGTATCTTGAGAAACATTCTGAACGTTCTCGCTGATGATGTCGAGCTGGCCTCCCTGCTCATGAACAATATGAGCAACATCACGGAACAACTCGTTCAACTCGCCCACGCTCTGTTCGATATTTCGGATCTCGTTCTCGCGCTCAATGATAAGAGATTCTTGGAAGTCCACTTCACTCTGGTTGGCCATACGGGACTGCTCCTCCAGCTGTTGCTGCTGTAGTTGAACTCCCGCCTCACCAGATAGGTGCTCTCCGTCCTCAATAGCGGTCCGGGCTGCGACGGCCGATGCACGCTGTTTCTCAAGCGCGCGGCGCTGAACGGTCTGGAATTCGTCCAGACTGGCCTTGAATTCGGATGACAACTTTTGCTGAGTCCATTTTTGAGATGGCTAGTACAGGAATTAGTCGAAGTGACGGGTATCAGACAGTCCGACCATAACATACGTTGACGTCCTCCCATTGCTGGATCTTCTTAAGCCCGTCGCCTACATCCTTGAACCCCGCCCGGGTCTCCTCCAAGAGATTGTGGACTCGTTCGCGCACACGCTCAGTATCCCGTTTCGTACCGAGAAGGGCAATTTGATTAGACAAGCGAGAGATGTTGGAGGTCAATGTAAACAGTTGGTCGGATAGCGACTCGGCCAGATGGTCGAAGCCAGGATCGTCGCGATATTGCGGGTCATCGGACCGGCGCATATCAGTGGGCTGGGCCTCCAGCGAGTTCAACCGGTCGAAGGACATGATGGAGGTGTGGTGTAGTCAAAGAATGAATGCTGACCCCGAGACAGGTACAGAGTTATCGGAGACTTCCGTAAAGTGCTGCCTTCCCAGGGACTGCAGGACAACTCCTCACATGACGTATCTGCCGCACTAGCGCCAAAGTGGATTAGCCACAGCCACTACAGATAGAATGAGCCACATTAATCACATGACTATCTGTGGCTGGTGTGTTTTGATGCTCAAAATATTCCATCATGAACTCAGCTTGAATCCGATACCATCGCTCTGTCGCACACAGCTGCATTTGGCCTTGCCCACCAGCCAATACTGTCGCGGGCCCGATAGTTGTCTTCCACAGCTCTCGCAGCTACCTGGAATGCTCACCCTGATGATGCTCTAAGCCTCATCCATTTTTCCTCCACGAGTCCCATCCCACCCAAGCTTCCACCATGGCCGCCGCTACCCAACCCCGGCCATACCGGCGAATCCTCACCTCGGCGTTGCACCGGCGGTTTGTCCATGCATCTGCGCTCTCTCTACTCGTCTGCTATGTCGTCTCAATCGCAATTGGCGACAAGACATCCTGTCAGTGTTCCGAACCTATCATCCGAGTGACTCGAGAGTCCGTTTTGTCTCGCGCTTCGAATATCGCCAACTGACAATTTCCTATGCTTAGTTTTCTGGACATGGTTCCCTATCGGTCTGTGCGGGCTCCGCGCCGTCATGATCTTCCTTTCAGTTCTCCTCGTATTCGTCCTCCGTGTTAGCCAGATGCACTTGGGTCCCAGAACAACGCCGTCGTCACTCAGCACCTTCCGATACTTGTTCCCCCTTCAAGTTGCGCACACCTTCTGCTGCTATCTCTTCTCGGCTTGGTGGTTTACTGAGTTGTATCTCTGGTCCTCCTCGAAGGAGGCGCAGCTGGATATTGTCAAACGGGGCAGGTAAGTCAATGCATACGGGACAGCTTCAAATTGGACGATTGCTGATCGCCAAGTTTAGATCACACGAGAGGCCTCTCCTCAACGAACGCCCCATTTACATTCATACCTATCACCTGCTCTTGGCCTGCGCCCAGGCTACGGCCCACCTCTACTACGATTACGATCAAATCCCCGTCCCCGTCACCCTACGATCCACGAAGTCCACCGACCAGCGCACACATCAGGTTCTGCCGACCTCGAAATACATCAAGAGTGCCCTCCCGCAGCGTATCAAGTGTGGCTTGATGATGAGCGTGATTGTCGCCGGAGCTACCCCGTTCCTCTACCTTATATTCCTACGCCAGAGTGCTTGGAGTTTGTCTTTGTACTTCGCCAAGCTCATTTGGAGCTTTTCCCGCTCTGCGGCTCAGCCTGACACGTTCTTCCCCCCTGGGTTCGGACCTCTGATCATTCGTTCTCTCATTTCAGGCTCTTTGCTGGTTCTCAGCTGGCAATCAGCCAATCTGTTTTTCTCCGTTTTCCTCGGCAAGGAACCTCTGAAGCGCGGGCAGCCCCTCACGGCAGATGCAAAGGAGCCAAATGCCAGTCTATTGTCAGGTCTGAAGGCCAAGAAGCCCATTGTCAAGGCATTTGCTCTTTGGGAACTTGGTCTTATCAGCCAACGTCAGCCTGATCGCCGGAAGACGATCTTCAATGAAATTGATGGAGATAACGGCTCCACTTGGAGTCAGATTCTGGTTTGTGCGAAAGAAGAAATCCAGGGAATTAATAACCGGATCGAAGCCCACAAGGCTCCTAAGCCTGGTGCTAAACCTGCTGGACAACCAAATGGTTCCAAGCCTGAACTACACACTCTGCCACGGCTGACAGATGCGCCTAAGGATCAAAATGTTTTCGCAACGGCACCAAAGGCGACTTCTCGCCATGAGAAGTTTGGCGAGGCTTTCGGCTCAACGGCCAAAGCATATGGACAGTCGCCAGACTGGACACCCACGGCGCGGGCTCGTGCCCGAGAGGTCTTCGATAGGGCTTCTACAGCAATGCTCAGCCCAGAGCGAAAGCAAAAACTACTAGCTTCCACCCAGGAGTTGAAGCGCCTTACTGGTGGCCCTTCCACAACTTACAAGCCTGAAGACGTGCATCCCATCATCGGTCAAGTTCTCCAATGGTGTCGGCCGCTGCGACAAACATATGCCCAACGAGCATCGAGTGTCGTCTTCGGGTCTCCTGAATCCTCCTTCACCTCCATCGTGGATGCCGTTGATTGCTTGACGCGTATGCTGATTGCTAGTCTCGATGAAGATCAGTACGGCAAAGTCCAGACTGATGTTCCATCGGTGGTTAGCCTATTTACCCAGACTATCATGACCCTCGATGCGTTTGTGCACCAGGGTGGACTTGATGCACACTGGACAGACGTCAAATTCCCTCCCTCTAGCCAGCCTCAGGCGCAAGCAGAAGCACGCAAGATTCCCGAAGTGGAGTTGGTGCTCGATACCCTGCAGAGCGGCCTGCGTGACCTTCTGGAGGCATTCAAGCCTTATCTGCGGGATATTGGTGTCACTGGCAAAGACCTTCGTCTCGCGAAGGAAGCAGCTGGTATTGAGGAGGATGAGTTTGCTCTATGATCTCGAGGTCTAATGTCTTCTGGGGCCTGATTTGTTATTATGTTTTCAGTCGCCCAGTATCTCTTTCTTTTATGTATCTCCCGGTGGGGTTGGTCTCAAGGGAGAACAAATGCATGGTTTGGCGTTTTTGATAGGAAATGAATTATTGGATTGTAATCCGACACTTTGTCGTTAAGAATTACTTCTTGCCTAGCCATCATCGTAGTTCATCTCAAGAACCTCGAACGTTGTTGATGCCCCTCTAATCAGGTCACATGACACCTGGCACCTTTCGGGATAACCTCATTTCTAGCCCAACTGCGCTTGCCTTGATATTTGCGAGCATCGTCGAATTCAAACCCCGTTAAGACTGAGAGCTGGGAGAAAAGTCTTCGGTACTCCTCAGTCATGTCTTTGACCAACGTTTATCATTTGCGCCGAGTCGCAGATACCTCTGCGAAAGCATGTCTAATCTGCTACAAGCCATCGACCAGCGTGATGATCACGCCTGATAACAAGGTAAGGCTGCTCTAGACATGGTCATGCTCAATGCAGCCGAATAAAAAGCTCTGGCCATAATCAGTCCCTCATGGCCTTGTTCGCTCACATCGTCGACAGGACTTCTTCTATGTGTGCCCCGCACACCTCCAAGACCGCCACTTCTGCTCGCCCATTATTGACGCCGAGAGCGAAGCAGCACGGCTGAAAGAGCAGGAGATGGCTGAAGAAATTGAAAAGGTTAAAAAGGAGTACGAGGAGAAACAGAAACGGAAGAAGGAGCGGGCGAAGCAATCCGACAAGGATGAAAAGGACAAGGACAAGGGGAAAAAGAATGATAAAGACGACTCCAAAGATAAGGAATCCACTGATTCCAAGACTAATGACGAGAAGGAAAGAGATGAGAAGGTGAGTCTTGGAGAAGTTATCACACTTCAAGATGGTCCAGTCGTACTGAATGGCCTACTATCTAGATCGATTCTATAAAAAAGGGGAACGAGACGAAGCCAGAGAACGGTCCTCGAATTTTCGCCCTACACAAGTATGTTCATCAATGCGTATTTTCCTGCATTGTTGCTCATACATTACAGGACATTCTATCAGATGCGTATCGACCGGTTACGAGGCATCGAGATGGCTAGACGGAATCAGGAGAGGATGAAAAACCCATCTCTCTTCCCTTCTGTTCCCACCAAGGATCTATAACACCGATATTCTCACGTCCACGATGGCTCATGATCTTCCAACGAAGCCAATGCTTCCCTTCTGGCTAGCCTTGTCAATCCCACCTCACACTCGTCATGGTATCATGAGGTACACTGAATAGTACTGGAAGCTCGCTTAAAGAAGCACATCCAGATATGGTGCATGTACTGCATCGACAAAACCAGTGACAACCGCCACAAAGCCACTCCTACTCACATCCCGAATACACCTCATCAGGCCAGCACCATGTCTACCCCTCTCGAGCCCCGATCACGGAAGCCAACGGATGCGACCACGTCGCAAATGCCCATTCCTTAAAGCAAGACCCATCTCATCCTACTGCATGTCCACGACATGCCAAGAGTGGCTTTGCCGCAAACCTCTGTCTAGGCCATCCCAAGGCCAATGTCCTCACAGCGGGGAAGGGATGTACTAAAACTAGCAAAGCTTGCGCCGATGTGACATCCGGATTAGGTGGGCCGCACCACAGGGCTAGCAGGGCTCGAGCACGCGCGCAGCGCAGACGCCCGTCATCCTGGTTACCGTCTCCGTGAAATGATCAGGGGTCCAATCCTTCGGGGAGGAGAAAAGTACCCGTTGACGCCCTGCGGTTGGGCTGAGAGGTGGAAAGCGAAAAAAAAAAGGATAAAGCACAGTCCACACATTGATCACACCCTCGTCTACAAGTTCATCATTGTACATACTCTACTACTCCGTACCCAATGCAAGGCCTCCCACATCGGCTTGTTCACAAGACTAGCAGTAGCGGCACTATTCATAGATAGCACAGAAAACTTGTTCATCAGGAAACACTCACGGTCCCGCTTTTTCTCCACGTCTCGAGTGGTGGTCATTCTCACCGCGCTTTTCACAGTAGAAGGAGCTTCGAGTATGGAAGAATGGAGCGACGTAAGATCGGATCCTGTTTGGTGGGGTTGTATTGCACGGAAATAAGCACTAAAGGCTCGTCACCGTTGAAGCGTAGCTCTTTGTCACAAACCTTCCACCCCCTCTTCCTTCCAGAAAACGGCCCCCGTCAGCCCTAGTAGGCTTTGGCTTTCGTATTCGCCGATCTTGGTATCGGCTAGATTTCCGTTTGATTTCATACATAAGGCTGCCTATAATTTCGCACTGACACGAGGCTGGACCCTACGTGCTAGGAGCTCGACTATTGGGACGGCTTTGTGGAAGGCTGACTCTGCCTTGAGCTATTCGATAGTTATGTGTCGATGTGACAAAGCTAATGCTTACTTCCTATTGAAGTAAATAGCTCGCGTCATGCGTAGCACTCCTTGTCAAGATCATTTTGGCGGGGTTGTCTGGCGTCACTAACCCCACCATCGGATTCGCGGTCAGGATGTCAGCCTCAATCGATAGACGGCCCTTCGGCTAAATAACCAAGCTGCAACTTGCACGTTATGAACAGTGTTTCACCGACTTTCCTGCTGCCTACTAAGATAATCTATCGATAACGAGGTGGATCCGATGCTCCTGTGATCCGCTAAGTCGTTAATGAGGCTCAATATCTCGAGTTTGGGGTCCTATTCGCTATGATGCCCACAAGGTCCCCAAGCGCGGTTATCACACCACCAACCTACGAAGCTAGCCCTACAGGTTTAGTGTACCCGCTGGTACCATCTAAATGAATAGGCACATCACCATTTGAACATAGATGCCTAGTACCCAACCTAGACCATAGCACATAAGTAGTCAAAGCTAACTATAGTGTATTGTAAGACACATAGTTCCTCTTAGCGCGATGGATGGACCTAAAATGTTGGGCTGCATGAAGCTAGACTAGCTAGCTAGCGTCATGCCTTTGAGGAGTGTTCTGATGATCTTCAAATTTGAATACCGCCTACTTCCGCTGCTCCTCAAGCACGGCTTTTACCTTCGGGTCAGCCCGACAAACTATAATCGCATTAAACTAAATTTGGAGATAGGAACAGGCACCGACCTGCGTGACAACGTGATGAGAATGATGAGGTAGGCGGAGCATGTTAATCACCCAATATCACCCAATATCAGATACAATAGCCCCTTAGCGAGTCGCTGTCTCGTTTTATCGTACTCGGCGCTAATCCACACAAGCCACTCTCCACCAAACAGCTAAACTCTGCTAACGATGTCACAGGTATATGGAAGGCGATTCACAGCAGCCGAGTACATAGTCGGGGGTCATCACAAAAGTGTGAAGTTTATTATTCTAGGCCCCTACTGTCGTGAGCAAGATTGAAGAGAGGCAGCGAACTATGATATCAGCGCTAGCGGGATCAGCAATCGTAATGAGTGCGAAGCAGCGGTCTTGCACCTCTACAGGAGCAGTTGGCTGTCGAGACTCCACTAGAAGCTGAGAGCTCCCCCTGCAAGGCAGTGCACTGCCCCACCCCCACCAGGGCCCACGGGCCTACCAATAGGGCGGACTCTTAGGCTGGGTCTGCTTGTATAGAGAGCTTGGTGGCCGGGTGTCCACGGGTATAGCAAGAGAAGGCTCTTGGAAAGAGTAGAACACCGTAGCTAGTTCTGACGTACTGTTGCCTATTTGAGCATACTGTACGGAGTACTTTCTGGCAAAGATGATTAAGAACACCCAGAATCCTAGAATCAAAAGTTGTCAATGGATATAGTTGCCTGGTTAGCTCATCGCGCGGACCCGCCCCAAAAGCGACCCCCCCCTATCGCCTCCTAACCATAAAGTAAGCCCGTCATGAGTAGGTAACTAACTAGTTATCTTTCATAATATGACCAATAAGGTGATTTTGGAGTTTATTCAAGATTCCGAACCTACCTAGTGTCGAGTGTGCCATTTCATAAATTGCCCTGAACCAACGCCCTACAACCCTACCGTACCCGCTAGATGGTACCGATTCCCATTGGACATATACTTCCAGGGCCATCTTTCGTTCTCTCTCGCATAGGGCTCCATACATTGAGTCATTTGTACGTACAAGGCGTAAGTAATAACGGTCTCAAACGAGTAATACCAATACGCACCGCTAGCGTCCGTAGAAACCAATCGGGAGCAACAGGAAGACGACCCGCTTTGCACAGCCTCCTTCCCTCGTCCTGATTCTTCCCAACCTTGGAAAACGTCGCCCTCCCTGAAGGCTGAAGGAGCCCGAAGGGGGGCAAATCATCACCGACTCGGTTCCATCCCAGCGTCATTGGCGTTTGGCCAACGCTGATCCTGCGATGAAACACGAGTCTTGCAGCTTTTTTCTCTGATTATGATGCACAACCGTGACAGCGCGTCCGGGCACCCGGTGGGGCTAGTCCCTCGTGGGGAAAGTTGAAGAATTAACTATGGATCATATTTCATGAGAGTTGTCCAAGATCTTTTAAACTTGTAAAACTATAAACGTTGTTCTCCGTTCCCCGTTTCTCCGAATTGCCGCAAAAAGGCGCTGTTGGTCAGAGTGTGGATTGAAGTGGAGGCGCTGAGAAAGCTGACGAACGGCAGGGCGGCGGTGACATGCTCTTGTTGACTGGTTCATACGGGTTACCCCTGGCATCAATGTCTGTGGACTCTGAGTATTCCGAGTCATGTTTGCTCCCTTGGCGAGCGACTACGGTGTTTATCATCGTCAGATCGATGGTGATGGCTTTGAGGCGTCCGTCAGCCACCAGTTGACCTGTCGTTTGGTATCGCCCACATCAGCATTGATTCTTATGCAGGCTTGCGTCGCTGTAGATGATAGATGACCATTGCAGCTACGTCGATAGATGAACTAGACCCGGCGAAAGGCGCTGTTTCGTGCAGCAATTGGTGAAGCTCTGGTGAGCACGGGCTAAGATGAGGCTTATTTACCAGGCAGGAACAGGGCTGATGCTGCGAACCTCATGTCAGTTCCCACAAGCTTTGAATGACTATAGGGATGGTTCGAGAGAAAACGGTCAGCAGAGCCCCTAGCTCGTTGTTCTATCTATATCTGATATCGTCATCTTGGCCCTGTCTGAGAGCCTCTTCGTATTCAACTAAGGCGGCTACTACTCAATCAGGCAACAATGTGCGCCAAGTGCATAGGTTCAACAACTATCTGACCCCGCGACCTTCGGACCACAAGATCTGACGCGAGGCCTCTGCTGATGAATATCAAGATCGGAGCACCGGCGGACTTGGAGCCTCATGGTTCCCTATGCTCTCAGTTACCTTCCGAATGTAGGTCGATCAGATCAGGCACGATTACAGAGAAATTGTTTCGGACAATTGTCGCTTCTATATGACGCAGGTGGCCCATGACAGAGGTGTAGGTTTTACTAAATGAAAGAAACCTGAGATGCCTACTCCGTACAGTCATAATGAAAAAAGAGTCATCGCGTGGCTTGCGGCATTGATCAATCGCATTCGTCACGGACAATGTGGAGACCCTGTCGATCACCACGCCGATTACTATGTGGTGGCTCAAAACAACGACAAATCACAAAATAGGAAAAAGTATTCGTTGCAATTCGCTGAATATTTGTTTCATGGCTCATAAATCTGTATGCATAGATGCGACTAAAATTTGATTTTAATCATTTATCTTGAATAAGAAACGTCATTTTTCAAAGGTTGCCACGTCCAGAGCCAGTATCGTTAGTCTCAGGTGCCCGCATCCCCGGAGGCAGACGAATACCCAAGGCTGATGGCCCCCCTGGACCTCGTGCGGCTACATTCGTTCGGCTGGCAATGTCCACTCGCGCTTTAGCAAGTCCGATGGCAGGCACCACCCATCCACCACAGCTGCATTGCATGCCTTGCCAGGCAAATTTACCAATGTTAGCCCCGCAGCCCGAGTTGGGACAAGTTAGGCGGCCTGACAAAGGGGCATCTGCGGAGTATTCGTCGTAGGTTGAATCCGCATCGGGGTCTGAGCCATCTTCAACTGAGGATGGGAATAAACTGGGGCGCATCCACTTGAGCGGATGGAGGAACACATGCGCACATTCCGTATTGGCGGGTATTCTCGCTCTAGCAGCCCTCTGTTTATCTTGCTCGTGATTGATAATGAATGGTGTTGTCGCGAGGGTGCGCCTGATCGGGGATATTAGTAAACATTCATTATGGCTCTGAATGGCAGGTGTAGCCCGTTTGGGGATTAGATACGTACCGGCACTTGCGGCACTTAATCTCCACTGAGCGGCCGGTATTATTTTCCTTGGGCTGCACAGGCAGCTCATCTTCAAAGCGCACCGACCTCAACTCTGGGGCTCGGCCACACGCCACACTTTCCTCGACATCACGGTGGTACAACCAACGCTGATACACTGGGTTCTCCTTGACATCATCTGGACAGCCCATTTCGTGGTAGAGCTCCAACTGTTTCATGAAACCGTCATTGGGTTCACAAAGTGGCCGGGACTGCCTCAGGATCTCGAGGGCAGATTGCGGTGTGAGCGCGCCAGGCTGTTGGTGGAGCATGTAGGCAATACACACAGTCGCGGACCGGGACTTGCCCATAGCACTAGATCGACATGATTAGTTCTCTATACGGTATTGATGCATGTGGCAGAGATTGCACGCCTCGTTTTCAATCTCGAAGCGCACGAAGTACATCAAAGCTTAAACAACAAAGAGGAACAGGGAAAACAAAGCATCCAATAGAAAGCTTGGGAAATGAAGAGGCACAGAATACTCCAGCCACGTGCAGATCGTAATTGATATCAACGCGGGGTGACGTAGGAGGCCATCGCAGACAAACAAATGAACAGCTACTGGGAAAAAGAAGCGGCCAGAGAGATCAGAGCCCACAGGGCCAACGAGAGCCAGCCTCAGTAGGGGTACAGAAAAATCAAAAACAGAGAGACTCACCAATGCACCAGAACACTGCCACCGCTGTCTAACCCAGCTTGAATAAACTTGACAGCGGCAGGCAAGTGCTCCAGGAGGTTCTCATCTTCGACATCATCAACATCTATGGAAAGATGTTGATAGGATGCAAATGTCTCCTCGGCGGGGTTAAGTCGTAGCACAGAAACCACATGAGTGATATCTGCTCGAGCTAGAGCCGCTTTGTTCTTGAGGCAGAAGATACTATACACATGGAGAGCATGTTAGCAAAGGGGCATATCAGAGCGGCAAACCCAAGTTCCAGTATCAAGGCCCACTTTGGCAGAGAGTAGCCAAGGCGAGTATCGAATATCGAGGATTTGTGAAGTCTTCTTACCCGCCGATGTAAATGTTATGGCCAGGAACTTGATTCATGGCCATGTTGATTGTAACAGGCCTATGATAGTTTGTACAAGAAAAAGGGGAACACAGGCTGAGGGGGTGGAATATCAACACTCAGTTGTTGTAGTCGTATTTCATGCGAAGTAAATCCAGCAGACTCTTTCCTCCCAATCGAGTAGGCGGAGATTTCCCTCTGAGCCTCGGCCCCAACTCAAAAAGTCATCTCCCAAATGGGTCGTTAGGGCAAGGGCACCCCACAGCCAGGTGACTGATATTTCTGCCTGAGGCTATCAGGGCATCTCCCATAGATTGATAATCAGGCCAACCTTTGATCTCTCCATCCCGCGTATCGCTTCATCTCTCCACTCCAGCTTTGATGGATGAGGACTATCCACTATACCGGTACCGCCGAAGCTGAGATACGCCGCATTGAGCTCTCACAGATAGTTCAGTACAGCCAATCCCTGGCAGCAATAGATGACCGGCGCGTGAGAATTGCCAATAGTGGATGCTTGACCCGATGCACCGGAGCTATCCACCCATAATTCACTCCGCATTTTCGAAAGGATTGGACAATCCGATCTGAGCGTAGCTTTTGATGAGACTGTCTGTACGGCTCTACGGATTCCCATTGGCCTTGGAGCTCTTGGACGATCCGGCCAATTAGAGGTACGGTCTCGCCTCTACGAACCATTCTCCAGCTCGCCACCAACATCACATTCAAGAAATTTGATGTGTATATTCTCGACTTGGTACAGATTACCCCCGCTAGGGGAGGACAGCGTGATCGTACCAACCCCAGCGTATCGTTCGGTAAGCTCTCTAGAACATGCGCTAGAAATCTCGGTGTAGTGATGGAAAGCTCTAGCCGAGCGGTTCACGCCTCGTGGGTGGGGCCCTGATTTATCCCCGACAACCTTCAATCCACCACGATATCCAGCCAATTATTTCCCCAGCCGTCCCTGTAAGGGGGGTTTTCTAAACTTGCCGCCAGTAACGTTGGAAGGTGTATCCATGAGGGCGGCAGGGACAATAATGATCTAATAATCTATACGAGGGAGCTAAACTGCAACTAGACCCATGCGAATCACACCGTACCGTCTTACCGACATATGCATACATGCCGAGAGAGGCGCGCATAGAACCGCGGGACTGTAAGCCCCCCAGGGCCCCCAGGGCTGGGGGTCGTCGCGTCACCTTGAGTATTGGTGAGGCGGAAACTGGCGGTGCTGGCATTGGCGCTGGCGCATGCACTCGCTCAGACCACAGCCTCTTAAGGCTTAGGCTGACGCCTTATACCCTGTGATCCTTAGGATCTCGTGCTGAGCGCGTCGTCCGTTGCCATTTTGGGGAAATAAAGAGTGAGCTGTCGAATTTGACTGGGGCTGGGTTTAAGGTAACCCACCAGTTTGCCATACCTTGGCAAGAATATCTATGCTACGCCGTACGACAAGGCCACGCGAGTCAAGGAGTTCCGGCTCAGGGTTGGGTCAGGCGATATGATAGTTCAACCTGTGTTAAGGTATGCCTCCGGATGTAGTCGTACCCGAGTATCATGATAGTTACGAGTCTCAAATCTCTATTCAGGATTCTCCTGTGCATAACAGGCGTCTCCGTAGAGTACAACGAGTACAACCATATATGCTCACCCCCAAACCCGGGTATCCCCCGTCCACTACAGACCGGACGTAGAAGTAGCCCCGCTGCTCGTACCAAGAACCCATTTTAGGGAGCTGCCCGAAGCTCCCGGTTCATGTCTTAGGCTCTTAGCGAAGCGCGAACCTTGGAAAGGTAAGAGACAACAAGAGAAAGGAGAGAGAATGAAAATGCCAAGGAAATCGAAGAATAACTAGAAAAGGCGTCCAGATGAGGTTGTACAGTAGCTGGTGTGGAGCACCATCTGCCCTACCCTAACAAGGTAAATACTACTGAATACTGTACGGAGTACTCCGTGTCCATACGAACGGGTATCTTTAAGAGAGCCCTGGTTTTACATGTCTGATGACTCAGCAATGCTTGTCTTGAATGTCACGTCTGTAATCAACGTTCAAACCTTCAACTGTAGGGCTGTCCGACATGCCACATTCTTTGTGTTCCAAACTTAACCCACGAGTCCCGCACAATCGTCATTGTTGATGTTTATTATTCTGTGTAAACTTTCCTCCTGCCCTACCCTCTGCCGAGGGACTTTCACCCCTGTTCCTTCTCCCCCAAGTGACAGCGGACCGTCAGTGTGGCAGTGCATGCAGGACTGGGCCCCAAGTGGAGCGCGCTAGGAAATCAGTGGGTCACCACCAACGACTCACCGTTGTCCGCGACTTGTGAAGGCAAGAAAGAATGTTCTCTTTGCTTTTTGCATGCCACTGTCCACACCCCCCTTGTCCGGGCCCCTCTACGGAGTACAAGGGAGAACGAGACTGAAGTACACCGTTCAAGACCGGGCAAAGAGCCGGAAGAGCCAAAGATTAAAGAATAATAAATAAATCAGAACGGTAAATACTCGAAGAAATAAGCCCACGCTACGGGAATCCGAATCCTCCGATGCAGGTCGATCTGATCGAACAAATTTGACCGTTGCGGGGATCCCTGCAGCATTCTTTCTTGATAACATGATAACATGGTGCTTCTCCTCCCATAGTCCATCCCTTTCGTAGCTTAGTACGGAGGACAATCCCGCCTGGCAGTGTTTCTTTAATCGCGCGACTGCAGTGTCCGAGGAGATATAAGCCTGGCGCTAAGAAGTGCCAGTATTCCAAGTCGCAGACGGTTACTGGCTCATCACCCCTATCATCCTCGTTCTGGGTTCCTTTGATCATTAACTCCGTTATCCTGGCCCCTCTCCGACCTCATAAATGTCAGCAATGGCCGGCGCTAACCATGGTTCCTCACCAATAGACTGTTTCGGTCTGGCGCGCGTTGCTAGAAGAATAATTAGTTGAACTGCAGAATAACGCTATTGATGGTGTCCCGACCCGTTTCCCCTTATTACTACAGTATTGTATTCTCCCCTGATCTTTGGTTCTTCGCGGAATATAGCCAATTTCCTTACCAGCTAGTCGTGTCCACATATAAACTTGTTGACGATGAATCATTACAGCATGATAGGGTTTCGAAAGACTTTCTTCCTCGATTACAATTTACAAGAGACTCACCGTACGTGATGAGGGGCAAGGACTTGTAACTTTGATTTAATACTTTCAAGCTCCTCTGGTTGGTTCTTCACAACCCATCATATAAAATCAGAAAGTTAAGGCTGGGTAGCGATGGATTTCATTTGTCGACAGCTGTCGCAGGCCCCATCTAAAAAGGCCAGCCCTTCGTTAGCCTTTCCCACCACATCCCAGTTTCTGGAAGGCCCGTTTCCCAGGTTCGATGGGAAAGGGAACCAAGGGTGAGTGGACTGCCCAGAGTTCTGATTCGAGCAGAAGCAAAGTAAAATTACGGGATCCCGGGCTCTCCGCGCATTTTCCTTCTAAGGCTGAGTCCGTTAGCCGTAGATGGTCAAGTCTGGGCGGGCTAACCTCGACTAGGGCCTACTGTAACTTGCAAGTCTACCGGTTAGTGTTGTACAGTACGGAGTGACATCCTTGTCATTACCCGATTAAGCCTAAGTCTAAGCACTACCGAGGAGCTCACTAAGGCATGTAGCATGCACGATAGTACGGCCACATTTGGCCATAAGGTGGTTGGCATCGTCAGAGTTTAATTCGCCCCAGCCGGGTGCCTTGCGCCTTGTGCCCTACCGATGATCGGGTCATGATTTCCAACGTGGCAACCACAAAATGTACAACCACACTAAACTCTACAGACCCCCGTCTTTTTTCAAAGTTCTTTTCGAGTTAAGCCAACGACGTAATTTATCATAATTAACGTAAAAACTCAGTTTTTGTATGACGGGAAGGCTGGGAATTAACCGGATCTGATTACGGGAACAGGGCCACGTTCTGGGTAAAAGTGTATCTCTGGTAAGTGGTTTACGATGTACTCGGGCCATACATACATATACAAGTTATACATTACACATACACTTGGCTTAACCTCTTTTTCCTGTCTTTTCTGGTGTTTTCTCGTCTTTTGCCTCTTTTTACACCACCACGTCAACCCCCCCTCGAACTGCAGGTTAACTCCGACCCAAAGACCCAGCTTTGTCGATGTTTCAATAATCCTCTTTAATCCTATTTATTTATTTTCTCCATTTTCTTTTTTTTGGTCCCTCTTATTTTCCCTTTTCGTCTCGTTTTTTGCCTCGCGCCTTGGACGTTCCAGAATCCCAGAATCCAGAATTCTCCCCCAGCTCCTCCTCTCTGTCTCGTACCATTCACCAACCCTCTCTCCTTCTTCCTTTCCACCTTTCCCATCCCCTCTTGTGTCCACCCTATTCCTATTTCCCCCTTCTTGGCTCAGCTCGGTGAGGATGAGATCACCGGAATTGCCTCCCCTTCGATCTTAATTACTTTTTGGCTCGTGCCCTCGGATCCAATCACCTGGTTGCACCGCCATCTTGCCTGAACTTGTCTACCTACCCGATTCTCCCGCTGCACGGAGTAGCCTTTTTTTCTATTTCTCCTTTGCTCTTTCGCCCTTCTTATTATTCTTTTTCCTTTTCGCCCTGTGCCCTGGTTTGGAAACTAGTGGGCATCCATCACCTTCATACCCTATTTTTTCAGCTTCGTACCTTCTTTTTGCCTCTCACAGCAACCAGGGGAATCCACCAATTGTCAATTGTTCAGCTAGTGGCGGGGTGTCCGATAGAGACGACCGAAGACCGAGATCTTTTCGATCTGGTCCTTCTTGATACTCACGGCTAGCTCTCTTTTGTCTGGAAGGGGGGTATCTAATTACATTCGACCTTGTCTATTTCTTCCACGGAAGCCATACCCATCCATCCTTTTTCGCCTCCCCCCCTCTTTGGATTACCACTTTCTTGGTTTTCTTTTTTTCTAATTAAAAAAAAAGAACAAGAAAAAAAAGGTCCCAGGCTTCGCAAAGAACAAGAAAAGAAAAAGCATGTGTGGTCCCGGTCTGTACGATTGACTTAGATTCTATGGGACACACGCGACGGCTTCTAGACAGGGCTGTGTGTCACTTTTGCGGCAAACGTTTCATCCCATGAGGCGAATCGCCAGTGCCCCGTAAGTCAAACTAATTCAGCCCTACTTGGGTCATTTCTTACCCTATTCCCTTTTCCTGCATGTCACTTATCACATAATCCTACCCCCTCCACCCTATTCCATCTACTCCGCCTAGTCCCTGGGTCTATTAGGTCGCCGCGCTCTTTACAACTTCCCTTCGGTGCCACCCGGTCTAACTCTCAACTAGCTGCTAGCATATTTCCAGCCGCATGAACACTGATCTTCCCCCAGTCCTGGCGTTCTGGGATACGCACGTCGCCGTCGGCTCGCGCTTGCTGACCCTATTTGAGGCTGGACCTTTTGGTTCTTAGTCCTTCGGAGACGCTGTGGTTCAACGGTCCTCCTAAGAATCCCACGGCCGGTTTCACGACGCTCGCAACTCAACTGGATTGGGTTATTGCTGCGACACCATCTGGATTCCATCTGCTTATCTTTATTTTACGACTATCTTGAGCTCCCATTTCGCCTTAGGGGGGTTTGCTCTTATTTTCTATTTTATTTCTTCGGTCATCTCGTGAGGTTGTCATCCGGCCGTACTCCGCCATCCCCACCTGCTCGGCCGTGTCTCTCAGCCTCAGCCCGTCCATGCTAGCTTCGCTTCAATTTCCCCCGCTTTGAATTGCCCTCGACCAAAAGAGTATGGACCCACGAATGTCGTCGCCGAGCTTCTATGATTTCAAGGCCCATCACGACCGCCACTCCGAACGCGTTCATATCATGACCAACTCGTCATTCTCATCACACGGCCCATTACCTATACCTTCTCGGCCCGCCATGCACACTGCTCCGCCACCTTTACCACCACCGCCGCGCATTCACGATCTCGAAAATGGCTACGATGCCGGTTGGTTGTATGCGAATTCGAGCCGCTCAACGACAAGTCTTCCCCCGATTAACCCGAATTCGAGTCTGTTCGGTGGCCATCGACGACCTGATTCTGCGCCGCGGAGTGATCGTATGGCAGTGGATGAGTTAGAAGGGCGACAGAGTGGATTGCCGCTTTCGCGCAGTCCAGAAGCACAGATTAAAATTGAGCCGCCGCCTCCTACGGATGAGGGTTTCCCAAATTCCATGTCCGTTAGCGCGACGGGTCCTATGTAAGTTGTTTGGAGTGGGTGCTGCAATCGGCGATGTTTGCAGATCTTCCAAGGCGCATATACTTGGCGCGGGCGCTGGACAAAAGTACTAACAAATTTTATAGTTTGAAAGGCGAGCAGAACTTTTCGCTGCGCAGCGTCAAAGACTCGTCAAATGCATACGATCAACATGTGCTTTCAAAGATTGGGAATTCACTTTCCCCACGTAACTCGATTAGCCAAGGATCCGATCACCGTGGCTCTATTTCGGCACTGACTGTTCCATCAATTCCGTCGCGCGCATCTAGCAATCTACCATCCCCGGGACCATCAGAGGCAGGCTCGACTTTGGACGTGAAATGGTATAGCAGCCCTCAATCGGGTGGTGTGTCACCCAGGACCAAAGTTGGATGGAGGGAGTACATTGAAGGACGCAGCCCTAGCGTGGAAAGTAATGCGCCTTCTTCGGCACTAGATTACGACTACATGCGGGATACCGGTCGACGACGACATCGTGGAACGACGCCTTCCAGAGAGGACAGTATCAGTTTACCCAGCCGCTCCAATCGTGGAAGTTACGACCAAGGTGTTTTCTCCGACATTGATGGCGAATTTTCTACCGATGATTTGGCACCACCACGACAGTTTATTCTCCGGGAACCCACGCCGCCATACCCCGAGCGTTCAAGGCAGGGCATGAAGCGACGAGCATCTTCACCGCCACGGGAGCCGATGGGCGATGATAGGCATATCTTGCATTCGGCGACGAGCAATGGTGATCTTTCACAACGGCGGACGAGTGGACAACCTTTCACGAACACGCTTTCGGTCAACCCCAGCTATGCTCCGAGCCACAGGACTCTTTCAGCGGCATCATCGCTCAGCATTCGAACCTCCGGGTCGTACTCGTCAGCTCTTTCGATTGGGGGTAGCAGCATGACCAGTCTTTCGCCGTACGACCGGCCATCTCCGGGAGGTCTCTCGCCCAGCTCCGATTTGGATACGTTCCACGAAAAGTCGATTCTGAACCCGAGCTCCCCTGCTTCGCTGATGCAGTCACTTCCGAGGCCCGTGGGCGGTTCGAGTACTCTGGAACCACCCGCTACCGATGCCACGGGAAAAGTGTCCATGCCAAGCATTCTGAGTGTGCCCAAGCCCTCCGCCACCTCAAAGATGGGCGGACTGTATATCTGTGATTGTTGTCCGAAGAAACCGAAGAAGTTTGACAATCAAGATGATCTCCGGTAAGTTCCATGTCTAATTGACATTTATTTGATAGGCCTCAACCCTAACCGCAATACAGCTCTCACGAGATGGAAAAGCAATACTCCTGCCAATACTGCAACAATCGCTTCAAGAACAAGAACGAAGCAGAGCGCCACCAAAATTCCCTCCATCTCCGCCGCCACTCCTGGTCCTGCGCTGCTCTCCCAAGCTTCCAAGCCGCCTTCCACGGCTCGGCCTCTCCATCCTGCCAAACCAATGCCGGCCCCTCGCACGACTCATGCGGGTACTGTGGCGAAGAATTCCCCAATTTCCCGCGCCCCGACTGGGATCGCCGATTCGAGCACCTAACGACTGTGCACAAATTCGGCGAGTGCAATAATGCGAAGAAGTTCTTCCGCGCAGACCATTTCCGCCAGCATCTGAAGCATAGCCATGCAGGCAGTAGTGGCAAGTGGACTAATATTCTTGAGAATGCGTGCATGAAGGAGGAGCAGCCGCCTGAGCCAAGGGATAAGTCCGGGAGCGTGTCTGGGCCGCAAGGCGGATCGCTGACTTCGAACACTATTGATGAGGTTCTTAGTGAGCAGTGACATTTGCTTGGGCGCGTTGCGCCCGATTCGTGGTCTAGCCTTTTTCTGCAATGCTGTCTGACAGAATTGCTTCTTCTCATCGTGCCTATTCTCGAAAGAGTGATGGGTCACATTCAATCTTCGCTATATACGCTGCGTCGATACTCTCCTGTTTTTCCACGCGGGACCCCCCGAATCCAAAAGCCAAACGCACACCTAAAATATACAACATCCAAGCTTATCAAAAGTGACTTTCACGAAAGGCACACTCGGGCATTGGATATAACGATGTGACACGATCCCCGCTTACCTCCCCTCTACCACCAGTGCTTATTTCAATTCTTGTTATTTCGTTCCCGTGATTTTGGTATACCGTTCGAAGGAAAGCAGGGCAGGGCAGAACGGGGAGTTTTCGTGTGTTCCTGGGTCTTGGGGTTTGGGTTACAGATTCCGTGTATACCTGGTGCATCATTACCTGGGTGGATTGAATCTTTTGTCATTTCTCCATGATTCGGAGTATTTCTCTTTTTTCTTTTTTGTCATGATCGGTGGAGTCGGTGCATGGTTGGGGGGTCTGGACTTTTTATGGGTTTGGGCTTTGGAAAAGAAAGCCCGTTCTTTTTTCTGCTCATATAGGTATATATTCCCCCTTGTATATAGGATCTGAAATTAGACCGCAGTCGGTGGCTTCTTTTTACTTTTTCTTGGATTGATTTTGTGTCTACTGTAGTGATCACAACGTGAGTAACCTCGTGATGATTCCAGAGAAACGCACCGGTTGTATACATCCTATCCACTCATTCTCACTATGTAACACTATACTACAACCAATCGCTGATTATACTTGACATTCAAATTCCTCGTCAAGTCTCGAGCAACCAACATAGCCATATCAGACTTCCTCCCAAGATACTGAAGCGCCGAAATGCAAAACTCACAATTCTGCCGGAAACACTCAAACAACGAATCCTGCTTGACAGAGGTATCCAAACCTTCCAACGAAATGTATCCCGCCTTCGCAAACGAATGAATCAAAACGACAGTCCACGGCTCAGTGAGAAAGGCAACCTCGGTTAGTGAATCGTGGAAATCACCACGAACGATGGACTCTTTCCCACGAAGTGACGAGCGAGCAAGAGCACCGACTGCGAATGCATTCTCCCTTCTCAACTTCGTGATTAAATTCGTAGAGTGTCGGGATTCGCGCTCAACGTCTAAACCGAGGCGTCCCCGATCAACCGTTTCCAGTACGTCTGCTAGAAGCATTGCGGCGAGATGCCAGTGTCCGTCGAGGATGACGTACCATGACTGTAAACGTGGTGGAAGGAGTTCGTGATTCGCGACGCAGTCTAGCATGAATCGCTGATACGTGTTATTCCAGTGGTGATAGACTAGGAGAGTCTCCTTGATGACTTCTTCGAGACGTTTTGGTCCGACGCCGCGATAGACCAGGGTTTGAAGTTGTGTGACGCGGCGGTAGAGGAGGACTTTGACGGGTGTTGCTTCTGAGAGTACGGAGGCGGCTTCTTCGTAGGAGCAGGGCCATCTTGCCTGTTCTTGGCTGGAAGCTTGGCGCAGGAAGAAATCGCCCCATACGTCTTGTTTCTTTTGGATTTCGTTTCGTGGGACATTCCAGCCATTGAGATCGACTTGGTCTTCGAAATCGGATGCGGGTGTTGTGGTCGAGGTTATTTGACTGTCTTCGTCTGATACAACTAGCGGACGCTGGTACATGGCAGCACTCAGTGTATCGAACATGACTCCGAGCCAGAACAAAAGGCTAAGTGTGGTGCGATATTCGTCATTCGTGAGAGTAGGATCTGCTGCCGCCGAGTTTGAAAACTTGGGTATTTCCGACATATCCGTCAATGTAGATCCTATAGATCCTCGTCGGAGCTCCCTTGCGTTTGAAGGAGCCTCTCGCTGAAGCCTTATCAACTTGTGTCGGAAGGTGAATAATTGACGGTTGGCATGTTCGAGGAACATCGGCGCAATGTCATTCTCCAAGAGCTGGCCCAGACGCTCGTCTTCGTCGTCGTCCAATGGACATTGAGTCAGAGAGAAAATGATATTCGCGAAGATGATACGAAATGAAGGAATGCCGGTCGTATGTTCTAAAGCGTGACGAGCCTGGTTCCACACATTCTCCCTGATAGACCGTTCATCACGGGCAATCTCCGGTGGTACATTCATATTTGAACCCTTCTGCGCATGTTGAGTCCACTGAGAGGCAAATGCGATGATCGATAGATGAAGTGCCCGCGCTGCGGCTTTATCCTCATCTGCGCTGAGACTTCGGCCGCGAACTCCAGAAGATGCACGGTCTAATCGACACACTCGGATACACATCCTGTTGGGCCAATTTGCGCCCCATTCTTTTCTTTCTTTATAAGGAAGCACGTCGGTTAATGGGTCACTGTAGGGGCAATTGTGCTCCGTCAGCCAACACGATAATGCGTTCTCTAGGCTATCGTGGTAAATTCGAATCAAGTTCTGTGTCATCGTAGATCGAGCATATTCAGCGGCTGTATTATTCGAGACGATGCAGAAGTGGCATTCGAATTTGGATTTTTGCCTCTTGTTGAGTTGGTATGATGGGTATTGCCGTGTGTTGTCTCTATATCCCGGAACAATGATGTTAAGAGCGGAAGAATCGAGTGTACTCATTCCGAGACTATTTTCTTCGAAATGCGGAATTCCATCAAAGGCATTTTCGAGCGATTTAGGTGATAGTTCGCTGAATGGTTTTTCAAAGTCTTGAGTGGACATCACCGGGAACCAGAAATCTTCTGGGGCGTTTATATTCCATGAAGGGAACTCGAACTGATCATTGCCGTACGACTGGCTTCCAATATCTTCGATAATGCTACCACCCAAATTTAGGGAAGGAGGAGAAAATGAGGTACGATTTGTAGTTGAGGCAGGAGTAACCATCCCTTCAGAGTTCACGGGATACCATTGCGAAGAAAGCAATAAATCATCCAGGGTATCGCCGTGGGAGTTGAAATTTGAAGGGAGCTCACGACTCTGTGGTGAAGCTATAGCTGTAGCTGCAGTAGTAGCTTTTGCTTTGCGATGGTCTCGCTTAGCTTCCACACGCTTCGACGAAAGGAAATTGAAGGTGCATTCCTTCTTCCATTTCTTGCAGTTCGAGCAGGAGCTAAATCCTGTCTCCTTTCGATTTTTCTATAGTGACCAGTCAGATGCCGCTCCTAATTGGAGGGAAGACGAATACAAACCGGAGCATCACAGCCCCTCTTGCCTTTCCGACACGGGTCGCAACTATGATGTTGACTTCGACGGGAGGTCTCCATAGTGGAACGATGGGTGTCGTAATAGAAATTGCTTGGTGGAAGGAGAGACTACCGTGCTCGACTGTAAACTGCCGTCCCTCCCAGTGGATCCTGGCTATAGGAGGGGTAAGGTTGACATGCGAATGCCAAGGTGAAATAGATGGCTCATCTCTAGGGAGAATCGAAATTTTGCGGGGGGCTAAGTGGGGGGCTCCGTATGCGCACGTCCTCTCCATTCGGGTCAGCGGAACCATCATAAGGCCTCGTGCTCAGACTAGCTTTTAGATTGGCACTTTAATGGAACGGCAGCACGCTATGTATATCGAATATGGGCAGCATCATCTTCAGCTTGGGCTCTTGAGCTTTGTGAGTGGTGTATAGTGCCTTTGCTTCGCTCAAGGTGCATATCTCACCAAACTGGGGATCTGGGGAGCGTGGAGTTATCGACACGCAGGGACTGGACCAATCACAAGATTTTATAATAATCAAAGGGAGAACTGTGAACGAATGAGATGAAGTTAGGTGGGTACGCCATACCTAACCAACGAGAAACAAGATAGCGGGGCAATGCTGGCCGACCGGAGAGAGCTCCTGCATCGTTGAAGATAGATGACCAATTGAGGGTCCCAATTTAACATTAGACCGTTTTTAAGAAGGATCCATAGTCTTTCTACAACGCCTCTTAGCTCCCCTCAATTGGTTAGATCGATGGGGAATTCCAAGTATGTACTTGCGAGGTCCTAGAAATCAAGATATATATTTCGAGCTAAGATGTTTTTGTTAAGTCATAAATTGCTACATTTTACAGTTGAGATGAGCTTTAGTAGGGTTCTAGGAATTGGAAGCCACTAAATTACCAGTATCATCTTTAATAGTCATGTATGGTGATCATGTTATCTCTAATTCAGTACAGAGTGACGCGAATATCGATCTCAAACAGCGCAATTCCATAAAGCTCCACGACCTACGAGCAGTTCTTGGTATATTTGACCTGTATTCAAACTTATATCACATGTCAAGTTTCGGCTCTAAATTCGACACTTTACAACATTTCAACTGCTGCCTGCAACCTATGCCCCCTTGATCATGATGCATTCTCCTACTTCGGCATTTCGAGTACATAGCGGCCTGCAATCTTGCCTTACTCTGTTTTTCATCAGTACAATATCGGTTAGTGTATACCTTTCCCATCACAAGGTCCTCGGCTACTGAGCTAGAGATTAACTTGAATTCTGTTTATAGGGAGCTGGGGCTTCGCTCTTCGTCGCAAGTCTGCGGTTTTTACCTACTCATTGTCCAGTTGTTTGAAGCCATGGGATTCCCATTGCACTTGCCCGTTGGAGACCTGGGGGCACTCTGAGACCGGGGTACACCAAAGTAAGCTTTCGTTCCGAAAATTCCGAGATCTTCGTGCTTATCGCACTGAAGTGGTGAGATGCGTGACACAGAAGGGTCTGCCACCGTTGGTCAGAAGTAAACCGAGTGGAATCATACGATATATGCTATAATTTCTAGTGGGGTATGTTCGAAC
This sequence comes from Penicillium cataractarum, assembly GCF_028827025.1. Taxonomy (NCBI): domain Eukaryota; kingdom Fungi; phylum Ascomycota; class Eurotiomycetes; order Eurotiales; family Aspergillaceae; genus Penicillium; species Penicillium cataractarum. The sequence goes on along the minus strand of NW_026622743.1, from coordinate 1,151,248 downwards.
CGTAGGACTTTGGGATCCTTGTCAGGGTTGATGGTGATTTGTGATATTCAGTCAAGGACAGTAGCTTAATTCGGATGAGATATTGTAGTTTATTGAAATCGCAGATTTTCGATGAAGTTTCAATTTACCTATTCTGAGAACTTTTTAATCTGATTGGGATTTTAAATCGCCTCTCCGATAGATTTAACCTTGCCGCTTTGTTTATCTGCCATCTTTCCGGTCATGAAATTTGGCTATGCTATTCCTAGCCCTGTGCAGGGATAATCTACGGGATCAGCCAATTTGCCTTTCTGGGACCCCGCCATGTGGATCATCTCCACAAGGCGCGGCACTCAAAAATCTCGGTGCCATCTGGAGAGTGAAACCTCCCAGCGACACTCCTGAAGACCTGATTACAGTATCTTTCGCTGTTCCTTTTGGTTGTGAAAACTACTCAATAAGCATCGGTATCCCAACATTCAATCATACAAGGCTAGCATGGCTTCTCCGTCTTACACAGGGCTTTCCGAGCCCTTTGCCATTCTGACACCCAGACTTATCGTTATTCCTACGCCAATCGCAGTAGATGTGGCGCCCTATCGGGAGATGTACGCTGCATTGCACGCAGATGCTGGATTTTGCCGCATGGGCTTCGGCGAGCGCTTTCCCGTCAAGAACTGGAATGACGATGAAACGCGCGACGTGATTGAGACGCGCGATATTGGGCGTTCGTGGCGGAGACGTGGCCTTGGGGATTTCGCCGTGGCGCTTCGTCCACAACCCGGATCTGGAACCCAGCAAGATTCTAGCTCTACTGTGTCAATGCTGCGAGGGGAGGAGTTTGAAAAGTTTGTGGGTCCAAACGGCGCACGGCTGAATGAGCTTCAATGGGTGGGATACTCGGGAATTCGCGATGCAACAACGACGTCGCTTCCACCACAAGAAGCTGGAGAGGAGCCCTATCCAGACTGGCTGGAGATGGTTGAAATTAGATACGGAGTTTCCCCGGCATTTTGGGGAAAGGGCATTGCCCCAGAAGCATCGAATGCGGTCGTGCAATGGGCGATGCGTGAGAAGGGAGTGACGAGATTCATCGCGGAGACAGAACGGGATAATCAACGGAGTGGCCGGCTTCTCCAAAAGCTCGGATTCGTTCACAGCGGGACGAACTATTGGAAAGAGCGTAAGGAAGTGGAGTGGGAGTTGATTGTCGGGAAAGAGTGAGAACGTTGAAGTGTGGATACTCCGGAATGCTCTCCTCGAGGAAACGATCTAACTAATTCTAATTGAATGGCTCGGTTAATCTTACAACTTAATTAGATCACTCTTGCATGCTGCAGAAACATCTGGCATAAGTCTATTGGTATAATTTGTCCAAGGTCGCTAGAGTAGCTTCTAAGACTAGATTTAACTTTGTGCTCCAGTATACTATCCGTAAACAGTGTGCCATGTTTGACGGGAAAATCCTTCGAAACAAATTGTTTCGCTAAGACTGCCACAAGTGGTGCCAGCTTGTAGTTCAACAACTCGTCAACGACCTCGTGGCGGCTATCAAGAAGGAAGGTGCTGTTCTCGAAGGGACGTACGAACAGCTGAAACAGCTCGCAAAAGAATTTGCTAGCCTTAGCATCGAAGAAATTCTCCGACGTGTCGTGGGCATCCTGACCGACGTGGTCTTGTCGAGTGTGCAGGTTGTGGTGGATATTTTGCTTGCCCTGCTTCACGATATGAGGCTCAATCAGTCGTCACTCTGCTCGATACCAAGATCCACATCCCTATCATCTCAGACCTTCTCAACAAGGTCGGTGTCCTCGATATCTCCTTCTTGGACTTGCTCTGCTGGATTGCCGCTGTCAAATTCACAGTTGTCTACAAGCTGATCGAACAAGTCCCACCATTCCCTACCAATGACTACTCCGTACAAGCCACCATCTCAGCGAACAACTGGGACGAACTGCAAGAAATATTCGGCCAATCCGACTGGTCTCTCAAGCCAAAACTTCCCACGGCAATTCAGAAGCCCTTCTTTGAAGTTTGTCACGGAACAGCCGGTTCCTCAGCCTGATCGGTAACCCATTGAAATCGTCCGACACCATGGCTGGAGCTGAGACCGGTAGAATTCTGAGCAAGGTCGCCACGGTGTTGAAGGTCGTCGTGGGCATCTCCCACTCCGTCGGCGATGTACTCGTCCCTCAATACCCAGTCAAGAACTCCGCCATAAAGATTGTCTCAGATATCGCCTCGGGTGCTGGGTTGATCTCTTCGCTGTTCTTCTCGAGTGCCGTTCAGAGCGGACTTGGTGCTCTCGACGCTGGCGGTCTAACAAGCAACACCCGCGGCTTTGGAGCGATTGTCGCTGTTAATCATTATCCCCCTCAAGCTTGTCGTGTCTGGATGGCATTTCTATGAGCTTGCCCTGTGCGAGGAGGGAGACACCCGATCGGCTGCTATCCTGGGCGAGGTCAGACCGGGTGGAGATCTTGTAACGTGAGGCCAAGGATTTGCTTCAGGATCACATACACGAGGACCGTGGGTCAACCGATTTTGGCGGTTTCAGGGACAAATCTCGATTGGTAGGATGGTTGAAATGGAACAGAGCATGTTCCACTCGAGTCATGGCGCCGTGTGGGAAGCTTCCCCAGTTGGGGTGCCCGTGACAACGACTGACGACGTTTGGTGGGGGGTTTAATGTCGAGTCCTGTGGAGGTAGAAGGCAATTAGCAGAAGGAACGGGAGGAAAGCAGAAGGGGAATAACTTCTCGGGGCAGGTGTAGGGAATGTTGTAGTGTGTAGAATTTTGAAAAGAATAATGAGATATCTGCGCTGCAACAGAAGGGTTGGGTGTCATTGAACTGGTGGTAGACGAGAAGTAAGTATAGATGTGCATCGCGGGGATAGGGCACAGAAAGTGAGTAGGCTCTGCGGATGAACCGTATAGGATAGATATGGAGCTTCATTGTTCGGAAGGAAGGGAATAGCAATGCGAATAGCTTCGAGGGCTGTTATGGGTGGTGTTGACGGGGTGGACCATGGGAGGGTGGGAATAGCTTCACGTTGGCCGGGTGAGGGAGTACCAAAAAGGAAAGAAGGGGATAGACGCGAGAGTCAAAACACCGTTGTAGGAGTGAAAAAATAATTCCCCAATACCAGGTGGTGCAGTGGGTTAAGTCTTGCAATGCTATATTAAAAGTTCCACAAGTACTTAGTCACAACACTGACGCTGCCTCGGCCTTGAGGTGCATCTTCGGAGAAGCCTGCTCGTGCGACGGGGAATACCGAGATGCCGGTCCTGCCCTTGCTCTTTATGAGTCCAATCTTGCACCGCATCTAACACCCTCCTCCCACCACGTACTAAGCCTATCGATGATCGGAGCTCTGGACCCCATAGAATCCCCTACTATGTGAGGGCTTTGGGACCTCTATACTTTGACAAGACGGCCTAGTGCGTGCATCTTTTTTAGTTGTGTATCTCGGGAGCTGTCGATTTATGGTGTCATGATGCCGGCGAGCATAGTTGCGGGTTGGTGGCGATGACTGGGTGGCCGGGGTTGAGGGAGGGAAATGCTCACCTCAAGAACGTCAATTTGAGTGTCCTGGGTTCAAGTCCTGCAGGAGTCATTGAATTTGATTTTCTGTCTCGTTCTTGTTGGGGTTTCCTGGTTGGTTCTGTCGTCTATACTTGAAGCAAACATATTTCCTAATTAGGAAATTCGCCAGCCACGTGATCACGAACAGTACTCCGCATGTCTTGCATTCTGGATCATGTGGATGAATATCGCCTCTTTGAATAAAACCACTTTCAATCGAACTTTCTGAGAATCAGAATCTTTTGAATACTCCGCGGTAAAATATTTACATGACCCTAATCCCAATATCCCATGGTTTACATACCCAGATCCACCCATCTACTCAGTCACACTGTCCTGGATAGTCCGCAACGTACTCGTCTTATGCGCCGGATCAATAGCAGCCGCATTCCTCGCCCGACGTCTCGCATCAGTCCAAAGCATAAACTCTCCATACGTCTTCGGCATAACCTCAACATCCTTCTCCACAAGGAAAGTATAATTGAACATGCCGGTCGACTTCTTCGTGCCGTGCTCCACATCCCGCACCTTCGAGTCAACGCGCACTTGCACCTTGGTGTACTTACTGTGGCCACCCTCGCGCTCTTCGGGCTCGGTGTAGGCCACCGTGGCACGGAGGTATAGCACACTGCCGACGGGGACGGGGTTCTCGAATGTGCTAGGGTCCAGGGCGAGGAAGTTGGGGCGGGTGTGTGAGAAGGCGGCGGCGCAACAGAATGCTAGCTCGAAGGTTTGCTTCAGCAGGAAACCACCGAAGATCATGAAGTTGTGGCGGTTGCGGTCTTGGGGTTGCATGATCATAGCTGATTTGAGGACGGTGTCGCTCATGGAGATTTGGTTTGCTGGGCGGATGGCGGGAACTTGGGGGTCTGATACGGAGTGTTAGATTGGGAAATGAGGGAGGTTTGGGCAGTACATACTGATATAGGACATCTCCTTGGTCCACATGGAGTGAATCAAGTTGGACTCCTCATCGTCGGGTGCCTTTTCGAGAAGGCTGCGTTTACGCAGAGCCTTCTTGGCCATATAGTTCTCCTCGCCCTTCTTGAAGAGAGCTTTCTCCTCCTCAGTCTCGACAATCAGTGGAGCCACTGGAACAGGCCTGAATAATAAATATCAGTACAGTGTAGCAAAGCAGAAATGCACTCCTTTAACTCACTTCTTCGTAGCTGGGTCCAGAGAAACCATCGTGAATGCACAGGTGATCAAAACATCCTCAGGCTGCGCAGGCTGTCCTTCCGGGCGCGCCTTGCAAACCTGCACGGAGACCTCCATACTGGATCGCCCCGTGGCATAGGAGACTTGACCGCTAAGCTCGAGATCACAGATTTCCATAAGGGGGTGCTCGATCGTGATTCGGTCCACGGCAGCAGTCACAGTGCTAACACCATCACCGGTATGGCGGTACGCAATAACTCCAGCCAAGGCGTCAAGGTCCATGACCAATGATCCAAGTCTAAGAAGCCGTTAATTACTGATCTCTGGACTAACCAAGCGACGGGTTCCTACCGAATATGCCCTGAGGCATTGAGATAGGTATCCAAAAGCCACTTATCTTGAGCTAATGGCAGAATCTGTAATGGATACACTTAGCAATGTGCTTCTCGCAACCTCTTCAGGGCTTAATGCATACCGCACTATAGTAACTGTCGGACATCTTCTTCGGCGTGAGATCCGGCTTGACAGGCGTTGGCGGCGACACACCCGCCTTTGATTCACGCTCAGCCTCACGACTCCGAGTTAAGGCTTCGATCCAAGGAGTCTTGACCCGCATTGGCATCCATGTCGGCCTGAACGCCTCTTTCGTCGGCGTTGCGCGGAATTCTCTGGTGTTGGTGCAAGGTGACTGAGTGACCGCCGCAGCGCGAACTGGGAGTGATCTCGGTGTCAGACACTTAGACCGGGCGAGAGCGGTCCTTTTTCCTGCAAGGCCGAACATGGTGTGAATAGTTGTTTAGTGAATCAGTGGTTGGAATGGCAGAGAGTAGTCTTATTAGTATTGGCGATGACGCTGTTGGCGTGCCCGAGGGATGAGCCTGATTCGGTTAGCGCCCGGCAACCCGGGGATTCTCGGGAAGGAAGTGCCGAAGATCACCGGCACGGGCACCGCCATGTTCTCTGCCGGTACTTGTATAAAGAGGACGGACTAGATATATTTCCAATGATCGGAATTTAATCAAACTTCGATGAGATTTCCAGAGAAACTGTCTTTGTTATAGATGATGATTCATATTCTTGAACAAATTAAAGACTATGTCTATTAGTCCCCCAGGGTAGATAGGTTACGGACAGTGAGTCCCTTTCCCAACTAAAGTTTATTATCAAGTGAAACCTAGTGGCGTGCTAGAGAATATTCCAATGCAAGGCACACTTGATAACTACGAAACATACTGAGTCATAGATCTCAACAAAGCACTCAAAGAGGTAGTCGGGAATATGTTGAGAAAGACATTTGTACCAACACGGATTCGAGATAGAAAGGCTGTTAAATTTTGTTTGAAAGAAGTTTTCACAATTTCCAATTTCTTCACTGCAGCCAAATAAAGACTAGAGGCATTTAATAAGGGTGATTGGTAAAGAAAAGAAGGTAAGCATGACGAAGAGATAGGAGAGGTGTGAATGTGGATTGGCTGCCTGAGTTGTCAGGCAGCAACGTATGCACATCCATAACCATGTGTTCGTCACCACGCAGGGCAAATCCACTTTGTTGACCAAAGCTTAATTCAAGGGTGATGTTTGAAGCTGAATATGTATGAGCCATATAAACTTCTGCTTTAACCGAAATGACCACGTTACCAACTGTCAAAGTTGAAATACGTGTCTTTTCGGCTGCCTTCAGTTACATCACCGGAATATCCTCGCTTCTCGAATCAATTATACTCCGTCATTCTATCCGCGGAGACTCCAGTCTCCGAGACAAATACCCACAGCTGAGTCTAGGAAATTGCTAGCATGGAAAGATCCAAATTGTGAGGCTTTTTCAAAAGCCGACGGAGCTTCTTTCGGTTTGAAATCCCCCGAGACTCCACCGGGCGCGACAATACAAGTCTCCCCCGCCCCCGCATTACCTTCGATCCAACGGTTAGCTAAATAATTGTCAGGGTTGAAAATGATCTCCAAAGAGGATAAACAGGTAGATTTCTACAAAGTCCTTTTTTGCAACCACCATACTGACCAATTGATTGAATTAGATCGTCAATGCCCTCCAGGCAAACTGGATTTGGATCCCTAACTGGGTAGATTCCTCAAGTTTGAATACAGCGGGCAGGATCGTGAATTTCGTTCGCCACATTACCTTGCCATCATCTCCTACTCAGGCGAAACTACACTTTTCCGCGGACACGCGGTACAAATTGTTCGTCAATGGAGTGCGCGTTGCAGTTGGACCTACCAGAAGCAGTCCTTTGATCTGGTACTACGATTCGCTTGACATTGCACCCTACTTGAAGCCTGGGGAAAATGAGATCCGCTTTGCGGTACTGCGGTACTTTGCGTCCTCGCGTGGAGCTATGGCTTTCGAGCGAACAGCTCTCCCGGGATTGACGATTGTTGGCCATGTGGAGGCTGGTGCCGAGACCATTGATCTTGGCTCTTGCCAGGGCTGGAGAGCTTTCCCAGACGAGTCTGTTCAGTTTCCAACGGGACTGGTTGACGATGTTTTCCTCCATGTGAGTGCGCTTTATTACTTTGGTTCCTCGCCACTCAACGTGCTAATCTTCCGTTCAGATTAGCGAACGTATCGCTCCGACCGACCCAGTCCCGGAAATTACGCCTGTTCCCTACGGTATCAGAACCTTGAACGGAGATATTGCTCCTTGGGCTCTTCATCCACGCCCAATTCCTACGCCCGAGTCAACCCCAGCAATTGTGAATACGATCAGATCGTGTCAAAGCAGTTTCAGTGCCGATGACTGGACAGCCTTCCATTTAGGAGGTCATCCCTTGGTTCTTCCCCAGGGCTCATCACACATTCTTGAGATACAAGCCGATTGCCATTCAACCGCTTTTATCAGATGGACTTTCAAGGCTGCCAGCAAACCGTCCGAGATCAAGCTCAAAGTGACATACTCCGAAGGATACGAACTTGAACCCCGTTCATATCCCTTCTTCCGGTCCAAGGCTGATCGGCTGGATGCCGAGGGTGGCCACATCATCGGTCCGTATGATGAAGTTGCTCTCAAGGTTTCTGACAAGGAGACATCTTATGAGCCATTCTGGTTCCGGACTTTCCGAGTCATGAGACTTGAAATCACTGTGGGCGAGGAGCCAATTGAACTCAAGTCTTTTGAAGCAACCCAGGTCAACTATCCTATGGCGGTTAAAGCCAGCTGGAAAGAAGCAGGGGATGTGCACAGTGAAGATATTTGGGATGTGTCGATTCGGACAATGCGAAACTGCATGTTTGACGGCTATTCTGATTGTCCCTTCTATGAACAACTTCAGTAAGTCACCCATTGAGGTCCAAAAATAATTGTTACTGACAATATTCACTTTCCACAGGTACTCTGGAGATACTCGATCCGTCGGTTTATTCCATTATCTTTTATCTGGCGATGATCGATTGATGCGACAAGCTATCACCAACTTCGCCGCCTCGGTGACCCCCTGTGGCCTCACTCAGTCGCGTTTCCCATCGCATGCCCCACAGATTATTGCTGGATTTTCTTTGTATTGGGTTCTCCAAATTTGTGATCATTTTATGTTCTTTGGAGACAAATCTTTTGCACGCAGCTTCGTTCCGCGTATCGACGGGGTCTTCGAATTTTTCGATTCCCATATCGATGACTTGGGCCTTGTCAGTGGGCTTCCGGAGGAGATTTGGCAATACGTTGACTGGGTGACAACATGGGGTGCGACTGATGAACATCCGGACAAAGGTGTGCCAACATCCGGTCGGAAATCCAACCGTCACGCATACTTCAGCATGCTATACGCTTATGTCCTCCGGAAGGGTGCTGAACTGATCCGTCACGTTGGACGGCCCGGAAATGCAGAAGAATATGAGAATCGGGCTTCGAGACTCCTGGAGGCTATCCGCAAAAACTGCTATGACGGTGAATTCTTCACAGACTCTACGGTAGACGTTGCGGATGACCTATCTTATTCTCAACACTGCCAAGTATTCGCTGTCCTTAGTGGAGCTGCCACTCCGGACCAGCATGAGCGTATCTTGACCGAAAGCTTCACGAATCCTCGTTTCTCCAAGTGCTCGTATATGATGCGATTCTACGCATTCCGGGCTCTTGCGGAGGCTGGAGGCCAAATCTACGACAAATTTTGGACTTCAATGTGGGCGCCATGGCGCCAAATGCTTGCCAATAACCTGTCAACCTGGGAAGAGGATGACGTTCGCCAACGTTCAGACTGTCACGCGTGGGGTAGCGTTCCAATCTATGAATACTGTACTGAGCTAGCTGGCATTTCCCCAGTAGCGCCCGGATCTTCCAAGATACGCTTCAAGCCTCGTTTGCAACTGAGTGAATCGATTGAGGCGAATATTTGCCTTGGACGTGAGAATATTGCTCATGTCTCCTGGCGTCAGGGAAACAGCAATGAGACGCACGTGGAGCTTAGACTTGATCAACCGGTCGAGGTGATAAGTCAGCTTCCTGGCGGGCAAGAGATAAATCACGGGGTGTTGAGCCATCTTGATTTGGTCTTTAAATTGCATTAGCTTTGAGATATTAGATAAATAGAACTATACTGCTGCTTTTTAAATTGATACTACATCGTGCTAGTCGTTGGCTTGATCGAAGACTTGTGCAGAGCACATGAATCTCATATAGTGCAAGTTGGAAGTTCCATGAGTTACTTGTCAACTTACTCGAACATTTTTACCCCATCAACTAAGCAGAAGGGGGATCCAAGGGTAGGGCAAAAGTCCATCTTACGGTAGCGTCGTGTCATTATTACGGAAACTAGGAAGGTTGCCTATTATTATTGAAACGATAACTTGATTTCCTGTTACAATCAAGGCAAGAAGATTAAAAACATCACTTCTGTAGAAATTCGATTCGTCTCGCAATCATACAACGGAATCAACTAGATCACCGTTCACTCCCGTACAATCTTGAAAAGGTCATGAAGGCATATGACCGACAACCTCCCTAAAATGTTGGGGCTCTCCTCCAATAAACCTGCCGATTTGACCAATCATGCGGTGGCATGCTCCTCATTCTGATGCTGCTCGTTGGCCCGCATCTGAACTTCTGTCACATACCCCTTGAACTTGCGAAGATTAACCTTCTTCTCGAACCTTGAAAGATAAAACATGTCAGCTCCGAGCATTTCTCACGATTCTGGAGAACTCACATCTCATCGATTTCAGCGGGAGTGCGACGAGCCAATTCAGGAAGGATGAACCAGGCAATAACTGTGGAGACTGTTCCGGTTCCAGCAAAGCTGTGAAAGAAGATAGAGAATTAGTTTAAATTGATATGGTCCAATGGGTAACGTTCTCAGGTTGTCATACAAAAAGCCGGTTTTAACGCCCCATTTAGCACTGCCGTTGATCATCAGTGGCGTACAGAAGCTAAGCATGATGGCAATAGCATTGGAAAAGGCAAGGGCCCATCCTGCAGTCTTTGCACGGAGGCGCTGTTGGGGAACTTCTGCGGCGTACGCATATCCGATAGCTGAGGCGCCTGTGGTTGAAAATGTCGCCAGGCAAGCGAAGAAGACCTATATCCAATTCTTAGCAAGATCTTTGAAGGGCTCCGCCAGATCTATTCTTACCAAAAGGGAGCTTGTAGATTGCTTAGTGTAGTCAAAACATCCTATGATTCCGAGACACAAGACAGACACGGTAGTAACCGCGTAGGGATAGACTGTCAGAGGTCGACGACCAAATCGATCAGTGGTTGTAGCGGTAACAAGGACTGAGATTAATTGGACGCATGACAAAATCACGGTGACTTGGAATGGGTTCTTGTTTCCAGCATTTTGGACTAGAGTGGTCCATTTTGTTAGCATGCAAGCTCTGACAAAAACATGCCATGTGTATCACTCACAGAAATAGGTAGCATTTGAGTTGAACACGGACAAGCCAACAAACTGCTGGACGATCTTTGGCCAACTAGCAATTATGAATCTGATCAAGTTGCGGCCTCTGAAAACGGCCCAAGTGTCTTGCTTGGAGTTCTCCTCTGCGAGAATGCGCTCGTGCGCGACGGTCGTGGTCATGACTTCCTGAAGGATTTTAGCAGGGAGGTTCCATAGAATTCGGATGGAAGTGATCATACAATTTGCTCCTGGACATCATATCCCTCGACTTTGCCGTTGACAACGTTGAGCACGTTGGATGCCTTGTCGAGCTTGCCTTTGCTTACAAGCCACCATGGCGACTCTGGCAGAAGTATAAAGATGAAAATAATGGCTCCAACCATAGCCCACTTTTAAATGGAATCATACATTAGTTATACTCCAGCATAAACTATCTGAGGACCGGAATCTGACATACCTGGGTGTAAATTGGAACTCGGAACTCGTAGGGGTCGCTTGCGGACAGTTGGTTCAAGGCCACCGAAGCAAAGACTTGACCGACAACGAACCAACTAAAAAGATTTGGAGATCAGCATTAAAAAAGTGATCTCAAGGGTTCAAGTCAAACTCACAAGCTATATGCATTGATGTAGAATCCTCGCAGTTGTGTTGGAGCAAGCTCAGACAGGTACAGAGGCAGCGTAGATTGCAGCATGCCCACACCCATACCCGAAAATAATTTGGCTGCAAGCCAGTGATCCCAGCGCGTCGCGAAGGTTTCGAGGAAGATGCTCTGTGCCGAAACGGGAATCAATTAGCAAACTTTGTGGCGTGGAGTTCTCGCCCCGCCGGGTGTATGCTCACAATAACCAGATCAACCCAAATGATGTACAACGCCATTTTGCGACCAAATCTCTCCGTGACATATTGAAGCAACTGGCAAAGGTCAATACATCCAGTCACATATCTCCAACAGGGAATTCTGGGATTCATACGATCTGACCCACGGTCTGGCCGGTAGACTGAATACCTGACCATGCTGAAACGTATTTGCCCGCGATGACTGTTGTGCCCGGGGAGGCCATCTGCTTGATGAAACCTTTGTTCGAAACAATGCCGCCGTTGAGGTTGATTTCTGAATGTTGTGAATTAGTAAATCGCTTTCGAAGAGCAGAGAAAAAAAATCAATTTTTCTTACGGTACCCATCGAGCGAGGCACTGAAAGCAGCGACCATCGCGATCAAAGACGCTCTTTTGAATCGGAGTGCGCACTGCCAGACACCGAGATCATCCTCTCGAGAGCGCATAACTGGCTCGCCATCCTTGGCCGGTGTCGTAGGTCGCTTCTCCGCAGAAGCATTCTCAATAGCTTCACTGTTTACCTTGATGGTATCCATTGCGCGACCGGTAGCTGCAAATAGTAGAGAAAGCCGCTACCTTACTTCATGCAAGGTGGGAAATCGTTTATATTTATTGAATTTGGGATAAAAGACCACGAAGGACTGGCGTTGGAGAACTAAACCGGACAGCTTGTGACTTATCTCGCTTTTTTCTTCCCCAAACCGCTAGGATGAAAATGCGGGGGCCAGAGCATGGAGGATGGAGCTTGGGTGTTCTTGGGCTGGCTAATTGACTAGCAACAAATCAAATCAGCCCTTCTGTTACCTCCATTCTGGTTCAATAGCCGATCACAAGCCATAGACTTTGTAGGCGAACTTGATTAGTTCGGTAGACCGACAAATAGCCCTATGAGTGAATAGCTCATCCGGCGCGGCGAATGCTTCGCATTGATTTACCCCGAATTATCAACCAATGGCATGCAATGCTTTAATAGCGAATAAAGCTACTCCCAATTTGGTCTATAGTCCGAGTGCTAGCTCATATTTCCTCCGTAGCTCGGTTCAACCGAGATGATTTACCAACAAGCTCGAGTTGTTAAGCGATCCGGCACACTAGATCTCGGTTGAGGATTTGGAGGATATTACCAAGTCCTCCGAGATTTGGAAACCGGTATCTCACAGAGTCATCATCTTCAAAATTCTCCATACCATCACTATTAAAAGAGAGTAATGGCCTTCCCCGCGCGTTAAACATGGGGCTTCCGTTGCGCTTGTCTATATCCGGATAAATTCCTGCGGAGCCGCCGGGGTAGTTTGTCTCCCGTGACTTCAAAAGACCCTTCCGGCGAAAGTATTTTGTTACCTAAGGGCATCATTTTGTTGCTCGATTCAACAGTCTCTCGGTATAAAATCAGCACGAGAGAGAGAACTAAACATTATAGCACTCGTAAAACATACATTTGAGAAGGCTAGAAAAGTGGGTCATTATATTATGTTCCTCCGGATGTATCGTCCAAGACTTAGCAATATGACACTGGTGGCATATCTTTTGAGTAGTGGCGCCACACATCCCTGCCCGACTTGACAAAAATCCAGCCTTCTCGGTATAACTTTCGGAAGAAATTGCACCGTCAATAGCCGTTTCAGTCGCCGACTAGACGCATAATGATTGTATCCAATCATCATGTAATACATTCCGAGGCAATACACTGCTCTATTGTGAAGAAACCCTGAAGGCGGGAAGACCTTATGTCGCCAGGGGTTATGCGGAGGTTTAACTGGTATTGGCTGAAGTGTGGGGTTCCCCAGACTAGTCGATGCTGAAGAATTGGACGGATCATTGCAATGCTGTATATAAAAGTGTCTCAAGTACCCTTGAAAGGTCTTGGATTAGTTGTCTCATCAACAAAAATCAAATCTTGAAGCAGCCAATACTCGATATTTGAAGAGAGAAAGGATGGCTCACTCCATTTTCATCTCGTCCCTACTGGTGTGGGGTGTAGCAGCTGCAGACCTGACTTTTACTGTTCCTTCATCGCCACCGTCTAATTCCAGTGGGCAACTCTCGGCTGCCCCTGTTGGTGTCTCGTAAGTAGGATTACCAATTCTTGAGAATCTCTGCCAACCGTCCATTAGGTTGGAATTTTTTACCTTTCCGGCATATATGAACAATGTTGCGGCAACCACGACCTGTCTCCAAAACTTGAAAGACCTGACAGGAACATGGCCGCCTCTTCGAATTGGAGGCACGACTCAGTTAGTCAAACTGTACCATACATCTGATTCCATTCTTTACTGACCTTCACCAGGGACCGCGCCACATACGATCCGTCGTTGACTCTGGCCGTCAATTATACCGTTGCCAGCTCGGCAGATGCCCCGACTACCCTCACCTATGGGCCGTCATTCATTTCACTGGCTGCAAGTTACGGCGGAGAAATTATTCTGGGCTTGAACCGTCGTCTGAATAATATTGTCAACTCTATCTCCGCAGCTAAGCTTGCTCAGAGCGAAGCATCCAACCTGTATGCCATGGAGCTCGGCAATGAGCCAAACTGTGAGGTCCAACTATTTCTCTCTCTTTGGATCTAAATACTGATTGAGATATTTTCATAGTTTATTCTAGCAGTGATCCCATTGCTGGTGGTGCCTCATGGACTGCTGCAGCCGACTATGCCTCTCAAGTTACATGGCAGGATGAAGTCTGTGGCAACTTATCCGCAACTGATCTAATTTCAGCCGGAGTGTACTTTGGCACATCGCCCATGAGTATCTCCGGGCTGACTGCAGTTGAAGGAACTGCGAATAACTATGTCAAGACTTATTGCTCCCACAATTATCCCCAGTCAGCTAGCACTGCCAATCTCGCGACTCTGATGGGGCATAGTAGCATTGCTTCTCAGATCAGTGGATATTCGTCTGAGATTACCGCTGCTGCCAACGAGGGCAAGCCGCATATTTTCGGTGAAACGAACTCTGGTTAGTCTGTTCTCTGTCAAGAAGAGAGAATATTTGCTGATGACCTGTCTAGCAACCCAAGGTGGCGGTGGTATCAGCCCGACTTTTGGAGCTGCTCTTTGGATCCTTGACTACGTTATGCAGACCATTCTCATGGGCACCAAGGTAATATTTCTCCTCTGGTTAAGTTGGTCTTGAGGATGGATTTCGCTAAATACATCACTCCCTCCAGGCCCTCTATTTCCACCAAGGTACCATTGGAAATTGTAAGTAACGATCTTCCCTGGTAATGCGGGATATCACTCTTACAAACGGTATAACAGGCCAGTACTGCTGGTGGGGTCGCTATGACATGGGCGCCCCCTACTACGGCGCCTACTTCGCAACCATGGCCTTGGCCAATGCCGACCAAATCGCACCACTAGACAGTCAAACCACAGCATATGCAGCTTACGCGATCTACAAGTCTGGTGCCCCCGTCAGGGTCTTGCTGTATAACTCCGACTACTACACCAGCGGCACGCGCTCCTCGCAGACATTCGTTCTGTCAGGTCTGTCCGCGTCAAGCGTCACTGCGAAGCGTCTCACGGCTCCGTACGCCACCTCTCGAGTTGATCAGGGTGGCAATCCAACTGTTGCAGGTCAGACGTTTGTCAATGGAACCTGCGCTATTCAGGGAACGCAGAGTGTCGAAACGGCGACTGTCTCTAGTGGAAAGGCGACTTTCACAGTGGCTGCATCCGAGGCTCTTCTTGTCTATCTGTAAAGATAGCAGAGATTTTAAGATCGGGCTATTAGCCCAAATTAAGTGGAGGGGGTCTCAATGACCTTGCACGAGGAGAACATGTCCGAATCAGATTAACATTAAGATATGAGAGTGATACGGCTATACTCGAGTCTTTCAATAAAAACGCATTTCCAGTTGCCCAAGTACAATTCCAGATCCCGATTTAATCACTTCGCACTTTAATCACAACTTTTCCCCTGGCACGTTGAGTAGCAATCCTCTCGTACGCTGCCACAGCATCCTCCATATCATACGCAGAGTCCACGGGAAAACGAATGCGGCCCTTCTCTGCCAAGTGCGCCATATAAATCGCGGCATCGCGAGTCGGCGGCGTGCTAAACGTGATATAACGGCGCGGCACGCCACCCAGCCAGGTAGGCAGGAATTTATTTGCGAGGATGTTGAATGCCGTCACATATATACCCTCGAGAGCACCGATATTCACCACAGCACCTTCAGGCTTGAGATAAGCCGGCGAATTTGCGTAAAGCGATTGCGTGCCGACGCAGTCTAGTATAAAGTCGAATGGCTTATCACCATAGTGACTGGCCAGGTAATCTGGCAGCGGGTCATTCTTGCGGTAGTCAATGAACTAGAAAATGCAATTAGTATCAATTCGTTATTCGCATAGTCCCCTGGCGAAGATAAACGTGCCTCGTCAACACCAAGTCCACGAACCATCTCCTCGTTCCCTCCACTAGCAACACCAACAACCCTCACCCCCCTGACCTTACACAACTGCACAAGAACAGATCCAACAGACCCACTAGCCCCATTAACTAAAACAACATGACCCTCCCTAACACCAGCCGTCCGACACATCTTCAACGCAGTACTCCCGGACGTATTAATCCCGGACGCCGACGCCATATCAATCTCATCGCTAACACGCACAACATGACTGCCCGGAACACGCACGTATTCCGCCAACACGCCGTGGCCCATGGCGAAATTCAGAACACTTTCGAACCCAATGACGTGCGTGCCGGGGTCGCGTACTTCTGGCGGTGCGTTTGCGCCGGCAGCGACGATTTCGCCTGAGAATTCGATTTCAGGGACCCACGGCCTTGTTAGTGGTGTGTTTGGAATTAGAGCCATTACTAGTTTGGTGTTGAAGGTTAGGGAGACGTGGGATACGCGGATTAGGACGTCTGAGGATGATGATGGCGGCAGGGCTGGTGTGGGGATGGTGGATAGTTGGATGTTCTTTGCGGGGCCGCGATGGGGGCGAACCCAGGCACGCATTGTTGGTGGGACGGTAGGTGTCATGATTTTTGGCTATTGAGGATATCGTTCATAGGGTTGTGTTCAGCGGGCGAGAGTGGAATCCGCGAGATGCGAAGGATTCAGTGGCGAGTTGGCGGTTGAGGTTATAGCGGGTAGTTAATTGAGAGTAACGTAAAGTCCAGTATATAGATTTGAGAAACTGAATGATCAGTTGTAAAAATTAGTTCGTGAGATGGACCCCCCTACTTCAACTCTTTATGAAATTGAAAACCACGGTCCTCTCTATTGGATGTTGCGCCGTCGGCTTGATGACAGGCCGGTCATCCACAATCCACAAGTCCAGCCTTGTCCCGTCGGCCGAGAAATCGTCCGAACTATCGCCCACAGTCGGCAGGACCGTAACTAATTATACACCACTCCTGCAATGGAGCCACGATTCTGCAATATCTGATTCAGACTAGGAATCAACGACGCATCATAGGCAAATACAATGGCGGTTAAGTATCCCGCGATGACAAACTCGTACGGCTCTCAACAATCTCCAACACTCACAAATCAATACTCAAAAGGTAATGTCTGACAGATATTCAAATTGTGCATTGATGGATAGATTTGATTACAAAGATAGCTACCTCCATCATCAGGGTGAGGATCAAGATCGTATTCTAATAGTACAGCCAGTCGAATCCACCAACAAGGTGACGACCATAATGATATGCGCAAATGAGACAGCAGCTCTAGATGCAAGAAACGAAAGTTCGACGATGAAATCGTCCCCGGTGCAGAAAATTAAACGAATAGTATGTGCGAAAAGGGGGTATCGTCGGAGAGAGAGAAAAAAAAAAAGAAGGTATTGTCGAAAAATCCGGTGGAAACATGTGCGGAGCCGGAAGGTGAATATTAACAGAAGATAACGCCGATGGAAAGAGAGTCGGTGGGTATGCACGAGAAAATGAGTAGATGCTGACGGAATTGGTAGCTCTCAGCGGGTTGAAGGTGGGCGAATATGTGTTCGGGAGAAAGTGGTGGAGGCGCCCGTTATTGATTTGTTGAGGCGAGAAGGTTGATAATATGAGTGTTGCAAACTCTAGAGGAAGAGCAACCCAGTGATAGCTGTGAGCAGGGAGAGACCCACGCCTTGGGACAGACGAGATGCAGCACCAGTGTGCATCACTGTATCCGCGGTCGTCGTCGCAGAAATCGTGGCGTTGGTGGTGGAGATGCCAACACTACCAGTGCCAGTGCCAGTGCCAGTGCCAGCAGCAGTAGCAGCAGCATCACCGGTAGTAGCGGTAGAACTCGGGTCGGTAAATGTTCCATTTCCAGTCGTGTTAGGTGCACAGCGAGCACCGAATCCAATCTGACCGTTATCAAAGTCAAAGACCGAGTACACGTTCTTCAAGAAGACATCTCCGACAAGCCAGTCATTAGCACCTGATGACTGGTGGCCGACAATGGTGGAAACGCAGCCACCAGTGCTAGATGCGCCAATGTAGTCCTCCGGCTGAATTGAGTATTTGATACCAGAGAAAGAAAGCTCCAAGGTTGCGGTTGAGTTGCAAGGGATGATGTAATTTTCACCCGACTGGGAGGATCCTGGGATACGAGCAAAGAGAGTCTTAGCGTCGGCTGGAGGGATGAGGATGTAAGTGGTTCCCGTGTCGATGGTAGCGGACCTGTTGGTCAAGCCGGTAGCTTGTCCATTCACATAGACATCATCCATCGGAATCGTCCAGGTATCTGCGTTGGTTGCCGTGTAGGTGATGTTCCCATCAAACTTGGATGTATCGACCGTTCCAAAGTTGACTTCACCGTCCTTCTTGTTATCACTGGCACGAGAAAGGCTGAATCCGACGATATTCGAGGTGGTGTACTTGTTTTTGGCAACGATATCCATGAACGAGGGAATACCCCAGCCGCCAGTCCTCGACCGACCCAAACCGAGAATGCCATCGAGTGGGTAGTTGGAGAAGGTATCGTTCGCGAAGGTAGCCGTTCCGAATGACAAGGTCACATCCATGCCCGCGATGGAGAAAACATCCTGTCCCAGGTCGCCTTTGACCCACCCGCTTCCATAACCAATCTTAAAGGCCGAGGAATTCGAAGCATAGGAGCTGGAGGCAGACGTATTAAAGCTGTGGTGAGTAGTGCAGACCTTGTCGGTGCAGCTGGCGCTGAATACCCAGCTACTGGGCGATCCAGTATCAAGAGCAAGCCACATTTCCTCTTTCTGCGAGCCTACCTCCACCACGGAGAAATAAGAAAAGTCCTGGCCATCCTGATTGAGAGCGGCACTGTTTGGCAATGTCGGAGTGTTGGACTCGACAATTTTGTAGGTGTCATCACGACGAACGGGAACCTTCTTGATGTCGAGGGTCAATGGCTTGGCATCCGCGGCGTCGTCCGAGCTATCCGACACCAGCGTCCAGGGGAAGAATCGGCGATGGACATTCTCCCGGGATGAGATGCTTGCAGAAGCCTCTATTTTGAGCTCATAGGGGTAGAAGGCGTGGACACTGGTCGAAAGGCCCGCGATAAGCAGGCATGGTGAGAAACGCATGATCCAACGACGGATCTAGTAACGGTGGAATGAGGCCAGCATCGATATTTTCCACGGTCAATGGACTTTAGAAGAGTTGCTGTGACGTGATCCTTTGCTGAGAAAAATGTTGATATCAGATGGATTTCGTGGTTGAAGAGATAGGAATGGCGTAAGTTGAGGTGAGCGAGTCAGGGGGTCGAAGAAAGTGGTGATGTACAAAAGCGACCGAATTATTTGCAAGAAAAGCACAAGCAAACAATGCAAGATATAGAGAAATGAATAGAAATGAAATAAATGAACGACAAGAATAAAAGAATTAGCAGACAAAAAAAGAGATCCAGCAGGAGGTTGGAAAAGAAGGAGGGATTGCAGTGCGTTGGACGTGAGGGGGTACCAAAGTGGCGGACTTATTCTTTAGGGGGAAACAGGGTCTCTCCACAAGAACCACTCCAACAAGTCCAGCAACCTGCTTGAACACCTGCTTGAGGGAAATCCTCCCCTAATTGTCTCTCCTGACAAGCCCGCTAAACCTATGTAGGGTTTAGGGCGAGTTTCTTGGGGGAGTTACAGATCCACAGAAGAACTGTTCCGGGCTACGATCGGCTCGCTGGTCGAAGCTAACGGGCGCTAGCCTGGGGGTTGTGCAGCGATGAATGGTTGATTGAAAACTGGAGAGAAGAATCAAGGAAGTGGAGAGCTGGATGAGTTCTTGTTTTTGTAGGTGCATTGACTAAATATAGGGAAATTCAAGATGTACAGTACAATCCATCTTTGATCCTAGGTAGGATATCAATGTTAGGCGGGCCCATTGAATATTAAATTTGGCCTACTTTTTCCAAATGTGCGACCATGTTGCATCGGTTCCAAGGTTCGTCTTGTGCACGGTGCACCAGTTGGCCTCGAGAACGAGTGTTCTTAAGGGAGATTTTGCCTCGGCTTCTGACTGGCCGGTTCGTCCTTCAAATTCACAGCCTAAGGCACCCACTATAGGTCTAGACTTGTTAACTGCTGCACGACTCTCTCCACCCCCGGTCTCGACCACATCTTCAATCAATAATCCCCGGACAGTGGAACCTGTAGTTAAGAATAGATAATTCCCCCTACAGATTACATCGTTGCGATGCATCAACTCCTCTCC
The DNA here is from genome assembly GCF_028827025.1 of Penicillium cataractarum. Lineage (NCBI taxonomy): Eukaryota > Fungi > Ascomycota > Eurotiomycetes > Eurotiales > Aspergillaceae > Penicillium > Penicillium cataractarum. Next base: position 1,131,210 of record NW_026622743.1, on the reverse strand, counting down.
TTCTTGACCTGGCAACCGGCGGGTACTTGCATTGTTGGCCGCGTAACCATCTTGCTGCTGTGCAATACATATGCACACAGAGGATAGAACAGAAGAGCGTTACAGAAAATGCATGATTATTAGAAAATTGGATTACTTCTCAATTTTGCACGAAATTTATTACCGGTCATATTCCTGTCTAGGGGTTTCTTACTAGCTCAACATGAGTAAATTACGGAGTATAGCGAGATGGAATAGTGTACCGAGAGTAAACATGCCTTAGTGTTCTGGTGGACACCATCGAGACTCGAGCCGCATGCATGAAACAGAGAAATGATACAGCATATTTATGTACCATTAGGTTTGTATGGTATTTCAATTCTGCTGCCAAACGAGCGTCGAGCTGACTATTGCGTGACTGTCCAATTCCGAGGTACACCCATTGATTGAGCTTCCTACTTGTCCAATTCGACCACCATATAGTCCTTTAAGCAGTAACTACACGTAGACACCGAGCTATATTCGTATACTTCTACTCGATGTAATTCTATGTCTAAATTTTCAGGACTCCGGTGTGACTGGTATTTGGTCCAGCTCAAGTCCAACAAATATGCTCTTCCGAGGAGTCAATTCAATTCACTACCACTTGCTTGGGTCCATTCTGAGAGCAGTTAATGGTCAGGGATAGCAAATGAGTAAAACTCAGTGTGCCTTGTTTCTCGGGACTGAGGTTATTCTTCCAGTCTTCCATGATCGATCTGATAACTAAAATCGAATTCTCGTTCGGGAGAGACCGGAATAAGTGCCCACATCGCCAAAAGAGGAAAAAGTGCCAATGCGTCATGATTCAACCACTTCAATTCCAACTAGAATAAAGCATCCTGTTTACATGATAGAATATTTTAAGTTCAATATTGAATTTTCAAATTCATACCTTCATACTAGCAGTTTATCTACCAAACCTGTTCTGCCAAGGCCCTCTTTACCCGGACATTAACTCTAAATCCATGACCCGATAGCCCCAAACCACAAAACTTCCAGAAAAACACTTCACATAGATACTTCTACAATTCTTAATATATTCATTCTCCCATCTATATCCCCCTAATACTCAATAGCCCAATTACCCCCAAACCCGGCAACCCGAGCCAGAACAACCCTGCCCCGACACCTCAACCAAAAAAACATCCCACCCTCGGCCCATCGTGGATAAATCCATCTCCCGACTTTCCTCCATCACGCAACAACTACAGTACCCTCCCTCCATAACTCCGCAACAGTAAAAAAAAGTTAGCCCACCCGCCCATCCCAACAAAAATACCCATCATCCAAGCAAATGAGTCAGGCGACATCAATTGCGTGTAGTAGCATAGGACAACAGTAGTAACTTGCGTTCTCGCCGAAATATCCCGTCACAAACCCGAAACGGCGGGGCCTATGGGGTAAAACTATACTGTAGAAGAAATTTGATCGGGTCGCATGACCTCGGGTCGGGGCATTGGGGTCCGTCGGCAGTTTTTTTAGACGGAGGATGTGTATGGTATATCCACAATCCATAAGGGTCGGGATTGATCCCGGAGAATTACTGAAGATCGGGTGTTGCCGAGTTATGGTTTAGGGTGCTGAGTGGTTGTAAGGTTGTCGATCAGGGCGGGAGGTGTAACTAGGCTTGGTTGGGGGGACCTCGGTAAATAGATGGGGGTTCGGGTGTATGACGGTACTGTAGTGGTGAGTTTTGATGAAAGTAAGGCTTGAATTGTGGTTTATTGGATTTCATTGGATGGGGATTGTTGGATTGGATTTGGGTGTTGGTTGTGTTTAGCGGATTTATCTTTACAGTAGTTTGATTTTGATGTATACCAAATAATAGATACGATATAGAGGTCAAAAGAAAAGGTATGTAGAGTCAAGGCCATGCAGGCCAGTAGAATACTTCATTCTCGAAGTATAGAGATAAAATCCGTCAAACAAAAGAGAAAAAAATATTACATCAAACGCTAGCGTCTCATCTAGAGAGCGAATTATAAGATCCCAAATAACAAAAAGAATAGAACAGTTAGACTCGACTCGGACAAGCAATCCCAGCATCGCACCAAAAGAATTCGTCACAGGATCATCCGATCAGAGTGCACAACTCCTACTTACGGGCAGCAGTATCCTTCGGACCAAGGACATCATCCAGGAAACCAGCCCACAACTCCCTGACCACACCAGGCTCCTTCGTGGCCCCATTCGACCTGGCCAACTCCTCACCAATACGACTGCGCCCCACAGCCTCCGTCAAGGAGAAAGGATCAATCTCAACGGCGTGGTTATCCACGACCTCGCTCATGGCAGAGGCAGCGCTGATGTCACCACCGGAGACGGTGTAGATCTGGGGCTTCATGGGTGGGGCGGACGGGGCCGCGGCATCGTGGTGGGAGTATAGGTCGGGAAGGACCGGGACTTTGGGGAAGGCGGGACGGGTGGAGGGGGCGTCTAGGGTGGACATGGCGGGCATGTAGATGAAGTCGACGGTGGAGGAGTCGCCGACGGCTTTTTGGGAGCGGGAGGTGTTGAAGGAGCGGGTTGGTTGACTGGAGAGGGAGTGGTTGTTAGTTATGGTAAATTTGATGGAGATGGTGTGGAGTGGGGAGGGAGTTGGAGATCGGGCGGATTCTCCAATTGTATGTAGTATTTGGGGATGGACTTACTCAGAGAAGGCGTTGCTGTTGATACGGCGCATGGCAATGCTAAAGGCACGGCTCTGGAGGACATCGTGGTTGGAGAGGCGCTCAATCAGCTGGAGAGGTGTTAGGGTTAGTCGGTCCAAGCTCTGGATGATGTATAGATGAGTCGTTGATGGGAACGTACCTCGGACTTGCTGCCAGCAGCACGGAGCGAGCGACGTTGGCACTCCTGCTTGAGGTCTGGCAGAGTGCGAGCGGCATACAGGGAGGCCTTATCGGCAGGGTTGGCGGGTTGTGCAGACTGGACGCCAGTGATGTGAAGGCCGCGACGAGCGATGGGAGCCGCGGTGGGCTGCTGGGAGAGCTGGCGCAGAGCACGCAGAGAGGTTGAGCGAGGAGCGGCCATGATGTGGATGTGCTGGGTTGGGGGTGATGGTTAGGTAGGTGAGAACGGTAGGATTATATAACTGGAGAATGTAGCCAGGCGAGGTTGAGGGTGTGGTGGTTTAGATAGAGTGGAATGTAGGAGGGAAAAGAGATGGGAGGAAGAGTGTAGTACGTATACGACTGGAAGTGAAGGAAAGTTATAGATAGGAAGGAGGCGGAAAGGGAAGAAATTAAAAAGGCCGGAAAGGGCAGTGAGTCAACAGGATGGACTTTATAGTTGTACACGGTAGATAGAGTACCTGTGAGAAGAGTAGTCTCTCGCATGCGGAGTCGACCGTCCTGGAAATCGTTGGGGAGAGCTGGGAATCCACTTCTTGGCGGGTTCCCCCGTTATCGATAGTGGGATCCACGTTCCAATAGACTCGTTGACGTCTTCTACGAGAGTACTAGAGTACCGTCTGGTTTTTGGTAAATTTTTACAGAATTATTCTAATCAGAGTATCTACAGAAAATACTTAAATCAAAGAGGGGTAGAATCCTAGCCACGGTGATTTAACCATAGCGTACGGATTACGACAAGTACAGTACATACTCAAGGTACTTGCCAGTGCTCAAAAGTACGGGACGAAGATCTTGTCCCCGTGACCCCAGCGACCCGCCTGGACGGGGATGTACGGAGTAGTTAAGGCAATCCTTAATAATAACGAGGACTAGAACACTGGCAGAAGCCCCCTTCCAACAGGACCAACTCTACCCCGTACCCACCAGTACAACTCACGGAAAAATGAGTCTCTCTTTCCCTTTCCCTAGGGGAATCCAGCACCGGAGTCTTGATCCTCCTCCCCGCCCCAATTATCAGGCCCCGACCCGCCCACGATGTGCACTACGGGGGCAATCCCGATCGTCACGGTTATTCATCGTGATCAACTCTGCTAAGAGACTACTTCCCTCGGGCTTGGATAAACACTTTCCGGATTCCGGGGATAAGCCACGATTCCCGACCGTCATTTACCTAGGAACTAAATAATATGCTCTAGTCCCCCTTCCCCGCTGGTCCTCACCGTTCCAGGTCTTCCGCGTAAGCAGAGAGCCATTGACCATTGACCATTGACCATTCGTAATGGACTGAATTGACGTAGTATTCTCGATCTACACCATCTGATTCGAGGAGATGATCAAACGGACAAATCAGATCCGGGCTAAAATAAGACAGGATCGACTCAACAGTTCAAATAAACGCAGGACGAGGTACAGTCCGAAGTCTACACAAGTCCCATGACCTCCTGGCGGTGAGACCAAGGTCGTAACCTGGAATTATCATCAATAAGAAAGGCTTGGGGTGGTCTGATCTACGCGTAGAATGAGGTACATATTTTAACCTATCACTCCTTATCAAATCATAATATGACCAGTCTACCCGGCTAAAATGCTTATTACGGTAATCTTCCCAACATCCCCGGTGAGTTTCTGCACAGTATACAATATGCCCCGAAGGTACAGTACATCCATCTACATCAGGTACTCCTCCCCCGCCCATTTCCATTACCCTAACTAAACCTCCCATTCCCCTCTGATCTCCACGAGCATCTTCAAGTCCACACCGCTGGCGGATGCCCCGGAACACCCCTCTTGCCAGCTCAGCGCAGATCACAGGACCCCCTCACGGGCCGTGGCGCAGCCAATGTCTAATCGAATACGCTACATTATGAGCTCCAAATATCGTCGTTATGTCCAGGGGTGCACACCTGTAAGGGCCAGGCTGGGCAGGTGTCACAGCCCCGTTGGTGGGATTCCGGGGGCGTAGTGGTGGAATTCTTTCCCCCTGTTGTGGTATATCCCTGGCACGAATTGGAGGTACAACTTAATGCGACCGGGGAATTAGGTAGGAAAGTGGGTTGTGGGTGTATTCTTGATAAAGATCATACGATAGAGAGTATACATACTGAAGTACAACCAGTAAGAACTGTGCGTTTTCATCGCCCTCTATATACTTGATGTATAGTAGTAGATCTAGGTATGTATCTCATAGCATCGAGCTATGTAGCTCCGAACCTATCACACAATCCCCTCCTCACCCGTGCACTATAATGCACCGCCGGTGTGTATCCTAATCTTAAATCTTGGAATCCCGTCGTCGGCCTTTGGCAATGGCCCGGGCGTAAGGGTGTGCTCGGGATGCCGGGACCAAGGGGTCGACATCACCCGTGTGTACCAAGTCGGGACTGGCCTCGTCCAACGAGGTGATCCCGACGTTACGCATGGCCGTCTCCAACTCATCTTGCATAACTGTGGAGAAAAAGCAAAATGTTAGTCTCGAAACACACTTCTCCCACGAGTGGACTCCAACTCGATCAGTACGATCGCATCATCATCACTTACTATCAACTAAATGCTCCACACCCTCCTGGCCGTAATTTGTCGCAAACAACATACTCCGACCCATACCCACGGCCGTCGCGCCTAGACAAATAGCCTTGAGGATATCAGTCCCGCGCCGGATCCCGCTATCCACATAGACCTCCATCCTCTCCAAGACCTCTGGGCATCGCTTCTGAATCTCGAGCAACGTGATGATCGACGGCGGACTGGTATCCAAGTTCCGGCCTCCGTGGTTACTCAGTAGGATCCCATCCATGCCAGCCTTGAGAGCTAGCAGCGCGTCATCCGCGGACATGACTCCCTTCAAACACACCGGCTTATGCGTGTGCTCTCTGACCCATCGCAGATCTTCCCACGTCAGGCCAGGATCGATGAACCCGGCCATGACACGGCCCAGGCCACCACCTTTCTTATCGTTCTGGGCCTTGGACGGCGACATGGGTACTGATAAGCTCTCGTCGGCTTTAACCCGCTCGTCGGCTTCGCGTTTACCGGGCCACGCGGCGTCCACGGTTACGAAGATGGCTTTGATGTTGGGGTTCTCAGAGCATTGGCGGAGGAGGGCGGCGGACTTTTCGCGGTCACGGTTGACGTATAGTTGGAAGAAGAAGCTGGCTGATGGTGCTGTTGTGCGTAGTTCGTCCATAGTGTAGGAGGAGTTATTGGAGATCTGTGAAAGATTAGCATTGTGTTTAGGTTCGGAGAGTGTATATCAATACTCACACCCTGCATAATCCCTTTGCTTTCGCATGCCCGTGCAATTGCACATTCTCCCTCTGGATGAATCAATTTGGCCATCGCTGCTGGACTAACAAATAGCGGTAGCTTGAAATCCCCGCCGAGAATCTTCGTCCTCGTATCGACGGACCGCACATTTTTCAACACGCGTGGCCGGAACCATATCCGGTCAAAGCAGGACTTGTTCGCATCACGGGTGATTAGGTCTGTCGCCGCGCTGGAATAGAATGCCCACGTTTTGTTGCTTGCCGTCTTGGATGCGACCACCTCAAAGTCATGAGCGTTGATCAGGGTTTCGAGAGGTGGCTTTTCGTTTTCTAGGGTGACTTTACGGTTCTCTCCTGGTGGTGGCTTGAGCCATGCGTCGTCGATGGTGGACTCGTCCAGCACGCCTTTGAACTTTTCGGGCTCTAAATTCGCTTTGAGGACGCTGGGAGCGTGGACTTCTGAGTAGGCTTTTGTTGCGTCGCGGCCTGCGTATTTCAAGATAACTGTGGCGAAGTTTTTAGTCATTTGATAGATGAATGGGACAATATCAGTTCGTACTGGTTGATCCGCCTGGATGCTCGTCGAGGAAGTCGGTGACATCCCACACTTGATTGTCCACCACTATCCAGCAGTCCTCTGGCGTCTTGTGCTCCGAGACCTGCTGCGTAGATAAAAGCTTTTGGCCCGCCATCCTGGCGAGGAACTGTATTTCACACTGGTCTGAACGATATTGAATTGCACGATGCAGTCTCTTGAATTCGGGGACTCTTCGAGGCGATTATGCTGCAGGAGAGTCTGCGACCGCGACACTGGCTGTGGGCTGAGGTAAAGTCGAAAGTTGCAAAAGGAAAAAACCAGCCAGACAGAGAAGGCTAAATACTCAGCAAGGGCCTCTAGTCATCTCTGGGCGGAGGCCAATGTTCTTATCGCGGTGATTCTCCGTGTAGCATCCAGAAAGTCTCCACCACGGCAATGTCCCCGGACTTACCCCGGAATTTGGCGCTCCTGGAAATTGCCAGAATATTTGCCCAAGTGAGGTTCTTTGTGTAGTTTGCAGAGACACAATGGTACAATGGGCTTATAAAGAGCTCTCAATTCCCTCTAGATGCCTTCTCAATTAGTTTCATTCTTGATTATCCAGAAGTCGTAGGATAACCACTTCGGGATAATACCTCCCGACGCGTCCAGTCGCGGCTCTGAAAATGGAACGCCTCGCTCATGCCTTCAAGTATCGGCATTCACTTTCCCCGCAGGCCTCCAACCTCACAGATATGTCGCAGTATGAGGAACCTCCTTGTCTCTTTGGAACCCTGTAGCGATCCGCATCGGCGGACCACCGACACCTATCCGGATTTCTCTCCGGGTTTCTTGGCCCTGAGTGTCCAGCTTATGTAACCCCAGGGCCTGCTGCGCCACTAGCCGGGAGCTAAGCCCTAGCTGTGGCTGATAACTTCAGTTTCGTGAGTCAACACAAATCGGGTGTCGCGATAGACAGCGCTTAGCCCTGATAGCGTATATTGAACTGGCGACGCAAAAATCATTTTCAAATCGTCATTTTTCCATGCGCATTGTGTCTGCTGGAGCCAGGGCCCTGAATACTTTCGGCAGTCTCGGTACCTCATCGATTAAAGCCCAGAGGTTCAACAAGTCATCGTTCCTGAGCAAGCGTTCAGGCGGTTGCCTATACCTTACTCGAAGATCCAGCCCAGGTAAGCATAGCCTCTGAGTCATTGATTCGGTGTCCTCGTTGGTGCATACATCCTGTTATTTTGCCGTCCAAGTTGGAAGCATATAAGGCTGACAGCGCACAGAACTCTCCCGAGTGAACAAAATCATTTCTCACTCACGTCATTACTCAAGCTTTGCCAAAACTAACCCGCAATTCTCTACATTTTCCACATCTTCAAAGCAACTTACAGTCAAAATGGAGGAGTCAAGCAAGCCTCTCCGATACGTTGATGTGGGTTTATATCCTTGGCCTCAAAGTCTTGGCGCATAGCCGTTGAGCCGCAAAAACCTAACTTGTACCATCATATAGATCGGTATCAACTTGAGCGATCCCATGTTCCGTGGTCATTATCATGGCAAGCAAGCCCACGATGATGACTTGGATGATGTCGTTCAGCGTGCAAAGGATGTCGGCTGTGCCAAGTTCATGGTCACCGGTTCAGATCTAGTTGAATCTGAAGCAGCCGTACAAATAGCCCGAGATTATCGTAAGTGTTATGATTATGGTACGGTACAAGAGTTTCATGTGGCTGACCCACGTACTCATAGCTGGTTTTTGCTATGCCACCGTTGGCGTGCACCCTTGCCAGGCAAAGCTCTTCGACGAGTACCCCGGGTGGCCCATCAAAGATGATCGAGGATCTCCGGAAGCTAGCCCTCGAGTCCAAGGAGGCCGGCTTTACCGTCGCCTTTGGTGAGATTGGACTCGATTATGACAGATTGTTCCTCAGCAAGAAGGAGCCTCAGCTCAAGTACTTCGAGGCCCAATTAGATCTTGCCATCGAGATTGGACTGCCACTGTTCCTCCACTCCCGAGCTGCTAGCGAAGATTTTGAGAGGCTACTGGCCTCAAGGCTTGATAGGCTTCCTAAGGGTGGTCTTGTGCACAGTTTCACCGGAACGATGGAGGAGATGCAGCGGCTCGTGGCGCTCGGTCTGGACATCGGCGTCAACGGCTGCAGCATGAAGACGGAAGAGAACCTAGAAGTCGTTAAGGCCATTCCATTGGAAAGGATACAGATCGAAACTGATGGGCCTTGGGTACGTACTCGATCATCTAGTTCTTGTCGATAAGGTCCCGGGCTAATCGCATCATTCCAGTGTGAAATCCGACCCTCGCATGCATCGGCCAAGCACTTGAACGGTGCTCCCGATCTTCCCAAGTCGGTCAAGAAGGAGAAGTGGCAGAAGGGCTTCATGGTCAAGGGACGTAATGAGCCCGTGGCTATTGCCCGCGTTGCACACGTTATTGCTTCGATCAAGGAGATTTCCGTAGAGGAAGTTTGTGAAGCGTAAGACTCGATATCCAGCGATTCCACTGCATGGACGATGTCAGCTAACCATTCAACCAGGGCTTGGAACAACTCCATCAGAATGTTTGGACTCGGCGAGCAGTCCCAGTAGCCACGAGACTACGTTTACCTGCCTGGCCTTGAACCATGAACTACGACTATTCCTAGGCCTGCGAGCTTGGAGAGCCATGCCCCAACTGCTCACCAAATTCCAGGACACCTATCTTTCGGATAAAGCTTGGTTTTCGATTATTTAGCCTTCGAATTCAACAGCCAACTCATTGGAAATCAATCACTTCCTGATATAATTAATCAGCTCCTCGTTCATCATTTTCGATTCAAAGACGCCTCGATAATACCAACTTTGCTCAATGCAATATCATATAGACAACTATGCATGAACGTCTTCATATATAGAATTACTCCATTTTCAACACCTCGTCGTTTCGAATGCGATTGGAAAGCACCACCTTTTCAGCAAGAGGTTTGGTGCAGCGGTGGGCACGTATAATTATACTGAAGCTCTAAGCGGCATGCCAATATAGCCTCCTCTTTCTCGAGATGCTGGAAGCTACTCGTTCTTGATTCTTAACTCTTTATCTTTCCTGTTTGTTGCCTTGTTATATCTATTTGCTTGTTTGTATTGTGCGTTGCCGTCACGTAAAGACACGACACGTTTAACGTGTTACTCGGAAATCTCCGTCTATTTGTTTGCTTTCTTCCTTCTTCGAGGCTATAAATTACCCCATATTCTTCATCCCCACTCTTCTTTCTCTTCCTCTTCTTTGTCATCTTCATCCTTCCACCATCCAACCAACCACCATTTGTTGATTTACAACTGCCATCTGATTCCTTCACTGTGTCAGGCCATCCGATATGTCGGCCTCACCGTCGACTATCGAAGAGGCCAAGGCACTGAGCACCAGTTCCTCCCCTGTCCAGGAGACAGGCTTCCCAGTCATCTTTGCACACCTCTATGAGGCCACTCTCCCCGAAATCCGGGAACGGGATCCCGCCTACAAGGATGAACCCCAGGCTCACCATATCACGGGGCTGGGACATAGCAGCGTGCCAACCGCCCCTCCGCACAACCAGCATGGTAAGTAACCTCGATCTTCTGGCTCAGGCCAAGGAAAACTTCCTGCACCTTAGTCTGGTGACTGACTGTGAGTTAGGACATTCTGAGCATGAGCAGGGAAAGCCAGAGGGTCAAATCTCTTTGCAGCTTCACGTGCCAGAGCGCTTTGCACAGGTTGTGCAAGGAATTTACAGGTCGAGCTTTCCGGAAAGTGGACACCTGGACATTTTTAAAGCTCTGGGGGTTAAAACTATTGTGTAAGTCTATCGGGTAATTTTTCAATGTCTATCCGCTAACAATCTTCTCAGACGATTCGTCGACGAAGAATACAGCCCACCCGTGAAGGCCTTCATGCTCACGAATAACGTCCGCGCCTTGTTGATCCCCATCATCCCGAACAAGGATGTCTGCGTCAAGACAACCGATCAGACTGTAAATAAAGTCATGAATGTACTCATGGATCGTAACAATCAGCCTTTGGTTCTCCACTGTAACCAAGGCAAGGTAAGCTTTCATTTTACAACACTTCTGGCATCAGTTTCATATCTGACGTTCCTCACTAGCATCGGACCGGCTCCATGGCAGGCTGTCTCAGAAAGCTACAGGGATGGAGCCACCCTGAGATTGTTGAGGAGGACCGCTCATTCGCAGGACTAAAGTCTCGAATTCTTGACGAAATGTTTATCGAGGCGTACAAGCCCGGCCGTGGAATTCAGAAGACTGCCAAGCGCTTGAACGTCAAGCGCTGGGCCAGAGTCCCCGATCAACTGTCCGAAGATGCTGCTATCGAGCGTCCTGTGCTTCCATTGCAGTGAGCCCGAGGCTCTATCTCCTTATGTCAACGTGAAGTCAGAGTTGGGCGCATATGGACCTTGCCAGGGACTTTCGGTTGCTGTTAGTGTTGATTTAGATTCATGGCATGCAAGGCAGTAGATATGTTGAGAGCGGAGTCAGTTTACAGCAGAGGATTCCCAGGGGCCATATTTGTCGTGTTTTCTTGTTAATTCGTTACAGCCTATGTCAATCTCAGGGTCGTGGTCTGTATCGATCTGCATTTATGGCGTGTACGGCATACTCAAGATGTGTTTCAATATCACATTCCATGATTTGGATCTCTCAATTCGTAGTCACAGGTCCTAGAAGCTACGGAAAGTGGTAAAGTTGGATTTCTTTGAATAGTAGAATCAACGTTGTAATCATATATGAGAATGTAGCCTATGCACAAGCATAACGCAGGCCATCATGACGTATAGAGTCTAAGACAAGTCCATTTCCTCAAAAGACACCCCCGCATCATAGACCTCATCCATCAAAATCTCATCTGAAAGGAGAATATCAAGATCATCCAGATTACAAGGCAGGCATTCGGAGGGCTGGGGAAAGCTCTCAATGGATGTCTGAGTTGTTTGGGTCATTTGAGCTGTCTGGGTTGGATCATGAAGGTCCCCAAAACTAAGCATACTGCTGCCTTCAGAGAGCAGCTCTTCCAATGCCCGAGACGTATTCAATATGGGAGGCAGGTTGGTATCATTGTCCAGACCCAGCATCTCGCTATCTGGGTCCAATTCTTTCTCTGGGGGTTTCGGCAGAATAATATCGTCGTCTGTAGGGATGGATGACTTTCCTGGTAGGCAATCCAACTCGAAGAATGATCCGGATCTTTTGGAGGCTTTGACCTTGGAGAGCCCATGCTGCGCAATGCCCCATAACGATGACTTTATTGTGGACTCCAAGCTTTGTGTAAGTGTATTTTCTTGTGTGTCTTGACGCGAGGTGCGTGATGTCAAGAATCCTTCTGGGTCGGTGGACTCCCTCAATGTAGCAGACAGTTTGCTCTGGATGAGAGGGTGGCTGCTATTTTCGAGCATCGACATGAGCGACCTGCTGATTGTGGAAAGCGACGCAGCCCGTTGTTTCATTGCCTAGGCATAATTTAGTGGCCATCTTCTCTTTCATGCGCGCTGGTACTCACTTCTCGGTATTCAGGATTAAAAACTGCAGGTGCAAGTACGGACAGATTTTGAAGTTTGTTTTTACCAACCACCTTGATGTGATGGTTTCTGATAAGGCCGGGGAGAATCAACTTCTGGAGGCCAAAGTCGAATAATTCCAAGAATTGTAAATAAATTTGCTCAATCGTCTCCATTATAGTTTTTTGCCCTGCGGGCTCAATATAGGTGCTCCTACCCACGTTGAAAGGCCGGTCGAATGAGAGAGCCGAGTCTTCCATGGTAGACAAAACAAAACTCGCGACTGCGAATTTTCCAGTCGAATGAGTAAATTGCATCGAGGTAAATTCATATGGAAGCCCGGTCTCATCTTCATGTTTGTGTCTCAATGTTTCCACGATTTGCGCCTCTTGTTGCACGCCGTTGCAGTATGCATATTGCAGATGTAGGTCAATGGATGCCAGGCACGCTGTCGGGACATCGGAAGGAACGTGGGCTTCCGGCGGATTCTGCAAGATCGGAGGGAGTCTTCCGGTATCGACAGGGGCTAGTAGTGAGTCTCTTCGGCAAAGGCCAAATTCAAGGCGATGGGTTCCTGGGGCTGTGGAGATCTCAACTTTGGTGTGATTTTTGTGGATAATGTCGAATCCCAGATCGGTCCAAACCTGCATGCGATTGCTGTGAGACTACCACATCTTCCCAGAGCTGTCATATTATTCTTAACATACCTTTGAGTTGCAAAGCTCTTCCTCCAGAGTTGCAGCGAATGTGGGCCCTGCGGCCTCAGTCGCAGGGTCAACAACGACAAAGATGCGTAGCTTAAGCTCTGGAGCCTCTGTAATCCACAATGCCTTAAGATCTTCCCAGTGGCTGAATTTGATGCTTGAGCTTGAACTTGCTCCAATTGCGACTTGAGTGAAGTTGGCTGTTGCGCTGAATCGTAGTTGTAGAAGTGAGCCCGTGGCTTGGAGCAGAGCGTGCCCTAAGTCAATTGGCCGGGTCATGTTGACAAGGGGATTGCATCGGATCCAGTCTCTTCAAGATCCAATGGATTTCCCAATCAAATGAAGAGATGACAAGAGTGATTGATCAGATTGAGGGCACAGAGGAACTGCAGGATTGATGGATTGTTCTAGTTCCAAGTTCCAAATGGGCCTGAGGCACCACAAAGCACATGACGCTGGAGACATACATAAGAGAGCTTGGGATAGATATTGTCCCTTTCTGAAGTATGTCTAAATTAGAATTGTCTATCACATTAAACGAGGGCTCAATAGACATCGCTTTGTAAACTCTCTTTAAGTCAAAGTCCGCTATCATCTTCAGTGCTGGAGCTCTGTGAACTGTGAATCCACCGTTGTCTTGGCACCAGTTATATTTAACACATGAACTATTTCCTTGTCTCGTCCCTCATTATGACCACAAAGCTCCCTAGAGGGGGTATTTATCTATCAATTCATCTTTTCAATTAAACCCTAAACCCTTTACCGCCCCAGAACTTCTGCTCGATGATCTCATCCTGCGTAATTCGCCTCCACAGCACGAGCCGGTGGAAATCGTCGCGTGGAGCGGCGATCAACAAAGAGCTCTTATCGATAAGCATCACGTGCAACCCCCATACGTTGGCCTCAAGAACATCCGGATTCATTCATCTTGAGCTTCAAGGTCAACGATGCCCGGAGATGAAGGAGACAATGACCTCCTGACTGGCCGGAATGGCCAGCATGAGCATGAATCTCAGTCTCTACTATCCTCTCCCACAGAAGACGAAGATGATCTCATAGTTCATTCCGCCTCGACCGGCTCACCCCCAGTGCCTGCAAGCAGCGCCCGATCAGATACGCAGCGCCAATCCTCACTATCACATCCCACTCCTGATGGACAGCGTCGCGCACCTCGTACAACAAACAGAGTCCATTTTGACTTGGAGGAGGAAGATGAGGACGACGATCACTATTCGAATGGGCGAGCCGGCAGCTCCGACAGCGATGCGCCATGGTTAGACGACGAAGACTACGAGCTCGGCGAACAAGGCAGGTCGAGGGTACGGAACACAGGGCAGACAGTCCCCCTGCTCACCAATATCGAGGCCCCGAGTGTGACACTCGCTACATCGGACGACTTCTTCCCCGAGGAACATCTGGAGAGCGCGCGCCCGAGGAGTGGCATGAAGATGGCGTTCATGAACATGGCAAACAGTATTATTGGGGCAGGAATCATTGGGCAGCCCTATGCACTTCGCCAAGCCGGTATGACCATGGGCATATTGCTGTTAACGGCATTGACTGTGACGGTGGACTGGACGATCCGCCTGATCGTCGTCAACTCCAAAATGAGTGGGGCGGACTCTTTCCAAGCTACTATGCAGTATTGCTTTGGAAGAAGCGGCCTCATAGCAATTTCCATCGCGCAATGGGCCTTTGCATTCGGCGGTATGGTTGCCTTTTGTATCATCGTCGGCGATACGATTCCGCATGTACTGGGCGCGCTGTTCCCCTCCCTTCGAGAAATGTCCTTCCTTTGGCTGCTTACTGATCGTCGGGCTGTCATTGTCATCTTCGTTCTCGGTGTCTCTTATCCACTCTCGCTTTACAGAGATATTGCTAAGGTGAGATTGTCTCCTCTTATTATATGAAAACCCAATGCTTACGAATTCGTAGTTGGCCAAAGCGTCTGCATTGGCGCTGGTCAGCATGATAGTAATCGTGGTGACGGTCATCACGCAGGGCTTCCGTGTCCCGGCAGACTCGCGTGGGGAGATCAAGAGTCACCTTATCTTCAACTCAGGGTTCTTCCAAGCCGTGGGTGTGATATCCTTTGGTATGTCACTTGGTTTGAAAACTTGCATTGATCATTTGCTAATATGGAGTCCTCTACAGCATTTGTTTGTCGTATGTTGTCCGTAACCCTTGGGGAAAACTGAGTACTGACTCTCTTGCCAGACCATAACAGTCTTCTGATCTACGGGTCATTGAAGAAACCAACACTCGATCGCTTTGCAACAGTGACCCATTACTCTACCGGAGTATCTCTGGTCATGTGTCTAGCCATGGGTATTGCAGGCTTCCTCTCCTTTGGCTCGAAAACACAAGGAAACGTGCTCAACAATTTCCCGTCGGATAATATCTTGGTCAACATTGCCCGATTGTAAGACACCGACCGTAGTATTTGCTTGCCCGTGTTTTCCAATGCTGACATACACCAGTTGTTTTGGATTGAACATGCTGACTACCCTTCCGCTCGAGGCCTTCGTCTGTCGCTCCGTGATGACAACCTACTACTTCCCCGATGAGCCATACAACCCCCACCGGCATCTGATCTTTACGACGGCCCTCGTTCTGACCTCGATGGCGTTGGCATTGATAACCTGTGATCTTGGCAGTGTTTTCGAGCTGATTGGAGCAACCAGCGCAGCGGCTCTGGCATACATTTTCCCTCCCCTTTGCTACATCAAGCTCAGCAGTGCATCGCGGCGGGAGAAGATACCGGCTTATGTATGTGTTGGGTTTGGACTTGTAGTCATGGGCGTCAGTGTCGTCCAGGCGGTTGCCAAGATCATTCGAAGTAGGTTCCCTACGTCCTTCATGGAAGGTATTCCATGATTATCGGCACAAGCTAATCTTCTTTGTCTAGATGATGGCGAAGGTCGCTCCTGCAGTGCTTCCTAGTGCCACTTTTTACTGCTGTCGTTTAGCGTTTATCTATAGAATCCATCTTTTTTTTCCGCTGGCTGCATCACTTTGTACATACATTGCCCCAGTTACAAAGAGAGTCTATATTTCAAGATGACGCTTTTTCTAGATTCTTCCTCTGCCGAATTCGTTTCGTGTCACTATCTACCGGGATAATTGTTTTTACAAGACAATAGAGAAAGTCCTCCTGCGCCAGAGGTACAACCCCGTGCGTAGTGACTTTCTCAAACGGGAAGCTACCACCAACGCCTGTTATGACTGCTGCGAGTTTGGCAATCACAAACACGTCTGGCTCGCGTTGTTTTGTTTATCCTCCATCCTTCTCTCACCTTCTTTTCTCGACCTTCTCCCTCTACTCCCTTTTTCCAACCTCAATCGCTTCGTATCACTCTCAGTCGCTGTTCCAACGACTGCCCATTGATCTTCTCCTAGCGCCCAGATACCAAGAAACCTCGACTTGCTCCGTTGGTGGAATCCTGGCTATCTGCCGGTGAGGGCCTCACGCGGAGCTTGTCCCTCCATCGACACCCCTCCTGGTCTCCATCACATTCTCTGTGCTCAATTTTCCTTTTTCCCTACATCTGCTCCGACTCACTCACTCACCATGGCTCCCGAGCCTAAACCCGCCGAGGCAGACCGCCTCAACGCATTGCAAATGGTGAGAGCATCCCACCCAGCATTTGATATTTCCAGTCCTCCTGGCCTGGCATGGACTCGCTGAGAACTGACTTGATTGTACTGCCTTCATAGGCCGATCTGGGCACCGCTCGCCGTGAACATATATCGACTGCGGATGACACTCGGCGACGTGTTCAGGCTGACATGGAAACCATCGAAATGCGCCGGCCCTCGAACATTGCTGGTTCGGTTGAGAACCAGCGAGCTGAACGGAACAGGGGCTCCTTGGACGCGTGGACAAGTATGTTTCACGATGAAAATCCCTTTTTCAGCAAAGAGCACTGACTAAGGGAATTTTCTAGGCTTCCATACGACTGTGACCGACACGGGCACTAGGGAGCAGCTAGACGATCTGATGCAAGGCCAGACTCACCGTGCCCAGCTTAGTGCAACGCAGACAGCGCTACGTGAATCTGAACTTACCCGACAACGTGTAGGTGGGCACGCACGGGCAAGATCCGTTAGCCATGTATCAAGCAACCACCCATACCCCAGACCATCCTCTGGCCGTGGTGGTGGTATCATCGGCACCAGATCGCGCCACCAGATTTCCCCCAGTCGGTAAGAATAGGAATCCCTCCCATGAAAACAAGCATTGCTAAACCAGATACAAGGAATGCTACCCATGTTGGTGGGTATAGCCGCACTTTTGATGACTTCCCCACCAGGCAAGACCCTGCGCTTGACATCAACAACCCCGGAGAGCCAAGCTCTCGTCCCTTCCGAGGACAGGCTGTTCATCGTGGCCCCGGCAATAGAGTCAGCCATGCCAGCTTCAGGGCTAGAGTGCCGGAAACCAGGCCGAGAAGATCCCAACCGATGTGAGTGAACACTGATAGGAACCAGCAGTGTCCATTATGTCTGTAAACTGACTTTTTGCTCACCCAGTGAGGATTATGCTGCGCGACTGGCTCCCCCTGACGATTTCATGGCCTCAATCAGGGCACCGTCTAGCCCATCTACAGGCTCGGCAACGACACCGACACGCCAGCCTCAAAGGGCTATCACAATTCCAAAGACTCTGATGGCTCCAAAGACAGCGACGGCTCCAAAACCTGCCATGACTTCAAAGCGGGGCATCACTGCAAATCCAGCCCCGAGTCCAAAGCCTGTTGCGAGATCGGCACTTGATGATTCGATTTATGCAATTTCGGCATCTTCCACTCCAGCTGGAAGTGCCACGAAGAATAGGTCGGGATCTCAGAGTTCTGCTCGTCGTATTGTGCCTTTTGAGAAGACTGCTGCTTTCAGCAGCCGTGAAAAGGCAGCTCGTTCCAAGACTGCTGGTGAGCAACAGGAAGAGAGCAAGGGCAAGAAAAAAGCCCCGGTTCTTTTGGAATTTGACCAGGATGCTCAAGAGAGCGTTCAGGTTCAGCTCCGCAACTTGTTGCTTAGCCCGGACATGGTGAAAGATCTCACGGGAATCACTTTTCCCACAGGTGACGAATCTGCGTCCGGAGAACGGAGGTCTCAGTTGCAAGGTTCGAATTACCCCAATCCCAAACTATTTCAGATACTTATCTAACAAAAAAACAGAATATTTCGTCGAAGAAATCTTGCAGATGATCGAGAACTGTTCTGAACGAATGCAGGAACGCGCAGGGCCACACGGTCAACCCACGGATCCTTTACAAGTACTAACAGAGTTCAAGGATCTGGACCGCAATGCCATCTCAAGAAGAGTTGCTGAACGTTTAAGTAACCAGGAAATGGCCTTGGAACCCCTAAGACAAGGCCAAGAAGAGATGCAACTTCTCGAGATGGCCACGCCTCCGCTCCCTTCTGCAATGAGCCAGGACGAGCGGCCCCCGTTGCCAATGGCAGGGCCAAGTACCCCCAGGCCAAAGCAGGTGCAGAACATTGAAATGCCAAAGACTGATGGCACATCTGCAAAGCGTGAGACAGATCAGGTCAGCAAAACTGGTAGCTTTGATAACTACCGCACTCCACAGCGAAGTGCTTCTGCCAGTGCCACTGACTCCTCCGACGAGAAGAAACAGCGCAGAATCGATGCGTCACTCCTCTCACCCAGGAAGACGGCTCTTGCTTCCGACATACCGGGCATGCAGTTTGAATCTCTACGACTTTCTGAGCCTAGAGCGCCTCAGAACCCCTCGAAAGAGCCCATGTCGCTCATTGATATGGATGATGACCTGACCCCAACGAAGGAAGCCATCGTAAAGACTACCCCCAAGCCAATCCTCGGGTTGATGGAGGGTTCTATCTTTGCGGCTCCTATGGACAAGGTAAAGGTATTCGGCGTTCGGCCCCCCCTCCCCATCGCTTGCATACACAGCCCTGGGGCTTTGCTTGAATTCCCCACCCCAAACGACGGCTTCGCATGCACTCAAAACATATTGAATGATACAGCTGACGATTTCGATTTCCAGGCCGATACCACATCTGAGGAAAACTCAGCCTTGGCCATTTCCAAGGCTCCGCGGGTTGCTCCAGGGCTTGGCCCAGTGGTGGCCAGGGCTCAGCGGCCTACGTTGATTCAAAGTAGCTCCAACACTTTAAACGAGAGCTCCGCAAAGGGATCGTCGTCATCAACGGGACCCAGGTCGTCACAACAGCCGCCTGAGAAGCAATCTCGGGCTATTTCTGGGGGTATGGAAACCAGCATCTGGGCTCATACTGACAAAGGACCTTCAAACCTTGACCCAAAGGTAACAAAGCCATCATCGTCGTTATTATTATTATTATTATTTCAATGCAGAGACTAACAAAGCGATAGGTGCAAACCCCACCACAACAGCGTCCTCGAGCAGGAGTGAGCTCTTCGCGCCAATCCAGCATGCAGTCCACTAGTACGGAGGATACAACAACTCCCAAGATCACATTTTTGGGCCCAGCTCCCTACATGCCTAAGCGCAAGTGAGCTGAAGTCCTGAGGAAGAATTACGAGTTTGATGTGTAATTGATAGAGAATGTAGCGATATCTGTTTTAAGAATTCTTGTTCCGAAGTCATAGCACGTAGTGCCCCACTCTTAGGCTGAATCTCACTACGTATTTTGCAACCTGTTATCATCAAGTCTGTCTAGTCTCCCTCCAGGTCTGCTTTTTGCCATGTCCTAATTAATATCTCAGCACCTTGTCCTTGAACCGCCTCTCTGGGAGATCGTATCCGAGTCGAGGCGGCATGAAATTGAGCAAGAAGAAACATAGATTGGCCGTGAAGATACGTAAGTCAATAAACACATATTATCTTCTACATGGCTCTTTTGGTACGAGAATTCTATTCAGCAATCTTGAAGATCAGTATTCATTCAACTGCCGAAGGAACCCCATTGCGTTGTGTGATGTTGCTTATTTTTGCACTTTTCCATATCCCACTTACGCAAATCTTCTGACTGCTTACCTGCGAATCATTTTTACACTGTGCATTTCTGGTCATTAGGTGTCTCCAGTCCATCTAAGACTATTTAAACACGGAGGCGTAAACTAGCAGGATTTGGTTGCCCTATAGGAGGACTCTCATATAGTTAGTGACTATTGGATATATTTTGTATTATTTATCTTCGTAAATACCACTGATTAGAGGTATTAATTTCCTGTTAGTTGACGGGATATTATCATAGGGTTGTTTGTGTTCTCCGGCGGGGGACTCGGGGGTAGAAAAGTGGTAGATTTTGAGGCTAGGTTCATTATTGCAAAATTGAGTTCCATAATCAAGAAATGGGATAATAACTCAGCTGGGAGAGTGCACGACTGAAGAACAACTTCAGTTTCTGCTATCGTGAAGTCGCCAGTTCGATCCTGGCTTGTCCCATTCTTTTTTGCTATGCAATCTTTTTTACCACGTTAGTGGGGCCGTCGCCGTTTAATCTTAGCTTAGCTAAAGAGGTTATTAACTAGGGAAGAGCATTATGGATTGACTTTAGTAGTGCTTTATATTTTTTGGGTAATTACGGTATGTACACATAAGCTATTAGTTAAGAGTTAATTAACTAATACCATAAACTTAAGGATAGTTAGTTAGAATACAATAAGGCTTATTAAACTCATAACTCTGCCCGAGTATTAGTTAGACGGTCTCCACACGGGTCACCTAAACTAGCATAGTTTAGAAGAATTAGCTAGACTTAGGTCTATATCCTATACATCTTGATTTCGTTCGAAAAAAGTAAGATATCTAACTATAACGACAACCAACATTATTTAAGAAAAGCCAGGGTAGTAAAAACTTAAGGCCCATCCATTATTATCTTGGTTAGGGAACCGGATCACCGCCACGGCCAAAAACAGAATGCAGAGAAAAAAGAAAATGGGACAAGCCAGGATCGAACTGGCGACTTCACGATAGCAGAAACTGAAGTTGTTCTTCAGTCGTGCACTCTCCCAGCTGAGTTATTATCCCATTTCTTGTTTTTCGAGCCAAACTATGGATATATCATGGCTTTCGCTTAATTCTTATTATCATCACACCGGAACTGCCAATTTGTAGGATCGTATATTCTAATCGTGGATATAACCATTTAAACTTATTTTTATTTCAGTTTGTAGGATTTGAAACTATCCAAGAGGCTAGAATATGTGTTGAAATTAATTGCAATCGAGTAATTATGTGCTTCTTCTCTACAGATGCTGCTGCATGGTCTTCAAATGCGGAAATATATTTTTGCGTACGCGTAAATCCAAGAGTATGAACCTGGAAGCATGCTTTCCATCAACCACCTGTATACATCTGAGGTATCTACCTCATCCATTAGAAACATCTACACCTGGAACAGATATACATAATAAGTACATGAAACTTGATGAATAACATTGTTGCATTGCATCAAAATTCTAGAGAGTTGTGTGTCACAGTCCGGGGCGGTTGGAGCAATGAAGGGCAGCGAGGCTAAGGTATACCCTTCAAGAAATTGCATTCGGCACAAAGAGAAAAGCGGATGCGACTTGCAAGATATTAAAACGCTTCTAAAGCTTCTCTAAACTGGTAACTAGCGAAGGCAAAATGAGCCCTGTACAAGAGCCGAAGCTGATATGTTCGGGATCGCTACTGTCACCAGCATACCCATGGAACTCAATACAATCACCATCATGCAGCCAGCCCATCTCAAGTGTACTGCCAGTGTCGTTGTTAAAGATTTGATATGGCTCCATACCATTTTTGGTTATTTCGAGCAAACAGCCAAGCGTATCCACAGTCTCACCAGATACTGTGCCGGTAGCAATAAGATCCCCGGTCTGCAGCGGGCACCCTCCTGCGGTATGATGCGCGATCATTTGGGGAAAGGAGAAGATCACATTCTTGAAATTGCATTTCGATAGCTGGAAATCCTGAGAGCCCCCTAAGAAAATGGTGTCAGAGATTTACAATTTCCGGTTGAAAAGCAGCTTACTCTTAATAGTGACATCCACCACGATGTCATGAACGCTATTTGAGGACCTTTCCACGAGATATTTGGGTAATTCGGATCCCTGGAAAATTTTTAGTTTGTGCTAGAGAAAATCTGCGTCTTTCAAGAGAAACCTACCGTAGATATCGGCTTCGTCTTGTAGGGAATCAAAGCATCAGGCTGTATGACCCAAGGGCTGATGGTGGTGCCAAAATTCTTAGCATTGAAGGGCCCCAAAGGGAAGGCTTCCCGTTGCTGTATATCACGGCTCGACCAATCATTGAGGATTACATAGCCGAATATATGCTCTTCAGCAGCCTCTACACCAATAGGTTCTCCGAGGGTATTGGGCTTCGAGATGAATGCCGCAAATTCAACCTCGAAATCCATCTTTCTCGTCGGGCCGAAGAATACCTGGCCGTCCAAATTAAACTGGCCGACTGGTCGTCTTACTGGTGTACCAGAAATGACAACAGATGATGCCCTCCCATGGTAACCTATTGGCTGCTCCGTATAGCTGGCGGCGAGTGTAGCATCCCCCCTGAACAATTTGTTGCACTATTGTTGGCTATGTTAGTAAGAATTGCTTAAGGATCCCAGGAAATCCTCCAGAACGAACGTTTCGTGCATGATTTATTCCAACAAAGAAATCAGTGTAGTCTCCAACCCGCATTGGTAGGTGCATCGTCGCCGAAGCTCGAAGAACGAGCAGGGATTGACGTCGTTGAGGGTGGTCCCTCAGCAAACTTCCATATCGGGTGTCCGAAATCAGTAGTTCTTGGAGGAACTTGCGTATTGTGCGATGCCTGCTCCGGCCGAGGGCTGCGTAGTCGTTCAGAGTGGCGAAGTCGACTTGAGACCAGTCAATGTTCAAATGGGCGAGCAAACCTTCCATTACGAAGGACTTGAAATCCAACACGTATTTCCCAATGGCCACGCCGATCCTAGGGGACAGTAGCTCAGTGGAAAAAATACCCAGAGGGAGGTTAGATAGAGAGAAGCCAGATGGCTCTGAATCTACCCATGATTCCATCTTAGGAACAGCGATGAGAATATCCACCTGTCAAGTGAAATCAATGTGATTGCTGAGCTGGCTAGAGAGCACAAAAACTATATAATACATGGGCGCAGGTGAATCTCGATTAAACCAAGGACACTATGGTGATGAGGTCACTCTTCAGCTAAGTAGATCTCCCAATAGAATCTCATTGAATGCTCACAGAACAACATTCCGAGATGTAGTAGTACTCCGATTCCCGAAAGCGCCCAATTTTCCAACACTCGGGAAATTGTGGCTCATTTACCGGCGCGATCGGGATAGGTGTCGGTATATCCAACCCTATTGCCCATAATTTGATTAAAGCCACGCACCTAGCACTTCCTGATTTATCAGTCGCACCGCTTCTTGCTGCCAACAGTGGACATACTTGGCATTCCC
Source organism: Penicillium cataractarum (assembly GCF_028827025.1). Taxonomy (NCBI): domain Eukaryota; kingdom Fungi; phylum Ascomycota; class Eurotiomycetes; order Eurotiales; family Aspergillaceae; genus Penicillium; species Penicillium cataractarum. The sequence continues at coordinate 1,107,869 of NW_026622743.1, read as the reverse complement.
TCTATCTCTCCCATCTTACATTATGGATTCAATGATCATTGAGCGAGATGTGCCTATTGTTTCTGATGATGTGACTTTGCGCGCTGATGTTTTCCGGCCCCGTGATAAGGAGCATGTGCCCGTTATCATGACTTTAGGTCCATATGGAAAGGGCGTTGAGTACAAGGATGGTTACGCTTCGCAATGGGACTGGTTAGTAACTACCCATCCTGATATCTTGCCTGGATCGACCCGGTCTTTCATGACCTGGGAAACGGTTGATCCCGAAACCTGGGTCCCTTGGGGCTATGCTGTCGTGCGGGTTGACTCGAGGGGAAGTGGTAGATCTCCAGGATATCTGGATATCTTATCCGCGCGAGAGGCCCATGACTACTATAATGCGATTGAGTGGGCTGGCTCACAGCCCTGGAGCAATGGAAAGGTCGGTCTAAACGGAATCTCCTATTATGCTATCACCCAGTGGACGGTGGCTACTCTCAAGTATGTTATCCCAAAGCCTTATCGACTCTATTTTGGCCATCCGAACTTTCTCCTGTCCCGGTGCCTTGCATTAACCTATCTAGTCCCCCCATCTTGCCGCGATGATACCGTGGGAGGGCGCAGGTAACTTCTATCGTGACCTTGCTCGTCATGGCGGAATCTTCTGCAATGGGTTTCTGGAAACCTGGTATCCTCGCCAAGTCTTGACTCTGCAACATGGAAATCCCGATGGTCCAAAGGATCCCTGGCTCAATGCTAGCTCTACTGGGGCAGATTCTAAGCTCTTAACCCGGGAACAGCTGGTGGAAAATCGACTGGACATCGTCAAAAGCATCCTTGAGCACCCACTGGAGGACGAGTTCTACCAAGGGCGATCCCCCGATTGGGAGAAGGTCACTGTGCCTTTCCTTAGTGCAGCCAACTTGGCTGGGTTCGGATTGCATCCACGCGGCAATTACGAGGCGTTCATGTGCGCTGCCTCCAAACACAAATGGTTGGAATGCCACCCTGGTCGGCATGAAGAATGGTTTTACCTTCAACAGGGCATAGATATCCAGAAACGGTTTCTGGATTATTTCCTGAAAGGTGAAGAGAATGGATGTATTGACGAGTCTCCTGTCATGCTTCGACTGCGTCGACCCTTTGAGGAGGATCGTTTTGAATTGCGAAAAGAAGAAGCCTGGCCGCTCCCTCGAACTCAATGGACCGATATTTTTCTCGTGGCCACCCAGAGTGACGAAGGTCTTTCCTGGGATGCACCGGAGTCTACTGCCTCGAGCTCGTTCGATGCACTTGGTACACCTCTCAACTTTGTCTCGGCGCCTCTCGAAAAGGAAACGGAAATAACGGGCCCCCTGGCAGCGAAGATATTTGCTTCTTCCTCGACAGTCGACATGGATTTGTTCGTCACCCTACAAGCATTTTCCCCCGAGGGACGAGAAGTTGACTTTCGTGGCACGGTTGACCCTCGTACACCATTGGCCCAAGGCTGGCTCCGAGCCTCCCATCGAGCCTTGGATGCAGAGCGGAGTCTTCCATACCGGCCGTATCATACACATAAAGAACTCTTGCCTCTTCAGCCAGGAGAAATATGCGAGCTGGATATCGAGATATGGCCAACAAGCGTGATTCTCCCGGCCGGGTTTCGCTTGTCTCTACAGATAAGTGGCAAAGACTTTGAGCGAGACGTTTCTAGTCTCCACTCTGCGCCACGATGGCTTCGCGGGTCCGGTCCTTGGCTGCACACCCATTCAGAAGATCGACCGATCGAAGTCTTCGGTGGGAAAACAACAATCTACACGGGAGGAAATACAAGCTCACGGCTTCTACTCCCAGTTGTACCCCAAGAATAGTCGTTCTTTCCAATCTAACTTTCGGATTCCGGCCGAGGTCCAAACGTACATACAACTTCCTTTAAAACATAAAAATATCCTGATAAATATGTCGTAAAAGTGCAATTACTCGATTTGGAACAGCTGAAAACTAATCACCGGAAAATGGGCTTAGCGCGACCCACTCAAATGTCGATGTGGGCCATTCGAATGTCGATGTCAGCTACAGTATGTAACTAACTAGTTAGTTACTTGGCTTTCAAATGGGGCCGGTTTGGGGGCGGTGGGTGATAATCGTTGAGAACGCAACTTCGGCAAAAATTAAAAGAAAACCCTGCCAGCACTCAGCAGAGCATTTTCCGACCATCGACCACCCTACACAAATTGGAGAATAATCCATCGGGGAATCAGATGGTGTTGTTTGTCTGAGCCGAGGCAACCGTTGTAAGCCAGTTCAGTACGAAATACAAATATTTGTCTAACAGAATCTTTGTTTACAGCTAGGAATATTTCCACCCACGGCTTCTCATAGGCCTTAAATTGAGAAAGAAATACTAAAGAAGGGTCTAAGATATGGCATACTTCACTTTTGGAGGACGTCGCTTCTTCTTGAAGACTTTGGCGGTAGGAAGTTCTCAGGATCTTTACGAAGCAGAACAGCTCCTAGGCTCGAAATGGATAATTGGCTAACGGGAGTTCTGAATCAAGGTGGCAATTCTCCTCGCAGTAAGCCAGCCATATATAGCAAGTCGGTTATGGACTTTCTCGGTCATCGGCGCAAACCATCCCTCTCGCCTTTCGGAGGTACACGCTTTCTCCGAGTACGAAATCAAATACCAGCATGAACTTAAGAACTGCGAAGATGCAACCATAATCGAAGGGAAAGGTGCCGCACTCTTGAGCTGTGACCGAGGCCGCGATTATTGGAACACAGTTATGGGAACCTCTACAGAAAACAAGTCTGCAGTTCCTGCTGGGGCTCTCTACCTATATCGCTACAACGAGCACACGTATCCCAACACACACGGCCTCTTTCAGATCAAGTTCTCGGATTTTCCCGAAGAGTCCAAGTTTCATCCGCTTGGAATCGAATATCATGAGTCAGGATCGACTCTCATAGTTGCAAACCATCACTTTGACGGGCCCCGACTCGAGGTTTTCACTCTCGATATTATTTCCAACCAGCCAGTGGCTCGGCATTTGCGAACGATCATTCATCCGCTGATTACAACGCCAAATTCAATCAGTGCCATCAATGCCCAAGAGTTCTTTGTCAGCAACGATCATTTCTTCAAGGTACAGAAGAATCCCATCTTGGCTAAAATCGAGACCTACGGTGGCCTTCCATTGGGGAATATCGTTCACATGCGCTTGGATGACTCGTCTGTATCTGGCAAAGTCGTCTCCAGGGTCCCATATCCTAATGGCATCGCGCTCTTGAATGAATCAACACTTGCGGTGGCAGCAACAAGCTCTGCTCATGTGAGACTCTATAACATCAGCTCGGACAAAACACTTGTCTTAGCCGAAACGATCAAGGTTCCTTTCATGCCGGACAACGTATCAGCGGACCAGAAGGGGAAGCTGCTAATCAGTGGGCATCCTCATCCACCAAGCCTAGAGGGAATGGTGAAAAGACGGACAAAATGCTTGAAGGACCAGCCAATAGATTCAAGTGTGTGCGATGCCATGAAAGTTCCGAGTTGGACTATGGAGTGGGGGCCGGAAGAAGGGATTAGAACTCTCTATCAAACCGCCGGTGAATTTGGATCCAGTTCAACGGCTGTAAGGGATAACGAGTACGGGCTGAGCTTGATAACTGGGCTTTATGAAAGGGGAATCATTGTTGCGAGAGAAAAGCAATAGGGGATATTTCGAAAGAAGTTGACGGAGTTTTCCCCCTCGGGTGTGGAAATATCCTTCCAGAAATTCCCTGCTGGTCTTTTCAGGCCTTCCGTTTGTTTTTGCTAGACTTATATAGACATCTCCTAGAGTCCTTCTCCCCTTCTGCTTCCAGTTAGTCGAACGAAGGTTTTCCCCTGCTTGCGCTGTTTCCTGCTTCCTTGCACTTGGAGTTCGCACGCCATTGTATTAAGAAAACAAAAACCTAAACAACATCGGCACAATTTTGATAATTACGCAAGGATGGAAAACAAAAAAGGCAGAACGTGACACTGATTTAACACACTACTTGTATAGCTGACTGACCCAACCGATTAATTGTCAATACAGTTCCCAGAAGAGGAAGCAAAGCATTGTAGGTAATACTGATTCCCCGGCGAGATCATGCGTGGATCAACCCTCCAGTTTATCCTGTATCCACGTTCGGGATAGATCAAGCCATTTGTGAAGATGCCCCATCGCACAGTGATCATCATTCGGGTAGATGTACAACTCCGAATGCGGCGCCCAAGCAGCAAGGTCGACAGTATCTTGAGTTGAGACAAGCGTGTCATTGTCACCGTTGATGGCAAGGACTGGACAATGAATACCCTCGATGTCGCGTCTCTTTGGCGATAAGTCCTGGAGAGCGGCTTTAAGGTCACGAACACTATTTGCCCCGAGGACCTGGTGGAATGCTGTCACAACTATTTCGGGCATGCCAAATGAAGCTGTCGGTTTCAGTGACCGACCCAACGGAGCTCCGCTCGCAACAACAGCTTTGATGCGCTTATCTGCGATGGCCATTCGTGTGGCACAGTTGCCACCGAAGCTAATGCCGATCATCCCGAGCCGTGACGCATCTACAGAAGGGTGCGATTGCAAGTAGGTAAAAACATCTGAGTAAATGCTCTCAGACGTAGCCTTACGCATAGGCTTCTTGTAGGCATACGTGCCGGGCATCTCCATGAAGAAAAAACAGCTCGATATAGAAGATTGGGACCTTAGCGCACTGCTCAAAGTCTCAACGTTGGTGCCCTCAAGGCCATTCGAGATTAGAATTCCCGGGAGCTTCACAGCAGTGACGCCTGATTTTGGTGCTGGTAAAAGTGCATACAACTTGACATCTTCGCCGTTTGTCTGGACTGTATGTCGCTCCACTATCACATCGATTGTCGGTGCAGTGGCGTCGAGGAGGATGTCGAAGAGTCTCTCGCATGTGCGGTATGCTCGGTCGCGCATCGGCGTTTGACCAGGCCATGCTGCAATGAAGAAGTAACCAACACTTTTGAGTAACGCTTCCACAGCGGCAAAGCTGCCCTGGTCTTCAGCTGCGACCACTGCACTCATCCTCCCCACATTGACTGTCATACCCGGTGGCGTCTGCGTGATAAGGGAGGCCCCTTTGCCGAGGAATAATAAGACTTCTGGGGATGGCGCCAGGGGTGCATTCTCGTCTAGCCAGGCCTGATTGAATTGCAGACCGGCTTTATTTAGCTCTTCCTTGAAGCACTCCAACTGCTCTGTCGCAAATTTGGTCCAATAATTCGCCCAGTATGTATCCTCGAACGACTTGCAACCATCCATCTGTCGAGAGAGAAGCTCCTCACCGAAGCCAGCGACGGCATTGAATCGTTTCACAGAAAGTAGGGGAAGAAATTTTCGCACACCGGTCCATTGTGCAACGAGGCTAGTAGATCTTGTGGTTGCCAGGAGGGTCACAAGAGCTTCGAACAACATGACGGCGATATGCTCGGAAATGAACAGGGTGCAGAATGGGTTTTGGTCCAAGTTAAAAAAAAGAAATAGTCACTCTTTCTGGCGTGTACCAAATAGTTGGCGTTACGTTTTTATCTTGAAGGTAGAACAGTGGTAGAAAAGGCTGAAGGTATTTCCCGATGATTTCCCGAACCTCAGAAGCTATCTCCTAGACTCATGCCGTGCTTGCTCATGGCTGTCACTCAGAAGACTGATAATAAATTCTTTACCGAGGCAATATCTAAATATGAAGAAGACCTCATGTGCCACCCTTAAAGTCTTTGATAATTACAATGACTCCCCCTGCCTTTAGAATCCAACACTCCGTGACACGCTCTGCACGGGAAATCAACCCCTTCCAGTCCTCTCACTATGCCTCGCGAAACAATTTTCATTCCCACCTCTGTGGGTCGAATTGAAGCATACGTCTATATCCCAAAACAAACGCGACAAATACTTCCCGTGGTAATCTTAGGATGCGGTGTGGGTGCAGTGAAAGCTGCTGGCTTACAAGCATTCGCTCAAGCCTTCTGCGACGAAGGATATGCCGCCATTGCCTTTGACTATCTTACCTTTGGTGGCAGCGAAGGCACACCGCGACATGTGGTCATCGTCTGGAATCAGTACCGTGATTTTCGAAATGTCGTCTCTTGGGCTCGCCAAGATCCCCGTTTTGACTCTTCGCGCATAGTCATTTGGGGCACGAGCTTCGCGGGCATGCATGTCACACGGCTCTTGTCGGAGGACCCAAACATTGTAGCGGGAATTGCCCAGTGTCCATGCGTTGACGCGGCGCTGGCCTCGCGAATGAAACCCTTCTTGTCGACCCTTCGATTGACATTTTGGGCCGTTTGTGATGGGATTGGTTCATTGTTCGGCGCAAACCCTATCTACCTACAGGCAGCCGATACGCGAAATGGACGAAATCTCTCTCTTATGGCAGGGCAAGACGTTGTTGAAGGCTGGGAACTTCTCCACAAGTACATTGGCGACAACGAGGGAGTCGACCCCTTCTACAACAAGATTGCTGCCCGTTCTTTGCTATCTTTCCCAATCAGTCGACCCGCAACTGCGGCCCATCTTATTGTTGCTCCGTACCTGATAGTTGTTCCAAAACATGATTCAGTTGCACCTAAGGAGGTTGCTAAACAAGTGGCCAAGGTATCAAAGCAAGGGGAGCTCCTGGAGGTGGAGGGCGGCCATTTCGATGTTTACCGGGGTGGCGTGGGGTATGAGAGAAACTTAAAGGGTCAGCTGGAATTTCTGAAACGAGTGGTACCGCTTTAAGAGTGTCCTATATTCATGATGTTGCTGATAGTTCTAGGGTATGTACTGAATTCATAAACAGAACTATGCTGGATATCTGTTGGGTCACACTAAGCTGGGGCCACCGTAAATGGCCGCTTCTACATGAAAGTAAATATTGCGAAGAGGAATTATGCTGGAAGAGAAGAGGCTCACAAAAAATGCTGGAGAATTGCGGTCCTCGTGCAGGCAGATGGGACGACTTTTGCCCAGGTTGTGTCAAAGTGCTATTTCCCTGTACATCTATCTCAACGGTGAATCAGGGAGTGCTGCATACTTTTGGTACATGGTAGCTTAAACAATAATGATAATCGTAGAAATAAGGTATGAAAAAACAGCATGCAATTCTGTCAAGAAAAGAAGAAGCTCTTCCCCTCGTTTACATAGAGGTAATGATTGAACCAATCAACTGCCTGAACGAAGGCTTGCTCCTTAGCAAACTTCCAGGACATGTTGCTCAGGTCTGTACGGACAGCAAACCCATGCGTCACACCCCCATATAGATTGATCTGCCAAGGTTGGCCATTCTTGATCAAGATATCCTCAGATTCATGTCGGAGCTGAGTCGTGAAGATCTCGTCGATTTCTGCAGACGTGAAGTGTTAGTGAGTGGAAAAAATATTAAGCCCCGTTAGTGTGCCTCGAGGAAAGTTTTATTACCAGAAGCCGCAATAGAAAGAGGTCCAGAAATTGGAGCAAGCTCTTCATGCGAGACATGAGAAGGGTGGGCAAGATATCCCACATCAAAGCCTCCATCTTTTAAGTAACGACAGACATACTACATGAGATGTAAGCAAAATGCATGTATGGGATGAATCACTCGATACTTACCTTTGCACCAAAGCAATAACCAGCAGCGGCAACCCTGGTGGCACCTAGGTCATCTCTCACATACTGGATGGTTGATTCTACAATAGGATCAACATGAATTGGCTGGTGGTTAGGAAACCAAGAAGGAAGTTGGACCTTGATGTCCTCGATGTCGCCAAACCGGATTGGATCACCTTTGAAAAGATCTGGTACAATGGCCAAGTACCCGCGAGCAGCGAAGTCATCCGCTAGAAGTTGATTGTTGATGAAAGAGACTCCAAAGATATCACTAAGGATAATAACAACTTTCTCGGGACTTCTCTGATCAGCCGGACGAGCGATGTAGTTTTGCACTAAAATTTCGTTATTCTACCCCTTCTGCGCATGGGGAGGTCGCGATTACTAACCGCCTCGAATGTTTACGAGTTCACCTGCAGGATTCCCTTCATGTTTGAATCCAGTCGCACAGCAATTTCCGGGAGCGTTGGAAGCCATTTTGAATATTGTGTTGAATTGATTGCAAAACGATAGTGATACCGTGAAAAACCTTTATAATGAATGAGATTGACCAAACCAATGAATAGTTTCAATGTATGGGGTGCTGAATAATTCTCGGGTCACTAGATGACCAAAAATCGAGGCAAATTTGTAATAGTATGTATGTCCATATGTCGAGGCTCTTGTATTGCTAAAGGCTAGCAAAAAACCATATTCTCGTGGAGTCGGTAAAGTAGTTCCGCATGCGGACCAGACCATAGCCGGCAATAATATCGACCCTCACGATATGGAAATTTCCATTGAACAGAGGAGAAAAACATCACCCGTCTAATTTCATTCTGAGACCCATCATTTGCGTCAAAGCTTTGTCATTGCGTGGTAATTATTCGTGATGCGATTCCCCGCAGGTTTACCTGGTCCCCACATATTTGCCGATTCTCCACAGCTTTCCCGATTCCGATTATCCGAATATCTTGGCAGAAACGTGTGTATTCTCCAAGCCTCGTAATAACTTGTTCAGAGAAACTAGAGTTTTTGAAAAATCTCGAAAAAAACATAAGAAACCGGCCTCGGTAAAGGCCAGGTCGTATTGCGGAAGAATCTATGTTCCAGTATAGTGGTAACCTCGATTGGGCAGGGAAGTATGTAATATTGAATTCAGCTGCCCGATTTAACGCATTTTGTCTCTCATAGATTCTGTGTCAGAAAAAGAAGTCACGCAAGATCAAGGTACAAGAATCTAAGGACAAGAACCCATCGTTACGTACTGTCCTCAGAAATCCAGACACATGCAAACACCTTTTCCCTCCAAAATCAGTAGTTTTTCCACGTCGCTTAAACCTGAGACTGGTAAAAATTATCGTTCTCAAAATCGCCAAACATGAAGTCTCCAGAGCAGGGGAAGAAAAAAGGCCCTCCATTGATAGTCTCGAGATGGAGTTGCGAGGGAAAGTCCTGGGACGTGAAGGTTGGCTGAACTTGATCCTCAGTTGAAACATTCTGAGTGTTTGTATTCTGTTCCTGTGGCCGCGATAGTCCTCTAATCAACGCCTCTACTGTTTCTGCAACATATCAGTCGTGTATATTTATTCCGAGAGAAAAGAATTCTAACCTTCAATTGGAACTGCCTGCCGGTCTCTGGTAGTGCCAAGCCCAAGATTGGCCACATCTGCATCGCTCTGCACAATTGAGCCAGTAGGTCCGCGGAGGATGTTGTTGTGGTTAAGAATCGATGATGTTATCCGTGGGGCATCCATTTTGAAGTCGTTAAGCTTTTGAGCGTCCAGATTTTTGGGCTCATCCTCAGCAATGCAGGGACGACTGCGATGGATATCGTAAATAGTTTGGATATTGACACCCTAGACCCTATGTTAGTGATCTAACTGCCTTGCTTTAGAAGATAGGGCATACAAGGAGTGAGATAAATCTCCAATATTTCCCCACCTCTCTGAGGAGTTTGAGATTTGTGACAATATTCTGGCGCATTTTTTCCTTTAGACTCGAATTGCTGCTAGTCAAAAAGGGAATCTGAACGGCACATGCGCAATAGCATGCATAGCCAACAAAGCTAGGCGTCCGTGAGAGTTCATATGCAGGACTCAGAATCCTATTAGCTAGTTCTGAAATGGAGCAGGCATGTTGGAACGCAATTTGTGCTGATATTTGACGTGCTGTCGGGTATTGTTCAGTTCCCGAGTGCCAGCAGAAGAGGGGCACAATAGATGCATGCAGCGAGCAGAGGGACTGATGATAGATAATGTGAACCAAGAAGATCAGTGGGAGGTTATTTTGATCCTGGGGAGGAGTTCGCGCATTGCTCAGCTCTAGCGACGCTGGAAGTTCAGCACGCCAGGTCGAGATTTCGGAGCCAAGCTCGTGGATTGCAGCTAGGCGAGAAGGGAAGTTGGAACACGGGCTTTGAACTAGTAAAGACACTCTGTTCCTGTTCTCCGAATATCAGTCACAGCTTTTCATTGACCCTATGGTGCGAATTACCAGAAAGCTATTACCCTGATACACTCCCCCTGCACACTTCCATCGTGAAGACTACTCATTAATGCCACTCCGGTCTTCACGTTATTTTGTTCAAAATCCTCCTCCGCACATGGAAGATTTAGTTCTCTCGCAGATTCGGCAAAATCTCGTTTCAAGTGGATATCGGGGCCAAATGCTACAATGACGAAACATGCCCAGAGCCTGCGACATTGCAATTCAGAGCTGATGAGGTCGGAATTTTCCCCTCGCACAGAGGGTACTCCTGATAGGCGAGTAATGAGTAATCCGTTGGCTATATACAAGAAAAGATAGTCAATATTTGTCACAAACTACTTTACGAGGACATACTTTGGTAAACGGCGCTTTTCCTCCACTGCCCTTCGCCATACCAGAAAAGGGCAAGGTTGATGAAGGTAACCACGTTCTCATCTCGGGGGTCGTGGACTTCTTCGAAAACGAGTCGCCCAGCTTTTGCCGCCCATTCATATGTAAATCCTTGTTCGCGCAGAGGACATTTTCCACTTTCGTCACGATGGAACCTAAAGACCACAGCTCAGTTACCATCTAGTGATGATATGAAACAGCAAAATAGAGATATGAGGTCCTACTTGGATGCGATCGCGCATATACTTAAGATAATATGCTCCCGAACGGAGTTCAGCGATAGCTGGTGCAAGAAGGTAGGTCGATGTAACAATAAAGTCGCGTTGATCATGTGCGAGAAATAAATATTGACTAGTTCATACATCAGCTTCACTGGAATGCCGTATGATAACACCCTAGGTTCGGCGATCTGAGGGGAGAAAGGCCCCGGTCGCGGTGCCGGTGCCGGTTGGCAAGTAGCGCCCGAGTTGAGAGACCGAAGACCGGTATGAGATGGATCATAGATACAAGGACGGCCTGCTCGTTGGCACCGATGGCAAACAGGATGGTGGCCTGAGCATCGCACCTAAGAGAAACGTTAGCTTATGCCACCCATGGCTTGCTTGCCTGCTGCGCTTTCTTACCTTGTGGGTGTTGCATCGGCGGCATGCTGTTCGTGGCCGACCTGACATCGGGGGCAGTTGATCTTGATAATTAATCAGACCGTAAAGCCCCAGTGTGGTATGAGACCTCGAAATAATAAAAATCTAAAATCCCGAAGAGCTTTCTCATGAAGACGGAGCGACCTTTGCTCTCGTGACGTCAGGAAACGATGTTGGGAAATGGTTATCGGGAAATTCGACCCCAATTTACCGATCCCGAGTCAGGACTATGCGGGGTCTGTATTAACTTTCGACTACTCCGAATTGAAATCTACAGAGTAGATAGTTGTCTAGCTATTAGTTCGGCAAGAATACCCCGGCCAGCCTTCAGTCAGTTTTACGATACGCGTATATAGTCACGTCATTTGGCCCATCGATCAGTATCTTGACAATTAAATCAGCGGAGCCTGGAAGACGGATCTTCTACTCACCTCCTATTTGGCCCTTTTCTTTAAATCCTCAACAGTATTACGACCGCACTTGGCACCCACCGCACGCTATCAATACCAACATGAGTTTGAACGGCGAATTACGCCCTATCCAACGCTACATTACCTCCCATGACCCAATCACTGGAAAAGCCATCGTGATCCAAGCAAAACCATCCTCGGTGGATAAAAGAAAAGATGACGCAATTCGATTCAACGTCCCATACACGATCTCAAGCTTTCCACCAGACATGAACGACGATCAAGACCTGAAGTCCCACGAACACCTCATGTCTTCCGGCAAGCTCGGACTCGTCAATCCCGGAGGAACGGTCTGCAGATTTGTCGACTTTGCCCCCGACACCAAGCAACCATTGATGCACCGCACACAAAGCCTGGACTACGGAATCGTGATTGAAGGGTGTATCGATATGATCCTTGATTCGGGAGAAGAGTATACGCTCCAACGTGGGGATATTGCGATCCAGCGTGGGACGATGCATGCGTGGAGGAACTCGAGTAAGACGGACTGGGCTAGAATGGTTTTTGTTCTACATGATTCGAAAGAGCTATGTGTTGGTGGCCAGGTTATTGGTGAAGATTTGGGGCATGGCGCGGTTGATGTACCTCCAAGCCGCCTTTCTTAGACAGCGCCTGGACGCTCGTGCTGGGCATGACAGAAGATAAGAGATGCCTTTATGGTACCTGTATGTAAAGGAAGGTAGATCTGGTCTATGAATATCGATTGCTTTTTCAAATACGCCGAGGAGCATTAAACCTACGACAAGTGTAACTGTCCAATTGTATGATAGTCGGCAAATATATCCGCTTACAATAGGAAAATTTTAAAAGAAGTGGTAAATTTACGAGGCCCACTCTTTGTTAGTAGGATTGGAGATGTTCACTGGAAGGGATCAGTTATATTAAGCGTGTTGTGTTTCATTACGCCTACTGACTTAGATCGCCTCTTGCTGGAGGGGATTAGTAAGGGATTCAAAATTCTTAGGTCACGGTCAGTGATCAGATCAAAGTAGTCGTGGACTTGTGCGAGGCTTACTGGTGACTGAGCAAACCAGGATACTAAGGTTAGATCAGGCTCGGGCAGTGAATCAAGTCGATTACGTGATGATCACTGAGCAGCTCAGATCCACTTTATCAGACAGCATGCTGAATTCTATTCAGTGAGTAAAAGTAGCGAGGAGGTGAGCAGTAGAATGAAAGGGGGCTGCCAGGAGCAATGGGACTCATACAAGCCAGGAATACATCAAAATCAGCGCTGCCATTGCAGATATGTTTCATTAATCTTCATTCATTTTATCCTATCTTTAGATTTTGCCCTTTATTTGTCATATTCACAACCCAATGGGAGAATTACCGAGAAAACACGGTGCATCCTCACAGGAGGGTCTTCATGTCATCCATGTTACGGATACCAGCCATGTTACCCTCCTTGACGCGCTTCAGAGTCAAAGCCGCAATCAATGCGGCACCGACACCTGAACCGTCCTCAGCGGCCAGGATGGAGACCTTGTCCTTCTCGGTGGGAGCCCAGTCCAGGATCTCGCGGAGGGCCAGAGCACCGCGGGCCTTGAAGTGAGGGTACTTGGTGAAGACGGATCCGTCAGCGCCGACGTGGCAGGACTGGATGTTCTTCTTGGTGCAGATTGCGGCGACACCGCAGGCGGACAGGCGAGCGGCGCGGGTGCCGATCAGCTCGGCCAGACGGCGGACCATCTCCAGCTCGGGCTGGGTGGGGCGAATGTTAAGCTGGCGCTCGAAGAGCTCGACGGTCTCGGAGAGGTTCTCATAGGGATCCTCTTCGATAGCGGCGAGGAAGGAAGCATCCAGCAGGTAGGGCTTGCGGAGCTTGGAAACGTCCTGGCCGTTGAAGATGAGGTTGGGCTTGTTATCGATGATGTCCAGGAGGGCCAGACGGAAGATCTCGCCCAGGTACAGACCGGCGGTCATCTTTTCGAAAGCCTGCTGGCCGGGACGAGGTGAGTCACGGTCAATGATCTCGTCGTACTTGGTGAGGGGGAGGACGACGCGCTCGTTGTCGAAGGCACCGTACTCGCAGTTGATGGCGATGGGAGTGTCGGGGGGAGGTTCATGTGCGCAATCTTGGGCACGGAGCCTGCATTTTCCATGTAGGCGGCGTTCACACCGGTGCCGAAGATGCAACCAATCTTCATCTCCGAGTCGGTGTAGGAAGAGGCAATAAGGGTACCGGTAGTGTCGTTAATCAGGGCAGCAACTTTAATAGGCAGACCCTAGATCATGGGTGATAATTAGACGATACGTTCTGTTTCCAGGAAACCAATTCCAAAGGGTAGTTATAGTTAGACCGTCACTTACCCGCTTCTTGAGGATGGCCTCGAGAGGAGGAACGACGTCCTGGCCCTCGACACCATCAATATCGAAACCCTTGGTCCAGCGTTGCAGAATACCGTGGTCAATGTATTCTTGAGTGGCGGGATAGGAGAAGGTGAAGCCCAGAGGCATCTTGGCCAGGTTCTCGTTCTCGTGGTGGAACTCGATGAATTGTTGCAGACAATCCGCAATGTATTCCCAGAGCTCCTCGGCGGTACCAGTCTTCAACTCCTCGGGCATCCTGTATTTAGACTGGGTGATATCGAAGGCACCCTTCTGGTCGGTCAAAGTAATCTCGCAAACACGCAGGTTGGTGCCGCCCATGTCGAGGGCCAGGAAGGTACCCTGCTCCTCGCCGTCGGGGAAGCCCATAACCCAGGTAACATTCATGGGCTATTAAAAGATCCGTTAGTGGTTCATGTTCGTAAAGATTATCTGCGGTCGTAGATTCTCACAATGTTGCCGCCCTCGACGGTCAGACCTATTGTTTAGGAGCTGTTAGTGCCGGGCTAATATGGTATGACTGGATTCCACCGTAGGATGACCTACCCTTCTCCAGCTCCTTCACAAAGTGAGCTACGATCTGCTTGAGCTTCGCGCGGTCCACAGTGAACTGGTCCTCGAAATCCTTGATGGGCTGCAGCAGATTCTGCGGCAGTTCGTGCCTCGAGCCTAGGTGGGGATAGGTACGATTAGCATGAGGATGAAGCTGTTGGAAGCTGAATGAAGCTTACCCTTGCGGGACGGAGGCTGCTTAGGACCAATTCCGACCATGATGAATGTGTAGATATGAGAGTGTACAGGGTGGTTTAGGGGAGAAAAGAAAGGAAGGGAGGAGGAGAGGGGAGGAATGACGATATGAACGTGGGGCAAAGGGATCGCCTTGCTGGATTTGGCTGCGGTGGACAAAACCCCCCAAAGTCAATTAAATAATTCGCTGTCGTGTCACTCTTCCCCCAAAGTGACTAATTGGTTAGTGAGATTTTTGTTTTACTTTTTAACGTGCTCCAGTCCAATTTTATTAGTCCAACTAGTTAGTTGTTTGTTTGGTGTTTTGCTTATTCATGGATTATCCCCGCGGCGACCTCGGAAGTCTAGGATCCAGAAATCCAGAAACCCAGAATACCCAGAATATCCACAATCCACAATCCAGATTCCACGATCGACATTACAAGTACGGAGCTAGTAACCTAGCTAGCTCTTTCTAAGTCCATGGACGTTGAACTCAGAAATCAACAGGGCCAGAGCACTCCGCGCTTGGCGTTGAGCGGTGAGCCTCGTTGGATTGATCATTGATCGTCCCATCATACTATCCTAGTCGTTCTAGTCTCGATCTTTCCCCGTCCCATGATCCATTGCAGCCTTGTCTGTGATCTATCTCACCCCGTTTAGCCGGCCTAACGCGATTTGCGCGCCAAGTGCGGGAACACATGATTCAATCCTTCTTGTGACACTTCTCCTTCTTTCGAGTCCGCTTTTATCGCAGTAGATTCGCTCGGCTCGCCCAATTTCTCCCGCACAAGCTGCTGATACGCATCCGTCATGTTTAATGTGCGCTCGACATCTTCCGCCAGCCGGTCAACTTCTTGTCGGAGCCGCTCGTCCCGAGATGGCACCGGCTCGTTCTCGGCTTCGCGCGCCTTGGGGTCGGGATTCGTCTCTTCCCAGAGAGCCTCAAGTTCCTCTTCCCATCCCATGGCTTTTGCAAACTTGCGCACTCCTGCATCACAGTCTCCAAGGATGAGCACATCGTCCGGACGGGACCCAAGCCCCCCAACTCGCTGCATGTTGATCAGCACTCGCGGAACACCCGGTCTGCAAAATCCAGGTAAACTGGCGAAAGGCTGTACTGATAGACTAGTGCCCATCACGATACACAGGTCGGCCTGTTCTGGTAGATCGCGGCTCTCGAAGAAGCTCGGAGGCAAAGCCTCTCCAAAGAAGACAATGTCCGGCTTGACGAGACCATTACATTGCGGTACGGTGCAGTGTGGCACCTCCCCGTCCTGGACCTTCTTTTGCATCTCCTCATCGGGATACGGCGTCTTGCACTCAATGCAGCGCTGTGTCGCAAAGCTGCCATGGGCCTCGACAATCATGTCCCCAGGTAACCCGGCCTGGCGCTCGAGACAGTCGATATTCTGAGTGAAGTGCTTCAGCAGTAGACCCTTATCGTAGAGCAGCTTGATGAAGGAATGGGCAACGGTGGGGCGATAGCGCCCGGGATAGAGCTCATGCGCCAGCGCGTAGAATGGCTTGGGGTTATCTCGGAAGAAACCAATATCGAAAACATCCTCTGGCTCTTCCAAGTCTAGGAATGCTAAATTGGCGTAGAGTCCGGTGTCTGGTGATCGGAAATCTGGGATGCCTGCTGAAGTACTGATGCCTGCTCCAACCTGTGTCCCGAGTCAGCAATTCATGTTGGGATAGATAGCCGGGGGAATTGAACAAACCATAACAACGATGCGTTTCACATCACGCTCCTTGATATACTTGACCACTGCCTCCATATTGCGCCCCTCTAGCACTGAGGGGCGGGTGGAATCATCCACCATGGTCGACTCTTCGTTGCCCATCGCACGAGAGCGCCGGGGATGATTTTGATGACGAGTGTCTGCGTCTGCGTCCAATATTGACGGCACACCAGTGGTATTTGTTGCGACAAGTGCAAGGTACAGAAATCCAAACTCAAGGTAGCGCGAATAGCTGAATTGAGTTGTTGAAGTAGTAGAGTGATCGTGGGGGGAAATGACGTTGAGCTGGAATCAGCGGGCAATTTAAAGGCAGACCAAAACAATTCAGGCTGACACCAACAATTGAAAAAATGTGCCAGCCTAGTCTCAAATGAACGGGAATTAATTCTTTGGGGGAACAAATATCCTTTCTATCAAAAAAATGCGCCTGTCTTGCTCTTTCAAGCCCTCCGCTCCGAAAAAAAAGCCCCGAGCCTCACCGCCCCCACTGGCGGTTCTCCAACTGGCGTAGTTGGCATCAATGAACCAACTCCGCAAGCCTCCTGGTCGCGACAACACAAGGCCACGCATTGTGTTCCAGGATGGCAGTCTCACAATCGCCTGTCCAGGCAAATGGCCATGCTTTGTCGCCATCGCCATCTACATCACCGGATCAATTGAGCCCCGCAATCGACCCCCCGCGAACCGATGTCTTCAATGCCAGCTCCGTGGCGGAGATCAAAGCCGCGCTATCCCGTTTACACAGCCAAGAAGCCTCCGTGACAGCAAGACTAGATGCCCTAGTGACGTCGCAAAAGGATTTGTCTCGGGAACTGGGCCGACTGGATTTGATGCGCGCGCACATCGGAACCCAAACGAGCACAACCCGATCGATCAGCCATGGCATGCTCTCCGAAGCCGCAAGTACGGCCGAGCGCATCTCCAGCGCCGTGCGACGACTGGATCTAGAGCAGGCGAGAGTCAAGGCTACATTGGAGGTCGTGGAGCAGGTCGCTGAGCTCAAGGCGTGTGCATTGGGCGTGGCAGGGTCAATGGGTGCTTCGCAGGATTGGGAGACGGCTGCTAGCTATCTACACCGGGCGGCACAGGTTCCTGCGTCAGTTGTCAATGGAGCCTTTGCTGCAGAAATGGTCCCAACTGCGGAGGTGCCCGACCCGCCAAGCGTCACTCTGGACAATGCGGCGGAATCGCTGTGTGGACTGTTCCTCCGCGAATTCGACAAGGCCGTCAAGGAGAGTGACGGGGCGAAGATTACACGCTTCTTCAAGCTGTTCCCACTCATCGGCCGCTCCGAGGTTGGTCTGGATGTCTATGGTCGCTACGTCTGTCAGGGCGTGGCGGCGCGAGCACGCAGCAATCTCAATGCCGATTACGGATCTCAAGCTAAAGATGGCTTCTTCTATGCAAATGCATTGACTAAGCTCTTTGAACATATAGCCCAGATTATCGATGGGCATGGTGGACTGGTGGAGCGTCACTATGGTCCTCGGAAGATGGGTCGAGTTATTGAGCGACTCCAGGTTGAAGCGGATGTGCAGGGTGGCATCATCCTCGATACCTGGAGTGATGAACGACATGTGGATCGCAAGCTGATGGATATCAAGTCTTATGCATTTACATTCTTGGTGCAGAGCTTCCTCCCGGCACAGAGGGCAGGTCATCCGCCTGCTGCAGGTGTAGCTGCGCCGACCGAGGACGAAGGCGTGGATATGAAGGAGATTGACGGGATTTTGAACGAGATGGCCATTATGCTGGGCCGCTGGTCTCTCTACTGTCGATTCTTGGCGGATACATGCAATGTGAGTGTAATTGGCTGCGATTTATACCCATGGAATTTACTGACAGCATTCAGGCCCCGGGTGACGATCAAACCGAGCAAGATGATAACCAAAGATTCGCACTGCCTGGTTTCCTGCAGGAGTCTTCTCTGGCACGCAAGGTCAATGACAAACTCGTCTCTCCATTCAATGCCATGACAACCTTCTTCTTCCGCCGCTCTGTCGAAAAGGCCTTCCAACTCGACGAGTCACCGTCCGGTCTGACATTGAACCTTCAACGTCCACTCAAGGCAGACCCGCCTCATATCACCTCGGCCGTTGACGACATCATGTATATTGTCAACAAAGTACTGCAACAATCACTCGCAACCTCCCAAGAAGCCGTCGTCACGAACGTCGTCCCAACGCTCTCCCGCGTCCTGGGCTCCGACTTTATCGGCATGACACAACGCAAAATGCGAGACGAGTGCTACCCACGCGCACCAGTCCAAGGCGGCCAACCCCCAGAACAAACCATCATCGCCTTCCTCGTTCAAATCAACAACCTCGATCTCGGCGTCGACTATATCCGACGAATTGTGCAAAACAACACGGGCTCTAAACAACCTCTCCCATCCACGGACAGTACACCCGATCAATCAACACTGGTAACGGAGCACCTAAGCACCCTCTTCCCAGCACCATCCTCCGCTCTCCGCGTCACCCAAACCCTCCACTCCCTAGCAACGTCCTTCGAAGCCAAGGTCGCCGACCTCCTCTCAGACGGTATCCAAGTCGTCTTCAACAACGTGATAAAACACCGTCTCCGCCCACTCCTCGCTGACGTCTTCCGCGACATCGAGTATCACCCCTCCGACACCTCAGACCCAACACCACACGACGACTACAACCCCGCAGACGGCAGCAAGGAACTCGTCCGCCCCCGCTTCGCCTCTGGCTGGACAGAGCTCCTCCTCCCGCTAGCACGCATCCTCACCGCCCCCGCCTTCGACCGCCTCCTCACCGTGACGGTAGCCTATTTCGCGCGGCTGCTTGAAAAGCGTCTCTGGTCGTACCAGGGCCGGATTAACGCGCTGGGCGCGACACGGTTAGAGCGCGATGTCGCGGGTATTGTTAATGCGGCTGCGGACGTGGGGTATGGGGCTGGTGCGGGGGCGCCGGGTCGGTATAGACATCGGGAGGCGTTTGCGAGGTGTGTGCAGATGACGCTTGTTATGGGGATGGATGAGGATGAGTGGGATGAGGTTTTGAGGGGTGGGGGAGGCTGGGGAGGTTGTTGATAAGCTGAGTCGGGAGGAGAGGGTTAGAGTTAGGGGGATGGTGAGGAGGGGATAATTGGGTAGGGTTGGAGATTGTTTGAGCATTGCGTTGCGTTTGCATTGCTTTATACATAAATATGGGAATTGAAGACTTGTCTTGTATATGAGAATTACATTCTGTGTATGTGTGAGGGTGCTCTTCGGGCTTGACGCATATGCCTTGAGGGTAAATCACCACGGCAGGCTGATGATGTTGATTGAACGGTTTCATTAGGACTCACCTTGTTTGCAAGGTGATCATGTATACCTGGTATAGTAAGAAGAAGCTGGACTAGGATTCCGGTGTATACCAAGGTAATTGGAGGTTCAAGTTTACTAGCACCCTCCTCCCATTGGTCCATACCACCCGAGACTGGCTCAAAGCATACTTAAGTCCTTAAGACTAGAATAGAAATCTTACAAAGAAAAAATAATCCAAAGAAAAAAATAGTCTAATATCAATTCTCTATACTGCAAATAACAGGATATCACATCCCCACCGCCAAACAGGCGCACAGACATAAAACCAGAAAAAGCCAACTTCAAGTCAGAATTAAACTGCAGAAAACCGAATATATACACACCGTCGGCGCCCGAACAGAAAAGAAAGACGTTGCTTGAATAAACGGATAAATGTGGAAAGAGGAACGCCAAACCAGTCGTGAAGCAAATTGCTTTTGCTGGAGAGAACAGGTTTGTAGGATTGAGGTTGAGGGAGGAGGTATAGTAGATAGGTGGAGATTGGTTTGTTGGTAGAATCGGGTTGAGGTGGAGGGTATGTAGATGGGAGGTAGATTGGGTTAGGTTATACAGGTGGTAATGTGGAGAAGGAGGTTTGAAGGAGGAAAAAGAAAAGCCCCAGGCCTTTCGAGAAAAGAAACACGCTCAGAGGGATATCGAACAATGCGAAAGAAGAAATCAAGGGCGAGATGAATGAGGAGGAGGTCAAGGTGGATGTTAATGCAAAGGGTCGAATATGGAGGGGATAAAAAAAGTCAAGATGGCAGCGCAATGCTTAATCAGACTTTTCATCGACAGGTTTCAAGATAACGGGCGTTTCCGTAGGAGGAGGTGCATGGGTGTGCGGGCTCGTCATCTCGGCGACCTGTCTGGGAGCAGGTGCAATCTTCAATTCTTGAATGTGCATGTCTCCCTCACTACCACCGCGGGAGCTTTGGCTGATCTCGCCGTTCGGAGCCTGTCCCTCCAGCATCATCTCCGAGTGCTCACCGATACCGTACCGATCAGCGGCGGGAATCTCGTGACCGTCCTCTAGCTGGTCGTGCTTCTGCGGGGTCCAGGCGAGGTAGTCACGGCGAACCTCAACGTAGTCGTAGGCGAACTCGCCGAGCTGGTCATCGTCCATACCGAGGAGCTCAGCCTCTTCGGAGGCACGCAGGTTCAGGCCGGGAATGGCGTTAATGCCGTAGGCGATGATAGCGGACATGACGAAGGAGTAGGCGGCGGTTGCCACGATATAGGCGATTTGAATGTACAGCTGCTTCCAGTTGTGGATGACCCAGCCACCAACACCGGTGCCGGTGTTGACACCGTCCAGGCCGACGATGGCGTCGTCGCCGAAGAAGGCATTGAAAAGGAGACCGATGATACCGGCGATACCGTGCTCAGCTAACACATCCATGCTGTCGTCGATGCGAATCCAGTACTTGATCTTGGTCGAGTAATTGCAAACGATGCCGGTGACAATTCCGAGAATTACACTAGCCCAGGGGGAGATGAAACCAGACGCGGGAGTGGCAGCGACGAGTCCAGAGATGGTGCCGGAACACCAGCCGACCATGGACCACTTACGAGCCAAACGCCAGTCAAGCAGCACCCAGGTAATAGCACCGAATGCAGCAGTCAGGTTGGTGTTCCAAGAGGCCATGGTGGCACGGATGTTGGCACCAAAGGCCGAACCACCGTTGAAGCCGAGCCAGCCGAACCAGAGGAAGACGGTACCGAGAAGGATCAGGGAGACGTTGTGAGGGCGGAAGTTGAGCATCATGCGCTCCTGGCGGCGACCGAGAACCATGCTGTATGCGAGTGCAGTGAAACCGGAACCGATTTCGACAGGGCCACCACCAGCGTAGTCCATGACACCGTACTTGAAGGCCCAGCCATTGGAGTTCCAGGCCCAGCAGGCAAGAGGGCAGTAGACGACTGTCGCCCAGATGAAGGTGAAGACCATAGCGGGAAGGAGGCGACCACGCTCAGCGACGGCGCCCATGACGATAGCTGCAGTAACGGCACAGAATTGCATCTGAAAAGGACATTACGTCAGTAACCAATGCTTCTCTGAAGCTCAATCGAATGCCAAAGATGGGGTCTTTTTAGCCTACCTCGTAGAATGCAAAGAGCAAGCCAGGAATCAGTGGTGATCCAGGGCTAGGATCGGCGAGAGTCTTCATAAGACCAAAGTTGCGCAAGTTGCCAATGAAACCGTTGGTCGCCGAGGTAGAGAAGGCGAGCGAATAACCCCAGAAGTACCATTGGAAGGTGATGACGGACATGGAAGCCATACAAGCCCAGATCATGCTCAGAGCGGACTTACGTCGGGCCAAGCCCGAGTACAAGAAGCCCAGTCCTGGAATCATGACTAGGACCATGGCAGACGCCACGATAATGTAGGCCTGGTCGCCTGATTGGAACCATTTGTTCAAGTTTTCGGTGCCTGTATCAAAGAAAGACATGGTGAGTTATGTTGAATTTAACGGTGTTTCTGGCTTTGATTGCTAGAATTGGCGATGTTTTGCCACTGGGAGAAAGAATGGAATTGGGAGACAAGAGCAACGTACGGGAATCGCCGCCCAGGTCAGCATTGGTAGTCAGCTCATAGTTGGCGGGAGCGCCAATCCAGTTGTAGGAGGCATAGTCGGGGGCATATGGGGCTTTCCCGTTGAACGACGACATGATGGGCGCCGCTGGGAGAGCTCGGGCGAGCTCGTGTGACGGGGGTTGATCGAGGGAGGTGTGTAACCTGCTAATTCGGGGGCTGTCGAGGCCGTCAAGCGTAACACGAGAAGTATGTGTATTTGTATTGCGTGTGAAGTATGTGTAAAAAGTCGATTGAAGGGTGGGAGTGTCGAGAGGAAGAGAGAGAGAGAGAAAGAGAAGTAGGAATGGAATTGGAGAAAGCCAAATCCAAAAGAGTCAAGCGATGATCGGAGCGGAGGTGTGGAGAAGGCGAAGGGGGGACAGTGAAAAGGAAGAGTTGCCACGAGGGGGCCCAGGATGGAATATTATAAGGTCGGGAGATTCTGGAAGGGCGAGTATTTTTTTGCGGAGGGCGTTCAGCCCCGTGAAGTTTAGTGCCAAACGCGCGAGTTGAGTTGGGATAAGTTCGGATCGACACTGGACACGCCCCGTCTCGACGAGGGTCCACTTGGGCCTGAAATCGGACTGGAGTCTGCGACACGAGCTAAAAAAGCAATTCGGCAGGCGATAACAGAGTAGAACAAAAAAAGAGTCGTAATAAAATATCACCACGCGAGGTTAGCTTCGAATCATATCAGACGAATCTCCGAGGAATAGCTGGACGAGAATGAATTTGACTGGGGGAGGCGCGGTAGGGGGAAAAAGAGCAGTCAAAAAAGAAAAGTTGATGAGGTGAGCGGATGACAGCAGCAATGGGATAATTCCCGATTAGCATCCCAATCACGGGGTTTGGATAAAGATCTATACAGACACACCACAGTATGCACGCATAACATGGAAATGGAAAATATCTTCTCTATTCGAATCTAATCAGCCTGACAATTATACAAATTTTAAATCATCATCATCTTCTTCTTCTTCTCTTCTCCTACTCATCACCATCATCATCATCATCCTGGAATGGGTCTCCGAGTCTCTCTCTCTCTGGTGGCAACGGGTCAAGTCAAAATTTGCCTTCGTCCATGGGTCCCGCTCCCGATCGAATTGAGTCTTGGCTCCGCCCACTTTTTTTACGGGCTGGAACCGTTAAAACATACTAACGCAGTTTTGGGCAGTGGCCCATTCGTAAAAGGGGAGAATATAATCGAATAGGTTCAAATTAACATGTCGACCACCCCCCAAATCGATTCTCCGGTGACCGGCAAATAGAAGAACGGGCCCTGAGCTCGGCAACTCATGCAAAGCAAAAACCCAACTCCGGGGAAAATAATAATGTCCTGGGGAGGGAAAAGAGGAGAGTGCCAAGCCTGGAGTTTGAAACTACTAGAGTAGTAGTAGTAGTAGTAGTCACTGTACTTTAGAACATGGTGTCATCATACTCTCTTCACTACCCCCCTCTAGTCTCCCCCCCGTTCTGCAGGACTAGAAGGCGCTTCTATATATGCTAGAAGGCTGCACGTTATTTTCCCCGGATTCTTCATCATCATCTATCTAACTGTCCATTCTTCCTATCACGATCGAGATGAATGCTACCACGGGGGAAAGCCTATCTCTATCGCATAGTACTACTCCCCTGTAATTGACTGTACATCTCCGATGCTCCGTGGAAATGTGGCCGGGGAAAAACCAGGGACAGGGTCTTATCGGAGGCATTCGCTTGGAGGAACGAATGACTGTCCGTACGGAAAATACGGGGGGGGGGGGTATCCTGTACCATTGTACAGGAAGTGTTTAGGTTTACTCTTTCCTTCCTTATCGCCAATTGGAAAATCCAATTCCGTCAACCTATTTCGTCTACGGAGTACGTTGAAAAAAATGAGGTCGCTATCCCCCGCCAGCAATTGGACGAATGTCGACCCTATCATTGGGCTCTGATTGGTTGCAGATAAACACTTGCCACCGGCCGCCAAGTGGGGACATGGAAGTAACCACATCTGGACTAGCGTGAAGATAGACTCAGCCTCGAACCAGGGATTCTGATTGGCTCCAGATAAGACTGCAGTTCGCCGCCACCGAATTGCCCGACTTCTTCCGGCTCGGGATGTCTCGGGGGGGGAGGGGCCGAGTTCGGTGGACTCTTTGACGGCGACCGATGATTTCATTTTCTTTTCTTTTCTTTTTTTTCCCCGGGCATTTAATTGACTTGCAGGAGATGGAGATGGTGGAAGCTTGGACCGTGTACTCTTGGATAATGATATATCTCAATACTAACGGTACTGATATATCACATGTAAATTCTACCTAAAGTTACACCTTCTTCCCCTCTTAAACAAGTATGAAATCATCACTCTCGTTCGAAACAACAACAATCATCGATCCCGTTCCCGTGGGCCTGGCCCCCCGGGCCCGCTGTCTTGGGAAGAGGGTCCGGGCCTTATCATAGCCTCACCTTATCTGTTAGAGTCACTACGGAGTACACATAATAGAATGGAGGATGGAGTACATAAATAGAACCCCTTTTAAAGGATTTATTCATCCTTTCCCTAATATATCTGCAACTAAATGCAGAATAAAAAATAAAAAATGTTGAATCTCATCCAGCCTGACCAGTCATACAAACCATCCTGCTGACTGATCCCGACCCTCGGTATACCGGGCAATATCAGCCCGCAAGATCTCCCAGCATCCCATAGAAATTCCAACTCCCCAATCTACCCACGCCCTTGAATCTATGAGTAAACCCTCTGACAACCAAATAAAACTCTCTTAATAATATACAAAACAACCCCTGAGTAAATATCCCATAACTCAAACTCCCATTCTTGAGCACCTCCCCAACGGGCCTGAACTACAGCTTCAAACAAATCCCTCTCTACGTCATTAAATCCTCCCCTTTCCCTCGTTCCCACCCCCAGTCCTTAGTCTGATTCTCTTATATCCACCCTTGAACGGGATCATCCGCTATTTTAAACGTGCATTAGAGTCCTTTCTAGCTCTTTCGCTAGCGGTGATCCTGTGCTGGAGTCTGACGCTGACTCCGTTCTTCCGGAATTCGGATATCTCCAGGCCTGGCCAGACTAAGTGGGGGCCCTTGAAATCGGTCCAGCGGTTCCTTTTGCAGTAATCTTTCAAATGCCTGAGTCTAAGTGGCGAGAATCGTTTAGCTAGGTATCTTTTATATACCTTCTAACTTCCTCTATCGCTGTATGAAGTATTTACTGGAACATAACGGATATATATATTATAGGCCCGACGGTCCAAGGTTCTGGACTTGTATGAATTGGAACACGGGCAATCACGAACAAAAAGCTGTCCATGCAATTTCTAGCATTAATCCGTTGACTAATGACAAGTACGCTTGTGAGACTCCATAATGTCTTTTTGATTGAATCTTTTGCCGCAATTCGCACACTGGAAATTGGCGGGCGGGAAGTGTCTTGACTTGATATGACGCGCGAGGCCAGCTCGACCTAACGATGCGAAAGTATGGCGACTGTAGCCAGGACCCGAGAGTGGTGATTCGGAAGTATGCTGATGGGAATGGGGTCCTGAGCTTTCAACACCATCAGACTTGGCAGTCTGAGTAGGTTTTGCATCATGAGGAGTCCAGAGTAGATCTGTATCACCACTTAGTTTGGAAGAAAGTATAGACATGATAGCGAGGTGCTCCAAATGTCCTGCGAGATGTAATTGAATGTCGAAATTGCGACGAAACACCCCGAGGCATAATGGGCAACATTGGTTTTTTGGGCCAAAGCCATGGATATCGTGTAGATGTGTTAGCCATTCACATCTCTCACCATAGAGGCGACCTGCTTTGTTGCAATCCTCGAAAATGCAAAGGTAAGGCATAAGATCGAGCGCAAGGTGATGCATCCAGGACTTCTGGTCTGTCGCATCTATCATGAAAAAGCACAAGGGACATTCGAATGTAGTTCCATCAAAGGCTTCACTCGGTGGATAGACTAGTACAAACCCTCCAGCTTCGGTTTCATGGATAGATTACGTTGTAGGCTGTTCAGTGTCAAGCTCGACTTCCATGACCTCCGAGCCGACATCCTCGAACCAGCGCAAAATGGCGCTGCATGCTGCAGAATATTTGACGCTCACCGCAGGGCAAGGAGCTCGTTCTTTGAAATTCTCCTCGCGGCCCGCTAAGAATGTCCGACGCCATGATAGAGCGGAACTTAGGCGTTCCGTGATCTCTGCTTTGGCTTTGGGGAAATGTTTACGTACCAAGCTCGATTCTCGTTTGGCCAGGAAGAAATCGTTCTCTCGTCCATGGAATACAAGTTGTGAGGAACTGGCTCCTGAATCGTGATTGCAATCTCAAATAACCCGTTGACTATATTCAGAATGTCTGAATATATTTCTTGAATCTCATCTTCAAGCCCTTTGTCCTCAGGCTTGGTATGCGAGTCACCTAGTCGTAGCCTTTTCGGAGTGTTTCGAAAGTCTCGGAGAACACAGCGAAGTCGCTCCAGCTGTCTCATGACCTGCCCACTGAGATGCGGCGAATCACGAAGCCGATAATCTTAGGATAAATCGCCATTCTGGTATACACCTGTATTTGAACACCAGTCACGAAAACGCCAAAGCTCGTCTTGGCATCTCGAACGAGCTTCTTCCCATTCGAGATAGTGGAGAACATCAGAATTGTGTAATTGTTGCACTAGGAGAAGGCAAGAAATTGCATGCGGGAATAGGGTAGAAGAGGGATGGTGCAATCTTTGGTCTGTAGCGGTGCGAGAGTTGATAATACTGGGGGGAATACACAAGACTTGACTTGATAAAAATCGACCCAGGAGGCATATCTGGGTTGACTGATTCACGTGGCTTGTCTTGCAGAGAATGTGACTCAACGGAAGCTGGAACATTATAGGAAACTCGTTCGCAGTCATGACGTAGAGAGTGTCGTTGACGAGAAAGTGGGATGCCCGTGCATAATATATGTGTTGATGATGGCGTGCTGTGTGATCGGCTCAATTGGAAGTAGGCCCTTTGGGATGCTGAAGTCTCCTTCGGGAGGAGCTTGGTGTCGTCCATTCCTATCGCGGATCCTAATAAAGGAAGGAATCTTTCAATACTCTCTCGATATTCAAGAAGTAACACACTGTACAGAAGGTGACATATTCAAATAATTGTTGCATTCTTATATCTTTCAGCTGTGGTGAGCCCTCTGACGTGGACTGCGGCTCTTTCTCTGCGGGGTACAGTGCTGCCCGTTATTGCCTTCCATGTCTGGAAACAGAGAGACACTCTTTCAACCCCTAGTCATGGGAGACGCTGACCCTAATATAGATAAATCCGTAATTAAGGATTTGTTCTAGGATCGTATAGTAACAATGATGAAAGTATGGAGCAGTATGGTCATGTACCGTTACATATCTAAAAATAAACCATGTCCCAACCCAACAGCCGCCATAGGATCGTTCGTTCTCAGTCTTCCTAATCTCACAACCGTTGTCACCCAACCCACTTATACAGTCACCAGCGAAATCTGCTCCCATCCCCGATGTCTGCTTTTCTTTTCTCAAGGCCTTAGCGTCTACTGAGCCCAGTCAAGCCGATTTCGAGAACGACTATAACTATTGGATATCAGTGTTTGTTCATTTGTTTACTTGCCATTGAAAACTGCCACAGTGCAATGCCACGTTTCAAGAGGCGCTAACACTCGCATAGCCACCGTGTCACGCATTCTCATCCAACGAATAACCGCCGTGAGATGGAGAGCAAAATTAGCTTGATGGTCTAAGTCCCACGAACCACCTAAAATTGGCCGACTAGTGTTGGGATACTGTTGAAAAGGCGGGTAAGTGAAAGTATTTAAACTGTGCCATCCTCCTGTTAGCTGCACAGGCATAATGACCAAACGATACAGAAGATGGAGCCGCGATATGAAAAACACCATTTTATTCCTCGATTTATACTCAAACAGTTCGCACCGAAAGACCAACCACCAACAGGACCACTTATTGCCTCTAGCGATGATAGCCGTCGGAGGAAAAAGTCTATCGGGAAGCGTCGGGACTTTCTAGTAAATAAGGTTGACCTTGAGAGATCGATTCTAACTCAGCGGCCCGTGTCAACGGAATTTGCCCTTATTGACATGTACCGAGACCCCGGTTTTGACCAAAATCCTTACCATCTCGAGAAAAAGCTTGCGAAACTTGAAAATCAAGCGAGTGACATTATTAGTCGAGCATTCAAGCAATTCTCTCGGGGATTGGTTCTCGAACTTAAACGAAGCGAGCTTGATAACTTACGAAAGTTCCTTTTTTTGATGAAATATCGAAACTCGGGAATGTTTGATCGCTACGACCACGACGACATTGACGGCTATCAAGCGGATGACCGAATGAGAATGTTGGACTATATGCGGGCTCGAAACTTTGAAAAACCGCGTGAAGTGTGGTTTGACAACTTGAGACAATTCTTAGATCTCGAAATGGATCCCGCAAAAAGTTGGACAAAAACCCTGAAAACTCGGGTGTATCCTGACGATGCTAAGATGATGGAGCTGCATATCACAGGTAGCTTTATCGCGTTTTGTGAGCCCTTATCTTCAGGTGATGAGTTTCTACTCACCCAAAATGCGTTCTGCATATTTGAAGGCCCATCAACAGGAACATTTAACCCTCTGACTCAAAAGATGGAGTGCAATGTATACAACGAATATCACAACTTTGCACCTCTATCTCCCAGGCTTATGATTATCTTGCGGAGTCATCTACTCGATTCAGGGGGTGAGGAGCCTCCTATATTGAGAAACTGGCGGGATCAAGTTACATCTGCGGTTCGATCTCAACATCTCTATCCTGACAAAGCCGGATCCATCCTGCAACACCTTCCCATTCGCATTTGCCAGACCGTATATGTTCAATCACGTGTTAATTCATCGACCTGTTTTGATGTAAACGACAGATTTTGCTTTCCATGCTTCAAAATCTCGTCGGGCCACTTGAAGACTATCAACAATCTCCTCCTAGAGGAAGCGAATATGACTACTTCAATCGTCTATCATTCACACAACTCGCTCAAAACCAGCATAGAGAGTTATCTCAGAGAGGACACTCCTGGTATAAAGAATTTTCTGGGCGGTCTATTTAGTGAGCGTCGTCTATATTTAACGACCCTGGAAAAGATTGTGCGTGATCTCGGTGGTTCTACAACTTGCAGAATCCATTATCTTTCGCCACGTATAATATCTCCGAACATGCACATGTCGTTATTTGCTGCTGCAAAACTTGCAATTGCGCTGTTGCAAAGCGAGGAAAAAGAAGCGCCTATTCCTCAAGTCTATTCTCTTTTAAAGCCAGGTATGTCAACAGCAATGTTCATCCAACATTCATCATATTCATATTTTGAAATACAGAGGCAAGTCGAAAGACCTTTTGGAACGATATCCATCAAGCCAGTCTTATGGTCCTGCTAAGATGCAGGATTGACATGTTCCTCAAGAACTCGCGTCTAACTGATAAGGAGAAATGTTACGTCCGACTATCCCGGCAAATTTTCTTCATGACATTCCCCGTAGAAAGATTATGGTTATATTTCAAGATCGCCCGGAACCTAGACAAGTTCGACGATGATGATTTCACCATTCAGATTGCGGATCTTGAACTTAGTGGAGTGGAAGACAAATTCACTAAATGTGAGCAGCATTTTTTTCATTCGCGGGTTTACACGAGTTAATTACTTATCTATACCTGGTGTTGACTAACTATTGTTTAGTCCTTGCCTATTTCCCTGATAAGCGAGAATATCTCGTACCAATGATGTACTTTCAAGCTATGCAGTGATGAAAATCTCCATAGATGATATAGGAAGAAGCAATATGAGTTGTGTTCATTCAGCCCCGCAATCTTCCGGCGACACCATCGAATAAATAGGGTCGCTCTCTTCTACTCCATCATTTCGTGATAGTGAGCGTATTAGTTGGAGTAATGAGAAAAGAGCTGGAGGGAAAAGGTGCATATAGTAGAGTGAAGTTTTAGGCAGAAGGGGGCACTGATCAAGTATCAGGTATCTATGATGTTACCTCCAAACAAGAATCGAGTTCGCGATGTAGCATTTATGTTAGGTTTTGGTGGGTTCAGTATGTAACAAATAAATATTAGACAACGCTGATTATACTCGGAATTGTCAATGAGCCTCATGGCATGGTAGGTGTGAGCAGCCTAATGAGTCCACAATTCATTCTGTTGATATCTATGAAATGATTTTTGGCGCTAGTGCCTTGGCAGTGGGTCCAGAGTAAAGAAAAAAGCAGTCCTGAGGGAGGAAGCAGTTTTCCCTGGTGACTATAGTACAAGAAGGCTAGAAGCATCAATTCCCTGTAGCGTAATACGATTCATTATATGACATACAGCAAGAAGGGAATTACTAAAAAGCAAATTGCGAAGGTAGCGTAAGAATAACTTAGTTAGAGAGAAAAGAAAATAATTGTCTTAAACATATCAGCCCTGTTTCTTGCTGAGCATCATGCACCACAAGACTAAGAATGAATGAGGAACACAAAGTTACTGATCAATATGATTGCATTTCAGTTATTTGTGTGTTCATCTCTAAGCTTCGCTTACTCGATCGGGATAGCCTGCGAGCCAAGAATATGATGTCTTATGGGGCGCCGCTCAGATAGATAAGCTAGAATAATTAGTTGCTGTGTAAGAACCGTTGGTACTTAGCTTACCTTGCAAGCGCCAAGGCCAAATCTTGATTCGAGTTGGAACAATGACCAACTTTACACCCTTCACACAATTCACTGTCGTGCGGCCCTCTGCTCTGGCCAGAGAAGTCAGGCGGCTGTACCTCAATTCCATTCCACTTTTGGAGCCAATAAGTCACTCTTTCCACATAGCTTCCAGTATCTAGGACTAGTCGGCCGACTGCTTTGCAATTTCTGCATCGTTGGTGATACACTCGTGCATTATATCGGTGCTGAGGGTACATGCGAATAGTAATCGCGACTTTCTTGCTCGACCAACCGCTAGATTTACATCCGCTGTTTGGACATACAAATCGACCCATAACGTTGGTGTCCCTGTCCTCGATTTTGGTTGCTTCGTCATCGGCGGCTAAGAAATCCATTTGAAGCCCTTCCACGTCCAATACCTGTGCTACATCGTTATGTAGCTTAGGGTAGAGCGACCACAGTTTCTTAGCTTTGCGTCCCTTGCGTGGCATTTTGAGTCTTGGTACCAGTCGTGGGAATTTTTTGAATGCCAATGATGTCAGGGAGTTAAGTTGAGAACTAGGCATATGGTCGAAATTCAGCCTTGGATAGGTATATAAATACACCTCTAGGAGACAGCCTACCCCGCTCCAAATTCAGCAAATGTACCTCCTGGAGACAACGCATCGCTGCCGTAGCACGATTTGATTGGTAAATATGCCTTTCTAGTGTAACTAGACACGAAACGCGCAGCTAGGATAAAGATCAAAGCAAGGGATTGAAGGACATGTGGATGAGCAAGTAGGCTCGTACAATTTCGTAGACACACGTGGTCTTGCGAACACTAAGCTAATAGGGTAGTTAGTTTCACAACATGAACAGTTTCACATCTACGCTGTACATACAGGAGACACTGCCTTATAGGTTGCTGGGTATGGTAGTATAAGACGTCATGTCATGTAACAGGAAGAAGTCAGTACGTACATCGTGGCCGAGAATCCGAGAGAACTCAAGCCTAGTCTGTATATACTTTCATGTGCGAATGAGCAAGCTGGATGTTGCTAGGATAATTGAAAGTCTCAAGTTGACTCTGGCGATGCTTCATGTATGTGAGCACGCCACGACGCATTGTTATCACACTGCGGCCTTAAGGGAGTTTTGTATATCCGAATCAAAAATCGCGCTTTACCCGTGGTCTTCTCTTTATGTCTCATCAAATTCTCGTAATTTCGCTGGATTTATAAGGGATTTTCGCCAGACGGCCTACACACTCGACCTAGTAAAGCTCCTAGGGCAGCGTCAGACCCTGTGTCTGGAGTGAAGCAGCTGGAGGATAGAAGAGGGAAGCTAGTACCCACAGTCGCTCAGTTCGGTTGGTCTACACGGAGCCTTAAGTCATCCAGGCCACCGAGGTCTGCACTTACACGAACATATACAGAACTATGTTTGCGGTGAAGGAACTGAGAGATAGAGGGGAGTTGACCGATTGCTAACTTGCCAACGGTCGCTAGTTACTTCGTTTGCATGGAGCCTTCTAGTGACCCATACTTTTGGCGATTTGTACCAATACAGCTGGGATACAAAATCAGATACCAGTACTACGTATAGTCATAACTCGTAATTTACGTGATTCCACATTAAGATTCTTAGATAACGTGATTGGGGTTTGAAAGAGTACATATCTGTGTCTAGATATGGAAGGCAATAACGGGCGGCACTGTAGATGATGAGCTGTTGTACAGGGATTGTTTTTGAGGGATAAGGCCCGGAGAGATCACGCGCGATAATGTCATTCCTTCCATCTGTTGATGGCGGCATTGACTTTTCAAGAAGAGATCGCCTTCATCTAGCGGCAAAGCTGGCGAACACCGTGATTCAATTTCAGGGCAGCTGGCACCCACAGAACTGGGGCTCTGGTGATCTCTCAATATCCAAGGGTGCTGCCAGCCTCGCTGAAGCTATTCGCTATCCATTCTTGACTTGCAACTTGGCCAATGCTAGAATGGTTAAAGGATGCTTGTGTTCGTCCCAGGTCTGCAATGAGCCCCCTTTTCAGCTCGGACTAGCTCTGATCGAGCTCTCCTTGTGTCGACCTATGTCTATATTACAGAGCAGCCGAGAATCCACGTTGGGCAAAATGCCTGGACTGCTGAGCACAGCAGATCACTACTTGGTCTCTGTGCATCGCGAAAGTGGGACGAGATATGGCAACGTTGTTCACCAATGCTTGATCTGGGCAAAGTCCAGGCCTATGCAGGTAGAGAGTGACGAGTTTCAAGCAGCCGTTCTCGAAAATGTGGTCAAGCCTCTTATAAAAGACCTGGCATACTTTGATTGCTCAACATGAATGGATTTGAGACTACTTGCCTAGCCACTCTCGGTTCTTTTAAGTCTTCTTGCCGTTCGCTCCTTCATCCCCTCTAGCGACAGTCTAGCCAATCACACATTCTTGTGCTCTACTTCCTTTCTGCTAGACCAGTGTCTCTTCACTATGCTGTAAGAGGGCTATATATGAAGAGAAAGACACGCATTTGCAACATGTGTATTCATTCATGTACGTATCAAATCAACAATGCAGGTACCCAACCAAAAATGCTTAATGCACACAGAAAAGCTCTATTATGTATAAGGATTATCAATCCAATCAAATTACAAGTCATCCACCAGGACTCCATCTAAAATGTGTCCATCAAAAACCTCCAAGGAAACACATTATACATTGACACTGTACCCAGCACCCAGACCGCGCCGGCGGCGGAGTGCATCAAGGTACTTGCGCCCCTCGTCAACCCAGAAAACCGAGCTGGCAAGGCAGACCAACTTGAATAGTGATCCAAAGCCAAGCGCCTCGGTCTGGAAAATGCGCTGGAGGAAGGGCAGGTAAATAACGCAGGCTTGACCGGCTAGCGAACCCAGTACGGCGTAGTTGAACATTTTATTGCCGAAGAGGGGCAGCTCACCGCGCAGGACGGACTTGCCTTCGCTGCGGCAGGTCAGCGCGTTGAACATATCGAAGAGGACGAAGCAGGTGAAGGTCATCGTGGTGTCATGAGCGGTGACAACCCTGGAGCGCTTGCCGATGTGTTGACCGTCGGTCACATCGCCCATCTCGTGGATGTAGATGGCGAGTGTGCCGAGCATGATGACAAAGGCGGAGGTAAGAACTCGCTGGATGAGAGGGCGAGTAAGAACGCGGGCGTGCTTGGGACGTGGGGGGCGGTTCATGATCGAAGGATCAACGGGTTCAACACCAAGGGACTGGGCAGGTGGGCCATCCATCAGAATGTCTGAAAATCGGGTTAGCAAGCAGGTCAAAAGAAATGTGCATAGGGGCAGGAAACTCACTAATCCACAAGATTTGCATGGCGTTGAGTGGATTTTTGAACCCGAGAGTAGTGCTCAGCAGCACAAGACTGAGAGCAGCCACGCTGGTACTGAGCTGGAAGGTGATGAAGTTTTGAATATTATAGAAGATACCCTTGCCCTGCTCGATGGCCCGGAGAATGGTTGAGAAGTCGTCATCGGTCAAAATCATATCGGCGGCCTCCTTCGCAACGTCGGTACCAAGTTTGCCCATTGAAATACCAATGTCGGCCTTCTTCAGAGCCGGTGCGTCATTGACACCATCGCCAGTCATGGCGACGACATCTCCACGAGACTGAAGCGCACGCACAATCTTCATCTTGTGGTCCGGGCTTGTACGGGCAAAGATGGAGGTGGTTGCGATGGCCTGGGCAAGCTCACCAGTACTCATATGATCAATCTCATCACCACGTATGACCGATCGTGCGTTTGCAGAATCGCTGACTGGCATCCCAAGCTTCTTGGCAATGGCGACGGCTGTGGTCTCAGCATCACCAGTGATCATGATGACTCTGACTCCGCCCGCCATCAGACGACGAATAGACTTGTGCACATCCTTGCGAGGCGGGTCGTTCATACCGACAAGGCCGGCAAAAGTCAATCCATTGTAGCGGTCATCATCATCAGCCGGGCTGCTGCATTTGGAGCTAGGAGTACTAGATCGACTACCAAACCCTCTCATGCCTCGAGAGGGATTGCGAACAGCACCACTGGCAAAAGCAAGGACTCGGAGACCCTCACTTGCCATCCGCTCTGCTGCTTCACGGATGACCTTGCGGCGAGGCTCGTCGAGAATAACTTCACGGCCATCCTTGGTCAAATAAGTGTCCGAACGAGCCAAAACCTGTTCCATGGCCCCCTTGATATACGCAACGTCAGAATCGCCGGGGTTTTGTGTGCCGATAATAACGCCCATCCACTTTCGCTCAGAACTGAATGGAGTTTCAGATACACGCGCACTGATCCGGTCGCGGACGTCATCTTCTCCCAGGATGTCCAACAAGTCAAGGATAGCGACATCTGTAGGCTGACCGACCCAGCGACTCTTCACGGCAGTCGAATTTCTGTCGAGAGTAGACGAAAGAACGGCTGCGGAGGATGCACTGGCCGGGGAATTGGCGTGGGTTCGAGAAAGACGAGCGTTGTTGGCAATATTTCCAACGCGAAGAATAGTGCGCGCCGCAGGGCCAGGCGACAAGACCGAAGTCATGTCCCGCTGAACCTCAAACGGCTCGTCGCTATCGAAATGCCACATCTTGGTAACAGTCATGTGATTCATAGTCAGAGTACCAGTCTTGTCACTACAGACAACATTGACCGAGCCAAGTGTTTCAACACTAGGAAGTCGACGCATGATTGCCCCTCGCTTGGCCATACGAAGTACACCAAGTGCAAGAGTGACAGTCACAATGATAGGCAGACCCTCGGGAATAGCCGCAACGGCGAGAGAAACACCGATAGTAAACATCTCGAGGACCTTACGCCCCTGCAAGAGGCCAATAACCATGATCAGGCCAATGACACCGAAAGAAATATAGCTCAGCTCCTGACCAAGGCGGTCCATAGAAAGCTGCAGAGGAGTCCGAGGGCTCTCAATCTCCTGTAGAGAAGCTGAGATGCTTCCAAACTCCGTCTTTGCACCTGTAGATATAACGATACCCTGGCCATACCCAGAGCGGACTAGTGTGCCCATGAATGCGATGTTGTGTTGCTCATTGAGGCGAACATCGGCACCGACAGCGCCAGTGGCGGGCGCATCGTAGAATGGCGAGCGAGGAGGGCTGATGGCCTTTGGAACCTGGAGGTTCCCATGATGGTGATGATGATGGCTATGAAGCGCCGCAGTGAACTTGACGACGGGCTCATTTTCACCGGTCAAGTTCGATTCGTCAATCGTGAGATCCGTTGCGACAGTGATTCGTATATCGGCGGGGATGCGGTCACCAGTGGAGAAAAGTACCAGGTCACCAGGTACTAAATCAGCCGCGGGGACGGTGGTGGATGCCTTGATGGCAGCGGATGCTGCGCCGGGGCTCTTGGTCTTCAATTCATCCAATTCTACCCCAGCGAGGGGTGGCTCTGCGACCACAGCTGCGGCGGAGGGAAGGTCACGGATGAGGTGGGCGTAATGCGGGACAAGACGGTTCAACGCCTCCAAGGACTTCTCCGAACGGTATTCCTGGACAAAGCCGACCGAGACCACAATGGTAACTGCAAGAGTGATACTCACAGCATCATCGTAATTACCCATCACAAAAGATATACCGGCAGAGGAGAGCAGGAGGAGAATGAGAGTTTCTTTGAACTGCTTCACAAATCGCAGCCATAGGGGCTCTGGCTCTTCATGGGGGAGTTCATTAGGGCCATCCCGCGCGAGGCGTACCTCTGCCTCTGCAGGAGTTAGGCCATGCAATAGAGATGTGTGTAATCTTTCAGCGGTTTCATGAGGTTCGAGCCACGAGTATGTCGAAGTCGAAGCCTAGAGGAGACATTGCGCAAAGTTAGCGGTGGAAATGAGCCAATTGGGAGCATTGCAGTCAGGAGGGACTCTATGACACTAAAACAGTCGGTAACAGTTGAGCGAAGAACATACCGATGAAGGCGCATCTGGCCGGACCCCTAATGGGGTTGTGGAGGAGGGTTGCGGAGAGTCGGAGTTTGGTGCATTATGCAGAGGCAACGCAGGTGTCGCGGACCTTGACATCTCTCATGCTTTGACCGAAAGAAAGAAGGGGAAAAGGGGGAAGTACGAAGAAAAGCGACGCGCCGAATCTATCGGAGGGCACTTTGCATCCCGTCTGGATCGAAATTGGGAGTTGCGGGTCAACGCTCTTGAGATGCGATCTGGCAGCAGCTTTGAGACGGGGGGCGCTAGACTGGCAGTAATGGAGCCGACTGAGAAGTCGTGGCCGCTCAAGGTCGAATTATCGACGAAGCTAAAGGCAAAAACGGAGCGATAAAGTGGAAAGAAGAATTGGGAATATGATATTAGGAGAAATCGTAGTAGTGTTGAGCCTCGCCAAAGAATCGCCAATTCCGCCAGCAATTGTCGGCTCTGGAAGCGGCCAAATCCATGCTGATGCTTTACCCAAAGGAGTTTAGAGCTACCGGATACTCAGTTAATCCGAGACGCTGACTCCTGACCTTGGAATAGTCACGTGATTAGAGAATAGTACAGGGTAACTGTGTCTTGCTTTGTCTACTCAAATTCTACGTGTCTAGATAATTGAACCTCAGAATTAAAAACTATAGAAGTGATGATAGATGCAATTTCAAGGGAGGCTGTCTGATAGTAATCAGTCCGTTTTTGACAGGAAAACCAGGCTATTGTTAAAACTGTAACTCGTTTGCCTCAAGGCAATGGTCTCCTGAGGTGGAACGAATTTGATATCAGCCGAATGAATTGGAACTCTGAGATGAGATAAAAAGGACATGTATATGCTGTCTACAGCTCCTGACTGGAATACAGGAACCGCATTATGATACTGGTACAAGACAGCCCCAAGGCACATTGGTGACCTCCACGTAGCCTGGATAATCGATTAATGTTGCATTTTATAGAGACCCTATAACCTTAAAACTATGTTCATTTTCAATAGCGTGATTAAGTCCTTCAACATATGTCTCCAGTCACAAAAGCTCTCTACTGCTCCGCAGCCCTCCAGGGCTGGATGTATGTGCTTACCTAAGCTCTTGGCAGTGTAGCCATTACGTAACCCTCGTGCATTCCTCGTTTCCAAGGCACCCCACCCCAGCCCCCTCGAATTCCCAGACTGCGATTGCCCCCCAGAGGCTGGGCTCACCTGACTCCTCGACGCCTGATTCCCACCGACGCGCATCCTCCCCTTCCGTTACTCTGCCAACTTGTCCCTCGCGCCCCATCCTGGACGTGACTCCAACGCGACTTATTCTTTAATCTTGCCTTTTTACGTCGCATCTACTCCACCCTCTTTCTATCTCGATATTGCCTCAGGGGCCACCACTAGCAGGCCGCCCGAGTCTTTGTTTTCCCGGCTTCCACAGCGCGTCAATCCCTTGCTACGCCCTCACCCCGCGCCGGGCGGGCTCTGACCTTTCACCTCCTGGTGTGCTGCTCGTCTGTGCATAGCTTCTTTGTGTATCACCACGCGCGATGTTCTATTCCGAGACTCTGCTGTCCAAGACAGGGCCGCTGGCCCGCGTCTGGCTGTCTGCCAACATTGAGCGCAAACTGTCCAAGTCGCACATTCTCCAGTCCGACATTGAGAGCAGTGTCAGCGCCATTGTTGACCAAGGCCAAGCGCCTATGGCTCTACGACTTAGTGGTCAGCTGCTGCTCGGTGTTGTGCGTATTTATAGCCGCAAGGCGCGTTATCTGCTCGACGACTGTAACGAAGCATTGATGAAGATCAAAATGGTACGCAATATACTTGTTGTCCAAGCATTTGATTTGAATAAAGAACTGACAAGTCACGCTATAGGCATTCCGTCTTACAAATAACAACGACTTGACGACAACTGTGGTCGCGCCGGGTGGTATTACCCTGCCCGATGTTTTGACCGAGTCCGACCTTTTCACCAACCTTGATACGTCTCTGCTGTTCCCTCAGAACCTGAGCCTGGAGCTGGAAGGCAAGCGGCCAGGTGCTATGGATTTTGGCAGCCAGCTTCTGCCTGATAGCAGTTACCGCCGATCCATGTCTCAGGAGCCTGCCCGCCTCGAAGACCCCTCTTTGATTGACCTGGATCTGGATCTCGGCGAGGATGAACTCCCTCTTGGACTGGACCACAGCGTTGAAATTGGTCGTGATGCTCCTCCTGCTCGCCCTATGGACGAAGATTTGTTTAGTGATTCCGGAAAACTCCACGACGCCGGTGACTTGGACCTCGATATTGGCGATGCCCCTCTCGAAAAGCTTGACTTTGGCTCCGACAACGTGAACGACCCGCTTATGGATGATGGCCCAATGGATTTCGGCGACGATGCTGGATTTGGCGGCGAGACCCCTCGCCCAGAAAGCCGTTTCGCGCGTGATACCGAAAGCCCTCTTTCCGATGCTGGCTCTGCTCAGATGAACCTGCTCGAGGAAGAATTCAACCGTGAGGTTACCCAAGAAGTCGAGACTCGAACTACCAAGCATGCCCAGCGTGCCAAGCGTCAAAAGGTCATTGTTGCCGACAAGGAGACCCATTACACTTCCCAGGAGGTCAAGGCGATTCAGGCTGATCGCTCAGCTATTATGCAGCGCTCTTCTTTCTTGCCTCGTGACCCCGTCCTTCTTACTCTGATGACCCGCCAACAGAACGGTAACTTTGTCTCTAGCATCTTCGGTGAGGAGCGCAGCCATGGCTGGGCCCCCGAGCTGCGCGATCTCCTGTCTCTGGATAACGTCAAGAAAGCCGGCGAGCTCAAGCGCAAGCGTGACAGTGGTATCTCTGACATGGAAATTGCTGCTGATGTTCCCGCGCTGGATATTGGTGAAGATGAGGCTATTGTTACCGTTGACGAGGGCATTGGTCTTGACACTGGGTTGAACCTGCACTCCGAGATCGACTTCCCGGGCGATGATGGTGTCCAGGATCTCGCGCCTATGAGCGATGATGGCATGAGCGCCTCTATTGAGGATATGGATGACACTATCCGCCCCGTTGACACCGAACCCGTTTCGATTGGCACCAAGCATGCTGTGCACATCCTGCGCGATTGCCTTGGTGACGTCTCCGCCGCTGAGCAGAAGAAGGCTGTCGTCTTCCAGGATCTCCTCCCCGAGCAGCGCTCCAGCAAGGCCGATGCCACCAAGATGTTCTTCGAGGTCCTGGTGCTGGCCACTAAGGACGCCGTCAAGGTTGAACAGAACTCCAAGTGCATCGGCTCTACCATCAAGATCCGCGGCAAGGAGGCTCTCTGGGGTTCCTGGGCCGAGGAGAACGCCGGCGGTGCCATGAGCCAACTGTCCCAGCTTCTATAAAGAAACAAAAGATTATTCATATCTCGTCTTGTCTTGTCATGACTGATCTTGGCTTGTACTGGACTTGGTAAAAATTGGGATATACCGGCGCACGTTTTCCATTCATGTACAGCTGAGTTTGGGACGGTCTATGGGTTTCTGGAAGATCCGATTATTGTTTTAGGATCTTCGACCGGTTTTGTGCCGGATTGGATTTCTATCATGGAGTTTGGGATTGGATTGGAGAATTGGGTCTTTGGTGACTCTTGTACTGTTCTGATGGGTTTTTCTTTTTCCTTTTTTTGGGTGCTTCCGATCCTACCCTTCTGTCTGATTGCTTCGTTGGAGTATAATTGCTCAATGGGTTTGTGTTGACGTAGTGTTAGCGTTATAGTCAATCGAACATACCGCCTCTTGGAATCAACAACATTCTTGTAAATGTCGTTGGTTAACCCTTTAGTCTTCTTCGATGCTCTTGACCTCTCCGTACATAGATCACTAATGCAGGGAGGCGTCGCCGAGAACGGCGGTCAGCCCTTGCCACGTGGGAGTCCATGCATGGCCGTTTCTGGTACGTGCGTCCACGAGGAATCATCGGAGGATTTACTATGTATAGACTATAGCGAAGGACCTCATCTGTATATGTTCAAAAACCCAATACTCGGACCGATGCTGTCCAAGAATAAGCTTTTATCTAAGCTCCACTCAGCCCGTCTCATCATGAATAGGATACAGAGAAAATGTCCGGCAAAATACAACTGATCGCAAACGTTCTGTTTATGTGCCGTTTTTGCTTTTGCCATCTCTAGAATATCAAATGTATACTTATCTATAGGGCCATCTCAAATTAAACCGAACTCACCCACACTTATATTACTGCAAGGAACTTCACTTCCCCGAATTAACTACAAACACGTCCGAATATACGGGCCGACCTCGGCCTGATTCGGCCCTCTGGGGCAGAAGACCCCGAAAGTGGGTTCCCAGTCTTCGGGCCATGATTCGAGAATCGCGGTAGCGTCATAATTTATTTCGCACTAATTCGCGGCCTCGCGATAACGGTGATTAATCAGCTCGGTCTGGAGCTTCCCTGAAGACCGGTTTTCAAATACACAATCCATTCAGGAGCCTTGCAAAGGCCGAGAACCGAACAGTCATAATTTCCTCATGAATTCGCGCCGGCAGCACCTCGTATAACTACTGTTCCCGCTGCTCCTGCAAGCCAATTGTTCTTTCCCAATTCAAGCTTGGCTGCATGGCCTGACTCACTGATAGCGTAAGGTAAGGCTAACTATCCGCCGCCACGCAACGCGAACTCTCCGGTCATGTCGCTCGGTGATCTCGCCGACCTCGAGAAACGGGATACCATGGACTCGCGCCGTTCGACTAGTTCTTCCCCGCGCGAGCGGAGCGATGACGATATCGGGCTCGAGCAGACGAAATCCGAGGATGCGACTTTTGCGCCTATTGTTGCGCCGGAGGATCAACGCGATATGCAAATCAAGAAGGAGCGGTCGAATGTATCCCGCTCGCGCTCGTTGGAACGCTCTTGGTCTTTGAATGACGGTGTTAGTCTCGGAGGAAATCGGTATGAAGAGGAGGCGGCGGGTGAGGCTCCGGGGCAACAAAGGCCAGAGGATGATGCTGGGTATACGGTTGGTTGGGATGTGGATGATCCTTTGAATCCGCGCAATATGAGCAAGGCTAGGAGATGGTTGATTGTGATTATTGTGTCGTTGGGTTCGCTTTGTGTGTGAGTTTCGTCTGATTGATGGTCGGGTGTGTTGTGGTTTGGGAGTTTAACGTTGACTTGATTTGCAGGACTTGTACCTCGTCCATGTATACTACGACGTATGGGCAGTTGATGAAGGAATTTGGCTGCTCGCAAGAAGTCGCGACGCTGGGCCTGTCATTTTTCATTTGGGGACTTGGTGTGTTATCTTGACGGTAACGGTCTATGAGAGGATGATTGCTAACAATAGCATTGTATAGGAATTGGTCCCCTTTTCCTTAGTCCACTATCAGAGGTGAATTAACCCAGAGATTTGTTAAGTCAAGAGACTGACGAACTGACGATATTATAGTTCTATGGTCGGCGTAACATCTACATCGTTTCTTTCTCGCTCTTCTTGATCTGGCTCATCCCCTGCGCTGTCGCAAAGAACACCCAGACCATGCTTGTGAGCCGATTCTTCAACGGTCTGTCAGGAAGTGCTTTCCTAAGTGTTGCCGGTGGCACTGTCGGTGATATGTTTGATCGACACGAGCTCGCCTTCCCAATGATGCTTTACACCGCGAGTCCATTCATTGGACCCGAAGTTGGCCCACTGTACGATCGCCAACGACTATCAATCGATTGAAGATGTTCTAACATTATCCTATAGGGTCGGTGGATTTATCAACTATTTTACTGGATGGTAAGTAGAATCCTTTTGTTGTTTTTATCGCGGATCGAAGCTAACAACCTCTCAGGCGCTGGACCTTTTATGTCCTCCTAATCTGGACCGGAGTCCTCCTAGTCTCGATGATCTTCCTCGTTCCAGAGACCTATCACCCGGTGTATGTTTCTCTATCAGATCAAAGATGTGGCGGTGTAAAATACTGTACTAACCCGCACAATTAGGCTGTTGAGGCGCAAAGCCCAGAAACTCCGCCAGGAGACCGGAGACGACCGATGGAAAGCGCCGATCGAGAAGATGCAGCGATCAGTGGCGCAAACGGTCCTACGATCTATGTACCGCCCCATAATGCTCCTCACCATGGAGCCAATGTGCTTGAACCTCTGTGTGTTCTCGGCGATCCTATTGGGTATCTTGTACCTATTCTTCGGCGCGTTCCAATTGGTCTTTAAAGATGTTTATGGCTTTGATTTGTGGCAACGGGGCTTATGCTTTATGGGTCTTTTTGTTGGTATGGTCTTTGCGATTCTTTCGGATCCAATCTGGCGTCGCAATTATCAACGCTTGGAACGGAATTATCAAAATGACGCTGATGGGACGGATGAGTTTCAGCCAGAGTGGCGGTTGCCTCCAGGTAAGTCGGCAGGTCACTCTGTGAGGGAATCATATCTAATTCGGCGCAATTCAGCGATTTTGGGTGGGCCGCTGGTAACTGCCGGTCTCTTCATCTTTGCCTGGACTACCTACCCCGATGTGCATTGGATTGCACCTATCATTGGCAGTGCCCTCTTTGGCGCCGGGTAAGTTCGCCTGCCTGTTTTCCCCTGGGGGTCTTGAATACACTTTGTTGAGATTTACATATTGATGGACTTTCGTGTTACTTCCAGAACAATCCTAGTCTTCTCAGGTGTCTTCACATTCCTGGTTGATGCATATCCGACCTTTGCAGCAAGCGCGCTGGCAGCGAATAGCTTCATGCGGTCCAGCTTTGGAGGAATTTTCCCCTTGTTCGGCATACAGAGTAAGTTCTGTCTTCCTCGGTGTCTTTCTCATACCCTGCGACCCTTGCCGAAGGGTCTGTGCTTTGCATGCAGCGTGTAGATATCCTTC
This sequence comes from Penicillium cataractarum, assembly GCF_028827025.1. Classification (NCBI taxonomy): domain Eukaryota; kingdom Fungi; phylum Ascomycota; class Eurotiomycetes; order Eurotiales; family Aspergillaceae; genus Penicillium; species Penicillium cataractarum. The sequence continues at coordinate 1,064,148 of NW_026622743.1, read as the reverse complement.
TTGCCGGACGGATACGTCGTGTCCCTAGTGAGCCGTTGGGGATGTCTCGCTCGAAGGGCGCGGGGAGACATGGATTCATCCTGGTTGAGAAGTGATAGCATTGCAAATTGTGGCTGATAATGATTGCACAGTGTATAACAATCTAGGATTCCATTGGGCGACGTCACTGCTAGCCTTTCTCACCCTGGTCATGCTGCCTTTCCCGTAAGTCATTTGTTGCTCAATTATTTGATGTTCCCCAGTCCAGTTTCCCCGGTCTTTCCCTCCCCCTCTTCATCACCAAACTCCTACGCTATGACCTTTGATTTGTCTTCTGCCCCTGCATTTCAAAGTCACTGGAGATGTGGAGGTTGGCTCAGGAGTACATTTTGACACCCCAGCTCTGCATGTGGATGTGACAACGACCAACCCGGCACTGACTTCACATGGCAAATTGTTCTATTTGTGAACGCGTCTTCTGATCATTTTATAGGTACATTTTCTTTCGATATGGTGCTCGTATTCGGAAGAAGAGTCGCTTCGCAACTTCTCAGATGTGATTTTGCACGCCGCGGCTTAGAGAATCCAAGGTCACCGATACAAGATCTTGTTCTCGACACAAAATAGATTTCATTTATTGTTTGCACATATCGTGTACTGTACATAAAATACTTGCTAAGCTAATTCTACGTACATTCCAATCTGCACTCAAATCATGCTGTATCTGTCCTCTGCTGCAGCCTTAGTTCAGATGCTGTCACATACCAAAGTTAAGGCAGGGCTGAGCCTGGTGTTTTGTGACCCGATGACGAGCAGTTTGGGACTGGGCATGGAAGCTCTTGAGAGCTATATGTGTTGTGCTCAAGCCTTCGGTCAGGGTAGAGGCCCAACAAACCGGCTGTTGTCTGTTGTCCTACCTGTAGCTGTAATTTCAATGCAGATGACTCTGGGTTGATCTTGAACAGATTCAACGAGAGCTAATACGTTTCAATTAGCATGTTTATTTAATCGTATCATTTGATCCGCTTTAGATGTTTACTGCCTGGAAAAGAACGGCCATTCAGCGATAGTTTTCGTCTTGGACTTCAATGTCAAGCTGCTCCATGATGGATGGGGAGAGTCTAGGCCAGAATGCAATTCTCCGACTGAATTTCTCATAGAACAGATGTGCTAAATATACATCTACCCTGCTAGTCCAATTACGAAGTATAAACGAGCGTTATGTAGTCTTAGTTCCCATTCAGAGACGCATACATCATCTGCCACCATTTTTGTTCCAATTGATCTCCTAACGCCGAGCGTTGAATGCAAGAGAAACTTGGAAACCGAATAACCACTCATTCTTGAACGATTACCCAGCTGAAAAATCCAGCTCCAGCTTCTCGAAGCTAACCGAGGCTCGCGGGGCTTACTACGTAGCCTCGGGATAAAACGGAGCCGGATATGCCTCCGAGGGCCGTAGAAAGACGAGAACATGGCGGAGGGGGTGAGGCTTTTTATGAGTCAGTGTACTGGTGTCAGAAATGGACAATTCTTTGGGGGGTAAGGAAAGAGACGTCGGATCTATATCCATTGATCCTGCGTATCGGTGGATAGATATCCGAGCCTAATGTCGGATAGGGCAGTAGTAACTTCGTTGCTTTCAACCCACACGTGCGCAACTGCCTTTGGAGTGGGAACGGAGTAACGAACTTGCGGGTAGGCGGGTATTGGCCCCGTCACGGATAAATTACCATACGCAAGTGCCGATGCTCCAGTGGGCGAGTGCCCAAACGTCAGCATGTGAGATGCCTTACAGTAGTCTACTGTAGTTAGTAGTGGAATGTAGTAGTCTGTACATTAGTTTGGCCCTTAGCTGAGTTATTTTTACTCAACTAGCATCTACCGAGTGCCGTGATGCTGTTGAATACCACCGTTTATGCAGGTCCTAAGGGGAAATGCCTCGTGTGAGATCAGACATCAGTTCTAGGTTTGTTGTGTTTTAGAGGCGCCAAAGGCGCGATCTGGCTGGCTCGTAATTAAGAATAGTCTTCCTTCCTTCGTGTCTCGTTTTAATTAGGTAAAAAAATAATGAAAAAAGTAAAACAGTGAAACCGTGAAACAGCGAAACAGTGACAAAACACGATTGGGCTCGTCTTACGAGACAAAGTAGGTAAGTATATCCCCCTTCTGGGCGTAGAACCATAGTTAGGCAGGCTATGGCGACATCTCCATGAGGAGTAGCCGCGGAGAAGAAATCAAGTCTAGAAGTAGATCTTCAAGGTTTCCAGGGGAAGAAAACCCAAAAGAAGCCCCCCTCTTACACTGCAACGAGTGTTCCCAGTGGTTCGCACAGGAATTGGTCCGATTCAAGTCCAGTCTGCCAGTTTGGAACGCTTTTCCTGGTGGTGGAGGAGAGAAGGCCCAGTCACGGGAACATTCCGATCGAAGTTAAACCCATTTCCAAGTCCCTCCAATTTTCCAACTTTCGACATCGTCCTTTCCCCCCGCGCCTCACCAATCTGGCCCTTTTCTACTTCCCCTCGCCTCGATTGTGCTTCTCTCTCTTCTCTTTCTCTTCCTCGCACCGTCGTCAAGAGTGAAACTCGGCTCCAAATCGACCGAACTAAATCAATTCCCGCCTTCCCCGCAGCCGAACAAGTCTGCCGCCCTCAAACTCTCCACTCCCGAATTCAGCTGCGCCCGAAGACCGTTGCGGCATTTTTTCCTGCTTTCTTGTCGCCTAGTTCTGTCGCTTCAACCTTCACTCGCCCTACCACACCGAAATTCGAGACTCTTCAATGCGTCAGATCTTTGCGGCCTCGTCTTACTTCGAGTCGATTGTACCCCGTTACACCCGTGACTCAACCCGATACCTACCCTCCGTACCCCCGCCAGCATTAGTCGCAAGCGCGCGATAATAGGATCTCGATCCCGCCACCCACGATCTACAGCAGGTCTCGGCGATCTAGGTGGAATTAGAAGCTGAACACGCAGTCGGCGTGAGTTTGCGACCGTTCGTTTCGGTTTACAAGCCCGAGGTTGCGCAGTGCGCAAGTTTACGATACGTGGATCCGCCCGTCCGGAATAACCTGAAGAGTGCGCGAATGGTCCCGTCGCCTCTACAGAGCGAGATCTTGAGATCAAGACAGTGAAAGGTGCTCCTAGAAAAGGCCTGTGAGGCTTTGACCATATTTGTAGAAGCTCCTGCGTCGCTTGGACGCGTGGTACTTTGCCTCCCCCTCCCGTGCTTGGGGGAATACATGACGAAATGAACGTGGAAGCCAAGGACGGCTCCCAATCTCCCGCAGACCCAAGTGGTGGTGATCGCGATTCCGCTGATGCCACTGAGCACTCGGAACAGATGGATTCCGTCAGAGATAAGGTGAACGGTGACGGTATCAAAGCCGAGAATGGCCGAAAAGCTGCGAATGCAAAGGATCCCTCGCGACCGCGCCGGAAGAAGGCCCGGAGAGCGTGCTTTGCCTGCCAGCGAGCTCACTTGACATGCGGTATGCTCTTGTTGTCTTTCTGATCGGCATGCACCCTGCATGCGCATGCTTCCGAAAGGTAAATGTCAGTCTTGGCTAATAGTAGAATTTTTGTCTAGGCGATGAGCGACCCTGCCAACGTTGCATTAAGCGCGGCCTTCAGGATGCATGCCACGACGGCGTTCGCAAGAAGGCCAAGTATCTCCACGACGCCCCCGACGGAGCATTGATGCCCGGGGTGGGAGGAAACTTTTATAATAACGGCAGCAATGGCAATGGAATTCCCAATGGTATGCCGCAATTAACCAGAAATGGTTCTTCGTCTACACCGCAGCAACAACCGCAACAGCAAACTCCAAGCACGACCGGTTTCTACCCCACGCCTCAGCCACAACCTCAGCCGCAACCAGGATCGTACAACGTGTATCCAGACACTACTATAAGCCAGAGCCCATTCACAACCCAGTCCCCTGTATCACCAACGTTCAATTTGAAAACCAGCACCAATGGTCGGAATGCTAGCTTGTCCTCCACCGTGGGCCAACAGCCCACACCGAGCACAGCGCTCTCGGGGGATGCTAACCAACAAAATCCATTTGCAGGGCCGTTTTTCGACCCTAGCGACCCGGCACTCTTCAATTTTGACCTGTCTAGCATGAATTTCGAGAATCGCTACGGTGCTCTCGAATTCGGCATGCTCGGTCACATGGCTACTGGTGCGGGTGATTCACCGACCGACTCGGCAGGGCAGCGAGGGTCGATCGGCCGCAGTGGGTCTGCCCAGTTCTCCACGCCAGCTCCTGGCTTTGGCGAAAGTCCGGGGAATCAACAGCCATTCATGTTCGGGGACCCCTTGCTCAATGATTGGTCCGCTGGTCAAGCCTCGGGACAACCGCACGTGAATGTCGGCGGCGTATACAGTCAAAATGGCATGTTGCCCGGCCACATGAAAGCAGATGCGCCGCATGCCTTTGCGATCGAGAGCGGTCCAGCCAGCTTTACCAGCCCTGGATCTGCGACGACTAGCCCGCATGTGACGGTGGCCGGACTTGAGGATGTGTCCGCGTTCAGCAACAACAATAATCTACCCAAGTCGAGTAGCAACCTGGCGCCGAATGGGCAGCGACCTCTGATCACGACCCCGAGCCTAAAGCACCGTGATCTACAGGTGGGCCCTCGGCGACGTCATCGCAACCCGTCGTCGATCTATGAAAGTGTCAAGGAGCCCTACGGCTACACGGCCGGTTTCCACAATCTTACTGCTTTCATCCAGCGGCGGTTCACTCCGCAAAAGACCGTGCGCATCGCTAAAGCACTTGCTTCCATTCGTCCTTCCTTCATTGCAACTACCAAGACCTTGAACCGGGATGATCTTATCTTCATGGAAAAGTGCTTCCAGCGGACACTTTGGGAATACGAAGACTTCATCAACGCCTGTGGTACACCGACCATCGTCTGCCGCCGGACAGGCGAGATCGCCGCCGTCGGCAAGGAATTCAGCATCCTCACCGGATGGAAGAAGGACGTCCTTCTAGGCAAAGAGCCGAATCTGAATGTCAACACCGGCGGATCTGCACCCCCTCAGTCCGGCACAACGTCGCGGGGAAGCTTCACGCCGCGCAGCTCGACGCTCGAGAATGCCAATAGCGGACGTCCGCAGCCCGTCTTCCTGGCGGAGCTGCTCGACGATGAAAGCGTGGTCGAGTTCTATGAGGACTTTGCACGCCTTGCGTTTGGTGATTCCCGCGGTAGTGTTATGACTCGTTGCAAGTTGCTCAAGTATAAGACTAAGGAGGACATGGAAGGCGGGTCGTCCGATGAGCACGGCAAGTGGAATAATCATTTGCGCAAGGGTGGGATTGCCGGCGAAGCTGGTATGAACCAGTTAGGCTTCAAGGACGGCAAGGTCGAATGCGCGTACTGCTGGACAGTCAAGCGAGATGTGTTCGATATTCCGATGCTTATTGTGATGAATGTGAGTGAACCCCGTCCAATCTATCTCAGACATGGTGACATAAACTGACCATTTCCCTAGTTCTTACCGTGCATTTGATCGCTCCACCTTGGGATGTCTGATTATTTCCCTCTGATTTTTCTGTTCACTGCATGTCTCGTCTTGAATTTCTCTTCATACCCTTAGCTCGGCATTTACCTCCGAGTCTTTTTTCCCGCTTTTTCTCTTGTTTCCCTGCTTTTTATGCCTGCTACTTTAACCCGGTACATATCCTTCCTGGTTTTGGGACTGTATGATTCCTCCTCACCCACCTGTTCCAGTATCTTGTTGTGTGCCCTCTCAGTACATATCTCTGGGGCCTGATCGTCCCGGTTCTTTTTGCCTTGCCGGGGCGTCTGTTGATATTCTTTGTTTCTTGTTTCTTGATTTTTGTTTCTGTGGCGCTCAAAAAGGTCAAAAAATGATATCTCTGGGTTGGGATTGTTCTATTTATGATATAATGTCATTGGTTACTGGACGTCTATGTTCGTTTCTTCGTCTTTGTCTCTTGGTAGACGTTTATTCGTGGGCATTCTGCTTTCTGATCGAATTATCACCAACTATACTCGCTCGGCGAATATAAATTCATAGAAATGTAGCAACCGACTGTTCCATCTTGTAAAACCCGGGTTTGATACTTAGTATCTTATCAATCATCCCCATGTGATCGGCATTGAGCTTCCAGTAACTTCGGTGATGCCTCAGGTGTGCCTGTGCCGGCTTATCGATAACTCACTAACAACCCCGCTGGCTCCTTCGCTTTAAATCGCATCGCCTGTCAGCACGCCATTGTTGCAATTTGTTCCCTCGAGGCCTAAAATTCAACCCTAATCGAACTTCTTAATCTCTCCCCGAGACCCGCGAATCTGCTTATCAAGCTCCCTCGTATTCTGAAGCCCCGAAATCCCCGAGTGCCCCGCGCTCCCCGCCTCTTGACTCACACAATCTTCGTCGCTGCGCGTCCGATCCTTTTCGCTTGAATTTCCAGGGGTGAATCCAAAGATTCGAAACCAACAGAATCAAAATGCGCCCTGATAAGCCTCGTGACCCCGTTGCTGGGCCTGATGCTGGCCCGGAGAACCCGTACCCCGTGCGATTGTCGGGGCCAGTGATTAAGGGATTTGGACGGGGGAGCAAGGATGTATGTCGAACTCTTGGGCACTGAACTATTGCGCCAAACAGATTTGAAAGGGACAGTCGCGAATAACACCATCTACAGCTAGGAATTCCTACAGCCAATATCCCCGCCGACGATCTGTCCGAGCAGCACCCCGAGTTGACTTCCGGTGTATACTACGGCGTGGTTGCGCTTGACCCCCAGAACCTGTCGCAAGAGAATGGCGCGACGAATGGTGCGGAGAAGTCGAACTCTGCGACCCTTTTGCCCGCCGTGTTGAGCATTGGGTATAACCCGTTCTATAAGAATACCGTGCGGTCGGTGGTACGTATAGCAGCTTTTGTCAACGAGTGAACCTCTCTTTTTCGGGCCTCTGCTGACTCCATATGCTCTAGGAAATCCACATCATGCCCCCTCTCACACAACCCTCCCCGACAGCCGTTGCACAGCCCAAATTCAACCGTCTGCCTGATTTCTACGGCACCCAGCTTAACCTCTTGATCCTTGGATACATTCGTCCCGAATACGACTATGTCTCCCTGGATGCTTTGATTGAGGATATCCGGATTGACTGCGAGGTCGCGCGACAGAGTCTTCTGCGTGAGGCGTATCAGCAATATATCGCGGATGACGGGAAGACATCCGGGCAGGTCAATGAGGACCGGAAGTGGCTGGCAACGTTTGATGGGGCCAGCGCGAAGATTTGAGATATTTGATAGACTTGGCAGATTGAGCGTTTGCGCATTTGTTGTTTTCGTTTTCAAAATCATCACTCTTTTTTCGCTAGAATATTATTAGAACCTGGTTTATGGGATGCGTACATGTTTGTGCTTGCACTTTGGTCCGGACCGTTCTATCTTATCGCACCACTCGTCGACGTCACTCCAAGAAACCCGAAGTATTGGCACAGCCAGGCAGTCAGATTGCGCTCTTGTCCGATGTCATCCAAGAAACGACGGCTCCGGAACACCCGGGATATTATTTATAAAGCTGGTTCTTTTCTGTCCTGAGTTATCACTTTCATCCCAACACATCCGCCATCATGGTAAACGTATTCCAGCGCCTTGCCAGACGAGCAACGACCAGTTCCGGTAGTACCGTGCCTGACCCCGGTATCAATGGCAATAATATTTCGTCACGATCGCATGATTTGCATCGAACTACGAGTGGGAATTCCTGGAAGCGCAATCGGCGGTCAATTGTCGACGAACCCTCGCCTCGACATTTGATATTGATCTCGGATAATGCTACTTTCGATCCGCATATTATCCAGCGCTTTCAAGCCGAGGGGTTTGATGTGACGTATCTTGGATTTTTGTGTACGGATGATGCAGAGAAGGATCGCAAGTCTTTGGAGTTTGCGGTGCATGAGAAGGAGGATGAATTGGAGGCTGGAGAGAGATATGCTATAGTTGGTATGTACTCATCATTATATCATCAAAGAATGTTCTGATATGCTCGAAGAAAGACTACTTGCTAACTCTAACAGCATACAATCGACCGGCATACTACCTGCTCGGCGCTCACCACCTCGCCGCCAGCAAAACCAACCCCTTCCCCCGTCTCTGCGCCCTAATCGCCTACTACCCACTAACCTCCACCGAACACCTCGCCAACCTATCATCATCCCACAGCCAAGAATGCTGCACCCCCGCCTGCTCAGACACAAGTTCCATCTTCGACCCCCGCCCCTCAGAATCCTACCTCCCAATCCAAATCCACCTGCCAGGCCACAACCCAAACTCCCGCACCTTCTGGCCCTGGATCAGCGTAAGTCCCACCGAGGGCGACGTCTCCTACAAAAAGCGGCACCGCTGTCACGTATACACCTATCCCGACGCACGGGCCGGGTTCGCAGAACACAAACCGTCTAATTACAGTATCAAGGATACCGGACCTCACGATGATGACCGGATTGGGTCGCAGTTAGCGTGGAGTCGGGCGTTGGGGTGTTTGCGTCATGCGTTTGGGGCGGGGAGTAATTGGCCTGTTGCTGATATTGAGACTGTTTGGGAGGAGTATTGGGTAAGGTTGATGGGGGATTTGGATGGGGTTAGGAGTGAGGGGTGGAAGAAGGGTGCTGCTGGGTCCGCGGTGGAGGTTGTGTTGAGACCGGGGAATGATCGGATTTGTCAAGGCGGGGGCATGAATATGCATGATGAGCAGAATGCGAAGGTTGTTTGTGCGCCTACGAAGGCTGGAGGTGAGTCCGCATTATTGTCTTATATTATACGATATATCGGCGAGATCGGGTCAACTTGATGCTAATGTGTACCAGGATCTACTCCGGAGGACCTAAGGACTTTCTTTGCAGACGTCTTTATACCCGCTGGTCCACCGAGTCAGCATATTCGTCTTTTATCACGAACAGTTGGTGCTGATCGGATTGTGGACGAAATTCTATTCACGTTCTGCCATAGCAAGGAAGTACCGTGGTTACTTCCTCGTGTACCACCGACGAATCGTGATATCCAGGTGGTTCTCGTGGTTGTGGCTAGCTTCTTTGCGGATCGTATTGTCCATCAGAGCTTGTATTGGGACCAAGCGGATGTTCTTGTGCAGGCGGGACTATTGGATGCAGACCTTGTGCCGAAGATGAATACAGGAAAGTAAGTGTATTGCACAGATATACTAGGGAATATCGAGATGAATGGGTAGGAATACATGTAGTCGCCGTATCGCTGTCTTCAATTCACTATATTTCCGTATGGATTTTGCGTTGGTCCGTAGTATTTATTTTCGCCCACGGACCTAGTATCAACCGCCAACAAACTGCCTTCATTCTATTTAAATGTTGTGCAACTGCGTATTCAAAACTCAATGCACTTCTGTTGAAATGGACATATACTTCACGAATACCCGCTATCCAAAGACACTAAGAGCCGTGACACCGTTCGCAACATAATTATAACATGAACCCGAACAGCCGTAGAAGCCGGCCGTAGCAAGATGCAGACGCTCTTCCCCGTTATCATTAAATAGCAAGAGGTGACGAGATTGACCCGTATACTGGTTCACGTTGACCATAGTCCACGTACTTGCATTATCCGTAGACACGAAAAGATCCGTGTCCGAGTTGGTCGACAGGATCACCGCGCCGTCTGTGCTCGAGTTTGGGTATCCATACCAAACGCTGTACGGCGAGCCACCAGGCGTGTAGCCCGAAGTCGTAGTCAGAGTTTGATCGGGGGCATTGAGAAATTCGGTCGGGTTGGAGGCAAGTCGATAGTGTGCCGGACAGCCGCTGCCCGAGGGAGGATTGCAGTACTCGTAGGATAACATGTACTGTCCGATGGTCGGGATGTAAGAAACCACGGCCATGCCAGGACGGGCGTTGACGTCGGAGTAGGCGACTACGTTCGTCGAGGCAGACCAGGTAAGTAAGTCCGTGGTGCTTGTAAGTGAGAGCTTTTGTGAGTGCGCCGGGTCGCGCTGGTCGCTGAAGTATACAATCAAGCTGCCATTGTACTCCAGGAAGAAAGGTTCCCAAATAGCTTCATCTCCTGTCGTCACAGTCTCGGGTCCGGCACCATACGCGACGTGACTAGCGAACTTCCACGACTTGCCCATGTCGCTGGAAGTATAAAGATCGATGTAGACCCCGCCGGTAAGGTTCAATGGGGTTGAAACTCCAGCGATGAGCAAGGTTCCAGCAGGGTACTGTCCGATATCGTTTTTCAAGATGTACATGTCAGGTTCTAAGCTAAGTTAGCAAAGAGAATGGTATAGAAAATTTGAATGCGACTTACGAAAGCGCATGCCCCAGCCATTCTGGGTGTCGGCGACTTGGGACAAATTGGACCAGCTCACACCACCATCGACCGATCGAAGGATCTTGAAGGTATCAAGATTTGTAGAGTCCTCGCCGTAAGGATAATCCTCCCATGTCAGGAGCAGACTGCCGTCCTGGACCTGAATGGCGCGGGCATAGCACACTCGCCACTGAGGAGCTTGCTCAAGGGGATAGTATATCGGATTGTGGACAAAGGTAGAATAGGGTGTAGGAGATGAGCGTTTCTCAATCGCAGGCGTTGCTCGGCACAATGCACTTACAGCGAGCATCGACAAGAGTGTGAGGTATGCAAACATGATTCTGAATCAGAACGAATATGATGAAATGAAAGTCTGACTGTGGTTATCGCTCACTTGCCGGACGATGTGACGGCCTTTTTATAGGTACGACTTACACATGTCTCCACAAGATGGGCAACTTTCATGAAGATGCTCCATATTTTCCCCGTGGAGTGAACACAAAACTAGGATAAACCATCAACACACTAGCACCGGATAATAACTGAGATCTGAATCACAAAGTGGGGAATCTCGTTCTGTGCGGCGTGCGCTTGCGGGATGTCGGGCTCTTTCCGTTTAATATAGTTTGGCGCTTGCGGAACATCGGGCGACGTTGAGAATATGGTCAAAAACAAAGTCGGCATCTGTGAGGATATGATAGACACATTCTTCTTTCATTTCTTTTCGTCTCTAGCTATTTCCCCAGACTCAACACATCACGATGCTCAAGGAACCGGTGGCCAAGGTCGCCATAGAGAACCTCCCTGACCATTCTATGAGCGAGACCTTCGATTTTGACGATGCCGTACGGATGGTTCAGAATGGACAGACACTTGAACGAGCGACACATGCCTTGCTAGCCGTTATGACCCGAGCAGAACGACTGTCGTTGCTCGACGGAGATGAGCCCTTTTGGAAAGGCCTTCGTGGAATCTTGTTTGACCGTTACAACCGTGAAGCCTTCGTTATGGGGGCAGTGCCTCGCTTGAAGATCTCGGGAATACGCTTCACTGATGGTCCACGCGGTATCGTGATGCACTCCTCTACCTGTTTTCCGGTGTCAATGGCCAGGGGTGCGAGCTGGGACGTGACGCTCGAACAACGCGTTGGCGACGCCATGGGCCTAGAAGGACGTGCCCATGGGGCCAATTTCTTTGCCGGGATCTGTATTAATCTTCCTCGACATCCTGCCTGGGGGCGTATACAGGAGACCTATGGTGAAGATCCCATACTGCTGGGCGAATTCGGCCTCGCGCTGCATCGCGGTGTCCGACAACATCTCATGACTTGTGTCAAGCATTTTGCCTTGAACTCTATGGAGAATGCTCGCTTCAATGTAGATGTGCAGATCGATGATGCAGCCTTGCACGAAGTCTACCTCCCCCACTTTCGTCAACTGGTTGAGGATGGAGTCTCGTCAGTCATGGCATCTTACAATTCCGTCCGTGGTGAATTTGCAGGACAAAATCATGAGCTCCTGAATGAGATTCTTCGGAAAGAGTGGAAATTTGGCGGATTTGTGCTATCGGACTTCATCTTCGGTTTGCGAGATGCAGTCAAATCCATTAAGAGTGGATTGGATGTTGAAGCCCCCTTCCAACAACAACGCTCCTTACACATACCTGATGCACTGGAGCGTGGTGAACTGGCTTGGTCCGATATCGATCGCTCCGCAGCGCGCATCCTTCGCGTGCAACTTGAGCATGCGGTGCGCACCGGACGGACGACCCCCGACTCTTCTGTCATCTTCTGTGAACAGCACAGGAAATTGGCCCGCGAAGTCGCAGCCCGAGGAATGGTTCTACTCAAGAATGACTCGGTCTCGGATGGCCCTCTGCTTCCGTTGGATCCTACCAGAGTTCGCACGTTGGCAATCGTCGGCCGACTCGCCAATAGGGCAAACACTGGGGATAGGGGATCTTCAGCCGTATTCGCCCCGAAGGTGGTCACATTGTATGAGGGCCTTAGAGCGGCTCTTCCCGATGCAAATATCATGCTACAGGATACAGATAATGTTGAAGGGGCCCGGAGAGTTGCGGCAATAGCAGATATCGTCCTCTGCGTGGTGGGCTATGACGCGATGGACGAAGGCGAATACGTTGTTCCTTCTTTCGCAGACCAAAAAGAGCTGCTCGACCTCCTTCCTCCAACCCTGGGCAATGACGAAGCCGAAGTCCGCGCTACCATCGAGGGCCAAAAGAGCACTGGCTTTGGCTCCGGTTCTAAAGACAGTGACGGCCTAGTTCCGGGGGCCGGAGGTGATCGTAGGTCTCTTAGACTACGAGATCGCGACGTGGACATCATCAAAGCCGTGACTGCTGTGTCTTCCCGTGTCATTGTCAGCGTTGTGGCGGCTGGTGCAGTCATAATGGATGATTGGCTTGATCGAGTCCCGGCACTGCTCATGGCCTGGTATAGCGGAGGAGAAGGAGGTCATGCACTAGCAGATGTCCTTTTCGGCAAGGTCGATGCTAGCGGGCGAATGCCGTTTTCCATCCCGAAAAGGGAGGAACATCTCCCATACTTTGACATTGATGCCTCGAAGATAACTTATGACCGTTGGTTTGGACAGAGGCTCCTCGACAAGCTCGGCGTCGCCGCGCAATTTCCTCTTGGCTACGGTCTTTCTTACACGACATTTGCCCTAGAGGGAGTGACCATTGATGCAAGTCCTCTCGATTGGGGGTTGGACCGTTTCACTGTCAGAACTACAGTCGTGAACACTGGATCACGTTCTGGCAGGCATGCCATTCAAGTCTACGGCACTCCCCGGGTACCAGATTTTCCTACGAGGGTCCTGTTAGGTTTTCAGAGCCTCGCATTGGATCCGAATCAATTGGCACTAGTCAACGTGAAATGCTCGACCAGGCCATTGAAATGCAGAAGTGAGAATAAATTCATGTTTGTAGAACGGATGGTGGGCATTGAAGTCGCAAGATATGCTGGGGACGAAGCTTGTTTGCGAACTTATATTTCGCTGCCGTAACGAGAGTGGAGGAATTTTAGAACAGATGTAAGTAGGCATCGGCGATATAGCTATTGCATAAATTCAAGAAAGACGGATTTCAAAAAGACAATGGTTTCATCGTCAGGCGTCTCACTCCAGTACTCGAGCATTGCGATTGTATCTGACACTATCTCTTGCCACCCCGTCGGCAGGAGATCGGAGGATTTGCTCCGGGCAACTGCCAAGAGGATGCATGCACTGCGTGCCGACGAGCGTTGCATCAACCAGGTGCCATGGTGCCGATAATAAAACCCAGCGCGGTTGATTGAGAGTCGATCATAGTGAACGCGCACACCTTTGGCAGCCAGTTCGGATGCACGGGCGGTTCTGTGCTCTCCGAATAACAACTGGGTCTCCAGAAATGGCCATGTCAGTACTTCGTAGTTGTAGGTCAGTCTACCATGTAGCACAAAATGTAGCACGTCTGCTCTGCTGCTCTGCAGCCCGGCGTCGAGGCTGATTGCATCCGGCAACGAAGCCCGCCAGAAAGTCAAAGATTCCTCGAGATCACCTATTCGCTCCGCCAAAGCTTCCAAAGCACCTGGTTGTTGCCTTACGAACTCTGACAACGTTTTCCGTGCCGTCATTTCAGAGCGCCAAAGAGAAATTTCTGCGAGATAAAAGTACCACGCTCGGAGCTGCTCTTGGTCAAACACTTGTTGTGGTAGAGTCGGAAACATGATGGGATGGTCATATCCCGCAGAACTAAAATTCGGCATGTCTAATTCAAAACGGAGTTCTCTCTCAGACTTCCAACACGACCAATAGATACTCTCTTTAGCCTGCTTCTCAACATGAGCGGGATCTCGAGGGCTACGGCGGGGCGCCGAAGCTGTCGACCTCTGGCAAGTGGCCAGACCCTGCAGGAAATGGCGCCAAGCATCGAACGGCCGCATCGAGACCATCATAAACATGCCACTGTAGAAGTGACATCTAGCCTGCGTCAGATAGTCGCTGCGCCATAGCGTGTCCTTGCGCTTCTCTGCGGCATCGAACAAGGCCTGTGCATTTGCCCATCGTTGCTCATCTAGACCACTGGTGGAACCGGTCATCGAGAGCTCGCCAAATTGTGACGACGAAGCCCCATTAGCGAGCACGAGCAAGAGAAGGAAGGAATCCGCGTCCCAGCCAATGCCGTTGAGCTGAAAACTGGACAGTTGAGCCCGGATCTGCTGTTCGGCTAGCACCGGGTTCAAAACGTGAACGTTGCTGAAAAAGGCGTCTAAATAACCGGTAAAAAGGCTAATATCAGGGCCTTGATCCAAAACAGACGTACGTGCTCTGCTGAAAGATGTTGGATTGGCACCCGGTTCGTCCTCACCGGCAGTGAGACATTGTGGTAGCTCATGAGGCTGCCAAATGTCCCAAGCAAGCACCTGACTGATATTACCGCGCTGCAAATGGCGGTCCAAGCGTAAGGCGAGCGGGGCCTGCACGGGGGAGATAGTGTGTATAGATTCTTGGGCAACTAGCGTGGCGTTTGGAGAATGAGAGGGCGGTCTTTGCAAATGGCCAGACAGCGATTCCATTCCGCTTTGAAGCTCCTCTAACTTGGCCAGAATGGCCAGGCTAGCTGGGTCGAAGCCTGCTGTGGCCGAAATAGGCTCAGACGAGCAGGTTGCTCCAATTCTCCGGCAATAGGAGCAAGGCTTTTCATTGTCGCATTTCGCTCGCCGTGCTCGACATATCTGCTTGTATGCGATGAGAAACGGAGCGTGTAAATCGGAACAGGCGGGCATTAACTGACCTGACAGGCAGAGGTTGTTCTCGCACGAACATACGCCGTCCCCGCCCTGCTCACAGCTCCCCGATGACTTCGTTCTCTAGCGTCTTTGGGCATAATCTGGGGTATGGAGAAGCGGGGGGAGGGGCGCGGGATCACGGGCGACTTCCGATGGTTTAAGTACTTGAGGTCTACTTTAGGTATAGTTGGAGCATGTGGATCCGCGGAAATTCGGGCGCCAGCCAATGTCAGTGCAATCAACAACTACTCCATAGAAATTGATCTCGCCCATGGAGCATTTTAAGTTCAGCTTTAACAGCCGGAATTTTCCCTGATTTGGATCAACAGCCAACTTTGGCGTCAATCACACGAGGTCCAGCGAGATCTATAACTACCAAAGATATACCCCTATGGCACCACCATACTTTGATCAACTTCCACTCATCTGGCAGGTCTTTCCAGCCTCCATCATTTGCCATACTTCCGTCTAAAGATGAATCCTCACTTGTATCAGGTACGTCCTCGTATGAAACATTGTTCGCCTACCCCAGTTGATAGAATTCTCTAGCTTCTCGTAGGGTTATTTGCCTCCCTTGGCTCTTTCCTTTTTGGGTGAGTGTTTCTATAGAATGCCTCGATCCAACGCTGCAATTGAAAGCTGATTATTCTTGCGACTATACTTAGTTATGACCTCGGCGTCATTGGCGGCGCTGTCGCTTCCCCTTCCTTCGTATCAACGTTCCATAACCCATCGGTTAATGAGACGTAAGTGGTCTTCTTAGCCCCGTTAACTCCAGCTGACCACGCTTCTCCTTTAGCGGCGCCGTTGTGTCCGTCTTCACAGGCGGAGCCTTCTTCGGTGCTGCTGTGGCAGGGATCACTGCCAATCGCCTTGGCCGCCGCTGGACCATTATTTTAGGTTCATTGATCTTCTGTCTTGGAGGCGCCTTGCAAACGTCTGCCCAAAACCTCGGATATCTTTACGGCGGTCGGTCGATTGCAGGTCTCGGTGTCGGCATTCTCGTCATGATCATCCCTTTGTATCAAGCTGAGATTGCCCATCCTGCTATTCGCGGGCGTCTGACAGGGCTGCAACAACTCTTCATCGGATTAGGATCTACGACTGCGGGTATGTCTAGACCATTTTCATTGTCCCTGATACGCAAACAACCGCACATGAAACTGGACCTTAATACTCTCTAGTGTTTACCGCACACGGGACGGTCAGCAATTTTGTCAGTAATAATCAATGGCGTGTACCTCTCGGCATCCAGATCATCCCGGCTGGCATCCTAGGAGCTCTGATACTCCTGTTCCCAGAGTCGCCCCGTTGGCTCATGGATCATGACCGACACCAGGAGGCGCTCCAAACCCTTGCGAAACTTCACTCCAATAACGATATTAACGACACTTGGGTTCTTGCAGAATATGAGCAGATCAAGAGTACGATCCAAGATGAAAAGGAAAATGGCGCTTCGAGTTTATACGAGCTCTTCAAGGACCCGGCATCTTTCCGGCGACTTGTTCTTGTCGCGGCCATCCAGGCCTCCGTTCAGATGACCGGAGTCTCCGCAATCCAATACTTTTCCCCAACCATCTATAAACAGGTCGGAGTTGGCACAGCGCAGTCACTACTGTACCAAGGCATTTCATACATCTGGGGAATTGCCGGTCAACTGTGCACTGTCCTCTTCATCGACCGCATCGGACGGCGCTGGCCCCTGATTATTGGGAATCTTACCTGCTCCGTCAGTTTCATCGTCACGGCCGCCGTTATTGCCAGGTTCAATGACGTCGACCCATCGGCGCAAGTAGGTCTTCTCTGGGCGTTCCTCGTCTTTGGATGGATCTTTCAGTTCGCCTTCTCCATGTGCTGTGGCTCGCTCTCTTGGGTCATTCCGTCGGAGATATTTGACACCAAGACCCGAGCTCATGGGGTGGCCATTGGCTGTCTTGTCAGTTTCGCTTTCAACACAATGATCGGACAGATCACGGATCCTGGTTAGTTTTTTTCGTTTTCCTGTCACTTTGTTGCCGAAGTATTCGTACTGACATGGACCAGCCATTGCATCACAGGGATGGCGGTATTTCCTCCTCTTTGTCATCTGCAATGTCACTAATGCTATTTTCTTCTGGGCATTTTTGCCAGAGACCAAGGGCATTCCTCTTGAAGAGATGAATCGCTTGTTCAAAGAGACTGGTTGGTTCATTCCGGCACACAGGGGCAGGCATCATACCACCGAGCTTGCGGTCACGCAGATGGAGATCGAGGAGAAATCCGGTACTGCTCATGTAGAGTCCTCGCCCTAAATCTTTCTCGTGTGGCATGCCGTCCGGATTCATTGGATATCATTAGGAGCCCCGGCTCATTCTAGATACAAGGACGGGGACGGCGGGTCATTGGAGGCAGAGCCCTTGGGTAACTACAGAAAGCTATAGGTATCAGTTTGTTGAAATTCCTCTTGGATATAGCCAAGAGTTGCTGAATAAAATTCGGTATATATGCAGTATCATCAACCTCGCTATGCGATAGACCCCAGCTTAGCTCGTAACCCTACCAGGCCCTTGCTCACACCGCCAGCACTCATCAAGGTTCTCCGACTCGCCTCCTGCGCCACGGGAAGAATATCCTCGACGCGCGCAGGCGAGGCAGATTTCGCGAGGCCGGCAACCGTAACACCCAGCAGGGTATCGCCAGCACCATTTACGCTGACAACCTCCTCGGGTGTCAGTTTAGCAGCAGGTGGGAAGAGACGCATGTAAACACCGCCAAATCGCACCTCAGCCGAGGAAGCGCGAGACAGGATATAAGGTGCGGATTCGGGATCCGTCAGTCGCGGATCATTAGGTGGCAGGAGTTGGGTTAGAAGAGCACCCTCTGCACCTAGTTTGGTGATGATGCAGGGAATGAAGGGGAGCAGCTGAATGGACTGCTGTGGTAGACCCTCATCCACCAGCTTGGCTGAGGTAGTCATCACAAGACGCTCGCGTGAACCAGTTGGTGAAAGACCCATGGCATCGATGATAGACCACCAGCTGGGTGAGTCGAAGAGAAGTGCCTCGCGTGCGGCCATGTACATCGTCGACAACTCAAGTTTGTTAGGGCAAGCTAGGCTGATGGCATTGTTGGGCACTGTCTGCGTAGGACCAATAGCCGCATCAGCACCGCTGGTGTCACGACCAAACAGGCGGCGCGATTTGGCAGTTGATACAGGCTCGAATGCCACACGAGCGCCATGCTTGCGAGCCAAAGAAGTCCACTTGGCCAGAACTTCGGGGCGCCAGTTTGCGTCGACGACGACCCAGCGCGGCTTTGTGCGTTCAATCAGAGGTTCCAAGAATCCGTCAAAGTCGAGCTGGTGTTCTGGTAGCTCAACAATGCCCATGTCGGCCATGGCAACGAGAAGATCCTTTTTAGCATCGTTGATGGCCACGTATTGTGCTGTTCGTGTGCCTGATGTCGCGGGTAAAACTTGGATACCTGCGTTGCTGAGCCCTTCTTTTTCGAGGGACGCAAGGGCTGCTCGACCACTCAGGTCATCTGCAACCACACTGCAGAATAGAACCTCGCTGCCAACGTAGCTGGCTGCCACTGCGACGTTGTGGCCTACGCCGCCGAGGCTTTGTCCGATGACTGCAGGATTGGATGTGTGTGGCACGGGCGCAACCTGGGCAAGCTCCGAGCCGAAGGGTGTATAGTCACAAGACAGATCGATTGCGAGGGAGCCAGCTATCAAAACATCTGCTTTGACCGGTAGGTCAGGGGATGCCTCTGCCTTGATAGGAGGTTCGCTTGGCTTTGGAGTGTCCTTGGCAGTGTCTGATCGAACAATACTCGGGATAGCGGGCATGTGTCTAAACAGAGGAATATCTCCAAACTTAGCATTGTGTATATAGTATATCTAAGCATCCAACTCACCGAGCCGCAGATCCCCGGTCAAGGTTCTCGAGCTTGGCCAGCTCCACAGCCACCCGCGTTGCGCGCTTGACATTAGACTCGACCAAAGCGCGATTAGCGACCACACTCTTCCCACCGCTAAGCTCCTTTATTTTACCCAGAATAAAGGGAGTGTTATCACTGCCTTTGTAGCCTTCTACATCAGCGAGACGCACGGCCTCTTCGATGATACGGTCCATCTCCGGCTTGGAGACGGACGCCTCCCGTGGCACTGGGTTGGCAAAGTGGATACCAGATTGAACTGGAAGCTTTGATTGCGCATCTAGAAAATATTTTAGCTGGGTTGATAAACGACAATTGAGTTGCAGCAACTTACAAACAATGGCGGCGGCTTCAGCCTCATCCTGAATGACCCGCGGGCTGCGGATGCCGCTGTCCCGCGTGAAGAAAGCGGGGAAATCGACCGATCCCTCGCGGCCATCAGCAAAAGTACCCACGCAGACCCCCTCAGTCTCGAGATACTCAAGCGTGCGGGGGATGTCAAGGAAGCTCTTGCATCCGGAACTAATGACCGTCACGGGAGTACGTCCCAGCTCCGTCAGATCAGCTAGAGGGACGATCTTAGTTGCTGGATTTGATGCGATTCTTTGAAAAGACCGTGTATTTACCGGAAATATCCATAGAGTTCTCGCCTCCGCGGTGGACACCACCTGTAAAACTAGTCAGACACTCCTTGTGTAGTACTCAGTAGTCTGTGGGCCTTACCTAGTCCTCCAGTACCAAAGATCTTGATACCAGCAAGCTCTGAAAGAATCATTGTGCCAGAAATAGTTGTGCCGCCATGGATCTTCTTCCCAGCCATGCCCTAGAATCATATTAGTGCCCCATTCTTGTGCTCTTCCGAGCTCGCCAACATACCAAGCCACAGATGTATCCAAGGTCCCGACGAGAGACTTTCAAAGCAGTCTTCTGCTCTGCGGTTGAGGCCAGCTCAACCATCTCTTCTGCAGTCAATCCTACTCGAGCAATGCCTCCGAGAATACCAATAGTGGCAGGGACACCGCCATTCTCGCGGACAACTGATTCTAGAAGCTCAGCGAGAGCTATGTTCTCAGGATATGGAAAGCCTGCCACAGAATTAGATGTGATACTCAATACAAAAGACAGAATCTTGATGCACTACATCACGGAATATTTCAAGACTAACCGTGAGTATAGATTGTCGTCTCAAGAGCGACAACTGGCTTGCCTGTCGCAACGGCATCACGGACCTCCTCTGATACCTGCAAGAACCTGCTCTGGGGGTGCCTGTGGAGGTCATGAAGATAGCGCGCGCGAGGCAAGCGTGCACCCCTCCAGCGCCCAAGTCGAGCAGTAGTCCTCGAAGCGAACATTGTGCGACAGACCAGACCGAATGTCGATCGCTGGAGACGGAGAAATGGAGAAGTGAGGAGAAGCTGTTATCGGGGGCGATAAGAGCAGCGGAGTGCGCGTCGTGGCCGCTCCGCCTGCCGTATTGCGTATACAATGGGGACACCTCATCAGCTTCGTCCGACTAAATTCCCCCTCTCAATCGAGAGACCTCCACCCACCTTTCTCGAACCCCCAATTTACTGCTCGGAGTCCTTGTGTACTCCGGCGTGATATCCTCAATTACAATGAGGTTTTTCACCGCCACAGTGCTTGGGTTGCTTGCACCCAGCCTGGCTGCCGCAACCAACCTGACCGTCCCGTCTCGACTTGCTCTCCCATCCGACTTCAAGCCTGCGCAGGTCTTCAAGAACACAAATCTGGTTCGCAATACCAATTTGGAGAAATCATACGTCCGGGAGACTGTCAATGTTGTCGTGGAGAATGTCGACGACCAGCCACAGAGCGACTACTACATTCCTTTCCCTTCGGATGTATTTGAGCACGTTGGAGGATTCGAAGTGCGTGACAAGAAGGCCACTGGGAAGGGGCGTTTTGAGGTAGACGTTACCGAGGCTGTTTCATCCAGGTAAGTATCAATTGGAACAGCCAATGGCTTGAGATGGATGTTTGCGCATAGCACTGCAAGCAACGGCAGGAAGCTCTTGGAATATTGAACTAACCAATGCATTCCTCCATCAGCGGTAACCAGTACTTCGTCGTCCATTTCCCCGAGCCTCTGGCCCCGAAATCTCAGATTACTCTTGGAATCTCCTACTCTGTCCTGTCCTCCCTGAGCCCGCTCCCGGCAACCATTGGACAAAACGACAAGCAGTACCTCACCCACAGCTTCTCCGCCTATATCAACTCCGCCTATCAGACCGTCACTCAGAAGACTAAGCTGAAGTTCCCCAGCGCCGATGTCCCCGACTATACCACCACCGAGGGCCTCAAGTCTGGCGCCGACCCGGAGCGCAAGGGTGCCACGTATACCTACGGACCCTACGACACGGCCAAGGTCGCCCCCGGTACTGAATACCCCGTTACCGTGCGCTACCAGTTCACCAACCCGGTGATCACCGCAAGCCTTCTGGAGCGTGATCTGGAAGTGTCGCACTGGGGTGGAAACCTGGCCACCGAAGACCGGTATTGGCTGCGCAACAATGCTTCGCGGCTGACTACCCAGTTCTCGCGCGTTGAGTGGACCTTCTCCTCCTACCAGAAGACCCCGACCTCCGCCGTGCGTGAGCTCACCTACCCTCTGCTGCCCGGCTCGGTCGATGCGTACTTCATCGATGACATTGGCAATGTCTCCACCAGCCGCTATCGCCCCGGTACTGCCAAGACTGGCGCCAATCTGGAGTTGAAGCCCCGTTACCCGATCTTTGGTGGTTGGAACTACAGCTTCAAGGTGGGCTGGAACAACGATCTGTCTGCTTTCCTCCGCAAGGCTACCGGCTCCGACTCGTACGTTCTCAAGGTGCCTTTCATCCAGGGCCCCAAGATGGCAGAGGGTGTTCAGTATGAGCGCGTGATTGTGCGTGTCGTTCTTCCCGAAGGCGCACACAATGTGCGCTACGAGCTCATCGAGGGCGCTGCCAGCAACGGTCTGCCTGGTGCGAACCAGATTCACGCAAGCCTGTCCTCGCTCAAGACTTACATGGATACCCTCGGCCGGACTACTTTGACCCTGGAGGTTGACAGTCTGACCGACGAGGCGCGCGACGCTCAACTAGTGGTATGTTTCCTCACTATCCATTCCTGACGATCGCCTCGATTGTAGTAACTAACAATCATTCCTTAGGTGACCTATGACCACACCCTCGTTGATGCTCTGCGCAAGCCACTTACCATCTTCGCCGGTCTTTTGACCGTCTTTGTTGGTATCTGGTTCATTGGCAACCTCGATGTCAGCATCAAGAAGCGGTAAATCCGAACCTTGGAAGATGCATGTTTCTTATTGTCCATCATTTTGCTCCCTGTAACAGCTTTTATATCATGTCTGAGCACAGACTTTTGAAATGCAAGGTCATTTTTCTTGAACAATCGAGCCTCCCATAAGCGATATCGCGGCTCTAAGGCCGCCGACGAATAAGAGCGGTTCCAGGCGTACCAGTATTCTAAAAACATTAAGGCCTGAGAGTAGAACATTCGATCAAGCTTGAACGGATAAAATTAGTCAAAGTTAATCATGGTAGCCTAGCCAATTAAATGTCCCAATCGCCAGGGATTTACTGCAGAGTACATCCATTTAGGCCCCCACTCCAGCCCTGCCCCCTAAGCCGGTGTGTCTTAGGTTGGAGTCATCTTCAACTTTCCTTTCGTCATAAATGGCACTCTAGCAGCTTCTAGCTTGCGAGGACCAGTATTTCTTATAGCAAGAGCTCATCCACGAGATTGACATCCCCAAAAAATGGCCAGTGCACAGAGACAGCGTCGGAGCATGCCCAAGGTTCGCACGGGTTGCGCCACCTGCAAGTAAGTCGTCGTCCCCTTCTTCCTCCGTGATCACTTCAACTAACCGAGTGAACAGATCTCGCCGCGTAAAGTGCGACGAGGCCCGGCCGAGTTGCAAGCGATGCACTAGCACCGGTCGGGTCTGTCCGGGCTATCGAAGCGATACCCGTCTTCAACCCAAAATCAACAACGAGATCAAGATCTATAGCATCCCTTTCAAAGTACCAGGCAGCAAGGCCGACCGCGAGTTACTTCACTTCTACTGCTGCGAAGCGTCCGAGTCTCTTTCCAGATTCTCCGATACCACGCTATGGACACACCTTGTTCTCCAGCAAAGCCAACACCAGCCAGTCATTCGCAATGCTCTTGTCGCGCTCAGTTCCCTCTACCGAGACTATTTGCAAGTGGGATCCCAGCAGCTGAAGATGTCCCCGCAACACATACAGCTGATCGCAAGATCTCACAGGCAATTATCAACGCACCTTGTCTTTCAGGATGCCTCGCCAGAGACGGCTCTCATCTGCAGCATCATATTCTACGCCTTTGAGTGTCTTGTCGGTAATACTCAACAGGCGATATGGCATCTCAACCAGGGGTTGGCACTGTTACAACGCCTTGGAAATAATGTACCCAGTGTCCAGGCTGATTTTGATGGGATTAACCGACAATTGCGAACGGTTTTTATGCGCTTAGATATTCACGCCAGTCTATTCATAATGGAGAGAGCTCCCGTCCTTGATCTCGTTTCACCAGAGCAGTTAGCAGGGCAAGCGCATGTCGTGCCTGAGCATTTCACCAGTATTTCGGACGCTGAGGAGACCCTGCTTGCGCTCCAGAGCTGGACATTACGCCATCTCTACTTCTATATTGGCTTCAAGGGGGTTCCACAAGATCGACTTCCCCCGCACGCACTCAGTGAAAGGCTCCGGATAAAGAGTGAACTCCGACGGCTGGAGATAGCAATTACCGACTTTGCTACTGGAGTCAACGCTCATTCCTTAACGCCTGTACAGCGCCAGCAACTAACATTAATCGAAATCCAAGCACGCACCTTCTACGGCGTAGTTCTGGAAAATCTCATCCTATACACTGATTCGGAAGTCGCATCTCGATTCAATCTTGCTATCGACCAAATTACCCAAGTTCTCTCTACTAGCGGGAAAGAAGATGATTCCGGCTTACACCGAGATTTCACTCTATCATCGAATATCATTGCCTTGTTGTATTTCGTTTGTATGAAGACCCACGATCGGCGGGTGTTGAATAGAGCGCTTTCTTTGATGCAGGGTCATCTTGCATCGGCACGAGATGGACTTTGGGACTCGAGAATGGCTGTGACTATAATCAAGGCTGTGCAAGAGAAGAGTGTGCAAGATGATGGGCCCCAAATGGCTATTAGCCTGGAGTATGTCGGTGACAGGATTGTGGATGCTGATGGGGGATTGGATGGGGCGTTCCAGATGTTACAAATTAGTGAACAGAGTTGCTAGTTCAGGGTATTCGAATAAGAATAGAGAATATAGGGCGAAGGTTTTAATACATGTTCGTTAATAAATGTGCCTCTTCCGTACAGCTCTTCCAAGCCTTGGGACTTCCTCTCAAGGGTATATCTCGGGTTCACATACACTTTGTCGCGTGTCTCAATCCAGTCTATGTCCATCCCTATCATTTAGTATCACGCTAGCAGGCCAACTGGCTCGGCTTGCTTAGCCATTGATCAGAAAGGGCTATCAATGCCTTGCATATGAACCGAAATCAAGAACTGCCATAGCTTAGACTCAATCTACAGCAAGTAAGTCTCACGTGAACGCATGAATTTACATTGAAGTTGGTTGAATATATGAGTATCATTCGTAGTAAATTATGTCACGGCTATAACGATCTGCGTCGCACGGATAACAGATGGTGCCTGATCCATCCGAAGCGGTTTCAAGTATTCAACCACAATTGTGATAGACACGGCAGTAGGAATTGCTCTGAGGCTCTCTCTGTAATTCAAGAAAACTGAATTGTTTCTGTTTGTCCTCTTTACAATTGAAGAACCTGCCATACACTTTCATAGCCTATGTGCTGTCATTTTATCACTCGAGGTGGACTTCGTTTCGGGCGGCTCCATCAATGACGACATGTGCTCCATATAAATTTCTGAAATCTTTGTAAACAAGGATAGGGCCGATGCCCTAGCCCCTGCCAAGAGATGCGTATTTAAGATCAATCAGGGGACATTTAATAGAAGTTTTCTGTTTCACTGAACGTGATCAAAAGTCGAAGGATCTCAAGCATTTTGATAGCATCTGCTTGCTTCGCGATGAGATTAATGGAACCCGTCCCTTTATGTGCTAACTATACTCATACTAACATATAGTGGTCGAGCTAACGAAAGCAAAGTACTTTACCTTTGCCTGAATTCAATTTCTTCCAGTCCAGGGAAGTATCCTTCAAGGAAAGACTATGCAATACCATCTCGTGGGATAATATCTCCGGCATCGTCATTCCCACCTCCCCGCCGCCACCAATCGCTCCCCCCACTAGCGGCAACGCTCCGACTGGTTCAGGTACGCCACCCCCGACATTTACCCTCGTTGTACACCAAAGCATACCCATACATCCCGCAATTATCATCCACCACAGCTTCCGTGATGATTGACCACTTCCCTTTCTGCAAAGAATGTGTTGAAATTGAGTCAATCTACATTGTTTCAAATTGGTCTCTGAGTTGCTCAAAGTGGTATATCCTTATTGTGGATTCGGATATTCTTCACACAGTTGGTTTTATGAGCTATGGCTAACCTACTGTTTTCTTGGTCAGATTTTGGGTATAAACGCGATCAACCCTACCGCATGGGATGAAATCAATTCTATAAATACCAATGTATTCAATCTCAAGTGCATCCCTAGTCCCTGCGAAATG
Source organism: Penicillium cataractarum (assembly GCF_028827025.1). Lineage (NCBI taxonomy): Eukaryota > Fungi > Ascomycota > Eurotiomycetes > Eurotiales > Aspergillaceae > Penicillium > Penicillium cataractarum. The sequence continues at coordinate 1,038,391 of NW_026622743.1, read as the reverse complement.
TTTTGTTGTAAATATATACAATGACCACCTATGGATTAGAATGATTCTCAAACCAGGCCGCTTAATGATATTTCATGAGTATCCAGTTAGACACCTCAAATTCACGAGCTAAGCACCATAGACGCAAATAGTGCCATCCCAAAGCCAATCCATGGCGTGCTAGTACTTAGCATACTCGACCCAGCCGACGTTGAGGAAACAGAACCATTCCCAGCACCAACGCCACCTAACCCCCCATCTCCAAACTCCAAGAGCTTCGCAAATCTCATCTCGTTGTTCCCAAAGTCAAAAACAGCCACAACGTTCTTCAAAAACGGAACACCGATAATATTCAACGTAAGACCACCGATAGAAACGCTCTCCGAACTAGCAAGACTCGATACACAGACCCCCTCCGATGTCTGGTATATCAGATCCTCGCCATTGTGCCAGAATGTCGCATTATTGATGATCAAGCCAAACTGCGGAGCCTTTGCTGAGCAATCGACAATGTACATTCCCGATGCTGCGTCGTAGGTTGCCGGAGGGGAAAATAGTGAATTAACCGAGTCGACAATAGCGGATGGTAAAAATGAAATATAGTTACCCGAGTCGATAAACGCTTGAAATGGAGTCAAGTTTGTCGTCAAGTTATTCATCGATGAACCATATATCCCTCCCGTAAGTGTCGTAGACCAATATGTTCGAGCCCTCTTTCCAGAGGTATAATTGAGTGGTATATTCTTTGTGAATTCGACGGGAACTGTAGTGAATTCACTATGATTGACAGGCGGGAGGCCCCCGAGAGTAAGATATCCCCCAAACGCAGTAGACTCATTCTGAGGAGTGTGCGCGAGTGCCAAGCTAAAATAAGGCTCGACGATGCCCTTTTTATGCATAGTGTAGAGCAGTGGATTATAGGGTAGGCGGTCGAACCAGTACGTTTCATTCGACGTATGGTTAGCAGGGTGTGCCGATGTAATGGACGGATATGCTAGGCCAAGCAAACCACTGTTAACACCGTCACCCATCGGGTTAGATATATTCGCGATTCCGATCTTTTGACTCTGGACAGCAATGCCTCCTACTTTGACATCTTCGTAGGCTAGGATACCGCTTGCGAGACCGGCACCGTATTGGATGCCGAACATCTCATTTTGAACGGGTCGGTATGTACTCGATGTATGGTATGTTTTGTTGGAATAGAGACAGTCGGCTTGGGGAATGACTAGGTTGCTTGTCCCGTTGATGCATGTGAAGCCGGTATTCATAACATAGGTGTCGCTGCTACCGGTGTCGACGAGAAGCTGGAAGGTCTGGTTGCCGATGGTAACTGGGACATCGAATACTGTTCCAAATTGGGTGGCCACTAGAGGGATGGTTGTGCTGGAGTCTCGTCGATTCAGTGGTGATCCATTGGCCCTACTAAGGGCTATAGAGCCGGCAGCGATAGTACAAAGTGGCAGAACTCGCATTGTGATTTTGATTTGAAAAAGCAAGATGCTAGCTCATACAAGTTAGACCGTGAGCCGAATATTTATATGCATCCATGAGATGTGGCTGTGGACTTGGAGCAATCATGTTGCCTGTCGTATATTTCTTTGAAGCGTCATTCTGGTCATGTTAGATCCAAAATAAAAACCAAAATCGCGCTAGGACTGGCTAAAGTTCTTAGGATAACTTGACAAAACTGTAGGGTCTGTTTTGGCAAGCTTAAAGTGGGTGGGTGGCCTGACAGCCCTGGTGGGGACAGCGAGCCGCTCATTGACTACAGCTGGGTAGTCAGGCAGTTGCTGGCCAGCTCGTATATTTTAGCGTCGCCTTGGCGGACCAGAGGAAGGTGAAACCCGCAAGAGAGATTGAAGGCTTCGAGCACGGATGGGTCAATTTTCTTTGATACTACACTTTTGGGAATTTGGTTCCCCATGGGTTCTAATAAAACGAGGCGCAATTTTCGCACCATCTTATTCATCTGGCCTTTGGCTTTATTAACTTTGGCCACAGTACAGCACTTTTCACAATCTAGATTTACAGTAGAGACATCATTTATATACTGTGGCAAATGATCATATCCTTAAGGTTCAAGGAGTATATAAGTATAAGCAAAGGCACTTCATGGAAAAGAGCATAACTTGTTATATAGAATCACACTGCGAAACAACACCACCATCTTCCAACTCGAACTCGAACTCAAAATGACTCAAAGCAAAGCAAAAAGAAAAGAAAAAGCTCACACGAACTTGCTGGTCCTTTCGATATCATTGTCTGGAACACGATCATAAAACCCATCCTCCGATTCCACCGTTCATCTCGATGATTCCTCGCAGATCCCGACGACAGATGGGAGTACGCGCATAGACTGAATACCTTTGGATGCGATACTCGGCAGTAAAATTGCTTCTTGAGCCCCGATTTCACAGTGACCACTGCTGCGATGACCGAGATTAGACTCACAAGAAAGTTACAGACTTACAACAATGCCCGAAACAAACTCCTCCTAACTCGACTTCCCACTGTTGCTGGATGAGGAGCTTGACCCCTTTTCACTGCTGCTGTCGCTCTTGCTCGTGCTCGTGCTCGTGCTCTTGCTCTTGCTCTTGCAAACACACTTGTCTTTGCAGCGGCATTTAGTACCACCACTTGAGCTGCTGGAGCCCTTTTTGGGGAAATAGGTGTCGACGAAGCTGTGGTTTTTAGCGGCCTTGCTGCCGCGCTTAGGGCGAGTCCAGCCGTTGGTAGGCATGATTTTTGATGGAGAAATAGAGGTGATTTGAAAATTTGTGAGTGGAGAAATGATGAATTTGTTTGAGGTAGAATGATCAAGAGCTGAAGTGCTGATGAGTTGGAGTTTAGTATCGTGGATGAGGACTCGACGTATATAGTATATCTCGACAAAGAAGTCATACTATATGCCATCGGGAATAGAATGCATTGTTCTTTTCTTTGAGTTCTTGTATATATAGAGTCATTCATTGAGTCTATCGCTCAACCATGTATCGCGAAGAAAGCGATTGAACAGGTGTGGCGAGATCATTGTAGCCCATTATAGCAACGGAAGTATGGACAAAAGAAGTAAACTTTATGCTTAGAATGAACTACTTAATGTCCATTCAGTCTATATCTCTGTTACATTGTTAGTTGAAGCCCTTGAGACAACTGCAATTGTGACTTTGTTCATACTAATCGATCGAGGCTGACGCAGATACAATGTATTCTTTCTTACTTTCAAGGAAGATGAGGCTCCACTGTGGCTTGCCTGTGTGATTATCATCCCTTTGAAGGTACTTATTTTTATCAGACACAAACCAGGGAAACCACGACGAATAGTCTTTATTCTGTTCATTACAATTTCTAATCTTTAAAGAATAGACTACCAATCAAACAACACTTCTCATACTCTGCAAAATGCAGCACATCAACCATGTCGAGTGTTGCATTCCAGTGGGTCCCAAGGCCCAAGGCCCAAGGGGCCACTCTTACGGGCGTCCGGCGTTTCATCTCACAACCAACTCTTCCTCCAAACGAACTGTCCATTTCGCGTTTCTTTCTCTTCTTCTCCGCAATCTCACCTGGGTACAGCAAGGAACCGCGTCCCTTCTTTTTCTCCATGATCGGGCCATCTCTTTGACATACTACAATCTGCAGCCAACACCTCCGATCGCAGATTGCAGCTGTCATCTCGATACTAGCGCGGCAGATCCACCAGTTCTAGCTCTGGAGCCGGTGGGGTGCAGTAGCTTAGCTTCAGTGCTCCCTGCCCCAGCGCCAGACAGGCCAGGGTTCTAATCCATCGCGATCGCGATCGCGCAGTCTCCTTGGGACCCGTCGCGATGGTCCTCCCCCGGTTTTGTCTGCGCGTGCGCACTCTGCTCACGGCGCTATGCCTGGCGTCGCTGTTGATCTGGTCCGTCTCGCGCTGGCGCTCCGATCCACCACCCTCCCTCTCACAATGGGGCCCCGCGTCGTCGCCAGATGCTCTACCCGACCTAACAGACGCGCACCAGAAATTCTGGTGGACGTTCCACCGGTATCTCGAGAAATATGCGCCAGGAACAACCCCGATTGTCGAGGACGAAAGAGCCCCGACGGAGCGATTCGACCCGAACGACGCCCGCCCGCGCCCAAACTATCTCAGCGTGGACGCCGAGGATATCGCCTTAATCAAGAATGCGCATACGAGCTTCGTGGCTGCTATCACGGGGGAAGACTCCGCGCCAACCCTCCCCTACGTCCCCGGCACAAAGGGCATAGTCTCGACGGCTGGAGGCACATACCTCCCCGTCCTGGTGATATCGCTACGCATGCTACGACGAACAGGCTCAACTCTCCCGATGGAAATATTTCTCGCCGACGAAGCAGAATACGAAGAATACATCTGCGACGTGGTCCTTCCTTCGCTAGACGCGCGATGCATCGTCCTCTCACGCATCCTCGCCGCCGCACCCGCAACGATAGAAAAATACCAATTCAAGCCCTTCGCAATGCTATTCTCCTCCTTCGAGGAAATCCTCTTCCTAGACGCGGATGCCTTCCCCCTCGAAAAACCCGAAACACTCTTCCGCGCAGACCCCTTCCGCTCAACGGGCATGGTCACCTGGCCCGATTTCTGGGGATCGACTGTCTCCCCGCTCTTCTATGAGATTGTCGGCACGACTGCGCCACCGCCGTCGTTGCGCCAGTCTACCGAGTCTGGCGAGGTATTGGTATCGAAGAAGACGCATGTGCGTACGCTGCTTCTCGCTACGTATTACAATTACTGGGGTCCGTCGCATTATTATCCGCTTCTTTCGCAGGGTGCTGCCGGCGAGGGTGATAAAGAGACCTTCCTCGCCGCGGCGACGGCCATGCAAGAACCCTTTTACCAAGTCAGCGAGCCGATCGTCGCACTGGGACACCGCAAAGATAAAGGTGGTGGTTTCGCGGGTTCTGCAATGGCGCAGTTCAATCCTATACAGGACTATGCGCTAGTTCGCACGGGCAAAGCGCGTGTGCGTGGTGACGATGCTCCTCCACCGGATGTGTTCTTCATCCATGCCAATTTCCCAAAATTCAATCCCGCGACGGTCTTTGATCAGCATGAGGTGAATCCGGCGTTTACGGATGAGGGAGAGTACACGCGGGCGTGGACGATCCCGGAAGAAGTTGTGGGTAGATATAGTGAGAAGGAGGATGTTGAAAAGGCCTTTTGGAAGGAGGTTAAGTGGACGGCTTGTGAGTTGGAAGAGAAGTTTGTTACGTGGCAGGGGTATACTGGTATCTGTGAGCGTGTGTCGGATTATTGGAGGAACATCTTTGAGTGGAAGCCTCTGCCGACGTGAGTTGGTGCTGGGTGGGTTATCACTCTTTGACGACTGCCGCTTACTGTCAGTATTTTTCTGGCATGCGTGGCTATCTAGACTGGGCAGGCAGGGTGTCTGGCCCTTGAGATTTCGATATTTGGCGATACCATTTTGGAAGTGGTGTGCACCTTGTTGCTGGCTAGGCTTTATGCAAGCTTAGCAGCATTGGTGACTGCGAACTACAAGATCTACTCGATCAAGATTCGAGATCTATTTAGAGTGGACGCTCTTCTCCAGCTGGTCTGGGTGAAACCAATGTTGGCTACTTGGACGTGAAGACATTTGGAGATTCCCTTGGTGGTTCATTGTTGATCTACCATGTACTATACTATGTTTTATGTTTGGATTTTTGTTCTCTGGGATGTATTAGTATGAATTCATAGACCTGATTGTCCGTTTTAAAAGGAACCATTAAAATTCAAGTTAGTGAAATATAGACTATACTACCTATGAGCAGTTTGCATCATTCTTGTCAAAGCCCAAGTACTATAATAGTTCGTCAAACTAAATTCGCTAACCCCGAGGCCAAACGACTACTTGAAGCCATGCAAATCCATACAAATAGGCGAATATGGCCAAGTTACCTTACTAACGTGCTATGAAGATTTCAAACATGAAAATAAGAAATTCCCCAGCTGAAGTAGAACTTTACAGCCGACTTCCAGTTGAAACTACAGCCAAATCCTCCCATCCCTTGGAGTTGAATCAGAATGAACCAAACTACCTCAAGGTCGAGATGAAGAGAAATCAGATAGCCAACAGCCAAGCAACATTGCATAGATAAAAACCTAGATCAGATCTCTATCCCAGCCTCAACGTAAAACGCTAGCATCGCTCTCCACCCTTTTAAAACCTAGCAAACAACGTATCTCGACAGTCGATATTGCTCGATCACAAAGATCTCAATAGATTATCAACAAAGGAAAACCAGGATTCAGAATCAAATAGCATATGAATAACCTTTTTGGGTTGGGGGGAATAAGGTAAAAAGTAGCGTAGCATGGATAAAAAAAGCGGTTGTAGAGGGACACAGAAAAAGGCAAAGAACAGAAAAAGGGAAGTCTGTTTGCGTCACATCGTCAGGAATCACAAAAACGCCGCCCTGGATGGGGTTTATTTCCCCGGAATAAAAGTAACACGTGATAGGTTGAGAGGTAACAATGGACAGGGGGGTTATTGAGAATAAGAGCCAAAGACCAGAACGAGGAAACAAGGTCAAGATGAGACAGAATTCCCCGGAGGGAGAAAAGCAGAGAGCCAACACATGGAGTAGTTAGGAGGTCAACTCAGGACCAATCCACCAATGAAAGAGCCAAACCAGAGCAAATAGAAGAAAAAGCCGAGGGAAAAAAAAAAGAGGAAGGGCTGCAAAGCCCATATGGACAGACATCATGAGTACATCGTGTGGGCGAGGGATAGTGCGGAAAGTCAATCTCAGTGCTTGTGGAGATGAACCATAAACCCAAATCTCGGAATGAGCCCGTGGATTCGGGAACCAGGAGTATGAAAACCACCTGGTGTTGCACCTAATAAGCTTAGATAAAAGCCAGAGATATAACTTTCCACCGATGATCCCTGCCATCTTGCACTGTATTGACAGGCATTTCATGCCACGCACAGCGTAGCAAGTAATCCTGCGCGCTCCTCAAGAGCCAGCACAGAGTCTATCGCCAAGCAAAGCAAGAAGACCTCCCAAGACATGATAAAACGAGAAAACGAGAAAGAAAAAAAGGACAAGTGCGAGGTTCCAAGCACACAAAAGGCCGTCCGACTCCTCGCGCTCCAAAGCAGAAAACAGAAAGAGGATGTAAAACCAAAAATCCTTTCCCAAAATAGTCAAACCTGTCGCTGAGAGTACCGACAAAGGCAAGGAAAAAAGGACTCCACCACGTCAGATAAACAAACGAGACTCAAGACACGGCCCGGTTGCCCTGTGCATAGCACCAATCAAACATAATCCCAAGCCAAGCCCAACACCAGGACCACCGGTGAGGTTTTCGTTTCAAGCAGACAAAATAGATATCACACGCGGGAGAGATTTGATTTCACTCCCCCATCGACTCGCCAGTCCCACATTAGATTTGGGGCTGTGCAGGCGCGGTTGTCGTCCATGTCGATAGTGGCTGCGCCGCCGCATAATGAGGATGATTTACCGGGGTGGCCGCATTCACGTAATACTGGCTGCGGTCCGGGGCATAGTAGGACGGGTGCACTGGATTCGAGTCGCGTCGTGGCACATTGGGATCAAGGGGCCGATACCGCGGGTCTCGATGGGAGTATTGGGGTTGCTAGCATCCAGCTGGCTGGACAGACTGAAGCTGCTGCGCGAGTATGTTCCAGGCGTGGAGGGATCCATGGGGGAGGTCGCATCGGTCGCGACACTGCGCGAGGAAATGGATGAATTGCGGTAGGCAGATGGACTGTGTTCCGAGGCCGAACGGTTGCGCTCGCTGAAGGAGGATGATAGCGCCGTGTTCATGCCTGGGATACTGGAAGACAGGGCGCTGTGGCTGACGCTGTCCATACTACCGCCGTAAGGTCCCGCACGGAACGCGTGATAGTCTTCGGGCTTGGGACCCATCGCGGCAGTGTTGGCGGCCGCAGCCGCAGGCGAGGGAAGATAGGGGTTTGGTGCGGGCTGGCCAGGCATCGAACCGGCCATCGAATAGCTGGCGAGCGGGCCAGGTTGTTGCGGGGCATGCGTAGCAGCATAGGGGCCAGCGTGCATGTAGAAATCGGCAGATGGGTTGGGCATACCGTAAGCGCTGGGCGGGGCCATCATCTGCTGCGGCCGGTAACCATAGAGTGCGGCATGTGAGGGGTCGTGGGGGTTCTCCATAGCGCTGGTCTCCAGGTCATCGATCGGAGCACGGAAGCTTTGTTTTTGAGTGAGCTCGGCTCGCGGCCGAATGTAGCGCAAGGATTCGACCATGGACGGAGGGTTGAGTACACCGCGCATCACGTCCTCCACGCTGTAGTACGACACGAGATGGTGCGTGACGCCCATGACGGTAACGCTCATGGTCTTCTTGACCAAGCCCGAGTCCTTGAAGCCGTACGAGTCTACCAGCGACCCCACCAATGCCCGCTCCACCTCCGACTGGTGTGGTGCTCGGTTGTCGCCAAACGGACCTGATGGTGATGTGGGGGAGTAACCGGAGCCGTTGCTATCGTGTCGCGGGTATGGCTCGCCGGGTCTGGTGGCGGGGACTGGTCGTCGATTGGCCTTCTTCATGGCGCGCTTCTTTTCCCCGGGAGGGAAGGGTTTCTCGAGTTCGCGATAGACCAGGAAGTTGCCGAGGATGCGACTGGGCGACCAGGTCACACCGTCGGTCCAGCGCTTTATACCTGAAGAGTTCTCCTCGTAAATGAAGACGCTACCACTGCGCACCAAGTGGCTCCGTTCACGATCATGGGGTCGACGTGGAACATGGTGCAAGACACCGGTCAAGCAAGCCTCGAACAAAATCAGTGCATCCTGCGTGGTGGCCACATACCCCGTGAATGTGGGCTCCAGCACCGCCGCGGTCCCGTTCACCATGGTGGGAAGGGGACGGGGTGGTGGTGAGGTAGGGGAATGGAAAAGAGAGAGAGAGAGAGAAAGCGGGAGAGAAGTAGTAAGAGAAAGTAAGAGAGGGAGTGGTGGTAAGAGTTTAAAGGTGAGGATCTCTGTGAAGAAGGTCCGGGGTTGGAAGTTAGTCGAGGGTTGTGGGGTGTGTGTGTGTGTGTGTGTGGGAGTGTCGCGAAGGTCGTGGTGATTAGGTTGAAACCACGGGGGGAGGGACTTTGTCGCGTCCGGTCGTGGTGGTGTTGGGTTGATTGGGAGCTGATGGGGGGGGGGGGGGGGGGGTAGTTGAAGCTGTGAACCCTGAGGGGGAGGGGAGGGAAAGGGAAGAGTTGACGATGATGGGGTATTGGCAGGACCCCTCGAGTTGTTAGGTTGATTCCCTCTTGTCAAATGCCAGGTACCCCGGATTATGATAGCAAGGCGATCACCAAGGGGGGGGGGTTGGGAAGGGAAAAGAATAAAATAAGCTAAGAGATCGACCAGGGTATGGAGAAAGACGAGGCGGAAGGGTGGTTTTGAGTTAACCCCTCCTCGGCCTGGTCGAATTCCAAGGATCGCCTCCAAGCACGGACCGTCGAGAGTCAGCGAGTCAACAGGTTGCACCGATCTCTGGGAGCAGATGGGGATCGACTGGGGCGCGGTTCCACGGATCCCTCGGTGCGGCAATTCCCAAGCTTTTGGAGAGGAGGATCCAGTATGGATTTTTTTTAGTTGGATTTTAGTTGGTCCAGTTAGTTTGGGGATCCACCGTGAAGTGGTTGGTTGGTTTTGGAGGGAAAGACGAGGGAGTCAGTGATGTGGTGGCGTATTCCAAAAGGGCTTAGAGGATAAGAAGAGGAGAGGGAAAAGAGGAAAGACGGAAGAGGGGAAGAAGGAAGACCTGAGGAGAGGAGAGGAGAGGAGTTGAGAGACGAGAAGAGAGAAAGAGACGAGGTAGTGGGAACAAGGTTGAAGTCACGGGAAGAGCGAAGAAGTCGAGGACGATATCTCCACTAGAAGAACCGATGACGAGAAGAGAATGGTAATACGAGTACAATTTGGCATATTTGATTATTATAGTACAAAAGCAGGAATATACAAGTAGTCTAGAATGATAGTATAATAATCACATAATACGACTAGTACAGTTGTACGCAAAAGAAAGTCCATCCTGCAGGCAGGTCGGCCGTTATGGCCAGGGGGGGAAGATCAAATTACAGTAGAGAGTCGAGCGTCGAACAAGGAAGAGGGTCTGATTCGAAGAAAATCAGACCAGAAGAAAGGGGGCGCATCATTTCATGACAGATAGCAATGGTTGGCTGGTCACAGGAGGGGAAAAAGGACCCCCTCCCAAAGCCGAGAGAAGCAGCAGAGACGTGCAGAAAACAGAAAATGAGGACGATCGCCGGTTGGTCACCGGTGGGATGGTAGCAGAAGGGGAGAAATCTGGGTAGTCGGGGGTCAGCGCGAGGCACCGGGAGGCTAATGGTTAATGTTAATTCTAAATGCTAAAAGACTAAAACGGACAGGGTCGAGGGTTTGATAGGATGACGAGTGGGACGCAGCTTTTCGGAGGGTTCACTGCGGGGCGAACCAACGAGTAGGCAAATTAGAATAAATCGAATTATTGGTCTAGTACGAAATACTGGACTCAGTACTGTACGAAGTACAGTAGTTGGGGAAAAATCAAGGCAAAAAAAAGAGACACGACGCATAGACGGGAGATTTTGGAGAGCGAAATAATAGGAAGGAAAAAAAAAGAAAAAAGAATACCAGAGAGGCGTGCTGCAGGATGGGAAAGACCGGAGGAAGAGGAGGGATGTACATCGTCGTAGGGGAGCTCTACCTTTCAAAGATGAGGAGAATGCAGCAAGTGGGAGGGGGGCAAAGAACAGAGGAAAAAGAATATGACATGCGACGATAACTGGCCCGACGGGGACTCGTTCCTCGAAGCCACGGAACCCAGGATTAACGAGACAACTGGAAGATCCGGACAAGGTCAACGGTATATCGAAGTTAACTCCCTGGTTACAAAGAAGTCTAAAAGCGCATGGAGTTTCTTCTTGACCTTCTAGAAGATGGAAATATCGTGGATTAGACTTTGCCATGACGACTCTGTACATGTAGGATCACGGTTTTGTGTTCACGTTCTTAAAGGAGTATGGATAGGCAGCAAGAAAATCGAATTAATGAGGAAGAAAAAAAAGAAATAAATTAAATAATAATGATAATTAAAAAAAAAAGAGAGAAAATTGACGAGGGCTGGGACGGCGGAGAAATACGGAGGGCCTCGAGCTCAACTGACAGATGAAACATGGCCGCAAGTGGAGGAAGACTGGACAGAAGGAGAAAAATCGGGTATCAGAAAAAAAAATAAGAAGAAAGAAACTGGGAGATCCTTTACACCGAGATACACGAAATTATCATCAGGTATAGGGTATTCCGATAATTAGTACAGTCAATAGAAGCAGGTACAGTTCCGCCCGTTCCCGTAAGTTTGACGGTGTGCAGAAAATAATACATATACTCAGTATACTTAATATGCTTATATACTAGTATAATAAGAGTATACTAAGAATATACTCAGCGTTTAAGGTCCTAAGAGGGGCGAGAAATTGAGTTTGTTGCCGGGCCAGGATTATGATTCTGTTGATATGACGGGCCAAGAAAACTGAGGTGGACGATAAGCGCCAATTGCTCAAACCCAATTTTCTAAGGCAGAAAGTCCGGCAGAATTCACAGAACCTACAGAAGAGAAAAGACAAGAGAAAAGACAAGGAAGGGGATAGTCAAATCGGGACTACAGTAATAGCGTCGCCCTGGCCTAAAGAAGAAGGCAAAGGCGGCTATGAAAGCGGTCGATAAGCTGACCAATTATGGGTTTTGAGCAACTGGCGTTTATCGTCCGCCCCAGAAAACACAGTATACGGAGTACTCCATGGTACAGTATCAGAGAACCGCAAAGTTCGATGATTATTCTACTTCTACTATAAAAAGAATACCCCGGTATAAATCATAATCATGTAATAGTGATTAAAGCATTCTCGTAGTAGTCTGATACCACAAAGTGCACTCATCATCGAGCAAACCCCGTGCCATGGACGATCGCCGGTGGAGCCCGCGGGTTGATTGGTCTGCCCGACTTTTTCGAGTCTCGGAGGGTCACTTTACTCCGTCATCCCCCGTCAAGTCAACGTGGATGATCTGGAGGGATCAGAAGATATACAGAGCTACATAGGAAGAAGAGAGGGATCCGCATATTATCAACGAATTCCCCTGAAAACCCAATACTACAGTAACAATACTACAGTACTGAACTGCGAGAGCCTTGACGAGAATAAAGATAGAAGAATTATAAATAAAAAAAAACATTTAAGAATAAGATTAATAGAGTAATGGGAAGAGTCGGGGGTTAGCCAAAGGTCTAACTCACTAGTCAAGGGGGGAGGGTCCCCACTCCCGACTTTCTTCTGCGCTTCTGCGTCTTCTTCACCCCCTCACCCCCAAGCCCAGTCCACTCCAACCAACCAGCATCGACCAACGTCAATCCGTCACAACCATGGATCCTTCCGTCGTGCCAGGGAAATTTTAGTGTCAGCAGGGTCCGATCGAGAATTCTCCCCTCATCGCTCGACGATCGGGGTCAAAAACGATCTCTCCGGGGACCTAACGGTCCAGACAATTGAGAGAGCAGAGGCTCCGAGGAGATGGATACGGTGGAGGTGAAGGAGCCCAGAGAAAGTCAAGAGAACCAATAACCACCCTCCACTCGTGGACCACACGACCTTGACAGAAAGAGAGAAGAGAGGGACCGAGTTGAGGGGCAGTTGGCCAGTGCACACAGCGAGACTATTGAAAATGGGCACGGTGATGGGGCGAAAAGACCGTCGAGGATCACCAAACGGCACGTCAGAGCCAGATCTTGGAGGCCTGAGCCTGCGCTTGAACTCTTGGTGGAGACCCTGAGATGAAGGTTGTTCGACTTGGTGAGCTGCATCTGCGTTTGATGGGAATTGAGAAAATCATCCTAACCAACCCGGGCATAGTTAAACGTAACCACCCTTTCTCTGGCCTCTCGTGCCGCGGAGACTATCGTTATGCTCTCCTTCAGCCACAGGATTGAGGATGGGGACAAGACTATCCCAGTCCCACTCCCGCTCCCAAACTTCCGTCTCCCCTTCGTCGTCAGCACCGGGGGAATGTCAAGAGGACTGAGCGCGTGCTAAACGCCCCCTCGTTGGGTCCCAAGTCCCCGACCAAGCGTGTGGTCCCTCCCCCCAACCACGTCCCTCTCCAGATGGACTTTCCTGCTGCTGGTCTCCGCCCGGGAACGATGGTGCCTGTGGCTTGGCCCTCGCAGGCGTTGCCTTTTCGTACACGACGGACGAGGGGGGCAAAAATACCCTCGGGCGAGAAGGATGGGGTTTTTTGCTATGCTCTCCCCCATCACGCTCAACAATGCTTTTCTCCCTTATCTCATTCAATCACCAATCAACGATCACCAATCAGCATAAACGGATGTATACAACCGGACTACACAACCTGCCACTGACCCACGCATCGTAAGGTTTCTTTTCCTTTCGAAGGCCCCTTTGCCGCTGCTGAACCCATCGCCCAGCCGCTAACAAGCTAACTAACAACCGGCTCACCGGCCCCCATCGCCCCCCCTCAAGTGCTGAGCGCGGCAGCTGGACGGAGGGGCAAGAGGGGCCCGTACCTGGACCGGGGGCTCCATTGGATCCTGGGCCGAACTTTCGCGGGAGATCCTCAGCAGATCCAGACCATGCAGTCGACTATGCTGATGGTGATGAAAATTTGAAACTAACGCTACCAGGGGGGGGGGTTGCGCCCGAGTTGACCAGGGTGATTTTTAGTGTACTCCTACACGACCTACTTATTTTGTATGTGCAGTCCGGAGTACATGGTGTGTACTTCATCGGTCGGACCATTGCCGAGTCTCGTCCTAATATCCTAATATTCCCGCGGCTGGCTCGGAGATTACTCACTGGCAGGATTGCTTTTTAGGCCCCCGTCTCATTATCCATCTGTCTACCGACGGTATTCCGTAGATTTGCATCTCAGCCCCCAGTTTTTTTTTCTCATACAATGATCGGCAGGTACCTCGTGGGTATTTTCAAGAAGAAAAACTCTGTCGAGCTTTTCTTGCATGGAGTCAAGCATTTCGCCTTCCAGACGGATGACAGTCTTCCGAAAGGTGGATTTTCATATTTTTTTCAGCTCGACTGTTTCCAGAGAGAGAGGTCTTGGAAGTACGGAGTACCGTGTACGGAGTCAATCATCCAAAGATAGTCAACGGTCAATTAACTTTGGGCGGAGTAATGTATACCATGTATACGCCTGGATATTGAATTCTAACTTTGGATTGCCGACGATTGGCAGGTCCCGGAAGAGTGGGCGAACAGAGGCGATCGCATTTGGCGCACGCTTGTTGAAACTTAATTGGCGCCCATGACAGATGACATTGCCGAGGAGACTGGAGTAGTCTCTTTGTTTATTTTTCTTTGCTGTTCTTATTATTCTTTGGTCCAATGTTTATTAGTTCACCAGCCACCAGCCACTCTATTCCCCATCCTATCGGCATTTGGGTAGGGAATGTGTGATCTATCAGATAGATTTACCGGAGCCGAGGTGGACATTTCGGTCGAAAGACTTGTAGGCATAACGACCCAAAGATTGGAGCTTGGCGAGACTTGTGAACTCCAGAGTGGCTGGCGAGCCGGTGTAACTGGTATGGAGGCATTCATTGGTATTAACTACCTAGTTAAATCGTTACTATTCATATGCGTCATTTCAGCTATGCTAATTACTACCATAGGTATGAGTTTGAGCTTTGACTCGATAACTCCATCATCAAGCACAACATATACAAAGATCGAGCCCGGTCCTCCTAAAGGCCCCAAGTTCCCTGCGGAACACCCCACAGGCAGTACCACAACGAGAAATAAACAACCCAAAGTTTTTGCAAAGGTAGCTCAACAAATTAGCATAGTGGATAACAACCTTCACATCCCTCGTCCCGTCCCATCCTTCTCCAGCGATGGTCCATCCTAAGCGCGCACAGCGGGGAATGAAGAGTCCAGAGCACACGACCCAGCTCCATGACCCGTCTGCCCCAGAGCTGATCATACCAACCACCACCAATGCCAATAGGATAGCAATCCAAAGAATCACTCCAAAATATGGTACCCTATAGGAAACCCGGAGCGACAAAAAAAGGCCAGAACTCGCAAGGAGGTCGAAGAGTGGCGTCCGTCTTCCCTCCACACCGACGGAAATATCATACGCGGCCTATCACCATCCCTCAGCCACCAAATAACATAGCCTGGAAGGCGGGCTTGAAATGAATTATGGTCATTCGTTCATCTTGCGCCGATTATTCGTATATTACCTATTCTCATTGAATGATTGACGATGCTCGGAAATTCGTTCTTTTTTCTTGCTCGTCTAGCGCCAATCTCAGATTAGACCCCCCACCCTCCGCCTTTTTCTCCTCCTCCCTCCTCCTCTTCACCGGCTGGATGGACGAATCAGCGCGTGGGTATAAGGTAAATGCCGGAATTGATTTGTTTGCGGAGTTGGTGGCTTGCTGAGTCGACCAACGGGAGGATGGAAGACGGGAAATCGGGGGTTTGTTGGAACTGGCCAATTCGATCGCTGGATGCTGCTTAATTTCTCGAGATGCTCGATATGGTTGGGTCCATGAAAATACGGAGTTAGGTTGAGCCCACTAGCATCGAAGAGGACTAGGGATGAAGTCCTGTCCCAGACTTTGAGAGTCTCCGCTCTAATGATTTTTTTAACTAACTCGTCTAAGTAGTACTTACTTGCCCCGGGATGCGATGGTCGGTCGATCTCCCATTCCCATTCGCCCACTAGGGAACCCACTGCCACGGACAGTGCACCACCGTCCCAGACACTCGGGCCAGTGTGTATGCACAGACGCGAGAGAGGAAATAGGATCCCTGAGGTCCTTGTACTTTGATTCTAGGAGGGACGAAAATCATGTCTTGAAGTAGGTGATGGAGTTAATCTTGAATGATGATATAACCTTCGGAGAACAAGAGATAAAGTACTCCGTGCAGTATGGGGGATACGAGGGTCCATGTAACTACCGTATACCTGGTTAGTATAACGAGCTAATAATGCTGCAGAAGGGGTATAGTGTAGAATCATTCAACTCATATCCTCCGAGTCGCGTACATATCCCATACTTGGGGTATGTATCTATCTCTGCCGCTGGCTACAATATACCCACTCCGTATTGTACTCCGTAAGTAATATTGGCGTCTGTCTGCCAAGCTGAAATCTGAGATCATCCCTCCTTATCAGCCCGGTCGCGTGGAACTCAAGGCGATCTTTTCGTATCGACTAAACCGCAAGCGGACCCGTCCTAAGCAATGACCTTCCTCTTCCTTCTCATAGGGTCGAATGGTTTATCATCAAAATGAAAAAAACAAGTTCCGATCTACTAATTTCAACGGCTGCTTTGCACAAGATGAGATCAGACGACCCTAACACTCGTTCACATCGAGTAATACTAAATTCCTGACATCGTCAACAAGCCCAAGCCAAGAACTACATCCACTGGCACAACCACAGCCCCAAAGTCCCAAGAGCCAGCAACCACCAACTAACGCTAACACATTAAGAAACTAGTTTCTTCTCAACGGGCGCGCAATCAACCCCCCTTCGCAAGCCCAAGCTCTGGTGCCCGGTGGCGCTAGGCCCCATTTTCCTACTCGCACTGATCCTATTTCGGTTCTAGCGCGCAAGCAGAAATCCCGCACGCCCGGACAGGGTCTGCGATGATCTTCGCCTGTTTGTGCCGGCACACGCCAGCCATGCTCGTCCTCTGGGACGCTAACCGGTTCTGGTCTAGCCACGGGTGCTTTTCTTGTGTCTTGGATCTGTGTCTTGTGTGTCTTACTGGGCTTACTGGGGGTGTGTGTGCGTATACGGGAGGTGTAGACTAGCAGTCAACCCTGGCCTTCCCATTCCTGCTGCCTTGAACTGTTTGCGCCGCGCGCTCCGGGATGTTTAGCGCGGCACCCGTTCCTACATACTCCGTTCCTTCCCTGTTCAAGTACCCGTCTGTGATTCGTACTCGACTATGGTGGCTGTGGATGAGAGATTTCTTGATGATCCGGGTTCTGCCACCGACGCTATGAGTGCTAGTTTGCGGGTATACAGTAGTACTGTACGAGGTTGGGGAGGCGCTGCCCGACAAGTGTCCTAGACTCGTGCTTTATATCTTCTCTGGGACATGGCTTGTTTTGGGGGGTGTATTAGCGTAGTGTATAATTATTCTTAGTAGCTTTTTTTTGTTTTCATGCCGATAATAATTGAGTTAAAGTATCAAGCTTAGAAACCCACTTCAGGAGCTCCATACTAGTGCTGTAGCCCGCTATACCTACCAACTCTCCGATCTCAAGTCCCTTTCAAAAGGTCCCCTATTCTCAACCGGTCCGGTACTACCTATTCGAGTACAGCGTGCATGAACCACGGCCCAAATAAGCAGCGAAGAGGATCAGGGGCAAAAGAAAGAAGTACAGCCCACAACGGCTGGCAATAGTATATCGAGGATCCCAAAGAAAAAAGCATGTGAAAGTGAAGATTATACTCGGTAGAACCACAGCCTTGAGCACGATGAAGAAAAGGGCAGATCGGAGCGAAGAGAAAATATGGAGACAAAATATATTAATTTTAATAATAAAAAAAAGAGACTTGAATAATAACAGACCCGCGTTGCCTATTCGTCGGCTCCGAGAAAGGGCCTAAGGGCCTTGGCTTTCTGCTTGGCCTGCGCGTTCGCACTTTTACCTCCCGACGGCTAGACTAGTGGATTAGCTCGCACCAACTTTGACTGATGGAGCCGGTTTATGGAGAACATGGCTCCAGTAACCGCGATGGCTTAATGACTTTGCCCGGCAGCAGGCTATCGAGCTCTTCGTGCAGAGTACTCCATACTGCACATCCGTGGAAGAGCACTCGCTAGTCCATCAGCTTGTCAATTGACACCGTACTATGTCCATAGTACTCCATAGTACGATACTAGAGCTCGGCCTATCTCCAGATAGATCAGCGGGCAGAAACTAGCTTGAACAAGCCTTGCGCATCAAATCTGTCGTGGCACTGACCCTCGCGCTTTCTCCGCCCACTGAAGACATCCCGACCACCTGGCCAGCCCGATGCACGCGCGATCGAAAGGGGGGTCTGAGATCATGATTCATTGCGATCGTCTATTTATTCCCTTCTCGGTGTTGGCAAGCCACTCAGGGATGGGTATATGGTCAAGGTGGCTGCGTTGCTGGTTGGGGATCTGCCTGGAGTGATCGAGCATGGCACTGACCTGTAGTATTCGAATTAGTTGTCCCTGCTATGATCGCTACGTAGCGCGTCCATTTGCTAGATGTATGGCTTTGTTGTGAACAGGCACGGTCATAATGACATATACATTTGGGAATTTAAGAACAGATCCGATTAAATTACTGGCCTGACATTAAGTCAAGCGGATCCTGGATTTTCGGTTTCAATCGGCGATTGCTTGATCTCGGGATCTCCCAGTACATGGTGTAGAATTGGGATCACCATTGAAAAAAGTGAGACACATAGCCTTGAAGTAGTTAGTTCATCTTTCTACCGTCATCGTTCGAGGCCTTTTTAACCCGCGGATCATTGATGATTGTTTTTTATTAAACTACATAGTTTTCTTACTCTTCGAGTCGTCAACGCAGTACCCGATGTCATATGTATGTACTTTTGGCCATCTCCTCACAGTCGTTGCCTTACAGATTGATGTGCATGCACCCTAAGTACAGAATACATTGTTCAACTGCTTTGCTTCCCCGAACCCAAGCGCGAACCACTCCATCGGAAACTTCATGTCAAACTGTAAAGTGTAATCTGTAAAGCGTAAACTATAATTCCTTCATTGGTTAATCATGACTCTCTCAGCTGGGAAGGCTGTAGCTCGGTCAGGCTGACAGCCAAAATCAAGCTGAAGTACGAGCTAGTACGAGGTACCGACTGGATGTAGCTAGCAGTTTAGCGGAGCCCATCGGTTGATTCAATCGCTCATCGTCAGCATCTCACGCTCGATCTCGTCCCTTCTCCGGTTGCAGACACGGGAGAGATCATCAAGTCTCGATCCTGCTTGTACCCAGGAACTACCTAAAAATGCAAGATGCACTATGCAAGATGTACTCCGCCATCACCAAAAGCAAAAATGTCAAGTCCAAAAAAAGCAAATGACCCCATCTTCCCAGTCCTCCTCCAACCCCACGCACCATGTGGCCCCGAATACCGTCAGATCCCAACGCCGTGGACTCGTGTCCAACGCACACTTTGTGCGATCCTGCGCACAGAACATGCGCTTGCTCTCGCGTCGTACGAAAAATTCAGATCGTATGCTGTCATTACTTTTGGTCTGGTGCCAAAGAGGAAAGTCGAAACTTGGACTCGAGAGAGCATAACACCCGTCAAGAAGAACTGTGTGCGACAATAGAGTAATAATCGCTTTTACTCCGCAACCAGATTAAGACTGCTATAATGTCTTCTATTTACGCGCCCCCGCCTTCCATTCACTAGCCACATACACACAACCCGTTCGTATTCTCGTGCTGGTCTCTTCCTCAGAGGAGGGGAAGTATGCATCCGCCCCAACGGCTGGGCTCTCGATCGTATATGCGCGGTTGGGGGCTGTGGAGTGCAGCGCAGACGTGTCTACAATCCGACTACATGGTAAGTCCAGTCATTGCATGAGATTGACTTGATTTTTGCAGGCGATATCACGTTTACTGCAGTAGCACAGCAGTGCATACTCGGTACTTGAAGTAGACACGTAGATGCCATAGTTATCCCTGGAATCGGTTATCAGTGCAAGCGAGAACTAACACTGAGCCAGACGGCGTGGGATACATACTCCATCCTTCTAAGCCCATTGTTGGCGAGATACTTATCCACAAGGGAGTGCATCTCGCAGTCACCGTCTCGTTACCACTATTGAATCAATGACGCATAAAAGCGCGGAAACAAGAGTCCTGAATTCCGCCATTGGCTTTTCAGCCAAACATGCACTATTCAACTGGCGACGATAGCCACAAGGCCGGACCGACTATCCTGTAACCCCCCTGTCGAATCCTGTCCTGCCGATGAGCATGGACTAATGAGCAATTGGGCATGAATATCGCCAGATAGTCGGTAGTCGCTAGTGCACCTTCGATCTAGCAGATTCCCAAGGGAAAGGTTCTCCATGTTTGATCGAACGATCAGACAGCAAGTACTTCGGACATACTCAGTACTCTGCGTAGTCGCCCACCTAGAAACCATTTGTCCTGCAGAGATAATCGCTAGCCCTGCCCTGTCCTGCATACACCATCCTTACAAAGAAGCCAGATAAACAAACTGCAAGTAATACGCCACAGTCTCAACATGTGAATACACAGTACCTACCTACCTACCTAGCACATCGATGCCCTAAGCGCAGGCCAAAATAGGCACCTAACCTGCTAGGAGTCACAGTCTGCAGCCGATGAAGAACTAGGGTAAATAGTCACCTACAATAGTCAATTTCCACGGTCTCAGGCTTAACCAATACTCACTAGTCTTGCAGTATGTACTCCATACATCCCTGTTTTTGACTTGATCGGCGCTTCCCCCTTGCGTGGATTCCAGACTGGCGGTATGAGAATTCACGCGGCCGGAGGGGGTGGGTTCGCGTGTTTGGAGTTCTGGGGAAGATCGTGGAATGTACAGTATGGGGCTACTGTCGTACGAATCCTGGTTCGCATGAGGAATGCTTCCTTTTCTTTGCTTTTTCCAGGGGGCTTTGAGTTCGCCCCGGGCCCTTGGGTTGGGAACTCATGGTGCTTGCTTGCTTCGGCTGTTAGGCAGGGATGCTGAATTTTAGGATGTGACAGGTCAAGCTAGAGTGTTGTGCGGGGGTTATGCTTTTGTGTTGTGTGGTGGAGTGGGCATATCTATGAGCTTGATGTAAACATGGAGTTCATGTTCTATACTTGTTGATGGATGATGCACTGGAATAATAAGGCGTCACTTACTGTAGGTTGTGTGACAAATATATATTAAGACGAAACCGAACTGTTGAGAAAACTTAACTATTCCAATGGTTACTATTTAGTCATGACTGGCAAACACAAGATTTCTCCAGGCTATGTTTCAAAAGAGATATATATTGTTAGAGGTAGAAACCGCACAGGAAGTTCCAAGGTCCATCCATCCAGACGGGAATAGGTTGTATATTTCAGAGAAGAGTCCAATCAAATATAGTACATGCAAGAAACTAAAACACCTGTCGCAACCAACTCAATCAAATCCCTATTATACAAGTTCGATCCCAGCGCCATGAAGTTGCTCCGCTATGCTTAATTTCAAAAGACGAGTACTACCCGCAGTCTAAGGCGATGACCCCAAGACCTCTGCAACAGCAGGATCCTCGGAAACCTCTTTGGTGAACCCAGTACCTCTCCGCACATGCATCAGCAGGCGAAGGGCACCGGCAGGCGTGACACCTTCGATACGTCTGGCCATGCCAACACTGGAAGGACGCACCCGCTCAAGTGCTTGCTTTTCCTCATTGCTGATGCCGAAGATCTTGCTGTAGTCCAGGTCGGCAGGGAGGAGCAGGTTCTCATCCTGCTGGAAACGCTGCGCCATCTTCTCCTGTCGCTTGAGGTATGGGGCGTAGCGGCCCTCGATAGCAACGCGGGTGCGGATCTCGGGCGCGAACGATGCCGCGTTATATGCCGTGCCATTCGCAGTATCAATGTGTGGAATGAGTGTGTCAATGTCGGTTCCGTCGAGGCAGAGGATTTCAAGTGCTGAGCGAACCGATGTGTCGGCACGAACCTTGAAGCCCTTGCGAGACCAGGCGGTTGAAGAGAGTCTCGTGTTCTCCAAAAGGGCCTGAAGTTCTTGAATCTGGCCCTCGGTGTCCCGGAACTGCTGCCAGCGCTTTTCGCCAACGACACCGGCTTCACGAGCCATACGAGTGAGTCGTAGGTCGGCATTATCAGAGCGGGTGGAAATGCGGTATTCACTTCGAGTCGTGAACATCCGGTACGGCTCAGACACTCCCTTGGTGATGAGGTCGTCAATCATGATACCGATGAAACCGTCCGAACGCGTGAGCGTCATTGGTACTCGGTTCTGAGAAGCCAGACCGGCATTCATACCGGCGATGATACCCTGGCCGGCCGCCTCTTCGTAGCCAGTGGTGCCATTGATCTGGCCAGCCAAGTAGAGACCGCTGATCAACTTGGTCTCTAGGGTTGGCCGCAGATTGCGTGGGTCAATATAGTCGTACTCTACTCCGTAGCCTGGCTGGAGCATCTTGACATTCTCCAGACCGCGGACAGTCCGCAACATAGCGTACTGTGCATCCGCGGGAACGGTCATAGAGATGCCGTTGGGATAGACAACGTCGTTAGGTGCGAAGCCCTCCGGCTCGAGCCAAATCTGATGTTGTTTCTTGTCCGTGAAACGAATGATCTTGGACTCCAACGATGGGCAATATCGTGGTCCTCGAACGGTCTCTCGAATGTGGATAGAGTTCTCAAGGTTGGCCCTGATGATCTCGTGGGATGCCTCATTGGTGTGGGTCAACCAGCATGTGAGCTGACCCTCATCGCCAACCTCGACGGTAGAATTGAGATATGAGAAGGGCATGGGTGGCGAGTCACCGCGCTGAATCTCCAAACCAGAGAAGTCAATCGACTTCATATCCAACCGCGGGGGGTTCCGGTCTTCAACCGGCCCAACTGGAAGCCGGCTTCACGGAGAGACTTGCTCAAACCGTAAGTCGGCGCCTCGCCCATCCGTCCTGAAGGATAGCTTTCCATTCCGATGTGAATCTCGCCTCCCAGGAAGGTGCCTGTCGTAATAACCACACGGCCGGTAGGAATAACCTCTCCCGACTCCAAGCGCACGCCAACAATCTTGCCCTGGGCACCAGCAGTGTTCTCCACGCCTTCCTTGGAGACAACAATGTCGGCAACCTTGCCCTCCACTATATTGAGACCTTCAGTATTGACCAACTCGTCCGTCATATGCTTCCGGTAAAGGTCGCGATCGATTTGCGCGCGCGGTCCCCACACAGCCGGGCCCTTGGAGCGATTCAAGACACGGAACATGATACCCGCCTTGTCGATAATGCGTCCAGCGACACCATCCATCGCATCAATCTCGCGGATCATTGTACCCTTGCCGATTCCACCAAAGCTGGGATTGCACGAACAAACGCCGATATTCGATAACGAGGGCGTCACCAACGCAGTGCGAGCTCCGGATCGTGCAGCAGCAGCGCATGCCTCTGCTCCAGCATGACCACCTCCGATTACGACGACATCATAGGCCCTATTCAGAGGATTTGATTAACAATGATGAAAGAACACGGAGTAAGGGGACACCACGAACTGTGCGCCATTTGAAACCGTTGCGAGGCCGCGGAACCTGCCAACCAGGCGAGGTAACCCAATGCGCTTATGCGCCACGGGCAATGACCGCACCCTGAGTATCATGGCGGAATGCATCGAAAAAACGAGGCTTGTCGACGAGGAACTCACGCTCCTTCAAGTCGCGATAAGACAAAAATATTGCCGTAACACGTGACTGATAAGAGATGACATAATCTGCTCGCGCAATCGGCCAATTGCGGGGCTGCAGATGTTCAGCGACGGATTTCTAAGAATCTCACCGAGTTGCTTTGCTGTCCACAGATACCCCCAGAAAAGCTATTCTCAGATATTTCAAAATGAAGGCCTATTGGTATGACAACAAGCCCGTGAGTGTCCTGCCACCCGTTCTGCCCTGAGACCATTGAGGGCCCATCCGATGACGCAACTGCGCATAGTGATGCTAATGTATACTTTGCGACAACCAGGGTGACCAGCGCGAGCCGCACGACTCCGGCCGCGCCGTCTCGGAAGAGAAGCTCGCGTCGCTTGGTGTCCTTTACCACCACTGCCCGACCATTGACTCCGTTGATGCCATTGCAAAGGACCGCGGCTACAAGAACCGAGACCAGATCTGCGTCTCCCCGCAGGCTATGGGCGATGTCTACGAGGACAAGGTGAAGATGTTCTTCGCAGAGCACCTGCACGAGGACGAGGAGATCCGCTATATCCTCGATGGTGAGGGCTACTTCGATGTCCGGGGCCAGGAGGACGAGTGGATCCGCATTGATCTCGTTAAGGATGATATGATTATCTTGCCCGCTGGCATCTACCACCGCTTCACCACCGATGAGCAGAACGTATGTGACTGTGCAATGACTTGCCCTTTTAGTGATTTCTTATTGGCCCCCTTCGTCTAACCTGCCACGCTTCATAGTACGTCAAGGCTATGCGCCTCTTCCAGGATGAGCCCAAGTGGACGCCGCTCAACCGTGGCGCTGAGCTTGATGCGAACCCGCACCGCAAGAACTACGTGGAGGCTGTCTTGAAGCCCACCACTGCTGTGAACTAGATGGTTCCAGCTTGACTGGTGCTTGATGGGGGGTTGCGACTTTTAATGACTGCATGGATTGATGGCTTTCGATGGAACAGAGACAAGGATGTCCAATTCCATCTGGTTCCCAATTTACTTTATACTATTCAGTAGATTCTGCACATACACACAATGGGAATTTGGGAGATTCTTCTCCTCATCTGTATGATTCATGATATCGAATTTTAAGTATACATCGGGGTAGTGGAGGGCTCAAGGCTACAATGCAGAAGTTGTAGATAGGCAGGTAGGTCATTATACACGGCTGTCACATCAGTTTCGGACCCCGGGAACACCACCCGGCATGGCACCAGGCATCTCGAGCTGGTCGCTTGCAGCGCCGGCACTGTCTTGCCTGGTCATACTTGAACTTCGCAAGCCGCCCATGTCCACGTTAAAACTGCTGCTGCGCGAGCCCGCACCAAGTCCTAATCGTGCGTCCAACCCCCCACGAAAGCGCAATCCCTCTTGTTCGCGAACATGATCGTCGGAGAACCGGATTGGCCCTCCAGCTTCTGTGGAGCCGGCACTACGTGGCGGCGCAGTAGACCCTGCGTCGGAGTCTTCGCCTGTCCGCACGCCGGTCCGGCCCATGCGTGGCCACAGGTCAGGGAGCCCGACAACCTGCACTCGTGGCTCGACGACACGCTCCTCGAACCAGGCATGTACCCGGGCCTCAACGAGTTGAGCTACCTTGGGGACATCCTGCAATCTGCTGCGAGACCCAATAAGTGAACGCACGGAAAGATCGAGTCGATAGTCAGGGAGGAACGAGAATGCGACATTGCTTTTGGGACTGCTCTTGGGCGGGGTTTGGTCATGCGCAGCGCCAGTATCTGAAGCATCTGGGGAGTTGTTGGGTCTTGCGGCTCCATCTGTAGGCGGCGTGGGTGATGTCGCAGGAGTATGAAGAGGCTCCGTTGCTGCGGGAATCAGCGAGATACATAGGGTTCCTGAGAATCGCACAACTGAAACAGATAATGCGACGGGAAGAATGGCCGAACGTGGTTTGGGGTAATTCAAGACTAATTGAGTCTCTACAGCGATGGAGAGGTTGTCATCGCTCAAATCGACATCCAACAATGCCTGCAACCTCCCGCCGTCCGAGTTAGGATCATCTACCGTGATAATTCGGCAGTTGCTGAAAATTGGGAACTCCTCGCCAAGCGAGATATCCGTCACATTGATTTTCTCGATAAAGGACGGCTTCTTCTCGGGGTTGTTCATCGCCGCGGTCAGGGAGTTCAGAATCGAGGATGTTGGCGAATCTTTGAGCAAGTATGCCGTCTGTCGATATTGCGCAATTGTCTGTGCAATCAGCACATTGAACCAATCCAGAGATTCAGGCTGGTGGGAGGAGTGGTGCATGCGGTGGCGGCCATGTTTGGAGGAGGGATTTGTAGGAATGGAGCTGTAGTAGGTTTTGCGAAGGATCGAGCGTGTGTTTGTAGAGGAGGCCGGCACAGGGCGAAGGACATTGGAGGTGGACGGCTTTTCTCGGAGAGACTTTTGGCCATCTTGCGGGCTGTAGACGGAGCTGTAGCGGCGGTGGGTTGTCCGGTTGGACAGGCCGCGCGATGGAGGTGGTGGAGCCTCGCCGAAGATGAAGAATTTGATGAAGGCCCCAATTAGTAGGACAACAGAGAGTTGGCCTAGTAGAAAGCCTTGTGTGAAAGATAATCTGCAGGCGGGGAGGGGTAGTTGGGTCAGCGATCTAGATTCACACTCCAAAGGTTCAGATGGGCGTACGAGGACTGCGGCGCCACAATGACGGGCTCAGCTGATCAAAGTATTAGCAAGAAAATACATAATTGGTCGGGTTGCATGAATGATACGTACATTGTTGGAGCGCCATTGTCAGCGGCAGTGAGGGAGCCCCTGTTCGTGAAGCATCTCCACTGAAGGTTAAAGTCGGACGGAGGTTGGGCCTCGGTGGATCTTTCTTGGCTGGCTTATCGATAATCGGCCGATCGCTTATCAGCTTATCGCCCAGATCGGACCCAACTTTTCAGGACACGCTGGACCTCGCGACTGGCACGCCACTTCAGAGCTGGTTATGGAGTTGATCGGGTCGATCTTTCGATGACTCAAAGCTTGCAGCCTGATTAATAGACGCAAAACTGGCCTTTAATCTAATTTCAACTAATTTTTGCTGTTCTCCTCTAGCAATATCTGTCTGTTGCCATCGAGCTTCCACCCGCGAGCTTTGTCTGGAGCTACACCACGATGCACTGGATATCACTAGGACTACCGACGCTGCTCCTGGCCTCGCTAGCCGCATGCGACAGATCGCAAAAACCACCGGGCAAAGATGCAATCCTCTTATCCAACGTCAAAACCTTAACACTACGCGGCAACCGCGAAACAACCTCTCGGCGTGTGTCTCCCATCCCCCAGCTGAGCTGTGTCGGCCCTTCCAAGAGAATATGCGATCTCTACCAAATTGATATAATGCGTTGCACGAATGATGGCTATGACTACGATGCCGAAGATGTACAATGGACATGTACAGCCTCACTGCCGCCCGAGTTCAAGCTCGGTGCAACGGACGTCGTTTGCGAAGGGTATCGGAGTTCAGAAGATAAGTGGGTGCTTAAAGGTAGCTGCGGTGTTGAATACCGTATGCTCCTGACGGATCAAGGGGAGAAGAGGTTTGGAAAGGCTACTGATGACTACGAGTGGTCCTCCTTGTTTGGAAACACAAAGAAGACATCGGGACGTGGCTGGAAGAAGGCGGTGGAGACTGTTGGAGACGTCCTGTTCTTTGGTTTCTTCGCTGCCGTTTTTCTATTCATTGCTGGACGGTTCCTTTTTGAATGCCTTGGTCTACGGGGGAATCAAAGAGGCAGGACTACTGGACGGAGATGGGGATGGGGAGGAGGCGGCGGCGGAGGTGGTGGTGATGGCCGTGGTTATCCAGGGCCTCCACCTCCCTACAGCAGCTCCTGTGCTGATGACAGCTCCAGCTTCGGATTTGGAAGTCGACCTGCAACGCAGGGCTGGCGACCGGGTTTCTGGACGGGAGCAATGGGTGGCGCTGCAGCGGGATATGAAATGGGCCGCCGTGCTGGTAATAATAACCATGCCTCGTCTCGACAAGGAGGATCATTTTTCGGTCGACAAAATAATTACGACGCTGGAGAGAGCAGCTCGCAGACACGTTCGTCGCCCTCGTTCTCAACCACGTCAACCAGCACTGGGTTTGGGTCGACAAGACGTAGGTAGTCGGTCAGGAATCCTGAAACATATTTACTGGCATACAGAATTTGTGAATACCATGCTGTTCTATTAAGGCTGGTACGAATGATATGAAAACAGTGGATTTCAATGATGAGAACTCTGTCCGTAGCAATTAGCAAACGCCATGGCCTTGACTGTGGGCCAACCCTGTGTATATCATCCGTTGGAAAAGGAAAAACGCCGCAAATCTCCCAGTGTATCCATCCCAAGCACCGAACCCCGTAAAACGCCCGCTTTGAAAAACCCAATAAAAAAGAAATCGATTCAAGCCATGGGAATGTCGTCGATGGAACCGAGGACTTCCTCTGTACCACCCCCGGCCGCATTCTTAATGTTCTTCTTTCGTTTGCCCTTGATGGGAGCACCGTTGCTCTTATCGCCGTTGGAAGCAGCATTCTCATCGACGCCTGTGCCGGTGGGATTACGCATCAGGTCCTCGTGCAGCTGCTTCTCCTTTTCGTGTTGCTCCTCGATGCGTTTCTTTTCATCGTCCAGCTCTTGCTGAATGACCTTCGGATCCTCGTAGACCTGGTTGGTCAACGCAGAGTAGGTTGTAATGTCGATAGTCTCACGCGGCCCAAGAAGAGTGTCCTTAATTCGCTGGGGATCCTTGCGCTCTTCATTGTTGAATTTCAGCTTGATCTGACGGCGAGACCGCCCCGGGAAAAGCTTGCTGATCACCATGAAGTCTGTACCGAACATACGCAAGCCGCGGTAGAACAAATCGGTCATGTCCTCATCCCACGATTCGTTCTTGGTACGTTTGCCGTATGTGGCCTGGTTAACCTTCCGAGTAAGCTGATTTTCCACCACGTCTTCGAGGTCACCTGCAGCCCGCGCAGCATCTGCATGACGATCCACTTCCAGCGACGCATTGTCCAGCACAATCTCGCCGTTGACAATGCGCATGACTGGACCAGACTGTGGCATGGGCGCAGCAAGACGATCTGTCTTATTGGCATCTGAATCGTTCGCTTTCTTCGGCGACTCGAGAGTTGAGCCTTCCTCAAGCGCTTTTTGCTTGCGTTCTTGTTCCTCCAACTCCAACTTGCGCAATTCGGTCTCTCGCTTCGACTTCCGTCCGGTTTTGAGGTCTTTGCAAAGCTCGGACATCTTGACCACGTTGGGTAGAATTTCCACCATCTCCGCACCCTCTGGGGTCGGCTCGCGCTTCCTGGGGCGACGCTTCGGCCTTTCAGAGTCACGACCGGCATCCGATACCTTCGATGCTTTGCGTTTCTTCCCTTGCGCAGATGCTTGGCTCGCTTCGGGAGTCACGGGTACGAGCGATCCACCGGGTGTCTCACTCGATGCTGTAGAGGAGACCGGCGGGGCAACGGCGTGTACTGGTCCCCTGCCACGGTTTGTAAATTCGGAAGTTTTCTTAGCCCATTTCAAAGACCGACCAGCAACGGGAGCGGAGGCTATAGGTTGGGGCTCTGAAACGGATTGGCGTGGTGAAACGGCTTCGTCTAAAACGCGAGTGTCTGCTGTAGGAACTGCTATTTCGGTAACCTCTGTTACTTCGGTCGAATCCTCAACCAAAGTTGACCGCGGGGTATCATTCTCGATTGATGGCAAGACATTTGTTTCGGTAGGCAAAGTTCGGGGGGAGGCTGGAGTGTCGGGTAGGGTGGTAGAGGGGGAAGCAGGCTGCACTTGCGCAACGGCAGCAGGTTTAGATATCGATGGTTTGCGAATTGGGCGGGGGATTGAGATGGGGGTAGCTGATTTCGGGGAGGTTGGAGCTGCTGGGGGTGCCTCCGAAGCCACAACTGGAGCTGACTCTGGGATTGAAGGTGGTTCCGGCTCTGCGGACGACACAGATGGTGGAGGAAGGGACTCTGTGATTTCCCTCTCCTGCTGTTGACCATGGGCACCTTGCGCCGGGGGCTGCTGAGCTGCACTTGGTCTTCTCGCGGGTGCAGCAGGGCCCGGCGCACCGCGGCGGGGCGGCGCCTTCGGGGCAAATTTCTTGCCCGATTTATCTATGATACAAAACCAGTCAGAGAAAGAAACCTGGCATGTATGGGAGTTTCCTGTGATATCACTTACTAACTGCCGAACTCACGAAGGCCTTCATTGTTGTCCATTCCTGAAGAGACGGAGGGGTTGAGTCAGGACCAGGAAAAGTTGTCGCGCGCCGGGGAAGTGGAGGCATGATCACGTGAGAGGCGCTAGCGGCACCCTAAACCTCGTTGAAAATCCTCCTGTCTTCAACTCCTTCAGTCCTAACCATCGCAACTCCACACCCACACGGTGATTGTCTGTCCACGGTGTCACTTGCCTATTCTTGTTGCCAGTCGATCCTGACTCCGGTATCTTTGTCGGCAGAATTGGCACTCTGTTGCGGTGTCTTGTCTGTGGCTGACTGGACTGACGGTTCGGCGGTGATCGAGACCCCCTCTTTCATGCCAGTCTAGCCACTGATGCCGGCCGTCGAACCCCCCGTTCTATCTTCAGAGTCCGGATTCGTCAAGATGGAGGACCGGAAGAGGCCTGCCGCGGAGAACAATGAGTCGGCCCCGCCTTTGAAGAAGCAGGCGACCACTGTCAACGGTGGAAGCAAACCCCACCCAGATGCGGATATGCCGTGGAAAGATGACTTGGAGGTGAGTGTTTAAATCAGTGGATTGTTTTTGACGCCTTTGCAGAGGCTTGGACAAGGCCCGCGTCCCAGGCATATAATACTGACAAGCCCTTTTGTGATAGCGTTTCCAAAAAGACGCGATCCTTCGCCAAATGCAAGAATACAAGAGAGAGAAAGCCGGGTTAGAATCGCGCTTGGATCGGATGTCCAAAGCTGCAGCCCACCATGACAATCACCTTCGCGCTATCGATGCTTGGTTTCGCCAGGTGAGTCCCCACATCCACTTATCAATTCAACGAGCCCAGGCGTTGGAAGGCTAACCCTATTCCAAGTTGGTTGATGAGGTGAAAACAATCCTTGGACCCTCGCAGGAATCGATCAAAGGTTAGTAGTTTTTCTCCGATTCATGGGTTGCTGGGGGAGTCAAGACTGACGCGTGCTCGTAGAACCCGTGTTCAAAAGCTCGCTTCAATTCGAAGATGTGGACGAGTTTGAGAGCCATTTGAAGTCGAGGACGGAGGATATTCGCGAAATCATCTCTCATCTCCACTCGGGAGTGGCCAATCTGTCACCCGACGTCACTCAGCTACAAGACCAATTAGCAAAGAAGCTTGCGGAGGAGAAAGTCACGATTGCTAGATTGGAACAGACCGTTGCCGAAAAGCAACAACTCGAAGAAAGTCTGGAAGCCGCGTCACTTCGGTACATGGTAGCGGAAAAGAAACTTGATCGGGCACGCAGCGTGACTGTTGCCAAATTGGAAAAACAGTACTTGATGGGTGGACAGCGCCCAAGCTCGGAGGGTGCGCAGGCCAAACGCGAAGATTCATCTCCAGCCAACGGAGGAACTCCCGTCGGGGAACGAAGTGCTGAGTTGGAGGAGGCCAACAATAAGCTGAATGCGGTCTCGGAGAAGCAAAAGGAACAGTTGCAGAAGTTGGAGGCTGAGAATGCAAAGCTGCTCGAACAAATTACCGAGATCAAGATCAAGGTATGTCCTCCCCTTGTGTTTTCTGTGCCACTTTGTGCGTTCCTGACTGACTGATGAATATTTGCAGGACTCGAAACTCACAGACGATGACTATGCTCATACCGATCTCTTCAAACAACTTCGATCCCAATATGACGATGTGGTGAAGCGAATCAACCATCTGGAGGCAACGAATGTTCAACTACGCGAGGAAGCCGAGAAGTATCGCTCAGAACGGAATGCATACAAATGGCAACTTGAGGAGGAATCGAAGGCCACGATCGCGGAGAAAGAAGCAGCTCTAATGAGAGCCGAGAACGACTTGGCGCGGATACGGAACACTCGTGATGAACTGTTTGCCGATCAGCAAATACGCAAGAATGCCCAGGATCAGGAGAAAACCGCGGGTGTGAAGTTGCAGGAGTTGGCGGATGCACGAGAAGCCCGCATCGCCGCTTTGGAATCCGAGATCGAGAGGTTACGGTTGCAGATTGAGGGATCTAAAACGGTGGAGAATGTGGACGAAATACCGATTGATGAACTTCGTTCCAAGTACAGCAGTCTGGAACGCCAATATTCCATGCTCAACACCGAGTTAGCCTCCATGCAAACGGCTTACAAGAAGTTCTCGACCCTGGCCTCACAGAAAGTGACCGACTTGGGTGCTTTGGAAGAGAAGATGGCACGGCTGACGGCGGAGAAGTCCAAGGCTGATCAGAAGTATTTTGCTGCCATGAAGAGCAAGGAGGCGCGAGATGTGGAGGTCCGCACACTTCGAATGCAGAACTCGAAAACTTCCGATATTGTGTCGCAGTTGAAGGAGTCTGAGGCTGCGACAAGATCTCTGTTGTCTAATATGGACAAGCAAGTCAACGAGACGAAGGAGGCTCTGAATTCCGCATTAGAGAAACACCGGGTGACCCAACAGCAGTTGACCGAGAGCAACATTGCGGTGGAAGGGCTGAAGAATCAAGTCTCCGAGTTAAAGACTCTATCAACTTCCAAGGACTCAACCTTGAGCAACACGTCATCTGCCTTGCGTCAAGCAGAGACCGAGATCGCAGGCTTGAAGCAATCGCTCTCAGATACGAAGAAGAGCTTGGACAACTGGAAGAACAAGAGTCTCGGCAACTCCTCCTCCGAGTATGAGATGTTGCGGGTAAGATTGCTCCTAAACGACCACTCTCACGTTAGCTCAACTAACCATCTTTTAGACTCTTGCACTGTGCACGGTTTGCCGCCGCAACTTCAAGAACACGGTCATCAAAACGTGCGGTCACGTCTTCTGCAAGGACTGCGTCGAGGAACGTCTCACTTCGCGGTCCCGCAAATGTCCCAACTGCAACCGTTCCTTCGGAAGCAACGACCACATGCACATTACCCTGTGATCATTTCACCTTCCCCCTCAAAAATTCTCTTCTTGTATTATACCAACCTTTTTTCGTTTCCTACCACTTCGTTTTTCTTTTGCTGTTCCCCTTTTCCCCCCACCCTATCCTCCTTTTAGTGGTCACTTTCCGACAGGTCCATGGTGCGGTGTTTGATGGCTGGTTTTTAGCAGGATACGGTTGGAGACGGCGTTCTGATGAGTTTTCGTGCTTTGGTATCCAACCCCAGAGTACTCGTTTTGTCTATGCGATCGCATCCTGGTCGACGCACATGGTGGATCTCTTCTTTCTCTTGTTTTTTTTTTCTCTGCGGCGCTGGGGCGCTGAGTGAACGGGCTGTGCTCTCTTTGGATACCCCATTTCCCAAGAGGCGCACTAGGTTACTGTTTCTTCCCTCGGCTTGTGAATCTAGATATCTGTGTCATGTAGGAATACTACGTCTAGGTGGAGCACAATGGGAAATGATGAATGCAAATTTAAAAGTCTCATACATTTATGGCTGAAGATCATCCATCTAGGAAGCCTGGATCGTGATCTCTATAGTCTCTTCGTAATCTAATCTTATCATCGTATCAGCCTGAAACAACTACCTGTTCATACTGCTTGAAAATGTCTTGTTCATCAATCATATGTGTATTCGCTAATCCAAATAATGTACATCCATAAAACTCCCCAAAAAACACGCTAGGTATATATGCTGGTCTATGTAAATCATGAGTTGAAAATGCGGCTATAAAGCAGCTCGTGTCGGCCGACCCACAGGTCCAAAGCAGGAACAACCTGCCCAGCCTGCTCAACCTCGGTATTCCACTCGCGCTGAATACGCTTCATAATAGTATCTTGTAACGTCTGGCTCGCCAGAATATTCTGCGCCTGGTACGGGCCCATCACCGAGGCCCGCACTGCAGCGCTCAGAACCGCCTTGGCGTGGTTGAGAACAAAGATATAAGCCGCTTGGTGCAGGTCCAAGCCCATAGCACGACAGACGACTCCCCAGAGCGGGGCGAAGTGGCCCTTAGGGCCGAGATCGTATTCATTATCCTCGTCGCTGCAGGACTTGAGCGCGTCTGAGAAGTCATCCATTGCGGTGACGGCTACCTCGGCGCCGGTATCGGTGGCGGCGGGGGTTGCGAAGCTCATGCGGAACGCGCGCTCCCAGACACCGATAAGGGCTCGGCCCTGTGCGATGCTAGCGCGCTGGGCGACGATGCATGGGGTTGAGGCGTCGAGGTCGTTATCGAGGGTTTCGAGGGTGTCGGGCTCGCGGTAGCCGGCGAGGACGTAGGGGAGAGATGTGCTGGCGATGGAGGCGATGGAGAGTTTTAGGAAACGGTGGAAAGATGTGATAGGGTTGGCGCGAAGAGGTTTGTGATGTGCGAGGTAGGAC
Source organism: Penicillium cataractarum (assembly GCF_028827025.1). NCBI lineage: Eukaryota > Fungi > Ascomycota > Eurotiomycetes > Eurotiales > Aspergillaceae > Penicillium > Penicillium cataractarum. The sequence goes on along the minus strand of NW_026622743.1, from coordinate 1,004,426 downwards.
TCCAGCCCGCTGGAGTATGCGAATGAGCCCAAGGGAAGGGCGGAGTCGGAGAGAAGGAGGAGGGCGTGGAGTGAGGAGGAGGGGCCGGAGCCCGAGTGGAAGTTATTGTGGATGTTCTCGTGCTTATAGATGTCTGTTGTTGAAATGTTGTTAGTATAAGTGCTTCTTCCAACCATGAAAGTGAGTTTCTTACCTGAAGGAATGGTCCAGGCTGTCTTCTGGTCGGGGTGGGAAGCAGGAGGGCTGGGGTATTGAGAGATGTCAAGCTGGGCCCGTAGTTCGAGGAGGCGGGCCTCGAGCTGTGCGATCTCAGACTGCAAGTGTTGTGATTGAGAGTTGTCGAGCAGCATTGTGGAATTTATAGTAGTGTCAAGTCTGGGGTATAAAATATGGGGAAACGCCTCGAAACTTTAGAGAGGAGAAAGAAGATTCGAAGGTGAAGATAGAAGGAAGTAAAGATCGAAGAAGTGCCGATAAGACGGTTTTAGTTGCGATAGAAAGGCGATCGGCAGAAAAAGTGGAGAGTCGGAGGCGGCCGAGGGCGCCCGGCGGATTCTCTATCTCCAATCCATTAATCATTGCCTTTACACATTTTCCTGGCTTGCTACTGGCAGACTCGGATCACTCTTGATTCGCTCCCATTATTATTACTCCATCATTACTAGCCCACCCTACATACTCCGATATCTGACACCGCCCTATTTTGCCCGATGCGATAGGAAAGCTCCCAAATCCACACTACGTCGTTTAAGAGTTGTGGCTCGTGACTCAGGACAATGTCTGGCCGGAGGGTGCTGGATGCCATCCAGTTCCTCAATGTCTCCAAGTCAATTGCGCTCAAGCATTTGGCCATTCGTCAGCACCAGCTCGATGTCTACACACGCACCTCGTCCTTGACTAAGGGCATTAAGGATCAGACTGAGGGACTGATCCTGACCGCACAAGCCGCTGCCGCGTTGGCGCGTCGCTTCAACGACGAGCCCTCGCCGCCTCCGCCGACCCCGAGCGCTCCCTCCCGGTCGCCGACGACGCTGGCCGCCGAACCATCGGCCGATAAACCCACTAGCTCTCAAGCGACTGCGACTGCAACCTCCCCCGCTCCAGAGAAGGCTCGGATACTGCAGCGCCAGGCCGAGTTCCAGGTGCCGTCCTCCACGGCACAATACAGCGGTCATGAAACGCCGGACAACCTGAATATTAGCCCTCAGCAGGAGGTGTACTATCAACCATCACAGGAGAATGCGCCGGACTTGTCCGCCTTGCCTAGAGTGAAGCTACCCAAAGCTGTCGGTGATACCCAAGAGATTGGGCAGGATGGTTTGAATGCCGACGTCTTCAACTCGGCCACGGGGCCCGAAAAACACAATGGCCCGGCCAAGCCACAGGAAGTGTCGGAAGAGATGATGCAAAGTCTGTTCCAGAGCCCGAGAGTGTCGCGCATGCTCTCGGGGAAGCCGGCGCCCCCGCCTGCGGCCCAAAGGCAGTGGCCGCCGGTGGACAGGGACCAGTTTGTGCAACAAGAGCTTGCCGAAGCGACAAAGGCACCTGATTCTCCAGCCGAGACCGTGGCCAAGTCAGAGTTGAAGGAAATGGAGGAGTTGGCAGCTAGTGTCGCAGATGATGTAACGTCACCTGCCGCAGAAGTCGTGACGGGGGAGAAACCTGCACCATACCAGATGATGGAATCTCGGGTGCCATCTTCTCGATTGGGTAGATTGTGGCAGTATGGTGGGCTAGCCACCTCGATGGCATTTGGTGCCGTTACCGAAACTATGCGACGAGCTACTGGTAGCCAAGACAGTGGCTCGATCATGTTCAGCGCGGGCAATATGGAACGTCTAGTAGCCAAATTGTCGAAGATGCGCGGCGCTGCTCTCAAGCTCGGCCAAATGTTGAGTATCCAAGATTCCAACATGTTGCCCGAGCCAATCCAGCTGGTCCTCCAGCGTGTCCAAGACCGCGCTGACTACATGCCCGCTTCGCAGCGTGATAAGGTTTTGACCGATAACCTTGGCCCCAACTGGCGTGACCTTTTCACATCGTTTGACGAGGTCCCCATGGCCGCCGCCTCCATCGGCCAAGTCCACGCTGCCGTCCTCAAGAGCACCGGCAAACCCGTCGCCGTCAAGGTTCAGTACCCGGGCGTCGCCGACTCCATCGACTCCGACTTGAACAACCTCTCCATTCTTCTCACTGCCTCCCGCATCCTCCCCCGCGGTCTCTACCTCGACAAGACTATCGCGAACGCCCGTACCGAACTCGCCTGGGAATGTGACTACCTCCGCGAGGCCGAGTGCGGTGCCCGCTTCCGCCAGCTCCTGAAGGACGACCCAGTCTTCGTCGTCCCCGAAGTGATGCCCGAAGCCTCCGGCAAGCAAGTCCTCACCATGGAAATGCTAGAAGGCGTGGCAGTCACCAAAATCCAAGACTTTACCCAAGAGCAGCGCGACTGGATCGGTACACAGATCATGCGCCTGTGTCTACGCGAGATTGCCGAGTTCCGGTACATGCAGACCGACCCTAACTGGACCAACTTCCTATACAATGCACGCACGAACCGCCTCGAGCTACTCGACTTTGGTGCTTCGCGTGAGTATCCGGAAGAGTTCATCAACAAGTACGTCCGCACACTGGTCGCCGCATCTCGCAACGACCGCACCGCCTGCCACGATCTCTCTGTCGAGCTGGGCTACCTCACTGGCATGGAATCGCAAGCCATGGCCGACGCACACGTCTCGTCCATCGTCACCATCGCAGAGCCCTTCATGCTCTCCTCCCCGGACTTGTACGACTTCCGGAACCAGACTATCACGGATCGCGTGCGTGCCCTGATCCCGCTGATGATCCGTGAGCGGTTGGCGCCCCCGCCCGAGGAGACGTACTCACTGCATCGCAAGTTGAGTGGTGCGTTCTTGCTGTGTGCTCGGTTGGGTAGTCGGGTACCTTGCAAGGAGCTCTTTGCTGAGGCTGTCCGGAAGGCTGAGGCGAATGGGCTGGTTCTGGAGGAGAAGAAATAGAGCTGTATAAAAGGAGGCTTGTATTATTTGGCTATGTATTATAGAATTGTACCATATAGCGTGTCACACTATTCAAAAGCATGGGACTTCACCCCTCTTTTCTCTGGTTGAACTTTGTTATCTCATGGTATATACTAGCGATACACCAGGTCGACTTAGACTTGCTTGGTCTTGGGAGCGATATGGTTTTATGAATGGCGAAACACGTTATGAAAATGAGCTTGATCCCTTTTAAGGCTTGAGATAAAAGACAGGGGTATTATTAGACCAAACGAAAGCAACCACCGAGCAGACACAGACGAATGAATCCCAAGAAACAATGAACGTCCCCAACTCCAGATCATGCACCTTTCAACATCACCCCTCACATCACCTACTCCTCAACATCCACATCCCCACCTCCTTCCTCCTCAACACCCCGCTGCTCAGCAAGCCGCGAAAGTAGCCCAGACGAAAGAGGCTGGTTCTTCAAACGCATCACCTGCGGCCGCGAGCTACTCCTCTCCACTCGCCCCTTCCGCTGCATCGGCTCCGCATTCGAAGAAGCCTTGAACTTCTCCGAGCGGATCTCGGGGTGGACGGTGCGGAGCATGGATGCCCTGATATTCTCGTAGCTTTTGAATCGGGCATCTTCTCCGCGGCTGAGGGCTGCCGTGTCACTCGTGTAGGCCTCCACATCGCTTCCTTCGGCGACAACGCGAGTCATGGCTGGAGGGGAAGATACGCGCAGACCGGCCAGGAGGGAAATTGTCGTGTTGTCTAGGTTGTGGTGGGCATCGAGGGTATTTGTGTTTAAGGCTTGCACGGTGCGTTGGGCTTGGGGCTGGGTGGTGGCGAGCTGGTTCAGTTGGGCCTGGAGCATGGTATTTTGGAGGACCATGCCGTTGAAATGTAGCTGCTGTAGTGGGTTGAGGGTGCTGTAGAGTGGGTAGTTTGGGTTGTAGTTCCCGATCACCTGAGGGTATCCGGCCTGGTTGGGATTATCATTCGGCGGGAGGGGAGTTTCGACTGGATACTCGATCTGTATGACCTTATATCAGCCTCTATATCTCTGTGGTTGACCCTCATCTCTCTCTTAGATTTAAGTCATTCGATACGGCGATTCTTACCTGGCGGGAGAACTTGCGCCCTGGCATGGCGATGTACTCATCAAACGAGCTCTCCAGAGCAGCAAAATTGAATCCACGAGCCTCGTCCATAGGCTCAAAGCGCTGACCAACTTCAGTGTTGAAATTGACGCCGCGACGCGGCAGCGGCTGGTACTGACCAAACGATAGAAGCCAGTTTGGATAGCTCCCCACTAGAGCCTGGATGACTGGCTCAACTTCAAGGGTCAACGTGAGCTGACTGTCGGCAGTGGGCTTTTGGACGAGCATGACGAAAGTGAACTCGCGCGGGAGACCAGAGCGCTGCAGATTGTTCTCCTCTAGTGACCAAACTACCTCACCGGCCTCGATGTCGTACTGAGGACCGCGGGGGCTCTTGAGCGTGCGAGCGGAGCCCTGAATGCGCATCATCTCGTACCGTTGGTAACGGGCGCTGGTACTACCAGAAGGGATAATGCTGGCGCTGACTGGTGCCTCTGACACTCCTAAGGACCCGGCCAGACTGAAGGTCCATTCCATAGTTTCTGGAGAGACATGACCGTAGATCAGATGTGGTGCGTGCATGAGAAAGCGCGGGTTTCCAGGAGGGAAGCCATGAGGATATTTGGGAGATGTGGAGATCTCATGGCTACCACGAATAGTAGCTTTGATGGTAGCAGATTTGAATCGGTGTTCGAGCGTGTGGGGAGTGTGAAAGACGAAACTGATTGCAAGGAAGTCAACATGATCTGCGTCTTTGTCTGAGACTGCTTCACTGGCGTACAACCCATGCTGAAGTCGTGCAACGTGTGCTGTGATATATGCATCACCAGGTAGTCGGCGCTCGTAGATACAGGCGCGATTGACAAGAAGACGAGGATTAGACATGTTGGGATCGAGCGGTATAGTTTTTTTCAACTTGTTGTTCGGTTCTGGCAGTGAAGGTTCCGATGGCTCGGGTTCAGATGAATCAGGCTGTTGAGCGAGTTTGGATGGTTGAGTTGATCTGGGCAGGCCATTTCTGGCCAGCCGTGGAGCCCCCATCGTGGGCAGGTAACGATCGTGGGACGACAACACCGTTGTCCCTTGGATAGATATTGGCGATTGCTCTCCATCGGGCTGCCTTTGAAGCTCAGTTGAAGGCCAGCTTGAACAACTGTATAGCTGTTCAGTATTTGAAGGGTTATTCATCCACACGGGTGACAACTAACAATAGATCTGCCGAAACCTCGGGATGATGTAGACTATCAGGCGGGATGTCATGTGTATAGTTCAGTCAGGTGAGTGGGTGATGGTGGATGGCCATAGTGACCCAGTTTGGTCTTTATATGCTCCATAACAGGCTTCATGCTGAGATCTTCCCCAATATTGAAGGAATGTTTTTGATTCATGGGAAGTGAAAGGATGATTATCTACAAGTAGAAGTGGATCAATCGACGCTTGTTGTAGGCTGGGGTCGGAACCGGAGTAATGGATGATCCGAGCACACCGTTGAAATCCGCCGAGGCTCTGCCAACTTCTCCATCATCAGGTCGGTCTGTCTGGGGTACGGCTTCTATTGCATGAATTTCCCCGGAAGACGGTCTGTTGCTGCGGAAGATGTGCGTATGATTAATTGAGCTCCATAAAATCCGAGACTGTTGTGGATATCAACTAACATGTGCTGGCAGCCCTTTGTCATCTGTACTATATCGTCTTGGATGTTTATTGCGGTCGTGCTTTGAACTGGCTGACTTCTGTATTCCATTGTATCATTCATTATCTGCTTTATTTGCGCATTTCAAGTCTTTTGATTGCGGGGCCACATTCGACTCATCTGGGGCTTCAACCTGGCTCCTCTGGCCGCACGCTCATCTATCATCCTGAAGCTTGCCTCCTGCCACTCATTTGGCCTTCAATTCTGGACTTAGCAGGCTTTGCACACACCAAATTCGTGGGCCTCAACTTCTTCTTTGTTTCCTTGTACCACCATGCTTTCTACAGGCGTGATGCGGTTGCTGCCCCCTTCACGGGCTAGCCACGGCTTGTTGCGCAACACCGCACGTCTCGCACACCAACCACATGGGCAGCTGTACCATGGACATCTAGTCAACTCCAGGTGTATTTCCGTGTTGACTATGTCACCTCCCTTAGGCCGTTCATCGATCCAGTGAGCCACCTTGAATCTTCCTGTCGAACTTTACCTGACATCGCATCACAGGACTTCGAAATCTGGGAGCCGCTTGACTTCGATTTCAAGGACGCTGACTCTTACGCAAAAACGATGGTCTACATCGCAAACCCCGGAGGACCCAAAAAAACCGGTCCCCGAAGAGTATGTCCATTGCTGTTTCCTGATCATGATGGCTTGACATTGTCTCACAAGAAATCAGATCCAAATATGCCACGAATCGCATTCTCTCTAAGATTCCCATGGGAAAAGGAAGCCGTGAGAACATCTATACCATTCCTAATATCCTCACCTTCTCCCGGCTGGTAGCGGCACCCGTGGTGGGTTATCTGCTTGTCCACGACTACCATGCGGCTGCGCTGTCGCTCTTCGCTTATGCGGGTATTACCGATTTGGTTGATGGCTGGATTGCCCGAAAGTACAATCTACAGACGGTCGTGGGAACCATCATTGACCCGATGGCCGACAAGCTTCTTATGACGATCGGAGTGGCCTGTCTAGCCGTGAACGGCTCTCTTCCAGGTAGGTTATGCTATATGAGGCTTGCTGTAGCCTACTATTGTCTTTCTCACTATCTTCTAACGTGCTCACAGTATGGCTGGCCGTTATTATCCTCGGTCGCGATGTTGGTCTGGCTATTTCGGCCATCTACTATCGGTGGATCTCACTCCCCCCACCAAAGACGATGGCTCGCTACTGGGATTTCTCGCTCCCCTCTGCTGAGGTGAAGCCCACGGAGATTTCCAAGATTAACACTGCCTTGCAGTTGGTTCTGGTCGGGACCGCGATCGGTCTGCCTGTGGTGCCTGAGGCAATTATTAGTGCGTGGCATTTGAGCGAGGCCATGACTGGATTCCAGTACGTTTTCCCCTTGTTCATGTTGATTTTTCATTGCCCCAATTTTGCACTTGTTTTTGAAGATGTATGGCGTGTGAGGTCGCAGTATAAGCCAGTTCCCACATGAAACTAGCACATACGACCATAGGGTGTGGAGAACAGGGCTTCCCGTCCGCTCAGCCGTACTTAAGCCACACGCCGGCCAGTTAGTAGTATGGTGGGTGACCACATGCGAATCCTGGCTGTTGTATGTTTTTTTTCCCTTTCTTTGAGATTCCCTTTTATTTTTGGCCTTTCGGTCATCGCTTTCTGATTTATTTATTTATTCTGGTATGCTCGTGCTAATTTGATTTCTGCAGGTATTTGGTTGCTGCTACCACTATCTGGTCGGGCATGAGCTACGTGTTCTCTAACAACGCCGTCAAGATCTTGACCAAAGAGGAGATTCAGAAGCGTATTGCTCAGGCTGAAGCAAAGCGTAAGCACTGAGCTCAATTAGGAAAGCTCTCGGGCCCTTGTTGGCTGTGTACTGTACAAACTTCGCATCTAGGCGCTATAGCTTTTCCATAGCATGTTTCTCTTGCATTATCTTGAATTCAAAAATCATTTTCCAGTCTTATAACCTTTAAGTATAGGAAGCATAAGTCAAGTCTAATCAAGGGCGCTCATGGTGTGATTTTCTTGTGTTTCATCAAGAAGCTCGCTTGAGAGGTCTTCCGCTGCCAAACATGCAGAGAGGTAGGCGATTTGAGAGCTAGCCTGATTATCGTTACTCAAAACTCCTTAACTCTAGCCACTTGAGGGTCATTAAGAACCTCTCAATGCAGGAGCCTTTCTACCAATTGTGAAATGATTCTCGATTACGCTGTAGACTGTGCCATGTGGCGGTTCTAGAATCCACTTGAGGGCCGGGCTCACGCACCATACATCTACAACATCGCCAGTCCACTCACATGCGTACCAACACCATCTACATACGTTAGCATTGAGACTAGGAACTTAAGAATAGACCACCCACTTATGCAATTTGCCGGCGCGCTCGTGAAAAAGAACGTCCATCGGTTAAGCTCATGACACCTTTCAGCTAGTCTGTCTAGCTGCAGCATCTCACTTAGGGGCATGCCCCATAGTGACAAGATGTACTCATGGAGATGGTAGCCTGTTAACCCGTCAATTTGAGTATTCTGCTAGGCTTTTGGTGTTTGGGCCCAGGGCAGGAGCCTACCTTCAGATGTTGGCCATGCCTCAAATGACGGAGAGTCGCCCGCAACAGCAGCAAAATAGCAGTCGTGAAGCCAGTCCAATATTGCCTGTTCTTGTACTAAACCGCCAAAGGTTTGGTGTTGTTGCTTTGCCGAGTCTAGAATCTTGGTCTCCTCGGACCTCTTGCTGTATGCCTCACACCATCCACTTCGGATAAAAAGGATGTCGCCAATCTGGATATCGCCACCTGCAGACTCGGGCCGGATATCAATACCCTGCTCCTTACCACAATTCATAATATCCTCATAAGAAATCCCGCATGTCTCATAGGGGTCGAATCTAATTTTCTTCTTCTTCGCATACTCATGATAATCGAGCAAAACCCCTCGGCCGGCGATGCCACGTTTAGCCCAATAATGGACGGCACATTTTTGATTCGCGTTTGGACCGACTATATCAGCTCCTGTTATCTAAGATGATTTTTCATGAGCCAGCGATATAGATGGATAATTTTTAATCAAATTTAATAACTTACGTTGTTGTAGAACTTGCCTGATGAGTGAGCAAACTTGTAACAGTCAGCCTAGTACACCAATCGCAATAAGCTAGATCATACATGACGAAATCCATCCCATTGAGTTCCACTTTGAGTATTCAGGTGATATGTGTCATCGTAGACTAGAGACGGAACCAGGGTCTTTATCTCGTGCTTGAACTGCTCTCTCAAAAAGGCAGGGTGCGAAGGATCGTTCAGTGGGAGACTACAGAAAAGACATTAGTAAAAAAACATCACAATACGGGCTCCCCTGATCATACTTCACGGGAATGACCTCTCCTCTTTGTATCTCCTTCGCCGCATTTTGTACTCGAATGGGCGTCAGGAGGTTCAAGCGGCCGACCTAGATATATGAGCAGCTGGCTTCCGGCATGATCTATAATTGAAAAAAAGGGGTTCAAACAAAGTCTTTTCCCCCCACACCCAAGCCGCCTCTTTCGGTGCGCCAGGAATCTCAGGGAGTTCATTGCGGAGTGGGAATGCTGTAGAATTGGGATCCCACGGAATCTGATTTGGCTTCTGCTGTTGAACCATTTTCGATGAGAACAGTTTGAAAATCGAAATCGTGCAGGGATAGGTAGAAAGAAAATACACACAATGGGCAAGAAGACTGAAGTCTTTAATACCACTATTTAAACTTGTCAAGGAAGAAAATACACCTCTAACTTCCGCCGGAATTTGTTGTGGATCCTCGTTCTGGGTCCTTGTTTGAGGCGCATCGACTCCGTAAATCCCGTTACATCGAGAATGGTTAATCGGGGCACGTATTCAGTAGTGTATGGATTATAAGTAAAATGGGGAAACCACTGTGTTGATAGCACCTTAAAAGGATAATTAATAAAATTACAGTACACATTCAATAAGAACCCTATTGCTCAACTACTCAGTCTTGACTTTCTGTCATAGCCAAAACAACTAATTTGGTTAGCCAACATTTTGGGACTTTTCTTTGACTTGAATGAAAGTGGGGCCTGTTTTTTGACTCCAGAAGGGGCGACTCTGTGGAGAAAATGCGGTTCGGTCAGCAGCACATAATTTGCATGTTTAGATAGTGCGAGGGTCAAGCAATTCGCGATATCTTCCCAGTCCTGCCACCGGAATCTTTTAAACATTCCCGCGGTCATCCATGAGCTTATCCAATCAGGATTAGCGCACCAGCACTCGGTTCCGAGCTTTAATGACTGGCCCTTCAGGCTGCCTTTGCCGAGTTGTGCCTCGGCAGCCATGGTTATCTCGTGATCTCCGGCGTTCCTACTTCTACATATTACCCAAGACATTCCATTATCAAGTCCGCCCTTGAAATACTCGCATCGATAACGTGATTTTCATTTAAAATGAAGGTCGAGGGCCAAACTTTTATTGTCTCCGGAGGGTTAGTGTTCCCCGGCACAGGTGGCGATCGACCCATACTTACAAATCATCACCAGCGCATCGGGCCTTGGGAAAGCTTGTGTTGAGGAAATATGCAACGCTGGCGGCAATGTAGCCATATTAGACTTGAACGAGGAGAATGGCAAGGAGTTGGCCAAAGAGTTCTCAGGGTCGGCCAAATTCTTTGTTTGTGATGTGCTAAGCACGGAGAGCATTGCGGGCGCTATCAAGGGTGCTGTGGATTGGAGCAAGCAGACGAGCAAGCCTCTTAGAGGGGTTGTCTCAGCGGCCGGAGTGGCAAGCCCTGCTACCGTATGTGATATTCTATTTCCGGAGTATTTGAGCTGCGTCGGAACCGACTGACTTTCCTGTAGATGCTTGATCGGCATGGAAAGGCCCTCAGCCTTGATGTCTTTGATTTCGTCGTGAATATCAACCTGCGCGGCACCATCGACCTCGTCCGTCAGGCTCTAGAGCATCTTGCCCAGGTTGAGCCGACTGGCTCGGACTTGGAGCGTGGTGTTATCGTCATGGTAGCATCATCAGCTGCCTTTGACGGGCAAAAAGGGCAGGTGTCCTACTCTGCCAGCAAGGGTGCCGTGACGGCCATGACACTGCCGATGGCGCGAGATCTTGCCCGTTATGGCATTCGAGTCGTGACAGTGGCGCCGAGTCTCTTTGATAGTCGGATGACTATGATGATGCCGGATAAAGTGAGAAAGAGCCTGGAGGGCGCAATGGAGTTCCCAAAGCGGGCGGGTCATCCGGGTGAATTTGCGCAGCTGGTTCGGCAGGCGATAGAGAACATCATGTTGAACGGGGTCACCATCAGACTGGACGGCGCAATGAGGATGCCGAGCAAAATGTAACCTTCATGAACCGGACCTGCATTTGATAGACTTAGGTAGATTGAGGGAGGAATGACATTTATCTTCATCAACTACTTTCTATACCTAGGCTTGATTGCCTCACTACGCTGACATTCCGGGGATATGACAAACAGGTGTATTCGTATATTAGTAGTGATGCTCTTGATCCGAGACGGGCTCCTTTTCACCTCATACGTCCACTATTGTTGATGTTTTCAAGTTCATCTGCATGTTACCTAAATTGAATTATATCACCATTGATGCCTCCGGATCCTGGGAGCAACAGATGTGAAACCCAAGGAGAACCTTTTGTCTGGAATATCAATCCATTGGCGCATTCAATGCACCTAAGAATGGTCAACTTCCTCGGCTAGAAGATCACTCAATACCCAATATTGCAACATGGCATCAGAAGTGCGGACAAACTGCTCTTCGGCCGGACACGAGATGTGAGTTGAAAAAGACAAAAACACTAGAGCGCATTACAGTGACTAGTATCGACCAGCCTGAGTTTGGTAACAGAATATTACATCTAACGTGGGTATTTTTCAAGTCTAAGGTGGACCAGCAAGGATATGTTACCAAGTTCAAGGCAAGGCTGGATTTCACAGAGATCAACAACTGGAATCACATCTTGATTCGTGTGCGGGCATGATCGCTGCAACAGCATATCTTGGCAAAAGGATGGTTGCAATGCACCGTGGTTGTTTTCCTACAGCCCTGGACAAGTAATTGACTAGCTGCAGACCGTAGAACAAACTTGCTGACCCATGCGTTTTGGCCAAAGCTCGCTTCGTTGTTTGATATTCCTTGGACAGGTCCCTGCACAGACGATTTTAAGTTGCACGAGCTAGAGGTTGGATACTACCCCACTCCCTGAGAAATCGGTTCGAAGGGGAAGGTCCGGTTCAGCTTTACTCTGGTTGAGTGGGGCAAACGCCCGGAAGTTCAGGCAGCGTGGAAAGAGATTAGTGAAAAGAATGGCTTAATCAATCCTTCCCTAGGGGATGTTGACCGCATCTTTAGATTTACAGATACTGCATTGATGTCACCCTGGTCAGCTCATTTGAGGTATGCGATAGAATGCTCCAGGTCTCCCATTTCAAATTATGCTGATGATTCTCTCCTTTTTTACCACTGCTAAGGTCAAGAAGTACGGTTTCTTTGGATTTGTCGATAGCACTGAATCTATCTTCCAGGTTCTTCAGGAATTTGTGGACATGAAAATGATCCCGCGTTGGTGATATAGGGTGTCAAATTACGTATTCTTGGGCGCCAAGAATAGCATCATAGATAAAATTATCATATTAATTCTTTTCCTCTATCCTGGGTAAATGTCTCCTCTTTGTGGTATGAAAGAAGCCATGGAGTTCAAGTAATTTCTCTGACTGGAACAAGGTTCAAAAGCTCTTGACAGTCTCAATGACCAGAATATCTGGACAATCCAGGGAGCTCCATGCCAGTACCGTAATTCGTTGGGTATAAAAAAGGGCATAACTGAGCTCCACCTTCGCTTTCCCTGCCATAAGTAGTTATCCCACGGAGCTATTCCTGCATCACATACATGCTTCTTTTACCATATGTGGGCCTAGAAGGAAAATTTAAACTAATGCAAAACGAATCTCAGGCCTCTTATGCCTCCACTAATCCTAACAAATTTCTCCTTATGACCTGGGTCTCAGAAAGAATGCCTTCAGCGGCTGGAAATGCCTTTATCAAACAAAGAGCGGCATGATCGCAGATGAATATGTTTGACATAGCTCCACTCCTGATACAAGCATCCTTGTCATCCAGATCTGGGAGGATACCTTCAAGGAATGCCCAAAGAAAAACAATAGAGGTTCCGGGAAGGAACCTAAGTAGCTGTTTGTGATATAGCTGTAGCAATATACTGGCAGCCTGGGAAACAGTTGAGCGCATTTCCTTTCGTCTGTCAATCGTCGTATAACCGTCAACATCAATAGCTTGGTATATCAGACTCCGCCCAGTAAGATAGAGTAGATAAAGGAAAGCCTTATGCACATCAAAGGCGGAATCTTGGAAAGATTCAAAAAGGCCCAGTCCGTCTGCTGAAGGGTCGTTCTGCATGGAAGCAGGAAGTTCGAGTATCCACGTTCGAAGGACTTTTGCGCATCCGGCTCTGACTTCAGGTGTCAGTTTGTAGTTTGTGAACGGGCTCCTTTTTTCCAGAAATTGGGCGATTGGAGTACCATATAGGAGATCTATTATCTTTCCGACTTGATGAGTTAGTTTCACCTGTTCGATGAAAATTCTGCACATTTGACGCTGCATGTCTTCGCTTGTCAGGTATTGAGCAGTGTCATCTCCCAGGCGCTCCAAAACGTAGCTGTCATACGTATCCAAGCACGCATCCAGGTCCCCCAAACCGAAACCCATATATCCTCTCTGAGGATGTTAATGCGACGCCCAAATGCAAGAGCGATTATACGATCTCGAACGTAGAGGCACCACCAGATCCGATTCTGAAGACAGAAATTCCCAGAATGCAAATTTTCACTCAACTGCATATGCTTGGCTGTTGATAGGGCGATGTCGAGCCAGTACGGTGGGTCTTTCTGTCCCATGCTGTCTTCATGCCAAAGCGTCATCAATATCAACGCTTGTATTCGGGAATAGGGGTCAAATTCTATCCCAGCCTCATGGAGAAGCTATTATACATATTAAATCAGTTCCATGTTCCTGGTTTTAGAATCACTTAACTCACTTTCGCTTTCCAGAACAACTTTCTCCTCAGATCAACAAGAGAGGAATATCCGGCTGCTTTAGCATGGTCCTTGACGAAGGCGCTGCCAGCAAGCATGACCGCTTGATAGAGTAGCGCACTCTTTATTTTCGACTCTCCTTTCCCAATTATATCGGCCAGGAATGTTGAAACAGGATGTACATATCTGACGTACATCCTGAGTATTTCGTATTCAAGCTTCCAAGGAAGAGGGCCTAGGCAGCCTGCTGCCATGAGGTATTCGTAGATATCCCGCGGAACGTTAAGCAGTCTGATATTGAATCTCCAAGTTGGCTCTGTATAGCGCTGCTCTTCTTCTCTTTCCTCGCCACGATCTTCCTCTTGTTGGAATAGAAAATCATGCATTGTCGAAACCAAATGATCTATCGGATAAGTGTAAACCACGTCAACATCTGTTTTGATAAGAATTTTCTTTGTCCCTATGTCTGAGTAGATCCGTGCACAGATCCTCCAAAAGGACGTATCCGAAGAAAAGGAAAAGAATCAGCCCAGCACCCCAGAAATGTGGGACGTATCTCTCTCACTCATAATTTTTGTTTCGGTTCCAGTATCAAAAGTTGAGGTTAGGATATGACTATGTCTTCTCAGATCCTCAAATGTCTCATTCAGCGGACAATAGAAATTTTCTTGACTTCCTGGTAGAGAATGTACGTTTTGAAGACTAATGCATTGCAAACGTACCAGTCAGTACATTATAGCCCACCCTATGCGATAAACTGTCCTCTGAGTATACCTTATATCATCAGGAAACAAGCACTCAGAGCCTCTTGTATTGTGCTCAACGTGTTCTCCCAAGTTTGTTCGCCTGTGCATTCAGTGACCGCCAGATGGTCATTGGTCTTTACTATGTATTCCACGGACCTTTCAACAGTCTATTAATTACACATCTTAGCCCGGCTCCAGCCGAGAATCACAGCCCCTTTTCTAAATTTGTGTCAATAATCCATAATCATCGTGAACGAGTGACGTTAGGGATCGTAAAACTGCACTTTCCACCGGCACCTAGACAGCCGCCGGAAGAAAAGCCGTCAAATCTTCGGCGTTTACCGACGGAACATCATGTTGTATGTATCTGTCATCCTGGCATATACAGAGTTTCACCTAACATATACTAGCCCTATTTCAGTAGGCCTCCTTGGCTCGAAGACCCATTGATTGGTTGTCGCTTCCCCTCAGGAAGTTGAGGCTGCATGTTCCGTAGTAGCCAAGCGCTCATACTCTAGAAACATACATCTGCGTTATGAGGTGTAGTTTTGGTAATGACAGTACATCATCATATACTTTAAATCTCAGCTAAGCTGTTCTCTTTCCCAGACTGGAAATCACTATCCTGTATTGTATCAATTAGAAATGTCTTCTTGTTGTTGATCTAAGGTGACCTGAAAACCAGTAATTACCATGGTCTTCCAGGCATCCACATCGCGAGGGAAGTCACTAGTCAACTATTCAAAATCTAGATTACTGAAAGATCCGGTGGAAGAAGGCGGAAAGCTTTTCCACCAGGAAATGTGTATCGAGGCTTGTGGGTCTTGATTCAGGAGTTAATGGGTATGTAGCTATACTGTGTATCAATCATAATCTTTCTAGTGGAATGACAGGGTTCCTTAAAATCAGCTCTGCCTAATCCTATCGGGAACGGCAGCCCTACCTTTGGTGTAATACTGTAATACACGACAAAACGCCATATGTCGCTACAGTAGCGCCGCAAAAGTCTCGAACGATACTTACACCGCCTTCCTATTATACGGTATACCCCCGCCTGCCGAAGCTCTCGCCAAAGCCTACGCTTTTAACTAATTTCACTAGAATATATAGGCTTATAATACGGTCGGAATCTTGAAAATATAGTAACTAATAATTGAAAAAGCCATAATTTCTAGATATTATAACTATAATACTAGGTTTAGTAAAGAGAAGAGCGAATTTAATATACACGAAAATACCCGCGTTCGAAAGAAGTACTATGTAGAAATAGGGAAGGATATAGTAGGGGTGATAGCCGATAGTAATACAGTTACTGCGCTTAACCTAATGAGGTAATGGGGTGTACAAATCATCAATTATGTGGTGTCCTTTTAGTGACTTGCAGTGCTACTCAGTGAGTAAAAGCGGCGAGGGTCTGAGCACTAAAACGGAAGGGGAAAGCTAAGACCTGGCATAGGAAATCCGGTACATACATAGGCAGCTA
The DNA here is from genome assembly GCF_028827025.1 of Penicillium cataractarum. Classification (NCBI taxonomy): domain Eukaryota; kingdom Fungi; phylum Ascomycota; class Eurotiomycetes; order Eurotiales; family Aspergillaceae; genus Penicillium; species Penicillium cataractarum. Next base: position 988,366 of record NW_026622743.1, on the reverse strand, counting down.
GCATGTGCGATCTTACGTCTTACATATCTCCGAGGGAGTGAGAATTAGAAGGAAATAGACTTCATTTCGACAGAGGGGTTTCAGGAGACATTCAGTTAATCAAGCTTGAATCAATGACACGGGTTGAGAAATTGGGCAATAAGATCTGTATAGTTGGGCACCAGGGCGATATTATCGGCCACAACCAGATGCCGAAGGGAGTGGGTTTGTGGGCGTTCATGCAAAGCCGAAGTTAGATCGGAGAGATCTTTGCCGTTTAGTTTCGGGTCGCATTCCCAAGTAGGAAATGAAAGCAGCCAAAAGTCGCCGAAGCGGGCTTGAATCAGCTCGGGGTGTAGCGGGGTCCCGAAGCGGGTGGCGCATTACTCGCGCAAGTAGTCTACTTGCAGTATTAGTATGTACGTGCGTAGGAGATTTGTGCGGAATTTAAGACTCCGGATGGATGTATCCATTCGCCTTTTGTCAGCAAGCTGAGCTGCTTACAATATTAGTTAGTTAGTTATGCGAAACCTATTATTCAGAGAACACGGTAGAATTGGCAGATCCACCCCCCTTTTAAATGTCGTCAATTGGTCTTCAAGGAGCACCGAGGGATCGATAGGAATTCGATATTCCGCAGACGAAATGATCTTTATTTTCCTTTGCAGCATGCTGATTTGCTGACAGGGAGGATCGGCTAAACGCCGGGTCTAACAGTCTAACTAACTCCGTTGAAAAAAATCTGCTGCGGGCTGGCCCGCCCTGGCTTTGGATGAAAATTTGACTCTCTCCCATTTGTTCATCTTGAATCACCTTGAGTCATGAAGATCCACTCGAGCTTCTCGTTTCGTCTGGCTTGGGGACCACTGGGGCCCATCGCCTGCTGTGATTGATGCATTCATTCCCTTCCCCCATTGACGTCGACTGACAAATCCAAGGCTCGGAGATAATGGCATTTGCCATAAGCAATCTTCTTTATCTTTGTGGTTATATACGGAGTAGCCATGTTTAAATGGGTAAAAGGTGCCTCTCGCTCGCTCTTTTCTTTTTTATGGTTCTTCGTGACCTCATATTCTCACCCTTCTGTCCACTCTCTTTTGCCAATTCATTTCCTTCCCTATTCTACTTTCTTTGATCGGTGATTCTGTATATACACACGTCTAATATCACACTCTCCCGTCTATCTAATATCCTTCCCATTGACCATCGAGCCTGGCGAGTGGAATCTCCCAATTATTAGGCGAGATGGACGCCAACCATCAAGCCGCGGAGGCCCACGAGTCCCGCACCCAAACTGCCACGGAGTATACGACATACAACTCATACACTACCGAAGAAACCACCAACTACACTTCCGAATCGTCCAGCCATGCGCACAATGCAATTGCCGAGGAATCCCACGAGCCCGCTTTCGAAGAGATCAACAACCCGACCGCGGCTCCCATCGACCCAGTCTCCACGACCTCCTCGACCGCATCTCATGAAAGTGCCGAGGGCCGTTGGGGTGAAAAGGATGCGGGCGAGCCCGTCTCTCGCCGCGGTGCGATGGAAGATTTGGAGGAGATGCGCCGTGAATTGACTCGCCTGAGCTTACATCGCACTCGTTCAACTACCGCCAAGAGTGTGCGCCGTCTCAAATCCCGCGCCAGTCGCAAGGATGAGGAGAAAGCCGAGTCTGATCTGGAGGCTGATGGCGCCTTTGATCTGGGTGAGTTCTTGATGGGTGGCCACCTCGAGCGACGTACCACTGCCGGCGAGCCTGCCAAGAAGGTCGGTGTCGTGTTCAAGAACCTCACTGTCAAGGGTGTGGAGACCGGCGCCTCGTTCGTGCGGACTCTGCCTCACGCTGTGGTGGGAACTTTCGGCCCGGATTTGTATAACGTCATTTGTCGGTTCGTGCCGCAGCTGCGGTTCGGGAAGAAGCCCCCGATTCGCGATTTGATTCATGACTTCAGTGGTGCGGTGCGAGAGGGCGAGATGATGCTCGTCCTGGGCCGTCCCGGCGCCGGCTGTACCACCTTCCTCAAGGCCATTGCGAACGACCGTGGTGCCTTTGCCGCAGTGGAGGGCGAGGTTAGCTATGGTGGTCTCTCGGCGGAGGATCAGAACAAGTACTTCCGTGGCGAAGTCAACTATAACCCCGAGGATGATCAGCATTTCCCTTCGCTCACGGTCTGGCAGACGCTCAAGTTTTCCCTCGCTAACAAGACTCGCAAGCATGACCGTGATAGCATTCCCATTATCATTGATGCTCTGCTCAAGATGTTCGGTATTAGCCATACCAAGAACACGCTGGTCGGTAACGAGTACGTTCGTGGTGTGTCTGGTGGTGAGCGGAAGCGTGTCAGTATTGCCGAGACCTTGGCTACCAAGTCAACGGTTGTCTGCTGGGATAACTCGACTCGTGGTCTGGATGCTAGCACTGCCTTGGACTATGCCAAGTCGTTGCGTATCATGACCGATGTCAGCAAGCGGACCACCCTGGTGACTCTGTACCAGGCCGGAGAGAGCATCTACGAGCTCATGGACAAGGTCATGGTCATTGACCAGGGTCGCATGCTCTACCAGGGTCCTGCCATCGAGGCCCGTCAGTACTTCATCGACCTCGGATTCCACTGCCCAGAGCAGTCCACCACGGCTGATTTCCTGACTTCTCTGTGCGATCCGAATGCCCGTCAATTCCAGCCCGGCTGTGAAGCTTCGACCCCCAAGACCGCCGAGGAACTGGAGCAGGTCTTCAAGAATAGCAAGGCTTACCAGTACATCGCGAACGACGTCTCCAGCTATGAGAAGCGCCTCCAGGAGACCGAGCAGGAGGACACCCGTACCTTCCAGAAGACGGTCGCCCAGTCCAAGTCCAAGACTGTCTCCAAGAAATCGCCCTATACTGTCTCTCTGGTGCGCCAGGTCGCGGCTTGCGTTAAGCGTGAGTTCTGGCTGCTCTGGGGTGACAAGACCTCGCTCTACACCAAGTACTTCATTATCATTTCCAACGGTCTTATTGTCTCGTCTCTCTTCTACGGTGAATCCCTGGATACCAGCGGTGCCTTCTCCCGTGGTGGTGCCCTGTTCTTCTCGATTTTGTTCCTTGGCTGGCTTCAATTGACTGAGCTCATGCCTGCTGTCTCCGGACGAGGAATTGTCGCCCGTCACAAGGACTACGCTTTCTACCGCCCGTCTGCTGTCTCGATTGCCCGTGTGGTCGTTGATTTCCCCGCTATCTTCGCCATGGTTGTTCCGTTTACGATTATTGTCTACTTCATGGCTGGTCTTGATGTCACAGCTTCGAAGTTCTTCATCTACTTCCTGTTCGTGTATACCACTACCTTCTGTATCACTTCGCTGTATCGGATGTTTGCCGCCCTGTCGCCAACTATCGACGACGCTGTGCGCTTTGCGGGTATTGCACTGAATCTGCTCATTCTCTATGTCGGCTATGTCATTCCCAAGCAGACTCTCGTTGACGACTCGATCTGGTTTGGATGGCTTTTCTATGTCAACCCTATCTCGTACAGTTACGAGGCCGTTTTGTCAAATGAGTTCTCTGACCGCACAATGGAGTGCGCGCCTTCTCAGCTGGTTCCCCGGGGCGCTGATGCTGTGACTGGATACCAAGGATGTGCTTTGACTGGCTCTCCTCTTGGTCAGACCACCGTCCCTGGTGCCCAGTACTTGCAGGCCAACTTCCAGTTCACCCGTCATCATCTGTGGCGCAACTTTGGTGTCGTCATCGCTTTCACTGTGCTCTATATTTTGGTCACCATCTGGGCCGCCGAGTTCCTCTCCTTCGTTGGTGGTGGTGGTGGTGCCTTGGTCTTCAAGAAGTCTAAGCGCGCGAAGCAGGTCACCCAGCAGACTGCGAAGAACAATGATGAGGAGAAGGTCTCGGATTCTAATGGTAATGCTGCTCTCGCCCGTGGTGAAGCCTCCTCGTCCTCCGACAATGCCTCTTTCAACCGTCTCTCTTCGAGCGAGCGCTGCTTCACCTGGTCCAATGTCGAGTATACCGTCCCCTACGGCAATGGCACTCGCAAGCTTCTGAACAATGTCAACGGATTCGCCAAGCCTGGTGTCATGATCGCCCTCATGGGTGCCTCTGGAGCCGGTAAAACTACCCTGCTCAACACTCTCGCTCAGCGCCAGAAAATGGGTGTCGTCAAGGGCGATATGCTCGTTGACGGCCACCCTCTTGGTGCTGACTTCCAGCGTGGTACCGGTTTCTGCGAACAGATGGACTTGCACGACAACACTTCGACCATTCGTGAGGCATTTGAGTTCTCTGCCATTCTTCGACAGGACCGTGACACTCCTCGTCAGGAGAAGATTGACTACGTCAACCGCATCATTGACCTGTTGGAGCTCGAGGATATCCAGGATGCCATCATCGGATCTCTCAACGTCGAGCAGAAGAAGCGTGTCACTATCGGTGTCGAACTGGCTGCCAAACCCAGTCTCCTTCTCTTCCTTGACGAGCCCACTTCCGGTCTCGACAGTCAAGCCGCGTTCTCCATTGTCCGTTTCCTCAAGAAGCTCTCCCAGGCCGGTCAAGCCATCGTCTGCACCATTCACCAGCCCTCCTCCATGCTCATCCAGCAATTCGATATGATCCTCGCCCTCAACCCCGGTGGCAACACTTTCTACTTCGGCCCCGTCGGCCATGATGGCGCCGCCGTCATCAAGTACTTCGCCGACCGAGGCTTCGTCTGCCCGCCCTCCAAGAACGTTGCCGAGTTTATCCTCGAAACCGCCGCCAAAGCCACCCAACGCAATGGCAAGCAAATTGACTGGAACGAAGAATGGCGCAACTCCGACGAGAATAAATCAATGCTCGAGGAAATCCAACGCATCAGGACCGAACGCAGTAAAGTTCCCGTCGAAGAGTCCGGTGGCTCGCAATACGAATTCGCCGCTCCAACCCCAGTCCAGATCCAGCTCCTCACCAAGCGCCTCTTCCTCCAGTACTGGCGTGACCCCAGTTACTACTACGGCAAGCTGTTTGTCAGTGTCATCATCGGCATCTTCAACGGTTTCACTTTCTGGATGCTGCCCACCACCGTGGCTTCCATGCAAGACCGTATGTTCTCCGTCTTCCTGATCATCCTGATCCCGCCCATCATCATGAACTCCGTCGTGCCCAAATTCTACATCAACCGCGCCCTCTGGGAAGCCCGCGAGTACCCCTCCCGTATCTACGGCTGGGTCGCCTTCGCCACTGCTAACGTCGTCTGCGAAATCCCCGCCGCCATCGTCACCGGTCTCGTCTACTGGCTGTTCTGGTACTACCCTGTCGGCCTACCGACAGACTCTTCCACTGCAGGCTACGTCTTCCTCATGTCAATGCTGTTCTTCCTCTTCCAGGCCTCCTGGGGCCAGTGGATCTGCGCATTCGCGCCCTCGTTCACAGTTATCTCCAACGTGCTGCCATTCTTCTTCGTCATGGTCAATCTATTCAACGGTATCGTGCGCCCTTACGCTGCTTACCCAGTCTTCTGGAAATACTGGATGTACTACGTCAACCCGGTGACCTGGTGGCTGCGCGGCGTGCTCTCTGCCGTCCTGCCAGATGTCCAGATTGAATGTGCCACCCTGGAAACCACCCGCTTCAACCCCCCTCCCGGAAAGACCTGTGCGCAGTACGCGGGCCACTTCGTCGACCAGGTTGCCAAGGCCGGATACCTGGTCAACGGGTCTGCGACCCAGGACTGCCAGTACTGCCCCTACACGACTGGTGAGGAGTACATGGCTAATTTGAATGTGCACCGTGACGACAAGTGGCGCTGCTTCGGTATCTTCTTGGCCTTTGTCATTATCAACTGGATGCTGGTGTACTTCTTTGTGTATACTGTTCGTGTTCGGGGCTGGAGCTTCGGTTTCGGATATGTGTTTGGTCTGGCTGGTGCCTTGATTCAGGGTGTCAAGGGTTTGTTCAAGAGGAAGGAGAAGAATGATGCTCAGGAGTGAGCTTGACTCGTTCTCGTCTTCTATTACTACTTCTTTGACTATACGTTCTTTGATTCTTTTCCTTGGTGCTTCTCATTGATATCTAATGCATTTACATGGAGCGTCATCATGGCCCTTTTGTATCTACTTTCTTTTCTTGTTTTGATTTTTCTTTTTTTTCTTTTTCTTTATGGATGGTGCCTCTTGGTGGCATCTAAAAGTACATACTCATTTAGACTGAAATGGAAATATTGGATATGAAATTCACCTACTGCGTGCAACATTTCTAGTAGATCTTACAGAACTGATGCACCAGGGAAACCCAATCTTTGGTTAGGAGCTGTGTGGTTTACATGAGTAGGTTGTAACAGTATTGTCTCTCCTTTAGTGACATATCCCACGTGAATTCAGTTAGAGTTACATGAGCGCGAGTTAACCAGTATAGAAAAGAGGGAAATGTAGAGAGATCTAGCGAGTGATGGTATTTTCAAATTCACTTCCAATGCTATCTTGTCGTTCTTTGTTCACTACAAGTTCCCGTGTACAATCCCACACCCATATTTCATGTTGTGCGCCGTCATCTCAGATCTAATGCAAGACATCAAGGGAATCCGTTTCCCACTGCCGACGCAACTCCAGATCCTGACAAAGCCGATAAGTAACTTGACAAAAAGTCCATGAAAATGAATAGCTTCCTTGAAAGCATGAGAAGGAAACCGTTCAGTTGTGTAACGCATGGCAAGGGTATTCACATGAACCATTTACTCCTGGAAGAACCACGGGGCGCGACTCTCAGTCAAGTCTGCACCAGGAAGCTTCATGGGAACCGGGATGGTATCTTGGAAGATCTGGGCTGGGAGTTGAGGTTGTAATTGGCTGGCGGGAGCAGCATCGAGTGTGGCAGTGGTAGCATCGCTTGCTTGGGAGTAGGCCCTGCCGCCAGGAGAGGTAACGGGCACCAGCACACCACACTCCCAGTTACGGCAGTTCAGCTTCAGTTGGCCGGTGGAGCGATCTTTGACCAAGCGGCCCCTTTCAAGGTGTTAGTGGTGACTGAGATGACTCTAGGCTGAAATGTAGACTGACCAGGCACTCTCCGAGATGTTGGCACTTCCGACATATGCCCAACCCTTACACTCGCTGCCATCAGGCATATGAATGGGCTCCGAAGGCCACACGTACATGAGCTAGACGAATGTCAGTACCAGAATACCGGGGGTACGGAAGATGCTTCAAACCTTGTTGTGCATCAACACTCCCCGCTCACTCTCGCAATCCTTCAAGATGCCCCGGGGGAACTTTGCGCCAAGCCACCAACGCGACGAGAAGCATACAGTCCCTGCAGTGTGATCGGGATTCACATGTGCGAGACGCACAGTCTGGTCTGAGGGGAAATACACGTTGAACCGATTCTGCCACTCTTGGCCCAACTGGATCATTTCCCTGCGCTGCAGATCATTGGTCTTGGCACTGGAATCTCGAGTGTTGCGAAGTTTGTAATCCGTAAGACCATCATCACCTGACTCTGTTCAGCTTATTTCTGTATTATATCTCCATAAATTGACTTACCTTTAGCCGCAAGATAAATGGCGCGAAGGAATTCATCGGTCAAAGATCCAATTGATGAAGCCTGCTTGCATGTGAATTCTGAGGTCCAATTGCTTGTGAGGGGGCCAACCTACCACATAGGCAATGTTGATGGGTCCAGATGGCTGCAAACCAAGCTGTGTCACAGCGCGGCCGAGCCCGCAATATCCAGACCGTTTCCACGATTCGCCGGTTCGAGATCCACCGCTGCACCGACGTTAGCTGACTGTTCTTCGAGCGTAAGATTTGAAAGCTTACATAGTGTGTACAAACGCATATCGTGCAGTCTTGCTGAAATCAAACTCATCAAGAGCTTTAATAGCGTCACTGCGCAACCCGGAAGCTTTCAAGAAGTAGATCAGCTCTTCTTTGAAAGAGGTGTTGGACTTTTCGATCTTCACCCCGAGCTCAATCCTGGGAAGATCGATCAAAAAAATAGTCTGAATCTATGGGTTAGTGAGTGAAGCCTGAAGTGGAGGAACTGATACTTGCATTTTCCATCAGGCCATTTTCTCCCCAATCGGCTTGGGTGAGATTTGCAGTCGGAACGGCAACTCGTAGATACCCGGGATGGTAGAGGAGTATGAGTTTCGAATGCATATTGTTGACTTGTGGTTCCATCGGCGGGAAGCACAAGTCAAGAGTACGCATAGATGCCGTCTCCCGGCGATATTGGCTGCGCTACTTCTGTGTAAGCTAGGGTTTCCACAAGAATCGACAGGCCCATTTACCGTAGCTTCCTCCTTCGCACCCATCATGAGAATAAACCTGGTCTTTCTAGTGTCGAGCTTAGAGAAAAGCCATTCAATATCCCACATGAATGAACTCAGCACTGCAACATTCAGGTCTGCCCGTTGAAAAACCTCCTCGATTGTAATATCATTCCCGGTGCGGAGCTTGTTTGCCACGTGCGTCTTTTTGACAACCCCGAGAGGATACTGCATGAGTGGCTGGGCTGTTGGTTGGACCCCGGCGTCTCTGGTAGTCGTATTAGTGTAATTACTGGGAACTGAAGCCCTCTGCTGCGATGAAGCTTGAGTGGTTGAAGCTTGAGTAGTTGAGAGAGGCTGATGACCAGTGATCTTGGCGGCCTTGGGAGCCGGCTGGTTGAGCGGAGGGGAGCTCTCAGCTTTGCGCTTGGCGAGACGAGCAAGACGTTCCTGCTCCATCTGCTTTCGATCAATACCGAAAATCCCCTGGGGCTTATCGATCGCGGTGTCTGCTGCCTCGACGCCATGCTGACTGCCTTCAAGGGACATTGCAATCGCCCGCTTTAGATCGTCGTCGCTGTAATCATCCCCCACATCTTTGACAGGTTCCTCGTCTGTCTCAGAGGAGATGACTGACTTGGACTTTGGAAAGATTTCTTTCACGTCCGAGTCTGAGTCCGAGTCGTTGGTGAGATCCACGACCTGACTCCCGGGAAGTGGGGACGTCTGGGGTGATCGCTTTGGCCGATTGGGTATCTTTGAAGGGCTGGTAACTGGAGAGGAGGCTTTCGAAGGTGACTTTGATGCAATTTGATAGACTTCATTCTTGTCATCAGATGGTGCAGACTGAGAAGACGACCCCGGGCGCTGTTTATGAAACTCTTGAAGCGAGGCCGCGATCGCGGCTTCCAGCATTTTCTGCTCGAGGTCTGATGGATCCATCTTAGAAGGGTCAAGAACTGCAAGATGGGAGAGTGACGGAGGAGGGGGAAAATAAAGGAGATGGGAGTGGGAACTGGGCAAATATGAGATCTCTAGGTATTCAGGTCCACGTTGAGTGAGATGTTGACAAAGCCAAGACGCGCGGGTGACGAGAGGGAAGAGAAGATAGACTTCAGCTTCAAAGGGTGAGGTGGGGTGGGTGCAAGATGAGGTCTACATTAGATTGGAAAAAATATTCAGTGAGCCAATATCCGGTCTGTTGAGATATTTGCCCTTTGTTGACGCTCTTCAGTTGATGGAAAGGTATCGATGCTCCACTCCGCCCCTACCAGATATGCCCGCCAGTCACGTGATTATGATGTATACCAGAAATCTCCAGGTTTGTCTTTTTGGTTCAGTCGTCATGATAACTCAAGACAATATAGAAGCTACTGAAGAACTAGACACTATGATATATTTCATTGGATTAAAAGCAAAGCTTGCATACCTTGCTTGTTGAGGGTGGCTTTGCAGTCTTGTCATTCCTGCAACCTATCCACAATATTGAACTGCGCTAATATACATATCGGAAATTCGGGTTCTCGCGGTCAGTAAAATCCTCGAATGCCAACTCATGTGAAACTGTTGCTGACTCTTGCACCTTTGAGCGATTCCGCGCCATCAAGATAATTCGTGTCAAGACCACCAGAGCAACATAAACCGCATAAACCACAATATGTGTCAAGAAACCATGCAGGTATCGGGGAGCATCTTTGCTTTGGAAAATCTGGGGGGCGATGAGATTGCCAACAGCCCAGCCAATAAAGACCATGGTCATTGTGATACCCTTCTTCGTCTGGCCTGCCACATTCCGCGTAATCAGTGAGATGATCATGTTCCCCTCGGCTAGGAAGAACTGCGTGCAATAGAAAGCAATGAGCATGCCACCTGCATTCGAAGCAGTTGGGGTGACGACTAGGATTACAATTGTCCCGACTAGAGCGGGGATTGCACATAGCTGTATCGGTGATTAGATATTGCTAGTTTCTGATATGATAATTCAGCATGAAGAACTTACAATCATGACGAAGCACGTCTGCTGGAATCTCTGAGCTGCCCATGCGGACCCGATCATGATCAAAATAGTCCATGCGCCCTGGGCAATATTGAGCAGCTGTGTCTGCAAAAGCGAAAACCCAAATTGTTGAATGATGAGGTTGGAGAATACACCGAGACCACCAATAACTAAGTTGGCAACAGTGATGAGCAAGACGCAGCACCAGACAAAGGGGTCTTTGAGAGCCTCGACGATTTGATATCTCTTGTACTCTCTGTTCTGGATACCAGTCTCATTCTTTCGTACCCGCTCAATCATCAAACGCTTATCCTCTTCGCTGAAACATTTTGCGGACAATGGGCTGTCGGGCAGAAGGATGGCGATGAAGAAGGACCAGACGCACGTAGCCAAGCCCAGGATCAGGAACAGTAGTTGCCAATTCTTGATCGGGCCGTTTGTAAAATGGGACACACCAAAGGCAAGAAGGCCACCAATCTGTAGCAGGTTAACTTGTGTCGTTTTCTCGTGGAAGAGGATTGCTCAAATTACCATCAAGGATACACCCGTCATACAATACCAGATCGCATTCAAGACTGATTGTTCCTCTCTTTTATACCACATCGCGGTCCTGGTTATATAGTCTGAGTAAACCAAATTTTCACCAAAGAGGTAAGGTATACTTACAGCAACATCATAGCTGGCTGGACACAACTTTCAAAGAAACCCAGGAGAAATCGAACGGCCATGAGCGATCCGAACCGGGTCGATGCAGCAGAACATGCTACAATAGCGCCCCAAAGGAACACATTGATCGAGAGCATCTTCGCTAGGGGAAATTTCTGTAGCAGGAAATTTTGAGGGTATTCGCCCGCAAGAATACCAATGTAGAGGATGGTCCCAAGCCATGAATACTGTACGAGCGATAGTTAGTCACTAAGCTTGGAGATTATGTCGCTGAATACCCACTTCCTGTCCCACTAGGTGCGCATCCGTCTTGATACCCATAATAGAGGCATAGTTCAATATTCCCTTGTCGAGTGACTGGCAGAAGTAGGTGATCACTTGGATGACTAGAATGCGCCGAGTGATCTTCCAAAAGAGCCGCCTGTCAGTGGCAGCGTCGACCTCAATGCCCGGATCCGCTGCCAGAGGATCAGGCTTCTCTTTCAGATCCAGGTGATCAGATGCCGCATTATGGTCGGAGGGCAACTCTTCGTGGTCGACAGTCGCACCCATCTCGAACTTCTTGGATGGCATTCTGCGTTAACGTGTATAGACGTGAGAAGATGTGGCAAAGCACAATGAGCTGAATTAAGTCAAGTATTGACCTCCATCGAGGTATTTGTAGCGCCGTTCTCCTTTATCTCCAGATATCGCATGGTGTGGCGTGTGGGCAAGCCGAAACTTTGTCCGCAAAACCCCAGGATTTGGATTTCCCCCGCCGGAGGTGGCACGTAGTGGCACCGGAGGAGACGCCGGCGATTCTTCCGGGATCTGGTATGTCGACTGTGTCGACTGTGACAAGACTGAAGTAAGAGGATTGAAAGCTGTTCTTGGCTTAATTCTAGTCTAACAGCGGTGACTACTCTGAAAAAATATTGATAAAACCTAATTCACAGAGCATGCATCTTCACAGAAACCTGCCGGGGGCTCTCCGGCAACTAGCCCGTGCTCCGGTGTGAGCATTTGACCCAACAACTGCGTTTGGGTCGCTCTTACATCTGCCAGGGAACCCTTCCAATAATGTCTAGCGTGTAAGACTTTCCGTGAAAGATCGGTGGGGTGACTTGAATCATCCGACACAAGACGAAGATGCTGCCGTCTATTCGAATCTACGACTGTCCCAATGGCGTGGCCCTTAACCAGGACTTTCTCGTCGAGGTCCAGCCAGCCAATTCGAACGATTGCCAGCAATGGTCTAAGGTGCCCGCATATGCCACAGATGTGGCTAGTATCAACACCAGCGCAAATGAGTTTGATAGGCATTCTGTCGCCATTACATCGTTTGATTTCAATAGTCCAGTCAAGATCCGTGTCACATATACCGCAAGACCCATTGAAGCCGCAACTATTCGACCTCGTTCGCTTGGGATTGAGACCCTATTAGATGGCAATGCCATCTGCTTTACTTTGGAGAAACCCCGAGATTTGATGCTCGAATTGAATGGTGACAAGTGGAAAGCCCTTCACTTGCTCACGAACGAAATTGATTCCTCAGCACCAACCGAGGACAACGACAGTGTCTGGTATTTTGGACCAGGTATCAATCAAGGCTCTGCGGTAGCCATGGTCACCGACGGCGTCAACCTAATGGTACCATCGGGGAAAACTGTCTATTTGACAGGCGGTGCCTTCATCACGCTTCGCTTGAATTTCGTCAACGTGTCCGATAGTGCCGTCCGGGGCCACGGCTTTATTCTGGGCCCCAAGGGCGGCTACGTTCAGCGAGAACTTGGCGGGGCGATCTACATGAGTGGAGCTTCAAATATTCGCGTGGAGGGTATCACCTCTCTTGGTGCGATGGGATTCAGTCTTTCTGCCGGTGAATGCAAAGATGTAATGGTCAACAGATATCGATCATTCTCCTCTGCGGGGAACGGTGATGGAATCGACTTTTTCTGCTCATCTAACATCACTATCGAGAACTGTTTCTTGCGAAACTCGGATGACACGATTGCTCTTTATTCACACCGCTGGGACTGGTACGGGGACTCGAAGAACATTCTTATTCAGAATTGTGTCTTACTTCCCGATGTAGCCCATGCCATCAATATGGGAACGCACGGGAATCCTCAAAAACCGGAGACTACAAGTAATGTGACGATCAAGAATATTGATATCCTGGACCATGAAGAGAATCAGATGTGGTATCAAGGATGCATAGCCATCAATGCAGCGGATGAGAATTTGTTTCAGAATATCCACATTGAAAATGTTCGAGTTGAGCGGATCACTCGCGGCCAGCTCGTGAATATTCGGGTAATGCAGAACTCGATGTGGACTACCGCTCCGGGGCGAGCCATTCGAAACGTCACTTTCAAAAATGTATCTTTGGATATGCGTTACTCCCAGATTGTCAATCCATCGATGCTATTGGGCTACGACCAGACTCGGAGAATTGAGAATGTTACGTTTGAGAATTTGAGAATCGGCGAAAAGGACATCCATGAAGCAATGGACAAGCCTCGATGGTTCATGGTGTCAGACTTTGTCCCTCTGTTCGCCAATGAGCACGTCGAAAACGTAAAGTTCGTCAAAAGTACACCACAAGGCTAGGCAACGGTAAATTTGGCGTCGAAGACGGCGGGACTTTACGCCGTTCTAAGCCCTGATTACTCCCTGGGCACTCATGGTTGCTCAGTGATCTGTCCACCCTTCACTCAGGGATGTCGTCATGTTTTTATTTTCATGTTATCCGATTTTAGCCGTTAATTTTAAAGTAGGAAAGGTTGTTCTATTGATTGCTGGGTCATACCCATGTCCGCTTTTGCAATACTTAAAGAGGTCCTGCCCCTGTCAACCGTATCACACACCAAATCCCATGTACCGTAGATGAACAGGGCTAGTTGGTTGTAATCTGGCCTCGCACAATCCCTCAATGTCCTTTTTGATCCATCCGACGGTCAGCTTAAAGTCCTCATGTATCCCCACTGCGTAAAGTAGGGGGGATAGATCTCCCGCAACACCGGAGCCTTGCCGATCCCTTTGACGATCTACAATGGCGAAAGCATATTCTCCGGACAAGGCTGCCAAGGGTAGCAGATGCAGTGTCTCAAATTCAGTCGGCAACGCCACCTTTTTTACCTACACCTGTTGGCGCCATTCCCGTCACCGTTACTGAGCGGAATTAGCCAACGGACTTAAGCATAGGGCCGATGAGATGCCAGTGCTATTTCGCCTTCCAGTTACGAAGTCCCTCGGGGACGTCCACGGGCAGTGTTCAAAAAGCCGGCATGCGCGTCGTCGAAGGGTGCGGTACTTCTAAGTTTTACGGGCTGACCATCACACACTTGCACCGATAGAGATATGCCTGAAATTGTTGCAAAGGAATTCAGCCCCATTGGCTTCGGCCTGATGGGATTGACCTGGCGAGAAACGCCACCATCGCAGGAGCAGGCCTTTGAGGCCATGCGCGCTGCAATCAAGAACGGATGTATGTGACGAGCTTTGCGAGTGGCGAGTTATATCCTGTCATGCTCTCTCAGCTAACGCTGCTATAGGTACTTGTTGGAACGGCGGTGAATCCTATGGCCCACCTAACTATAACAGCCTTGTTCTCATCGAGCAGTATCTGGAAAAGCACCCCGAAGATGCTGATAAGATCGTCCTGAATATCAAGGGGGAGCAAACCCCCAAACCCACCAGGCCGACGCCTCACCGGAGAATACGCGCCGGAGTCTCGACGATTGTATTGCGCAGCTGAAAGGCCGCAAGAAAATCGACATATTTGAATTCGGCCGTCGGGATCCAGCGATCCCTCTAGATGTGACGTTTAGTCTGATCGAGAAGGAATATATCCAGACCGGCAAAATCGGAGGCATTGCGCTCTCCGAGGTGCGGGCTGAGACTATCCATGAGGCCGTTAAACACACCAAGGTTGTCGCGGTAGAGGCTGAGCTCTCCCTGTAGGTCATCTAAGCCGTCAAAAATACTATAATAGGTATTAACAGAAATAGGTTCTCTACCGATATCCTAGAGAATGGCGTCGCAGCGGCGTGCGCCCAGTATGGGATTCCAATCATCGCCTACTCGCCCATTGGTAGAGGCATGTTGACCGGTCAATTCAAGAAATGGGACGACCTTCCTCAAGACTCGTTATTACTCTCCTTTAAATTCCCGCGCTTCCAGCAGGAGAACTTCGAGAAAAATGTGCAACTGGTGGAAAAGGTTGAGGAGATAGCAAAGAAGAAAGGCTGTACTCCGGCTCAACTCGCGATCAACTGGACCAGAGCGCTATCGAGACGTCCCGGGATGCCCACTATTATTCCCATCCCTGGTGCCACCACTGCAGAACGAGTGGAGGAGAACAGCAAGCTAATTGACATTTCGAATGAGGAAATGGCGGAGATTGACGATATCTTGGCAAAGTTCACCCCAGCAGGTGGACGATACCCCGAGATCTTCCCGATCAACACCTAGAATATTGTGTCTAGATCGTGTTGACTTAGCAGGAAATTATTTCGATGATTATAGATTTCAATCAAAGTAGTAGCATTCCGTTCAATAAGAAGTCTTCAGCTCAGTGTTGCATTGAGCGGGTACACAGAAAGTAAACAGAGATACTTGGAAAATCAAATAGCCATGAAAGTGAAAAGGACCGTTAGACAAAGCAAAATACTTGAGATAACATTCAACTCAGGAAAGACGGTAGAGTAGAGTACCAAAGCCAAGTCCATCAAATCCACCCGAATTGGGGCCGTAGTTTCCCCCACCACCCTCAACGCCGCTGGTAGAGTTGGTATTGACCCAGTCACGGTAGGCGTCAGTCCAAGAGGAATTGAGTCCCTTGAGCTGGCCGTAATGGGCGGACAGCAACTCAAACCCGGGGCGAATAGTCCCACGAGAACTATTAGAGATAACAGTTTGGTTGCCCTGGTAGCTTTCGTACAAAGTGTAGGGCACATCGTAACCGACGTTGTACTTTCCAACGTATTCAGCACTAAGAAGTCAGTAAAAAGGTCAAGAATTAGGTTTTAGGGTAACGAACCCATTCAGGATCTCGTTCTTGTAAGTAGCGAACAAATCAACGCCCTGGTTATATGCTTGTTGTGCGACCACGCCTAGGAGCGTAAAGTCTAAGGTCGAATGGCCCTGGTCGCGACCGGCCTCTTGACCCTGCATGAGAATCTTCCCAGAGCCCGGCTCTGTATAATTGGCAATAGAAAAGATAGGAAGAGCTCCGTTAGAAGGCCCAGTTTTGAAGTAGGTGACAGCATTGTCGAACATGGTTTTGTTGTCAGTGAAAATACCGATGGCGATGAGCGAGGCGATATTGCACAAATCCCAATTAGCATAATAGTGATAATAGTTCTGGCCATTGTGATCCTCCAAAAAGAGGTTGTTCATCGTCGCAAATACGTCGTTCAACATGTTGGCAGTGGCAGTCTGATTGGTTTTAGACCAGCCAGAATAATTGCGTAAGAGCTCCGCCGCGTTGGCAAACTGGTACCCGTATAAGCCGGAGGCCAGAAATTTATCACTGGTGCCGCTGATTTCTGTGATTGTCGCTGCCCAGCTGTCCAGAATATTGACAGAAGCGTCGGCATAACTCTTGTCATTTGTGATCTTCCAGCGTACGGCGAGTTGGTACGCAGCTGCTGCGTCGCGGTACAGATATTGGTAGTTCTCGGAGTTCACTCCATTGTACCCTCGATACACAACCGCCTGGGGATTGGGCTTGTACGATGACTGAGCATACGAGCTCGAAGTTAGTAAAGTCCAAGTGGTATTCCAAGGCTCGCTGCCATCAGTGACATGCTTTGTAATGCGTTGGAAGTCCTTGGTGGTATGAAGTGCGCCCGGATGCACAAAGGCTGCGGCTGCAGTAGCAGCGAGGAAAAGAGTGGAGACCAGGGAAGGCATTCTTTCATAAGGGGTGATGACCAGATGTGTTAAGACTCAAGCACAGCTTGGATGATGTCTTCCGTCGAGTGCATTCGCGGTCAATATATAGACAACGTTGTCCCCGAACCAAAACACCCCCTGAATGGTCGAATATAGCTGGATGATGCATTGTGGAAACCAAGCGCGCAAAAAGGGCGATTGAAATTTCTTCAAGCTGTTGATCGGCAAGACGAGATACTGTGGAGAAAATTGGGCGTTTCACATTGACACGAAGGATGGTGGATTTGACGGGAAGTGCCCCATATTGTTGGCTTAGCCCCGAATTTCCCACGAAACATTTCCAAAGACTCAAGCCCGGGTCAAACTCTGGGGAAGATGCAGTAAAATTCGAATGTTTGCCAATAGTCTGGTTTGCCGATCACTAGATGTCAAAGCTCGTTCAGAAACATCTTGAACAATAATGAATGGCTATGGGGATTCAAATCCTACGGATGTTCTCCGGCACATTCCCGACCAGCGATTACAACCACCTTCAGTTCCGAAATCTAACATCAACTCAGCAAGGATGAGATCAAATTTCAAAGGAATCTACCAAATAGAATTGTCTTCGCTCGAAGACATGGGCGCTTGCTTCATTCTTGTTACATAGAGATTCGGATCTCTTGTGGTCATTAGGATATTTCCATGGATATTTGCAGAAAAACTATTATGCTCCCAGGCTATGCATAGATGAGATTGATTTTCTAAGGAATAAATGGAGATATGAGATGAGAGACTGTTGTAGAGCAAACCACTCTCGGCGTCTAGCAATTGGAAACCTGTCACATACCCAATTCGTTGAACTACCAGGAGGCCCCTCAACCCAAAGCCTCCGGGTTCCATTTCAGCTAGGACGTCACGAGACGCAAAGCGCTGTCTATCAAAGTTCGTGATAGTCGATATTATTCTACATATTTCCATTTGAGTGGATAATTTGACACTGTCTCCACTCTTGAGTATACACCCTGAGCCGGAGGATACGCCGGACCTCTTCCGACGGACACAGCGCGATCGAGAACCACAAGCAGGAAGAATAATTCAATATAACATTGTCAGAATAATCAGAAAGAACCACCTGATAAAAGGCATTTTACTTTTCTCGCCACACAACTCCGTTCTTGCAGGATCAAACTTCGCCATGTCTTTAGACGATCAACCAACCGTGGTGTGTTAGAGTTCGAGCTCGCTTTCATATAGTACCCGGCTAACTGAACACCCAGGAACCCAACCAGAAGAGAGTGAAAACCGAAGGCTCGAATGTGAACGGGACCTACAAGACTCCAGCTCCGACAAAAACGGTAATGGAGGCTCTTTACTCGGAATCTGTTGTGGCTAGACTGTGGCACGTCGCGGCAAAGGCGCTGGGAAGCGTAAGGTCTCCAATATCCCATGGAGACCGACCCAAGCTAATGATCTTTGAAACTTAGAGTAATCCACCAATTCTGTTTCCCGAGTATACCGCTAAAGATAGTGCTACATATGTCTACCGAAGCCTCGACTTCTGGACTTCCGGTTTTTTCCCGGGATCTCTCTATCTCCTTCTCGAGCGGTTGATAAAGTATCCTCAGGACACAAATTCATCCAAACCAGCCAACTCAACCGTTAACACACCAATGCCACATCCACTTCAACTCGAGCATCTGTGCAAATGGTGGACAGCCAGCCTCCACCAAAACGCACTCAAGCGAGACACCCACGACCTAGGTTTCATGATTGCCCCCTGGGCAATGAAGGCCTGGGAGCTCCAGCGCGACACAGCCGCATACAATAGCCTCGTCATGGCGGCACATTCTCTTGCCAGCCGTTTCAACGCTACTACCCAATGCCTACAAAGCTGGGATGTCTGTGTCACGAATCGGTATTGTTTCACCGATCCTTCCAAGGACTTTCTCGTGATCATTGACAATATGTTAAACCTGGATCTACTGTTTTGGGCTGCCAAAGAGACTTCAAACAAATCTCTACATGATATCGCGCTGGCCCATGCAAAGACAACGCAGAAGCATCACATCCGCGAAGACAATACCACATTTCATGTAGTGAACTTTGATGCACAGACAGGCAATGTCAAAGCCAAATTCACGAACCAAGGATATAGCGATGACAGTTGCTGGGCGCGTGGCCAGGCTTGGGGAATTCTGGGATTCATGCAGACCTTCGGATGGACGGGCGAGGTGTCCTTCCTTGACACGGCGAGGGCACTGGCTGATTATTTCCTTGCGCATCTACCGCAGGACGGTGTGCCTTATTGGGATTTCACTGCCCCCGTCACCGAAACAAGCCCACGGGACACTTCCGCAGCCATGGTCGCAGCCTGTGGTCTTTTGCTGCTGCACAAGGCGCTGAAAGGTACACCAGATGGAGACCGTTACCTGCGGGAGGCGATTAATCTTGTTGATGCTACGGTCTCGAAATTCTTGAATCCCCCAACGCTCCGGTTTGAGACCACTCAATCTACAACGAAGGTCCTGGTGTATCCGGAAGGCTGCTTGGATGAGCGCGGTGGCGATGGGTTTGAGAACTTGACTGTCACCAACCAGTCTACCTCCAGACCGTGCGATACGATTCTGGATGGCGCCACCATTAACAACTACGAATACGCGCCCCGACGGTGGTCTAACCATGGACTCGTCTATGCAGACTACTACTTTGTCCTGTTCGGCAACATGCTTCTTGATTTGGGTTTGGTGAATAGAGGGTCTCTGTGCATTGACTAAACAGGTAGCGAGTTCTAGTGAGGGCTTGGAAACATTGATACAACATGATACATTAGACATGACATAGAGCCGCATAATTTTGTTTTACCCTTGGTTCATCCGCTGAAATGAAAGTGTCCTGCTCCCACTTTTGCTACTGGACGACGTTCGACATTGAAAAATCAAAAGCCGCAGACGCATCGAGGACGTGCCTAGTGTGTCTATGAGTTCGGTTTCAAATATTTGGACTTTTAGCATTCGCCACTGGAACATCAATCTGCGCCCCTCCATAGCGACTGATCCTTTGACCTGGACTAGGAGTCAGGCTGAAAACCTGAGATAGGTCTTCTTGAGGGCTGACAATGCCATGTCCAAAATGTGTACCAGGGCCTTGCCACATGTTGAAATTCTGATGAGATGGAACCATCATCATAGGTGATGATACTTGATTCCCAGTGCCCTGGACATAGACCGACATGGGATCAGATCTTGAATGAACAGGGAAGTCTTGTTGAAAGGCAGGTGGCAGTGGTGGGAATGCTAGGCTAAACGGATCAAGATTGAACGATTCCTGGAATGCTTCCCTGCTCATATATCTTGCAGGAGATACTGCATTTGCGGTCTTGGGGAGGAATAATGCGCCTTGCGAAGGCGAGGCTCCATATGTGGACTGCTGAGCGGGTTGCTCTTTCGACTCGTCTGAGTATGCTGTTTGGCGGATATCCAGACTCGGCCGAGGGGCGGCACTCGAGTTATTCTGGGCCTCGATAAGCCGCTTGGCAAAACTGGAGGCTAGATTTTCGTGTTCTGGATTGGATGTTTCACTTCTTCCAGACCAACGTTGCGAAATTTCTAGTAGACTTGCGATAAGCGTGTCAAATGCAGGTGGTAGCGAGACGCCGTTGTATCTCGCGTGAGCCAAAAGCATCCTTCCAGCGATGAAAAGACAAAACGAAAATTGAGGGTTGGTAAATATAGGCGAGAAGGTCAAGAATTGATGACCAATAGTCGCAATCTCAGAGGCGGCTTCCAGACAGGTTTCTGCCGATGAGGAGGATGGGAGCTTGATTGGACACGATTGCCAATGAGCTGGAGGATACGCTATTCCTTGATGTAAAAGAATAACAGCAGTGTTGTGAGTGATATGAGCTAGTGTGAGATTCGGATCCATGACTCCATCGCTGTTGAGGACTGAAGCTTCCCTCCATTTCGAGGGTAAATACAATTTCCATCTAGAGGAAAGACATCAGTATGAAACCGCCCAAGAAAGGTCTTCTCCAAGTACTCACTGGATCAATCGCAAGTCCAATTCTTTGAACTTCATAAGCCAAATTTGCGCCTTCTCGGCATCACTGACAATGAAAGCATGGTGTAGAAAAAAGTTTGTCACCAAGGCAAGTGATTCCGTGGCTTCAATATTGTACGCAAAGCCACCGATGGCATCTTGGTCTTCAGAGTTCGCCGATGCTCGATTTCCGTTGAGGATAGAGCTACTAGAGGCATTGTCCCTTGAATCTGAGATACCAAAGTAGGGTGCTTCAACTGCCTGTTCTCTCTCCCACAGAGCACCTTCACACGGTAAACGGCGTTTCACGTCGGCACTCGTAAGACTAATCTTCCAGCCGGTAGAGACACTGCAAAATCTGTCCATCAGGAAAACGGTCCAGAACACCCTCCTGCGTTCCTCCGCCTCGCTCCATGAATTTGAAGGGGTCAAGAAGACCATTCTTCGAATCAGAGTCTCTCCTGGGTTTGTCCCTCGGTAAAGAGTGTCCTCTTCAACGCCCAGCTGCAGTTGTTCAACCGTCCCCACCATGCTTCCGACAATCGACCATGAGGAAGGCCCGCGACCGCGACCGATCTGGAACAATGAAATACGATTTAGTATGCGAAAGCAAAAGGTTGGAGATGTATACTTACAGTTTCGAATGCAATAATAACGAGGGCTTGCAGGTTCTCAACAGAGAAAGACTCTGTACTGTCCAAAATGACTTTTTGGCGACTCTTCTCGGCAATTCGTGCTTTGAACTCCTCATTTTGTAGAAATTCGCTTTGAGAAAAACGGGCACAAACAGCGATAATTGCATGGAGAATACAAGTTACTCTAGGGCGATGTTCCGGCGATCGCATCCGCTCCCGAAACTTGGCCACATGTAGGACGGGAATCCAGGGATGGATATTAACGTAGTAAAAGTCGACCAATTCAGTCATAACTTCGGGGGGCAAGATCGCTGTCAAATCATCGTCAATGTCGATTGAAGGAGTCAAGGAGGTATTCTCATTGAGTCTTCGGCGCTTTGCTGGACGGGAAGTTGCTTCCGCATCTTCCACGTTATTACTGTATGCTTTTTGTCCGTTTGCACGCTCCTGCTGAGGTACAGATTCAAGGAGGTGGGCTTTCAATTGTTCACGTCGCTGTTCCAAGTCTGTCTCTCCGGTCGGGTTTTTGATCGGCTCTGGGAGAGATGAGCCTGGATGAAGCGACTGCCATACTTGTTGCCAGAGCATCTCCTGTCCAAGAAACATGTTTTCGAGGGTTTCGATGCGTCGATAAAGCTGGTCCACAGCGCCAGCACGAAGGCCGGGCTTCATTCGCCTGTCATCGTAAACACAGGTGACTTTGAATCGGACGCATTGAGAGCATGGTTGAGCACGATCGCATCGCGCCTTTTTCTTGCGACAGGACTGGCAGGCTGGCACATCGTCCTCGGCCTTGGCTGTGTCTGATGGCTCTATCCCGTTTGCCTCGTTGCCATTAGGGTCGCTGCCGCTTGCACGCTGAGATTTGGGCCGCATCTCGAGTGACTGACTCCTATGTGAAATATCTGGCGGCCAAGTTAAGCCCACGTCCAGTTTTGTCAGGACCTGAGATGATGCTGTGGTAAGGTGGAGGGTGATGCAGCTCGGTACAATTTGGCGATTAGCTCTCCCCGCACTCAACGATCATGCGATTTCGGCTCCAGAACTCCCCCACGGGGAATTTGCGTGCTACGCGTCATGCACGAGCGTGCCTGGACCCGTTAAACCTTAGTTTAGAGTGATGGAATGTTGCACGAATGATGAAGCTGTGCGAAGGAGAAATCCGGGGGGCGGAGGAATCACCGGAAGGTCTCCGATCGCCCCCGCTTCTTGTGGAGAAATCTGTTCTCCGCATAAGGATGAGCCGGCGGGCGCTACAGGATACGTAGTATATGTATGGTATGCAAAGCGATGCTCACGAGCGACCCAATCATAAATGAAAAATGGAGGGGAGAGAGCAAGTTCATTCTACCAGGCTATTGGATATGGTAAATCCCAGTCACATCTCCAAACACCGTAACATTGGAACACATACAAGTATGCTCTAACCAAATTCTCCAATGAGATGAAGAGACACGAGTACTAATCTAGTACGAATACACACAGCAGAAGTGCTTTATTGTGAGATATCACTTGGTACTTCACAGCTAATGGAGCTTATAGGCACCCATCTTGCGAGGCTTAATGCGAAGAGCAAATAGTCGATCGATCTCGTCCAAAGACCGCCCCTTAAGCTCGGGAACATAAAAGAAGCTCCAGACAGTGGCAAGGGCGCAAAGTCCCCCGAAAACGAAACCGACTTTGCCCTTGAGGTTGCCTTCGTCGGGATTAACCATGTATGGACAGGCGAAATTCATGATGATACCCATGACAGCTTGAGTGGCAGTAGCAAGACCAGTTGTTCGAGCACGAAGAGCAGCACTGCTGGTCTCACCGAGGATAGTAAACGCCATGGCCCCAATAGTCCCAAAGTAAACAAAGCTGTAGATGACGGTAACCGCCGCTTGGACCCAATGCGCCCCAGAAGTTGGCACCACGTCCATGACGCCAATTAGGATGAGAATCAAGAACAAGGAGGCCATGCCGGATAGGAAGATCTTACGTCGGCCCAATGAATTGACGATAAACCAACTGAGTACGTTTCCCAGCACACCGCAGGCGGTCACACCGACACCTAGGCTGAAACTCTGGGAAGTTGGCAGTCCGGCCAGTTCAAAGAAGTAGGTCGAATAGCCGAGAACAAAGATGATTCCCGCAAAGTGCTGGCATACAAAGACACCTATACTGATCATGGTGCGTTTAAGATCAGTGCCACGGAAACATTGCGCCCATGATGCCTCATGTTCGGGTGAGGTCTCCCGCTCCTCCTCGATGGTTTGCTGGATATTGTCCAGCAGACCTTGCACGTCAAAATCGGGCCCGTACAGACGTTGCAGGGATCGCGCTGCATCTTGTTGCCGGCCTTTGCGAGCCAAGTACCACGGAGTCTCCGGAGCGAAAGGGAGACCAGCGAGCAAAAACACCACGAAAAAGAGCTGCACAGCAAAAGGACCTCGGAATGCCCAGTTGTCGGAGCGAGACCCGAAGCCCTTGATGACACCGTTAGATATCAGCTGGCCTATAGCGATACCTAGATTTACGCCAGCTGTGGCCACACCGCGTAACACCACGGGCGTGATCTCCGATGTTGCGAGAGGGCCCAGGGTCAGCAGGAAGCCTAGACCAAATCCGAGAATGAGTTTGACGGCTACGAAAGCCCCCGGTGCAGCCGTGAACATTTCACCCAGAATGCCTCCTGTCAACAAGACCAGGCCCACCAGGAGTCCTCCCTTGCGCCCGATGCGATCACTCAGCATTGAGCATAAGAAGCAACTGAAGAATTGCCCAACGCTACTGACCGTGTTGAAGGCGGTTTGCCATCGAGCTGGTAATATCACTTCTCCGTTGTGCTCGTACCTGTTCACGGTTAGTCGGTTTGGTTGCCATAAATTGATTCATAGCTATGTGTTGAGCGAAGAGACAGAAACACAGGGCTCTCATACCCGAAAGCGAGACGAAACGATGGAATCGATAAGACGCTTCCGTTTATCTGTGCATCAAAGCCCCTACTTTGAGGTTAGACAGATCAATAGTGGCAAGATTAGGAAGCTAGACTCACCATGCCACACCGGCCATAGCCCAGTAGAAGGACCACCATACTAGTGCTGGGTGGTTACGAAGAACCTTGCGCAGGGTCAACTCATGCTCTGTCCCTCCAGGTCGTGGAACTGCCGAATTGGTTTCCGAAGCCACATTCTCGACGGCAGTCGCGGTGGCCTCTTCCAGTTTGTTGTCGTTGACCTCAGGAAGATATTCAGTGTGTTTGGTCATTGTGACTAGAGCTTAGAGATCAGCGAGAAGGGACTAAAAGGATCAGACGCTGAAAGCTGTCTGTTGAGGCATCCAACCTAGTCAAAGATATATCCCAAACCAATGCAAGAAAGTGAATCGACTTTTGCCGGCATACAGAAGGATGTCTGGGATATTGATGGGATTATATACACCTGTTATTGCAGCAAATATGCCCCGTTCACACGAATTAACGTCGATGGCTTCATCTCGAACCCCAGGTTTCGACCCCAGCTAGTTTCGATGGCGCCAGTCGGTACGATTGGACGCCGATGCCGTATCGTTCGGCCTAGCCGGATTTTCTGGGGAATTAGGCTAAATTGAGCTCCCCAAGTATCTCATTTTTGCAATCAGGGCGAAGTCGAAAGGACCTTGTATGGCCCCGTCCTTGTCCGACCTCTCGGTGTCTGGAGTGTGCGGCATAAAAGTTTGCCGGCCGATCCACGACTAAGGGGCTAGTCAAGCCCGGGGTGCATTAGAGCCGAATCTTTTACTCGTCGGCAAATAGTATCGCAGAGACATGACTGTCATAGTTTGGGAGGCTTGGAGTGGGGAAATGGTTAGTGAAAGTTGGCCCAGCTCACCTGATCAGCCAACGACCAAACGCCTCTCCCCCGCAGATTTAACGCCGACACTCCCCGACAACACCACTTCAACATCAAGATTCCTGCTACACCTGTCCACGCAATTAGCCGCACACGGGCTGGAAATCAGGCTCCATAAAGATCTGGATCTTCATACAACCCCTCATGAAACCCACTTCATCAGTCCCGTCCCCGGCTACCATAGGCGAGACGGAGCCGGAGAACCTGCAGCGTCAAGGACCAGCGAATGGTCGAAAACGACCAGCTGCCCGAGGCACTGCGTTCTATCCACGTAAGCGGGCAAATGCAGCATGCCAAGTGTGTCGTGCTCGCAAGACCAAATGTGACAACCGAAAGCCAAGCTGCTCATATTGCCTAAGTGTTGGTGCAGCTTGCAACCAGACACCCGAGGACTTGTCTAGCTTCGACCCTGCGAGCCTGAAGATCCTCGAGCGGCTAGATGTGCTTGAGAGATTGATGCGACAACAAGGCATCCAGCCGGCAACCTCGTCGGAGTCATCGTCTTTGTTGACTCATCAAAGGCACGGCCCAAGTCGCGTGCCGGCATCCGCCCCTGGCGAATCTAGACTTGAGGACCCTCAGATAAAAGGTCTGTCGAGTAATGTACCTGTCGTTGCCCACTCCGGTCCGAATCCATCTTCTTCGGCATCCACGGGAAATATACCCCTTCTCAGAGCTCTACCCGAATCACCCGATCGGCTACTATGCCTTGATGTCTTTCAGAAGTATCGTTTCAAGACCGGCTTCATTGACAAGGACTCGACTGGGAGCCACTGGACTGAGAGGCGATTACAACAAAGTAATCCTCCCGAGATCAGAGCTCGAGGACAGTTGTTAGATGCCAATGTCAAGGAACGCAGGGGCGTGAATGAGCTATTGGATAGCTTTTTTACGTTCGTACACTGCAAGAATCCAATCTTGAAAGAAGCCCCAACACGTCGGCTTGTACTGTCCAAGGATACGCATGGTGTTGATGAGTCGGCCCAATCATGCCTAGTGTTCCTTGTATGTGCTTTGGGCCATCTCGCAACACCATTTGGCCCAGATACCGAAATTCGGGAGGGTCGTGGGCGCTCAACTGCAGCGATTTATGCTGAGGCAGAGGTCCTATTTTACGAGGCGCAGCGTCGCATGGGGAGTTTGCTCATAAACAATCAACCTGATCACTTGATTGCTCCCCAATGCTTGATACTTTCTGGTCTCTACATGATGTGCATTTTCCGACCATTCCAGGCTTGGCAATTTTTTGTACAGGCCCTGGCAGCTTGCCAGCAATTTGGTTTCTTGCGAAAAATGTACAACAATGAAGAGATGCCATCTATTCAGGAACATGAAATTGATAAGCAAAGCTTTGAGTCCGACTCACAAGAGCAAGCTGTATACTGGACTGCATGGAAATCGGAGCGTGAGTTGCGAAAATGCTTATGCTTACCAGATTTTCCAGCTTCTGGAGACACATCTCGCTTATATCCACCACTTTTTCCAACTCCACCTGAGATCGCCTCGAATGACGCGGTCGATCAACGAAGGGAGCGCTCATCTTGGCTGTTCTACCTAGCCGAGATCTCTTTGCGTCGACTACTTAGCAATGTGTGCGATGAAATACTATCTCTGCACCGTACCAAAAAGGATGAAGCCACTTTCCTGGCTCACCTGGCCACCCTTGTGCCTGAATACGAGCAGCAGGGCCGTCGCTGGGCTGCTAGCTTACCACCAGAGCTATCACTAGACGAGCCTGCTGAAAATGACGATATATGTCGTTTTGTTCTTCGTGGACACTACATTGACTATCGTGAAGTCATCTGTTGGCCTTTTCTAGGCGCTCGACTGAACTACTTCTCTACATTTCCCTCAATTTTCTCATCTCAACCATCACTATCACACCGCATTTCGTCGTCGAATTCTCATCCTGGATCAATCTCTTCGGAAAAATCCTCTGCAACCTTCGATACCCAATCTCCTGAGATTGCTCAATTTTTACCTTCCTCGCCTACCTTTGAACTTGACTCTTCTGCGGCTGTGATGGAGCTGGCGGCAAAATGCCTTGAGATACAAATACGGCGGGTGCACATCAATTATCCCGGCTTCGGGCATCGGCATCATGGCACCTTCCTATTGATCCTGTCTTGCATGCGAAGTGCACTCGTACTACTAGCTGCTTCTCTTACGGGGCTAGCCATGCCCTCAGGCTGGCGGAAAAGCGTCACGTTAACCGTTGAACTGCTCTCTCTTTGGGAGACTGAAATGCCTCAGCTCTCGAACTGGCGAAACTTCATCGTTCTGGCTCTTTCCGAAATTCCAGCGGCAAGTAGTGATCTATGAAACATATACCCATGGATTTCCTAGTTTTAAGACCTAATTATCTCATCACTTGCTGTAATGAAACGACCCAATCTGAAGATATCGATTAGCTATAAGCTTCCAGTAGGGTATGTATCTACACTGGGTTTCTAGATGTCCTAGCGTAGAGCCCACCGATACACAACATGTAGTTATGCTTGAATTCCCTTCTCTTAACGGTGTTTTTAGTGTATTTCAACCCATCTTTCTTGATGGCTACTGGCTCGGGCATTATGGCTTGAACTATTGTTCAAAAGATCGTCATGACATCAATTTTGGAGAGTTACCAGGGTTTGGAACTAAAGGTCTCACTGTGTATATTGGCTACCTTCTGACTGACCATATGGAGCAGCTTTCAGATATTCTGTCTTGGAATACTTTAGGCTGACCTGGCTACTTGTCCTGCCACTCTGCACGATAACTTAACTACAGGAAACATTTAGCCAGAATCACACCACAAGGCTGTCGCTACATTCCGATAAACTCTGCCTTGGATAAAATGGGATGAGTTTAGAGACCTTCAAAGTTCAAGGTAGAGCCAGCCGTGGCCAACGTCCCCACTGTCGCCCAGCCATCGGGGAGTATCGCCCGGGTCAGACTCCTACCGTTACGCAGCCGAGAGCAACGAGTCAAGCAAAGTTTAGTAACACAGCAAGACTACGATCAATTGAATAAAATAGGCTAATCAAACAAGGGTAAATGATAGTTTCAGCCAAGCGATCTCTCGGATTCAAGCTTCATGAGTATAATTAAATGAAGATTGTCTTAATTAGAAAAAAAAAACGTCATACGATCAGCCCTAGTTGCCTGGTGAAATATCCCTCAAGAATTCCTAGACTCTGCACTTGGAAGCTTTCATCGATCATGGAAGCCTTTGGCGATTCACTAATCTATAGGAAAATTCAAAAGATGCATCCTTGATGGGAGAATAGGAGCGGGGTAAACACGAGGCTTGTGTAACCTTTACCCAGGGATCTTCCTTGCAGGAGTCCGTACACGTGCGGGTAGTGAAGCCTAAGCGAACTTTCCCCGAAAGCCTGCCGGCTTATCAGGTCCTGGTAGCCTGAGGCACTAACATTTGGGAATAACCTCATGCCTGGGTATATCATAACAAAGAATGATTTCACGAATAACTAGTTTCTTAATCTTCATCGAAACGTTATAGAGATTTCCTGGACTATTGCTGTCTTTATGGACTTGCTTAGGTTCGGGACCAATGATAGTAGTATGGCATCATCTCATTGAAAATGTCAGTAAAGTTATCTCATTTAGGAATGAAATAATGATAGAGGCAATATCGCGTCTGCTTAAGCCACTCGAGAGAGGTTATGAGAAGCTTCACAAAGTTTTGTCTCCTCTTTTCTCGCATTATCCGGCGTGAGTGTGTCTTTATTTCGACTTTTTCAAGTCGTGTTCAATCTTGTTCCATGTCGTGGATACTTCTGCCCTGTCCTCGGGGGTCAACGCTTGCATTTCTTCGAGTCCCTGTGAAATGCGACCCATTACAATCATGCATTTTTGATGTCTGCCTAGAGAGTCGTTGATATCTCTGAGCATCCCACTCAATGGATATCCCGCAAGACCCCATAGCCCTGATTACAGTTATTTTGTAAGAGTGACGATCGTAGATATATTGCCTTCCCGTACGACATACCTGCTGCTGGTTTGAGAAACAAACCTCCCATTCCTTTCCCGATCCCTTTAAAGAGCCCCTTCGCACCTTCATTCTTGAAGCCATCCCGTGGATGTGCTCCTATACCTGTGATACCGAAGTAAAAGCCGTCTCGGAGCTCCTGCACTTATATCAGAATGACTGGTCCTAAGATAGTGCTGGTATGGATGTTCTTACCTTTCCTGCTGCTGATAAGCCGCTTTGAAGACCTACTACCTGGAGGGTGTCGACCACTGTCGAATCGTGATATAATTTGGGTGCGTTGTGGAAACCTCGGGCCATGCTTAGTGAGAAATCGGCAGGTAACCATATGATGACCTTCATCAGTTTCTTGGACATCTTGCTTCCATGTAACGCAGCTTCGTGCAAAACGGGGAATTTGGGTGGTTTAGAAGGGGGTATAGAGCTGCTCATTGTCTTTGCCTTGTCAAGTTGAAGGCTTCTTTTGCGCTCTATGCTCTGAACTCGAGCTATTTCATTAAGATGGTCTCTATTCTCTTCGTCTCCAGTGTCTTCCTGTGTAATTTCATCTTCTTGGGGCTCTCTAGCTCCCTGTTCATTATTCTCGACTCGTAATTGCCATGTCCCATTTTCGATAGGTGATTCTTCGTTCTCAATGCTGTATTCTGGGGAGGCTTGATCCAGCGAAGAAACTGCAGCCCGACATGCTTCGCGGCGATCAAAATGTTCGTGGGGATGACGTGTTGCGCGGACAGCAGAAGCAAGATCACTCACAATCTCCCTTGGAGCATCTACAAAACTAGTCACGAATTTCGTAAGGGCTCCAAAGAGCACCTGAGCACCAGCAGTAAGTGGGTTGGCAGGGTCCATGAATGTATCATATTCAATAGGACGGTGACTGGAAACAATCAGCACAAAAGCTCTGACGATTTTGGTGACGCTAGTCGGAAAAGGCTTACAGCACGAGCATGTCCGGGCTTATCTTCCCGGATTTCACCAGGACTGTTGCTGCAAGGGCACTCAAGTTGATACTGGTATGTTTGAGATGCCATGCAGCTGGCTTATTAGGGACTATAGAGCACCTGGATCGCTGGAGGTCAAGATTTCGGTAGAAGCTATTCACCGCATGGCGCACGCCAGACTCTTGTTGCATTTTTGTCGCAATCGACTGTGCTCTGTCCAGGATACTTGTCTCCAGCGATTTCCGTATTGCGTCTGAGAGATTCTGACTGTTCAACCGTTTATATGGTATCGGTGATGGTCCTGCTCCGGCCCGTGCAATGATATTTCCCCAAAATTGCTGGTCTCCGAAAAACGGGATAATTATCGTCGGTAGACCTAAGATGAGGCCGGCCGCGGTAGTACCAGCGCCTCCATGATGTATCACGCATGAGACCTGACGAAAGAGCCAATCGTGAGGGCAATTTCCAATCAAAAGAATATTTTCCGGTACTTTGTCGGCCCCCAGGTTCCCCCAACCTTTCGAGACAAGAGCCCGCTGTCCAGTTTTTTTGATCGCTTCAAAAACAGTCTTCGTTAACCTATCAGGATTATCAACTACAATCGACCCAAATCCAACGTATATTGGTTTTGGTCCTGCTTCAAGAAATGAAACGATTTCCCGGGGTGGCGTGAAGTTGCTCTCTGACAAAAGGAAGCCAAAGCCACAGACATCGATGTTATCAGCCCAATCAGGAGGCTTGGGCAGTAACGAAGGAGACCTGGTTCAAAAATCAGAACACGTCTTTGGCGGTCAAGGATAATTTTCTAACCATAGATACGCATGCGGCACATGTAGTCTGTGGAGTATGCTCGAGGCGGTCACTGTGTCTAGAGGTTGGAGTGATAAAGTGTTTTTGCGGAGCGTGTTCAGAATATCTCCCAACCCTTCCCAAACCATCACATCAACAACATTATAGGACATAAAATTTGCGATAGTAGGCTTGCAGTTCTGGGAATGAACATTTGCTAACGGGTGGGGAAACGACTGAGTTGGTGACCAAGGCATCCTGTAATTTATTAGCCATGCGGTAACTTGGCGAGAGGCAACTGAATCTTAGCATATCGGAGGCTCGACTCACGTGAATATAATATGGAGAGGGATTCCTAGTCGTTGTGCACAATGAATATGGGCCAGGCTAGGGGGATTGGCTATAATAGCGTCCGCAACAAAGGACCGTTCTCGAAAATCCAAAGCTTTGCTCCATGGGTCTTCTTTGATATGGTGAAGGTGGGTCCCATCACCCTTTTCAAAGCAAGATCGCCAACATCCATTGAAAATTTGCCTCATCTCACGCCGCCGCTTTTGGATTTCTCCACTGCGTATTGCCTTGAACCCCGGTAACAGGCCTGGGTTTTTTACCATGAAAGCCATCAGTTCCGTCGGATCTCCTCCAATGTTGAAAAATTCCAAGCCACTATCAAGAACAAATTGCCGAAAAGTCAAATGTGTGGCCAATCTGACTCGGTGGCCGTGGGCTTTCAGTTCTCTCCCAAGTGCAACAAACGGTTGAACGTCGCCTCGAGAACCAATTACTTGGATGACGATATTCAAGTGCAGTGGAAAATGCCCATCTCTTGCGAAAGGTTTTTCTGTACTGGCTATCTGTTCGTTGTTTCGACCAGAATATATGTTCGGGGGTTGGATGTGGTTCAATAGCCCTGCGATGCTGGGTTTGTGCGGGTCGATATGGATGTCCACACGGCCATTTCCTAAGACAGGATGTGATTCCGTTAGTACAAGATATGTAAATGTCGCCGGAGAACTATCCACCTAGAACACGAGCGTCATCATCCAGCCCATGCTGGAAGAAAGGAACTCTGTCGTGGCCACCTTTTGATCGCGTTGTATCTGGATATGGCCAATCACGCGAATAAACGAGGGACACTGGTTCAAATGCATGCCCTGCAGGGGTTGGTGCTACAACAGTGGCCATGATTCACAGATATTGAATGGGATGTCTAGAAGAAATGGCGAGATTGACACTGGAGATAAGCGATGGTCAATGTGGGCGAAACTTAGCTCAAGTCCATCATGGAGCAAGGTATTCTACATTCGCGCACTCACCGCTTTCTAGTGATGGCGAACGTAATCATTGCTCACGCGACTCGCGTCTCATTAATGTCTGACAAATTCAGATTCAATAACTAAAAGGCGCTGGTGAATGACGTCATAAACTTGCTCGGCCCAAGGGTAGGTGAAGCTTGAGCTCATATGTGAAAGAGCGATTGGAGAGTCCAGATGCTCGAACATATCCGCGTTATCCGGTCTTTGAGGCTTACCTACATAGTTTTCTGCGGCAGTCGAAGAAATACGGTGTTTTCTGCAAGCCAGAGGATCCTGGCGCGGACCCTAGTCACATTTTGAATGAATTATACAATTAAGCAACTCACTAGCCATGAATCGTGAAAAGAGCTCACCCTTCAACACTACTGCTCCTAGACGCATGTGAGGGCCACGAGGCGTTATAGTACTTAAGCTCCTATGGTTATATAATTGCCATTCAGAGAGGCGCAGAAGGGTCGCTAGGAGAGTGGCGGATCTCTTGGAAGGTAGTAGATTGATAGGTCAGGGATCTGTAAGTAAATAAGATAAATTGCTGTAGACTTTAATTGTAGTTTATATTGGTACTTCTTTACAACAGTCCTATTGGGACGAACGTGGCAGTTCACACTAGTTTTGATGTAATCTCCACGCGCAGAATAGCCTTAGAACTGCTGCCTGCTCCTCGGCAGCTGATCCGAAATATAACCTTGAGTGGGTTAATTTATAGGCTGATTTGGTCGCCTATAGTATTGTGCAACGCGTAGAGCTGTCAAATCACCTGATGATGGGGCTGATATGTCTTACGGGAAGTTCCTGCTTGCCCTTTCGCGAAAATACCTGCGCTGCCCCCTCACAAAATTCCGGGCATTAATCAATACACTGGTAACGTCTCTCGAGTCGCACAGTATTTTCAATTAACTATATTTTCCAATAGACTTTATTCGGAGGAAACATTCTTGTTTTGAACACATAGCTGTGAAGCTTTCTGGCCCGATTACTTTATCCATCTCCTCGATTTCGATAAATTCGCTCTAATTGAGGCTAAGTTCATTGAATTAGCGACCGAAATTAGTCAGATTTAGCTACACGACTCTAAAATTTGAATTAATTAATGAATCAAAATCAGTGGTCAGAATTCATCGTTTGAACATGTCTCTCAAGAAGATCAGCTATTAAGCCCAAGGATCGCACGCTGATATTGGGTAGTTTGTCTCCCACTATTCATGGAACCCTAGACCCGTAATTCTATTCATCCTATCTGAGATCTACTTCTAAAGTTTCCCCACTCCTCATTCAATTAGGTTCTCGATTGATTTAGCCTTCAACAAGTTTTATCGGAATAAAGAGGAAAAACCTGCTTCTATAGCATCCCTACCCATACTCATTTGTGGTGAATTCCAGTATTTCGATTGTGATAAATCTAAGTTGTCAGCCTTGATCAGACAATTTCAGACGGCAAGCTAGCCCAATTCAGGTAGCTATATTCTGGACGCTAATTCTGATTAACATAGGGTATCGATTATGATGAATTCGGGAGCCGATTTCAGTCGTTTCAAACGAGAGATTTAGGCCCATTCAGCTATTAATCGGGTGAATCCAGCTCTTTATTTCCTTGATTTTGTGTTACTTTAATCCGTTAACTCTAATAGTTTGTCAAAACTAATCATCAGAATCCGAGTGACCGCTTAAGGTGGTCAACCGAATCATCAATATAGTTTGGATGGTCAATTTGGTTAGCATTTGAGGTTCTAAATTCAAGATTTCCAATTCCCACTCTACTTATATCACGATAAATTGTCAATCTAGGTTAACTATGGAGACTAATTCTGGCGGGCATAGGGGAATTCAGGTCTAAGGTCAATTTATACGACTTCAAGCATATTCTTTTGACTGAGACATTTTTGCTTCCGTCCGCATTTGCATACTGGTTCTCTCGACGATGAGACTATAGGAACAATTTGGGTAGTGTGCTATCAAGAACCTAGTTATTCGTAGAATCATTCCATCAACTAAATCACGTGAAATTATTTCATTGAGTCCCTGGGTACTAATCCCGCCAAATATTGCGAAAATACACTAGTTATAACTTGGATAATTAACTAACTAATTTGTTTGTTAGCTAGCTCCATCGCAGTGCAATGAATATTGGTAAGTGAAACAAAACACAATCAGATTTTGATGCCGGTGCTTGTTTGATGGGACAAAGTTGCTAACCTAGGGAAGGTAGATAGGACTAGTGTGTTACATTTAATCAAAGTGCCTCGCAGATAGTGACCAGGGGGCCACCAGCATAAAGATGTCTACAATGGTCCGAATGTATTATCGTTGACCTAAATCGGTGTTAACAATCTTATTTGCCATTACAAACAAAGGGATACTAGCAATTTGCCACTCCACTGTTCAGGGTATTGACATTCGGAGGTGAGCAATGGGGTTAATTGGGCTGCTGAAAATAATAACGATAAAATCGACACCGAGCGGGGACTCAGACGAGCTACAAAAACTTAAACGTCACTTGAGCCACTTTTGCAGTAAAATTGCGGAAGTTATCATTGATTCTTTTGCCGATATTGTGAAGCAAAAGCATCACATAATCCAGATAGAGGCCTTTTCAATCCGGCTGGCTTGTTCTGTAAAATCAAAGAGACTTTGTCGGGCTCGGCGATGCCAGACCTAAAACCAAGCGGGTACGTTGAACGGCCTTCCTAAAACGGATAATGGTTGAGTTTACCTCTATTATCCAAAAACAGATAGAAATCGCGTGCTCACATACGATAGACATACTCCTCCCCTACATCTTAGATGAAAAAAAAATCAAATATTAGAAAAGGGGTTGGATTTAAAATACTACCCTGGCGGTCTCTAAATACATATGTTGAGAGTTGATCGTTTGATATCTTGATTGGTGCCTTGGTGATTGTAAGGACTTGGCCAAACTGTAGACTACGACAAACTCAAAATGAAAACAATCAATTGTCATGGAACACCTTATGAGGTAAGCCTCTGGTGTGCTATCTCTTGTCATCGCCTACTTTGCGAATTCATATTGACCTGCATCAGATTGGGAAGGCGCATGGTGTGGGAGGCCAAGAAATGATTCGTCGGAGTATCTTGTTCTACCAGAAGATGTTTGCTCATACTTGCAAAATGGGATGGGACACCGTTCGTGGAATAGCCAAAGACTGGCAAAGTGAACTCGAGCGAAAGTGGCCGAGGTACTCTGATGAGATGCAGGGTAAGTGAGGCGAAATCCCGTCTTGTTACACTGAAGCTCCTGCCTTCCATGTCACTGACATATCTTCAAACCATGAAGGAATCTCGGACGGTGCCGGGTTACCCTTCGTTGATATTTTGGCTCTCAATATTCGCACTGAGATCGCATTTGGAATGTTCAATGATGGATGTACGAGCCTGTATTGGAGAACTGATCGTAATTCTTTTTTGGCCCAAAACTGGGATGTAAGTCATGCTCGGCCTGGAGTGACTGCGCTGTTATGCTGAAGTTCAGAAAGTGGATGGAAGAGCAGAAGCAGAACCTTGTCATTCTTGACATCACCCGAAACGACAGACCTCGAATCAAGATGGTCACCGAAGCCGGCATTATCGGAAAGATTGGACTCAACGAACTGGGTGTCGGCGTGTGTTTAAATGCTATTAAAGTGCCAGGTTGCGATTCTTCGCGCCTTCCAGTTCATCTTGCGCTTCGATCAGTCCTAGATAGTCCATCGGCCGACGAAGCCGTTCGGCGGCTGGAAGAGACTGGATTAGCCGCTTCCGCGCATATTCTCATCGCAGATAAAGGAAAAGCCATCGGACTGGAGTCAACAGCGGAGACAATCAGGCTTATCGAAATGGATGCTGAAAGCCGGATTTTCCA
Organism: Penicillium cataractarum; assembly: GCF_028827025.1. Taxonomy (NCBI): domain Eukaryota; kingdom Fungi; phylum Ascomycota; class Eurotiomycetes; order Eurotiales; family Aspergillaceae; genus Penicillium; species Penicillium cataractarum. Next base: position 952,185 of record NW_026622743.1, on the reverse strand, counting down.
CGCAAATCACTTGTTATTGCCACATGATGGCCCCGTGGAAGTTGGCTGGTTGGCCGATTCGCCTTTACGCCAGCAACGCATCCAGAGTCTAGCTACGGGGCTAGGCTCATCCACCGGCAGGCAGCCAGATTTGGCTGACATTACACGCATTTTGGATGACCATGACGGATTTCCGCATTCAATATGCCGATATGAGAAAGGTCCATTGGGAATGGATGCCACGCTGTTCAGCATTGTCATGGAACTTGGGGGTATAACTGCTCGTGTATCCCTGGGAAGACCGTGTCAACCCGAAGAGTTAATAGAACTAGACTTTGAATGATGGCACTGAATATCTCCTAGCTCTATGCGTCGAGTTCTTGGTTTTCTAAAGTATACTAAAGGTCGATGCCCCGTGAGACCTAATGCTAGGAGCTTCAAGTAGGTACACAAGATATTATTTAATAACCTAAGAGTTTATAAGCAAGAAGTGAGATGCACCGATCTTATGGTTCTACTATACTAAAAAATAGCAAGGCATATTTATCATTTTCCAATTCACAGAAAAGATAGTAAAGACTTGATAGTGAAAGTATGGAAGATGACTTTCATGGATAAACAAATCCAAGACGGTCTTAAGGTGACATGAAGCTCAAGGAGGGGGGAGCACAGGTAATTCACAAGAAGCTCTTCCCTTTAAATCTTGCTGATGGTTGCGGCCTCAAGAACAGAGCGCATCCTTCCTCTCATTAATCTAATTATATGCTATCCCGATAGGCTGCCTGAATTTGGATCTCCACGAGCGCCTCCGGTGGGAAGAGGGCATTGACACAAATAGCTGCCCACGCAGGCTTATTCTTTCCAAAGTATTTTCTAGCAATTTCGGCGATCTGCAATTGCTCTTCCCTTGTCAAAACACCAACATGGAAAGACGTGACGTAAAACACTCCCTCCCACAGTTGTCGTGGATCCTTTATGTGCGGAGATGCTGATGCCAAAGCTCTCTCGATGTTGACCATTGATTTCTCGAATTGCTCCGCGTGAGTTCCCCACATTGGGTCGTGGTTATCGGCAATTTGGCCGGAGGTGGCGACAATCCGGGCATTCGCGGGAATAGAAACCGCTGCCGAGATATTGAAAATGCTTCCAAGCTGCTCATAGCCCGGGAAGTCGGATCCAGTGACGACTGGCATGTTGAGGTTTGTGTATGCGAGAAATTGAGGAAGAGGTTGGAGAGTTCCAATAGTCAACTTAAGTTGTGCGTTATTGAATTACTCTGGATTTTTCTGGATTTGCCTTAAATAATATTGAGGTAGTCAAAGACATGGATTTATGGTCGATAAATTATGGCTACATAGAGATGGACTTGGATAGCATGGCCATACTCATTTTGGTAGGTGGATGATATCAATTACAGAGTGAAATATATCCGCCCTATCTTCCTCAAAAAGACACGATATGAGACAGGAGGATTCATGACACATCGTGATACACTCTAAAAGGCATGATCAATCAGCCAGCAACGTGGACCTTGGTTCAAGGCTCAATGCTCGACCATGACAAGTCACGCGCGGTAAAAAAGTATGTTCGCAGGCTATTCCCGATTTGGCATATAAATGAGATGCCGTATCAGGCTCGAGATCTGACCAAGCTTTTCCCCGGTAATTTTTGAAGGTTCGATAAACATTTAGACATGACCAAAAAAACCCCATGTTCTAAGTTTGGTCGTATTTTATGGCGGGTTGAGGCACATATCATTCAACTCTCATTGGCAGGATGGAATCCCTATCAGCAGGCAATTTGCGGGGAGACGCCGAGTTTAATACCATATCAACTACTCATTTATCTGATATTTAAAGTACAGTAATAGTCTATATAGTGAACATGTGCTCTTACCATTCCTATATTCCTACTTTCTGGCTATCATCAAGACTTTTTTTTTTGCTGGGTTGAGTTGCGACCACGATGACCGACTCTACCACCTCCATGTCCAAGCTACCAGAGCGAGTCGACAGCACCGGTGGTAAGGGTGAATATGGTGATACTCTCGGAAATCATGAGCCGAATGAACTCCCTCGACAATTCTCACTTTTTTCCACTCTTGCATTTGGATTCAGCATGACGAACTCCTGGCTCGGTTACTCTGCTACTTTCATTACACCACTATTGTTGGGTGGCAGTCCTACTGTATTTTTCGGTCTGATTGCTGCTTCAATCGCAAGCTGCTTCATCAGTAGGAGCGCCATCTCTGGATCTCGCCATGAGCACCCTCTAACTACATCTTTCCTTCAGCGGCCGGTCTGGCTGAGCTCGCGTCGGCCTATCCCTCCAGCGGCGGACAGTATCATTTTGCGTATATGGTCACCCCTCCGAAATACCGCGCTCTGGTGGCCTTCATTCTTGGATGGTTGAGTGTAGTGGCATGGGCTCTCACCAGCGCCTCCACTGCCCTAGTCTGTGGTGAGTGGCCATTGATCCCGTTGAGATGCTTCTCGCGGTTTATTAATACCTGCTCGCAGCCCAGATGGTCGGAAACCTGGCCGGCATGTATCACCCAAACTACGTCGCAGAGGCCTGGCAGACATGGATGATCTACTCTTTATTGGTCTTGATTGCAACTGCAATTGTCTGTTACCTACCAACAGCGCTCCCTAGAGGCGAGATGGTGATGTTTGTAAGCAGTTTTCTGGGATTTCTCGTTAGCTTCGTCACTGTTTTGGCTATGCGAACAAATGGGCAGTCAGCAAAAGCGGTATTTGTCGACTACCAGAACACAAGTGGTTGGAGCGACGGCACTTCCTTCATCATCGGGCTTGGGACCTGTATGTATGCATATCTGGCCATTGATGGAGCGTGTCATATTGCAGAGGTAATAAACTTCGATCACGAATACTCTCACCCGCTTGCTCACCCAGGTTTAACAGGAACTTCCCAACCCCAGTCGTGATGTCCCTCGTGCTATGGGGCTCACTATGCTAATCGGTATCCTCACCGTCATCCCTTGGACAATTGCATTTCTTTTCTCCATCACGGACACAGATGCTGTCGCCTCATCTTCGATTCCGGTCTATACCATCTATTTGCAAGCCACGCGAAGTCAGTCTGCGGCCACTGTACTCACTGTGTGGATCCTGTTTGTCTACTCCGGTGCCCTGGTCTCATGTATCGTGACGACTGGGCGACTCGCATATGCATTCGCGCGTGACGAAGGCCTTCCATACTCGGGATTCTTCGTCAAGATTCATCCCACGCATCAATCCCCCATCAACGCCACAATTGGCTGTGCTGCCGTGGTAATCATTTACGGATTAATCTATATTGGATCTGCAGCTGCTTTCAATAGCTTCATATCCATGTCCATCTTATCGCTCAACTTGACTTATGCTCTCCCTCAGGCCATTCTCTTGGTGCGAGGGCGAGAGCGCGTTCTACCGAAACGCCCCTTTGCCTTGGGTCGATACCTTGGTCCAATCTGCAACGCCTTTTCGATCCTTTGGGTCCTTTTTATTACGATTATTTTTTGCTTTCCTACCTCGATTCCAACCACAATCGCCAGCATGAACTATGTCAGCGTGATCATAGTTGGTATCTCATTTTTGATCCTTATATCTTGGTGGGCAGGCAAAAGAAAAACATTTTCTGGGCCGGTAAGACTTCCTTGAGTCATCTTAACTAGCGCCTCATTTACTCTGCATTTTTGGTCTTCATAATTCTAATTACATCAGACTATTGAGATACAGGGGCTCGAGGTTGCGCTACGGGATCATGATCTGTCTTCAGGCACGTCAGCGACAAGGGGAAATGGTCGAGATTAAGAAATCGCCTAAGCTTAGTTAGAGCATTAATATCTTGCAGGGATGAATTTAATCCGATGTTGAAGTCCTCTTTTCACATTCCTTTTTGGCCTAGAAGATATGACACAATAATCTGTAGTGACCATGTGCAAATATGACTATCTTTGAGTGCGGTTATACCAGAATTGTGGGCTCTTTCCCCGCAATCCAGCTTTTCATGGGTCCAAAATGAGAACTGTAGTCCATGTACCATAGTGGGCCATACATACGGATTCCAAAGTCTCTTATGTGGCTCTAACAGTTACCTATCGAGAACAGATTGAGCTAGATTGTATGTCACGATAACCTCGGTACCCACCACCCTCCAATTTCTCTCGCTTATCTTTGTACATGATTACCACGTGGCATCTTTGGGGATACTGTATGATTGTGTCCGTTTTGCATTATCGCTTCTTCGATTTCTTAACCTACCGAGCTAGACCCACTCTCTGTCGAGATAGTGGGGCAAGCTCATTTATTTACCGTATTCGGTTAGGATCGGCGCTGTTTCAACCAGAGCCTATAGTTACGAGACTTATCATGGTCGTCCTCTAATCGGGCTGCCGAAACCAAAGCAGAATGTTCAGCATGTAAGCATTCAAACGAAATAAAATCTTGATATGTCTATATTTACCTAAAATAGTTACAATTTGATTCCAGATTTGGTGAATACTTTCTCCACGTTTGTCTATTACGTTGTTGGCCGTTATGCCTCACGTAATACAACCGACAGATGGAAACGGGGCATCCAGAATGGTGTCTGATTGTGTCTACCTAGCTTTTCTAAACTCAGTCAATCAATACCATATGTATAAAGATACTGCTTGAAACACTCATGGGCTAGCTGCCTTAAACTTTCGACCAAAGTCCAAAATCAAGTCTTCGGTGCGAGTGCCAGTTCACAAAGATGGAACTTCACTTGTACTCTGCCATCGCCTTACTCGGCACAATCGCAGCAATTTTCAGGTTTATCCTATATCCCGCCTTCTTCTCTCCTCTGGCCAAAGTACCCAACGCGCACTGGTCTTGCAGTTTCTGTCCTATCTGGATCTTCTGGATGAGATGGTCGAAGCAGGAGAACAGTCGGATATATGAGCTCCATCTAGCCAAGGGTCCTGCCATTCGACTTGCTCCAAACCTGGTCAGTGTAAACTCTTATGAAGATGGGTTGAAAAAAATCTATCATGGGGGCTTCCCAAAACCAGAGTTTTATTTTAACGGGTTCGCTGTATACGGGTATGAAGAATTCGCACTGATGATAGAGAGATGCATCGGCTAATTTCACAAACAGTACCGACAATCTATTCACAATTAAGGATAATCAGACGCATTCTGCGCAAAAGAAAGCTCTGTCAAGCTGTTTTACAAAGTCGACTGTCATGTCATCCCAGACTGCCCGCGGCGCGACACGAGACATCCTGTTCAATCGCGTCCTTCCTTTAATCTACAAAGCCTCCACGGAAGACAAGCCAATTGAGGTGATGGATCTCACCTACTCCTACCTACTAGACACTTTTGTCCAGTGGCAGTTTGGACGGTCTCTGGCTAGTAACACAGTCGAAGACGAGAAGGAAAGGAGATTCTACTTTGATGGCTTCCTTGGCGTGGCTGAATACACCTTCTGGCAATACCACTTCCCTCGCCTGGTCGCCATGGTGCAGAAATTCGGAATTTACATCATTCCCAAGAGTGTCCTATCAGCTTTTGAAGGTGTCGAGAACTGGAATCTGGAGAAATGCGATAAGGCCCAGCAACTCTTAGCAAGTGGGAAGCAGCTTTCAGTGGATGACCAGCCGGTCGCATTCGAACCAGCACTAAAAGGGATGAGTGAGGTCAACGCAAAGCCCAAAATGTACCCTCAGCGACTTCGCTTGGCCAGTGACATGTTCTCTTTGAATTCTGGAGCCTTCGAGACTAGCGGAAACACCTCGACCTATATGCTCTACGAGTTGAGTCGGCACCCCGAATGGCAGACAAAGCTTCGTGAAGAGCTGCTTGGTCTCAACCCACCTTTGAAGCACGTGCCTGGGAAGCTTGTTGAAGCTGGTGACATCACGAACCCTCAGGATATTGACAAATTGCCAATACTTCAAGCCGTTTTCATGGAAACCCTTCGACTTTGGCCCTCGGTGCCGGGTGGTCAGCCCCGGGTAGTGCCTCGACCTTCAACTCTGGGCGGCTACCACAATATCCCTGCCGGAACCACTGTGCAATCGTACGCCTCCGTTCTTCACCGCATGCCCGATATATTTCCGGAGCCTTTGGAATGGAAGCCAGAGAGATGGCTCGATTCATCACCAGAGCAGTTGGCTCTTATGAAGAAATGGTTCTGGGGATTCGGCAGTGGTGGAAGAATGTGTCTCGGAATTCACTTTGCTTATTATTGTAAGGGAGCTGGTCTTGGATACAACTAAACAATGCTAACAGCGATTCTAGCGATCAAATTCTTCTTTGCAAGCGTTTATTCCAATTTTACTACTACCATTCACGACCACGGAGATATGACGGCAAGCGATGGTTATCTTGCAGGTCCAAAAGGTCATCGGTTGGAACTGAAGTTCCATGTTTTGGAATGATCTATGATATACGAGGAGATGATGAGAAGTTACTCATATTGTTAGAAATTGCCAAAGTTATTTTTTTTGATCCTGTTTCCATCATATCGATCGATAGTAAGAACATAGTGCATAAATTGCCTCTGCGATTAAGAATTCATCCACTTCCCTCAACCCGTCAGAGTAACATAAGTTGAAATAAATCTGTCCGAGAGTCATATTTGACTAATTTTAAGCTTTAGATTTGGAATTTCTGCTCGGATACTTCTAGTCACAGGGAGTGGTCTAAACCAGTCTGACTTAGTGAAAAAGGCAGTTAAATTATTCTCTAGCTTGAAATTGAGAATATTGCAATTTATCTGTTGTTTCTCAAGGCACACATTATATAACAGACAAGTCTCGGTTTCAATCAACTCCACCCTCTACCTGGAATCCCTCAATTCTGCCCTCTTTGAACTCCTTAACCATCTGCTCAAATGTACACCACTCCACCCCCTCATGCGAATTGATATATTCAATAAGCCTCTCATGAAGCATAAGTACCTGAGGCTTCCCACTGACCTGAGGATGAATCGATATCGGGAACACAAATGTATCATACTCTTGATAGAGATAATCAAATTGCGCTTTCCAAAGCCTTTCAATAACATCCGGGTCCACGTATCCGTGGGAGGGGCCTTCCGTTAGCTGGAATGGTGGCCAGTCATCTAAATGCCAGTTCGCGGGCACTTCGACAATCTTGCTTGTCTTTAGCTTTCCCATGGGCTTCATCCACTGCTCGGCAGGTTTCGAGAGGTCGGTGGCTACTAGTTCACCTGAGTTGTAGGGAACGTAGTAGAGCTGGGAGTCATGATGCATGAATGAGTGGTCATATTCCTGATTGGTGAATTAGACCTTCATCTTGGATTTCGTGTCATGTTGATGGATTTGCTCACCAGGCCGAACTCTTCTAACAATCTGATACTGCGGCTTGATGTTCTCCAAGACGGTGCAGTCCACCCCTTCGGATGCTTTCCAGTGAGTGCAGTCACCACTTCAATTGATTTTGCGAGCACATCGCGCTCCTGCTGCTCGGTTAACATATCCACGTGCTCGTGGGTGTATCCATGCAGACCACTAAATAATGTCAGTTTACGGTGGCTATTATCGAGTACAGGAACACCCATAGCTGGTTGGAGAAATACTTACATCTCATGCCCGGCATCGCGAATCTTTGCCATTTGACCCGGGAACGACTCGATTGAATGAGCTGGGATGAACCATGAGGTCTTGATGTTGTATTTATCCCATAATTTCAGAAGCCGGTCAATTCCTGCGGTAGCACCGAAGATACCACGCGATATATCGGTGAGATCAGGTATATGGCCGTCTTCAGTGTTGATCCTATTTCATGTTTAGTCTCATATCAAATCCTTAAAAGGAATATCCAGCCTTACCAGCCACTCACCGCATCCACATCGATGCCGTATCCTACAAGTACGCGCTTGACCATATTGTTGATTCGAGTTGGTTGCCAAACTAGATTCCATAGAACTATAGACTTAAATGAACAGGGACTGACCCTATAATCAATCAAGCAGAAGGAGGTAAAAGATAGCGATGTAGATACTAGACTCTGATTGGTCAACTCAGCGACCTTCCTAAAATGGACAAACGATAAGAAGCTCGTCGCCGCGTGTCTAGTGGGGGATAAACCACAACCCCAGATTCACGTTATCAGAAACTTTTTACGTACAATATGATTAGCGGAGATAAAAATTGGTATCAGTCACTATAATAATGAGTTCGGAGCATATTTTTCGATCTCTTTGATTTTCCTTAGTTTTCGTGGTTCCAGTTGGGGGGGGGCAAAAAAGGACCCACTTCTCCATGAATCGAACCCGTGACCTCGCTCTCCCTATATACTTCATCCAGATGCTCCATCGCCATCCCAAAATGCCAACGGACATACTTTGAACGATGAATATCCCCTCTACAGCACTCTAGAAGTCTTGGTTTTTATAATAGAATATAATCTTGATATCAGAGAATATATTAAATAAAAAAGAAAAACAAAAGAAGAAATTGGCGAGCAGGGGGGTTTAGCCTGCTCGCCACTCTCCCCACTTAGGGATGTGCCCGGTCATCCGTGGAGTCGTGCTCGACATCGGATACCTGTCAACATATTTTCCCTTCAATTTTCCTTCACAGGGGCACACCCATTGGTCACCATCGGATTGGTTACCAACTAGGCCATATGAGGGGGGAGAGTACCTGGAATAACTGGAAGTTGGTGATAACCCTTTGGGTGCCGACATTTGGAGTATTAATATTAGCATTATTCCATGCCATGCATAACTCTTTTCTATAGAAAAAGCCTAGCGTACTTAGTGAATGCCCTTAGAGTATTACCCCCTCCTAAGAGAATTGTATATAGAAATTGGATTCCACACCTCCATGTCAATCCAATCCCAAAAAATTACGAGAAGGAAGAGCCCCAGAGTTTCCAGCGATAACCATGACAGCGATATCGCGGCTTTCCCCGCTTTTTCAACGGGAGATAACACCAGCGCCACTCCCAGCAATTCCGATCCAGACGTCTGCGACTTGGTTTCCTTCTTCACTTCCACCATGGCGAACGAGCGATATTTTGGTCGGGCATGCAAAACCTGTCGTCGCCGGGGACGAGGATGTGACCGGCGCATGCCTACGTGCAACACCTGCGAGGCTAGTGGCCAGACATGCGAAGGCTACCAACTCCAGTGGCCGGGTTTAGCCAGCCGCGGTCAATTGGTGGGCAAAAGTATTCCTGTCGCGGAGGCGAAGCGTCGACGAACGCGCAGAGTTCAACGAGCGACCGTTCCAAGTCCACCTCCGCCAACACTCCCACAATCACCCAAAGCCCAAGACCCTGTCAACAATGAGGAGCAGGCCGAGCCCCAGGAATCCCGGTTCAAGGATCTACTCGACCCTCTGCAATTGTTTGCGGACATCGCCGATCTAGCGACACCGTCAGATCCCTTGATGTGGCCCAACGATGTCTCTTTGATGAGCAACCTTTCCGATGACCTTGTTGACCCTCAACTGAATCCCGATCCGGAGTCTCCTTCACAGAACCATTCGGAGCTGTTCGAGGGATCCTTGGCATTACGCCAAATTCTAGGCCCCAGTCTTGACATTCTGGGAATCCCCGATGAACTCAAATTCATCATGCAGTACCGTCAGTCCTACATATCTATTCCACACGGCAAATCTGCTAACCATACACTCCAGATATCTGCGAAGTCGTGCCAAAGTTATGCGTCGACAACCTATCTCCTCAAAATCCATATCGCGAATACATCCTCCCCCTCGCCCACGAGGTTCCATCATTACTGTACGCGTGTGCGGCGCTGGCAGCCTGTCATTTCAACGTACGACTCTCTACTAATCAATTCGAGCGCGAGTTTTTCCGGTTCAAGGGTAAAGCGATGAAGCGATTGCAGGAGGATCTGTACTCGCAGACTCGAGCGAAACATCCCGGGACGCTTGCTACGATACTCATGCTTTGCTTGTGTGATCTTTGTCATGGGGGGATATCGGATTTCCAGTCACATTTCCAGGGGGCGAAGAGGCTTATTGAGCTTCGTCAAGAACGGACGAGTCGTTGTTTTGTGGAGCAATATTTAGCCTGGTAGGTGCACCTAACATGACTTGTTACACTTTCGACTAACGGGCGATTCGTGCTTCAGGCTTGACGTGATGGCTGCTGCTTCGCATTCCCGGCCCACGGTGTTTTCATTACAAGATATCAACACTCTATTGGGGGAATCACAAGATCGGTGGGGTCTAGATGCAATACCTTGTCCATCAGATCAATTCCAAATTGTCTGCGAGATTGTCGCGTTATACAAGAGCCAACTCGATCCCGACAGCCCTTCAATCGAGGCCATGAGTCAAGTACAAGACATCAAGCAACGCCTATTACAACGACCGCCGCATTGCGATAAAGGTCAGAACTGGCTTCATATGACTGAAGCGTACCGTTTTGCGATTATCCTTTATCTGTTACGGTTATTCTCCTGCGACATCGACGAGTTCGAGCTCGATTGGCTGGTCAGCAGTGTACTTTATCATGCAAGGGCTACACCACCCGCTTCTGGATGGTCGGACCAACTATTATGGCCCTTATTCCATGCCGGTCTTGAGTTGAAAGATTCTAGGCGGCAAGAGTGGGTTCGGGAGCGTGCAAGGTGTATGCAGAGCTCTGGGGGATTTGGCAATGTACAAAGCGCACTTGTTTTACTTGAGGGTGCTTGGAAGGGACAACGGCCAGTGAAGTACATTGATCTAATGCTGGGACGGGGAAGTGGAGCTGTACTTTTAATCTGATATATTGGAGATGCTGTACACTACTTTTCAATGATGACAGAGTTATGAAACCTACAGCTTTGCCTGCTGGCTCCGTACCTTGTGGTTCGCAACCATCTCCCTTGCACATCGCATACCGATCAAGTATGCATTGATCTGGGTGTGATTGCTGTTCCGGCAAGTTAGTGAGTGATCCGCAAACAATGTGACTGGAATGAGATGACTTACCAAGTAAGAATAGGGCACACGCTCAAATCCGCCACACGCAGGTTTTTCATGCCCTTGACTCGGAACCGAGAGTCCACCACAGCATTGGGATCGCTAGCCTTGCCCATGCGACAGGTAGCCACGCTGTGGTAACCTTGATCCAAATTCTTCCTAATGAAATCCAACATCACATCATCACTGACCGCGTCAAGGTCTGCCGTTGCGAAATCAATGTTTGGACCATGAACCATTCGCTCAATGGTTCCTCGGTATGCCCCGGTACGAGCAATCTTCAAAGCCATGCGAACAGTTTCGATAGCAATTCGCCGATCGAACGGATGATTCATAAAGTTCGGGTTCACGATTAACTGGTCTCGTGGATTATTGGAACGAATCATAACTGTTCCCTGCGATAGATTGTTTTGCAGCAAGAGCTCGTGGGTCATGTAGCTCTCGCTTGGTCGATCATCCTGAAAGACGGACGGTCCTGATCCGAGCCAAATCTCAGCAGATGGCCTGGTGGGCTCCATCAAGAAGGTTTTCTCCTTGAGACTAAGGTTGGAGAACTCCTCAGATTCGAATAGACGTTGGATTCGAGGGAACGTGAGAGTACCACTTGCTCCAAACATGGCGAGTGGTCCAGTGCGGTCCTTTTCGTATTGTTCCTCAGCTTTAGCAAGTAAGTCCTTGTCGAGGAAGAGCTGGTTGTGGGCGGGGATGGAATTGTTCACTTTGTACTCGCAGGTGATGATGGAATGGTCGAGCATGTTCTGGCCACATCCTAGAAGGAGTCAATAGTCAGGGAATAACACTTTCAGGGCCTTCAAGGTCGGTGACATACCTGGCAAGTCAACTTCTAGTGGAATGTCGAGTCGCTCCAAGTCATCTCTAGGCCCGAGGCCGGAGAGCAAGAGGATTCTAGGAGATCCGAACGTGCCCGCACAGAGAACAGTCTGCTCGCGGCAATAGACATGGACTATCCCACGTCAGTTATAAATTGTGACGGCGATTTCGGAAACTCACCTCGTGCTCCAGTTTGTCTGTCATACAAGTCTACCCCAGTAGCGACTCCGTCCCTGGAGTGCACTCGATCGCACTCTGTATGTGTCACAATAGTCAAATTCCCTAGCAATGCCCGAGTTGACTCTCCCAAGAACGCATTCGCTGCGTAGGATCTCTCTCCATTGCGAACGTTGAATTGGGCCAACCCAACGCCCACTGGGTTCCCCGAGTTGATATCTGGGCACACTGAAATCCCAGTCTCAAGACACGCTTGAACGAAAGTTTCGATTCCAGGGACCATCTCGTCCCCAAATCCGATCTTCAGCGGGCTGTGATGATCATATCAGCATATGTTCAACAAGAGAAACATACACGCAGGCTTACCCTGAAACCCCATGGTCCTCACGTCGTGGTGCAGCAAACTTTTGTAGATGCGCAGGTAACTTTGGGTCGAAATCCTCAAGCTGTTCTTGCCTGTCAATACGTTTCCCCAAATATTCTCCCCCTCGAGGATACAGACATTTTTCATCAGTGGTAATATCCTGTCCCACTTCCACCCATCATCCCCAACAATCTTAGCCCACTCATCATAATCAGCTGCTGGGCCCCGAGCAAGCGCCATATAGTTGACAGCCCTACCTCCAATAGTTAATTTCCATCCTAACATTCCATCAATCAAGAAATACTCACGAACTCCCTCCAATCTGCTTCCCTCTAAGAAATACCAGCTTCCTGGCTTTCAATTGTGGCTGGGGTACGGTTTCCAACTCCCATAATCCCTCCTTGTCCTCTTGGAGTTGCTTGACATATTTGCCCGGCACTAGAACGTCCGGCGCAAGGCCGGAATCTCTGCCAGCTTCTACTAGAAGCACGGAGACATTTGGGATTGATGCAAGTTCTGCTGCAATGACGCATCCAGAGGTACCTCCGCCACATACGATGTAGTCGAATGTTTGGCCGGAAATGGCTGTTGCGCTTGAGGTTCGTTTGGGCTGCATTCTCACAGAAATACTGGATGGTGTTCGGAATAGTTGTGAAACACTTCACCGATGATAAATATTTTAAATATAAGGAGAACTTCTGATGCTTTCGACGTAGATAGATTGCTGGTGCATCGGCTGTTGTATCTCGGCGGATGTCCGTAATAGGAAGTTCGATGAGCAACGAACGTTGTCCGGTCTACAAGCAAGCCTTGGATATCAGGTCACTCAATATTTGACTAAAAGGAGAATCATCAAATGGTCAAATTTAGTGATAGATTAGCAATTGGATATTTCACCAGACTTTCAATCAAAGCCTGTCACATTAAAAATTGTCATCCAAAGTAACCATCTTCGGCGACCGATTTACCAATTCCCACACCAACAAGATACAGTTTGTCCGAACTTCCAGAAGTATTTCCTAAATTCAATTTAATTTTAGCAATCGTATTCTTCGACATAAATAACATTGAATACTGCACTAACGAAACAAAAATCCTCAAAACAGTCTAGCAATCTACCCCTTCATTTTCCAATCAACCCCTAAATCCAATTCTTCAAGTACTGGATCAACTCCTCACGATGTACCACATTCTCAAACTTAAACGAAGCCGCCAACTCATCCAACTCCTCAAACGAAAGATCCCGGAAATAATCCGCAAACTCGTGCGCCAAATACTGCGATAACAAAACATCACGAAGAACCCGATCAATGTAGTCACTCGTTGACCACGTAGGCGGGTAAAGCGCCTTGAGATGTTGCTGGGGAATCACCTCGTTAAAGTGATCCTTCACACGCTGATAGATACTCTCAACCTCCGGCGCGGCATTACGTCCCCATCGGTCTAGGCCAAGTGAAAGTTTCTTGTCAAGCCAGGGTCGCAAGTGACGATACCACTTTGAATCTGGGGAGACGAATGTCAACCCCTGGTATCCGATATCTTTGTAGAGCCAAATCGACCAGGAGATCGGGGCACCGTCGCCGGACGGATCACCCTTTTTGTAGATTGCCAGTTGGTCGCGCATGAGGAGGTACCGCGATGCATTTGTACCCTCGATATCGGTGTCATTGCGCATAGCAGATGCGTAAACGGGACCCCATTCTCCGTTCCAGACGGGGACGCCGACTTGCTTCATGTGCGCGATCTTGCGCTCGTATGAAGCGAGGAGTTTGGCCTTTTGTGTCTCCGTGCCGGTGTACCTCTCGTCGCAGATGGGGAAGCCGTATTTGGAGTAATCGTGGATCGAGTAGACAGAGTTTGGATAAGGGGTTTCCGGGAAGTCGCTGAAATCTGCGGCATAGGTGTTTCCATCCAGGAAGAGAATGTGCTTTTCGTCAACGGAGCGGATGGCCTTTTCGATTCGGGTGTAGAAGTTGATGAGGCGGGTGGGTTTGGGGTCTGCGGGCTCGTTTAGAGGATTGTAGCCGGCGATCCAGGGATTCTCTTTGTAGTGTGCTGCGATCGCCTTCCAGAGCTCGATGATAGAATCCTGGAAGTGTCCATACTCCCAGAACTGAGCGCGATGAGTCCCATTGTCCGAATGCCAATCCTGGTTCTGGCCACCAGGCACAGTATGCAGGTCTAGCACAGTGTAGACCCCGAAGCGAGCACAGCTTTCCACAATGCGGTCGAGCAGTTTGAAGCCATTGGGGTTGATCTTGGTCAAGTCCTGGTCATCGAGGAAATGGCGATGATTGAAGGGGATACGGAGACAGTTGAGGTTGCAGGATGCAAAGAATTCCGAATCCTTATCCGTCCAGAAATACTCATAGAAGCGGTCCCAGAAGAAGTCGTATTTCTCTTGACCCATCACCTTCAGCATAGCTTCCTTTTGCTCAGTCTCGTGTCCGGCGTAACCCGTAATGAAGTTTTCCATGTTGAGGTGACCTCCAGTAGCAGCTCCACGAAGGACAACTGGGGTTCCATCTTCATTGACGATTTTCGTCCCCTCAACTCTCAAAAAGCCCGTCATGTTGATTCCAGATACAAAGAGAGATCAATAGGAAGAACGTGGTGTGAATCTTTCGTGGGTTTATGGTTGGAAGAGTGGCAGGGGGCTTCCAATGCCCTTAATATAGCTTTTGCGAAATTCATCTTCGTTTCCTCACAGATGCACAGCTTCAATTTAGCCGATCCAAAACACCGTTTGAGACAACGATTGAAGTCATCGTGGGTGTCTCGTGCCCATCAATGCGGGGTGACCGGCACTCCGCGTTGTGGCCGACACTCCCCGACGCGGTGGGGCGGCAACGTGGATTCATACAATCGATTTTGAAGGAACTCTGGGCCTTAGCGGGGACCAATGGGATACCTTTGGTTAAATCAGCAGCAGTACCTCGAGTTTAGCCAGAAGTCGGCATTTGAACCAGCTGATTCGACTACTACGCTGCGCTGATGATTGCCTACAGCGGTAAGAGTCTTAGAAACAAGATTTGTCATGACCAGGCATCTATTTTAATTATGTATTCAGACAAAGAGGAAGAAAGAGAAAAATCGCAAGGAATGAGAGAGAACAAGATCTATCCAGGCATGGCAACATGAGCAATGCAAATAGTCTCGGCGGGTCCATTCTGAACGAATAACCAATATTCGTCGGACCACAGATGCAGTACAGTACATAGCGACACAGCGCTCACCAACCAAAGATCTCGCCAACGCTGAGCGTGCTCCAGCGCACGCCTGCTACGGCAAAGACCATGAGGACGACGTCAACGACGCCCAGCACGACAGCGCCCATCATGAAGCGTGGGCTGAAAATGCGGTACAGCATGAGGTGGCGACGCAGGTGGCCTGCCCACATGGTCGTTGCAAGATTGATAGTCGCAAGGTATAACATGTGCGTGGACGCAGCCTGGACAACGTCCGAGAGTAGCTTGGTAGCGGGGTTGGCCACCTTTGCACTCGACTGTTGTGACACGCGATCCTGAGTCTGTAGAGGTCGTTTCCAAAGAACGGTCAGGGGGACGGCGATCGCGGCGAGGATCTGTGCGCCGAAGGTGTTGAGGATAACAAGGAGAGGGGACCAGGGGTATTTGATGGTGGACATGGGAATGAAGGCGGTTTCCCACTGGATAGAGCTGAGGACGGCTTGGTGGCCGGTTTTGAAGAAATAGAAGGAGCCAAGGAGGCCGAGGACGATGGGGCCGATGGGCGAGTTTGTGAGAGTGAGAGCGTTTGTGTCGAGGATTTCAAGGAGCGAGAGAATTTGGCAAATTAGGAGGGCAATTGCGCCTTGTCCCATGGGCTTTTGCATGAGGATGACTGCGAGCGCAAAGTTGACCACGAGGAAAAAGAAGCGTGTGCCGTATACATTACCGAAGCCTAGGATTGTCACGGTTGTTCGGGGCTGCTGTTGCTGGCCGGCGATAATGGGAGCGGGAGGGGCGTTAGGGTCCTCGGTTGGTTTGTTCACGCTGATGGTGATACAGGGCTTGGAGTAAAGAAATGCGCCTGTACCGGCACCGAGTGCGAGAGCAAGAACCAGCTGGGCGAGGAAGACGCGGATAGACTTGAGGGTTTCCTTGCGGAGCGGCAACCACTCGCCATCATCGGCACCTTCGAGCACCCAGAACAGTGCAGTGATCAGAAGACCCAGACGGAAGGCAAAGCCAATCCATAGAGTAGCAGCACCCTCGTACGACTTGGATCCGGCGTAAAAGGCGCGCACGACACCAGGGAGGATGAGGGCAACCAGGAAGGGAATAGCCAGCTGCCAGGGGGCGGAGATGGACGAGGTAGACGAAGCGTAGTAAGTGGAGCGGCAGAAGGGCATTTGCTCTTCACGACAGAGACGAGAAAACGAGGCAACACGACCCAGAATCACGAAAAGAATGGAGTGGTATACGCCGAGGACACGGTCTGTGGTCGACTTCTGACGCATGGACGAGATGCCAGCGCACACACCGAAGGTCGTCAGGAAGAAGAGCAAGATCTCGTCTTCCCAGATGGTATACGAGTTTGACGCATAACCAAGGGACTGGGAAACAGTGAAGAAGACGGCGAGCCACCCCCACATGCCATTGGGCAAAGGCAGCGTCAAGTTTGCGGGCTTCTTGACCAGTGCAAACAGTCCTCCAACCATACTTCCAAAAGCGGCCAAGAGAGCGGACGAGTCAATGGTAGTAATCTCAGTAAATCCAAAAAGAACCAATGCAGTGCCAGTGACAGCTCCAAGTCCGGTTCCAGCGCCAACAAACGAGAGGAGCGAGGATGTCAGTTCCGTACGATCAATCTTCATTCCACGGGCGTACACCACCAGCAGAGAAATGCCGAAGAACAAGAGTCCAACTCCTGCGAGCATGCTGGGCACATCGAAGCGCGCCCAGAGCCCACGGCAGATCTCCAGAGTGTGTCGCTGGTACTTGCGGTAGAGATCGTAACTGGAACGGACAGCGGTGGACTTGGAAGTGAAACCCTTGGAGGCGGACTTCCATTCCTCCTCGGCAGCTGTCCACAGTGCGAATGACTCCTCGTCATCACCTGCGCCTCGGGCCATCGCATACGCATGCTGATATCTCTTGATCTGGGCCGCCGAAAGACGATTGACAGCCAACAGGTTGGACCAGTCATTACCACTCGAACCGGCAAAAGCCTCTTCGATGGGCGCACCCAGGTTGTTGAAGGGGATAGGCATACCAAGGAGCAGGGACAATGTCGGGACGAGATCGATCTGCGGGACGAAGCGTTCGCGGGCGTGCTTCGGCGGCAGAAGAGTTTCCTTGCTAGTCCGACCGAACACACCACGCTTGGAATACATCCACAACGCAGCTTCGACCTCGTCATCCGACTCGCCGCCGTGATCGCCCTTAGTATCCATGCCGTGGTCACCCATGACAACCAGAAGTGTATCGTCATCCAGGGAAGCGATGATCTTACGGATGACGAGGTCCATCTCTTGCAGCTTAGCAGCCATGGCGGCGTGGTTGGGTCCATAGCGATGTCCTGCGTGGTCAACACCCAAGTAGTGACCAAATATCACGTCCCACTTGGACTTGTTCTCGGGTTGGAGGAGCGGGAACAGATGCTCGTTGACACCGTTGTCAACGGTGTGCAAATCCCACACATTGAACGAGTCGTAAGGGTGCGTGAGGTTGGCATCGAAGTAGCCCGGGAACAGTGACTGCCAAGTATCATCGCCGAGCTGGACCAACGTCTTCCCGGCACTGTGCAACTGGGCAACCAAATTGTCCTCGTCGATGGCAGTGCCGGCAAAGTTGGAGCCCGCGTCGACGAAGGTGGGCAGGGTTCCAGTAGTCAGGCCCTTCAGACGCTGCAGAGTGGTGGTAGGCGGGTCGGCAATGAAGGGAAGCAAGAAAGCGTTACTGGGGTTGTTGACCGCCGTCTCGTAGAGGACCGGGATGTTATCATGGAACAGGTGGGCAGCTTTGTCCTGGTCCATCGTAGCGAAGGGCACAGTGAAGTCATAGCGGAGGGCGTCAATAATAATCACCACAGCCTTGTCAAAAGTCTTGTCATGCCAGCAACCTTTCTTGCTTCCCGAAGATGCGATCGCGTTGCCCGAGACGTCGTCGAAAGGAAGAATATCGCAGGAAGATTTGTTCTCGAGAACCATGCGCGTGAGGAGGAAACCCTTGGTGAAGAAGTAGATACCGGCAACGTGGAGGAGCCTGCAGAAGAATTGAATGCAAGGTCAGTCCAACGTTCCTCAAGCTGCGTCGATTATGACCAATCTATACACTCGAGCAGCCTGGCCCACGCCATATACTCACAATACCCATAGTAGCACCCCCAGTATACCGAGGTGCTTGGTTTTGAACTCCTGCTCGAGCTGCCGGGACTTTGCTTCCTGCAAAGCAGTTTCCTTCTCTTTGGCGGAGGCCGTCAAGGGACTTTTGAGGCCAGTGCCCACGCTCCCCGTGGGAGCTTTCGAGGCCATTATGAAGAGATGAAGTGGCTAGAATAATCCACAGTATGATCGGCGATTTGTAGATGTGTTGAATAAGGTTCTGGTGTAGTGTCGCGCGCAGGGCCAACGAGGCGCACGTAGCTCAGACGCAATGAAAATGGTGTGTGGCAGAATCGCAAGAACAGGGAAGCCGGAATCAAGCACGGACTGAGGCAATTGACCCGCCTTCAGCACGGCTCATCGAAAGAAGGCGAAAGAAGAGGAGCCAGGTCGGGGCACTGGACAGACGGATGGAGGATGGAGGGCCCCTGTCTGTGCTCGGAGGAGGGGCGGCTTCCCTTAGGTAGAGGCGTCTAGAGGCTGAACATGGCTTTTAAGAGCGCAAGTGTGTAAATATGTATATAGGAAATGTTGATTTAAAAGAACGTGGTATTTTTTTTTTCGCAGTGGACAAGAAAGACGACCCAAATTTACTGACGTCGCGGAAGCGGCGGGTTGGGGAGAGCTCCAAAAGGACACTTCTGATTGGCTGGTGGATAGTGGGGACCCTTTGGCGGGCTTGAGCCTTGAAGATGCCACAATCGAGTCGCTACCAAGCATTTAACCGGACTTAAAAGGCTTTAAAGGCCATTTTCCATACAGCTGTAAAGCTCTTCGATAATCGGGAATAAGTAGCTCTGTCTTGTTATTGCAGGCTCCCAGATATGTACAAGTATACCCTCGTCATGCTTATAGTCTTGCCCAAGTTCTCGCAAAACACAACAAAGTGCAGATTTGCCTAGGAAGATAGGAGGACTAAGTACATACATTATCCAGCTGCCGGAATGATACCTGGAGGCACATAAGAAGGTAAGAAGAAAAAAAGGGCGGCCTTGAAAAAAGAGAATAGAAGGAAAGAGGCCGCCCCTGTAAGAGGGGAAGAGAAGAGGAAGAAAGGAAATAAGGAAATACTGTCGCACGTCATTCGGACCCTAGGGACGTGGCAGGGCCGGGAACATGGAAGACCGCAGAGAAAAACGCCATAGAAACCACAAACTCGAACAAAATAATCGGCAGGCCCTCGCTATACAAACTTCCAGCCCCGGCGAGTCTCCAGGGCAAGAGACCCGGCCGATTCCCTCTCTTGCAGAATTCCGTGTCGAGACGGAAAATCCGGCAGAGAAGGTGGGTTGTCTGGATGTAGCCAGAAACAAGTTGATGCATGCATGATATGTGCAAGCCGCGTAGGCAGGTTCGGGGAAAAGAACAAGGTATATAGAAAGGAAACAAGAGGAGAAAAGAAGAAAGGGTTCGCCAAGATGCTCGTCATGCTTTTGGGAGGTCGTCGAAGAGGAAGAAGAGAAGGTGCGAGAAATGTTCGAGAGCGGACGGGAGTGGATGGCTGTCTAACAGCAGAGACAGTCATTTGCACAAGAGTCCGTGCTCTCGGTCGCTTAAGAGTAGTTCTTGAACTCTCCCTTCTCCTTCAGACCGCCCATACGCTCGATATCCAGAGAGTGGAACCGACCGGTGTCGGTGGTCTGGTATGGGGGCAGCTCTTCGTGGCAGGGTTCCAGGCCGACGCTGCCGGCCTCACTGATCCGTACGACGACCATACGGCCGGACTTGCGTCGGCCAGACTCGTCTTCCTCCTCGGGGAAAGTGATGCGAATCTCGGGAACTGGGCTGGGTGGTGGGCTATCGGAGTTCTCCATCAGGGCGCGCTTCTCATCGTAGACCATGACCGAATCATGCTTGTTGGCGGTGATCGTTAACCGGCGCTGGCTGGTAGGGATTTGGCCGTTGTGGACGGGAAGGACGGAATCCTTGTTCGACTGACGCTTACGGCGGATAATGAACAGGCCACCGACCAAGGCGAGGGCGAGCAGAACGAGGACCAGGAGGGAGATCAGGAGATCGACCAGGGTGTTGGAGAGACCGACTTGGTCGCTGCGGCGGACCATTTTGTTGACGGAGAACATATTGTCGGCTTAGTTGGTGGTGGTGGTGGTGGTTGTCGTTGATTTGATGTTGATATTGTCGTCAAGATTGAATGGTTGTTGGCTCAGTGGGGAGGAGCGATGATTGATCGACACGGTTAAATTCCAAAAGAGAGTTGGCGAATAGCGTGGAAAATAGAAAGAAAGACTGTCGAATGGTTGGAATGGACGAGGCCTTAGTCGCAGACTGGTTTGTCGTGAATTTGGTGGTGGAAGGAATGGAGAAGTCGAATCGGATTCAGTTCGGAGAACAGAAGACTCGGCGTGGCAGGTTAAAGGAAAGAATGGATCGCACGGCGTACAGCTGAAAGAGTGAAGCTGATGCCTGCTGGAGGAGGTGAAAAGAATGGAGGGGAAAGGGAGTTGGGTTCGATGGGATAGAGAGGGAGAGAGAATGAAGGGAAAACAGGGGAAAAGGAAGGGGAAAGGGAAAAAGGGTGGACACCGCTTCTCTCTGGGAGGTGCCAACCAGTCAGCACCACCGAACAACCGCTGCGCCCGCTTGGACAATTGCCTAGACTCGACTTGCTCTGGGCCCAACGCTTCTCGTCCTTTTATTTTTGGCTGCTCTAAACTCCCCTGAGCCTAGCGGCCTTGATGGGCTGCCAACGGGACCTGCTCGGTCGTGTCTTGGCCCTACCACCTACTCCTACGCTGCCCAATGGGCTCGCGAGGGTTCCTGGAGAGTGGGTTCAAGCACGACGGGCAACGCGTTGTGACTCGCCCATATTGGCTTATTGGGATCCACCGAACTATGCCGCTTTGTTATGGTCTCCCCTGAATCACGGGCAAACGGTTTGACCAAACGAGTTTAGCAGCAGGTTCAAGTTCAGGTTCTGCTGGCAGCCTGGCAGGAGTAGTATGGCCGAGGTGGCATGCGACCAAGATCGATGGACAATCATGTTTAACGTGATAAGGTTGTTTTATCTCCAGAGTCAGTCCATGGTATGCGCATAACACCGGTGTCTCAGAAGTAGTCTTGAGACACGATCATCCACACAACAAGTTACTTGACTGGGTAAACAACAACCCTCTGAATGTCGGGTGGGTCGTTTCATCCTGTTGCCAGGGTCTCGATGATGCAATATAATCAGGGTCAAGAGACCAACCCCAATCTCGCGCAAATTAAATCTATGCACTACCTCTCCGGGGTCTCCAGAAAATTGAAGCTTAAACTAGATTAACTGTCTCAGGGCACCACATAACAACATAAACATCAATCAAGGCCAGTCCTCCTAGATCCGACGTTTAGTAGGTATACTATGGTCACAGACTCGATAATATTATCATGGACCATCCTTTCAGGTTCGATCAATAACTTGAATAGTCGAATCCTGTTTCCCTTCCATTACCAACTATCTTCCATCCTTCTCGGTCGGAGCGAACCCCCCATGTAGTCTCTCTCCGTCGATGAGGGCAATAGCGACCATTTTGGAGGCATTCAATCCAGCCAATGTTACCACAATGTCTTCTAGGCCAGTCTTAAGCAGTCTTTTCCAATCTAACATTGGATACTCATGAATGCGGTTGCCTATCCGGTTCTTATCATTTTTCAACCAACCACGCCGGCCACCATGCGTCTATATATATATCCTACAACCATCCAAGACCTATCCTCGCACAGTGCAACCACCATCACCCATGCGTATGTCAAGATGGGATTACACATGTCGAACCCGTTGATAGCCATGAGGAACCCAGCCATGAATCTATTAGTGTCCGAGTGACTTGATCAACCCTCGTTGGTATTGCGGTCGTGTCCGTTGCGGGTACGGGCAGCGACAGAGCATGTGCATGGTACAAACTGCCCATCAAGTTGGATAGGTACGGTCTGCTTATGTATTTGTATTTATTCGGGCAATTACATGAAGAGTCAAAACTTGCCCCGCGTGAGAGGAATGAAAATCGACTCAAGAATGCAGGTGGTCGACGTCTAATATATAGTGGACATGGCGAAAGGTTAGAAAGCCGATGCCACGGGGAATCTCTGCTTAATATATAGTAACAAGGCCCAACAAGAGACGAACATAGGCGCTGGTCAAAGTCTGTTCATCGGTAGGCCCATTTAATACGGAGACAAGTCTTCAATCACCGAGTCGATCGAGGCCGACCCTCGGGGCCGTCTGAAGGCCCTGCTTGCACTGAAGTCAACCGGACGAGAACCACCCACACAACACACAAAACCCCAAGTTTTCAACTCCACAAACCCTGAAGAGGTCTTCCGCCATGTCTTGACAGCCGACAATTCACAATCGCAATCGCAACCGCCAGCACACCCCCGCTCAAACTTGCCCACTCCACCAAGGCAGCGTGGTCCGTGTAACTATCTGGCCACTCGACAATTCCGAGGGTAACCTCCGCTGTTTATGTCAAGCGGTCAACAGCACGCCCGGCAGAAACAAAATAGAAGTTGATACATCCATCACGAGTGGATCCCCGCGATCGATTAGCTCGAAAGCGAAAAAAGAAAATACCAGTACAACATCCGGCCAGGTTCCTGGAAACTGGGAATTAGGAACGGGGGAATACATCTGGGGAGAGGAACTTGATCTACCGTACCTCACATACATCCACGGAATATTTATGGAGCCACCACTACTCCGTATAATATCTGACATGTCTACCCGTCCCTTATACTTACCGTTAAGTTCATCGTACAATATCCCCAAACCGGATGGTGAAATACGATAGCCATCTCCAATAAAATTTCTCTCAGCCAGCCGTCCAAAATGGTTCACGTCGATCCTCCACACCAGTCCTGTAGATGCGAGACTAGCGCCCACGGAGGAAGAGAACGATCGCTGAATTTCTGCGAGTAATGGATTGACACCGAACTGGTGCGACGCTCTTGTGCAAGGATCTGGGCGGGCAACATCCTTGTTCGTCTGAGCCTGTATTTGTATGACTTGGGTTATCGGGTTTGATGTGTCGGCCTTTTTGCAAACGCCGTTTAAGCTGAGTGCGGGGATATAGGACCGGTGTTGATTTATTGTACGGTACAGTGTGTATGCGTTGAATACCTCGAAAACCAAGTCGCGCTCGATGGCACTAGATACTGTACTATAGAGGATGGCTAACTACGACTGGAATCGGGGAAATTGGTTTGGAACGACAGTTGCTTTTGAGTGTCGGAGCCGGGATGATTTGTCTTTCAGCGCGCTAACTAACTACATAAGTACTGTACAGAGAGAGGGCTATTTAGTCATTTGTTCCGGCTAGAGCCTAAACTACACGACGGGGGTCCAAGGATCAGTGTGACGATACCGAAGCAAGGGGGCTGGCGACATCCAGCACTAACGGTAGGTAAAGGCTAACACTCGCGCTAGTCTCGGCCGGCTGTCCAAGCGCAGTGCGCATGGGGTTTAGGTTATGGCTTTGGTGTTGTACATCACTTACCCTGACGACCGGAGACGCTAGTTATGAGACTCCCAGTTGGACTCGAAATCAGGAGCGCTAATTCCAGTCACGGGCAATAGTGTTGCTGTACTGGAGGATGGGAGGGGGGTTTGAGGCGGTGACGTTTCTTGGCTCTGTAAGGTAGAATCAATGTCTGTATAGCTTTGTGTGTAGATGAGAGTGTATTAATATCGTTTCTAGGTCGACGGTGGACCCGCGGATTTTAAGATTGCAGCTGACCTGAAGAACTAGATGGTCTACGTAGTTAGAGACTCGCTAGTTAAAGCAGCAAACCCCTTCTGTTTCCTTCCATTGAAGTCTTGACCGGAGAAAGACGGTCGTGGCCAACGAGCATCGGGCCAGACCTGGAATGGGGCATCCCTCATCCACAGGCAAGCCAGGTGGCGGGCCCTTGGTTGCAGTTTGAGTTGAGTGCTCAAGAATGTGTCTTTCCGGGCTAAGCCGGACGGAGAGAATAGTGGGGTTTGATCTGAAGATGGACATGTGTTGACGAGCAATGTCAGCTATTGTTTATCTCCACCATTGGAGAATGGAAGGGGGTTAATAGTGGTAATAAATCAAATACAGAAACGAGGGCTGTTAAGCATAATTCATGGTTGATTTGTGTAGCCGGTACGGAGTACATAATAAACATACTCGATAATCGAGACTGCCATATCAATTTCATTGCTGTAGAATAAGTTGAGAATCTGAATGAACAAGCCTAATTAACGGCCTGTATTTTGTACTTTACCAGGACGGAGGGTCTACCAAGTGGATCCGATCGGACTCCAATTTTAGGGCTGCCAAAATGGCCGAAGCTTCAGTGCGGTGAATTTCGTGCATGGAGCGATTTGAAGAGACGACCAGAAATGGAATGGGATAGGATCAGTATTTGTGTCAATCGGTCTCAATTTATCTCAGTTGATCTCAATTGATTTCTTTCCCCCTCGCCTGGAGGCCATTCTGGCGAGGGACCCATGTCAGATCCCGTCAAAATCATACTTTGCTAGCTTGTTATTCCCTGCAATTTCTACAATATTTCATCTCTAGCTTCGAGACCTCCTACTCCTAGCTCCCGGCTTTATTTCCTTCCTACGTAGACAATAATCATCACTCGTCTATTTGGTCGTCCGGTGAATACCTATTCGTGCCGGTATGCTCTGACCCTGCGCCAACAGGCCCATGGAATCGGCTCCAACATGCCAGGAGGTTGGCAACGTGGATCGCTAGGAACATTTCGCCGACGACTTGAGGGGTAGTAGTGACTTCACGCTTTCACTTTCACCACCCGGGGGCGGCCGAAATGGTAGTCGGGATCCTAGGATCGAAGTGGTTGGTTTGTATGCACGTCCATGGTCGATCTGGCGGTCAGGCCTTGTTGGGGGATTTTGCATGAAGAAAAAGGTGTGTATTTGTTGTCAGTTATTTGGAAGGATAAAGGATTAGAATCAAGGTTAGCGGGTTGGGGTGGCTTGTCATAGATGTAGGTAGGAACCATAGAAAGGAAGATCCTTGGAGATGATTTAACTGACAGCTCTGGAAGATCGAGGTGTAAATAAGTGGATGGGGCACTAAAAAAGAAGCGCCGGGAGAGCCAAAGATCCAGCGATCGTAATGGTAATGACAATACCGTACGTCGGGCATGCGCCGCCTAACTGGTAGTCTGGGCCTTGGCAGTACATTCCCACCCATAGTAATTTACTGCCGGTCAAATGTACCCCCTCCGATCGACACCAGTCCAAGGCGTCATGGCCATCTGGTGAATACACCATCGGTACCGCCTTCGTACCGCCTCCGTACAAGCGGCTGATCTGCTCCTCCGCCAGCATCATTTTCTGCCTCCTCTCTTATCTATCATTTTCCCATCCTCACCTTTCTTTTTTTTCTGCTTCTCTTCCCTTCTTCGTGTTACGCTTTTCGCCCTCCCTTTTTTTTTTCCTTCTTCCTTCATCCTTCTCTCCCTCCACCCCTCTCTCATCCTCCCTTTTTTCTCCTCCCCCTCCCCGAAAATCTAGGCCCAACGACGGCTCGAGGAGGAAAAAAAAAAGCAAGAGATCATCACAACCCACCTGGGCTGTCATGCTGCCGCCCTGTGTGACAGCTGGACTACGTTAATGCCGTGCTTGGTCTCTCGCCTACATTCCCACTCGTCGACCCACTAAACTCCCAGCCCGGATTTCCTTCTTTGCGCAACGCATTCCTCTATTCGACTATCCTCCACCTTGACCCTTTATCGGCCGCGATCACTTCCTCCACTCATCACCAACCTCCATTATCCCCTCCACCACCCCCCCTCCTCCCATCCCTCCCTACGCTATCCCTCCGCCACCCCTTGCGCGAATCTTCCGTCTAGGGTTTTAGGGTCCTCAGGGTCCACCTCACCCCCCAAAAAAACCCGCTCGTCCCATTCTCGGGGATCGCCTCTCCACAAGGCACATGAGGACGATCGGCAAGCTGGGAGATTCCTGGAGCATGCACGGAGCAGAGTAACGTCGCGACGCCTCTTCCATTGCCTCTAACTGCCGGGCCTTGCCCTGCCACAGCTACTGCTGCACCGACAAACGAAGGGGAGATTTTCATCGTTCCAATTCTTTGTCGCCTTGCATCTTCACTGGCCCTGCTCAACTTGCTTCCCGCATTTCTGATCCTCTCGTTGCTCCCTTCAACCAATTCTCCCTCGCTCTCTTCTTCTCCATCATCTCCGTCCTTTCGCCTTCTCCTTCCACCCTTCTCTCTCACTCCCGTCTCGTCTGTACATGCCCTGGGCTCGTGACTCCTGAGAAGAAGTCCCGAAGAGAAGTGTGAAACCTGGAGGAAACAAAATCAAGAGCTACCCTCTCTTGCTTCCTCTCTCTCTCTCTCGCTTCCGCTGATCCCCTTCTGTCCCCTCCTTTGGTAAGTCTCCCCTCCCCTCTCGTCCTGGACTGGCCCTTTTTGTACCTTCTGTGAGGAGAGACTCAGGTCGCATCCTGCACGCCAACACGATCAATTCGGCTAACAAGGGCCTTATCTTCATCTAGCCTTAAATTCCTTCCTGTACGCCGTTTCTGGAGCCTGGTGCCCACTGCAAATACCGGTCGACAATCGAACCCTCTCGGCCCTGTGACCTAGGCTCGAGACACCTCGAGCTCGTGCAAATACTGTCGTGCGTCCCGTTCCAGTACATATTTGAATCCCCCCCCTCGTCGGACCGCTTTTCTGGGAATGGCTTCCACGATGGCGGCCAATGCAACCGGTGTACACAACGTGAGTGATGGCGATAGATGGAATTTGAAGCAGGCATTGACAACGGGCTCGCAGGTACGATCTAACCGCTCCAACATGGGTTCATCAGGGATGAACAGCGACCGCGCACGCGGATCGCACAGCAACAGCGCAGGGAAGAGCTTTGGTGCTGGAAAGTCCAACTGGAACAATATCTGGGGTGACACCAACCTGGGAAATGGCTTTGGAGATGGTACGTAACACCTGGGGACAAAATTGAGTTCTGGCAGGAATTAAAGATCCTTGGCTGATCAGGTACAGATCAACACATCGGAGATGCCTCGTTTGAAGGAAAGTCAGGCTCGGGCTCATTGCTGTCCACGTCGGAGTCGGATGGCTGGGCTGGCCGCCCTAACCTGCCCTGGAGCACTGTCAACTCGTCGCTTTCGATGAGCCAAACCCGCGGTGGTATGGCAACCTCGCCGATTCAGACCCGTGCCAATGACCGAAGTGCGCCCGCTCTGAACGATGCTGGCGAATCTTCCTACTTCACGCTGCCCCGGACCACTAGCATCGTTACCTCCGCCGGTACTGCGAGTCACCGACCTTACCTTAACTCTGGATCTGAGGGCGTGTCGCCCTCGGGAGATGGCGTGTCTTTCAGCACCTTCTCTGGCCTTCGAAATGGTGATGGACGTCGGCAGATGAGCTCTTCTGGCCTTAGCGGCAGCCCTGTGGGAATAACCTTCCCAGTCAAGCCCGGCTTCTCTGGCTCGCTAGACGGTTCCCGCCCGGACGAGATGAATGCCTCGATGAGCATGGGCACTATTGCTTCCGGCCTATCCGATGGCGTGTCCCCGCCTCAGACGCGCAGCGGACTCTCTCACATCCCCCACAACTCCACTTCATACGTCCCTCAACGGCCGGCTCATTCGGCCCACCCCTCTTTCTACTCAGACAACCACAGCGTTGAGGGTCGCTATGGTAACGGATCGATTGACCTATCCGCTGGTTTCAGCAAGCTGCAATTGAACGAGAGTGGATACGCCAACCAGGCCGGTGGCCAACGTCCCCAGTTCATGTCCCATGCGTCGTATGATGGGTCTCTGCCCCGTGGCAAGTATCAGAACAACGACGATCCTAGCTACCAAGCTCTCGCTGCTTATGGAGCTGAAGCTGCCCACGATCTGCACCCGGCCTATCAGGCACGCTCTCGCGGAGGTGAAAACGGATCAATCTCTCCTTCAGACTACCATCGCATGGATAGCCCCTTGTATGCTGGGGCTGAAGGTGCTGCCCAGTATCGCAACTCGTCCGGTGGCCGCGTGGCTGAACAAGTTGCCTTCGAACGCCGGCTGCGGACCTTCCAAGAGCAGGATTTCATTCAGGGTCAGGCAAATTCGCTTCAGCGTATGCCGATGGCCTCACAGTTTGACTACCAGGCCTATCAGGCGACACGCTTGAACTCCTTGCAGGGGTTCTACCCCATCGCTCAGCTTGGTGGGCTCGGCCCTGCAGCTTTAGCTCGTGCACACCGTGATGACCCCACGCAGGTTGTTCGCAGCCCTCTGCTCGAGGAATTCCGTGCCAACAGCAAGGGAAATAAGCGCTACGAGTTGAAAGACATCTACAACCATGTTGTTGAGTTCAGCGGCGACCAGCATGGCTCACGGTTCATTCAGCAGAAGCTGGAGACTGCCAACAGTGACGAGAAGGAGCAGGTCTTCCGGGAGATCCAACCGAACTCCTTGCAGCTCATGACCGATGTCTTCGGCAACTACGTTGTGCAGAAGCTCTTTGAGCATGGCAATCAGAGCCAGAAGAAGATCCTCGCCAACCAGATGCGGGGACATGTACTTGCTCTCTCGACCCAGATGTATGGATGCCGTGTTGTGCAAAAGGCACTGGAGCATATTCTCACCGACCAGCAAGCCGCTATGGTCAAGGAGTTGGAGAACCATGTCCTGAAGTGCGTTCGGGACCAGAATGGCAACCACGTCATCCAGAAGGCTATTGAGCGCGTGCCATCTCAGTATGTGCAGTTCATCATCAACGCCTTCCGGGGCCAGGTCAATCGCCATGCTGCGCACCCTTACGGATGCCGCGTCATCCAACGTATGTTGGAGCACTGTGAGGAGGTTGACCGTGAATCCATTCTGAGCGAGCTGCACGCATGCACCTCGAGTCTCATCCCTGATCAGTTTGGAAACTACGTGATCCAGCATGTCATCGAGAACGGTGACGCCAAGGACCGTGACCGCATGATCCAGATTGTCATGTCGCAGCTGCTGGCATACTCAAAGCACAAGTTTGCTAGCAATGTGGTCGAGAAGAGTATTGAGTTTGGCGACGAAGAACAACGCCACAACATCATCTCTACCCTGACCTCGCCGAACGAGCGTGGTGAGAGCCCGCTGCTCGGTCTGATGCGCGATCAATATGGCAACTATGTCATTCAAAAGGTCCTCGGTCAGCTGAAGGGCGAAGAGCGTGAAGCTCTGATTGAGCAGATCAAGCCCCTGCTGAGTCAGTTGAAGAAGTTCAGCTATGGCAAGCAGATTGTGGCCATCGAGAAGCTCATCTTCGACCCCAACTCTCCGACCGCCGGCCCACTGTCCCACACTACCTCTACCACACCTCCCAACTCTCACAAATCCTCTCCGCAACCCCTGAAGCGCACCATTCCCGCCATGGAGCAGCCGCAGCCTCCCTTTGTGGGCACTGCGCCACCAACCCCACCCCCGACGGAGAACCAGGGCACCGTCGATGACTCCTTCGGGTCCAAGGGGCTTTGCAAAAGCACCGTGACCTCGGTCTCCAGTCCCAAGACGGGCAGCACCGGCGTTCCCGTCACGGTCGATGGTCACTAAGGTGCACACACTCAATTCGATGCACACACGATTCTTCTCACCGACATTGCTCGCGCCGACATAATCTGTTCTAATGCCGATCTCCGCCACAAAATCGATTCTCTCTTCTTCTTTATCTAATATGGGCGTATACATACTGGGATGGAGATATCCGACCGGATACATGAAGTTATCAAAACCTAACGGCACTGTGTTTTCACTGGACTATCTTTTATCAACCATGGCTCGACGGCGCAAAACTCAAGGGGATCTCGATTCATTGTTATCTTTTTATTTCTTTCATGTGCTCTGTGGCCGTTCCGGTTCTTCATGTGTCGATCTCGGAACCGGCTTTTATTCTTCCTGTGATGTGGTTCAACCTGTTCATTATTTTTTTATTATTTCTTACGACGGTGGTGTTTTCTGTCTCCACATCTGCAACCTCTCTTCCTTACCATTGTCACTGTCAATGCTTCTCACATCATGGCGCGAATCTCGGAGCTCGATCTACCTGGAACCGGCGTCTACGTGTGATTTCCATCTCGGGGGAATGCAAAGGTCACTCGAATCTTTCACGGACGCGAGAAACGGATTTGAACATATCATCTCAGATCCTCTCATATTCTCTCGCCCTTTTCGCTATTCTTCTTCTCTTTTCACTCTTCACGATCTTCGGCATATGACATGGGAAAGGAGCTTGCTATCAACTGGAAAATGGAAATGGAAAGGAAATACTGGAGTGAATCACTGCTTATCTATTTGTTACTTTCTTGTGCTTTTTTTCCTCTTTTCTATTTCTATTTTATGTCTTTTCTGTCTTCTTGCATGGCACGGTATCTGTTTTATGTCACACTCCCCTCGAGTGTGGGTGTGGTTTCCCTCGATCTATCTTATCCAAAGATGTCACGCATATCGGACGTGGGTGTTATTCTTATCTTGCTTTGGTATACAGTCTTCACTTGCAATGGAAAGTGTTGCTTATGCCTGAATCTGGGTCATTTTGTTCTGCTCTGTTGATATTTTGCTCTTCTGTGGCTGATGTATTACCAATATCAACGTACTCTCGCAGCCATGTCTTTCACTATTGTAGTTGTAAATTTCCGAAGTATTCAGCCATGCAAAAGTTTAGATGAATTCCAAGTAGCCTCAACATTATGGCTCGACAAAATCCCCGTCGTCTTGTGTGTAAGTTGAGCTTATTGTAGAGCTGGTACACTCACGTGATATCTTTGATAAGATCGCCGATCCACCTGCGAAGCTCAACCTCATCCTTAACTTTCATTCGAGACAAATCTACACACCTCTACTTCGGAGATGTCTGTGAACATTTAGGTGGGAACGAGAACGCTTAAACCACTGAACTCGCACTGTTGCCACCCACCAACCCACACCAAGAGCAACCCACCTCACCAACACAGCCAGCGGCAAAACCAAGCCACAGCTTCTCCAACCCACACCTCAAAATGTCCTCCAACGTCGGCCTCTCCACTCCCCGCGGCAGCGGTACATCAGGCTACGTCCAACGCAACGGCGCCTTCCTGAAACCCCGCGCCGCAGGCTTCGGCGCACCCTACCCACCCGTCTCCGGTGCGAACAGCGCCTCCGACCGCGCCTTCAAACAACGCCTCCCAGACAAGCAAATCCTGGAGCATGATCGCCGCCGCGCAATCGAGGTAACCGTCATGGAAGAGCGCGAGCGCCTCGAAGAAGAGAATGAGCGCATCGAAGAAGCCCTGTCCAAGTCTAAGGGCAAGAGCGCCGCTAAGAAGGCTACTAAGCCTGTTGAGGATAAGGAGGATGGCGAGGAGGTTGAGGAGGGTGAGCGCGTGCTTAGCGAGGAGGAGATTGATGAGCGGTGCGAGGTGTTGAGGCAGCGACTTGTGAAGGAGATGGAGGCTGAGACGGAGGGTGGTGTCGGTGGAGCTGCGCGGGGGAAGAAGGTCTTGCCGAAGGATCGGAGGCAGCTTAAGTCTTACCAGGTGCATGAGCTTGCGGAGGCGAAGATTCAGGAGAGTGAGAGGTTGCGCAGGGCGTTGGGGCTTAAAGAGGATCGGGAGACTGGGGAGATTAGTAGTCGGCGGTTTGAGAGGCGACGGGATTGAGGATATGATGTTTATGCTGGACTTTGGGAAATCTTATGGATTGGGATTCCTTTGAAGGCGTTTTGGATTGGAGTTTCGTTTATTTTGTCCGGATGGAGGGTTTTGGTGCTACCTTTACTCGTCTAGCATTGCACATTGGATGATTACACGTGAGCAGTGAATGTCATGAAATGCTTGTATACATTGTGGCCACACGGCCGAATATCAAGTGGATATCATAAACCCCATCTATAAAGATTCCCTAGCCCTGTAAAGAATAACAACAAATCATGCAGATGATCATCATGCCACGAACTTCTCAATCACCCAGCCCTCCTTGGGATCTTTTCTCTGCACCACCTTCTTCGCTGGCAATGGCCACCCGGTACTCCCAGAGTCGCCCACCAACGCAGGCACAACCCAGCACGATCTGCGCTGCGGGATGCCCTCCAGAAGCTCCGTCTTGCCCACAGGCTTGCCGTACTCGATAAGCGGCGTGTCATGGGCGATAGCCGCTAGCTGCAGGCCACTAGGCGCAACGAGCGGGAACATGCGGATCTTGGGTGTCTGGCCCGAAAGAGGCGCTGCAGCCGACTGCTGCAGATGCGAGTACACGATGTACGGGGGCATTTCCTTTGGCGTGAGCTTGGCCAGCACGGAAGTAGGGTGAACGAAGACTGCACGTTCAGCAATGTCATCTGCGTGGCGGTCGCGCGAGCGGAAGAGCGTCAGGTATGGCACGTCGATGGCACGGCGAGGTGCACGCGGGTTCTCAGGTGGCACGGGGGCCAATTCTGCGCGGATGGCGACGTTGTCGATGAATCCGGCTGTGACAATTTGCTTGAGAGCTTTGAGTTGCTTGGGCGAGGGTTCGGGCAGCTTGGCTGAATAGGCGCCGAGGAGGCCTGGGTTGTTGGAGCGCACAATATCGGAAAGCTGGTGACGCAGCTGGGATGCTTCTTTGAAGGCCTTGGCACGCAGGAACATCTGCTCACAGAAGGCCTCGCCATCGGGAGCGTAGGCATAGGCGCAAATGGCAGAGAGATATTTCAGTGCATCACTGGTGTCGTCGTGTTTGCTTAGAAGACGGTGGACGCGAGCGAATTCCTTTGAACGCTGTTCGCGCTGGGTGTCTTCGAGGCGGTCTGCATTGGTGTATACCTTCTCGTCTTCCGAGTCACTCGTGTCCGAGTCCGAGTCGGGCTTCTTGCTCTTGGCGAATAGGGCCTCGTTGCCGGGGAGTTGATTCTCGGCAACGAACAGGTCGCCGACCGCCAGGGCTGCGACAAGGGCGATGACATAGGGCATGCAGCCATGCTGGTGGCCGATGTAGAGCATCTTGCCGAAGCGAGGGGAGAGAGGATACGTCGAAAGACGACGACCAATCTGAGTGACTTGTCCGCTGCTAGTGAGAGCGCCGAGGTTCTTGAGCAGCTTCTCCGCTTTGGCGAGGCCTTGTCGGCTTGGAGGTGTAGGGAAGGGGAAGTTGATGACATTGTGTAGACCCATGCTCTTCATCTGGAGAACGACTCCCTCGATGGGGGTGCGGAGAATCTCAGGGTCAGTGTAATCGGCAAAGTCAGCTTCGTAGACTGCCGAAGAGTACAGTCGATAACAGTGACCAGGGCCTGTTCGACCAGCACGACCAGCACGCTGGTTTGCGCTGGCCTTACTGATCCAGCCGATTTGGAAGTTCTGGACGCCAGTGGAAAGGTCGTATTGCTTCTCTTTGGACCGTCCACAGTCGAACACATACTTGATGCCGGGAATAGTAAGAGATGTTTCGGCAACGTTGGTGGCAAGAATGATGAGGCGCGAGTTTTCTGGTGGTGCCTCAAACACCTTCATCTGTTCTTTGGTTGGCAGTTGCGAGTACAAAGGAAGGACATGCACCTTGGTTGAAGAGTCCATAGCATCTTCACCGAGATCAAAGTCCTCATCATCCTCTGGCTCATCCAATCCAGTGATTTCGAGGTCATCCTCGTCATCTCCTACATTGTCCATCTCCATACCACCAAGTTCCAAGTCTTCAGCTTCCAGAGGTGCGTCGTTGGCGGAAAATTGGACTTTGGCCTGTGTCGTATCGAGACGCTGTGTTGGTTTGAATGCCTGCTTGAGCTTCTTCGACAAAAGTCGAATTTCGTTCTGACCAGTCAAGAACACAAGCATTCCACCAGCGGGAAGTTTGCGATGACCGCGAGAAACCTTGCGGAAAGCTTCCTCCACGTAGTCGCGCTGGGTCCGACGAGCGAAGTGAACAGTCACAGGATACTGACGACCCTCGGCTTGGACCAATGGAGGTGGACCCTCGCGAAATAGGCTCGGATTTTCCGTAAAGTCTGAGATACGAAGCGTGGCAGACATGATGACAACCTTTAAAGGCTTCACAAACGGGTCCTCCTCACTCATCGACTTGCGCAGGTCCACGATACGGCTGACCATTCCGATGAGAATATCGGTGTTGACACTCCGTTCGTGAGCTTCATCAATGATCAGAACGGAGTACTTGCGTAGGGCAAAGTCATCTGCAATCTCTCGCAACAAAATACCATCTGTCATGAACTTGATGGCGGTCTTCTTGGAGACTGTCGTCTCGAATCGAATCTGATACGAGACTTGGTCGGAATACTGACCAAGTTCCTGGGAGACACGGTTCGCCATACTCACGGCGGCCACACGACGAGGCTGAGTGACACCGATGAGGCCCGGGTTCGGACTGTCTGGGTTGCCAAAGCCAGCTTCAAAGAGGAATTGGGGGAGCTGTGTGGTCTTTCCGCTACCAGTGGCACCCCAAATGACAATAACGGAGTTGTTGTAGATAGCTTCCATAATTTTCTGTTCTTCGCCAACCACCGGGAGCCCGAGACGAGCTGTCTGGATTTCTTCAGAACGCTCGACGGGAACGCTGAAGGCCTTACGGAAGGGGTTTCCGGTAGTGACTTCAAGTTCGCGTGGAAGAGGCTCCTCCATTTCGACAGTGTTTTGGGGCTCTTTCCTGGGCGGCGCAAATGCTTGTTGCACTGAATCATGAATGACCGGTCCTTCGCTTGGCTTGAAGCCTATGGCCTCGTTAATTTGTTGAACAGCCCATGATTTGAAGGCTGACTCTCGGGGCTTGATGCGACGATCATTTCCTTCATCTCCCTCCTCATCTTCCTCGTCCTCATCATCATCTGAGTCTTCATCCGAGTCTTCGTGATCATCGTCAGATGATTGCTCCGAGGCATCTTCAGAATCCTCGTCTTCAGAGTCACCCTTAGCCTCAGCCTCAGCCTCTGAGTTGTCAGAGTCAGCGTTCTCCTCATCTTCGCTGGAACCCTCGCCATCTGATCCGAAGCCTTCCCAGGAGGGCTCCGGCTCCGGCGCAGGCGCGGGTTTTGACTTGGCCGTACGCTTCCGCTTCTTGATGACTGGGAAGCCATCCGGTCCAAGTTCAAGAGGGCGCTTCAATCCACTTCCAACGGGTCCTTGGGGTATTTGGGCCGTCGGCGCCGGTGCGCCAGAGCTTGTCAACAAGTCGATGTCAGAGTCGTCGGAGTCTTCTCCAGGTGCGGAGGCTATGTGCGCAGGAGCCGTAGCGGGAATTCTATCATCTGCCTGTCTCTTGCGCTTTCCCAAATCCCTCGAGGTCTGTAGTGCTGAGGTATCGACGTTCGCTTGAGCCAGCTTCTTCAGAAGCTCGACGTTCTCTTCTTTCTTGAGTTTGTTTTCCTGCATAGTGTGTTAGAATCCTGCTACCGAGAAAATGGACAGCTCTTCCACATACAATATATTTGTCCAAGCGCTTCTGTTTCTTCGAAGAGACATTGGCATGCTGGTCCCGTAGCTCGTCTCGCAGCTTCTGCCTCCGCGCTTCTTTTTCATCTTTGGAGACAGGCGCTAGCTCCGCAATGTTGGTGTCGACCGGCGCGCCTGTCTCTTGGCGCCGGTGCTTTTGTTTTCGCTGCCGGGGGACAAACTTTGGCGGCATCTTGAAAAACCCCACCTCTGAACAGGGAAAGGATTTTAAGCAATCTGCACTGGGCTGTTGTTGCTTGCACTCGCGGGAAAAAAAATCGAGGACAACCCACGGGCGGTGGGATTCTGCTGTAATTAGCTGTGGGGAACTACTCACCGCCTTACACGTTGTAGACGATCAACACTCCGCACGCCCAAGGTGTACACTCCACATCTCAAACATACCGAATAATGGCTTCTCTTCAGGATGCACTGCAAGGATCTCTTGACCTTCCATTTCCTGCTGGTACCAAACAGGTCGCTGGGATTGTGGAAGGGGTCCAAACCGACGTCATGGTCATGAACTTTAATGATAAGATCATGCTCGCTATTTCTCAAGAGGGCCGACTATCTCATTGGGTATGTTTAAACGCATTGCCATTTCTAAAGGTCTAGCTCTTTCTAACATTTGATAGCTTCATGTGCCCCTTGGAAATCACAACCCAGGGACTGATGGCATGCATACTTTCCCAGAAAGCACAGAGGACAGCCTGTTACCCCTCAGTACCCTGACAGCAACCTCAATTCTTGGTGGACATAGTCCTGGACAGGATACAGTTGGCCAACTACTTGCCCGCCAAATTGCAACCGCCATTGCGACCAAGTCCCCTGCTGAGAAGCGGCTCTTGGTCGTTGGGTTGGGCCTCCGCACTGCAGCTTCAGACCGAGATTCCTTCTTCGCCATCATCGACCTTGTTCTGCAATGCATCTAATCTGTCCGTGCCATGAGAAATAATACTATCTATAGTACGAGATACAGTCTCAGCTATTGATCTATGTTCACCGCCAAAATCGTCGAGTCTGCGCAGAATATCACTCCTCCTCTGGGAACGGACACACCCAGGGCTCGGCCTTGCTGACAAGGAGTGGGTGGTTCTAGCCTGCAGTCTGCACCCTGCAAACGGGACGAAAATTCTTAGACACCCAGCCAAATGAGTTGCAGAGTGAAACTTCCTTGTGCGCTTGCAAGACACCGCACTTGAGACTGGAGAGGCGGGAACCATACTAGTAGGATGTTGCAGATTACCCGCTCATTACAGGTGACGCACCGTCCTGGATTTGCGCTTACATCTCGATACCAAGGGGCTCTAAAGACTGAAGATGGTTCGTTCAATCCAGCCTGTTCTCGCCAAATAAAGCCTTTCCAAATATCCGATAGCCAGAGTAGATATGTCTTCAGAATAAGCTCCGATCGCTATAGCTCTCTATTCCACGCCAAGTAAACCATCAACACAAATACAAGTAAAAACCCGTCTAACAATGATGAATGCTTTCATCGTACATGGAGTCATTGTTATTGCTAGCTACCAGATTAAGAAAGTGAAACCCCAGACTGCCGTCTCCATAACAGTAAGGAGAAGCAGAATGATGGGATAAAGACAAACACAAAACTTTTAGCGCGGAAGGGGTATTCACAAATGCCGCGGGCTGCACCAGAAAAGCAAATTGATGTACATGAAATCGTGCCAGGTAAGGGTTGGTCATTCGAGGTTGCTGTCGTTTCAGGGATTGGGGTAGGAGTTTTTTGTTTCATAAAGTAGTGAGGGGGGAGGGGACAGTAAAAGAACGTGTTCGTGGAAGAATGTTGGAAGGAACATGATACTCTGGCCGAGAGAGATTCGTCTATATCGACTAGACACAATGCTCAGCGGCTCCAGCGAGAGAAGTCTAGGTTCTGAAGGATGTTTGTTCCAGATGCTGCATTCCACTCAGAGGCAAAGTCAGTTTGCACTGGAGCAGCACGAGTCGGCAGTTCCTCGGAGAAGATATTGTGCTTCGTGTTGCGACGTTGGCCAGGGTACGCGCCTTCAGCAACCTCGGCACTTTGAGCTTGGGCAGCCAAGGCCCTCTCGCGAACTTTCTTGATTTCGCGAAGACGGGTCCGCCAGGATGAAGCGTGCTCGCCGCCCTTGTTGTTCCAGACGAGAGAGAAGACAGATGCATTCAGAGCGAGAATCCGCACGAAGGGAGCTAGATTCTTACCCGAGATGACCTTTGGAGTCGCAGCAGGCGATACGTCAGGGTAGCCGGGCTTGCTCATGACTCTCACAGTGTAGAAGAGCTTGTCGGGATCTTGTTCACCAACCGCGGCCCCAGATTCATCGTACGCAATACGGCTGCAGGGGGTGATCACGATATTGATGGAATTGAACTCTGATGGGATCGTGTCAAAGTTGAAAGGTAAGTTGGAACGGTTGAAGACAATCGTAACAAAGTTGTTGCCAATGTTTCGCTTCTTATTGATGCAGTTGGGATCACGGTCAAAGTTCGTGGGCATCATTGTAGCGACATGGTAAACAATCTCTGTTACCCGATCACGCCAGGCATAAGTTGCCTCGCCGTCAGTATCGGCATAGAGTCCTTGCGTATTGAACTGAGCATTCCGAAGAGACACTTTGGTTCCAAGACCAGAGAGGAAATGTTCATAGTCTGGAGAACCACCGGTATTCGCAAGGATGTCTGCCTCTTTGCTCTGACCATTGTCAAGATAGACGACTCCGATTCGGTGGCCGTCCACAATGTCAGTGCGGTCAAAGTTGGCAATCGCTCGCCTTGTAATGTCATCTTCAGGAACCGGAATGGGCTGCATCACTGTTGGGGTAGGGAACGCAGTGGCAGTGAGTTGAAGCAAGATGTGGGTGGGTAAGACTGCCGTACGTGTCGCATCGGAATGGAGGTGAGCGTCTGGAGTTGGGGGAACCTGATGCGGGAGAACAGGCGCCGTGCGCTGTTGATACATGGAATAGGTCGTTCCTGACGCCTGACGTTTCGCCAGCTGGGTCAGTCCGGAAATACCGGCTGTCTCAACAGTGACAATACTCATGCCAACGACCCAAGATTTCTTGGAAACAGGTCCGTCCTCGGGAGTCGGAGGGAAAGTCTCGTATGGGATAGTCTCTCCCAAGTCCGAAAAGGCCACACGCTGCATCAAATCGATGAACACCTGACTCTGCTCCTCAACAACTTCCTTGCCGTGCTCATCGTGGAAAATGAGTCTGCTTGTAATCCAATTGACATGCTTTGGACGATCTTGCAGCTTCAGGGAGAGATACCAGAATACCATGACACTGTATGTGAGGGTCATG
The DNA here is from genome assembly GCF_028827025.1 of Penicillium cataractarum. NCBI lineage: Eukaryota > Fungi > Ascomycota > Eurotiomycetes > Eurotiales > Aspergillaceae > Penicillium > Penicillium cataractarum. The sequence continues at coordinate 912,838 of NW_026622743.1, read as the reverse complement.
ATGTATTTGGACATGGCATCATGCGCTGGAGCTTCGGCTGCTTCGGCCGCGCTCGAGGCAATTTCCCGCGCACCGCCGCTAAGTCTGGACTGCGGTTGCTGAGAGGCTCGTGTAGTGGGTGACTCAGATGCTTTGTGGCGTTGTTCTTGTTCTCTCGAAGTCTGCAAGAACCGAATGCAAATTCCAAACACGGTGCGAATCTCCTCTTCTCGAAGGTTGACGTAGACATCCGGCAGACGCGCGAGCAAAGCCAAAAACTCCAAGATGTGAACGGCAATATTGGACATGGTAATAACCTTTGACATCTTGTCGAGAATGTTATTCAACGACTTTGTCACCGACATTGGAATTTCATGGCAGCAAAGAGAAAGTGCTTGGATGCATCCACGGGATGTAGCACCCCAAGAACCAATAATTCCAAGCATGAACGCTCGTACCAAATCATCCTCTTCGCTTTTAGCAAAGTGTTCGTGGTAGCCGACCAGCATGCATAGTGTGTCAAAGATACAAGCAGCCACATCGCTCTTCTTTAAGCCTGTAAGCGCGGGTGGCTCGTGGAAACTCTCGTTCTTGACCTGGTCACACAAAATGCTTCGCAGAAGTTTGATTTGAGGAATCGAGTTATTGAAGAACTCTTTGTTGCTAAGCTGAGGACCAAGGTGAGTGAGAACGTAGCTGTAGACGTCCCAATCGGTCTCCCGCTGAAGGAGCGAGATCACACACTCAACCCACATGTTAACTTTCAAAACACCCATCAGCGCCGGCGTGGAATCGGCAGGGGTCGAAACGCCATTGTTCTGCGTGTGAGCGAACACAAAGGGGCTAGACTCCTCAGATGGCTGCTCTGGAAGCACCTGGGGTTGGGAGTATGTCCAAACGGGTGGCGTCAACTTTGATCCACGAGCCGAAATCGAGCCTCGAGGCCCTGACTTGGATAGAAAGTTTGTAGGAAGTTCTTTCGCAGGAATCTTTCCGCCCATTAAGGGGATCAGGTTGTCCTGCTGAGGAAGGTCTCTAATAGGGCTCTCACTGGGAGGATGAAGTATAGAGGTTACGTCGACATTCCGTCCTAGCACGTTCATCAGGAAATCATTTTCCGATGTCGAGACAACTGTGATAGCACCGAACGAGTCGCATCGAAGTCGGAACAGTAGCTTCAAGACAGTCAATCGAGCGTCCGCTGGGCGATCCGGGGACTGTGCGATCTGCAGCAAGGCCTCGAAAATAATGATGGATTTGGCGGCCGAGGTATTCAGAGCACGAATCATCATCTTGACCAAGCCCACCGCGCACACATTTCCCAGTGTCAGCTCTAAGACGCTCGTGGATGTACGACGCGGAGCATGGCTTGGCGAGGTCTCACGCGGTTCATCTTTCGCCGGATCTCTTTCCATGGGCCCCGCAATGGTGTCGACTAGACGCTTGAAACCTCCATGGTCATTGGAGTTGATAGCGGGCTCCGTGATGAATGAAACGAGCGACTCCAAGAAGAGCAGGTCATGCTCGGCAGAAAAGTCTGCGAGTAGAAGATCCAGCAGGCCATGCTCTTCCGAGAATAACAAATGCTCGTTACCGGCAAGAGCCTCTTTAAGCGTATCGAGGGCTAATATGCGAATGTCCGAGGACTGCTTTCGAGGCTGAATGAAACGTTCAATGATCTCCCTGCAATGGTGTAACCAGTTAGATCCCTCAGAAGGATGACATAGGGTGTCCTCTCTCATCATGTTGATGATGAGTTCTGACTGAGAGGGGTCGATGTATTGATGATTCTTTGCCAAGAATCGAACTGCCTCTTGCTTCTGTTCTCTATTGAGTTGTTCCCATAGAGACTCCACAACGGATGTTAACCTGATGATATTTGCAAGAATATGAGACTTGATATCATCGTGCGTGCTTTTTACATGGGACTGTTGTGGGCTGGTTGGTGAAGCGATCGGCTCGTCGTAGTCCTCGTACACTCTCCGGGAGCACAGAAGCAGTAGATCAATAAAGGCCGCCCATCCGTGTGCGAGAGAAATACGGCTGTAGTCACTCTCCAGTATATTTAAGCACAGGTCCAGAATGTCTGCGTCAACTCGACCGTCGTCTTTTTGAGCAATGACCATGAGGGAATCAATCAATTGATCAAATGCAATTTCAGGCATTCCATCCTGGCCGTACGCTCGTGCAAGATCGGAGAAGATGTAAAGAGCTCCGCGGTGAACGTTCAAATTCCGGGGAGACTCTTCAGCACATGATTCTCTCAAGAAAGTATGCAGGGTCGTCATCATTTCTTCCTGCTTTGGTGACTTTGCTAGGCTGCGCACGGCTCGTGACGTTGGCCCAGAGAGGGATTTGACGGAGGCATGAATGCTGCAGAGAACTTCCAAAAGGGGGACAAAGCTTGCGCTGGGGACACTCGCGTACATAATAACGGCATCGAAAACCGCCAGCGAGTTCTTGATATCCGTAGCGACGCTGGTCTTCTTGCAGATTGTGAATGTCTCCGTAAGAAGCATCTCGATTTCTTCTGTTGTTGGCGATTTGCGCTGGAGTGTGATGAGATCCACCGCAAATTGGAAGAGGTCTCCAAGAATGGCTTCATCTTGAACAAGCTCATTCGGTTTGAGCGCTTTCCCTTTCTTCGCTTTGGAGCGTGCTGTCGCAATTATCATGTAAAGTGGAACGATCCATGATGAAATAATATGAAGGATAGAGGAACTGGTAAAGTCCAGCTTCCTGCCATGGTCCGACAAAGCGATCAGCGACTGGACTCGGGCGGCAATCACGTCACCCTCGGTGGGCATCGCGATTGATTCAAATACCATACGCCTAGCAGCGGGAGGCAAGTCTTGACGGGATGCTATGGCCTCCAGCAATTTGGCACCCGCTTTCTGGGCATCACTAGAGCTCTCATGGTGAAGTAAATACTCTGCTCCCTCCCACAATGTCATAGATTGCTCGGCGGTAAACCATGACAGGGTTCTGGATACTAAATCTGCTTCCTCGATAGCATGATTCAAGTTCTGCTTCTGCGACAAAATGCGCAAAGAAGACTCGAAGTCGGGGCCATGAGGCGCATCCGAAGAGCTCGAAACCACACTGCCGCGATGCATAGCTTCGAGTCCGAGGACAAGTCGGGTAGTGCCTCGGCTATCTGTCGTTTGGGAAATAGAGTCGCTGCTACTATCTGGCAGAGATACGGGGGAATGCGATTTTGGACGACCAACGCCTAACGTCTTGAAGACATCTGCGAAGCTAGAGGAAGAAGGTTTGTGTTGGGGTGCTGGTGGAGCATCGTCGGAAGACATCCGCCTGATTACGGTAGGAGAAGTTCAGGTCAAGAGAGCGTGTGTGTTGTCTTTATCATAAAGTCGGGTCAGTTATGAGCCATTGCATCACCTGAGTCACCGATAGGGCTATCAGGAGGGCCGAGCTAGTGCAACCGTAAGGGCCCACTCAAAAGAGGAGACTGACCTTTACACAGGTAGGTTGACGAAAGCTCTTTACCCTAAGGGCCACTCCTAGAGGACCGCTGTGCACATTCAGAGCCTGACACAGCGTGCGGTGGAGCTGTGACAAAAGTACACCGTCGATAGTCCGTGTCAAAGCGGGATCTTGGGAGGATCGTTTCAGCGACGGGGGAGTCCGGCGTGTCAAAGTCACCAGTTTGATGTAGGCCCTGAAACTATGAGGTTCCAGATGGTGCCGGGGACGAGGGGTGACAATCGCAAGTGCAGGGGGTAAAGCAAGAGAAATGAGATCACGGGCAATGAGGTTATTCCAGCCCAAGTCACCTGAGCCTATGATGTGACCACTCCGCCTTCATTCAATGGCAGAAAATAACAAAGAAAAGTCAAAAGTGGGGGTAAACGACGAGGCGGTGAAAGAGCTGCGGCAAGCTAGTATAGCAGCCTCAGGCACAAAATGGTTATATATCACATAATTAAGGCATTAAGGCATGCATAGTGGGAAGGTGAGAGCATGTGACGGGCTAACCATAGTTGGGTTAGTGTGTTGACGCAGTGGGCTGCCCGTACAATTATCTCAGCGAAGCCGCCTTCATTATTTATTATGGTCGTTGCCATTTGAGCTTTGCTTTGTTCTGGCTCCCATTTAAGCCCAGGTCTATTTATCCCACTATTTCCATCTCTTGGAAACCTCTCATTTCGATCCTTCCCTGAGACTACTATCTCGATCCTCCTCTTTAACGGTTGCCCCTCGCTCTTGTTGACACCCCACGTACCAGTGAAAATGGCGGAGGCTCTTGGAGCTCTGTTGGAGGCAAGCTTGGATCCACGCCGGAACAAGGAAGGTATGTGTGTTATCGCATGGAAAAGTGATGGAGAATCCTTCTAATGACTCTCTGGGATTGAATCAGCCGAGCTTGCCCTGCGACAGGAAGAACAAAAACCGGGCTTTTCGCTACAACTCCTCCAAATCTCTGCGTCCGATTCATCTCCCAGCAACATTCGCCTTGCTAGTGCCCTCTGCTTCAAGAACTTTGTCAAGCGCAATTGGACCAACGAAGATGGAAACTGGAAGCTGCCTCAAAATGAGGTTGAAACCATCAAGCGCGAGCTGATCAACTTGATGATCTCGGTCCCTCCCTCGATCCAAACTCAGCTGGGCGAGGCTGTTAGCGTGATCGCCGACAGTGATTTCTGGGAGCGATGGGATACTCTTGTTGACGTGGGTGGCTATAAGTTCTGATTTTGCTGGAAGAGTATGGCTGACTTTTGTTTTTCTTCCTTCCGTAGGACCTCGTTTCGAAGCTGTCGCCGTCCAACCCTACGGTCAACATTGGTGTTTTGCAGGTTGCGCACTCAATCTTCAAGCGCTGGCGCCCGCTTTTCCAATCCAATGAACTCTACATGGAAATTAATCATGTCCTGGAGAAGTTCGGAACTCCGTTCCTGGCCCTGTTCGAGGTAATTCCGAGACACCTCCCTTCAGTCTAACTTTGTTACTCTTTTTTTCGCCGAAAATTAGGGACGACATGTTATAAGTGGTTCGCTAATACTGGGTGTCTCTATAGGGCCTCGACACTTACCTCGAACAAAACAAGACCAACAAGGAAAACTTGACCCAGGGTTACAACCAGCTGAACTTGATGATCAAGTTGTTCTACGACCTCTCGTGTCACGACCTTCCTCCTATGTTCGAAGATAACATCGGCGCGATTGCACAGATCCTTCTCAAATACCTGACATATGACAACCAACTACTCCACACCGATGATGAGACCGATGCTGGCCCGTTGGAGTATGTCCGTGCCGGAATTTTTGAGGCTCTGACTCTGTACGTCCAGAAGTTCCTTGATGCATTTGGACCTCATGTCGGACAGTTCATCCAGAGCTCCTGGAGTTTCTTGACCACCATCGGCCAAGAGACCAAGTATGACATTCTTGTCAGCCGTGCCCTTCACTTCTTGACCTCGGTCGCTAGCATGCCCGAGCATGCCCCCTCTTTCCAGGCCGAGGAGACGCTTGGACAGATTATTGAGAAGGTCATTCTGCCCAACGTGAGCCTGCGTGAGTCGGATGAGGAGCTGTTCGAAGACGAGCCGATTGAGTTCATTCGCCGGGATCTGGAGGGATCCGACAGCGAGACCAGGCGGCGCGCTGCAACAGACTTCCTTCGACGACTGGCTGAGAAGTTTGAGGCATCCGTGACCAAGGTGACTCTCAAGTATACCGAGCACTACCTTGGCGAGTATGCCAAGGATCCTGCGTCAAACTGGAAGTCCAAGGACACAGCGACCTACTTGTTCTCTGCGATTGCCGCCAAGGGTGTTGCGACCTCTACACACGGTGTCACTGCTACGAACAACCTGGTCAGCATCACCGACTTCTTCCAGCGGCACCTTGCCGCAGATCTCATCTCCGATGACGGAGTGCACCCAATTCTCAAGGTTGATGCTATCAAGTACTTGTACAACTTCCGCAGCATCATCACCAAGGAACAATGGCAGCAGGTGCTTCCCGTGTTGGTAAAGCACCTGGCTTCCGCAAACTATGTTGTCTACACATATGCTGCGATTGCCGTGGAGCGCGCTCTCTTCCTCAGCGACGCCCAGGGACAGCCCGTCATTCCTCCCACCGAGATTACTCCGCTGTCCAAGGAACTTTTGGAACACATCTTCCAGTTGATCCAACGGGATCCCGCTCCTGAGAAGGTGCAGGAGAACGAGTTCCTGATGCGCTGTGTCATGCGTGTGCTGGTCGTCATCCGTGAGGGTGTCGTGCCTTTCACAGATGTCGTGCTGAACCGCCTGATCGGCATCACGGATATCATTCGCACCAACCCTAGTAATCCGAAGTTCTATTACTACCACTTTGAAGCCATGGGTGCTTTCATCCGGTATGAGTTTTACTTCTTCACTGCAATTTAGTTGTTCAACAGACCTAACTATTTCTAGATTTGCCGCCCCGGCCAATCCCGACAAGCTCGAGCAGGCCCTATATACGCCATTTGCCGGTATTCTCCAGAACGACGTGCAAGGTAAGTCCATCATTCATATGTTCTCGTCACAGCTCTGCTAACGTTTTGTCACAGAATTCATGCCCTATGTGTTCCAGCTCTTCGCGGCTCTTCTTGAGGCCAACCCCTCTGCAACTCTGCCTACCTACTACCAGGAATTGATTGCGCCAATCTTGATGCCAGTCATGTGGGAGTCGCGAGGCAACATCCCTGCCCTCGTTCGGCTGCTTTCCTCCATTATCCCCCGTGGATCGCAGTACATCCTCGAGCACAGCCAGGTTGAGCCTATTCTGGGTATCTTCCAGAAGCTTTTGTCAACCAAGACCAACGAGGGCTATGGCTTCGATCTCCTGGAGTCTGTGGTTGCAAACTTCGCACCGTAATTAACACCATATCCTAGTTTTTTTTTTTTGAATGGGCTATTGAGCTAATCATGTCACATAGTGCCGCACTGGAGCCGTATTTCATCCAGATCATGCAGATTATTCTTCAGCGTCTGCAAAACTCCAAGACCGAGAACTTGTCCCTTCGATTCGTCCGGTTCTATCACTTCCTGACTGCTCATGACGACAAGGGATACAGTCCGGACACCATCCAGCAGATCTGTGAAAAGATCCAGCCAGAGTCAGTTGACCCCACTCCTTCCATATAGGTATAATCCTGACAAACAATGTGATAGTCTTTTCAAGGGCGTTTACCTCGGCCTTGTGCTCGCCGATACTCAGAAGCTGGCACGCCCTCTGGATCGCAAGACTGCAGTTATCTCACTGACCAAGACTCTTGCCAACTCGGAGGCATTTGCCACCAAGTATGTCAAGGGCTGGGCGTTCACCTGCAACACTCTGCTGAAGCTCCTTGAGCTTCCCCCGAGGTTGTCCACAAGGATGACCTCATTGAGTTCGACGCCGAAGAGATGTCCTTCGGCGTTGGATTCACGGCGTTGAACACCATCCGTATGCAGCCCAAGGACCCCTGGCCTGAGACGGGTCTTGATCTCAAGGCCTGGGTTGGCTCTTACCTGAAGGAGGCGGACAAGAAGAATGGCGGCCGAGTTTCACAGTTCGCCCAGGAGCGTCTTGATGACCAGGCCAAGTCGGTCCTTGGGAGCTATATTTCCTAAGAGTCTTAGATTGGGGTGATCATGGTTTGCGCCAGGGAGGGCAGTTGTAATGAGTTTCCTTTGTTCTTAAGAAAAACACAAAAAGTTGACGATTGAACGACACCCCATCTGCCTCGGAGGATGTTAGTGGATGGCGTGTATGCAATGATGGATGAATCTCTCTATATTGATGGGCGGTTTCTCCATCATAAATCTGATAGGATATGCCCAATGAATATTTAAGGGGAATAAAATGTGTCCGTTGCCCGTAGTACACAGTATGCCTTAACGCCTCAATCCCAGAGCAAAGTATATGCAAAATATACAGGGTATTAGCCAGCACAGCTCACGTCGACGGGCCCTTCTCCGACGTGTCCTTCCCAGTCGTCCGTTTTTCGACTTCGACTTCGACTTCTGTTTCTACATCCCCATCCGCCTCCTGCTCCAATCCCTCACTCACTCCCTCTTCAGCGCCCTTCTCCAAATCCCGATACTTCCTCCTTGCCTTCTTAACCTTACTAGCCTTCTTCTTCCTCGCCGCCTCCGCCTTCAGCGCAACCCGACTCTGATCCCCCTTCTCCCGAGCCTCCACTCTATCCGCCAGCAGCGAGCGCGCCATCTTTTCATTCTGCGAGCGTGATCGCGTCGCTTGGCATTTGACGACGATCCCGGACGGCGCATGGATGATTTGTACGGCGGAGTTGGTTTTGTTCTACGCTTGTTAGATTTAGGACTTCTGGTAGAGATTGCCGGTGTAGGCATTGGGGTTGGTAAAGGCGTACAATCTTCTGGCCACCGGGTCCGGTGCCTTTTAGGTAGGATACTGTTAGGTCGGCGTCGTTGATTTTGAGGCGGGCTGGGAGGGGTTTTGCGGGGAGGAAGGGTGTTTGGGAGAAGGTGCGATGTGGAAGTAATAATGTATATGGAGAAAGTAATGCATTTTGGGTTGAAGAGCCCCGGGATAACTGGGACCAGAGTTGTGACCGGATCATGGCTGTTGATTTCATGATTTAAAGAAGAGTGTCTGTGGTGATGTTTCGCGAATAGCTTCGACGATAGCCGATAAGATAACCGATAAGGATATCGATAAAGAAGATAAGCTCCGGGGTTTCGCGGATGCTTCTTTTGGTCTTATTGGGGCTTGAGGTATAAGATCCACTCTTGGGATCGGGGATATGGTTTATTCTTGGGACGATGAGTTTTCTGCAAGTACGGATTTGCATTCCGGTGAGATTGGCAAGCCGTGAGATTATGCTCGTTGCACAATTCTGGTACAATATTGCCCAGTCTCATGGATGCTATATTTACAAGAAAGCTCCAATTGATAGCCAGCGACAGACTATCTAGCTAAATACTTAGTATGAATGAACATAGTTACATATAGATCTAGGTAATCATGGTCCTTGCGTATAATGCTTGCCCGTAACCTTAGTTCGCTTGTATATCTCGCCCAACTACGGCGTAGAATTGTTGACGGAATACTCTATACAGCCTGTAGACGGAAGGTCTCCCGATGAATAGGACAAAGTTCCAATAATAATAGACTCAGCATAAAATGGCAGCCTAATACAGTAAGCGGCTCGATTTACTCCCGAAACCCGTCGCGGAATCGATGAACAGCGCCAACTAGGTACCAGTATTTTATGCAGTATGCAGTAGGCAAAATGGGGGCAGGTTGACGTACACCCAGTGGGACAAAACTTAGACACTGGTAAGTATTGATAGGTAGCTATACTGTCCATTGTAGTTCACTCAAATTGACTGGATCAAAATCCAATACGAGTATACGAGACCCTGATTGACAGGTGCACATCTGAAACACGCCGGGTCGGGATGGTGCACGGCCGAGAGGTGGCGAAGCAACCAAACCTCCCAGGGGAAAGGAGGAAGAGTTTAGTCAATTTTTCTTGGGCCCTTTTTGCCGTTACGACTCCGGATTTCACCCACCATCAATCCTAAATACTCAATTCAACTGCTTCTGCTACAGTCGCTAACATCCGTTCAATCGTTCCTTCCATTTTTATTCCTCCTCGGCTACCAAGACTGTGGTCACGCCTGTCCGCGTGTCTCTAAACTCTTCCGACTTCTCTCCTGAAGCACCTCAGCCGCCACGTCCCCACAATCGTCGGCCTTCCCCAACACTCGCCGAAGCCTGTCGATCACGTCAGATCTGCCTGTTCATCCATTGTGACTGTCTTTGCAAGCAGTATGGTGGCATAGATCTCCCGTTTGACTAACAATTCCCTCGTCATCATAACCGCCACACGTCGTTTCGGAGTCCGAGTGGGCCAACAAGACTAAGGTACTCAATTTGAGCTTATCGGCGATTCGAGGAGACCGACCCCGTCTGCCAAGCCATCGCTCCGTCTCTGCCTCTGCTCGCGCCAGCTTCTGACTAGGGGGCTATTCGTGCGAGTCCAAGACCAAGAAAGGTGTCACCGCAGCCGACCACAACCCAGGCGCCTCTTCAACCTCGACTTCGTTGAACGTCTCCTATCTGCGATTGAAACGGAGAACAAGACAACGAGACCGAACAGCCTCGATAAATCTCTTCTGCGACGCTACCAGGAATAACGACGACGATTTTACTGCAGCCATGGCTCTCTTCCTCTGGATCCTCACCAACTTTGTGCGCTGGGTGCGCCTAAAGATCTACCAATATGAGGTGACCTTTGCCATCTACATGCTCACCCCGACCGAAAAATTCATCTTCAGTACGTGGCCCTCGTGATGAACCATTGTCAATGTCAATTGAAGCTAACCGTCTTCCCTTTCACTCGAATAGACTCCCTTCTCCTTACCCTGATCACCATGATCGCTACTGGCATCTACATCTACCTCCCAGACCACCTCCGCGCCATCTACGGTCACCTCTACTACTACTGGGCCGGAGAACGGCCCTTCATTTCCACCCGTCTGACCTCTTCAATGGGCTCCGTCTTCGGTGATGCCGCCACCCAGGGTCTTGAGGTTGTATACGAGACTGCGAAGACGGCCGCTGCGGCTGCCACGACGACACAGCATCTCGGTGAATTGTAACTTGTGAATAGTGTTGCCCCGGGAGTTTGGGGGAGTCCGGACAGAACATGAATTATCTGGAAGACCGGCCTGAACAACGACTACGAGTCAATGCTTGTTGACCGGCTGGCGCATCATTGGCGTTTTGTGTTTTCTCTATTGGATTCTCGTGTCGGCTTGTCCGAGGAATGACCATGCATTGCGAAGCCACGTCATGACCCTTTGGCTGGAATCATCCGATCGTTTTGCTTGGATATTCGTTATTGGCCGTCCCATTGATAGACACGCTTTGCATAGCGCAGATATTTATCATTAATTGATATCCTTCTGTGTTACCCAAACGGTCCCGGTTGGTGACAATGGCCAAAACTCCATGGATGGCCTACCTCCGGACGACGAGACTTTTCTTTTTGCGGGATATCTGCACACTATCTTTTTTTCCTGCCCGCGGAATAATGCCTATATTGAACGAGGCCCAACTGGCCGATAATATGTAATGTAATATAAACATCATCAAGACGTCAAAGAAATGATACATTGAAGTCCCCGAGTCAAACTTGGTAATCCCAAAACCCATAAACGCCTAATATGCCCAGAGCAGAGTATTGTTATACAAATCATTCGTCCCTCTCACACGTACGACTCCCACACATGCCACGCCAACCGCAGGGACGTTGACAAACCCCCGGGGGAGGAGGCGGAGCAAAGCCAGGCGCAAGCTAGACAGGCGTGATGGATGCTATAGCCCAGCTAGCCCATTTTTAATTTTGGGTCTGCGAGTCTACCCTTTTTATCCATACTCGTCAAAACAATTTCCCCTCATTGTCCAGCCTGCGACTGCTGTGCGTCCGCCTGAGCCTGCGCCTGGGCTGCCAATGCGGCTTGCTCCTTCTGCTGGCGCTCCCGTCGGAGGGCGTCCACCATGCGCATGCGCGACAGCTCCTTGTCGATCTCCTCCTTGTCCAGTGGGATCTTATGTGATTGTTCGGCGGTGGGCCAGAAGTTCTTCACGTTGAAGCGGTCATCGAGGTTCGTGCCGAAGTAGTACATCCAACCGATGGGGAAGAGGACGTACATGCCGAACTAGAGGGAAGTAGGTCAGTACAGGTGCGAAAGATTGGAGAGGGTCTAGACAGGGAAATTGAACACGGTGCAATCATGAAATAAGTGAGAATGTGCTTTATATGAGCGCGGGACTTACCTTGAAAACTTCCAGGTTTCCGCCCTGAAGGCGACGAAGCATGTTTGAGATCATTTTGGCAGATGAATTACTCGACAGGGAGCCTTTTGGTAGAAATAATTCGAGATATATGCGGTATCTCCGGGATCTGTGCAGCTCAAGCAGTGGCCGATCAAACGATGCAAGACTCGGGATCTGGATATTGTCTGATGCGCCAGTCACGGGCCCGATGATTCAAACACCGCAAACCAAGACAAACAGCGCAAACATGCCGCTCTGGAAAGATGAATTGCATAAGCAAAGTGCCAAGTCACCTGACCTACCGCGGGCCTCGGCTTGCGGTGGTCTCCCCGCAAAACGGCCATTCTACGGTGCCTGCCACGCGCCGAGTTTACCGGGGGTTTTGTCCCATGCATAATTATACGATCGTCTGTGTCCATAGAAAACCTCCCCCGGACCCAGATTGACTCGGCTCCAATTCCGTCAAGAGTATCTATTCATATCCAAAATCGCAACCATGTCCAACGAACAGCTCATCACCCTCACTTATCGGGACCGTGTCGCGATCGTCACGCTCAACCGGCCTGACAAGCTGAATGCTCTGAACCAGGAGCTCTACTACCTCCTCGGCGAGCGTCTCCGGGAGATTGACCAGCGCGAGGATATCTACATCACTGTCCTCACCGGCACAGGCCGATTCTTCTCTGCGTACGATCTATAACACTCTGATCTAACCCATCCCTCTCCAAGCCCTACCCAAACTAACCCAATTCTCCCGAATACAGCGGCGCAGACGTTACAAGCAGCCGTCCCAATGGCGATCTGAGCTCCAACGCTCGCCGCGAACTGGTCAAGGGCTTCGTCGCCAACAACGTCGACGTCACCCGCACCTTCTACAACCACAGCAAGATCCTCGTCGTCGCCCTGAACGGACCCGCCGTTGGCCTCTCCGCAGCCCTAATCTCCCACGCGGACTTCATCTACGCCGCCCCGCACGCCTTCGTGCTAACCCCCTTCTCATCCCTGGGCCTCGTCGCCGAAGGCGGCGCCAGCCGCGCATTCGTCGAGCGTCTCGGCATCGCCAAGGCCAACGAGGCGCTTATCATGAGCAAGCGGATTTCCTGCGAGGAGCTTGTGTCGGCTGGATTCGTGAATAAGGTTATCGAGGCGGACTCGAAGAATAAGGAGGACTCAGATGGGTTCTTGAAGAATGTGCTTGCTGAGGTTGATGATCGGTTGGGTACGCATTTGAATCAGTCGAGTCTGTTGAAGATTAAGGAGCTTGTGCGTCGGCCTGAGAGGGAGATTCTGGATCGTCAGAATGGGATTGAGGCGTTTATGGGTCTGGAGCGGTTTTTGATGGGTGTGCCGCAGGAGGAGTTCAGGAAGTTGGCTTCTGGCGAGAAGAAGCATAAGCTTTAGACTGGGGATGTCGGGTTGTCTTGTATATATAGCTTTGGGGCTTAGACAACAAAGAAGGTTTCGGAAATCCTGCAAGCAATAAGGTTTATACTTTGCGTTTATAAATGGTTCATTTAATTTGTTTGAAAAATGCACTTTTGACCAATCCATGCAAATGCATCGGACAACGCCGCGGAATCCAAAAGCACCTAGGATCAACGCCTCAACTCAATGCACATTTACAGTTGGTCCATCTAGTTGGACTCATTGCCAGCATCCCGGTCCTCGCGCTCCTGTTGCTTCAGAATCTCCTGCCACTTGCCCAAGAACTCGCTCATACCACCAGGTCCGGCCAGCGAAGCATCCACAAGTTCCTTTGGCACTTTATGAGCCGAGAACTGCGGTGTGTTGAACGAATATGACTCCGGGTCATCCTTCTTAATAAGGCGGAACTCCGGCAAAAAGGGCGCAAACCGGTCATCACCACCAGCAGTGACATTATCGACTTCCTCCTCTTCCTCTGAGGCAGAGTCTCCCTCAGCCTCCTCTTCAGAGGGGGTGATAACAGTACCATCCCGAAGGGAGATGCGCACGAACCCTTCCTCGACCCCATTATCTGCCTCCTCTTCGAAACCGATGGGGTCCTTCATCCGCAGGATCTCCAACCAGCTAAAGAGAAGCGGATCGGTCCGCTGTGCCCAAGGGTTGATATCAATAAGCCAGACACGCTGATGCGGAGCTGGAATGTACACATCGAAGGTAAAGTCGGGATCGGGGAAGGTATCGCGCAGCTTCTCATCGAAGAACGACTGGATCCGGGATCGGAGCATGTCGCGCATGCCAAAGAGGAAGTCAAAATGATTCTGGTCACGTTGGCATATGCAAAGCAGCTTGCGATTCCGAACGAAGCATCGGAACTCGAGGGACGGGTTGAAGTTGACGTATTGCCGGAGCACCAGGTGGTAAGGCACGTCTGGCAGGACGTCTTCCGTGGCGTTGCCGTTGATGTGGTCCGGTTCGCAGTTGTCGAAGGGGTGCTCCAGATCATGCGTGATGAAGTCGCTACTCTTTAGGAGAAGATATATATCGTTCGGCGAGCGGCATTCGGTATCGTTTGTTGGGGACATGAAAGTTGCGTCTTTGGGTGCACTCCAGTTCAGCTTCGGCGTGACCTTGCCACCCAATTCTGCAATAGTGTTCTTGATTTGAGTATGAATCTCCTGCCACTCCGCGGATGGATCCGCCTCTCCCTCTTCGGAATCTTCGTATGCATCGAGCTCGTCATCTTCTCTCGGAGGGCGGGCTTCGGGTGGAAGAACGATGCCGTCGGCACGGAGGTAGTTCACAAATTCTGGGGTGAGGGGAATCAGACGAGACTTTGGGATAAGTGGCCGATAACTAAGATTGAAGATTAGACTTTGTTTTGCGAAGATGGTCGCGGAGCGGCAAAAGCATACCGAGGGTGCCAGTCATGGTAGGAGCAATGGAGAATGTGAGAGTACGTCACTGGCGGGAAAGGCAAACGGTCCGGGACTTCGCTCAATGAAGCCTCTACCGGAGTATTTTCTGTCTCCATAACAGGCATTCTCATCTTTTTTAATCTTTAAGCTGCTTGACAAAAGTCATGAAGGGGAACCGCGGGGACGTTTTTCTTTGAGTCACCTGCCGATAACGATAGATGACATAAGCCTGCGGCCACCTCAGGCACCCCGGCGGAGTTGGTGATTTGGTCCCAACGCGACCTTGAGCTTCTCGCAGCACCGTTGTCAGAATGGCCCCCGAGGCTCCAGATCCCCAGAGCCTGAAGTCATGGCAAGACGCATTTCAGTACCCGATTCCTACGGTTCGCCGTGTGGAGCAGGAACTGCGACGGGACATTACAAGCAATAGGGAGAAGCTCCGAGCTCTCGTGGGGTAAGTAGTACACCATTGATGCCGAGTCTGAGTTGCTCAAGTGCTAATATCAATGCGTTTATTAGTACGCGATACCGAGAACTTGTTAGAACTGCGGAGACAATTGTGGAAATGAACAAGGAGATCCAAGACGTGGAGGCTACCCTGACCGATGTTGGACGACGATGCAACCCGCGGCTGGTGGAGAAGAAGCATCTTCATGCGCGGCAGATGAAGAGTGACACTACAGATACAGGTATGCTATGTCTGACCCGTGGCTGAGAGACTCAATTGCTAACATGGCCGGCAGATGCCGATAAGCATACCTTCGGAGCGCAACTAGCGCTACTTCACCGTTGTACAACTTCCATCACTCGACTATTGCGCAAACGGGCTTCGATGCTGCTTATTGCAAAGGTACTCGTTGTATCTCGCCTCCTGCACAAAACTCTCTCTCAACACCCCTCGACCCCACCGTTCCTAGACGATCTGCGTAATCAATTGGCCTCGCTGCGCCGAACACTTCTAAAACGAATTGATAAACGATTGACATCCGCAAATGGCTTGGATGATAGCATAATCGAGTCATTGGCTGCATTCTGCCTTGCGACAAGTTCTTCATCCGACGATGCTATCCATCATTTCCACCAGGTTCGCCTCGATGTTATTACCAGCCAATTGGATTCGTCTCGCGAGAACATCCCGAAAGCCCTTCGACTCTTCATTCGCACACTGCAGAATTCCAAGGTCTTGCGATCTCGTCAATTTTCGGACGTTCTGTCCAAGCTCAAGACAAGACCCATTCTCTCTGATCCAGAAGTTCGCAGTCTAGACGGCCTAGAGATTGAAGTGCTGGGTCGTTGGGCCGCCCCAGAGGTCATCAATTTCACACCCTGGATTAAACTGAGTGAGCTTGGACGCTCTGAAGGTCTCCAGTCTATTAAGGAGTGGTCGTCCCAGGCCTTTGACAGGTTCGTGGAGGGAGCTCGGAAGGCTCTTGCTCAGTGCAATGACTTCCCCGCGCTCTTGTCTTTGCGTGCGGATACCGTAGAATCGTGGCTATCCTCCTGGGGTTCGACGATTACACACGGCTCTGAAGTTGTTCTTGAACGCCTACGAAACATCTTCAACGATCATCTTAAACGAATCCTGACCACTCAGGTCCAGACAATCGATGACATTGCGGGCCAGATTTCATCGACCGTGTCTAACTGGGAAACGTCTGAACATGCTTCAGTTGGGTCCCTCTGGGATTCTGACTTGATTGCCGCGGATTACTCAAACGGGGCATCTATTTTCAAACATGCGGTGGCGGACCGTCTGCTCGGACGGGACGATGACGTGTCTGCAGTCTTGACGAAGTACAAATCCTGGCTCGTATCTGTCCAAGAATTGAATGAATCGATTGATGCTCTCCGCCGCCTTAAGTGGACTGATGTCCTGGTTGGCGGCGAAGTGGAAGATGAAGACATCGACGTCAACCCTCGACTGAACGATGAAGACCCGCGAACTCTTTCGAATGCTCTGCATTCGGCTGTCGGGCAGGCTTACCAAAATCTTCAAGATTCCTTCAATGATGCCTTTGCGACATTTGGGTCTTCGCATCTCAATCAGAAGGCCACATTCTTGCTTCGGCTCATCCGGCTTGTTCGCCGAGAGATACCTTCTGGGTTTGTCGCAGCAGATTTCCTGTTCTCAAGCGACCTTACTCCCAAGCTGCAGGATCTGCTTGCTAAGGACATTGTGACGCATACTGGCGGTCTAGCCTTTGTCCCTGCGATCACAACTATCAAGGAAAAGACTTCTAGGCTTGTTCCTGGCCGGTCGCTTTGGGAAGGCGAACCACCTATGCCTGTCCAGCCTTCACCAAGTACATTCAAGTTCCTGCGTCGCTTGACTGCCACTATGGATGAGAGTGGCCCTGATCTTTGGGACCCATCAACCGTGCGAGTCTTGAAGACTACATTGGCAAAGCAGTTGGAAAAGACGCTCAACTCGACACTCGAGGAACTGGAAGGCTGGGAGACTTCAAGCAAAGCTATTCTCGACTCTGAACCCAAGGATGAAGAACCCGCTGCAGATGGTGACAAGGTCGAGAAAGCGGCAGACGCTACCACTGATCCTGTGGATGCCGATAAACCAATTGATGCCCCTCCTGCAGAGGCTTTGCACGATTGGAAGGTGCAGCTGCTCTTTGATGCCCTTTACCTGGCAAACATGTTAGGCGACCCGACGCAGTTGGCCGATGTCGCGGAGCGGGTTCAAAAAAGCGCCGACCCTAGCCTTGCAGCTGCCAAGGCTATCCGCAAGTCCTCTCAAGAATATTGGAAGCGGACGGAGCTTCTGTTTGGTCTATTGGCAGAGCGTTAATACCCACACTTTGTTCTATATATTCATCATTCTGCAGAGTTCTTGTTATCTTTCTTATCTTAGCGTTTTTTCTTAGCATAGCATCCATAGAGTACAACTCTCTTCCATCCCAATTTGGAAATACACATACATGTGGGAGCTCGATCAATTTACTCAATGTGAACATCTCCCTTGCCCATAATTATCAGACAGAGAGATCGCGTGCGCTGAGAGCTGGACCAGGTCACAATTGCGTACATACTGCACGCTAATCACCTTCCGAACCTTCGTGTTGTTCAACTCGGGATCAACGGAACCGATTCACCATATGTACTTGAGGGTTTATCTTATTAGACTAGATGGAAACGCGAGTTGCATATGCCCATGTTGCGAACGGTCCTAAATAACCGAGAGATTATCCACATGGCCTCGCCGATCGACGCTGTTGTGAGTTGTCATATGCAGGGATCTTGGGCGCCTCAAAAGAACCCCTTGCGAAAACAATAAGCCATCAAACTCATAACACTCTTACTTAACAATGGGATTTGCTATGTGTCATGCAGGAGCCAAATTAGGGTTCAATTCCGTTGATAGATCATATGTACTTTGACCCAAACTGGTAAAGCCCTTCCAGGCGCGGTCGAATTTCCTGATATACCTCGGGTATTATTGGGCATTATCACATCCCTCGCCAAGATAGGACCCCTGTGTAGGGCTCTTGTGGAGGCCTTGGAACTTGATCAGAATGAGTCGATTCTTGCGAGTCGAGATCACTAAGCTCTAGGCAGGGGCTGATTATTTTTAGCCCATGTTGTCCATCACAAAGAGCTGTTCATAAGACAGGCTCTCACCTTCCAGGAATTTGCGAGTGTTCAATTGATCTCGGGTTGCCTTTCTTTTCAACCTTAAGACCATTTGCAGCGATGATCTTGTTCAATCCCGTTTGGATACTATGCATCCTTGCGCAGGTGGCCGTGGCGATTTCCATCCCCAGAGGACAATCATGCACACCGAATAAGACAGCGATGCGCAGAGAATGGTAAATATGCTGATCTTCTACTCTGTTCACCATCTAAAACATTGCTAATACTCTCTAGGGGGGAGATGGCGCCAGCTGAGAGAAAGAACTACACCGATGCCGTTTTATGTCTGACTCGAAAGCCCCCTCGACTTCCAACTGCAGAGTACCCTGGGGTACGCAGCCGATTTGATGATTTTGTCGCGTGCGTATTTGAGACTGCAAATATCGACAAGGAACTAAACACGATTGAGCTGACACTTTACAGCACTCACATTAACTACACACTTCACGTCCACTACAGCGGATTATTCCTTCCATGGCACCGTCGTTTCACCTGGCTATGGGAGCGAGCTCTTCGAGAGGAATGTGGCTATACAAGCTATCTTCCGTAAGGATACTATACAATGTATAACAGGGTCCGGAGCTAATCGTGCATTCAACTAGATACTGGAATTGGCCTCTTTGGACGAACGACCTCCACAAAAGTCCTCTCTTTGACTGCAGCGAAACATCGCTTTCTGGCGATGGGGAGTATAACCCAGAAGAGCAACCTCTATCCGGAGGCAATATCACTCTTCCCCGTGGCTCAGGTGGAGGTTGTATCAAGTGCGGTCCCTTCAAAGACCTACAGATACATCTCGGTCCTTTCTCTCGCGACCTGACTTCGTTCACCGAGATTCCATCCCCAAAATTCGAATACAACCCACGCTGTTTAAACCGAAGTCTAAATAACTTCGTAACTTCAAACTATAACAACGCAACGATCGTTTCACGACTTCTGGCATCAACAGATATCGTCGATTTTCAGACGGTCATGGACCATTGGCCAGCCCGGCCAGATGGCGTCCTCGGAGTTCACGGCGGAGGACACTTTAGCTTAGGTGCAACCATGCAAGATCTATTTGCCTCGCCGCAGGATCCGGCTTTTATGCTACACCATTGTATGATCGATCGGCTTTGGACGATGTGGCAAAGCAGAGATGAGAAGAACCGGCGATATGCGCTCAACGGCACTACGACCATTTTGAATCCACCCTGGGCCCAACCAGTCATGCTAAACATGACGATGGAGTTTGGAGTCCTCGATCGACCGCGAAGGGTGATTGAAGTCATGAACCCTCATGAACATGGGCTGTGTTATACATATACTTGATCTGTATTGAACGTGGACGTGATGCACATACATAGCTTTGGGTTGTACTTGAGTATATAGAAACAAGAGCTCCGGAGTTAATTCTGATGAAGGCGACTGGATAATAACTCTTGAGGTCAACTGTGAAAGAAGGATCCAGTTATTGGTACGACAAAATCTGACCAATGAATGAGGCAGAGAAAGTTTACTAGACTTACATTGATTCAAGCTCGCTATGAACTCTTCCAGCTCCTTGTATTTCTTCTGTTCACAGTAGAAATGCTATTTTAGTGACAGATACTCTTCAAGAAACTAAGCTCGTCTTTTTGAAAAGCAATTCCCCATTTATATAAGCATTAACGCTCTTTTCTTTTTTTCTGCAGGAAGCTCCAGAAGAGGCCTCGCATTAAGTGCACGCATTGTCATTTCTGAGGCAAAGATGAGCTTTCCATAGTGATGCATGCATTGTGCAGTTGGAGATAGTAGCCCAAGATGCGAGTTCAGGGCAGACGAGATATCTCTGTTGGCACGCAATACACAACTTGAGACCACAGCCCGCTCTGTAGCATGGAATATAATCTAGGATGTACCTTGACTGCCAAAACCTTGGCCCACCCGACTTCGTCCTCAGGCAAATATTCATCATCCTCAGGAGCTTCGCGTAGGTCGAACCATTGCATATCAAGCACAGTCACATGGGCCGTTGACTCACGAGTGTGAACAGGCCTCCATTCAGTCGGTCCCGGAGCTTCTAGGACAGAATCTAACGACACTTTGTCGACGATGATGGGGTGTCCATGTTTGATTACAGTGGCATCATATTCTCCGTAAAGAGACCTCATAAGTTCTCGGTGGCGTCTGCACTATAATCAGTTTCTTCTCCTGGGTATCTCCACATAGAAAGTTCATCTCAGGGCATTGTAATTCATACCGCCAGATCTCCTCTTTTGAACAGCCGTCAAACGAAGGATGAGATTGAATATTCCACTCTAGTTTGTTCAAGAGGATTTGCCCACCGCCGTCCTTATTGTACGATCGGAGCTTCAGTAGAGTCGATTCTGCGAATTCCTTCATTCGCGCCAGAAACTTCCCCCACCGTGTATCATCGTTGTAATAACAGGTGCGGTAGAAAAAAAAGCCCCATGTCTCTTCGCGGACACGTGCCATATCCCGAAGGATGCGGGTAGCTTCAGACTCGTTCATAGCCATAGCAATTTTGACTAGGGAGCGAGAGGTCTAGGTGAAAGGTCAAGCCAGGCGACACGTCGAGGAATATTAGCTGTCCTTAGGAATGAAGTCAGTTTTGGCGGAGCACAAGGATGGATCGGATCACCGAGGGTCCACGGGTGTGGGTCTGCGGAATTACCTAGTCGGCCACTCTCATCAAACAGGAAAGGGGTTTGGCGACGCAATTTCTATATACATAACAAGAACCTAGAAAAAGTCCACTATGTTTGACCGACGCGCCGTTGAAAATTACTTACTATGCACATCGCTGCAGATGAGCTTGTTACTATCATTTAAGATC
Organism: Penicillium cataractarum; assembly: GCF_028827025.1. Classification (NCBI taxonomy): domain Eukaryota; kingdom Fungi; phylum Ascomycota; class Eurotiomycetes; order Eurotiales; family Aspergillaceae; genus Penicillium; species Penicillium cataractarum. Next base: position 891,755 of record NW_026622743.1, on the reverse strand, counting down.
AAGAGCCGATGTAAGTAATAAAGAGGCTACATCTAACTCATGCGGACTTGCCCTTCGTTCCGCGACGGAGATATGCGAAAATTATTCTGCTCAACTAAAATTACCAAGGGACTTTGATTGTATTGCTCGATCGTCTCTAGAAATAGAAGCGATCCTCAATCGCCCTAACAAAGCCTTTGCCGGGCATCACAATGTCAATTGTTCGAGTATAAATAGAAAGAGATTGTAAGTATGGCCAAGTCTCGATTTTTTGACAATGCCCATTCATTACCTGGCCCACTCTCCAAATGGGGTTGGAAGATCAAAGACTGATATTCGAATGTAATGTGATGACTTGAACTCAATAGTGCTTTGTCTGCTTTTCAAGGTGCCTTGTAGGACCTCAGGGATAAATACCCACCGAACCTCACATAATCACAAGCATCAGAATTTCAAGCCATCTTGGTCTTGAATACAGCCTGTACCCAAAGTCAAGATTAAATATCCATTCTATCTCTGTTACAGATAGGCGAGTCGCCCCTTGTTCCCACTATGTTCTCTACGGCCACATTTGAGGACCTTCGAAAGTCCTATGTCGATAACCTACAGCAGATCATCGTTACCCTTCGAGGAAGGCCCAGCGAGCTGGGTACCATCGACATTGCACAGTCGTTGAAAGACATCTGGAAAGATACCGACAAACTAAGAGAGGCCGGTCACAGGGCCGGATCTAGGAGCAGCAGGGTAGTTCCCGCCTGCTTCGAAACCAGATGCGACATCGTCAAAGCCGAACTACACCATCAGAGCAAAATGATTCGGGAAGGTAAGTTCCACCATGAGTTTATTATTGCAGTATTGGAAGTCTTCACGGTCCAAATTGGACGACTGACCGTTGCCGAGGAAGATGGGAACCAGTTTGCCAACGAAATGGAGTCCCGAGCAGACGTGATGGATAGTGGGTGGAAAATGAGTGCCCCGTTGATCAACGAAGTCGCCGAGGCAGAGCGAAGCGCTGTGTATGATTGATGGCACCATCTCAATTCGACAGTTTCTCGTTGTCACTGTTCTCAGTGTGACAAACGACGCCTTGTGCAAGCTCCGTTGGCCCAATGACTGATTTGAATATCGGTTCATGTACACTCTTTAACAAGTCTCAGTAGTAGATTAGCAATTTCAGTCAGCAGGCATATCTTCTCCTTTAAGTGGCAATTTTTCAATGTAAATATTAATGCCCCAACTGCTTTGTTCGATGTAGAACAAGACGCAGGGCATTTTTTTTATTTGCATAGAATTTGGGCCCCCGAATTAACTTCCAAATTGTCTATAGATCAGTCAGGCTTCAGAAGATAAATCAAGAGGTCTTACTAAGACTCTTTGAAAAGATGATTGGAAATACAATCCAAAACATTTTAGAAATAGAGGAATTTAAAACGTACCCAGCTAGGCCTTCCTTTCTTGCTCTCAAGTGTAAGGTGAAATTTGACCTAAGTCTAGAGCATCCGTTATGGCGAGACAATTTGGAGTCGAAAATATTTTCTACCACGCTGACAGTTACTAAAGTTAATGATGCGCCCGATGAATCAGCCAGTGGCACTTGAAACTGAGGGTCGGTCGATGAAGTTTCGTTGGTCTCGCCTATACTTAACTTTAGTGGAAGATTACAAACCGCATGCATGATGTGGAGACTTATGAACGCCCTTAAAGGTGACTGTAGCCGGCAACGGAGATTTAAAAGAAGCCCATTTGCTGTCACATCGAAATAACTTCTGACAAGAAACTCGAAGATTTCCTGCAGAAAAATCCACACATCTTTGGCAGTATGGCACGACAGGCTTCTACTGCGGCGAAGTTTTTGACAGATCATAGCTGTCTGGCAATTATCGCAGCGAGATTTTCCTGCGGAGCGGTATGGATATTCCCCGTTTGGTTGAACAGAGAAGAGCCAGCGAATAAAATAAACAGTATTGACAACCCATAAAGCCTAGGGGCGGTGCGGAGCTTGGGCCTGGAGCATTGATTGACTCCCGGATTTTCTCCGTTATCCAATCGAAAGGGAGTTATGTTTGCTCTTTCGATAACCTCAGTCAAGACAAATCTCTTGGCAATGCAATTGAGTCAAGCGATGATTCAGACCCTGATGTTGATGGGATGAAGAGCCCTCGGACAGTAAGCCTCGCTGCCAAACGGGTAAGTGAGTGTGTCTACGCTCATGCGCGACAAGGGAGGTTCGTCATGACTCTAGGAGGTGATCATTCAATGGGAATTGGCACCCTGACAGGGAGTGCACGGGCACTTCGCGAAAGATTTGGAGGGACCAGTGCCGAGCTGTCCGTTCTCTGGGTAGATGCCCATGCGGATATCAACACCCCGGAGACCAGTCTCAGTGGACGAATTCACGGAATGCCAGTGGCATTTGCCTCAGGATTGGCAAAGTCGCGCGGAAAGAATGTCTTTGATTGGATTACCGAGACTCACCTCATCAACCTGAAGAAATTTGTTTATATCGGTCTTCGAGATGTCGACGAAGCAGAAGAAAATCTTATCAAGGAGAATGGTATCAAGGCATTCACTATGGATGATGTGCGACGGTAAGGCTGCGTACGGGAGAAATTTAGATATTCTAAGATCTTTTCTAATTCATCTCTAGTCAAGGTATTCAAACGATCATGGATCTTGCACTGGAATATCTCGGTGACAGGACGCCGATACATGTGTCGTATGATATCGATTCGCTTGATCCGGAATGGGCACCATCTACTGGTTTCCCTGTCACTCGAGGGTTATCTCTTGAAGAGGGTATCTATATCTCGCATCGCCTCCACAAAACTGGCAATCTCATTGCGATGGATCTAGTTGAGATAAACCCACTCATTCAGCCTTCCAAGTTGGGCAAAACGCTTGAATCTGCGGCCTCAGTGATCAAAAGTGCTCTAGGTATAGATAGGGAAGATATCTGAAAGGGAGAGATAACATCTCAATAGTCATAATGAGCTGATCTGCTAGAAAGGAATTGATTTGCCCTTCGAATTCTTTCTCATGTATCGTATTCCCTTGAAAATCTCGACCTTGATCGAAGTTATACGTAGAAATGAAACCAGAACTGGATCTTCCGTGACCGTACAAAATGGATAAAAAGACCCCTTATTCCTGCCTATTTTCGATAAATCTGCCTTGTCAGACAGACCTAAGTGAGAGAAGGGGTAATCTTCTAGAAAGCTCTGCACTGTGTAAACCAATCAAGAAGCTGATTCTACGTCTGCTTTGAAGGCTTTCAGTCTCCTTAGATGATGTTATTTTAGACAGTCATTGCATGTATGTCGGCTATTTAAAGTCAATATAAATGCAGCATACCACAATGAATTGCAATAGAGGACGAGAACCCCGGGATTGGTCGAAGAAGGATTTAAGTCGATATCTTGTTTCTATAGTAAATATAGATAGAGCCAATAAGTGTCTCAGTACTTACTCTCGATATAGTACAGAATAAAGCTATTTCCGGGATGCCTACACTACTGATTGTTCCCTTTGTTATGTGCCGGGCTCACAACGCAATTATGAAATGGCCCTTTGTGTAGTCCTCCCCACACCTTCCGAGGCTCTGATTATAAAAGGCCCATGGATTCCCAGATATTACAGAATCCATCACTCAAGCAATTGCATCTCAAGCAAGCATCATTAACGAGTATCATTTGAAACCCTACAAGAACCTGGTAAGTGACTCTTATCCTATACAATGGCTCCTTTTGAGAACTTCGAAAAGACTCGAGACAAACTCGGTGAGCGTCTCAGGCAGCTTACAGTGTACCTTTCTGACCCTCTTTTGGAAAAGGAAAGCGCGTACATTGTAAAGGAGCTGCTTAGAGCTGCGAAGAAAATGGAGAAAATTCAGACACGCGGTCAAAACCGCCAACAACAAGATACTGACATTCAAATCTGTTTTCAGCTTCGATGTGAAGCGATCAAAAGGCTTTTGCGACTAGAGGGTGAGCGCATCGAGCGAGGAAGGATATATAACTCCTTCTTTACCGCGATTGTGGTGCATTCCTTTGCCTTGCATCTTGGCTGTCTGGTTGTTGAGGACCGCTTCACCAATGCCGACGGATGGGCCGAGCTGGCCTTCAACAATTTGTTGTGCCACGATGGTCTTTGGGAGCTAGAATGGGTTATGCCCAAGGATGACCCTCGCCGTAAGGAGATCCAGCGCAAACATGATGTTGCATGGACTGTCCGACACCCACTTTCTAGTGAGGATTGCGAGGCCCGACATCTTGCCTATCTGCTTTGGCGTTCTCTTACCGCAAACGTCCCCAATTGCAAATGCTTTCAATGTTTCAAAATTGCGAGCCCAGCGGTCTTATCCCACGATTTATCTCTTGATTGAGCGTGTTTCTAGTAATAGATTCCGCACGACTTGAGCGAGAATAGGGTTGCTCCGACTTTTATTCCAATGTTTCCGATGCTCTTAACTGTCTAGATTTTTCCTTGCATTTTTCTTCTAACATAGCGCTAACTTAGATTGAACCCCTTTCACAGAATACAACTTCCGTCTTGAACTCTAATCTCAATTCTCAGCAATGCGTAGAATCTTAAATGAAAGGTGATTGCTAATTTGACACAGCCTTGCCGCTCGTATATAGAGGTACATCAACATCAAACATAAGCCACTTCATAGTCAAGTCCTATACCTGCTTATCATTTCAAACTCCTATAAAGCTTCCTTCCAGCTCCGCTTTGTGACACCTATGTTGTTTTCAGTATCTTCATCAGGGTAAAGTTGACGAAGGCGCAGTGCCTCCAATACCCAGTGTACATTTTATTCAGGCGCCCCTTTGTTCCAAGTATTAAGGGCTTGAACAAAGGCAGGGATTTTTATCTCAGGACAAGTAAATAGTCATGTATTAAGTGTCAGAGTTGAGCTTTTGAGGTTAATGGGCGTCGTCACAAAGGTTGAGCGAGAATGCCATTATAAAGATTACTCCGCTTTGTGCTCCACTACGAATGGCAATTCGAATTTTGGGATAATCCTCCCATTATAGACGAAAGCTGGGTTCTAAATATTTATATCCATCCTGATCCTAGGACTAACCGATATTTTTCATTCAGTAATACGGTCATGCTGGTGGATTAATGGCTTGATCGCTTATAACCCCTGATATATCATCACAAGAGAAGCTCGGGAATGAGCTATCATGTGCTCTATACAGATAATCCCGAAATTTCTATGATTTAGCACATCAGGCTTCTGAGTTCCAGCGTTCAGCGCAACCCAGCGAGATGGACTACAAAAATGTCGCGAAGAAGCTAGTTAGCTGGTCCGAGGGAATAGAAAGGCTCCGTATGCTTTTTATAAAGTATGGGGCAGGCTACTCAGTCCCACTTTGCTTCAAGCGCCGGTGCCTAGTCCTTAGACTAGAAATAGGTCTACAAAGTGATCTAATCAACGCTATGCAATACAAGCAATTCTATGTAGTATCAGTTATCAAGTTGTTTGCTACGCACGTTGGCCGTTTCACTGCTCAGAGAGAAGCTCATAATGATAAGTTCGCAACAGAGTGTGATAGACTATTGGGTCGCCTATGACAGTTTGTATATTTCTTTGCCATCTAGAGGGGGACTCAGGGCAGATAGCGTTCATGAGAATATACTATCAGATTCCCATCACAGGAACGGAGGACGCTGATCTGGCTACACTAGCCCAACAAATCCAACCTCCTGAGGTTTGCGGTGAACTAGAGGCGTTTAAGCAATTAATGAGTCAGGGCTGTAGCTCTGTTCCACGGTTCCTTAGCTACAGCGAAAAACTGCAAGGGGAATAGGACCTCGTTCCTGGAGGCTATATCAAATACCTTGTGTGGGAAAAGGTGCCCGGGGAGGCTCTTACAGAGGAATTTTTCTGGAGCTTAGATCTCTCTACACGAGACGATATTCGCTCTAATTTTCGGGTTGCCTTTGAGTCAGTTCACGCAAAATAAAAGATAACAGGCTTCCTAACACAAACGCTAATATTATTTATAGGGAGATGCTGCGTTGCGGTGTAAAACCACACAGGAGTCAAGAATCTCGAAGATTATTTATGACCAGTCCACTGGTAATGTGTACGTCAAGGATTCTAGTCTACATACATTAGGAATATTTACTAATGAGTTCAGTCGTATTTCGGGCTTCCGAAGGGGATGGCCCATCCGGGATCCACTTGAATGGTCAGACACCCGTTATGTCGCGTACACGTTGGCGAAGCCACCCAACAAGAAGGATTGGCGTTCTCGCAGGGATGAATGGGAGTTGTGAAAAACCAGGAGTGTTGTAGTTAGTGAGCTTATTTGAAGTAATATTGAATACGTGTTAGCTTACCTTAATTTAATTTTGCTTTTCAGCTGAATTTAATCCTCATTGAGACCCTCTAATGAGCCCGAACCCGATATTAAATTATCGACCACGAATGCCCAGGATAGGCGTAATCTTCCACTAAAGTTAAGTATACGCAAGACCAACGAAACTTTATCGGCTCACCCTTAATTTGGAATCCCACAGGCTGGGACCACGTCCAAAGTTTTCTCAACCTCTTTCGACACCTCTTTCGACACCTCTTTCAACACTACTTTCAAAGTCGTCATAAGAAGTGATAACTAACAGGTTTTTGTAGTGGGAAGTATACGTATACTCCCAACCAATCAGCGTGCACCTTTATAACCTTAGTAGCCTTCCCGCCGAGGCTGTGCTTACCTAATCTCCGTTTCCGCGGGGGACAACGTCACTCAGACTTCGCCGACGGGAAATGTTTCTGACTTCTGCACACCTCAACCATGGCCACGCCCCGGCTTCCGTTCCTCTACCCGAGTTTGATGCGTGCTGTTCGCTCATGCGAACCCAAGACGTATCGCTCCCTCCAATATGCCCGTTTCAAACAAAGTTTCCATACTACCCGGCGATGCGGTCAAGAAACCTACCAGCGGCGTTACGGACCAGCCGTCGAACCAAACCTGCCTCCACCATCACGACCCAAGGACAGCCAGTCGACACAAAATACGGACGAAGTAGTCCCTGGAAAGGAAGCAGCCCCTACAACGGACCAGACCGCTTCGGTGTCAGAAGAGTCGCAAGCGCAAGCGCAACTACAGTCGGAGTCGCAACCGCCGCAGGAGGATATACATGCGGACAGCACAGACGCTGCTGCTTCCGCAGCGTCGGAGCAAGCAGCTGCCGAATCAACCAAACACCCTGCCACATTGGAACCTGCCCTGGATGAGGAAGACTTGGCTGCCGAGGCCGAGACATCGAATACTTTCACCCCTCCACCTTCAATGTCTGCATCCGGTGACGTAGGAGAGGAGATGTCGCAGATGCCGCCATACATGAACCGCAGCGCTTTCGAGGAAGTCTACCACATGCCCTCCCCGGCCACCGGCCTCACACCCACGGAAACCCTAGCGTCACACAAGCCGCCACACATGAGCCCGGCGCCCTATGTACACCATTTCGATACCTATTCCCTCGTGCTTGATCTATCAAAGGGCGGATATAGCAACGAGCAGTCAATCACTATCATGAAAGCAGTCCGCACCATTCTCCAGAACAATCTCGATTTCGCAAAGCAGAGCCTGACCTCGAAGTCGGATGTGGAAAACGAGGAGTACCTTTTCAAGGCTGCCTGCTCGGAGCTTCAGCAGTCCTTGCAGACTGCGCGGAACTCCGAAGTGCAGAGGCAGCGCGCATCCAGGACACAGTTGGAACATGAAACGGATATTTTGTCCCAGCGTCTCAACCAGGAGCTGTCCGGTATGAAGGATGACATCAAGGGCATGTTCAACGACCACAAGATGGCCACGCGTGAGAACCAGCGAATCATCGATACTATGGTTCAGGAATTGAACTACAAGATCACCGTCTCGCTCAACAGCGATGGCAAGAGCGAGATCGAAGGCCTGCGTTGGATTCTGACAAGACGTGCGGCTCTGACGGTCGGCATCTGTGCTTGTAAGTTTTTCGCGGCTGAAATTGTTTTCCAACTTAGTTTTGCTAACTCCTATCTCCAGTCATGATCATCGTCTTCCTTAAATACGCTTCCGTCCGCAGGGTCCAAGAGCCTAAGAAAGCCCAAGAGGCTGAAAAGCCTGTAACCAAGGAAATCACCACTGAAACTCGGGTTGTCCACGACGCCGGAATTCAGACCGAGACGCCATCCGTTGTCGAAGCACACCTAGGCGAATCTTTGGGTTAGAGGCTCCCTCTATTTCGAACAAGCCCGACACATTCTTTTTTGCAAATTCCCCTGCCTGTACAACTCACCATCGATCATTGCACCTGTCTCCTTTCATTCTTCAATACCGTATACAACGACGAAACAGCCTGTACCAACATAAACATAGACATCTGATACCCTATCAATACATTTTTCTTTCAATTCATCTCTATTGTCTAAATATTGTACTGTCCAGTCACAAGGACTCGTCCTGATCTCCGCAAGTCGCCGAATCCCAGCCACGATGCAACTCTATCCTCCATTCTCTCCCCGCTCAATCTTCCTTCACCCAAGGCACCTCCTCGGGGCGATACTTGTAAGCCCTGAAGATAGCATTGCTCTGATTCGAGAACCCAATCCTCTCCATTTCCGCCAACTCATCCTTGCTCATAACGGCCTTGTAATCCTGTAGCTGCGGGACAATAAACTCCCAGACTACCTCACCACCCTCAGTAACCTCAATGATCCGACCAGTAGCAGCTTCACAGATCAACACGTTCCCATTCTCCAGTTTCTGCGCCGACCCCATGAATGGAGTAAAAAAGCCCAGGCCACCGGTCGTTGCATCCTTGTATTCCCACTTGATCTGCTTATCACGAGAGACAATGATAGCCCGTGAGAACGGCACAGAAATCTCAGGTCTAAAGACGCCATTATCGAGGATGAGGATGTCGCCTGCGGAATTGATTTGGTGCGCGCAGTGCTGTTGGCACACTACTGGCGCAGTCAAATGCCAAAGAACTTCACCGGTCTTTCGACTAATGATGAAGACACCGGAAGCATTACGCGTCGAGGCGATGATGTTTCCCTCCGAGTCAAAGCTAACGCTATTAATTAAAGGCCAGTGTTCGCGAGGATAGTGTGGGTGCGAGGCGAAAGCGTCTAGATCGAGATGGTCGATCGCGCGCCAGGACCAGAGCAGCTTGGCGCCACCCTTGCCGTTGCTACCGTCAAAGTCGGCTGAGGAGGAGGTATTCGAGACAGACCAGGGATCCACTAGCTTGATGCAGTCGCCGTAGATGATACCTCCTGGTGCCTCGCTACCGGGGATACCGCCGCGCACCCGAGATGCTTCGTCCGCTGTGAGAGGCTCGAGGGTGGTATACAGGAGGGTTCCGTTGTCAAGATGATTCTGGTCATGGTGGGCGTATGGATCAGAATATTGTCGAAGAATTTTGCCCGAGGGATCAAGCTGCGTCATGACGCCGCCACGATACTTGGCCCACATAGGAAACAGCCTGGGAGCATCCGGGTGGACGCCATTGTATGCCAGAGAGCCATTGGGTAGGATACGGGAATGACGACCAGCGCGGTGGGGAAGAATCCAACGGTGAACTTCTTTACCGGAAGTCGAGACGAGGTGCGCCGTGTTCGATGTAAGAGGGGAGTAGAGGACGTAGCCGGGCGAGACTCCTTGTTCGTCAACGCCGCGGAGACCGAGGCCCCGACGACGGAGAGTATGCTGCTCCATTTTGAGATTTTTGCAGATTGAGAAGAAGAACGGAGGTTTTGGATTTGAGACTTACGGTTATAAACAGCAGGTAGGCAATGTTTTATATTGTCGACAAGCTGGAGTCTATAGAGTCGAGTTTGTATGATCAGGGCTTGGCCGACCGGCATGCCGCGGCATGCCGCGGCGAGATAAGCCGGCAGCCAACCATCGCTTGTATACGGCCAGGATGGCATCAGATTCGCCATAGATATGCCAATCGCTGGACTGTGATGAAATGAGAAAAATAAGATGATAGAGAATGAGCAGGGGATATTTTGTGGAAGTATAGAAAGGAGTTGGATCCTCGAGGAAATGGCGAGGAAGCGCGAAACTATTAGTCCACATCTTGTGTTTTTAGGACTATAAAATCTTGTTTATCTTTTTTCCGTTATGGATCCTTCGACAGAGTCGCCTAATAAGGCGCAATCTGATATATCCCATCCGAAGAATACTCAGTCATGGTTCCCTCGACGTCTTTCAATCGAAGAAGGCGGCATTGAACGGGTCACAGATGAAGAAAGACAACAGAATACAACCAAATTCTGGAATGCAACTACTTTCTGGTACTTCTCAATATTCTTTTTCAGTTGTAAGACTTTGAGCTGATGTATAATGAATGATACAGGTTCAGTGCGAACATGGCTGTTGCCACCTTGAACATCGGCTCCATTGGGGGATCCCTAGGCCTTGGGTTCTGGGACTGTTTTATAGTCATTCTTGTAGTCAACCTGGCTAGTGATCTCTTGCCAGCTTGGACGGCGACATTTGGATTGACGGGATTGCGAATGACGACTTTCTCGTATGCGGTACCTTCTTCAAAAGAGCTTCGGACAGACAGATCTAATGAATTTGCATCCCACAGGCGATACTCGTTCGGATACTGGGGCAACATGCTCGTCGTCGTGTTTTCAATGATCGCAACCACTGGATGGAACGCCATCAACTCCATCTCCGGCGCTTCAGTCCTCAACGCTTTGTCAAACGGAAGGTTTCCAACATGGGCAGGAGTCATCGTCATATGTACATTTGTCTGGGTGATTTGTGCACTGGGCATCACATGGATCCACCGACTAGATGCATTCATCTGGATTCCTCCGTTGATTGTCTGGTGTGTCGCTGCTGGAACAGGGGCATCTTCGTTTACATCTGAAGCCCCTCGGGTACTAGAGGGCGCGGACAAAGCAGCGGCTGTTTTGACTTATATGGCCAGTATTTTCTCCTTCTCCGTTTCGTGGGTCAATTGTGCTGCGGACTACAATGTGCGCATGCCCACTGATACTCCCCGCTGGAAAATCTTCAGTGCTACATATGTTGGCATCTTCTTCCCCACTGTGCTGGTTCAATCTTTGGGAGCAGCGATGTATAGCGGGACAGTCACTAATCCGGAATGGAAGGAGGCGTACTCTTCCTCCTCGATTGGCGGACTACTTGAGATGGCATTAAAGCCCGCAGGCGGATTCGGGAAGTTTCTCATGGTTCTTGCGGCTCTGAGCGCGATACCAGTAAGTTCATGCGGGCCAATAGTGGGCACCAATCTTTGATAAACCCGACTAATGGTTGATTTGTAGAATAACATCCCAAACAACTATTCGTTCGCACTTCATGCGCAAAATCTCGGTTCATGGGCAATTCGAGTTCCCCGAGTCATCTTGGTCACATTTGGCTTTACAGCGGCTATTATCGTCGGATGTTTCGCAGCAAAGTACTTTGAAGACACTTTGCAAACATTGCTCAGTGTTATTGGATACTGGACAGTGATCCACATAACGCTCGTACTGGAAGAGCATTTCATCTTTCGGCGCAGCTGGAAGGCATACGACTTTGATGCTTGGAATAATCCAGCCCTTTTGCCGTTCGGGTGGGCAGCAATCGGGGCATTTGCGTTCGGTTTTCTGGGAGCCGCCGTTGGAATGAAAGTGGCCTGGTATAGCGGGCCAATCGCATCCTTGATCGGTAAAAAAGGAGCGAATATTGGCCATGAGCTCACTTTTGCATTTTCTGGCCTTGTGTTCCCCGTCTTTCGCTGGATTGAGAAGAAATATGGAGGTCATTGAGAGGTCAACTAGGGAAACAAGAGGGGCGGTGACGTTCCTCCATGATGGATTCCTTTGTTGTCATGTATTCTGCTTCAACTTTCTGCGCCAATATCATGAGCCGGACGAGCCCTGTGGCAGAAAGCTCAGATCCGATAACAGATCCCAATTCCCATCCGCAGTTGTTCCCAGACCTAAAAATTCAGGGAAATAGTAGTTCGTAAAATTTTCTTCAGGGGGAAAGTCATCCATAGGCACAGTGACCGGCACTGCTTCCACACGAGGTCGTAGCCTCTGATGTACCTTGGCGATAATATTCCCTAGTGTATGTGCGGCATGGCATGGCAATCCAATGGAGTGAAGCCATTGGACAAGACGTTGAATGAGGGAATCAAGCTCTGCAGTATTGTGCGTCAAGCTGAGCTGGCTTTCATAGCTCTTCAATAGGCGACAGATGACAATCGCGGCGAACGTGATCATGTGGTAGATGTGATCACTCAAGTGACGGGTTCGCTCGTCTACAGTGTCCATCGCCAGGTGAACTATTGCAGTGGAGTGGCTAATCATTTCTGAAACAATGTATTCCCGAGTTTTCTCAACAACTCGTGCTTTCAGACTTTGTTCATAGAGGAGAAGGTTGGAAAAATGAAATCCCATCATGAGAAACTGAGAGCGTGGTTGCTCTGAAAGATAAGATGTCGTTAATATTTATGCCAAAAAATTGGGTTCCTGGTCATGCCTTACCTAGAATTCTTCTCCATTTTCTCTTCCATGTCTTCAAAGCTGTTGTGGACTTGTGAAGATCAACAGAGTCTGCAATTAGAAATCCATTGACTGTCCAATATAGTTGGATCTCGGCGACCATTCGCACTTCAAAGTTGATAGCGTGGTCAGAGCCGATGATGGACTCGCAGCGTTCAATCTGCCAAGATTGCAAGGTAGACTTTCGGCTGGTACCAACACAGTAATGTAAGTGCGTAAGGCACAGGTGATTCCATAAACAAATATGATCTAGCGTTGTTTCATCGAAACTCGTGTATCGATGAGACCGGCTCGTTATCGTGGCAAATATCGGGCTGGACTGCGAGTGCTGCAGTGCAAATCCACTAAGGAGCCAACTGTCGATGCTCAAAGGTACCTGCCCCACAGTGGTTGACCACATGCATAAGATGAGAGCTGCTTGGAAAAAATCGACGGATTGCGGAGTAGTCAAGAGCATACTTGACACGAGAGAGCGAGCACATTCATACAATTTAGGGGCCAAAATCGCCGCCAGCTCCTCTGAGGTGTGTCGTATCGCAATCAAGCAGCACGCACAAAATAGAATCGGGGATCTCCGCACACGAGGTAGTAACACGACTGGATCGCTCTCGGGATCAAAAATGATCCAACGCCCATAATATTCGAGAAATCTGAACAGTCAATTCAGTTTCATGAAATCATATATGGTGGGTCCAGTCCAGACATTGGTGGGGCCTACCATACATACATTGAGAGAAGAGTCAACGCGAGATCTGGTGCAATGAGATTGTCCAGCACCGTCCCCAAGGATTTCGTTTCCGGGGATGGCTCGACTCTGGTATCATTGGCCAGATCACGAATGACCATAATTGGCGCCGCGGAACTCTCCGCATCCTGGTAGCTTTGATCGCCAGGGTCCGGAGTTGTCAACCCGGTGCCAGTGCCAGGCCTGCTAAGTTCATGCTCGGCACTCGACGGGCCCTCCCCAAGTCGATCAAGCAAAGTGGCCACTGTTCTCTCGAGGCGCTCCAGGCTATGACAGGGTGTCAATGATTACCAAGTTCCATCCTGTGGGCCTCGACCAAGATCGACGAGCAATACATACCGAGCATCAGTGCCTAGCGTAGAAACAGGTCTCTGCTCCTGTGGTGACTGCTGCAACTGCTGACGTTGGCGCTCCTCCTCCGAGCTGTCAGCCTGTTGTATCAATGAACAGTTTTGCCGCAGTCTTTCACACCGCAAACAGGCTTTGCCGGGGGTACCTGGCTCGTAGCAGCGTGTCTTCTGTTTCCTGCACGAGGCACACGCTCTCGAGGCACGACCCCGGTCTGGTGGCATGCTGAGACCCGAAAGTAGTGGCAAAAGAAAATCACTAGATCATCTTTGACAGAAAAAAAGAACCAATATAAACCGAAATAGAATTGAGAAGGCTCAAGCGTCGCACTCGCTCATTTGAGTTTCTCGAGCCAACAACATTCCTGGCGTCACCTGATTGTGGATAAGATAAGCGCGCCCCGAACTTCCCGATGAGGCAACCCAGCAGGCGTCGAACGAGGCAGTCCACAGCGAGGTGCAAGGCTGGTGTTCCTACCAATAACAAGTACATAATTCTACAACGTGGAGAAATTCAACACAACAAAGAGGTCATATTAAAATCCATTGCATTGCGCTCATAGAGCAGCGTCATCACTTATGGTCTATCTATACATTTCGGTCACACTATGCATCACGTCATATCATATCCTCATCTGTGCAAATGGTAGCACACCCATATCCATTCAAGCAAAATGAGCCAAGAGCTTAGAAATCCATGCGCAAAGCAATAGTTGGTGCGGCCTGCTGCATATTCTCCTCCGCATCGCCCGATTTCGACGTTCCAGCGCCAATACCCGCACTGCGGAGGACTTCTTCCAAGAGGGACTTCTGCTCTGCGTTCATGTTGGCAACCAAGGTGCGGAAAATGAGCTGGTCGGCCTTGGCGAGCTCAAGAAGATACGCGGCCGACTCTTGGTGGACGGACTGTCCTTCGCGCTTGGCGCGTGCCAGAAGAGCAGACATGACAAGCGAGATTTTGGCAGGCATTGCGGCTGGTGAGATAGCGGTGCTGGTCACGCACGATACAAGGGTGCGTGCAACGACTGTGCGAGAATTCTCGGGGTCGCTAGGCACTTCGCCCGAATCGGTGGGACAGCTGACAAGGAAGGCAATCAGTCGCGGAATGAGGTAGTGGGCGATTACATCGTCCGTCATGTAGCGCGGGCCGGCCTTGGTAAGGATGGATCGAAGACAGCTGGCAGCCACGGTCGCTAGTCCAACATCTTGCAAACAATCCAGTAGCTCGTCGAGCACTCGGTTGATGACGGGATCCTGGGGCGGGAGAACGTGTCCACCGGCCGTCAGGAGGAAAGTAATAGCCAGAAGGGTATTCTTGGCACATGGAATAGAAGAGTCCGATTCTCGGCGCTGAGCGATCGTGAGGATAGTCAGGAATCGAGTAAGGCAGCCACGCAGTTGGAAAGCAACCACATCGATATCCTCCGGGATTTCAGAAAATTGCGTAATGCTCTGAACGAACTGTCGGAAAATGGGAAGCGCTTGCGGGACCACTTCGGTTTGGCAGATACCGGTGGCGAGAATGGTAGTGAAAATGTGCAGTATACAGGCGTGAAGATCATTGCGAATGATTGATGGGAAGACCGACGCAACATCGACGAGCGACCGAAGGGCCAAGCGAATCAAAGCAAGAGAATCATCCGACGTCACGTTGAAACGCGCCATAGGGGTTGATTCGCGGAGGTTAGGAAGCATGCCAGCAAGGACAAGAATGATGCTTCTAGTCAACTCGAAGAGCTGTTCGATATCATCCGAGAGATGATCGCTTCGCTCTTGGTCACTCTGGGCTGCCGGGTGATCCAAAGACAGATTCTGCGCAATCTCAACGATGACAGTTTGGATGGGGATTGCCTCAGTCAACACAAGACGGTCAAAGGTGTCCATGGTCTCCGAGAAAATGGCGTCCTGGTAGATCGCATTGCCAGAGATGATTGGTCTCAAGATTCTTTTGAGAGCTTGTAGGATCTCAAGTCGCTGTGAGGCCAGAGTTGACTGGTCAACAAGGGCCTCAAATGCAAGACCGAAGAGCACAAAGAAGAAGGCTACCGGTTCTTCACGGTAGTTGATGTTGTCGCCTTTAACCTTAGACTCGCCATTTGTTACGGCCTTGTCCTTTTCTTCGTCGTTTTCACCCTTCTTTTCGTCGCTTTCGGATTTGTCTGCTTCCTCGGCAATCTGGAGCTTGCCGTCCAGAGCGTCAAACACGAAGTCAATGTCTTTTTCGACAAGGCCAGCAATAGCATTGACAAGATTAAGCCAGGTGTCTTGGTAAAACTATAGCCTTAGAGTTAGCACCTAGATTAAGTTTTCAGGGGAGTAAAGTCTTACCTTGAGCAATGTCTCACGGTTCAATGCAGCATAGACCTCATCCAAGTCATTGCTCTGCGTGCTTGTGCCCAGAGCGCCCGAGATATCCGGCTCAAATCGCAAGCGGGCATATTCTTGGAGAGAAGACAGCCAAAGAGGCGTGAGCCTAGCAATATAAGGCTGAACCACTTGATTGAGATACTCCTGCTCGATGCTTGCGACCTGTAGGCGAGCCCACGCAGAGAAGAGAGCAAGTTTGACCATTACTCGTGCATTAGAGTTCAGGCCCTTCAGGTCGCCAATCTCGGTAGTGTCAGGGTTCTTCGCAAAGTTTTCCAGGCCAAGGACCAGAAGTTTCAGAATTCGGCCCATGCGATCCACGTTCGTCACAATACCAGTAGCGATAAACGTGGCCGACACGTTGATTGCCTCGGATGCAAGCTCCGCGGAGGAGTCAACCGCGAACGCTGGCGTTAGGGCAGAGCCGATCTGTGCCTGGTATTGCTCAAGCAGAGATGCCTCGGCAAAGTCTGGATCTGGAGTCTTTCCGAACATGGTAAGGACCTGATCAATGATCTTCAGACCCCACACCCGCAGTTGAATAACATTAGCGGTTGACGCAGAGAACGCCATTCGCACAATATCTCCGACCTTGGATTGTAGTGCCAGTTCAGCTGGGATAGTTTGGTCTGGTAATATAGCTTCTTGGACGGTTGCCAACAGCTCGTAGAGGCAGCTCATAGCGAAGTTGCGAGTCTGCCACTTCAACAATTCTTGGCCAGAGACGCCATCGCTGGTAGGATCGGTTTGGCCTTCACCGGCAGCCGCAGATGCGAATCCAGCAACTTCATCATCAGGGATGTCAGCTGCAGCGGTCTGGACTGCAGTGGTCGGTAGAGCCTCGACCTTGTTGCGGGTCTTGGTCATGATATTGTGGCAGCGATGGATCCACAACTCGGTCTCAGTGAGAGCAGTCTGCTGCAGCCATTCCTGGATCATTGTCTTGAGAGGTCTGTTGTCTGGCGCATCATCAAAGGCAAGCCAAATGTCATCCTCGAGCGATTCAGTGGCTGTTTGAACAACAGAAGTAGCATCTCTCTTCATCAAGTTGCTGAGACCACGAACGGCCACATCTCGCATCAACGAGTTGCCTGCACGAAGTTCGCCTTGCAAGCGCTTAACATACCCGGCGAAGTCCACAAAGCTGGGAGCATAGAGAGAGAAGTGATCCAAACATTTGGAGCTTTCAGTAACAATCGCGGGGTTCTCTTCTAATTGAAATTGGCGAAGTAGGGTAAGGATCAGGTTGCGTGTTTTCGTAACGTCCTGCAAGTCCGGCCCGAGAACGTTAATCAAGGAGTCCACGCATCGACTGATTACCACGGGTGTCAGGAACGACATTTCAATGTTCGAAGTTGCTAGCGCTGCAGCTTCTTCGTTGTGAGTGTCTGCATTATAGAGCTGCGCAAGCATGCCCAACGAGCTGGAGGCGAAAGGTGAGAAAGTTAAGCCAGCAGAGTTTGCCACCCTCTCCAAGCCACCTAGGGCCCAGAAGTGTACAACAGGATGAGGATCGTTGCAAAGAGACATCAGCACGCCGACGATTGTCTTGAGATGCAGGCCAGCTGCCATACCACCGATCTGGGAGTGAATACATCCTAAGGCAGCAGCGCAGCCAGCTCGGGCATTCGGTTCCCTATTAGCGACGATGGTGTCAACAAGCCAATTGACCTGCGTGTTCGTGCATGCATTCCCAGCACTATCACACAAGCGCCCCAAAGCTTCAACTCCGATGGTGCGAACAATTGGATCAGCGTCGACAACGAATTTCTAGTGAATGTCAGCCGATGTTTTCTCAACTCTGAAATAAGCCAAGTCAGCGTACCTGAACGAGCTCCTGCAAAATCTTGTCCGTTGACGAATTCAGCTTTCCAGCGACGAAATCGGTTTCCTTGACAGCCACCTTCAAAGCATGAAGCAAGGCAACCGAAATGTTGACGACCAATGCGGCTCTTCGTCCAGGGTTCCTCTGCAGAGCCGGTGAGGATAAGAAAGTGGCGATTTGCTCGACGCTGCTCTCCTGCATCTTGGGCGAGTGAAGGGCAATAGCGACCGAAAATAATTCAATCGCCGCGTTCACAACACCCGTAGTAGGCGGATCAACACATAGAGAATCACCCGCGCGCAAACTGTAGAGAAGCACTGAATCGTGCTCGCTGGCCTCGCAGATCGGGAATGTCAAGACATCGTCAACAGCCTGATCCACAGAATCAATAGCTGACCAAGCCGGGCCGTTCTCATTGCCGTGAGATCCAGTCAAAGCAACCCGGATGTACTCCCGGGTAAGTCCAGTGACACCAAATCCATAGTTATCGCAAAGATCCCACAGACCATCAAATTGACCAGTCGAGGCAGCGATAGAGCTCTCCAGTGGCCGAATTTGAGTGTCGGGGTCGGCAAATGCGGATATCGCGAGGTTCAAAAGGTTAGACTGAGAGATGATATCCCCATGACTAGGATGATGGACATGCACCAACTTCGAGAAGCACTGGAGAACTCGGCGGCGAACCATAGTTGTAAAATCGTTTAGCTGCAAAGATGGATGCAGGCGCTGCGAGATGTCTTCCATGGACTTGGGTCGTGGCACTTCATTCAAGAATTCGACAGTGTTCTGCAGCATGGCAGCGATTCTCTTTGCACCATCAGCAGTGATAAGCTTGCTATTGAATTCCATGAAGACCAGCAAGGCGCTGAGGGCGCACTCTCGCACGTGAGCCAGGAAACTCGTCTCGAGTGTGCTCGGTTGGGCGGAGTTTTCCTTGCTCAAATGCTTTGGCAATGCGTTTTTCCAGAGCAGCATCAATTGGGAAAGATGAATCTTGACAAAACTGGGCCCAAGGGGCATCAATCCGCCGATCAAGATCCAGGCCGTCTGGACCTGAGTACTTGCTACTCGTAGCTCAGATGTGGTGCTAATCTTCAAGAGGTCTGTAGCTTGGGTGAATATCTGGGCAAATACATCGACAGCACCGTAGAGCGGTTGTAAGCGGGAAGTGCTTAGCATTGCGGAGAGACCGTTCGCGTAACCAACGCAGCGACGAGGGGACTGCCTCGGTGTTGCGAGCTGGCCAATCTCTCTGTTCAAGCTGTTCATGCAAATAGTGACGCAGGAGAGAAGCTGGTGGGGGCATGCCAGCACAAATCCACGCAAGCAGTGCGCTGCATGGATCTGGACGGTATAGCTTGGGTGTGGAAGAACTTGAAGCAAGGCATCACGGCAGCTATCAGCAAGAACAGCGAATGCAGAGCCCAGCGATGAGATCAGCGAGGACAGCGCACTAACAGTGCTGGTCAATGTATATTTGCTCGGCTCACGACGCTCTTGAATAACTTGTGGGTAGTCCTTCAAGATCTCATTGATAAGCCATCTGGCAGCGTTCAGCTGGCTGTTTTCCCGAAGCAGTTCTCGGCCAATCGTGTCTTCGAGAATAGATTTAACAAACTTGCGGGTCATAAGCAATCGGAACCGATTGTATGTGACCGTCGGGTGGTTCAGCAAATCGAACAGCAAGTTCGACGCAATTTGGCCATACCGTTCCTCCACGACTTTATCTCCCAAATTGCGAAGCACGTATTTATAACACAAGCAAATACCCGCGCGCGAGCGGTTCGAGGTCGTACTCTTCAAGTATTGGAAGGATAGTTGTCGCAAGAGATCGGGGAGAAGGAAGAATAGCCGGGCATCCTTCTTAGACGTGCTGGCCGCCGCCGTAGATGACTCGGACATTTCATCCTCGTCTTCCTCACCTGGACGCGCGGTTGGCTTTTTGGACATTCGCTTAGATTTCTTCGACTTCGGTTTAGGCGCCGCGATGACGTGTGCCTCTGTGACATGTAGCTTAACCAGCGCTCGTCCGAGGACAGCAGACGCAGCATGGCGAACTGGTGCGACCGGGCTGTCGATGACCTTCCAAATTGTAGTCTTCAAGTTTTCAAAGTCATTCGTATTTTCGAAGAATGGCGTCGTATTAATTAATTGTTCCATGCAGCGACACGCATGAACCTGAACGAAAGTAGACTTGTCGCCGGTTGCAGCATTACGCGCCTGTTTCCAAATGTCGCGCGCAACCGATTCATCAATTGGAACACCAATACCGACAATGATCTTGCGCAAGACCGAGAATA
This sequence comes from Penicillium cataractarum, assembly GCF_028827025.1. Classification (NCBI taxonomy): domain Eukaryota; kingdom Fungi; phylum Ascomycota; class Eurotiomycetes; order Eurotiales; family Aspergillaceae; genus Penicillium; species Penicillium cataractarum. The sequence continues at coordinate 871,666 of NW_026622743.1, read as the reverse complement.
TAACGCCGCGTAGGCCAGTATGAGTGCTCGCTGACTTGAGGAGCTTCAGTGTACCCGCCGTCGCAACATTCGATTGCATGAATGCGCTCTCACCAGCCGTTGCAAATACCTCGCCCAGACAGTGCACCGCAGCGAACTTGGTCTTAATCTCAGCCTCGCTCTTTCCGGCACTCAATATCCCTAGCAGGTCGGTAATCGTCTCGAAGAGGATCCCGCGATCCCCTTTGGCCAGAATAGCGCCAAAGCATCGTCCGAGGTTATTGCGGAGTACTCGTGTGAGGGTCGGGGAGGAGAGGGTCAGGATCTTGAACAATTCCTTCTTGAGCGACTTTTGCTGTGCGGAGACCTGCGCCGCATCGAGGCCGGATATGTACTGGACTAGGTCGGATGTGAAGGTGAGCAGGTAGAGGTCCTGTTGTTCGGATGGGAGGTCATGGAGCTTGGGAATATCCAGCTCTGGTACTGCATTTTCGGAAGGTGATGGCGCGGGGGCAGTTTCGGAGGCAGACATTGGGTATCAAATGAGAGGAAAATTATATCACCATCAGAGTGGAAGAAAAGAAAGGGGATAGTTAATGAAGTATGAGGTATGAGGTCAACAATGTCCCTCCTTATCGTGTGGCCTCACCGTCCGCGGAGGTCGGACAAATTGTCGGCCCGCAAACTGGAATGTATAGATGGCGGCGGCCCCGGACTTTCCCAGAGAGCAAAAGCTTGGAGAGATCAAGATGGCGCTTCAATTACACAGGAACCTACTACGACAACCTCGTGCGCGCTCCTTTTGTGACGCATGCCGCGCTTTCAGCTCCTCCACGCTCTTCTTATCCGGGCACAGCAAGTGGTCCACCATCAAACATGACAAGGCTAAAAACGACAAGGCGAAGAGCAAAGAACGGCAGATGATGAGCAAGGAAATCGTCAGCGCTACACAATGTAGGCAACCCATATTCAGATTCTTGGATTTCAATATTGATGCTGATATTCGTTGCTGTAAAGTATGGGGCGCCGATCCAAAGTACAACCCTCGTCTGACCCTCGCGCTCTCGAATGCGAAACGAGCCTCCATCCCCAAGAACATCATCGAAGCAGCCATCGCACGTGGTCAAGGACTCAGCTTGACAGGTCAAGCACTCGAGCCAGTAACGATTGAAGCCATGCTCCCTGGTGGAGTGGCTGCAGTGGTCGAGTGCCAGACCGATCAGAAGGCTCGAGTCCTGCAAGACATTCGATACTTGATTAAGAACGGTGGAGGAACCGTCACTCCCACAACTTTTCTTTTCGAGAAGAAAGGTCGGGTCGTCCTGGAAAAGAAAGAGGATACCAATGTCGACGATTTTCTGGATCCAGCTATCGAGGCAGGCGCAATGGATATCAACACTGACGATAAAGGTCGCTTGGTGCTGTTGACCGATCCCTCCGAAACGAAGAGCGTCGGCGAGGCCTTCGTCAAATTGTCTGGTTTGACGATTGAAGAATTGGAGATGTTCTGGGATCCCAACCAAGAAACTCTGGTCGAGCTGCAGGACGAAGAGCAGGTGAAGGCTCTCGAAGATCTTCTCAGTTCTCTACGGGACGATCCCAGTGTTCAGGACATTTACCTGAATGCTACGGAGAAGTTTTAGAGAGCTTTCTCGATGTCCATGCCATAGACTATGTACCATACTTGTATAAAGGAAGATACCACGCGTTGAGAACCGGCGTTTTATAGAGGGAAATAAACCACCCAGGATTCCATTCATACCTATCGAGCCCTGGCTCACTCCATGTCTTATTCCTTCCGTAAAGCCTTCATGGTACTCCTCATCAGATCACTTGTCCCTCGGCTTCCCACCGCTTCCAACCAGTCCAGCATGTTAACCCGATACTCCTGCCATGTGATTTTGGCACCGCCATCTTTCTCAAGGGCCTGTAAGGCCTTTTGAGTGACTGGCTTGCGCAACTTCGGCCGATTCTGAGCAACGTTCTGGCTTTCCTCTAATTCAGCGAAGCATGCAGCTGACAGATTGGCAAATGCGGCGTGGTGGCTCAGAGAAAATATGGAAGCCAGACTGGCATGGAAAGCGCTTTCACGATCATAATGTCTAGCAGCCTCGTTCACGTTGCGAACGTACGCTGTAAGGGCAGTGGTGCTAGCTGCTGGAATCAGGCAACCTTGTGCATTTGGGTCTTCCGTGTTCAAGGCCCGATTGCGCCAGACAAGATTGCACATGTCCATAACATAGCCATTAAATTGGTTCACCAGCTCTGTCCTGTACAGTGGCTCGGAAGTGTCTGGTGGCTTTATCACGTCGGACGCGAGAGAGGCCTCGAACGAAGACTTGTAATCGGCCAGGATTGAGTTGAGCCCTGAGATAACAGAAACGGTAGGTGTGAAGGCGATAGAATAAATCGTCGGAGCGCTTGGGACGGTTAATCGAATAGTTGCGTTCCCAGATGCGTGGGAAAATAAGCCCGCGAGAGACTTGTAGAATTGAAGGACCGAAAGAACGACCGGCGGGGCACTTTTGTCGCTACTGGCAGACGTCGGGGCGAGCTCTTGAAGTGAGGATGCCAAGAGCTCAGCATGCTGTATAACTCTGCTCGAGGGGAATGATTCCTCTAAAACGGTGGGTTGTGTTCGAAGTCTGACGCCCCACTCAGTAATCAATGCAGAGTAGAAGTTTAGAAGCTCTATCCTAGAGCTAACCGCACTGTCCAGCATGGCACGTTCCAGTGGGTCAAAGATCGTTTCTCGGAGGGCTTCATAGGGTTCAATCGGAAGATACTGAAGCAGTCGCAGGATTTGTTGGCGGTTGTCCCGGCCATTCCATATAGAAAGATATGCCTCTAGGAATGATCGAACGGACGGTAACAGAGCCTATAATATCATCAGAGACAAAATTCATAATGGCGAGGCTGAAAAATCCAAAGAGGTTACCTTTATGAACGACGTATATCCTTCAAGGAAGCCCAAGACAAACGAAAGAACCTCTGGTTCGTCGTCATCATCTTCCCGGATCTTCTCTAGCTTGTCTGCCAAAAAGCCCTTCAGCCACTCATCTAAACGATCATTGGCAGCCTCGGACTGGACCAAATGAAGGTATTTCTGTGCCATCGCATCACCAAGGGTTGAGATGATCTGATTCGGCAGCTCGATTGTGTCGAGTTTGTCGACGAAGTGCTCGATGTCACGAATCTCTTCAAGTGACGTGTGCTTGTTTGACACTCGTGAGGTTTGCAAAACCGGAATGACCACTTCAATCCTGCTGCGTTTTGCCATTCCGCGATGCAAGACTTGGTAGCTTGGCTGCTGCGCTGCTTGTACGCGCTCCAGATTCTGGTCCTGCAGTAGTTTTGCATGAGTCGACCATTCCGGGTCGGGGTGTTTAAAAAACAGCGCCATCCTTCTCGAGCCACCGACATCTCCGATAATGATTTCGGGGTAATAGCTCTTGAAATTTTTAAGCAAACTCATGAGCTCCTTCTCTTCCCCGCCCGCAGACTGGATCAACTCCATCAGAGCCTGAATGCGAAATGGCTTGACATGTTTTCGTCGAGTGATCAGGGAAAGTAGGTGACAGAGTGGCTTCCGTAGACTGATCATATCCAAATGATTAAACAGTACTGCGTAGAGTTTGCCAAGGTGTGTCCGGTCCTCGAGGAGATCGTAGGTCATGATCAGCCAGCGAACAAGCAAAGCCTGCGTGGCAGGACTTGGCTTGGACTTGCTAGGTCCCAGACAGCAAACAACTTGCGTGACATGCTTAGAGGAGACTCGCTCTTGCGGATACAGGTTCTTGACTAAAGTTGTGGTGGTTCCCTGATCCAGGTGATTCTTTGCCTTTAGAATCTTGAGTAGACGGCCCAGCGCGTCTTGCGGAATGCCATTCTCATACGCGTCCGATGCAATGGCCTTGACCAGCTGGCCAGCATCAGTGTATCTTTGCTTGACCGGCACAGAAGCAACTGTGTATTATTCATCAGCAACACAATTATCGAAGTCAAGTCATCACCTTAGCTCTCCTACCTGCTTCCAAGTGCTCAATCGCATCAAGCAAGCGGCCGGACTGGCCATTATCTATTCAAACTGTCAGTATTATCTAAGCTCGCAATTTTTTAGGCATGCAGTCTGATAATTCACCACTGTTGGTACCCATTCGGACAATGATGGGCTCTTTGCGTTGGCGGTTTTGTATCAGGCCTGGTCTAAGGCGATGCGGTCATGCCCAGCGCGTCAATCGCGAAGCAACAGAACGCGTTCCAAACCCGTTTCTCAGCGACCGAGCACGATCCTTGCGAAAGAGCCTCGAATGTGAATAACAAAGGAGACGGGAAAAATATTTCGATCGCTGGATTGGATGATACTGTCCAACGGGACCACATAGAAAGTGTAGAACGTGGGCGCGGGTGCAGGAGAGAAATCGGCTTAAACCCGATCGGGCAACCGTCAACATTGGCCCGACATGTGTAACAAGTTCAACTTTAAAGCTTAAGCCTTGCCCCTACTAATTGTCTATTAAGTATGCGATTGTAGAAAAGTAAGTGTATGCTCATTCAATTTCTATGATTAAAATGATTTACGCAGGGAGAAGTATGAATCTCAGTACTCTTAAGCCGGAATTTTCACCCAAATTCGGAGACCAAACAATATGCTCCCAACATCGTCAAGAAACAATAGGCCCGGATTGCAAGATCCGGACAAATGCAACGAAATGATGAATCTCTAACAACTCGAGCGTGATCAGAAGATGGCCAAAGTGAACAACTATCACAATGAGCTAGCCCGTATGTAGAGCACGCTCATTTCTTCGACTTCCTCTGGCGGGTAGATGACTTGTTGTCAACCTTGGCAGAAGTCTGCGAAGCCACTGTCTCCTCCTGCTTCTTCTCCTCAAGCTTGGGGGCAGGGGTAGCCTCTTCCTCCTCGTCGCTGTCACCTCCCTGTCCGAACTCGTTGACACGCTTGTAGTCAACCTTGTACTTCCAGCCCTGGTACAGCCAGATGAAGAAGATGACATCGTCGCGGAGAGTGGCCAGACGGTGCAGCCAAGGCATCTTCACGGTGAAGGCGAAGAGGTCGTCGATGAAAGTGTTCAGGAACTTGTAGGCCATTGCCTTGCCGGGCATGTGGGCAACGGACTTCAGGCGGTAGTTGATGTACAGGCTGGGAACCATCATCAGGAAACCGTAGGCGTAAACACTGCCGACAAGAGTCTCGATGATGTACGAATACCACGACTTGTGAGTGTTGTACAAAAGGCTGTATGCGGCATAGGCGAGGAGAAGGGGCACTGCGATAATGTACAGGTAGCGGAATGCAATCTCGTCATACTCCTTGGTCTTCTCCTCGGTCTCGCTCAACTTGTGCTTGTCTTCAAAGACAACCACGTAGGGCAAAAAGGAGAAGAAGGAGCTGGCGGGCGGGGGGCGCAGGCGAACGTTAACGGTCTTGGTGATCTTCCAGGCTTCCAGAAGAATACCGAATCCTTGGCTTGCCAAAATCATCCATGAAGTGTTGTCGCTGTTGTCCATGAGGTAAAGGAAGATGACTGCCTGCATGAAGACATTCGCCAGAATGGTACGCACGGATGTGCCAACGACATCCTTCTTCTTACGCCAATGAGCCTAGATTTTTGATTCCGGTGTTAGCAAATCCAGGGGAACAGCGCATACGCCGCAGAAATAAATCAAAACTTACAATGTCGTTCTTGAAAGCCAGGGTCTCGAAAACCATGTGCAAGATGGTGACAATACCGGTGGTACCCAGGAGGTAGATGTTGGTGTCCAACAGAACTTCCTTGATGGTCTCCCACTCGGAACCATCGCCACCACCAGGCACAGGACCACCGTACGCGGCCTGACGAGCACTCTGCTTAGAGCCCTCGTCAATGCTGGTAAGGATACTGAACTTCCAGTTGGCCAAGTGGTTGAGGGTAATTCGCAGAGGCACCTCCGTCACAGTCGAGTTCAGCTCGGTCATGTGGGTCTTCAATTGCCAGAAAGTGTTGAGGAACAAGATCGGGTAGTACCAACCGTTCTTGCCGGTCTGGTCCCGGGCACCGGTGCGCTCCAGCTGCACATACTGGCGAACTGCTGGGTGCATCTGGGAGAACCTCTGAGAGCCAGAGTCGGGAACCACGGAGAGAGTGAAGTTAGGGTGATAGTACGAGACAGTCTGCACGTCCGGAGTATCATCCACCTCCTCCTCCGCTTCCTCGGAGGCGGCCAACAGGTTCTTGAGCTTCTTGACCTTCTTCTTGGGAAGGTACTGGTTCAAGGGGCGCAGGAAGTGGACGGCATCGGCGGTGTTATAATCCTTAGCGGCAGGGTCAAGAGGGTATCCCGTACGGGCCACGAAGAAGTGCGCAAAGAGAGTTCCATTCTGCTGGACCTGCTTGGGGAGCTTGATGGTGGTGTCGATCTCACGGGTGTCGCTGTAATTGCCGATCGTGAAGTTCTTCTCCTGCATCACAAGGACGCTATCCTTGGACTTGAAAGAAGGCACGACGATCGAGGGAGTCACATAGATGCTGATATCGATGGCGCTATCGGATGGCCAGATAGGGGAGATCAGGTCCGGGATGGCGCTGTAATCGGCGACTTGACTGGGGTCGGGGCGATCCGCAAACGAGGGCATGTTGCCCGGCTTGACGGTAGAAGCTGCATTCTGCTTGTTGCCGAAGAATTGGCCAATTACGAATTGCGCCAGAAGGAAGATTCCGAGGCCCTGGAGGGCACCCTTGAAGCCGGACTAGAGATGATCGTCAGTAAGCTTCTCAAGAATAGACAGCTGGCGTTTCCCCGCTCAAGCTTGCGACAACCGATCCCACATACATTGCTTCCCTCCTCCTCTCTTCGTTGCCGCTGTTCAGGCATGTTGCGATGACGGGAGATGGCGAGAGAAAAAGAAAGAAGAGGCCAACGCGGCCAGAAGAGTTAAGCGGCGGGCTCTTTGGACCAGCCCGTTGGAACTAAAGGGGACGGACGTGGGGGCTTGGCATTCTAATCGGTTCCCCCTCCAACTCCGCAGTTGTCCGGAGAAGCTCTGTCGATTTCTCACAACTTGCGAGCTACGATAGCTCACGACCTGCGCGAACTTGTCGCTGACCTTTTTTGATCGCGCAATGGGTATCGCGCCTAAGCGCTGGCGCTGAATCCGACCCTATCCATGGAAAACCACCCTTCGCCCGATTCCCGCTCGCAATTCCCGTCGCATAGCGAACCGCGAGTATGGCTGATCACCGCGGGCGATTCCCCCATCGGCATATCAGTCGCGCGACAAATCCTTGCGCACGGCGACTATGTTCTGCTTGGGCTTGCGCATACGGTTCTGGATCGTGACGAGCGACGCCGAGATGGGTTCGACGCCTTTTTGGCCGAAGTAGAGGAACATCGCGACGAAGGATGGGCGGAACGAATGAAATATGTTCCCTTGGACATTAGGTGCGCGCTGCTATCCCAAAATTTGAGGGATAAGAAACCAGAAATTTTGGTCATCAGGCAAGGAACGAAGACTAACAAGCCTTTGAACAACAGGATGATGGGTGAATGCCAGGCAGTCTTCGCGCAAGCGGTTGCGGCCTTTGGTCGAGTCGATATTCTCCTATGCTGCACAAGCCAAGGTACATATATACTTTACGGGTCTCAATATTAGCTACAAGAACTCGCTGACTCTCTCTTAGCACTCATTGGAACTGTCGAAGAGCTATCCGCCTCCCCACAGACCTTGAACCTCGTTCGCGATCAATTCGAAGTGAATTATTTCGGACCTCTCAATATAATCAAAGCGGCATTGCCTCATATGAGGAGAGAAAACTCTGGTCATATTATGATTTTATCAGGAATCAGTAAGATATTCTGGAGCCAGCTTTCACCATGAGTGGTTTATCTGACACGTCTTTAGCTGCTCATATTGGAACACCAGGGCTTGGGATGTACTGCGCTGCTGGCTGGGCTCTTGAAGGATTCTGTGATGTGAGTGATCCCATCTTTAGTCGACAGCCATTTAGAAATCACTAATATTGTCTACTAGAGCCTGGCATTCGAGATAGCCCCGTTCAACCTCAAACTCACCATCGTCCAATGCAGCATCGAGATCGGCATTCTCGCCAATCTAGTTACCAGCGTCCCACCAATCTTCCCCGCTTATTCTCCCGCAAATAACCATGCACCTCTGTTTCGGGGTATACTAAATCATCTCGTTCCCCGACTCCCCGATGCCGAAGGAGTATCGGGCAGTACTACATCGACCAATCGATCCACGGAGAGGGAAGAAAACTCAAGAGTGAGCTCGATCGAGAATGGCCCATTCTCCGTGCCCGAGGTTGTCTCGATGCATCCACCATTGAGCTCTGCACACCTGGAAGTCCTAGTCTCGGAAACGGTATATGCCATCACATCCATTGCCGGCCATGAGAACCCACCCTCCCGGCATATCGTCGGGCAAGAGGGTGTCGCCAGTGTCAAGGAGAAGCTGAAAACGGTTAGCGAGGAGCTTGAGGATTTCATTCAGGCTAGCTTTGCTGTGGATGTGGCAGCTGATGCAGAGCCTATACCTCCCTTGGGGGCTACGGGCCAAACACCCTTCTAGCGCCTTAATTAACACTGATCTATGTCATTTCATAGCCGTAAGCTAGGATTATCATGCTTTGAACCCTGCCTTGCTCATGCTTCGTAGCCCTCAACCCGGGTTTAAGTTAACACTTGACGTGTAGAGAGCCTCACTATTGTTCCATTTATCCGTAAATATTGGGCTATGTACGACAATCTATCATTCAGCTCCTGCATTGAAACCCATCAGGCAAGTTCCAGGCCTGGGTGATTCGGGACAAGGGTGTCACTGCCTATTCTCGGGTGATATCATTGGGAACAGTTGTCAGAGCACCCTAAACACCCGGGACCCGATGCGCTGGCTATCTGCTGTCTGCTTGGGCGGCTTGCTTATGGTTCAACAAGCCAATCAAATCAATGGCTGGGCTAATAACACCATTCCTAAATGATACCTCTACATTAGACTTGTTCAAGCTGTTTGATACCAGTCGATGCCAAGACGAGCGGGGTGTAGTGGAATACAGAGATGGGGCTCTTCAAGATACCCGGGTTAAGGAGAAATCAAGATAAATACTCCAGAGAATCCGAGCAAAAACTTCAATCCCAGACCATTCAACAGACAATTCTACTCACAAACCCAGGAACTCTTCATCTATTGTTTACATATTTACTCTAGTAAACATGTCGCAGCCAATCCAGATTCAACCTAAGGCCACTCAGACAAAGATTACGACTAGTTACCAAGACAAATGCGAAGGATGTGATGTTCAACGGATCGGCAATCCTTATACTTCGTGTGCCTGTTGGTCGAAGTGCAAGGTGCGAAACCTCTTCATATATCCAGGCTTTCTTACCATGAACATGAAATGCTAAATCTCGCCAGACTTGTGGCAAGTCCACGCTGACTTCTCACCGAGAGCTTTTGCACATTCAGCTTGGTCCTCTGGGCAAATGCGTAAGTATTCGGTTCAGTCCATGAATCTGTTGGAATGCGGGCTAACCTCAAGCTTTGGAAGATTTGCAATACCATGACTTAAACCTAGAAAGCTTTATTATAAGAGGGTGATATCTTGGATGGGCATCTAAATTAAATCGGATTTATGAGGCGATATCACTCGTCATTACTATTTATGACCCAATGAAATTATTCCTTATCTATGCGGAATCCATTCACCGTAGCTGCAAGGTCGAATTGCTATGTTACACTATGCATGAGAGCCCCTTGTTCGTACTGAGTAGAAGCACGCACTATCATTCATTCTTGTCCTGGCTGCAGGGCAAGCTCATTTCCGCTTGGAGAACCAGGCTAATCTCACATCGAAGAGACTACCCATGTCCTGATTCTTGCGATAACACCGAATCTCTTTCCAGGAATTGGAAGTGCGACTATCTGCCTTCCGGCCGTCGATTTTGAGGATCTCGCGGACCAAGACCATCGGCGTTGAGATGTTAGGTAAGATTATTTCGAGGGGCTCGTCAGAAGTCGTCTGCACTTCAGACGGAGGTTGTGTAGGCTCTTCGATGAGCTTTTCAGCTGGCTGTTCGACGGGGGTTTCGATGGGCTCTTCAGCAGTCCTTACAATTGGTTCTTCAACGGGTTGTTCAATGTGCTCTCCCGTTGTCTCTTCGGTAGGTTCTTCGTTAGGCTCGTCCACAAGCTCTTCAGTAGGCTCGATGACGGGTTCTTCGATGCGCTCGTCGGTAAAGTCATTGATGAACCCTTCGGGGGGTTCAGATAGTGGTGACGATAGGGAGATTGACTGGGCTGGTGAAAGGGGTGATGACATTGCTTCAGGCCCATCAGGCTTGGGCTTGGGCTCTGTCAACTCCATAGCGTCGTGGTTTGTGGACGATACGGGTGCAGTCACGGGAACAGGTGGAGGGATAGGAATTTGTGAGAGTATCTCTTTTCGTGGGAGTCTAGAATTCCTAGCTCCAATTATAACCTGAACTCTGGACTCACGCTCAGGCTCAATGTCAAGTCCAGGTCCAGGTTCAGGCAGGGTTTCCGCCTCAGGTTCAACCTCTGGTACAGGCGAAGGGGGACGCTTCCTGGGACGTCCGCGCTTCCGTTTCGCAGGAGGTTCAACGGCAGGAAGTAGTGCCGGTCGTTTGAATCCCTGCTCGGCCGTAGTCAAATTATGCCGTGGGCTAACGATCACAACTTGGACCGATCCATTCTCATTGTGGGTTTTTGCTTCCGGTTTGGCTGGCACTCTCAGTGCCTCACCATCGGTAGGATCTTCTTGCTTGGTTTCTGGAACTGGCTCTTCCAGCTTTAGAGTTGTATTCGTTTCTTGGAGACCTTCCATAGGTTGAAGCTCCTCTATCTGCAGGTTGTCGGTCGCGCAGAACTCTTCTTTAGGTTTTGATTCAGATGCCTCATTCACTGAAGATTCTGTCTTTTGAGGGATATCCATGTCATAGTCATTGTATTGGAGAGAATCTGCCTTTCGCTCTTTGGTGACCGCATGCGAGTGGAGAAAGACCCGTTGACCGGTAGGGACGACGAACGAAAGCTTTTGGCCCTTGATTTCATGTATCTGCGAAAGATTAGCGAGTTCCATGGCTGCAAGGTAGAAGGGTCCATACCCTGACTTCTTTGTCGATAGTCACTCGGTCGGGTCCCTTGCCCCAGACGTAGCCGAACCGCCAGATATCCCCAACTAAAAAGACACCCGCTTCAATAAGCTGGGTGAGCTTGATCTTTGAGCTCTCCCCCGACATCACAGACATGTCGGTCCTCTGCTTCTGACCCCAGAACTTCTCGAACTCGCGCTCCTTGAAGGAGTCAAAGTCGCCCTTCTCCCGTTTCCGCCGCGCGGTCTCAGCCTGGCGCAGCCATTCTGGGTCGAATCGGCCGTTCTGGAGATCAATTTGAAACTGGCGAATGCCATCACGCCAGTTATTAGAGTAACGAACGAACGAATCCGGAAGTGGGGGGATTTTTGCGTCGATGTCGTCTGGTGGAAGCTCTGAAGCTGGGTGGGTATCTGCGGGGAGGAGAGCTAGAATCTCGCGTTTCTCGTCTTCTTCAAGAATGTCCCATGTTTCGGGTCTAGCCAGGATCTTCTATAATTTCGCGATAGATGTGCTATTAGCTTCGCAACTCATTTTTGCTTCATTGCTGAAAGGAGGGCTGGGAGTGCATACCACTAGGTCAGCATCGATAAGGACGGACTCGTCGCTCGTCAACAACTGCTCCTCGCTCCACTTGCCCCGAGGCGCGGCCTTTCGGGGAGTTCGCTTCGGAGGGCTTGGAGCTGAAGATGCTGGAGAAGATGCTGGCGATGACATTTCCAGGAGCTTTTGTTCTGCTACATTGGCCTGGCCAGCACGGGCAGCAGTAGCTCGTCTAGCATAGAATTGTGAGAGCTAGAGTTAGTCCAGATTGAACAAAGCCCCCCGTGGATCATTCGTAGCTCACCCCGAACGGCTGCCCCTTCTGCCGCTTGTGACCGCCCCTCTTCCAGTAGCCATTCTGGCCGATTGATCGTTCCTGGAAACTAAACAAGAGCGATTCAACTGCCGTCTCTCGGTTCAGAAGTCGTCAAGATGGTAAAGTCAACTCAGATTGCTCGGCTTGATGGTAGGTGAAGAAGTCAAAGTTGCGTGAGGGATCGTCAAAGCTGATTTATGCGCAAACAGGCCTTATGCTGGCTGCCTCGGTGGACGATGAGCAGGTGAGGGCGCATTCCAAGATAATGATTATCTAGACTCTCAGACTGATGAGATTTCTTTATAGGCCGAGTCGGAGCTGGCTGAGATTAAGGGCCAGGCCAAGATGATCTTCCGGCGATTGAATCGGAACTCCGCTCCTCAGGCTAGCATCGAGTCTGGACAATACAACCTCCAGTAAGTGGGGAAAGTCTACCGTGGTCAAAGGAAGTTGATCGCTAACCAAGTTATAGCTACATGATCCAAGACGATGTCTGCTTTCTCTGCATCTGCGACCGCTCCTACCCCCGCAAACTCGCCTTCACCTATCTCGCTGATCTGGCCTCCGAATTCACCACCACCTACACTCAGTCACAATACCACTCCCCCACACTCCGTCCGTATGCTTTTGTCGAGTTCGATACTTTCATCCAGCGCACCAAGAAGCTGTACCAAGATAGCCGGGCCTCTCAAAACTTGGATAAGTTGAACGACGAGCTGCGCGACGTCACCAAGGTCATGACCAAGAACATTGAGGACCTGCTCTATCGAGGCGATAGCTTGGAGCGTATGGGCGAGTTGTCCGGCCGGCTGCGAGAGGACAGTAAGAAGTATCGAAAGGCAGCAGTGCGCATCAACTGGGAATTGTTGGTGAAGCAGGTAAGATAGTCCCCGAGCTTTGTTGGGCTGGACTGGAGTGACTAATTGTGTCGCAGTACGGGCCTTTCGCCGGCGTCGGGTTTGTCGTGCTTATTCTGCTGTGGTGGCGGTTCTTCTGAGCGCTCTTCCTCCCCAATTTCCCCAATCTTGGGCCCCCTTTTTGTATGAATGTATGCATAGTTAATACCTCCAGGTGATTGCAGGACACGATCCACCTATCTTTCTAGAATGCAGAAATGTGTGCAAACTCCAGAACGCGTAATCTCGTAGGGTATTGTAGAATTTCGAATTCATATCTTCTAGATCTCATCTTCTTCCTCGTCAAAGTCGTCTTCTTCACCCATGTCGTAGAGAATCCGACCTCCTTCACCAGGACCGTCTCCATGCTGAGCATCAAAATATGGCAAGACGACACCCTCTCTGTCCCGCCTCTGTCGGTCTGTTAGACCCAGCTCGAATGTCGACTTGGGTTCGTCATCATCGGGGTTTGTATCCGGTTCCATAGGAGGATTGTACAGGATATTGTCATCCAGTAATGTAACGACCTCTTTCACGTACTGAGGAGAATACCTCGATGCAGGGGGGAGGAGATACCATTCCAAAACTCCACGCCCACTCTTGCGCCGGTGCTCAAGCTCCAGCACGATACCCTCTGCGGCGCCGGTGCCAGCCAGCTTATCCAGTCGGCCAAGAAGGACACCGTCTTGTTCTTCCTCGAGGCCGAATACCGGAGCAGCCAAACTGCGATCACGGGCGGCCTTTTGAGCTAGGATGTGGGAGAATGAATGAAGGGTGATAATACTTGTCGCAAGATAGGTCAAGACTGACAACGGCGGTGATGAGTACGGATTCTGCTGAGGCAGGGCAGGGACATCTTGGTGATATGTCACCACCAGCGAAGCTTCAGCCTTGCCAGCCGATGGACCTGAAGGTGCGATAAAGGAGCCGAGGAAAGATGGGAGGTGGAACCCAGGGTCCAATCTCCTCGAGCTTAGGAGAGGGTTGATCGCATCGATTATAATAAGACGGCCTGTAGACTTTGATTAGCTGGACTAGGAATCAATTGATGGTGTTAAGTAATCTCGTCATAACTCACGCCGTGTTGGCCCCGTCGCTGCGGCAGGCTGATAAACTGATGCAACCTCCTTGGCAATTTCGGCTGGACTCTTTCGACGGGTTGATACAAATGCATCGACTCCATCCGGTTTCTTCAATGTTTCAAATGCAACGAAGGTGACATGCACCTTGGAGAGCTATACATATGGTCAGCATCATCGTCTTAGGATGTCCTGCTATGTAATCATACGATGCATTCCCTATTTAGAGGGACTAGACAGCTTAGCTTACCTTAGCGCGCCTAATATACTCCTTGATGAGGGGTGTGGCGGGTTGCTCCAATGAATCCTGCAGGAGCGTGAGCGGGGAGGCCGTATCCCTTAGGCTCAATAGCTTCGAGATCAGAAGCAAATTATGCGTCCTTCGATGAGACAAGTTGACTGGAGCCATGGCTGTATGTGGCGAGAGATGTGGCTGGTTGCTGCAGGGAGGACGAGGGCAACTGAAGTGGGGTAGTTGGGCCTGCGAAAATTTCACGGTGAGATTTAAAGTTGGGGCTCGACGGGTCGGCCCGTGGGGCTGCATGGCCAGCTCTTGAGAAGGTCTTTCTTGTTGAGAACCACACAATTTCCAGGCGGTTTATCGTTCTTCTATTGAATAGGTACGTGTCAGAAACTCAATGAATGTGATAGGGCTCATACATCTCGCAGAATAAATCTGTCGAGTACTAACAAGTCTCGGCCGCCTCTCGTCCCATAGCTGGAGCGCGCCGGTAGAGGAATTCCCTTCCCATGAAATGCTTTGGGGATTGCTTATACAGAACTTTGAATGTAATACACTCGCCCAAGAAATACACCCTGGCAGGCCTTCTGTAGTTCCAAGCGCTGAGGTTGGTACCCCAGCTATAAGGTCGTCTACGGTCAAACAGCGAGTTCACGAGTACAGAGTCTACAGAATACAATTGCGGCATATACTTCCCATCCGACAGTCTTTAGGCTTCTTAATTGCGACTCCTTCAGTTATCTTATTTGACTAGAGAATACTTTACAGCACCTTTAGTTCCTTGCCTTGACACCGCTCTACTCAAACACATTCCTCTCTACCCTCGTGAAGATGCTTTGGCGGTAGAAGCTACCATCGGTTGAGTCAGAAGATCAGACCCGAAATCATTTGAATATAGGCAGTTAACACTATATAATTTTCAGGATTTTAGTCATCGTTCGATGATCAAAAGCCACGCCTGTGTTAGTTTTTCTAGGCGCAGAATACGATCACTTTGCCTATGCCTTCTGATATTC
The DNA here is from genome assembly GCF_028827025.1 of Penicillium cataractarum. Lineage (NCBI taxonomy): Eukaryota > Fungi > Ascomycota > Eurotiomycetes > Eurotiales > Aspergillaceae > Penicillium > Penicillium cataractarum. The sequence goes on along the minus strand of NW_026622743.1, from coordinate 856,466 downwards.
TTGGCTAGAATGGTTGAATTTAACTTCACATGGTTGAGTATTTCCACTGATAGAAACAGCCTTGTCGGAAATAGTATCAAGTCGTTTTTGGATGATGGAATTACGGCCTGTCCATGGTCAGCTTCCTGCCAATCTGTAGCATCTTCCGTGATTTTGTAAAGAGTGAGGTTATAGTTCCATGCTTGTTGGCCTTTTGAAGCTTTTAAGGTCATATAGGTAAATTTCTAGTCCTTGACTCTGTCAAAAATTTGTGCTGAAATTGTGCAACAGCTCTTCATAGGCATATTGCGATGAAAGGTAGGTATACCTATGCCCACCTGCATCAACGTTGTCCGACTACCCCCACCTTCTCTACGGTGGATATATTTCGTCCTCATTGTGACCCCAGAATATGATTCACAATTTAACAAATCCACTTGAATAGGCTCTGTAATATCCAGTATCAAATAACAAAATCAACACCCCTCCAGATTTAATTTTCGTTTTAATAAAAGGTTGAATCCCAAGAAATTCAAAGTCTTATTACTACTAAACTTTCGCCCATACTGGGAACTGCGCAAAAGGGTGATCTGGGTGACCGGAATAAACTTCTCTCTCTTCCGCCAGCGCAGCTGGCAGTTTCCATTGTGACGACTTGATACCCCCCAATCTCGATTTCTCTTAATTATGCGTTCTTGTACTATCCGTTAATTCCATCGCAATTTTGCACACCTGAGAGACGTGAAATCATCTCACCATCTTGTCTCCTTTCAATCGCCGCAACCTCGCCACACGACCTTCCTGCCCGAGACATCACAGTCATCTCAAGCTACCACGATGGCAGAACCCCCGCCAAACGCGCTCGGCGCGTCGACAGCAGTACCATGTGGGAGAAGAACGACTCTCACGCCGTCCCCGCAGAGCAAGACTCGGACCATGGCCGCAGACGCTCACCACATCCCCGAGACGACCGACGCGACGGTCCTCGTGAAGACCGCCGCTATCGCTCGCGCTCTCGAGATCGTAATGATAGAAGGCGAGAAAGGAGCTGGTCTCGAGATCGCCGCGATCGAGACCGGAGGGATCGAGATAGAGACGGACGTGGAGCTCGAGACCGCATGAGGAGTGGTAGCAGGGAACGTGGGTACGATCGACGAGGTAAATCCAACCCATCTAAAGCACTAGCCTTCGTCTGGGTGACCAGAATTCTTCTAACTCGAGATGCGCAAACAGCTTATGCCGGCAAGGGCGACAAGTTCCGCGAACGCTCACGATCACCCGGCCGCAATGGCACAAAACCTCGATCTCGATCTCCACCCCCTCGAGGACCTAAAGGCGACCGCCGCCCTGATCGCAAAGATCCCCGGTCTCGGGATGATGGGCGAACGGCGAACGGCGCAGCTAGTGCCGGTCGCCATGCGGAGGAAATGGATGTGGACTTCAAGGAGGATGCCGACGAGGATGAGATGGAGGCGATGATGCGAAAAAGCATGGGCTTTACCAGATTCCGAACTACCAAAAACACCAAGGTTCCTGGAAACGACATCTACGGTGTGCGCAAGGAGAAGAAGAGCGAGTATCGCCAGTACATGAACCGCACAGGCGGTTTCAATCGGCCGCTCAGCCCGTCGAGGTGATTCATTTTCAAAACTTTATTTTGGCTTTCGCATTATATCTTCAGGGACGGCTCTATTTTTTTTCTCCTCTTGGTCCTGTCCTTCTTCTCAGCACAATTTGCATTTCGCGGAGCATGGTATCCTGGTTTTTTTTAACTATTTTACGGCAAAAATTCTGATTTCGAATGCCACATTATCTATGGGAAATTGAGCATCGTAAAGCGAAAGAAGCAGCGTAAAGTGTAGCTTACCTACTAGTTATTCGTAGGCTGGACTGATTAGATTAAACAACAGCACATGACTGGGGAAGTCCTGATCGCAGTGACGTAGCCCAACGTTTACCAACACCGGTTCCCTTCTTTATTCTTTACCAGTCCTCCTCCTTCTCACCACGACGTGGCTTCGTTACGATTCTTTGCTTCCAAGATCGCGCCGATAGCGAAAATGCCAGCCACGGGCGATCGCCGTGAAATTGTCGTTGTTGGTTAGTCCGCATTGCCAGCATTTCCAAGTACCCCGCGCGCATAGCTTTCCTGGGGATAGACATAGCTGACCGCGGATCTGTCAACTCCAGGCGGTGGCATCATTGGCTGCTGCACAGCGTATTTCCTCACGAGGCATCCTTCCTACGATCCAGCACATCACAAAGTAACGCTCCTCGAGGCCTCCGACATTGCAGGCGGGGCATCGGGTAAAGCGGGCGGACTTCTCGCGCAATGGGCTTACCCGAGCAACATCGTCGATCTTAGCTTCACGCTTCACGCACAACTTGCAAAGGAGCATGATGGGAAGAACAAATGGGGGTATCGGGAGACCAATTGCGGTCAGCTCGTTGTCAAGGGTCGCGCTATGACTGAGAAGAGTCAGAAGAAAAAAGGCGAGTCCCTACAGAAGCGCAGTACGGCCGCAGTCTCCAAGCTCAAATCGGCCAAGATCCCAAATGATCTTGATTGGATTGAGCCAGACCTTCTGCGTGCCTATGAGAGCATGAGCGGGCCCGGAGAGACGGCTCAGGTGCACCCATACCTATTCACTACCTCCATGGCAAAATTGGCGGAAGAAAAGGGCGCAGAGATTATCCTGGGACAGGTCACCGATATTGCTCGTCCAGGCGACACTGTCGAGTCCGTTACTTATACTGATAAGACATCTGGAGAGTCACGCACTATCCCTGCCACCGATGTGATAGTCGCCGCTGGCCCATGGACCCGTTCTGTCCTTCCAGAAGCCCCCATTGCGGCAATGCGTGCGCACAGCGTTGTTATCGAACCGGCAAGGCCCGTCAGCGCATATGCTCTCTTTACAAACATTGAGATCCCAGCCAACTTTAACCCTGCAAAGAAATCACGACCAACAGTGGCAGCACCAGAGATCTACACTCGTCCCGACGACACCGTCTATGCCTGTGGCGACGGAGACAAGACTGTACCATTGCCGAAGGCATCTGCAGAAGTCGAGGTAGACCCCGAGCGCTGCCAGGAGATCATTGATCAAGTTGGTAGCATCTCGGATGCGCTGCGCGATGGCAAGATTCGGACAAGACAGGCTTGCTACTTGCCTAATTGTGAAAATGGCGGAGGTCCCTTGGTGGGCTTGACCCATACCAAGGGTCTTTATCTCGCTGCTGGTCATACTTGCTGGGGTATCCAGAATGGCCCTGGTACTGGAAAGCTCATGAGCGAATTCGTGTTTGACGGAGAGGCCAAGAGTGCAAAGATCGCGTCTTTGGATCCTCGTAACCAGCTTTGAATATAGCCTGTACATAGCCATTATATTATATACTAAAGAAGAAGACTCGATTAATATAGGCCTATTTATTCAAAATTATGTTTTTGGTGATTGTTTAATTGTCGTTGTAAGGAAATAGCCTACAGTACTACGTAACGCATGCTCGCCGCGGAGAGCTCGGGCCACGTAATTGCGGAGAGAACAGCCAGCTCCGCCCACTGTTGCCAACTTGTCCACCTTCCAATGCCAGTTCCTTAAGTGATGCAATCGATCATGCATCATCTAAGGTTCTCCGCTCTACTAACGTCGCTACTATATGCGACTGGGATCCTTGCTAGCCAAGATCCCAATGACGTCTCTGTCTTGATCAAAGAGGCCGCGCGCGCCAACAACGAGTCGCTGCTATGGGGTCCCTACAAACCAAACCTCTACTTTGGAGTGCGACCTCGCATTGCGAACAGTCTGGCTGCAGGATTGATGTGGGCCAAGGTCGACGACTTCGGTACAGTTCAGCAGAGTATGTCATAATCTCTTTTCTTCTTCGAATTGCGTTGAACATGAACAATTGCTGATCCCCCGATGCAGACTTTAGGCACACCTGCGAGCAGAATGAGGGCATGGCTGGATATGGCTGGGACGAATACGATATCCGAAAGGGTGGACGTGAGACAATTCACGACGCTGGCAATACTCTAGACCTTACGATCGATTTCATCAAGGTGCCTGGTGGCCAACATGGAGGCAGCTGGGGCTTCCGTGTGAAGGGTGTTCCTCGCGAGGATGGTAGCCCGGACCAGCCCGTCTCGGTGGTCTTCTATACTACTCTCGAAGGACTGGGCCAGCTTGGTGTGGACATGGACACCGTGTCCGAAGGCGCACCGCTGGAGGGCGACTTGAGGTTCAATGGTTACTCTTCAGAACTGGGTGACTTCACCATTGATGTCACCGACGGCCCGAGCAGCAACGAGTACTTTGAGGTCAATCGCCCCAGTGACGAGAGCAAGCCATTGGGCCACGGTCTTGTGTCTAGCGCAACTATGCCGCAGCAGCATCTCTGGCAAGCTAAAGGTGTGTCTCACTGATATGTCACTTTCAATACCTTTTTATTGATCTATTTCGCTTCAGGCATTCTGTTTACGCAGATGAAGGGCGAGGTTGATGAGGCCATTAAGGAGCTTGGACCTGATAACCCGCCGCACCCAGCCCAGCTGTTCACTATCAAACATGCGCCTGGAGATGGCAATGTCCACCTTGTTCAGAAGGTCTTCAAGGGTCCCTTTGAGGTATGAAGCGTGGACATGAATTTTGAAGAAACTCCTCACTGATCTATTCTAGTTCGACGTCCTCTTTTCCTCTGGTTCCGCCCCTAAGCCTCTGACTTGTAAGTCTACCCACTCGTATATTCTGTTATGATTCTAATAAACGATATAGCGGAGACTATTACCGAGGAACTCAAGGATGCTTCTCTCTCTTTCTCTGAGAGGCACAAGGAAGTCCTCGCCCCCAAGGCGCCCTTTGACCTTGATGACGAGTTTTCTACCTTCTCCAGGGCCATGCTTTCCAACCTGGTCGGTGGTATTGGATTCTTCCACGGTGACGACGTTGTTGACCGCTCTGGCTCTCCAGCATATGATGAGGAGAATGAAGGCTTTTGGGAGGAGACTGCCGAGGCTCGCGCAGCAGCTCAGCCAGTTATGGAGGGAGCCAAGGATCTCTTTACTTGCGTTCCTTCCCGGCCGTTCTTCCCAAGAGGTTTCCTCTGGGATGAGGGTTTCCACCTGATGCCTGTAATGGAATATGACTCCGACCTTGCGTAAGTGACGGAATCCCTTGTCTTCACAGAAAGAAGGCTAACACATCTCTTAGGCTTGAGATCATCAAGAGCTGGTTCCATTTGATGGATGAGGATGGATGGATTGCCCGTGAGCAGATTTTGGGACAGGAAGCTCGTAGCAAGGTTCCCGCGGAGTTCACTGTCCAGTATCCCCACTACGCTAACCCGCCCACCCTGTTCATGGCTTTGGAAGCCTTCATGGACAAGGCGAAGAGCAACAAAAGCGTCCAGTCCGAGAGCTTGGATAACAACGATCCCGCCGAGAGCCTGCGCTCTGCTACCCTGCGAAACCCAGAATTGGCCAATGGCTATCTGCGCTCTTTCTACCCTCTGATGAAGAGACACTACTCGTGGTACCGTAGCACTCAGCGCGGAGACATCAAGTCATATGATCGTGAGGCCTTTTCTAGCAAGGAAGGCTACCGCTGGCGTGGACGTTCCGTGCAACACATCCTGACTTCTGGCATTGACGATTACCCCCGTCCCCAGCCACCGCACCCCGGTGAGCTGCATGTGGATCTCATCAGCTGGATGGGCATGATGACCCGCACTCTACGCCGCATTGCGGAATACTTGGGTGAGGTGGAAGATGCCGAGGAGTTTGCTTACTATGAGAATGCCATTACCCGGAACATTGATGACCTGCACTGGGACGAGAAGGAGCAGACTTTCTGTGATGCGACCATCGATGAGTATGAGGAGAGCGTTCATGTCTGCCACAAGGGCTACATCTCTATCTTCCCCTTCCTTACCGGCATGCTGGGCCCCGACAGCCCTCATCTGAAGGCTGTTTTGGACCTGATCAACGATCCCGAGGAGTTGTGGAGCGACTACGGTATTCGCAGTCTGAGCAAGAAGGACCAATACTACGGCACGGAAGAGAACTACTGGCGAAGCCCTGTTTGGATGCCTATCAACTACTTGGTGCTGAAGAACCTATATGTAAGTCGGATCTCCCTCCATGCAGCATTCTTCCATATCATGCTAACGCTCGCCTTTCTGCAGGACACCGCTCTTGTCTCCGGCCCTCACCAGGAGCAGGCCCGGGAGATGTACTCGAAGCTGCGGAAGAACTTGGTCGAGAACATTTTCCGTGAGTGGAAGAGCACTGGATTTGCCTGGGAACAGTATAACCCCGAGACGGGCAAGGGACAGCGCACTCAGCACTTTACTGGCTGGACCAGTCTGGTGGTGAACGTGATGTCCATGCCGGATCTGCCTGAGAGCAAACAGACCTCTCACGATGAGCTGTGAGGCATCGACATTTGATGTAAATTAGCTTGTCGTCACATGCATTTCGCATGCATTAGATAGCGATGATCATTGCATACGTGACTTTGTTGGCTACGTGCCAACCCTCGAAGTCTGCCGTTTTCAACGAAGAGATATAGTGAAAGAATTGTTGTACTTTCTGATATTCCCACCTAGGTAGATTAACATGTCGAGTTCTTGTGGAAATCGTGAGCCTGGGGCAAGATTGCTCCAGTGATATTGTATTGGAATTAATGGATATCATGTATGTCATAAATCAATGTCGCCGGTCGCGGTCATCTCGGTCCCTGCGGCGTTCAGGTTCGCGTCTACCTCCAGTTGGTGATTGGCTTCGCTCAACCCGCCGATGCCTAGTCTCCTCTCTTCGGTCATTTTGATCGCGAGAGCGAGATCGTCTCCTATGGTGATCTCTGTCGCGAGACCGGTGTCGGCGGCTTCGATGATGACGATCTCGATCGTGATCCCTTTCACGATTCCTTTCTCGGTTGCCATCATGATGTCTGCGGTGTCTTCGCTCCTTATCTCGGGCACGGTCATCACTGCGATCTCTGCGTCTTTCCCGATGTGGACTCCGGCTGCGATCACGTCTGTGTCTTCGATCCCCTTGCGATTCTCTTTCTGATTCCTTCCCCCCAGTCTCATCTGGTTTCACTTGTGTCTTTGCGTTTTCTCCTAGTGGCGTCAGATTGGCGTTTTCCTCGGCCTTGGGTGGGATTGGTAGGCCGAGTGCGCGGGCCATGGCTTCCTCCTCCGCTTCCTTGACACGCTGGAGCTCTTCGCGTTGTTGACGAGCCCGTTCCTCCTCGGCATCTGCGTCGCCCTTGGCATACCACGAGAGATCGCGATTTTGTTGCCATCGGCCGACGGGGGCCATCACCGAATGGCCTAGGTAGTTTTCGCGATGGCTCGAGTTTTGAACATCGGACCATTTGAACTCGCCGCGGCCGCCGCTGTATGGATAAGTTGGTTAGTACACAAGGTCAACGATCCAATAGGAGCAAGAAGAGCACTACTCACCGGCTGCCTTCTTTCCGGACTCCTGCAACCAAATCCATCTTTGACAGGTGAAAGGCGATGTTGAAATTGGGGAGATGTCGATGAAAGCTTAGATTATCCAGATGGCAGAGGAAGGCGGTGAGCGAGTGGATTTCATCATCGGCTGCTCCACACTTGCCTGTCCCCCGCTGTCGCTGATAATAACGACCCTCCGTGTTTTGGCTTGAACATGTCCTTCTGTAATACTCCCTTGGCTTTCTCTTCCTTTTCTTCAGAACTACCGGTCCCTGGCAATGACAACGTTACACCCGACGCCCCGTCCTCCCGTTCTCTCCCTCTTCAACTTCCCCCGCGCAGATCCGTGGACATACTACAACCCAAGCTCGGTTACTGGCGACAGGCACCTTTAGCCTGGGGGACATGGCCTTTCACAGCCCTGCAAGTTCCGAATCGGAGTTCTTCTCTCTTCAAGACTCCCTCAGACCTCGACTCCAAGCTTTGAGTGTTGAAAAAGAAGAACAACGAGTGCGTGATATCCCTTACATGTCTCACGTGAGGGATTTCAACTGACCAAGGCAGTTCTCCGTGTAGGTGTAGACCGGCATTGCTGGTCATGAAATATACTGATAGAGCTGGATAGTAAAAATGACGTCCTTGGTCCTCCGGTGGCCACCTGGAGAAGCAATCTCGTGAGATCGTCATTAAAAGCTTTCGAGCCCAATGTTCCCTTACTGACTCATTCAATAGGCGGCTTCCTCCCAGCGGCGCAACCTTCTCTTCGTAGCGCATGGATCCGATATCTATGTGTGGATCCCATCGGGTCCTTTCCAGGTCTTGGGTTCTCAGGCCGAGATGATTATCAAACCAGTCATGAAGCACCCCCAAGCCGATGGTTACATTGATCCGGCGAATCCGCATACCATCAACAATATTATTGTGGATGAGCTAGGTCGTGACGAGGTCCTGCTGTTGGCAACCGATTCCGGCAACGTCTGCGGATACCATGTCGAGGCAATCTTTTCCGCCTTGAAGCGATGCGCCAAAAGCGGTTACAAACGGCCGTTTGATGGCGCCGAAGTGACTCCATTCTTTGTGGAAAATGTCGGCATGAGCGCCTGGGGCCTTGCAACTCACAAGTTTGCCCGTTTGATTGCTATTAGCGCGAACACTGGCCAGATCACAGTCTATGCCTTCGCCTTGGTAGACCCATCATCAGAAGACATGGATGATCCTGCCTCAGATCCCGATTCAGACGGTCTGAACACCACCCAGTCTGACCAGACCTGGATTTCTATTCATAATATCAAGCAGTTGCGGGAATTACAGAGGTCTATGCCTCGTAACCACCGTTCACGCAATCTACGCTTAACATATAGGGGTCACTTCGACAATATCCCACACATATCCTTTGCCAACTTTGACTTGGATTCCAATGGCTCATGGATGACCAGCACTGATATCAGCAATCGGGTCATAATTTGGCGTATATGGGATGACCTCGGTCCATACAGGGTATATTATCCCGGTCACCCGTTGAACAATCCTCCCCAGAGGGGGTGGACTGTCATACCCCTGGACCCAAGAACCTTCAAACGCCACCAGACGAAAGAGGACGCATGCGGATGTGAGCCAGGCTCTGTGCTACTCGCATCTAGAACGATCCTGGATGTGTCTAGGGCCATCCAAGGTGTGCGAGATGCGTCGCAGATATTCGTATTCGGCGCCATCAGCTCCAAACGCCCGCGAAATCTGAATCGCCAAGTTCAGTGCTTGCCTGATACCATTTTCTCAGCCGGGTCTAGGGTAGAACAGCATTCTCGAACGGACTTGAAGTCGGATTCGGGACCCAGAAACGCGGTTGGTGATAAGCGCGAGGCTGACGTCGAAGGGGAATTGGTCACTGATTCAGAATTCGACGATGCCTCAAGTGTTGATTCATCAGACCGGGTGGTACGAGTCAAACGCCCCCTGGCAAGTCTTTATGAGGAGAGCGACCAGCTCCACACATCACCTTGTCTGCACCCAGACTTTGTCTATGACTTGGAGGGTTTCTCCGACCACAGCCTCAAGCTTTTCACAGAAAGGCCTGTACATCGTGAGTACCCCTTTGATTAAGAATCGCAAAATTTTGCGAACCAACAAGCTAATTTAATCCTTGCAGCCGTCCATCCTCCCCAATTCTTCCCTACCATCCACTTTTCTGAGCACCATATCAGTATGGCGCCCTACCCAATCGACTCAGACTACCATCTCCTCAGTCGAAATCCTTTATTCCAACGCTTCTCTTTCACTGTCGAAATGAGCTCCGCCTGTGATCGCTTCAACATGGTCAAATACGTTCCCGAGCTTGGAATCGTGGTTGCAGCGTCACAGAAAGGCCGCGTGGCGATCATATCTCTTACTTGGCAAGAAGAGATTGGCTATGCATTCCGCCTCGACTGGATCGTTCCATTCCATACCCAAGAGCGTAGCGATGAACGGCCTATGATCCCACTCCTTGGTATGGCTGTCAGCCCTATGCCAGGGTACGAAATCCCGCCGGATGTCCCCTCCATCCCGCGTGGTGTTGACCCTGACGATTGGCTTCAATTTAACTACCGCATCCTCAATCCTGAAGAAGACGACACTCCTTCTTCGCCCTCATCTACAACACCCGATCCTTCCATATCCAAACCGTCTGCTAAGACAGACCCTTCTCATGCTACACATGACTCCCAGTCTGACAACGACGATGAGGATTCTCATTCACCCTCTGGCTCTGAATCCGAATCAGACGAAGCGCCCTCGGAGACACACTCCAATACGACAGAATCAAACAATGACAACCAAAATTATACCCTCCCAGAACTTCACGCCCATGCCTCTCGCGCTTATCATCCGCAGGAACGCTGGGACGGCTGGCATCCGTCCCGCCACTACAGATTAATGCTTCTGTATTGTGACCACACGGTGATGAGCTATGAATTCTGGCACGACTGGAAGGACTAAATTACATTCTTGGTGATCGTGAACTGGTTTCCGCACCCACTTTTTCTTTTACTTGCATTTAGGTAGTCGCCATGTACGAATATAAGCATGTCCCGGCGCTACAACTCTCTTGTACGAGTTATGAATTATTGCCATATTCTCATTGCATAAACGTAATCCAGGTAATAGCTATTTGGACTGGGGCCACAAAGTTCTCATCATAGGCATGCACATGGTTTTAACGCACCCCCGACAAATTGTTCAGATATCGCCAGACAACGAACAGGAGTTAGACAGCAGCATTTACCGGCAAAATAAGCTGCGACACCCCGCCAGAAATAGTAATAGTATGCTTCTGAGGGGCTGTCTTATCACTCCGCAGTCGATTCTCCGCAGTCCCCAGGCTTCGCGCATACATTGGGAATGACCCGCCTGCAACAATGAGTCTCGCTCTCGTCCCCACGCGGAACCGATGAGCACAGTCTTGCAAGTCCAAAATAAGAGGCTGAGAGGTATCGCGCGAAGGATCAAGTGCTTTGTACATCTCTGTGATATTATGGGATACGCCACGGTCATCGACTTCACTGATTCGCAGGAATAGGTCTGCGAAGGGCGGATCACTGGTATGGATCAGATGAACAGATGGAATACCTAGAATTTCGAGGTCCTCGGATAGAGGCTCGCTCGTGAAGACTAGCACGTCTGATCGGTCTGCATAGGCGCTGTCGTCTACCCGTCCACCGGCAGACATTTGATTGCCGCCGATACTGGGGGTAGGATCCAAGGGATCAAAGATGAAGAATGCTGGGCCTGCGTCCTGCATAGGCTGCTTGAAGGCAAGGCTGTTATTTTCTTGTAGATATAGCGTCTTGGGTTGAGTCGGTGGAGGCCAGGTAGGCATTGAGCGCCATTCCTCAGAGCCGGTGATAAAGATGCGAGCTGGCGGATACTTGTATTTTCCATTTTTGGCGAGACGTTCGGCGAGGAAGTCTAGCATGTCTGGGGTCGAATGGAGACCCGAGCCTTGGACGTGTGTCCATGGGCCAACGATGAGGCTCACATCCACGCCTCGGTCATGCAGGTGCTTGAACTGGTGCATTGTCTGCGTCGTGAACGTATCGTACCAACCACTGATCAGCAGGATAGGAATCTTCGCCCGGTCAAGGGCAATCTGGTGTCGGCGTGAGGTCCAGTAAATATCCTCAACATCAGGATGTTGCAAGTACTCGAACAGCCACGGAGCCCTGTCACCAAAGTACTTCTTCAAACTATCTTCCAATGGAAGCCCAGCGACCGCACGATCAAGCTCCGGCGACCGCAAAAAGCTCAAACCAGGTAAATTAGCCAGCAGCGAGAGGAAACTGCCCTTCTCGTCTTCCTTCTTAGACATCATATCACTCCAAGAGGCACGGTCAAGACGGAACGAGCCCGTGCCCCACGTATGCCACGCTTGATCATGAGGCCCAACGGGGATCACCGCAGCGACACAGTCCGCTGGGGGATCATGCAAAAGTGCCCACTGACTGTAACCAAGATAAGACGCGCCCAGCGTCGCAAAGGAGCCGTGATACCAGGGCTGCTGACGCATCCACACCACAATATCTTGACTATCAGACTGTTCATTGCTGCCAGGATCGAATATCCCGCCGGAGCCATATGTTCCTCTCGTGCTTACGAAGAGGGCTTGGAAGCCTCGAGCAGCGAAGACTCGGGCGTTGAGGAAGGAGATACCTGCACCGCGACCGTAGCAGCACTGAATCAGGATGAGACCGGCAGGTGCTTGGCCGTCCGGTAGCTCTGGTTCGTAGAGGTCGGCAGCCAGTTCAACACCGTCTCGTAGGGGGATTTGAATGGCTTGGGTGGTGTAACTGCATGTTTCGGGGCCGGCGCCGACGAAGCGGGCTCCGAGGTAGTCTAGAGTGGCTCCTGCGAAGCTGCGCTTTACTGGCGATCCTGTCATGATGAGTTATGTACGGAGTACGGTATATACAGTGGATGGTAAAATATGCACGAGAATAAGCACGAAGTGTGAGAATAGAGTGCGACCTGGCTGATGACGTTGTGGATGCCTGGTCGAGACGCTGGGGCCTCCGGGAGATGTTCGATCCTGCGATGAATCGGGACGATTGCCCCGCACAAAGATGGGGATATCAAAATAGGGAAATGGTTGAAGGACTGGAAATTCTGAACAAGTTTAGGTTATTCAATACATGCAAGTAGTACTACAGGGTAGAAGTCTGGATCAAACGAACCGAGTGGGAGGGTGACAATGGGGAGTTCAAGCTATTGGTTACCATGCAGGAATTCCAAATCGTGTACGTATTTAAAGGATCATACTCATAGCACGACAAAAAGCATTTATGAAACTACGACGCTAGGCCTAATTAAACGAACCTTACGAGTACAAAGTATTATAATGACACTAAGGGCCTCCAGGATAGCGGTTGACTTAGGTACGCCTATATAGTAGAGTTCCGTCCGTTTGAAACCCCTAACCCAACTTCCAAACCACCTTATCAGTCATAGGTTAAAGGATAATTCGAGAAATATTACTAGAGTCTTTAGAAAGACATTTAAAAAGATAACTAAAAAGATAATTCAAAAGACATTCTGAAAAATATTTAGAAATAGGGAAGGTTAAAGCGTATCTAGTCAGGTCTTTCTTTCTATCTCTTATTCTAAATTTTTAAACTACCACTCTATATGCATAAGGATAGGTATCAGATATACCAGGGCATTTTCTATTTGTAAAGTGCATCCCTGGGTAGGCTTAGCGTTATAGTGTCACGAAACCTTCTTGTAGTGCTAGCATGATCCTATTTAAAGCCTTGATGATGCAGATAGTCAACTAAATTGCCTTTTAGACAAAAAGTCACAAATACAGGAAATAGTAGTATGTAAAGTACAAAATGGGGTCAGTTAATTAAGGCACGCACTCCGTGGTCTATCAGAGTTCGCAATTCAGTTTTCGGACCGTTGAAACACTTGGGATCTCCCTATTCATGCAAGGCTCGAAGGTCTAATTCACATTGGATCGACGAAGATATCTCATCCATAAAAAGACTCAGACCACCTGAAGCTCCTTTAGGCGAAGTGTCTCCTCCTCTGCCTTTTTCAGGTAACCAGTCTTAAGGAAATTGCTCAACAACGGAGTGTAGTCGAAAATCATATCACGAATATTAGCGAGAGGCCGAGGAATAGAGTGGAACATTCTGCCCAGGAAACGAGCAAACTCCATATTGTGATTCACGTAGTCGACCCGTTCTTCCTCATAGAGTTCGAATCCAGCATTCACTGCACGCAAGTCCCGCAGGTCGACTCCATCCAGTGCTCTAGCAAGGAAGTAACCATCCTCAATTGCCATTCCCATGCCATACGCTGCATAGGGCGACACCGGATGGACGGCATCGCCGACGCATACAACCCGACCCGTGGACCATTTCTTCATCGATGGCCGATTGAAAATTTCCCATCGGTACACTTGAGTGTCGAAATTGGTGGCTTCTAGGAATCGAGGCATGGGCTGTGCCCAATCCTTTAAAATCCCAGTGAGATGTGCCTTAGGATCTTCTGGAACAGGCTTTCCATCCCACGATGGCTCAACCACCCACCACTCGAATCCTGGCTTGCCGTCATGCAGCATTGGGAAAAAGCTGGCCTGGTATTGGAAGTCGTGTGAAATCATACCCTCGTTGGGTGGAATATCGGGGATATGATCACACCAGGCAAGCCAGAGCCGAATTCCAGTGTGGAAAAGGTTAGGTTCACCAAAGGCTTGCCGTGATACCATAGATCGAATTCCATCCGCACCAATGAGGATATCGGCTGTGACTTGGTGGCCATTCTTGAAAGAGAGTTCAATGAATTCTTCCCGCTCGACGTAAGAAGTGAACTCATGGTCTGCATGAATCACACCCTCGGGTACAAGCTCCAACATCTTTTTGAAAATAGAAGAGCGGAGGACGCCATAGTGCCAGCCTTTAATGCCCATAATTCGCTCAACCTCCGCATTGAATGGTAGCTTGACTCGTTCGCCGCCAGACTTGTTCTTGAAATAGGTGACCGTATAGGAGCCAAAATCTTCCGGGTCCACACCATAGGATCGAAGGATAGCCAAGACAGGAGTCGATAAGAGAACTGCGCCTCCTATGGCTTTGCATTCAGGCTGTCGCTCATAGATGCGCACATCGTAGCCTCGCTTGATAAAGGCTAGGCCTGTTGAGATTGACCCAGGTCCTCCTCCAACAATGGCAACCCGCTTCCCCGGGCGCCAGTCTAAAGCTGGCATGATGATGGTGTTTTAATTTATAGAAAGGATGATAGTACTTCGTAATAAAATGGGACAAAAGAAATAGAGATGCTGACGAAGCGAACAAGAGGTATTTATACTCAAGTGAGTGAGTTTATACAGCCAATTCATTACTATGTCTAACCTAATGGGGTAATGGGGGATTAGCAATTGCGTGATGTCGATTTAGCAACCCTCCAATTCATCATCAGCGTCATATACCATAGTACATAGATTTGAAGATGAGCACTAAATCTAGTAGGCACCAACCCCATTTTACCCTATTTGAATTATCCACGATTCATTTGATTGGCTTCATTGCATCCGATGCTCCCCACATCCCGATTCAACCAGGGTAGCTACTGGCCTTAGCCTGTGGGGTTCAGTCCGCTTTTTACACAGAAAGGTTTCCACGAAATACCCTTGATCCCCCAGATTATGGTCGTAAAAAGGGGAATTTGATACTTTCAGCATCCCGGCTTCCTGCTCATAGGACCCCCAACCTGAATTCTCGGGCATATTTGCTAGATAGGCACACCGCTCCCGTTCCATAATCTTGAGCTGCGCACTTCTATCCTATCTTTCCACCCCATCCTTGGGCTTAATTGGCGTTTTAATTATTATTATGATATTGATGAACATCCTGCCACTTATTCCTTGGACAATTTCTTTTTCTTTTGAGCTATACTTGGTTGATTTCCAACTATAGCTTCCGAGTTGCGAAGGAGGATGAGTATGCTTTATTATTGCAGATTCGCGATAAGAAATCCTACATACAGAATATCCTTATCTTGAAGATTGAGTCTTAAGGCTATCGTCTCTGTATTCTGATGTTTCGGTGTCGAGGCTCCGATTCCTGCGCCAGGCATGATGATAGCCTTAAATAACCCAAGAATAGGTCAATGATAGCATGCTCTCTATATCGAATACTGCTAAGAGAAAGTTCTTTATCGGAATTTTGTGATCCCATTACATCGGCTGTGGCTTTCGATTCTACTTTAGTGATAGGCTATAGATCACGTTTACCAAACAATAGAGAAAGGCATATCCTCTATACCTTCTTTCTTTTCAGAATTATCCAGTGTCCATTCTTTTTCCCTTCGAATGGAGATGCAGGTCCTGAGCCCAGGCTGGCGTCAACTTGGTATAATACTGTATAGTCAAGCACCCAGTAAGTATCCTATCGGATTCCGCCCCACCGAGATCCGCCGAGGCTGAGATGCAAGATCGGCAAGACCATGGGGACTATTAAGATCATGCATGAACTGCCCCCACTATTTCAAAGACCTACATTCTCAGTACGCAATTCCTGGTTCCAAGAATCTACATGAGAAGCCCCAAGTAGCCCGTGAGTCTTTTCTTTATATAAGCTGCCCCCGCGGGTGTCTTCATCTACTTCCTCTACATATCAAACATCAGTACCTGAGCTTTACAAGCAAAATGGGTGACTATACTCCCTCCACGGTGGCCAACGATGTCACCATGCAGGGCAGCGGTGTCTACAGCTCTCATTCCGATCTCCAGCACGAAGTCATGTTACAGGCTTTACCTCTGATCGAGAAAGCTGCAAAGACATTAGAATCGCAGCGAGCTGGTCAAGTCCTGACAGTTGCAGAATATGGAGCAGCACAAGGCGCGAACTCGTGAGTTGTCTGCCAACATTATATTCAAATCTGTTCTCTCTAACTCTCTTTTAGGATAAAACCACTAGAAACAATCACAAAATCAATTCCGCCAGAGACCCTCCAAATCATACTCAACGACAAAGCAAACAATGATTTCAACACCCTCTCCACAACAATCACCAACTGGACTCAAAATCTCACTAAACCACCCTTCATCACCATGATCCCAGGAAGTTTCTACAATCAAATCCTCCCACCAAACACGATCGACCTCGGTTTCTCCCTAGCATCCATCCAACACCTAAGCGCAACCCGACCAATGATGGACGAGAATCTCCAACGAATCCCGAACGCAGATCAAATCCTGCAAGAGCAGTCACACAAAGACTTCCTCCAATTCCTCCACCACCGAGCAATAGAGACAAACCCCGGGGGCTCGCTGGTTCTCTCTTTCCCGAGTAAATCAGCGTCCGGGGCATCGGATCTCGTTGGGCCCGTTACTTCAATTTTCGGTGCATTAAAGATGATGTTTATTGAAGGGAAAGTTTCGAAAGGGGTCCTTTCCTCGCTGAATGAACCGCTTTATAACCGGAGTATGGAAGATGTGCTATCTACTTTGAGTGAAGTAGAAGAGCTCTGGACTATGCGAGAGTGTTTCGAGAATCAAGTGGTTCATCCGGCGTATGGGGAGTTGCAGAGGGTGAAGAGTGAGGAGGGTTTGGTGGATGATGAGGCGGCTTGGAAGTATACACATGCTATTATTGATTGGGTCACGGCTGTTATTTCGGGTTACCTTCTCAAGGCGTTGAGGGATGGAGATCCGGAGAATTACTCGGAAGAGAAAGGTGGTGAGCTTGTGTCGGAGTGGATCTCGAGGACGAAGGGGTTTTATTTTGCGCATTTTAGGGGCGAAGAGGTTTCGATGTCTTTTATTCATGTTTGGTTGCAGAGGAGATGAAGTATCAGGCTGTCGCAGCGTATAGTCTTCAGAATACAGAGGATATTGTCCTAAATCTCTCCAATAATGTCCTGGATCGGCGGATTGCCATGTTCTGCTTGTCTGGATTAGCGAAGCAGTAGTACGAAGTTGTGATGCCAAATCAAAAGCCAATTGAAAGAACAGTCCTATGCTAAACAAGCTATGTAAATGTAAGACAGATGCAATCTCACGGAAAACGCTATAAAGTATCAAATCATCAAAATCATCGCTCATAAGAAAACACCGTATGCCCGTTTTGATGTTGTACGTGAGTATCATAAATCTTTGCCTTCCTCGTATGAACAATTCCAATGCATGTCTCATATTTCAGGATCTTCGTTTTAAAAATCCTCAAGCTCATCACTATCCCATTCATCTTCGCGATCGTTCTGCACCAACTCCAAGAACCGCTGGAGCCCGATCATGCCCCGCGGCTCCTGAGGGGCGCCGTTGCGTGGCTGCTCCGCTCGTCGCGCAGGTCGGTTGCGGTTGCGATTGCGGATTTCCGCCATCGCCCGGGCTTGTTCCTCACGCTCCATGGCGGCACGAGCTGCAGCATCTTGGCCGGGATGGTTTGCGCCTGGACCGCGGCCTGCGCCTGGAACTCGAGGAGGGACGGGGGCTG
The DNA here is from genome assembly GCF_028827025.1 of Penicillium cataractarum. NCBI lineage: Eukaryota > Fungi > Ascomycota > Eurotiomycetes > Eurotiales > Aspergillaceae > Penicillium > Penicillium cataractarum. The sequence continues at coordinate 838,557 of NW_026622743.1, read as the reverse complement.
GAGGAGGAGGGCGGTGGTGGCGATCTTGGTCGTCGTCGCTGAAGTCAAAGTCCCATGCTGGGCGGTCATCATCTTCGTCCGAGGAGCTCCATTCGCTTTCCGTGTCGTTATCCAGCTCAACGTCCTGCACGGCTCCATCATGATCTTCGTCGTCAAAGACAAGCAGTGCTTCTGGGATCCGGTGCAGCGCTTCGGCACCTTCTGGATCCAGTCCGTCGCCACCCTCCAAGTCCCACAAGCGGTTATAGCACGTGCTGCTAGTCTGATTGAAGTGGCTATACGGGTTATCCGGTGACAACCAGGCTGAGCATAGATAGCAGAAATGTGTATCGCACTGGAAGCAGCGCATGTGGTTGCAGCCCATGCGTTTCTGGCAAGGAACCGTGCATGTCGGGCATTGAGAGGTGTACAAGCGCATGTATTCTTCGGTTGCCGTTTCTTCGGCAGACAGCTCCTCGACCTTGCGCTGAGGCATGCACCTGACGAGTTCACCATGCCAGCCCTTTCGGCAGACGCTACAGAAGGCATAGTTACACTCTTCGCAGATGGCAACTCGTTCAGCAACGGGGGGAGATCTCCCTTTTCCCCTAGCGGATCAAAGGTAGGTTCCTCCTCATCTTCAGAAGCATCGGCGTCATCGGCGTCGGCCATGGGGTCGCTGGGTTTGGGATGCCGCTTTGATCTGGCTGCCCCTTGGCACCACTGGCGGGGGCAATATACCGTAGTCTTATCGGATTCAATCTTCTTCTTGCGTTTGAGGAAGACATATCGTTGCACTATCTCTGTGGATAGAGGGATTTCAAGAAGCTCACTGGGACCGAGAGTACGATCGCGCTTCTTGCGGCGAGGAGTCTGACCGTCACCTGGAGCAAGTGTCGGGCTCTGGCTTTTCTCACAGTCCGGGGCCAAGCACCTCACACTGTCCACGTCACCCTCAGCAATGCAAGTGTTGTAGAAGTCTTGCAGACAAGGGACGCAAAACACGTGGGAGCAGCGCAGTAGTCGGTGGCAAGTGGCGCCTTTTTTCGGTTCCAGACATACCCCGCATTCAAAAGTTTCCTGTTCAAACTTCTCGCGCTCGGCCTTGCTGTTGAAATCCAACAGAGCGATCTTCAGGTCCCGTGATAGACACAATTCTCCATCCGTAGTATCCTGGATGCCAAAGGCCGACTCGGCCGATTGTTGAAGATGGTCAATATAAGTGTAGACCACCATATCCCGCCCGCATTCTTCCCATAGTCGGGTACAATCGTCGTTCAGTTTCGCAAGGACCGTTGACGGGAGCCATAACGGATGAGTAGTAAGCCGAACGATCGGGGGTTTCTCGGTGGGATAGCCATCGGGCAATTCGATGCTCAGGTTTAACGGGGGAAGATGCGAGAGGATGTGAACGTCACGGGCGGCATTCTGGCCCAAGTCGGCTTTAAAGCCATCGACAGAGGTTGGCGGCGTTAGCGCCGGTGGGGGTCCGAGATCGAGGGGCTGTTGGAAGCAGACTTGGGTAGGCGACGGGAGGGTGACTGGGAGCTCGAGGGTCGCCTTGAAAGGGTTGTCCGGGTCGATCTTGATCTCTGGATAGATGGCGGCGATGGAGGACAATTCGATGGACCGGTCGTCCTCGTCCTGAATTTCGGCCATGGTGCGACCAGCCCTGAAAGTGGCGGTCTCAAAGTCAGGACACAAAGGATTCTTTTTGAGAGGACGTTGTTATACAATCGTAGTCGTACTCGCCATACGACTCGAAATATCCCGGGTGGTTTAGCAGGCAGCGGCCATGGCTGCCGTTGTAGAAGGGTTGCGTACAAGGTCTAAAGTGGAGATGGCGAACGGGGGATTTTAAATCACCCCCAGTGGCGATTAGGAAGGGAATAGGGGGGGAAAGAGGCACGTCTGCGCGAAAAAAAGCCTTCAATAAGCACTGTATGAACAGCCCAGTGGGCTACGAGAATAACCCACAATCAGGGTATTCTTGTGCGGACTATTCGCGCTCGGTCCAGGCGAGTCCACTGTACTGGAGAGGGGTCTATCAAATGATGTAACAAGAAAGCGGGAGTATAAGATGACAGGGACTGCGTCATGATTTGGAACAAATAAGTGAGGTGAGGGTGGGATGAAGAAAGAGCAGGAGATGAGGTGAAGGAAAGAGATGGGAGGGGAGGCGAGGGAGGCGAGAAGGGGAGTAAAAAAAAAAAGAACTCCCTTTGGTGCCTGAAGGGGAATTTATTTTTGTGTTTGACTGAGAGGGTTTGGTTTCCCCCCTCCTGCAGTTTTCCGCCCCGCCGTGACTGTCGTTTCTTATCGTTATCGTGGCTTTAATCGGGCCGAGCCTAGGTCTTGACCAGCTCACTGGTTACAATACTTACGACCAACTGAGCTTCCTTCCTTTGTTTCCTTGACTCGTCCCTTCGTCTATTTCTACTTCTCAAGGAGCACGAGGAGCACGAGGACACCTCCCAATTTCAAAATGGGCGACACTCCACTGGCCTCCCTGTCTTTGACTCACGTTCACTACGTGCGTTGTTCTCCTCTGCATCGTTGGCTTTGGGCTGCAACGAGCTAACTGTCCCCAATAGAACCCCGAGGATCCGCTGTCCTTTGCGTCGGCATGGCTGGCACTACTGCCCCAGGCTCTTTGCGTCTCCTATGCCACCCTGGTCTGGGCCTCGAGAGAGGTGGAGGTGATCCTGATGTTCGCTGGACAGCTGGGCTGTGAGGCATTGAACTTTGTGCTGAAGCGCATCATCAAGGAAGAGCGCCCGAAGGGTAAGGTTCCTTTTCCCCGTATTCGAATTTCATACTGCACAAGGATAGGCGCTAATGTGGTCAAATGCATGTCTACAGAAATGTTCGGCAAAGGTTACGGCATGCCATCCTCCCACGCTCAATTCATGACCTATTTCGCCATTTACATGTCCCTCTTCCTCGTGTTTCGACACTCTCCATCCTACGCGGGCTCCTACCCTTACTCTGATTTCCTGCTCCGAACTGCCTTGACGGTGGGGCTTTGTGCCAGCGCGGTCGCGGTTTCTGCCAGTCGTGTCTACCTGAGCTACCATACCCCCCGACAGGTTCTGGCAGGCTCCGTGGTTGGTTTCGCATGTGCCTGTGGCTGGTTCGTGGTCACTGGGCTGCTCCGACGCTCGGGTTGGATTGACTGGGTGACCGAGCTGACCGTATCTCGTCTGTTGCGAATTCGCGATCTGGTGGTGAGTGAAGACTTGGCCGAGGCCGGCTGGCAACGATGGGAAGGACAGAGGTTGAAGAAGCGCCACAGTGAAGCGGGCAAGTCGGACTGAGAAGATACCGTCAAGGAATATTGTAGTTTTTTGTATAGTTCCTCCTGCTTGTTGTCCAAATTTATAGCAGTGCCTGTCTTTCGGACATATTCATTAGGGTCGGCACTTATGACGACTCCCCCGTTCGCGAATATATATACTTTGACACAAACCACATCCATACCTACTTCCACCGTTACACTTTTACTTGCAAAAACCAAGCGGGCGGGCTTTTAGACTGGAACCAAGCCCGTTTGCCCAATAAACAAACCCCAACCATAAATCGTGTATTTTTTTTCCAAAAAAATCATCTCAGCGACATCTCAAAAGTTGAAGTAATGTCAGGTCAGAAAAACAAAAAAGAAATGAACTCCGAATAGGGGAATCGAACCCCTGGCTGTCGTGTGAGAGACGACGATGTTAGCCACTACACCAATTCGGAAGCTTGCTAACCAGAAACCACTAGGCTATTGTGGCTGGTTGATGTGTAGTTGACCATAATTTTGATTAATACCCACATTTGAACTTATACTATTCAGAGGCATGCGTCTTTAAGTGGCCATCCTGCCAAGTTTATGGTTATTGTCATTGATTAGGATGGTTTATAGATCGAATAGGTGGCAGAAAAATAGGCCCTCTCACATTTTTCTCAGTATAAGCTCATTAAAAATACATAGTGTATCAATGGCTTCATAGAGTTCGAGTACCTGATGGTCCCTGGCCTTTTGGCTACTACTGGTCACGAGCCGTAGGTAGAGGCCAATCGCTGATACGCGTAGGCCACGTGACTGCTATCAGCCAGCATTGATCACCGCAACTCCGCGGTCTGCTGTCGCGACAACCCTGACGAGACCTATTCAATCATGGCTCAAGCTGCGAGATGATCCTGCCTGCTGAGGTCACTTTATTCTCAGGGCGGTTCAACTTCCATCTCAACTCTCGTTCACCCTAATGTCCCTTGTTTTCCGACCAGTCATATTGCGCCTCCCCACCACCACAACTAGCCGCACGATCAACCGTCCAACGATTCTCCTGTGAGGCCAGCATTGTCCGAGAGAACGCCAGAATGGATATCCCAACCACCCCCACCGACTCCAATCTGCCCGACCCGGAACACCACATTGTCAAGGCCGATGAGGTAGATCAGACTGGCACGGATATCTCTCCTGTCTCCGACGACCAATTGTTGGAGCAGATAGCAGAGGGTCTGCGACAAGAGCAGGCCTCATCTGCTGCACCTGAGGCGATACCAGCTTCCCCACAGACAGAGGCGGCCGGAAAACGACCCGAATTGCGACGAGACGGATCAGCCCCTCCACCGCCACTACAACCACCTCCCCCCGCACCCGTTCAGCAGAATGCGGACCGACCAACCGACTCCTCGCTGAGCTTGGCTCAGCTGCGGAGACTGGTGCAAGAGATGCCCAAGGTCGAGCAGCCCGCGTATGCTTTCGAATATGCCGATGCGCAGCCGTTCCCAGACGAGCTGGAAGAATGGTTCCAGTACAATGAGTTTGATCGCGTGATGCTGATGGGTATGAAAGCTACCTTTGAAAGGCAATGGAGTGCTTTCTGTCAGCAGAATGTTTCGGGCGCCAGTGGACAGTCGTGGGTCGATGTATCCGAGGATCTTCGCCGATCATTTATGATGCGATCTTTGGACAATCTGCAACACATGGACGTTTCTGTGCGGCTGGAGGCACTGGAGAACATTTGCTATGCGGTCACTGGTGTATGGGGCGTCACGGGTGGACGATCTGTCCCGGACTATCCTACAAACATGGACGCCCGGTCAGCGGCCGAGACACCTCAGTCGAAATCACTACAGATTGACTGGATCGAGGAGAACGTGACTCTTCTCCAGCAATGCTCGGGGATCCCAGTCTTGATTTTGAGGTTATCACAGCTGTTTGATAAGAATCGTGCCACGCTTGGTCCAGACCCAGATGGGATTGAGTTTGAACGACTTAATCCAGGTGATATTGCCGCGCCGGAGCGCGAAGCCAACCTGGTTCTTACCTTGCTCTACTTTGCAATTGAAGTCGGCCGACGGCAAGAAGCCCGAGATACTCAAAACACTTTGATCCGCGATGCCCTTGGCGAATCGAATCCTTGTTTACTGGTCACCATTGTGGAAATCATCGCGCGACTGAGATGGGATGAATCTGCCAATATACCTCTTACGAGAATCATTCTTTTGCTGTGGAAATCCATCCTTCTCGTCTTTGGCGGCAGTGATAAATTGAAGAGGACGAAAGAGGTTCTGGAGCCTCCTTTGATCTCAGAAGAGGATGCTGCAAACCGCAGAACGCCTTTCTTAACCGCAAAGCCCCTCGATTATCACATTTTCCGCCAGGAAATCACCTCCAAATACCCTTCTTACAACCCCCCTCCATCGATCGTTCCTCTGGAACTTGAAAATAATTCCATTCTACCCCCTCTCCCACAGCATCCCAGCAGGGCGACCTCCTCCAGCGGTCTTTTCTGCGGAGTCGGACCCTCGATTGCTGGTGGAAATGGCTCTATTATTCAACAGGCCGTTCATATCGCGACCCCGGCGCCGTCTCCGCCACCCTCTCCTATCGGTCCTGGTGGGAAGGCTGGCAAGAAACAAAACTACCAGACCAACCAGAATTTCCCGCTCATGTACCCCCCGTTGGATGATACCAGTAATCGCATCGGCGGAAAGGGCACTACAGAGCGACAGGACGTCTTGGTAGGCAAGCGTTGGGAGGGTAGTGATGTACCCGCGTCCGTCATTGAAGCCGGAAAGCTTTTCTCCACTCATGTGAAGATGACTCGGGCAATGCAACAACTGTGGGAAGAACGCGAGAATTTCATGAAGTACGATCGGGGCTGGAACCTCGAGAAGTCTTACCAACGAGTTCCCGATTTCCCGTCTCTCGATGATACTACCGGCGAACTGGACAATTTGGATCTGTCCGAAAGAGAGGATACCCCTCACAAGAAAGAAACGGATGATCCAGATGTACAGCGACGATTGGATGCCGTAGAATCGTTCTATGTCAGTACTTGAGAACAGTCTCGATTGAATGTGCCGAGCTAACATCATCTCATCTAGGCTCAAACATTGGCTCATCTTCAGTCCATCACAATCGTGTTCTTGAAGATCATTCTGACGAATGTCAGTGCTGTTGTGAACCAGGCGAATTCTCAAACCTCTCAGAACATGAGGTACGAAAGATCAACACACTACAATAAACGACTATGCTAATTCCCAAGTAGTAATGGCCATGGCATCAATGGGTCATCTGCAGACTTTTTCTCTGATTCCTCCATTGACGAATTGGATAATATTCGGTTACGAGAAATCACCGGTAAAGCCGTATCCGGTACTCTACTTCTTTTGTTAAAGTGGTTTAAGCGATCTCGTCAGTCTCATGTCTTGTTTATCAAGTTCTCCCGTGCACGCCTTACTGACCTACGCAGATGTTCTTAAATTCGAATATATGACTCAGCTACTACTTGACTCGAACTACTTGCCTCTAATTTTGAAGATGTTCGCCCATCAAGATGTGGATCAAGCCGTGGCGCAGAAAAATGACCGCGAGGACCTGGCGTAAGTTGACGTGGTGGACTTTTTCACATCGAACAGTTCTAACTTGATATTATATAGTTTCTTCCATTTTTGCAGCGAGCACTCTGATTACGCGGTACAGACCCAGCAACCGGATGACGGTGACACTGAGAGTGAGGACGAGGCTGTTCCGCCTCCCATCTCCCGCCATCGTCCCAATTTGAATACCGGCAGCAGCGGCGTTCGTCCTCTCTCCCCCGAAGAGTCCATCGCGGGTATACTTGACGGTCCGACCCGCCCTGAAGTCGATGAGCTCGGCTACCCCACGGCCCCTCTGCCCAAGGAACCCATCACCGTCTTCTCCTTCCGTAACTTCTTCTCTGCAATCAACTATCTTCACATCATGCAGAAGATTACTCGCGACAAGGCGCATCGCTGCCTTTTGCTTGTGCAGTATAGGTCGAGTACCATTCTCCGAAAGGGCCTTAAGATCCCGGACCCTCATCTTCGATTCTACACTCTCAAGCTTTTCAAGTCACAAGTGCCCTACTGCGGCCGCAAATGGCGCCAGAGCAACATGCGTGTCATCACCGCCATCTACCTGTACTGCCGACCAGAGCTGCGGGATGACTGGCTTGCCGGCTCGGATGTTGATGCCGAAGTTGAGGAAGCCCTACCTCTGGAACAAGCTCTTCGTGGATTGACACACTGGTGGCATCTACGTCAGTATAAGGATGTAATGGCTGGACCCGAGGGATCCAGCATGATGGAAGAGGAGAGAGATTTCTTTGTTCGGGAATTAGAGTCTATGGGATGGGGCTTTGCTGATGAATTGGCTGGCGATGACTCGGATCAAAGCAACCATATGGTAAACGGGAATGAGTGGGAGGGTGGCCAAATGCAGGCGGAGGGTGGCTGGCCACAGTGAGTATCATGAACCTGCTGCACAGCGACATAGACGAATTGCGTATACCCTGGCTATTGTACTAGCTCATTTTTACAACACTCGTTCATACCCGTACAGTAATAAATTCCGGGAATGCTTTCTCTTTCTTTAGTTGGATACATAGTTCTTATACTTGGGCGGTGTCGCGGCTATCGATAAGCATGTCTCACGTGACTGCTATTTTTTTTTTCTTTCAATCAACACCTGGGCAACGGCTCTCCAGCACCGAACATCACATCGCTCCCTGCCCATCATGTCGGACGAGATCGTTTGGCAGGTTATCAACCAGCAGTTTTGCTCCTACAAGCTCAAGTAAGTGTCTTGCATAAATTTCCTCCCATTTGGAAATTTTCTCTGCGTTGGTTTATCGGTCTGTCGAGTCTAGACACCGTCGACACTTAGAGATTGAATTGCAAAATTAAGATATGCAGAACATTTTGCTGACTTAAAAAACCTTTCCCGCTTCAGAACTACCAAGGAGCAAAACTTCTGCCGCAATGAACACAACGTAACTGGCCTGTGCAATCGGCAGTCCTGCCCGCTCGCCAACTCGCGATATGCGACGGTGCGCTCCGACCCCGAGACCGGAAATATGTACCTGTACATGAAGACCGTCGAACGTGCCCACATGCCCAGCAAATGGTGGGAACGTGTGCGCCTGTCCTCCAACTACGCCAAGGCGCTGGAGCAACTCGACGAGCGCCTGATCTACTGGCCCAAGTTCCTGGTCCACAAGTGCAAGCAGCGTCTCACCCGCCTCACGCAGGTGCAAATTCGCATGAGGAACATTGCCAAGGAGGAGGATCGCCTCGGTGAGAAGATTGTGCCCAAGTTGGCGCCTAAGATTCGCCGGCGTGAGGACACTCGTGAGCGGAAGGCTTTGTCTGCGGCCAAGGTGGAGCGTGCGATTGAGCGTGAGCTTATCGAGCGTCTGCGCAGTGGTGCCTATGGTGACCAGCCGCTTAATGTTGATGAGAACATCTGGAAGAAGGTTCTCCGTGGTCTGGAGCGCGCTGGTGAGGGTGAGCGTGATGAGGATATGGATGATGGAGAGGAGATTGAGGATGAGGAGGAGGAGGGTGTTGGTGAGGTTGAGTACGTCAGTGACCTCGATGAAGAGGAGGATCTGGAGGATATTGAGGACTGGCTGGGTGGTGACTCGGCCGACTCCAGCGACGACTACGATGAGGATGACGAGAGTGATGATGAGAGCGACGACGAGAGCGCGCCCAGCGAGGATGAGAAGAAGCCCAAGCCCGGTGCTAAGCGCAAGCATGCCGCTCCCCATGTCAAGCCGCGGAAGAAGGGTCCTCGTATCGAAATCGAGTACGAGACCGAGGGTGTTGGCAAGGATCATGTCATGGCGTAAACTATTCGCTGAATGGGTTGGGAAAAGTTTATGTGATCTTGCATGGCGTTTTACGGGTTGAGTTTTTTCTTTCTTTCTGTCAATGTGTTTTTTTTACTATGATCGGGCATCATACCCAGTTATTGCATCAATTGCTATACATATCTGTCAATATGGGTCTTAAATATCATTTCATGTCTATTAATTTCGTTTTCATTTGGGTTTGTCCTCTTGCTGGTCTCAGGTTGATTGACCTGCGATTCTTCTGAAACCTAGTTTGAGATCACGTGCCGTCGTCATGGGGTTGTGTTTCGGCGATCTTCACTGCCCGCCACTCTTTCAACTTCAACTCTTGTTTCCCACAGAAGCCGGCTCTTTTGTGGAACATACGAATAATCTCCTGCTGCAAGATTGACCCAATCTTCAATTCTACCTACTTCCGTCCGGCTTCTTTCTCCGCACTGTTGACTTCCTGCAGGGTTGTAGCTCCGCATCAACCCCACCCCACATCGAAGCTGTCCTCTACAGTCCACACGTTGCTCGAGTACACACCACCAATATCTCACCACACCTAGGGGCAGCGAAATGAGCTCGTATCTAGCGTCATTCAAATCCTCATCCTCCATCTCCAATGCTCTGGGGTCCAGACTCAACAGCCTCCGCCGGGCCATCACACTAGGCGACGAAGGAGACGACCCGGAGAACGAGGACTGCTCGCACATCTCCAACGCCCTTCGAGCATACTACACAGAAAAGGGGCGACCATTCCCTGGCTGGCTCCCTCCCGACCCCAAGGCCCCGCCCTCCGCTGCACCTCGCCCCATCGCAACCGCCTCCTCCGGACAATACGGGCAAGCCCCCGCCGGTGCCTACGGCCGGGGTGGCGGTCTAGGTGACCTTTGGGGTGACTCGGGTGCACCTTCACCAGGAAGTGCGCAAACTGCCAGTCTCCGTCGTGGCCGTGGTAGCGCCGCGAGTGGTGCAAGCGGTTCGGGCCTGACACCTGCCCAGAGTGCCCCGCCAGGCCCTGTCATGTCGCCCCCGCCTCAGCTCGCGCACTCGCAATCTCACTCTCCTTCGTCAGGTGGTCTGCACCCTTCGGGTGCTCGCCCGCTACCTAGCCAGCGTTCGGGATCGTATCAGTCGACACAGTCTGGGCGGTCTAGTCAGGATAGTAGATCCGGGGCTGGCTCGGCACAGGAACGGCTGCGGGCAAGGTTGCATGGTGGACGATCCCCCAGTCCAGGGAATATCGATCCGAGCGTTCGCAAGCCGGTGGGAGGATCGGGACGGCAATGGTAGAGTGGGGGGATATGGGTCGCATTGGATTGATTGCATTGCCCATCAAGCATGGCGCTCGGAGTTTGATATCATTTTCCGTTTTTGTTTTATGCTCTGCATTTCTCTGGTTGTAAATACAGTTCAAACCTTGAAACTCGTTAATGGAAGAAGGTTTATCGTATTCGTCACTGAGTTTAGTATCCACCCCAAAGTTATTATTTTATTTAACTTCTGTCTTCCAAAGTGGCTGACCATTGAACTTGGCATCGGCCTAAATGGCCGTGATGTTCTCTTACTTCCATGAGTCTCGACTCTTGATCCTTCCTATATCTAACGCAATTAACCCCCACATACATCAGCAAGGCCGTGTACGCGATGATACAAGCCCGGCCATTGGACAGGTCAAGCCCGCGTGGGATGGTCAATTTAGCTCGTTATCCCATTTTCAATTTTTAAATCCCCCCAGCTTTCGGGTCTACATCACTTTTTTCCCTTATTAACAAAAGATTGTTTTCTTTTTGCTTTTTGCGTCGGGACGCTTATCAGTCTCTTCGTGTCCACTCAGATTCTATGATACAAGCGATCTGGTAGAAGAATTTCGAGAAAGCGGTCGCTCAGAATCGGTCGCTTGGCCGACGGAGAAGTTGCTCGACATGCCCTCAAGGCCCGTCCAACAGATCCTGCAAGCCGACTTAAAAAAAAAAATTTCCCTTTGTTTTGAAACAAAATACGGACAATGGAGAAGGCACCGGTGAGTTACGATATCTATCAATTAGAGGTGACAAGGTCGTGGGAAAGCTCAACCGGCTCGTGGATATTTTCGAAGGCATTGATTATGACACTGCCATTGCCTTAGATTACCGCCATGCCCGAAGGCAGAAAGGGGCATTGCCATAACGGAGCTTCGAGGGAGAAGTGTCGTGATCGTTTAGCTGTGCATAGTAGAAATGTCCTTGTAGGAAGATAGGGATCCCGCTCTGATTCCCTGAGACAGACTGTTCCAGAACAGCACCTTCTTTTTAACCTTAATTTACGCCAACTTTAATTTTACTTTGTACCTTATGCCAGAGTGCGACAAAACTGCATTATAACTACGAACCCACCATACTAATTAGAAATTCTTACTACTTACTACTGCATATGCTGTCGTCATATCATTGTTTTTTCTCCGCTGCCCGGTGAGTATTACCTATCTCTTATGTGTTTTTACCTCCGTGGCATAAATGTCTACGGGATGGGCGCGTGGCACGACTGGGGTCATTCGAGGTGATCGTCTGAGGTCTTTTCACTGGAGTGACTTGCCGCACGACGTCAGCCACATTTGTATCCTTCTCCGGTGCGATTATTTGAGCAGTAACCGTAGCGCCTGTCCTGGTGGGTTAGAGAACCAGTGTAGTTTTAGGCCCTCTGGGCTAACATACGCTGAGAGGTGGTGGAAAAACTCCTTCATGTAAGCGAAATCAGCCTCTAGCCAACGCTATCGTAGGCATAGGCTTGTACTTAGGCGCGGGCGCGGGCGCTACAGCGCTCAGTAGGCGTAGGTAGTATAAGGGTTATAGAAAGCGGGGGTATTGAAGGATAATAATATGATCATAACACTTGAATAGGTATAGTAATGGGGATATTGAGTTAGCAAAGAGGTATGTCAAAAAAAAAGTGCCAAGAAGTGTGTCAGGAGAGGTATTGAAAGACATGGGTGTAGTAAGTAAGTTAGTATGATACTTTTAATAACTACGTAACTTGGTGTTACATGATAATTAATAAAAAATAATTTCAATCCAATACTAGTATATTAGAAGTCTCTAAAGTATGGAAAGACGTCCGCCAGCTCGCTGCCCGTCAATGAGGTTCGTTCGCATATATCAAGTATCCAGCGGATAGTGATACCAAAGGCTTCGATGGCGACTCCGAGGCCAGGCGGTGGTCATATACTACGCATCATTTTCGCGGGGTCAAACTCGGTCGTTATGGCCAGCTATTCGCTGTGCCTGTGTGACGCGATGATTGCATATACTTTAACATCGCTAACAGGAACGTTGCAGACTCTATGGCTGATGACTACATATTTAAGTTTCTAAATTGACCTCTGTCGTAGATTGGGGGTAGCATCCATATAAGTGTAGTGTATATTTAGAAGGCAGTCAAGTCAGTGGGGTTTTATGCGAGCTTCCTTTGGCATTGTGTAGGTCCCCAACTAAGCTTATTCCAGTCCCACAATATATATCGTCGTCATGTGTTTAATACAGATCACGTTTTTTAACACTGTTGGTCGTTCAACTGAAATATGAACTGGTTGTATAGTCAACCAACATGCGGAACTTTTCTGTCCATCCTCTGGCTTACACGTATACCTCTTTCTTTAATTATAACTTACATACCTTCTGATTCAGAGGTTTTCACTCGGCATAGTTAGCTACGGAAAGTTAAATTAGTTAGGCGATTATGTAAGAAGTATGTCGGTCGGGTCGGGTGTTTGAAAGTATAATGTAAAGCTTCAAGATGTAGTAGTAAAGTGACGTTTAACAACCAGTAATATCCATGTAATGTGTAATACTACGTTACAGGCTTCAGGACGTGCTTTAAACATCTTATCTAGGTCATAGTTCGGCGTCCAAGTCGACCTTGGTGGTGTTCATAACACTATACTAAGGGTGGGGCTTGAGGACATTTCATGGCTTGTTATTCGTTACCTTATGCTTTAGTCCCTTGTTTTGAGTACATCTGAACCTAATGATTCGTCAATAGTATAAAGGCTAGTCCTAGTTAGGCTAACAAGTCCCCCGGATGGGGTTTAAGTGGGCTTCCGCTGACATGTATCAACGCATATCATTCGTAATTTGAACTCCACCACCATCAGAAACTTGCCCCTTTGGTGTAGTGGAATCACATGGTACTTGTAATACTAAGGTCCCCGGATCAAACCCGGGAGGGGGCTCAAGTCTCAATCATTTTTTTGGGCCTGGATCAAAATTCCCAGGTGTGATATCTCTCCCCCCAACACTCGATAGACAGCGGCAAATTTTGCTTCTACCAGTGTTCCCGTCCGAGCTTAGTCATGATCACATGATCGTCCTTACCTTCCAAGGCCATTAGGTAGCTTAGGTACCCATAAATCCTAGCCAAAGTTTGAGACAAGCCCGTTTTTATACAGCAAAACCGCCCAACTTTTGACACCATTACTGCCGTTAATTTATTATCTGCCGTCAATTATCCATTAAGGCCGTTATAGATAACCGGCTAGGGATTCTTTTTCATATATGAAAAATTATACTCCAAGATTATCTTAAAAAGTTGTTCGGCTCTTAAGAACAATCGTGCAGATGTATAGTTTATATGTATCCTCTATATAAAATATACTGCAAAATTTACCAAAGTCTAATTACATTTATTAATCCCACATAATATCACGACAATATTACCCCTGATAGCTCTCCCGGCGAAGACAGCGCTCAGCGCGCCTCGTTCTCGACTTACCCCTCGAGGATGAGGATATCAAAGAATCGTTTGAAAACCTTCACCGCAGATACAAATCAACACATGTACAGGAAGGGACGACTACGAGAAGCCTAAATTGCCAACGGATGCCCTGCGATTGAAGCTCCTTTGCGAAGGACCGTCTTGGTACCCGAAGGGGCTCACCCACCTCTACCTACGTACTCAGGATTTTTGTCACGCAAGTACCCTCTGACCCCAAGTGTTCGAGGTCAGCGAGTGTACTGAGCTCCTTAATATTGCGGATGGCTTGAACAAGCTCTTCTAAAGATGTAAAGCCTAGGATGTCGACAGAATTTGTGCATACGCACCCAGATTGTACCCCTGGAAAACTCCCGTTCGGAGAACGAGTTAACGAAATTCTTACCTCGAATCACCGTCGAGCCCTGCTGGTCATGAGTTGTCGCAGCAAGGAAGTTGTTGGGTTCACTTAAACAAAACGCTCCGAGGCCATACTTTTGGATAACCAGGATCAGCGATAATTCAATACAGCACAACAGTGCTTACTTTGACGTTTCTGGCTTCATCCTAATGTAAGCAACACGACACTCTACTACCACAATAATGTAAGATCAGTCATTCCAAGAAGGGGTCAGCGTCGCCCGGTTGGTATAGAAATGGATACATAGAGCCATGGTCTACATAAGAAGTTGTTATTACTCGCATCATGAAAAAATCAGCTTACAAGACGAATTAGGCGAATCAACAATTAGATGATCACCGCTAACTAACGAAGGGCTCTAGAAATCATCTTCTTGAAGTTCAGAAGGTTGAAATTATGCCACAGCTGGCAGGCATGAAGATAATCTGGTAGAACCAGCCGACGACGGCAATACCACCGTAGAAGCCGAGAGTCAGACCGATACGGGTCATCGACTCCATCATGCGGGTGAAGTTGTAGGTGACGATGAACGAGCACAGGAACAGGTTCGCGTCGGCGGTGGTCATGCGGTAGGAACGGAGGTAAGTGGGGAAGGAAAGGAAATAGGAAAAGGTAAGTACAGTAGTTCGATCGTGTCTACACAAGAGAACTAGATGTAAAGGAGAAAGGGCCCTATATGGGCTAACAAAAGCTAGTCCTGGAAACAACCAGCATAGGCTATAGAGGGAAGACCCTATAGTGAGATTTTATCAGACCTTGTAAAGGCCTTTTCGTAAGAGAGGCAGTCAAAGCGTATCTGGTGACTTTTATCTTGTGGCGGCCATGCGAGTAGCCGGATTCTAGATTTAGGCTATAACGGGGGTCAGAGTAGTGTTGTCGGCTGATTTACATACCTTACCGGCTTTCATCAGCTCGTGAAATCATTACAGTAGCAAAGTCCACCTAACTGAGTGACCTCTTGAGAGTGCGGACGAGGCTGTTCCGCCCCAGTCATTATCCAAAATTGAACAGAGGACATAGATCCGCTAAGCCAAGCCACCCACCCAAGCTTTTGCCTTTCAGCGAATGAGGTTCTCGGCTTGAGTGAGACGGGAAAATCCCGCACACTTCCCAGCGCCCCCCGGAATCGCTGGGCGCAAAAGCAAACTCAGAATTTACCTCCAAGATGATGATCCCGTCTTGGTACCATGGTTGGTCTAACTTGTCCTGGTTCTCTGACTTTTCTAACCCTCTCATATACTCTGTACTCATCCACAATATAGCACCGTTCGGAACCTGGTTTCCTCGAGTCCAATCGTCGTTTAGATCGTCCCGCTTGGGCTTCCGGACCGGGATTGCCCTGAGCGCTGAGTGGATGCCGATGCCCTGCTTTTTCGCCGAAGTGTCTCCGACACGCACTGGAGACTCCATGGGGTTCCCCCAACCCAGCGTTGCGGATGCGTAATGGGGAGATATTCGCGTGGTGATGCTCCATCTCCAAGCCGGACACTGTCCGAAATCACCTCCAGCTCCCGTCCCTGCCCATGTGATGTACCCGTGTTTTTTTCGGCTTTGCGGAGCCCCCCGAGTCCTGGACCTTGTTAGTTCCTTGTCTCGGCCCTTTCTCTCGGCATTGTCTTCTGCCGTGGCCCGTATTGAAGGGGATATCCACTTGCCAGGCCGAAATCCTGCGCTGCGAAATGCACGGGAAGCCGGGAATTTTCGAGAAGTGCAGTTCCCGATGCGACTCGCTTACTGTACTACAGTACACAAGGTTCAAATCAGATCAGAAGTCTATTGATGCCAGGCAGGTCCAAACTGGCTTTTGCCACTGAACGCCCTGCCAGAAAAACCTTGGGAGTGCGACTAGTTAAGCTCTCAGCCACTACGATTCGTCCAAACGCCCGATCAAACCCCCAAAATTCCCCGGCCTTTTTGCCTCCTCCACATTCTGCGTTTCCCTGCCAGTCGAATAGACTCGATACATTGTTCCATTTTCGCCCAACTATGCCAATCTTGGATGACCGGTGAGCGCCCGCGTTTTCGTTGTCTTCTCCTCATTTTCTTCTCGGTCGCTGGCTGCGGGTGCCGTCGCCGAACCGGTGGTTGGCCCGGTTGTTCGGTTGGATCCTCTTTCTTCTCCACTCAAGTCAAAACAGACTGTCGTACAGTCCGTACATACGGAGACTCCAGATCAATTTGCAAGAAACTGGGGCGCATCCCCGACCTGGTCTTTTTTTTTTCTTGGTCGAAGTTTCGCCGACGCTTCTCCACCATTGTTTCTGGCGTCAGAGTCTGCTAGGTCTGGTCGTTAAAGTGTATTTCCGGTCGTCATGCAAAGTGCTATTCAAGGTGGTGTGGTGTCTCTGAAGATCGGCCTCAAATAGTCCTCGTTTCCCCCCCCATTCTTTCTTCCCCAGGTCTTTCTTTTTTGACCATTCTCCATCTTCAATTCCCACTTCTCCAGACTGGGGTTTACCTCATCACTTCCTCTGGGGTTTCTTCTTTGATCTATAGTTCTATTCTTCTATCTACTTTTCTTTATATATACCCGCATCCCTTGCAATCAAGGGTGCTTAATCCCGCCCACCATGTCCGACCTTAAGGATGCTGAGGTTCCCCAGGACCTCCACAAGGAGGGCGGCGCCTACGAGATTGACGATGTGCACGAGCAGAAGATGGAGAGCCAGATGAACGAGGCCGCCATGGACTCCGAACTGCAACTGCTCGAGGAGAAGCTGCAGACTATGCCCAAGGCCCGATTCGAGCTCACCATTGCCAACCCTGCCCTCTTCACATATATCCTGGTCGCCTTCGCCTCTATGGGAGGTCTGCTCTCCGGTCTTGATCAGTCCCTGATCAGTGGTGCCAACCTCTACCTCCCCCATGACCTCCACCTCTCCGATTCGATGAACAGTCTGGTTAACGCCGGTATGCCCCTTGGTGCCGTCGGTGGTGCTTTGATTCTGTCTCCCGCCAACGAGTACCTGGGCCGTCGCATGGCTATCATTGTTTCTTGCATTCTGTACACTATTGGTGCCGGCTTGGAGGCTGGTGCCATCAACTTTGGCATGATTTTCGCTGGTCGTTTCATCCTCGGTATGGGTGTTGGTTTGGAAGGTGGTACTGTCCCGGTTTACGTCGCGGAGTGTGGTAAGTTCTGCATTTGCAATCTCCTTTGATAAAGCACACTGTATAACCTGGAGACTAACATTTTTTGAATCTCAATAGTTCCCCGCAAGATCCGTGGTAACCTCGTCTCGCTCTACCAGCTCAACATTGCGCTGGGTGAAGTTCTCGGCTACGCCGTTGCTGCCATGTTTGTCAGCGTCAAGGGTAACTGGCGCTACATCCTCGGTTCTTCTTTGATCTTCTCCACCATCCTGCTCGTGGGTATGCTCTTCATGCCCGAGAGTCCCCGTTACCTGATGCACAAGAACCAAGAGGTCGCCGCGTACGGCGTCTGGAAGAAGATCCGCGGCTTCAACGACATTGAATCCAAGGATGAGTTCCTGGGCATGCGCCAAGCTGTCACCGCCGAGTCCGAGGAGCAGTCCAAGACCAAGAAGTATGCCTGGATGGACTTCTTCACCGAGCCCCGTGCCCGTCGTGCCATTGTCTACGCCAACATCATGATCGTCCTCGGCCAGCTGACTGGTGTCAATGCCGTCATGTATTACATGTCGACCCTGATGACCAACATTGGTTTCGACGACAAGACCTCCGTCTTCATGTCTCTCGTCGGTGGTGGTTCGCTGCTGATCGGGACCATCCCCGCTGTCCTGTACATGGAGCGCTTCGGCCGCCGCTACTGGGCCAACGTTATGCTCCCCGGTTTCTTCGTCGGTCTGATCCTCGTCGGTGTCGGCTACACCATCGACTACACCAAGTACCCCGCCGCCGCGCAGGGCGTCTACCTGACCGGTATCGTCCTGTACATGGGATTCTTCGGTTCCTACGCCTGTTTGACCTGGGTCGTCCCCTCGGAGGTCTTCCCCACGTACCTCCGTTCCTACGGCATGACCACCGCCGACGCGAACCTGTTCCTGTGCTCGTTCATCGTCACCTACAACTTCACCCGCATGATGGAGTCGATGACCCGTATCGGTCTGACTCTCGGCTTCTACGGTGGTATTGCCGTCGTCGGCTGGTTCTACCAGATTATCTTCATGCCCGAGACTAAGAACAAGTCTCTCGAGGAGATTGATGAGCTCTTCTCCAAGCCTACCTCTGTCATTGTTAAGCAGAACCTTAAGCAGACTTCGGAGGTTATTAAGGACCTGGCGCATTTGCGTCTGCGTAAGGTTTTCTCGCCTGAGCCTTACCGCTAAGGCTGTGGTTGGTTTGGGAATGACTTGATGTGGTTGTTATGATTGTTTATTTTTTTTAAAGGTTTACGCTTCATGTTCTGAGATGAGCGTGTTATATAGTGACGATGTGATCGTATGATGCATTGAAATATACCCCCAAATTTTACTGTACAATTTTGGATACATTGAACATCGGAAAGTAGAGCCAACCTTCTCTCAATACTCACCCGTCAATAGATAATACCGTATCTACCTTTATATATTGACGGGTGAGTATTAGCAACCTTACACCTGTCCAGCATTATTTATTTGAGCATTAACTTCTCTTCAGTGACGGCAAGTATATAGTAGTCGGTCGAGGAATGACAATATACCGAAAAGGGCCTGGTCTCTATCTCAATCTAGACAACTGAGAATTTAAAAGGCCGTGCTGGAGACCTTCTCAAATGACGTTGAAGTAGCTCTATCTAAATCAAAGAGAGCCCTTGGTTTTGCGGGAATTTCTCCGCCCATTTTCAAAGACCAAGTTAGACTGATGCACTGTTGCTACCAGATTTCCGTTCTCGTCTACCATCTGGATATGCATGTCGAACCGGCCTCCCTCCAGTCTATGCGTCTTTGCACGATTCAAAATCCATTCCATTTTGCCCGCGGGGTCAGCACGGAAGTCAAAGTCCATAGTCATGGTTTTATATTCATAATCGAGGACAGCGTTCATTCCTTTCTTCTGATAGTTCAGATGCATAGGGGGAATCTGCGCATGTAAGCAAAGAGTGTTCAGGGTGCCTGGGGTTGTGTATCGACCACATACAATATCTGCCATAAGGCCAAGATGCTCCAAGTGAAAATTATCGCCAGAATCCAGCTTGCCCCACTGATCGCGGCAATTCTGGCCCCTGCTAGGACTCCAAAGGAGGCTTTCACCATCTTTAGGGTTGTAGTATCGAATGCTCGCAGTAGGTGGGTTCAATTTGTAAAACAATGCGTTCGTCCAGCGGGCGCACTCACGCTCTCTGTCTGGAGTCAGAATTGGAGGCAGACTCATATTGATGCCAGACTTGATATTTAGATCACCCATGGTAAGAACAGCTAGGCTGTATAGGACCGCGCTTTTGGTGTGTGGTGACACAATCTTCGCTTGAATGGTTGAATGTCGCCGGCCTAGTTTTATGCCTTCGAGCTGGATATGGAAAGCACCCGGGGGGATTAGCTGCAGATAGTGCAGGCTCATATGAATTGGATCTGGTTGGTTGAGATTGGCGTGGTAATCCTGGAAATAATTCCGACTTGCGCGGATGAGCAGTGCAGCTATATAGCCACCATGTAGGTAGAGGTCTCGACCATCTGTAAATTATCAGCATGAGCTTGACGACAAGGAATTGGTAAAGATGAATATACATACGTGGACTACACCAATCCTTTGGAGCGAAGCCAGCATAACGCCCTTGTTCTCCTTGGACTGGCTCAAGAGCAATAGCTTGTTCGAAACTGGCCCGAGGGTGATCAATGTCCTGCCAATCGGGCGTGACGTCCGGGTGACAATTAGGAAGATGACTGTTTGCCATAACCGCAAAAGAGATGAATAAGGTGTTTGAGATTTTCACTACACTAATGGGAAATATCTAGAATATATAGGTTTCCGACTTTAAGGAGGGAATCACATAATAAGTGAACACGGGTCAGCGAGATCGGTGAAGCCGGCGCTAGCAACATAATTAATACATGAAACGTGATGTTTAATTGGCTCCGTTCAAGCGGGCTAGCGTGCAGGTGGACTAGCGTGCGGTTGAACTAGGCGGGCGGACTAGCGTGCGGGTGGACTAGTGTGCGGGCGGATTCGTGTACGGGCCTACCGTGAGACCCTGAAGATAACTTTGATTAAGCCTCATTCAGGCCTTTGATAAATGTCTTCCGCTAAGTATACATCTGCCCCTATAGGCCGTGATAATTACATTTAGGGAAGATAACTAAGAATATGGGACTTCAACAGGAAGCTTAATAACGGCATTGATTGGCCAAGATGTACATACATACATGTATCAATTTGAACATGATGCCTAAGGCCTGGAAACGAGTGAATCTTTAGACTGTAGCTGCACATTCAATGAATAAGATGGAAGGAATGGATTAGCGGAGTGGATAAGCTCAGGGCGGTTCTTGTAAACGAAGAGATGTTATCATTTCCAAGAATAGAAGTCAATCCGACTCTTCTTGCATTCCGATGGTTCACTGTCGTAGATCTACGGCCGAGTTAGTGAGATTTCAAACTGACTGTCACTCCATATTTGGTTAGAAAGTAATCTATAACTTCTTTACAATCAAGTACTGGCTTTCGTCGCTGTCAGCTTTCGCTCTCACTAGCTTCCACTAGCTCCCTTGCTCTATTTTATGCAGAAGCTTAGATGGAGGCTGAGACTCCTGAGGACGCATCGTTTCATTCACCGCAGAGAAGACTAAGGCCTAGTCATAGTGCTCACACAGAGCTATTCTACAAAAGTACTCAATGCTACCTTAGTCTTACTCGAAGAGGGCCATGTAGGCTATCCAAGCTGTGTTTCATCGCATCAACTCCATTTGTGTATATGCTCTAAAAAAGGTCGCAGCCAATGGACTTATTCAACACCAATCTAATTTCCAGCCACGTTCAGCAGGGCATTCATACTGGCATGTCATCTTCCACAATTTGCAGAATCAGGAATTTGCATAGCTCCAAGGTGTACAAATCACCATTCGGACTAGGCCAGATCCATTTTGAACCCATAATAAAATTACTCATCTCACAATCTAGTGAAGATGATAGAACGAAGTGACAACCGATCTTACCTGTGTCAAAAAACTATATAAGTCTCACACATTCCCGTCATTCTCAATCCTCCCCAACAACAGCGTTCGTGACAATCTCATATCGCAATACCTTAAAACCGCTTTTCATCTATTCAGATACCAATCTCAGACTTAAAGTCAACACGATGGTTCCTAAGACCCTAGTTATTCTTGCCACGGCCCTGACTGCCACCGCGACCAACGTCCACAACCAGTTTGGCCACAGTGGCTGGATCCAGGACGATCAGGGTACCGACGTCGCTCTGAACAACAAAGGCTCTGCCACCGTCGGAGGTGGATGGGGCTTCTTCTGGGTTTCTGGTTCCGTTTGCAGCAAGAACTCGGTGACCTATACCTGGCCATCCAACTATGGCGGTATGTTTCCAAGAAGCTCTCGGTCTCGATGGATCTATGATCCTTACTGACATATGCTTAGACGTCTATATCCGTAGCGATGGCTTCCTTTATGATGCTAGTGGTAAGTATTCTACTTACTAATACAGAGTATGAGATACTGACTATGCTATAGGCAATCAGCTTTCCAGCGGAGCGCATATTTGCTAAGTGATCATTGACTCTGTCAAGATAGGGAGAAGGTAGGGGTCAACGAGGTTGGCAAGATGTATGATTGAGATATTGCCAACCTAGAACGCTGGTCCTGATACCCGCAAATTTGGATACCGTCATGGCAATTAAGCGTAGCCACGCTGTAACAGATCGGTATGGAATTCACAATCATTGTCGTTGGAATATGGCCACTCGGAATTGCAACATCGGAGGGCCTCGGTTTATCCTGTCAGCTCAGGGGTATTTCAACAGCCCCGAGTACTCTCATCCCATGGTTTCTTTCCTTCAGAATCAGCATCATTATCAATCCATATTATTACTCTCCCTCATTTATTCCACCGCTGACTGGCATATTTCCACGTACTTCACGGTACTTATAATTGGGGACAGATAGCAACGAAGGGAGTTGATGATTCATAAGGGAGTAGGGTGGTGCTTAATCAGAGGGGAGAAAATGTGAATATATATTTAGACTGTCTATAAATAGATTACCATTTGTCCTCAGAAGCATGCAGTCTGCTCTAGGCAAAAGAATATGGACGGTGGTCACGGTAAGACAAGGAAAATTCAAAGTCTATAGAATTGGTCTAATGAACGAAACTTGAGGGACTAAAAGTAAAGAGAAAAATGTCCGACAAAACGGGATGATTCTTTTCATTGCGTGATAATGATATGGGGCAAGCGATTCCGAAGAGGAAGAACCAATCGCTTCCTTAGGTGGCACGCCACAGGTCTTTCCAGGGACAAGTCGCTAGTGAAACAGTACTCTAACCATCTAACTATACAGTAAGAACATAAGGATTCAATCAGCGTTCCCCGAGGCAGAATACGGAAGAGCAGTACGACTGAATTAATTAACGCAGGATTTTAGAAAACCTCATATCAAAAATTAATTAACATATCTGAATATATCTCAATTTCAGCGTGTGCGATTAAATAGCCAGAGCAGATGATCCGCCGCAGTCACGAAGGCATCCAACTCTTGAGGCTCAACCACAGCACAGAAATTAAAGGACCGTACGATAAACCACGATCTGAGTGATAAGGAGCTAGCTGCTGCTGCGCCAACCAAAAGGATCCAACGAAATACCTCAGGGCCTTGCATAAACCAAAACTCTTCGTCGGTACTCATGACTGCGTTTTTTAAACACAATACATTTTCCTGTGTTTTCTGGTTGCCCCCGGTACGACAGGGGACTGGAGTATTTATGAGGGCCCTCCAATATATATCCGCAGCGAGCACGCAGCATTTCTGAGCAATGCCGAGGGTGGAACTTCCGGGGGCCAAGTAAGTAATTTCACACACCTCGATGATCGATCCAGTTCGTGATAGGTCCGAGGTCATGAAAACATTCTCAATCATACAAATGAATGAAAGGATCGGACTCGGTAGCCTGGATCGTATTGGTCTTTCCATTTGCTTCTGAACAGCGAGAGAGAGCAGATTGGTGTACTCTCCCATATAGCCAGCAGGCCCTGCATGGGGTTGGGTGTGCACTGTCTCCAGCCTAGCAAACAGAGCATTCCATATATGTCGTCTACCCAAGTTAGTAGTATTCATTTTGCTCAAGGTCTACGTCTATGTTCAAAAACTCACGAGATGAACAGATAGCCGATGCAAGTACCGGCGTCTGGCATTTCATATTTACAGCGGCGCATAATTGCATCCAACCCTCGCTCATGGGCTGTTCCCTCGGCAACGTCTCCATTCATACTCTACAAATAGTTAATCAATTTTGACCTGAAGATATTGATGAGCATGATTTGGGTAGGGCCTACCGTATAGTAGAATAAATACAATGTTGCTGCAAGGGTATTCAGAGGAATATCTTTGTAGTCGCACTCCGTGATAGCTCGGTGGACTCGTTGAATGACCTGGGTTTTATGATAGAGGGTGATTGGACTTGCACGTGTGCCCCGACAAATGTCAATAAATGTCGAAGTACCGAAAAACAATGCGTGAAATAAACAAGGATCCTTGATCGCCGTGTCTATCCATGAAGTTTGAAGCCGGTAGGCCATTGTCTTGGGGTATAAGTACGCCAACTTGACAACTGCCGATTTCCCTACGGATTATATCAGTATCAGTAGGGATCTTTTCTATGCGTATGATAATCATCGCTACCACGAAGGAGTAGAAAACACTCACTGCGAGACATCAAGGTCGAAAAATGCGCTTTTTCTGGGACCGGGTAGCGGGTGGCAGTACTTGGAGATGCCGGAATTCGATCCAGTCTTTCATTATTGCCCGCTATTTCAGTTTCTATGGAGGGTAGGCTCTGGATTTCTTGTTCCTTGTATCGGCACCAGAGGCCTATTCTATATAAAATATTCAGTTTCTCTCGCAACTAACCATCATTAACACACGTACCGTAAACAGCGCGAGCACATCGGTAGATCTCGGCTACATTGCCTTTTGGCTGTTTTGCATCTCAGGCAGGCTTGTGGATTCCGTGTATAGCTGCCATCTAGCGGGGCATGGTGCGATTGATGACTGGTTGGATGATAATGGATGTATCAGCTACGTGTACTTAGGTGTATATCATCTCCCATCTTCAATGATTCACGGATACACCCGATATGCCAAGTGGATAGTCAAGTCGAAATACGAACCTTCCTACAAGACAGGAAGTTCCCCATAATACCGGATCTTGAGAGCCCTGTTCACCGTGGTATTGACATGTTTGCGATAGTCTATTTCATGAATAAGGAACCGCATTATCAACATGAGAATCGAAAAATTTGCACTTACCTTTGACACCTTGAACACACAGGCCAGTTCCTATCACAGAGTCTTTTCTTCGCCTTGCATGTTACACATGCGTTTTTAGGAAGATGAACCCTTCTCTGGAGGCCACTCATACCAGGAGGGAGTCCTTGGATGTAATAGCTTCCGATAATTTGGCAATTCACTGCTCAAATAGACTGGATTTGCGGGGTCTAGCGACACTATTCGAGTGTGAGCGCAGATGCGAGCTAGACCTCGCTTATATTGTGTTCAGTGCTGCTGCGGCTGAGGTTGGAAATAGCACTAAGTTGCCCCACCAGAATTCAATTCTTAATGAACGGAATCGAGCAACCATGTCACGTTCTATTGAGCCTGCTTACTTAGACTATACCTCTCTCGGTCGCTTATTGAGATATCAAGGAGATTGTGAAATTAGCATAAAAATATTCAGGTCTGGCTTCAAGTACCCTCTAGGCATCCAGCACTTGACTCTACCAGTAAAAGTGAGGAGAGGGTAGGTAGGTAAGCACTAGAACTGAAAAGGAGTACCAAGAACCGCCCGGGCCTGGAGTCTGGACGTGTGATTATTATTCCTCGGGGTTTTCACGACCTTGGGTCGTAAGCAGCCTTAGGGGAGAGTGTGCAACGCTGAGTGATGGACGTGAGCATTCTGGGACTCTCACCAGCGTTGGTAATATTGGTGTGGTGATCTCCAACCAAGGGAAATATGAAGAGGCAGAAGCGACACATCGACGGGCATAGGAAACACAGAATAAGGTACTTGGAATCTTGGAGTCGAACATCTTGACACGCTCAGAACTCTCAATAACCTTGGAAATGTGCTTGATTGCTAAGGGAAATACAAGGTAGCGGAATGGATGCATTGACGGACTTTGGAAGTACAAGAGGAAGTTATTGGATTCGAGCACCTTGACAGGCTCGGAAGCGTCAGTAACCTTGATACTGCGCTTGACTGCCAGGAATTTTAGTCAGAGCCAATGTTCATGAATTGTATAGGCATTATATTAATTACCTTCTCCTGGTGCTCTAAAAGCAAATACGGGGATTAATCCACTCTCTGGCTATATATTATCCCGTAGTTCACCAGTGCATTAGCGCTGCATAATTACAATTTTTGAAAATTAACAATATTTATAGGGTCTCTAATATCTCCTATACTGTAGAGAGGTAATATCGTAGCAACTCAGGTATGAATGAGCTAAAATTGCACAATTGATTTTATCGGGCAAATCTGGCGCCTGGGAGTTTATGTGGAGGAAGCATATGGAGGATGGAATTATTCCAAATCAAATTTCAGCTTTTCCCACACGGACTTGTATTGTGACTTGCATAATATTCATTTTCTATTCTGTGCAATTTCTATCTCATAGAGGAATGGCATGTTTGTGGTTTAACAGAATAATGAAAACCAGCAGCTGTCATTTCAAACCCGTCACCATAACTCTAACACCAAATGTCCCACTTCGTGGGGCAGGATGGCCTAAGTCTCGAACCATAAGAATATCTTCCAATGTAGTATCTATCATGGTCATATTGATAGAACGGATGATAGCTGCCAAGGCGAGGTAGATCTCTGCATACGCAAGGCTTGAGCTTGATTAGAATAGGGAAATCTTGAGGGGTAGACGGAAGACATACTGCATTCCTATGCATTGCCGGCTGCCTTTGTTGAAACTGACAAGGTAGCGACCCAAATATTCACCGTTATCGGAGGCTTTAACCCATCGCTCAGGGTTAAAACATTCTGGATCCGGGAAAACCGTCGGATCCATGTGGACGAAGTATGCATATTGGCTGACCGGGGTCTGACATTTGTGAGCATCGGCTGAACTATTTCAAGTGCTTAAAAAGGCTTAGAAACTTACCCCTGGAGGTATAACGTAGCCATTGTATAGCATGGGGGTGGTAGGTGATATTCTGGGCGTTCGACTCGCTATCCCCATTGAGAAACGAAGGGATTCATTCACGATGCCAGTCTCGAATAATTGGTCAACATCTGATGTCATTTACCTCAAGGAAATAGACTCACAAGATATGGTAATTGTGCAAGTTGCGTGTAAGTTGGTGGGTTTGTTTTCGCCTCTGCAAGTGACTCAAGCTCTAGCTGAAGCTCCTGCATAATGCTCCTCTCGTGTAGTAAATGAAATAAGCCGACTGATAGTGCCCGGGACACAGTCTCTGTGCCAGCACCAAATATAGCTGCTGCCTCCTCTTCTAGACGAATAAGAGACTTTTCATTTTCCGGTACATCTGCACCAGCCAGGGCATCAAAGACCGTTCTGACAGCAGCGAGCTCGGTATCAGTATCAACAACAATCGGTTGCTTTTCAAGAGAGCGGAGGGCCTGTTGTCGGATCATATCTCGCACTGCAATCACATCAGCCATGGAGACATCCATGAATTGTAGAATCTCTTGCGGTATAGAGTTGAGAATCTTGATGACCCACGGCATAAATCTATTTATGTGACACATAGACATGACCCAACACACGGCATCAATCATCTGGTTCTCAAATATTTCTTGCTTGAGATAACCATGACTGCGTCCAAAGCAGCAAGATGTGACTACATCAGCACTAAATGCAGAAAGAATGCGATTGAGTTCGAGAACACTGCCAGTGTTGCAAGTCGACCTAAGCCGGGCGACCAAATTGTTTACCTCTGTTTGGATCGCCGGTTCCATTCTCATGACATGACGCCGAGAAAAAAAATTATTCAGGAAGCTGCGGCGCAGACGATGATGCGCATGTTTACTCGTAGCAACCATTGGATTGAAAGTTGTGAAAATGGCCGTATGGGCGGGATCCTTGTCCCTCTTATGCGGAGCTCCAGCATAGATATGGTCATAGTAATGGGGGTCTTTGACATGAAGCTCGCGTGGATTTATCCGTATGATGGGGCCTTTGAATTATCAGTAGATACTCGAGAATTAAAAGGATTTGGGTTCCAACCATATTCTTCGTGTAATCGATTAATCTTTTCGACATACATGCCACCTTTGATCACATCGTAATAGAATTCATATAAATGCGAGACAGCCGCCAGCTTTGGACCAGGGAATTTTCTCAGTGGATGGAAGAAGAGGCGATATGTTGTGCGGAACAGTAAGCTCGTTGCAAGACAGAGAGCAATGAGCGCACATATCTCTAGGCTATTGAAACCAGAGTGGTGAAGAGTGACTCTGTGAAAGTTGAGCCACATGATATCTCTGAGGCAGCTAGCTTCAGAATCCCAATGTATAGGTTGTTAAGTAGTGGAAATGTATCACAGAAGCTATTCTTCATCAATTTATAATATTTTGGGAAACAATGAGTACATAGGGAAGGACAAATTATGGCCTGCCTAAAAATGATACTGTTTCCTGACACGTTATTTACTCAAGTGGGCATGATCTGTTAACTATTCGTTATGGGCCTGTAGATCCTTACCTAATTAAAAAGATCTGATCCTTGGATTACGATTAGCATGGGGTCGTTGGTGGCTGAAGAACATGCTGCCCGATCTTCCCACAGATTTGCCGATACTCCACCAGCGCATTAGCGCTGTATAGCTGAAGTATTTGAAATTTAACAGTATTTTACAGAGTTTTTACTATGAGCTATAGAGAGGTAAGATTGATCTGGTAACTGAGATATGAATGAGCTAAAAAAGCACTATTGATTTTTATCGGCGAATTTATGGCTAGAGAGTGTACATACACGTGTACCCATTCAACTATGTAAGCGCGGTATTCTCGACATTGGACAGATCGGAAAATTGAGAAGTTTGGATGTCTAGAAATTAGGCCCCAATACACGGCCTTTTCGAATTTACTTTAAACTACAATCATAACAGCGGCTTTCTACACATATTATTCAGACACGGTAAAATGTTGGAAATGGTGCTATTCCCCGAATTAGCCATCCTGATACTTCTACTGGCTCTCCTCCTGCGACCGAAAACACAAAGGGCAACAAAATACCCAGAGCCACCTTTGATCTCAAGTGCAGTTCCTGGGATAGGCCATCTGATCGCATTCGCCTACTATGGACTCGAGTATTTTTCACTACAGAGGTAAGATACTATATATTATGATGGAGTTCTGTATGCTGATACTTCCAGCACAAAAACAACGCAACCTGTCTTGAGCATAAAAATTCTGTTCAAAAAGGTGTATATCATAAAGTCACCGGGGCTAGTCTCGGCTGTACAGCGCAGTTATCGCACAATGTCTTTTGACCCGTTGATAACTCGCACCGCAAAGTGCGTTGGGGGTATCAATGGGCCTGGACTGCAACTTATCCGTGAAAAGGCATCTCAAGGCCAAGGGCTCGGCCACCACACAACAGTCACTATGCGTCCTACTCTAATGGGCCAATACTTGGACCAAATGAACAAGAAAATTATTCCCTCTCTGCAAAGAGACATCCAACGTTTGAAAGATCATCGCGGTGTACTTGATCTCTTTCAATGGTGTAGTCTCACACTCACAGTCGTCACAACGGAGGCAGTTTACGGGTCGTTAAACCCTTACCGTCATGCCATTGCCCGCGAATCTTACTGGTAATTCGAAGGTCATCCTGATGCAGCTTGGGCGCCTTATCACTGACCAGGCAACATATAGGGAAATTGAGAAAAATCTAAATGGCCTCATGATGGGTATCGCACCTTGGCTATTCGCACGAAAGGCTTGGATGGGCCGAGAATATCTGGCAAAAGCTTTTATCGAATATTTCAAGGAAGGAGGTCACTTATGAGCGTCACAAATGGTGTACACAAGGTGGAAAACGCAAGACGATGCTGGAGCAACATTGGAGGACATTGCTCGTCTCGAAATTGCGATGGGGCTTGGCATTCTCTCTAATACGGTTCCCGCCTGCTTCTGGGTTATCTTTGACATTTTCTCGCGCCCTGATTTACTCAAAGAACTGCGCGAGCAAATACAACGGACTTCGCTGTCTGTCGACTGCGACGGTGTCCATACCGTCGATATGGCTGCAGTTCAAGATAACTGTCCACTGCTGCTGGCATCATTCCAAGAGACGCTTCGGGTTCGATCAAATTCAGCTCAGTTACGAGTGGTTCACACGGAAACCGTCTTAGATGAATCTTGGCTGATCAACGCCGGCTCAGTACTTGTGATTCCAGCTTCATTGATCAATAAAAGTGAATCTGTATGGGGACCAAACGCCAACGAGTTCGATCCTCACCGATTCATCACTGAAGCCCCAAAAAGCAAAGCATCGGCGTTTATGTCATTTGGTATATCCCCGAACATGTGTGCTGGTCGTCACTTGGCTACAAGTGAGATCATTGCTCTTACGGCCATGTTAATTTTGCAGTTTGACATCTGTCCTCCCGAGGGCACCTGGAAAGCACCACTCGTCAATACGAAGGCAATAGCTGCAGCATTGAGCCCACCGGCGGATAAATATTCCGTAACGATTCAAGAGAGAGAACAATTCAGAGGGGTGAAATGGAATTTTGTGGCTGCATCGGGAAGGCAGAATTTGATCGTTGGATAGGTAGTTGTTGAGCTATGAGAACGGTAGCGTGGCTTGGCTGCGTATGAATGAGAATGATCTGCCGTCCGGACATCTAGAGACCTTGCTTAAGACTTGTTGACCGTCACAACCTACACACTTTGCCCACAAAGTAGCCGATATCGCTATAGTAAATTAGCGCTGCGTAATTGGAAATTTTGTGATCGAACAGGATTTAACAACAAGGTGTTTACGGTAATATGAGAAGTTTTATCTGGTAAGTGAGATACGAAGGCGCTAAAAGTGCACTAATGGTTTTTATCGGCTGATCTGTGGTCCACTGGCCACAGGGTGAAGACTCGTTGAAACTTGACTGAGATCTGTCAAGTGGGGCAGAATTGTATATCCGAGCATCTCCGCGCTGGGCGGCCTACCCTATACTTACTACTTTACGTGCTCACCTCCATTCCCTTGAGACTTTCAAGCTTGCTTCTCCTGGAAACCCAGATTGATCTACACATATCTGTGCACCCAACCGATCAGAGAGCGATTACATTGTGACTATATCCTGGTAGCTAATACGTTTCGCTTTGGGTCCATTCAAGGTTAGAGCGCATGAATGTTTTCAGGTTCATGCGAATATGAGGGCTGGTAGGCTTGCTGAATCAACTCCGTCATCTTATGAGATTTATTGAGAACGAGGTTTCTATAATATAATAATTGCGATGGAGCTTTGGCGTAGAACCCATTAGAAACACAGTGTTTCTTACTGAAGCAAGTCTCATGATGTTTTATGTCATAAAGCTATTCGCATGCTGATGCCATGATATTCGGCGGTCAATTGTCAGCTTTTCGGTGGTAAAGCTCAGGCGGAGTCCTGCATGTATGAACACGTCACAGCCTTGCATCTTTTAGGCGGCATATTTCCTTTGGGGCTCTTGCCCCTCCTTTCCTGTTTTGTGTAAAGATACTGTATAGGAGTTCGAACCATGAAGGGTGGGGTTCGGACTCCTGGAGTATCAAATTTGACTTCGTGCTTTTCACCCTCCCCCGATCAACATGCCTTCTACTCTCTGCGAGTACTCCGTAGATTTCGTCTAAATGACACGCTGAAATAGTTGTCGATCTTGAACACTGAGGTATATTGCACGAGTAACCAAAGGCTATTCATACTATTTTCTAAATGGATCTCATGAGAAACAGTAAGATCATGCAGCTGATCTGAGGAAGACCTTCCTTGACAAGATCAGGATGACCGATCTTGGGGATTCGACGGATTACGATGCAATTGTATCGCACTCGCAGGCCACCCGCTACGTGGCCGAATTCATGTTACAAACAGGCCTCCTGGGACAGTTCCGGCACGTTGAAATCGAGCCAGAACCGCCCGAAGGAGGCGAAGAAACAAAGAGCCAGGATAGACTGGCAGGCATAGGTGGTGAAGACGCTGGGTAGGAGGAACGCTAAGGCCAAGATCTACCGAGAGGTCTTGGAAGACTACATCCAATACGTCGAATCAACAAAGAACGCCACCAATCGAGACCGAAGCAGGAGGAAAGGGATACCAGAAGGGCGGAGATGGAGATGCAGAGGAAGCAGCAGGCCAATGTGGGGGCGAATTGAGAAATATATTGTGGGACTGAGGGTATTACAGGCGTTTTGGTACTGGTTTGGGCTGATTTTCGGACTGTCTTATATGGCAATACGCCGTTTTCCTTGTATTTACTATTTCATGCGCGGGTCTGGCGTTCGGATCACTCTTGCTTCCGCCGAAGGTAGCGCCTGCATAGCCATTACGCCACTAGTTAGGCTGCAACAGGTTAATAGAGTGTTGATTGATTGATTGATTGATTGATCATGCAGCTGCATTTTTCGACAGTCCTCCAGTGTCGATTCTGGCCTATTTTTATTTATGTTTTACTACCATGCAGTATTTCTGTCCTCTTCTGTCAGTACATTGGGCGCGAACCATTTTTTAATAGAGCGCCACGACCACTTGGGATAGGGCTATCCTATTCTCGGTGCACTGTGGTTCTTTTCAGATCGGTATAGCGAAAAGAGAAAAAGAAAGGAAGAAAATATCACATGCCACGATTTGGCATGAATTATTTTCAACTCAAATCTTCCGATTTAATCCCCGACGGTACATCGGACTTGAATATCTTAAAGGTCAATATAAACAGCGACAGCCAGGACCGGGCGATATAATGCTCCAAGATGTATCGTGATATATGAGAAAATCTTCCTTGCGAATTTTGTCTCATGGTTTATCGAGGTTCTGTTGAACAATTAAAGTCTATTTATCCTTGATATTTGAAGATAGTGTGTGTTGATAACTTGGAGTTGAAATGCATCACTATCCACCACTATCAATCCCAACTGCCTCAAGGTGAAGATGGAAACTCTATCCATATCTAGTGACCACCCACTGCGCTACCTTCCTCGCCCCTCAAGAATGTACTACCATATCCCTGGCACTAATCTCCATGGAACCCTTGTAGAGTATCTCTCCCAGTATCTCCCGTACTTCTTGGAGCACTTTGCCTCATCACGTAGACAGCGATGGGTCAATATAACCGTCATAAAGATTGCATAGGACCACGGCAAGATATGTTTGAGGCCACAGGTTGCACACATGGCGTATGACAGAAGCAAATCGCCTAGATAATTGGGGTGTCGCGAAAATCCCCACCATCCTGTGTTTTTTGGTCATTTAAGTTAGCTAGCATTCTCACCAAAAGGGGGTTAATGAGATAACAAACCTGAGCATAGAAGAATTGTTTGATGTGTCTGCCCGTCCGCTGTTGTGTAAGAACACTTGATCACATCTGAGTCGTTCCATTTACCCCCTAATTTCCGTACGTTGTCCTTCTGGTTGTTGGATGAACGGAATATTGCGTAGCCTCCAATACCTAGCCCAAGAATCAGGGCAGCTGAGATAGGCTCTAATTCCAGCGGAGATCGTGCCAGGTACTGGGCTTGGAGCGTGTACATGGTTGGCAGGAACGCAGCGGATCCCCAGGCGAGATAGAAACCGAAGTGGTCATGAGCGATATCGATAGTCCGGAGATACCATTCTTCGTGATGAAAAAAGTCGCCGATATACAGCATATGTAGGACCAAAGTGATGATCATAGAGTTGGTCACAAATCCATAGTTTCTATACTGCAAAGCCATAAATGAGAGATCGCTGCATGTTAGAATAGGCAGTCAGTAGCCGCTGGGGTTATCTATTGCATGATCAATAACCGGAAATACTCACATGAGCGCCCAACCAATAATTCCCGGTCTTCCGTTGTGAAAAAGCTTCACATCCCAATGCTGGTTAAATATACGTGGATTCAACTCGACTCCCATATAAAAGTCATAGAAAGGCGAACTGCTGAATCGCCGATCTCCTTCGTGTGTCGGGTATAGATGAGCCTTAATGTAAAATACTGCTGCTAGCAGAATTCCATATATATTGAAGATTGCAATCAATGTGCCCCATTTTCTGGCAATTATGGTTGGGTCAATCACCTCCATCCAAGCGCACCCAACACCCAGTGTCAAGGACAATATCCATGCCGCGAAACCGTTTACTCTGTATTCCAGGACGTGTCCCGATGGCGTCGTTTGTCCCTTGCGTATCCCATTCCCGGTCAAAATGGTGTAGAGCAGCCCTTGAAAGATCACCCACCCCAGATATGCGAGGAGCACGTCGGAACCGGGACGTGGATAGTATGTCCATAGAAATGGACAAGGCCTTGGTGAAGTAGCACGGAGATTGCAGCTGTAATTGAACTGCCAAAGTACTCGAGTGCAATCCACGGGAGCACGACTATAACTGGGCATGCCAACATAAATAACACAGCCACCGTACCCCGAAGCCACGATGCAGTCCCCCGGCGTCCCCAGCCTAGCTCACTCCGCATTGGTAGAGGACGCCTAGTGGACTTGATAGCAGAGACTATCATCTTTTTAAACAGGGATCCGATGACAGTGATGGTAAAGACTATGCACAGATGATAAAGACTGAGCATTGACCAGGATTAGAGAAGAGTGACAGATCCCGTCAAGGGAAGAGAACTACCAAAAGGCTATAAAAGCTCCGGCTAACCAATAGTACCTAGCAGATTATCAACTGTATTGTTCTTCAGACCCTCATAAGTGTGGAAATTCTGTAGCAATGTACTTAGTGATACCCCCAGACTCGTAGATCTCTCTGACCGCAGATTTGCCGATAAAAATCAATAGTGCACTTTTAGCTCATTCGTATCTGAGTTACCAGATCAATCTTACCTCTCTATAACCCACAGTAAAAGGCTTGTAAAATACTGTTAAATTTCAAAGTTTCTAGTTTTGCAGCGCTAATGTACTGGTGGAGAACTGGCAAGTCAGTGGCGGGGTGTAGTATATGTAGCGGTAAGTTTTGGTTATGATAACTAAATGGATTTCTGTCTAGCGAAAGGCTGCAGAAAAGTGGACCCTTTCTTGTCGGTCAAGCGTCTCGGTCAATCTCGGTGAAGAAAGTGTCAGCCCACGCGTGCCACGAAGTTAGCCGGATTCGTTATCCTAGGGCATTAGTGGCCTAAAATTATAAAGTACGGTAGTATATTATGATGGCATTTCTACCATGAAGCTATTCATACGCTTGGGCCTGAGGCGGCCTATGGGGGAACTAGAGGGTTGTGCTAATGCGGCGGTCTTTCGGCGGTCAGTTGTCACCTTCGGTGGCGTGCCCGGGAGGCCCTACATACTGTAGCATTACCTGAATGCTGCATATAGGGACCACGTCAACAACACTGTCTGGCCACAGATATGCCGATAGAAATCAATGTTGCACTTTTAGCTCATTCGTATCTCAGCTACTAGATCAATCTTACCTCTTCATATCCCATTGTAAAAACTTTGTAAAATACCGTTAAATTTCAAGATTTTCAAGATCTTCAAGATCTTCAATTACCCAGTGCTAATGCACTATGGGCAGCATGTGGCTGGAGAGTGTATGTACGGTAATGGCCCGGTTGTGAGTTACTTCATAGACCGACAAGCTAATTTTCAAGCCCTGCTAGTTCGTATATTTAAGAGCGGGATAACCTAAGGCACATGTGTTACGGTCCCGGGCGCACTAGGTTAAAAAGATGCTAGAACGCTGTTCTACAGTGCCCACAAAATAATTGTTCAACCCACTCTTTGAGCTAACCTGTTAAACCTTAGCTGTTCTGTTAAATAGAGGTAATGAAACCCCGGAAATGCAATTTGCTAGGCATTTGGGCGTTTCAATATGTATATGTTACGATTTTTCATAGCGGCGGGAAGTGGTTTGAACAATTGGTTGGTGGGCACTGTACTGAACTTTATAACCACGATAACTCTATCAGTGCACGCAGGTGGCAATGTATGTGGCCTAAAGGGCATAAGTTTATATAGTGAGACTACCAGTTCGGGTAGAGATCAGCACTATTTAAACCATAATTCTCACTATTGAAAGGATGTTGAAAGCTATTGTTACCATAATAATATCCCGGCGAACGATAAGGAGAAGATATAAGTGGGTTCTCGGACAATCTTAACATACACTACCTAGGCAGGAGACTATTCAACACTCCAATTTCTTATTGTTTCATATGATCTTTTATCATGTTTCCTAAGATATAAATACTACTATGTTTCCTAGTTAAATTGAATCAAGTTTATCATCCCTTTTGATCTCTCTTCTAGATCGGTGGTACTCTTCCACAATCGTGGTACTTCTCCTTCTTTCTAAGAAGTACGCACGACCTCTATACTCATAACCGTGTATTCAGACACCACATTGAGTCTTATCCTACTTATGTATACACTATCTTCTTGTGTGCATCACCACGACTTTATGGTCACCGCCTAAAGTCCGACATATAGGTTATAAGGGATAAGTGAGGGCGTTTTCTCTTACTTTCGTTATCGCTAGTGGCGGAGTCTAATCGTGGGCGTTTAGATAGTATATCGAGAGGTTTATATCCAGAAGGACCGAAGTTTATGTTATCGATTAAGACGAAAGGTTCGATATCTATCGATTCTGATTGGTTAGAGGTTATTAATTCGTCCGATTTCGGTTTAAGTGGTGATGTGATTGGTTAGTCTCCGAGGATTTCGTCTGAATCGATAGGTTATGTAGGTATAGCATGATCGATATTAATAGTAGTAGTACTACTCCTATCCCCTAGATCTTATTGCACCGGTAGATCTTATTGCACCGGTAGATCTTATTGATTAACTGGGATATCTATATCCTCGAGGATCTGATTAGTCTCTTCCTTATTAACTGGCTACGGTGGCTACGGCAATACTCTAAGCGGAGGACGTTAGATATTTCTGAATCAAAAAACCATCCATGAAGAACGAGATAGAGACATGGATTCGGTTGGAAGACGGTACAACTTCAGCGGCAGTCACGCTTAACTCCACGTATGGCCAGGATCAATGTGGAGAAGGGGTATCGAGACTGATGCAGGCTTTGAATACTCCCAGTGCCTATCAGGAATCGCATTTGCTCCCGCTGATTTGGTTGTAGATCAGGACCATTTGTCTGAAATTCATAATGTTCTCGGCATGGTCATTGCCCTTTGAAATCAAAACCAGTGTTTTCTATACAATCCTGAGAATTATTCCTGCTACATCCGATGCACTAACTGTCGAACTGCCGTCAATCACACTCATGGTGGCAGTGCTGCTTTGGCACTGGGGGCTTTGCATCGTCAAGAGGCTTGGCGGCTCGGCGATCTCGCAAATTTGTTCGAAGAAAACGGCACCACATAGCAAGAGCTCAGTCTACTCAAGCTATGACAAGAAAATTAGAACATTGAATTGAGGTTTTAATGCAAGAATGAATTTTCAGATTCACTATCAACACGCAGGCTTGGCCAACAAGAAGTAGGCGACAAAGTCTCCTGACATTTTCTGTCGGGCTTGAACACTTCCAATCCCCTTCGAAATCAGAACCTTGAAAGCTTGAACTTTTAATTCTCGCAGTACCAGTTTTCTGGCTTGGTCATATCACCACCTCGGAAAGCTGCTCGACCAGGGTACACACATAGCGGCCGCTGCTGCAACACACCATCTTTCACGTTATTATTCTTGTACTTGGTAGCAACAATTTTGTTCGGACCAACGTCCTCTTCCACCCACTTGATCAAAGCGCGGAAGGCGTCATGATCTGCGTCCTGGTATCCAGGCACTCCACGAACACCAGTGCCGAGACTACCCGCCTGGAAAGCACCATTTATATACCAAGGAGCCTTGCTAGTTGAGCTCGTACCAGCGCAGTGACCCATTCCAGGGATAGTGAAAAGTCGGTAGAAGTCAGTCACATTCACTCCCTGTGGTGCCATGGTCTGCACAACCTGGTTGTGATAGTACTCGGAACTCCCTGGGGGGATGTAACCGTCGGAAAGGCCCACATAATGCAGCAGCTTGCCCTGCTTGTGGTAGAATGGAGTAAGGTCAAAGTTGTCGGCATCGAGACCCACACTCTTACAGACGCGCTCTGCATCTAGTACCGTCTGATAACTGAAGTTTGCCACGGTCCAGTTCGGGTTCTGGTACAGAATATACTTTGCGAACTGCTCGCTGAACCCAGATTCCGCTGTACCAGATGATAGCATGCTCCACTGGAACTCGCTCCCATAGCTATACTGTGGGAACACAAATTCATTGTTCCCTTCGTACCAGTTGTTGTATATATTGTATAGGAGCTCGACCTGTGGTGCCGTCAAGCACTCTGATTTATTTGCCGTGGGACTCGTGCAGAGGAGGGCTTCTGGGTGAAAGTCGCAGCTCTTGGGGGCACTGATAATACCATCGAGAACGCCATCTGCGCCATCGCATTGTTTCATGACCTCAGCACCGATCACAGAGAATAGTGAGTCTGGAATATGATATGGGGCATCGGTGGGCTGATTCCAGAGGGCAACTTGGATTGACCATGTCTGAAGGTGTGAATGCCACCACTGCATCACAAGGTTAGATGCTATTGGGCTTGAGTTTAGTGGGTACCGAACAGTACTTACCGCTGGCGAGCCGATCAATACTCCATCGAAGTCTTCTGGATACGTTTGTACCTCTTTCAAGCCCTGATATCCCCCAGTCGAACAACCGGAGTAGTAAGAGTACTTCGCGTCGCTACCGTAGTATGCGGAAACAATAGTTTTAGCCTGCTGCACAGAGCTGTGTAAGGCCCGTCCAGCCCAGTCCTTGATCTTCTCAGGGGCATGATACGCCCATGTTGCGTCGTTGCCGTCTGATACATTGTGGCCAGTATCAGTAGACACGCACGCAAACCCTTCCTCTAAGCCCGCGGCCATCGATAGCCAGTTTATACCGCCAGAGAACGCGCCATTGCCGGCTGTAAAGAGACGTTTGTTCCACTCTTTGGGAAGAAACATGCCAAACGTAAAGGATGACGACGAAGATGAAGTCACGTTGAACGCAACGGCACAGAGGGCAGGTAGATTAGTCGCATTCGTCGGGTAGGAGAGGTCGCTGGCTACTCCAAAGGTACCGCCCTCCGGGACTTCAACAGCGTAAAGAGTAGTGGCATTTGACGGTAAAATCTTGTTGAACGCCTTTGTGCTGCAGGACATCATTGCCACTGTAGCTGTAGGTATGAGAGACGCTGCAACAAGTATCATTGGCTTCATCTCTGCGATAGGATTGAATTGAAAATGTAAGAAGTCTTCAAATATAGAAACTGAGGTGAGAGCGTAGATAGCTATGCAAGAGGAGGGACAATTAATCTTTATATATCCGTCATCCGCAAATTATTAATCTTGTAGGAGCCATGGGTGGGAGAAGGTTAGCGAGTGGGAGATTCGACAAGCGAGCAGAGGAAGAAGCTTAGTCTCTTTCATTTGAGATCAATCTCCGGGTAA
Source organism: Penicillium cataractarum (assembly GCF_028827025.1). Lineage (NCBI taxonomy): Eukaryota > Fungi > Ascomycota > Eurotiomycetes > Eurotiales > Aspergillaceae > Penicillium > Penicillium cataractarum. Next base: position 799,514 of record NW_026622743.1, on the reverse strand, counting down.
GCCTACTTCCAGTAGATTGGCATGGGAGCGATAGCTCCTTGAGCATTTTCCCTACATGGAGAAATGACTCTCGAGCCCAATGGTCCGCCCCTGGCATCGGGAAGAGCAAATATCCAGATAGGTTATGGCCACTTTATACCCGGAATCGTGTACTAGCTATGTGAACCATACCAAAAGCAGAGAAGTAGAAGCTAAGCGGGTATTGATTCGCCCTCTTCGCCCGCAGACAATCTTTCATTTACCCCAGATATTTCTAGCATCAGGGGGAAAGCATACCCCGTGGGGAGTGGATTAAATCATTTACCGGTATTGAGTTCTTTACCCCGCACACTGCAATTTCTAAGACTTTGTACTCCGTAGTTGCCGACCATTGGTTCAGAGTCAGCCACCATTTGAGTTTACCTGATACTCTCTCGTAGAGCCAGCAAAAGCTTGTATAAGCGAGGCCAAAAGGTCCAGTGCATGGATTCCGGCATCCCCCTTAGCTACAACATTCAATCGCATCTCTTGAACACCGTCTTCTCGAAAAAAATAATCATACGGATTGGGCGTTGGCGTGTGGAATTATTCACACTTTCAAGATAATGTAACTGATGATAATGAGGAAAATGATGGTTGTCCGTCGAAATGAATCATGTGAGCTTTTCTGGTAAACGCGACCTGGCTAATAGACTCAAAACCCAGGCGGCCCCTGAATGGATAGCACGAGAACGGGATGTGGTTCAGTCAGGACCCGGGAAAATTTCGGGCAAAGCCCGCCAGAAAATCCGTCGGAGAAATGAAGCGCCGAGTCAGCCCAGGTAGGTCCCGGGTCCCAGATGAAGCAAACACTCGCAGGAGAACTCGTTCCACGAGGAAAGCCGAGTATACGTGTTAGGTGAGCTTTCGGGAGCTAGAAAGGAATCGTGCAGAGGAAAACATGGACAGTAGTTTAGAGTGAATACCAATAAATAAATCTTGGGTGCTTGGTTATGTATAGACTGGCAGAGTACCTTGACCAAATTCCAGGAGCTTTCAAACATATTTCAATGGCCATATCCTTGTGTTGCTTTGACAGCGAGCTATTGCATAGTCTCCTGGTAATGACAATAACTCCCTAAAGGACGTATTGTATCCATCCTGTAACGATACATTGAATACCCTAAAGCCGATCTAGCGTAGCGTCTATAATTTAATACGATACGACTTATCAATATATCAATATAGCCCTTATTATTAGGTAGACCCGATAGGGGAAAAAAACCATCTAAACTTATTATATTAAATGCCTAATCACCTATATTAAGAAAGGGGGGTTTAGAGGGCATCTTCTGTGACCTCGACGAAACTCTCCTGATACCTCTTAGCGAGTTCTGTGGGTACCAGCTGGCTTCGCCGGTTTCGTTGCACGGAGTAGTATCACCGCGAGATATCTTTCACTGCAAATTGGAGGACAGTGTCATGGCACGCATGGACGGCGGTTCATATGAACTCCTCACTGTGATAAGAGGGAGCTCAAGAATTTATATGGCTTCCAGGATGGTTCCAAAGGTGCAGATAATTTTCAATGAATTCTTTCGGGATTTTTATACCCAAGCATGAGCTGGTCCTGGTAATGTCGTACTATGACCTATTAGACATCCTCGGGCATCGTGCAGGGGCCTTACATGCTTCAAATGGTGCTTCAACTTCTTGGTCAATGCTGAAGGAGTGGAACAAATCATCACAAGGTCTCATACGCGGATCACAGTGGAACGCTTATCCTATTGAGGACTGCGTCCAGCACGGCCAACGTATTTCTTTTTTCGCTCTCGAAACGACATAACAAACCGTGTCACTGATGTACTTTGATGAATACATCATCATGGGAGCGTCTCCATATTGCCAAAGCCTGGTCCTAGTGCGAGTCAGGTTTAAATTTAACCAAGTTTAGACCCGGTATGCTGTGAAAAAGACCGTATCTCGAGCCCAAGGATAGAGGCTTCTTTGGGCAGGAAAATGGGCTCCATTGTCTGTCAAGGGCAGGATGTTGGAGCTCATCCGAAGAAGAATTGCAGGTATCTCTGCAAGGATCGTTGTCGAGGACCCAGAAGACGTTAGGTCATGTCTATCCAATGTGCCCGGGTTTTTCTCGAGAAAACAATGTAGAGACATCTCGCATCCAAGGTCTTCCATAGCGGTACCTTCATTCCTTGTATCTATACGATGGTTTACCGCCAAATATCCGACCTGCATCTGTATAGTCGAAGGAATAGTACCGAGTGATATCACTAAAATAGAAAAGTTAGTTGGGGCGCTTTGAACAGCCTTCATCAATCTGGGAATGACGTACCGGTCGTGGAAGAAAACTGGTTTGTTCTCTGTTCTCTCTATGCTCAGAATTGGCATGCGTGGGGAGTGATTGTTTCTTGAGAGATGCTAGACGAGCAGAAGCCACAATCGTCATCCATAGCTAGGGATTTGGCAAACCGCGTTAGGAGGTGGCCAGCGTATATTCAAGGAATTGAAGTCTGGTTTCAGGATTATGCCGGGAATCAAGAAATTGCAGTCCTATTCAGCAAGGAGCTACAGCCCAGGACGTGTGGCCCATAGACTCGTTGAGATTCCACAGAATCAAGTGCTTTGTTCTGTCTGCTATTGCCTCTGTGTCGTACATGGCGGGAATTATGCGGCATGTGTCATGTTTTCGAGGAAACCTTCCCCCGTGGGAGGAGAATGGGTTTGGGAATGTATGGTTGAATCCTTCTCGTTGGTTGAACTTTGAATATATCTTCTTGCTCATAGCCGAGTTGTCAGCCCATGCGAGGATCAGATATTGTTGGAAGGTCTCCAATTCACCACTTAATCAGCTTGATAGGGGGGAAGGAATCCAAAAATGGATAAGTCTGAAATACCTCACTTCTCACACAGTTTTGGTGCACGCGTCGGCGTGTTTATGAAATGAGAGATTCTGATCAGTAACAGCTGGGGTTCCCGCTTTTGGATTTCCGAGCTGTAGATATATCGCCGGAGAACCTGGCAATCTTCCTGGTGATGGTCGAATATGAGGTCATAGAGGGAGACGGAAATGTAGAAAGATAGACTGGAGATTTGCTGGGGCAGGCGAGGTCCAGTGGGACACCATCAAACAGTGTCAGTGCCATTTTGAGAGGTAAATCTGGAAGTGGAGATCCAGCGTTGGTTGTAGTAATAATTGCAACGTGGACTTGAATTATTGTCAGCATGATATGATTTGGATGCTGCTTCTGTAACTTGCATGTTGACGAAATAAATTTGTCCTTCATTTCTCTCCCGCAAATGTATTCTCAGACTCGGTTTCAGAGAGAAATGAAGTGGGAATATTGATGTGCCACCATTGCACGAAAGCGTTGTTGGTTCAGTATAAATATAAATAAGGCTATAGTGCGAGAGTCAAGTTTGCTGTATTGTCAAGACAGCTTCCAGTTGAAGCCTATGTAGGATTCCAGGGTTAGATGAAGGGCAGAGTTAGAAAAGAGCGAGAGCTCTCTTTTTAAAGTGGAGTCTGTAAGGAGAAAACGTGTTTGCATATTAAATGATCAAAGAAATGACAAACGCTTGAAGGAATCATAAGGGAGGCTGGTATTGTGTCAACAAAAAAGCGCTGAAAAGCCAAACAATGGAACATCAAATGCGCGGAGTCTTACTCTCACTCCCAAGAATCGAAATGGAATCCTGTAATTTATCAAAGTCATAATATCTACATAGAATAGCCTCCTTGAACCCCCGATAAATCCTTTGCCAGTGAATCGCAAGCGTCACCAACTATTCCAGTTCTTTGCCTTTGGACAAGCCATCCGTTGATATTCGTTGCCTGAGTCATTGATCTCGATATTCGTTTTTCAATTGTTTGCATCTCTTCCAGTAGAACTGGACCTCTGCTCTGAGTTGTCACGAGGACTTCCACTAGGACTTGTCGTATCCGGGCTTCTCTTTGGAGGAAGTGTTCCTCCCACCGTTCCTTCGCCGCCCAACTCGGCTTGAGGTGTATCAGGGCTTTGATTCCCTCCGGCTAGTTCAGCCACTGGTGTCTTTGGTGTCTCGAGTGCTGGCAGCTCAGCGGGTGCATTGGGTTGCCCAGCTCCAACTTGATTACCCGCATCAAGCTCCTGCTTCATATATGGTTTGACCGCGTTTCCCGCATCAAGCTCTGGCTTACCATTGTATGGATCCAAGTTCTGCTCCGCGTTTTGGACCGACGAGTAAGCTCCTTGGGTCTTCTGTGCCTTCCTTCGTCGATGCCACCAGATAAATGCTACCGCCGCTATGATAATGATACCAAGGGGAACGCAAACACCAATTGCGATTTTCGCGCCCGTTGACAGACCCTCGCTTACGTGCCCGAGGAAGGCTCCGATGTTGAGGTTGGAATGTCATACGTCGCGCCGATTTTTTGAATGAGGAAGATGGGTGTGCCTTGCAGGGTTGCGCCGCCTACGCTGCCGTTGAGGCCGTGGTTGCCGTTGTACGCGGGGGCTGATGTCGTTACGCACTTGCTGCTTTCGACGGTAAGATAGCTGCGTGTTACAAGTCGGAATTGATTGCCACTGCAATACTCGCCGCTCCAGTCATAGCCACTGAAGGAAGGTTCATGTTAGCAAGCTTTTTCATTCAGTCAAACCTTGTGTGAAGGGAAATACTCACGTGGGACAGCAAAGAATTGCTAGAGAATCCGTGCCTATACTCCCAATATACTCTGGAAACCGTTTTGTGGCCGTCGTGCCAGTTGCATTTGCATGCGAGACGTATCCAGATGGACAAGCATATCCCGGATTGAAGGCTTTATTCAGAATCTTGGTGGAGTTCCCCGACGTCCATCCAGACGGGAAACAGCTGGCGTCCCAGCCGACCTGTTTACCATTGCAGCCAGCACCCCATCTGAGTATCGTCGAGCTGGGCTCCCGCTCGACCCATTGCTCCGTGGCACAGCCCGTTGGAGCAGAGAAAATGGTCGTTAGAGGGCCGAAATCCGTGGTTGTCGTCATAGCGAGAGGACGCGAAGCATATTAGAATTTCAGAGAGGAGGGAAATAGGAGAGCAAAAACAAATTCTGGGTAAAGAACAGAGTATGACAGCGCGGGATCGGGACAGGGCGATCGGGATAATTAACAGTCGCAGCTTTGCTCAATAATAACCCCAGAGATCGGCATTTCGCGCCTGGCTTAGTCGTGAAATCCCAGTCATGGTGCTGAGCCATGTGTTAAGCGTGTACAGTAGCACTGCCCGCCTCGGAGCCATCAGCCTTTAGACGCGCCAATCGATGAAGGCTATGGGGCAGTTGTCAGGCCCGCCGTGGGTCTGTGTGGCGTGTTGACTCTGTTGAGAATAGATCCCCGGTCCCTAATCTGCCTCAGCCGCTAGGGAGTTCCAATCTCTTTCATCAGCAGGCGTCCGAGTGAGAGCGAAAGCGAGAGAGGTGACGAGGTATATGAGATGATCATTGGTAGCTTGGAACAACTTTAGTTCTGTTTCGTTTTAGTACCATGCCCTAAATCGGCATGGCATGACTGCTGGTGGCTGTAGATTCCGCCCCCACGGTAGTGGAAATGAAGGTTTAGGGTTCAGGGGGGTCCAAGTTTAGCCCCACGCCGTCGAGGCTTGTTTGAATGGCTGAAGGGCTCGTATTTGACCAGGGCAGGCAAGATTGCCTGTCATGGCTTATGGATGTGCCTTTTGTTGCCGTCAACATACATGACTACATGATATATATCCAGGATCTTAGTACTACTAGCGCGACAAGAAGGCTGCCCGCTCGCACAACAATCTAGGCTACTCAGGATATGGATGGCTCTATTCAATGGAAAGAACTCCATTGATCATTGGAACGTGAACATAGCCCCAGAGATAATCGCAAACCTGTAGTTACCTCGTCTAGGCTGACGGTTTAAAAGACCTCAAAAAGATATTTCCAAAGAGCGTCAAGGTAGGAGGTGTTTAAAGCATTTCTAGCTGGATTTTTTCTCTGGTACATCGTAGATCATTAGACATGAGTGATACTGTCTAGATGAATATATATTGCAAAAGGTTTGTAAAGATCCAAATAATGCTTGCGCTTCTAACGCTTAATACGCGCTCGGGAGGAGAAATGCTAGGAGGTTGGATATACAAAGGTAGCCACAGTCAGATCGGACAGTAGCTGTGAGGGACAACAAAGTAGGGGAATCGAGAACAAGCCAAAAGAGACAAGAGTACAGAGTTTGCACAGATACATCCCAAGATATCTCCAAGGAAAACATATCGCATCTATCAGCCGCGCACTTTGCGATAGCTTGGCGGGCTCCACGATTGCTTGATCAACTTGCCGGCCCATACGGGAATCAGCGAAACGGCCAAAACGGCAAAGACACGCCACAGCCAGTCAAGGGTGACCACAAAGTGGAGGTTGAAATAGCCACCGAGGAAGGGAATGCTGCCAGCATAGAGTAAGAGGGTACCCAGAAGACAAACGATCATCACGGGATGCCAGGTCGTGATTGCGATGGCGACCATCCCCAACTCATTCAAGACCAGTGCCGTGAAAGATACACTGATGAGACGTGGCCCAGTAATGGTATTCAGCAGGATCTGAGATAGACCCTGGATGACAGCACCCTGGTAGACGGAAATAAGAACCCAGGTGAAGAACGAGCGGTAGCTTAAGCTCTTGCCTGTCTTGAGTTCTTTGTAGAGCTCGGGGTAGAGATTGGCAAGGCGCTCATCGACATCCTTGTCAAACACGAGCGAGAACACGGGTCCGCTGGTATAGACCGTTGCATATCCGACCATAAGCCAGTTGATGAACAGACCCTTCGGGTCAAAGTGGCCCGCGATGCTATACATGGTTTGGCATATAGCGATGATCAAACCACGATGCATGATGAATTGTGCAAGCTTGGCAGATCGCTTGTATGAATTGCGGCCATGCCAGACCAGGAGCTTGGTGAGGTGGTGGAACTGGGTGATACTGAAGTCCGCAGCAAGAGAAGCCTGGCGACCTTCCTTGCCCACAATGCCAATACCAACGTCGGCAGCTTGAATCATGGAGACGTCGTTACCACCGTCACCAATGCAACAGACACGTTTCTTAGTGTGTTGACGGATCAGGTTGGCGACTTCAGCTTTCTGCGTCGGCGAACAACGGCACGCAATAACGGCAGGCAGGAGCACCGCAACGGCGATGAAAGCTGAGCGGAACTCTCCCAGCATCAAATTGAGAGACTCGCCATCAATTAGAAGGCAGCAGTCGGTCTTGTTGCGGAGGAAGTCTAATGCTTCTTGGGCGGTTGATTTGTCCGTCACCTTGGAAACAGTGTGGATGTACTGTCCTCTAGAGACCAGTTTGGCAGAGATAGCGACACAGCGTGCAGTCTCGACTTTATCTCCGGTCAACATCCAGATTTTGATACCTGCATTGCGCATCAACTCCAGGGAAGACTTGACATCTCGCTGCAAGCGATCTTCCACACCTGTGACACCGAGCAGTTCCAGGTCTCGTTCGAGATACTCGCTTACAACCTTGGCCATGCCGACGTCTCGTGACTGAAGGGAGAGAGAGGCCTGCTTGAACTTGCCAGCGAACTCCTGGTATTGCTGGAGGGAAAGGCGCTTACGCCCAACAACAAGAGTTCGTAGACCCTCGCGAGCCATATTTGCAGTTTCCTCGTCAAGCCAGTCATTTGCTGCGACGATTGATGTCATGACTGTATCTGCGCCCTTTTGATAGAACCAGATCTCGGGTTCTGCACTAGCTTCAGTCTCAAGAACGTTCTCAGTTTGCTCGAATTGAACAATAATACCCATGCGCTTGCTGTCGGAGGTGAACGGGAATATGTCGAGGATTTTGACGCGAACGACAACCTGCTTTGCGTCGGTAGATTCGAGAACGATGCTTTGGCGATCGCGATACGAGAGCTTCAACCCAACATCCTCGGTATATCGAACAATCGCAATCTCATCGGGAGATGAAGCTTGATAGTTGGTCACTTTTCGCCCGTCTTCTTCCTCTTCTCCAGTTGGAGTGACGTTGTGACAAACAGCAAGGGCTAGAACGAGATCTCTGACCCGAGATCCAATTTCTCTTCTGGTGCGCGGAGCAGCAGCCTGCCCAGCTTGAGTCCCAAATACAGTTGACGGTGTTGTCAAAGCATTGCCTGCGAATGCTTGACCAATAAACGAAGTTACTTCATCCATTGCCTCGTTGGCATAGGATACAGTGCCAACGTGAATCTTTTTCAACTCCATTTCTGAGTTCGAGTGTTAGTGATTACTATCTTTACACAAATTCAATGCTTCAAGGGGACATGACTTACCATTTTGAGTCAGAGTCCCTGTCTTGTCTGAGAGCAAGTATTCAATTCTGCCCAAATCCTCCGGGATTGTGCTCGTTCGCACCAAGGTGTCGGGGATGTCCTTGTCGCGTTGAATGAATCGACCGTAGACAGACTTTGCCATGTCTAGATTGACTCGAAGACTCATGGGAATGATGGTAGAAAAGAGGATGAGGTAGATCATGATCGCGACATACCACTCCTTGTCGTTTGTCGGCTCAAAGCCTTCCAGGGCAACAAGAACAATGGACAAGGCGAGAGTCAAGGCGCACAAGATTTTCGTCAGGTTGTTGATCTCATACTCTAATAAGCCAACTTTTGACCTGGAAGGTGACGTGGAAAGAGCTGCTCGAGTTTGCGAACCTGTGTAAATGATCGCGGCGTAGGTCACGGTGTTGGAAGCGAGAACAGTGTTGGCCCAAGCAGTGTTGTCGATCGTCAACGGGGCTGAGTTGGCATGCTGGCTCTCGGTATCCTGGGTACCGCTGTTACTGTTGGAAGCAGTGGATTTGTCGACGTGGGCATCATAGAAACCAGTAGGAGGGCCAAGTTGAATGGTGCCAAGGAACTCGTTGACCCGCTTATCTGGAGGACTGGCGGTGATCTTGAGTCGTGACAGGTCATTCAAAGGAAGACCTTGAGAGAGAACAGAAGGTAGTCGGAGCTTCCAATCAGTTTCACCATCTAACTGGTCAGTTCGGATGAAAGTGTCGCTAGCAGAGGAGGGGTCTGCGGGATTTGCAAAGGAAGTTCCTTCGGCAGGACCCGGACCAGGAGAGTTGAGAAGGTCAGTAGATGGCCCAGGGGCGGGCTCATCTATAGAAGCTTGGCGCTTACGCTCTGAGCTTGAATCGTTTGAGACACTCTTCAGAATCACGACATCAGCGGGCAAGCGCTGGTTCTTGCGGACTTTGAGAACGTCCCCAACTTTCAAATCGCGAGACTTTTTCGTCATCTCCATCGGATTTGACCTCTCAAGCGAGACCACCGTGAACTCCTCCGCATTGGCCTCGGCATCCCGACGTCGTCGACCAATGTCATCAAGGGCTTCCTTCCCTAAAGATATTGAGACGACAAACGCCAAAGGCGCAATATATGAAGACATGTAACCGATCCGGAGTATAGGGATGACTTGCGATAAGGCGACGAGCAAAAAGTAGATGTTGAAGAAGAAGGAAAATTCGTTATACAGTGTGCGAGGCAAGAAGCTCCAGGGGGTATATTTCGCGTTCGAGACAACGTTCGCCGGGTACTTGGTGGTTTGGTATTGGCCGACAAGGACTTCGCGTGGAGGTTTATTCTCATGGTCCTCCACATTTCCCCGTAGCCGGTTTGTCGCACTCTGAAGGAAGCCGGGGCCTCTTAGACTTGGTAGACGAAACCAGCCGCCCTTTTTCGATGGTTCATCGTCCCGAGACAACCGAGTTGAGTCCCGACGATCAAGCAATGGCGCATCATCCTCCGCCATGTTTTGTGAGCTGCCATGTGACATTCGAGCTCCATCATCCCCGCGGTCCTCCAGCAAGGCATCTGTGTCCCCATCTGCTTCCCCGTGGTGCCCAGAGGCGCCTCGTTTCCATCTACTGCCCACACCTACACGCAAGTTTCGCAGAGCTATGCCAGGTCCATAATTTCGTGAGCGACTTGTATAATCTCTTGAAGTACGGGAGGCTTGAGGTGGTGCCGTATCAGGATCGAGCTCCTCGAGGTCCAAGTCGTCATCGGAGCCGGAGTAATCGCCAGGGTCTTCTGGCCGGTGGAGGGGATGAAGATATTCGTGTGAGGAAGACATAGTTGATATTCAAGTCAGTGGAAGTCCGCAATGACTTAAATCGTGAGTTGTGAGGCAACGTGGTGAGTTGCAGCTCTATCGGCACATGCCAGGATCATATCTTAGATAACCGGTCCAGGAGCATTGGGGTTCCGCGGGAGCATAATGAGCTGGGTCGAATGTTGGAAACGCGCAGTGAAACAGATTGATGGGCGTAGATACTAGATCCGAGTAGAATCAATCCCTGAAATCGCTGTAGGTTTTTTGGACAAGTAGAAGTTTAATGATCTGCGACGAGACGTGACTGCCTGGCGGTGATACGCGGCCGCAATCACCTGACTGTGCATACCGGGCTGAACATCCGCTGACGTAAGTATGCATAAAAGCGGGTCGTTGTGCACCGGCGACGTTGTCTCTTGGCGTACCGGAAAATCAGTTGATCCTGAACTACCCTTTCGGGAATCTGAGTCAGCGGCCATCATCGAATCAGGGTCCGACCTCAGCCCGGGGGCCGCCCATCGCGGTTCAGGCGTAGTTCTGAAGTCCTTTGAAAGCCATTCCCTTTCTTTTTTGCCCTATGGCGAACTTGATGCTTTCAACTTTTAATCCCTTTTTAATTTAATTCGCACACTCCCTTTCATCGCCTGCGCTGTTTCATGGATCGTTGGATTTGACGCCCGTCGAGAGCTTGGTCGAGTTAGGATTGTTGACCCCCGGACGTCACTGGAGACGTGTCAGGTTGCCTCTATCTCCGAAACGAATCCCCCCTAGTCTGGGTCACGAACGAGAACAATACGCGCACCATGGCGCAGCAGACATTGTTCTTGGACAATGCGAACTCCTGGAATCCCGCATCATGGCCAGAAGATGATTCGCCTTCTAATGCGGCGGCCTCTACGGAAGGTGGTTTGGCCGACCTCCTGGCCGCAGCAAGTCCGAAACAAACTCGAGCTTCCGATACGAAATCGCCTCTAAGCGACGACGATTTCTCTGCATGGAACGTCTCAAGTGAGACTGGCAATAATCTAGTTCGGGTCGAAGATGCGAATGGGATGACTCCCAAGGTGGATGATACCCCGGTCGAGGAAAGTCTCGAAGTCAGGGACGTCGAGAACGTGAACAGTTCGACGACCCACGATCTCGAAGATACAGTGACCCCTACGGAATATACAACTCAACCCGAATCATCCGATGTACCATCCACAGATGAGCAGTCTGCACCAGCGTTCCCGTCCTCCTCTGAACCCACCGCCGCCCCGACCGAACCCGTACTCTCGCCAGCCGATGCCCAAGATTCCCTATCGAGCAAGCATGTCCAGTTTATGACCGACCACGAGTCCTCCATTCTGGCCGAGTTGGAGAAGGATGAAGACAACACTCTGACTACCCAAGTGGCTGAGCCGACCGATCCACAAGGCTTGATTGCCGAGCCGGCTGCTGTTATTCAACCTGCGCGCTCTCAAGCCGATCAACCTCCTGTCCGGTCTGTCGAAATTGCGTCATTTGAGGAGCAACCGGAACAGCTGCAAGCCGACCAACCTCATACAGAGCAGTTACCCACACCCCGAGCCGAAGTGGAGCTTGTTGTTCCCGAAGAGCCGATTTCGACATCCCTTACACCAGGAAACGATCGTCATTTAGAGGCCGAGTCGCCTGCGCAAGAGTCAAGCCAGAATGATGCCAATCCTTGGAGCATGGAAGCGCACCACGATGTGGATTCAGATGGGGATGACTTCTTCAACCAATTAAAGACTCAAACCAAGCCCATCTTCGCACCCCCCGAGGCTGAGTCCCGGTTTGAAGAAGGAGTACCGCTGTTGGATGAAGAGAGCCCGAAATCGCCAGTGCGCGAGGAACACCTGGCAAACCATATTGCGGACCCCTTTGCCAATGACGAAAACGACGGGGATGACTTTTTCAGCTCGTCTCACAAAGCTGAAATGAGTGATGACTTTTCTTCCCCGTATATTACCCGCAAGAGTACGTCTCAGGTCATGGAATCAGTTGGGTTCAACATCGACTCTCCTACTAGCGATACGTCGGCTGCTGCCCAATTTGATGATCTGAAAGCTGCCGCTACGTCTGAACCCGTAGAGTCTGCGGTTCAGGCGGAAGTAGCCGCAGAGCCTTCGGAAGACGATCTCGCTGCACGATGGGAAGCGGAATTGAGTGATACAGGCGAGGATGAGTTGGCTGCTAGATGGGAGGCCGCGCTCGACCTGGATGACGACGATATGCTCTTGGAGGATGATACAACTACACTTGTATCAGCTCAGCCCCAAGCTGCTACACCGGGAGAGCAATATGTTCCTCAGACCGTGACACCATCGGCCGTAAACTCTGGTCCCACTGGCTTGAATAGTCCGTTCGAGACCCCCAACAGTCAGACGCAGCCTCGGCCTATTCCCGGCATATATACGCCACATCAACCTACAACTGCGGACCTTATTGGAGGCATCCCTTTACCTGGAGCACCCCCAGTGGCGAACACTGTGACCCCGCCATACTTCGCCCAGAAGCCGTCGAATCCCGTCCTGCCTCCTCGCGGGGAGAGCTTCGCAGAGCGATCAAAAGAGGGCTATAAATCTCCATACGACCTGCCAGACGACTTGTCTCGACCTAGACGGCCGGTGGCTACTCACAAGCCTGCTCCATTGCCTGTGAGCAGTATGCCTCCACCTCCACCACCCAGCAGTGGCACGCCCAAGTATAGCGTACCCCCAGCTGCAACTGCTCCTCTCGCTGCTGCTGCGCCGGCGCCGGCAGCACCATCTGGCCCAAAGAACTTTTACGAAGAGCTCCCCTTGCCGATTCCAAAGTCTCGACCTGCCACGAGCTCGGGACGATACTCCCCCAACCCCGCCGCGACCACGAAGACTGGTTCGTCCCCTGCTGGTCCCCCGCCCCCGCAAAACCCATATGCACCCACCGCACCTCTTGCTGCTTTGCCAGCCAATGTGCCGTCCCAGCCTTCCCTGCAGCCACCAGAGCGTTTGGACCCATATGCTGTGCCCTCGCTGTTGGCATCGAGCGCCCCAGCTGGTCCGCCTGCTGCATCCCGGTATTCCCCTCAGCCTCCTGGCTTGCAGCCATCGGCGAAGCCACCTTCAATGCCTCGATATTCACCCGCACCTCTTCCTTCGGGGCCGGCTGCGCGTAATCGCTATGCTTCTCAGCCTTTGGCCGTTCCTGGCCATGTCAACAATTTGCCGTTCCAGCCTCGTACCTCCAGTCCTCTGGCTTATCATGAAAAGGCTTCGTATCAACCCGATGAGGCTCAGGCTCAACAACCGCAGCCCCCCTCGCTGCAGCCATCGGTTGATCTTTCTCCACCACGTGCGCAGCGGCCTAGCATTGATCAAGGCTCTCCTTACGCTCCCCAAATGTCAAATGGTATTGGCAGCCTTGATGGTGCAACCCCCCGGCTGCCCCACGACAGACTCCCCCGCCGACCAAGAATCGCTATGCACCACCGGAGTATGTCAACGAGTTTGCTCAGCGCGTTACACCAAATAGTGCCTACCAAACTGTTCCAGTAGCGGGGGTCGCGCCACCGTCATCCCATCATGCGACCGAGTCGCAGCCTGCTCCTCCTCGCCGATCCCATACGTCCTCGCCGGGTCAACAAATGACGAGCCCCCGCGCTGCTGTGCCTCCACTTACAACTTTACCGCGCCCGGCGTCTGTACACGGCTCAGCTTCGCCTACCAAGACGACCAATCCGTATGCACCAGTCCAGCCTTCTATCCAGGGTCGCGCTCGTGCTCTCTCTCAGCACCTGGAGTTTATCGCACCCACCGACGGACAAGAACAGGACCCTCTTCAGCGATGGAAAGGCGCCCCTATCTTCAAGTTCGGCTTTGGTGGTGCGGTTGTCTCTTGCTTCCCCCAGCAGATTCCCCGGTACTCTGTTGGCCAAGCCCTTCCAATGATCAAACCCAGTCCTGGCGAGCCCAAGCTCTCCCAGACCAGCCAATGGGTTCCCACCCTGGATACTATTGTTCAGCATCCTGGTTTGCTCAAGGCCAAGTCTAAGAAGAAGGATGTGCTCGCCTGGCTGTCAAGCAAGATTGCTGCTTTCGAAAATGACATGCCTCAAGGTTTTGACCAGTCCCATCCCGACATACAGAAGCGCCACGAGGAAAAGATCCTCCTCTGGAAGGTTGTCAAAATTCTAGTTGAGAATGACGGCCAACTTGAGGGGTCGGCCGAGATACAGAACTCTCTTCGTCAGGTATTCGTGCCAAATCTTCCAGAACTCGGTCCCGATGGCTCCGTGATCAGTCCCTTTGGAACTTCTCCCGGATTTGCTTCCTTGGGGGCATCATCCCAGCCGGATGGAGCCGCTGATTCCCAGTGGATGGAAGAGCTGCGGAATCTTTTGCTCCTAGGTGAACGAGAAAAAGCCGTCTGGGCCGCCGTCGACCGCCGTCTATGGGGACACGCAATGATTCTTGCATCTACCATGGATCGGGCCATTTGGAAGCAGGCTGTCCAAGAGTTTGTTCGACGTGAGATCAAATCCACAGCTGTCAACACCGAATCACTTGCAGCCCTCTACGAAATCTTCGCTGGAAACGTTGAGGAAAGCGTTGACGAGCTTGTACCTCCCTCCGCACGGGCTGGACATCAACTCATTAGCATGAACGATCGCCATGGTTCCACAAAGAACGCGCTGGATGGGTTGAATAGCTGGAGAGACACCGTCGGGTTGGTGCTGAGCAATCGAAGCTCGGAAGATCAGCAGTCACTACTTGCTCTTGGTCGTTTACTGGCTTCTTATGGCCGCGTGGAGGCAGCGCATATCTGCTTCATTTTCTCCCGCAGCGCAGTCTTTGGTGGCGCCGATGATCCTCAAGCGAACATTGTGCTCCTTGGTGCTGATCACCAGCGTCTTCCTTGCTCTTTGATGGATGAGGACGCCATTCTTCTCACTGAGATCTACGAGTATGCTACCTCCGTCCTGGCCAATTCGCCGGTGGCCAACCTGCCATATCTCTTGGCCTTCAAGCTCGTCCACGCCAAGCAGCTTGCCGATCGGGGGCGCAAGTCTGAGGCTCAGATCTACTGTGATGGCGTTGCCGCATCGCTCAAAGCAACCACGCGACCATCGCCTTACCACCATCAACACTTGTTTGTTGAGGTTGATGAGCTTTCTGCTCGACTTCGTCAAACCACCACCGATGGTGGCTCTTGGATCTCTAAGCCGAGCATGGAGAAGGTATCCGGATCGATGTGGGCTCGCTTTAACAGCTTTGTTGCTGGTGATGATAGCGATGCGGTGTCGACAGGTTCTGGCAAAGCAGGCGAGATTGGAGACTTTGGTCCCTTTGCCAACGTTGCAGGAACGCCAACTGTCAGCCGTTCCCCCTCCGTGTCTGACCTGTATGGCTCATATCCCGGAGCAGCGGCGGCTCAACCCATCCCTGCTCCTTCTGGCGGTTCCTCGAGATACATGCCGAACCAGTATGCGCCAAATGCATCGCCTGAACAATTCCGGGGACGATCTTCAATGGATTCCCAGAGGTCTCCATCGTTTGGTGGCGTTCCCTTTGGACAACGTCGGACCTCACAAGAATACCCTGCTTCTCCAATCGAGAGCTTTGCACCCATATATGGCTCTCCTGGCGCTGTTTCAGGTTACCAGCCTACTCCGCCTCAGACATCCTATATGCCCCTTGCTTCAGTCGAAGAGGATTTGAATACCCAATCGCCTGCAGACGCGGTACCGCCTACCCAGCCAGTGCCTGCTGTTAATGGTCTCTTCTATCAGCATCATGGACAGCAAGAGCAGCAACAGCATGAGGCCGAACAGACACCGGCTGTACAGTCGCCCTACTATCAGGGCCCCCTGGCATGCCGCAGCCGGAAGCTTCGTCGTATATGCCACCGCCTACCAATGCATATGCGCCGCCTTCGTATGCTGCCCCTGACTTGACTCCTGCGTCAGAGGAAACGGATCAACCATCCGCAGTGGATGAGGAGCCTGAGACTCGGAAGAAGAAGTCTTTCATGGATGACGATGATGATGACGACCTTGCTGCTAGGGCCACTGCCATGCAGAAGGCTGAGAACGACCGTAAGGCGGATGAAGCGTTCAGAAAGGCTGCGGAAGAAGATGGTAAGTCAGAGATAGGAAAATCTCAGCCCAACTGTTCTGCAATCTTGCTAACCTCGCAATTATAGCCAAGAGAGACGCCCAGCAAGCCCAGAAGAAGGGATGGTTCGGTGGGTGGTTTGGAGGCGCCAAGAAGGAAGCTGAGAACCCGGGCGGCGGTCCCATCAAGGCCAAGCTCGGCGAAGAAAATTCCTTCTACTATGATAAGGACCTCAAGAAGTGGGTCAATAAGAAGGACCCCAACTCTGCTGCTGCTGTTCGTGCTACGCCGCCTCCACCACGAGGTTCTGCCCCACCGAGTCGAGCTGCCAGCTCTGGCAGTATGCCTCCTCTCGCTGGACCTCCCATGTCCGGTGCAGGTAGCCGACCTCAGTCTTCTGCTAGCGATATGCCGCCTCCACCTCTTTCATCCAGCCCTGCGTTGTCAGGACTTGGTGTGCCACCACCTCTCGGTAACATGCCTCGTTCAGTCTCTACGGGTGCGGCTGTTCCAACACCGCCTGGTAGCTCATCTGGCCCACCACGACCTGCGTCGTCTTTGACCCATGCCAATTCGATTGATGATCTCCTCGGCGCTCCCACCGCGCGCAAGGGAAACACCGTCAAGGGCAAGAAGAAGGGCCGCTACGTCGATGTGATGGCTCAATAATCTCGAGAATCTCTCGAGAGTTTCGAGCCCTTAAAAAGTCTAATCAGTTATTTGATTATTGACTGATTGGATTGTTTTTCTTTTGTTATTTTGTTTGTGTCATTATGCCTCTGATGTCCGTCTGGTTCTGCTTACTATCATGGATCCCCCATTGCCCCACGAAGTCCCCTCGCCCTCCCCACCCATATAATAGAGATTCCCTGCTGTCAAGCCTTCTTCTCCCAGCATCTTGCATGTGTCTTTGTTTTGTCCTGCGTCAAGACCGACACAACCCCCATTTGCACGGCGTTCTCGCACACTGAGCCAGCTCGGCACCGCAAAGTCCTTGTACATAGCTTGCTGCTTCTGATGTTCTTTGTTGCGATATTTCTTCGTCCGCGAAGCGAGGGAGATGATTCCCTTGCATCATGTATATCATATCCCTGCCTTCCCCCCTGCCTTGTTTTCCTGCATCCTGGTTTCCGAGTCTTTTGGTTAATGTTTTGGAGATGTTTCTTTCCGCATGGATTTCTCGCCGTGCGCCTGTCTTAATAATGATTCGTTATAATGTTGACTAAGGGTCTGTTGACCTGCTCTATGACAATCCTGTCTGTATGGTCGTAGCCCCTAAAACAATTCTCCCTGTAGTTTGGGCAAATTTGATTGGAATGGATCGTTCACGTCGTAAAGGAATTGATATAGTACTGAGTTCGATATTGATTAACTCCTCTGGAAGGCATGCAGTCAAACGGAGAACAACTTACAGTCAGGCATGATTCTTCGCCATTCCAACTGCCGGGTAAGTAGACATACAAAACCAGCGCGGTGTCGTTTATGAAGCCTGCAGAATATTAGCTAACGGTTCGAGAACCTTGAAAGACTCATTGTGCACAGGGGAATGTCAACTCACAAGCAACGACCTTCGGGCTCAATCTTCCCACGCTCAACACCCGACCCCAATCTTTCCCATCGATCCTGACTTTGGCCCATCCAGCCTCATCATCGTCGCCTGCTTCGCGCATTCTCTCACTAGGGAGTTGAGAAGCCTGATCCTGCGTGATATGCGCAGGGTCCAGAGGAGGATTCACGAGTCCGGACCATACACTCGCAATGCGCAAATCATCCGTCGCAATGGCGAGGCGTAATTTTCCATGCATGTTGGCCGACAACTCCAATTTTGGGGCAGCGTTGGTAGTAAGAGCCGTGGCGCCGGTGGTAGAGGCCGCCGGGTCCGCAACCACAATGCCAGATTGTCGGCCCTTGCTGTCTGTGGAGGCAAGTTTGGTGAATCGGTCTGAGATACTTTTCAACTGCATCAGGTTCGGCAGAATGATGTATACGTCTGGATCCGGGCAATGCGGCTCGTGTAGGCTTTCTACTACGTCTTCGTGTAGGATTTTGATGGGGACTTCTTGCGTGATCCATGTTTCACGCTCACGCGCTCGCCGGTCACCGACTACCTCATTCGGGGCAGATGGGCCTGCTGCGTGGCTTTGCTCGCCTGATTCGTCTGTGGCAAGGGCCATGTTACCCTCGGTCCATTCGGTTGTGAGGACTGTGAGTGCAAGCAGTGGCATCTTGTCTTTCTTTGTCAGACGCAATTGCGAGGATGAAGCGCCGAATGTTGACCGTAGCGCACGGTTCAAAAGACTGATGTTGATTTCGATATTGATGGCATCCGAGTTGGATTCTAATTGATACGATGATTCCTCGAAGATGGTGTCCTTGGGGGATGAGTCAGTGAGATTGACTTGAGGAATCAAATCAAGAACCAATTTGACACGTACAACTGGGATCTGTGCCCAGACTTGGGTACCTTGCTCTGGGATCACGGTGAAGCGGACCACGTCGTATTCCAGCCGCATCCAACATACTTTGCCCAGTGATGACAGCGAGGCAGTTAATTCTATGAATACTTAGTTAGCTGTCTTTTACCTGGGAAATATAGCTCATACTAGAGAAGGTCCTCGTATTCTTCAATTGAGTTCGGAACCGCATGATGTCTGATATGGCGTGGAGAATGGTAAGAGGAAAGGTGAATGTTGAGTTGACTGATTCACTGTGGAGAAGTTCTTATCGGCTATCCTTATCGGCTATCCTTATCGGCTATCCTTATCGGCTATCCTCATCGGCTTATCCTTATCGCTCTATCGGCCCGCGACGCGTACCAAACGATGAATTCTAATTTGAATGATTTCTCTATTGTGATCTCTGTATTCATCTAAACAAGACAAGCAATCTTGGATGATCTGCCTTTGCTCTCGCATCCCGTGGCCAAAGCTGCAGCCAGCGCTGCACCGACACCTGAACCATCCTCAGACGGATTGAGCGCGATCAGGTCCAGCTCCTCTGCTGGCCAGTCAAAGATTTCGCGTAGAGCCTGGGACGCCCGCGACTTGAAGCCACTGTATTTATTGAACACTGCACCATCCACGCCAACATGGCATTTCAAAGCATTGTTTTTCTTGCATATGGCCGCAATTCCACATGCATAGAGGCGCGCGGCACGCTTGCTAATGAGGCTGATTAGATACCGACATATCTTGAGATCATGCATGTTTGGTGACAAGCTAAAGTTCTCTTCAAATTCAACACGCATATCCTGGAGCCCCTCTGAGATATCGAGCTCTGCAATAGAGAGAAATGTCGCGTCCACGGCATTTTCTCTTCGAAGGCGAGTGATGTCTTGGCCCTGGAGGAGCTTGCCTTCTTCGCAGAGTGTGACCAGCACAAGACGAAGCATTTCGCCGATATACAGTCCAGCCACCATCTTTTCATATATCTGTGTCCCAGGTTGGACAGATTGCTGGTCAATTCGCCGATCGAAAGGTGTCAGGGGAAGGACCTTGCGATCATTATCGAACGCACCGTACTCGGTGTTGATGATGACCGTCGCGTCTTCTGCAAGCCCCTGCTCCTGCAGCTTTGGGATGTTCTTGCAATCTTCCATGTATGCAGCATTGCAACCAGTGCTGAAAATTGAGCCCACTTTAACGTGAGGATCGCGATAATGCGAGGCAAGAAGGGTGCCCGTTGTATCGTTGATCACAGCTACGATTTCGACCGGAAGGTGCTGGATAAATGAGCCATTGTGTCTTTACGGGGAGATGATACGGGACTTGATGATGCTTACTTACTTTCTTCCCCAGGGCCACCTCCAGCTGCGGCACAACGTCGTGGCCTTCCACCCCCGTCACATTGAAATTCTTTGTCCATCGTTGAAGGACACCGCATTTGATGTCGCTCTGGTAGACTGGAAAAGAAAAGGTAAAGGCCAATGAGAACTTCTCGCCCTCCGGTGGCTCGATGCGCTTGTCTTCCATGAAAGATTTTAGGCAATCGGCGATCCAATCCCAGAGTTGTTCTCCGCTGCCCGTCTTGATTTCCTCGGGCAGTTTGTACTTTCTTTGAGTTTGTTCGAAATCCCTCCTACCAGCTGGGAGGTATACATCGCAGACTCGGAGATTTGTACCGCCCATGTCTATGGTCAGCACTCGTCCTTCTTCACAGCCATTGGGGAATGCTGTTATCCAAGTCACATTCATTGGCTGTTGAGAAACGAATCCTAACATTTAGCGCTTGCTGGGCACTACCAGTTTAAGAGCCAAGTAGCAGGACTTACTATATTGCCGCCCTCCTTCGAAAGGCCCTTGTCCAACTCCTTCACGAAATGATCGGTGATCTTCTTGAGCTCGGGAGTCTCCACAGTAAACCAGTCTTCATATTGCTTGAGAAAGTAAGTGCGCTCCTCTGGTATATCTGCCAGCATTTCAGGGCGATAGCGTAACGGCGGCATATTGTCCTGATGGATTTGAATGGAATGGCTTTCGTTTCTTCCCCATCAACGCGTATCAAGGCAGTCCTCGAGTTCGGAATTGTGATGCTCAAATTTGCCTCGACAACGCCAGGATGACCGCATTATGGCCGTCCACCGAAGGACCGTGTAGATTAAACTCGAGCCAGTTTCGTACACAAATCATTACCTAGCGTGCGCTGAGCTCATTTTTTTGGTTTCTTTCTCTTCATTGGTTATATCGTTGTGTGGTGTGGTCTTCCTATTTATGTAGTATAGAACCCTTGCATACTTCTCGTATCACATCGCCAAGTAGACATCAGCTCCCGGAACAACCAAACTCTCGCTCAATTCCAGTTAATTGGTACATCTAGTGAAGTAAGCGTCGAATCTAGTCCGCCACCAAGCGATCTAACCACCCGCAGCGCGCCCCGGACAATTCGCGAAACTAATAGCGTCGCGGATCGGCGGAAGCGCGAAAGGTCCACTTCATCCGTGCCCCCTTTTGGCTCCACCGTCTCCAAAGAACTTCGATCAGCATCAATTATTTCCGCCACGAGCACCAACCCAGAAAGCTGGACCTTTCTGTCACTCTTTAATTCTCTATCCTCCGCTCTCTGATCCGTCTGGATAGTTATCTCGACATCTTCCAATTCCCTCACAATCCTACTATATTTCTTGACCGCCAATCTCCGTGTTTTCTCTCGTTCGTCAGCCGCACCGCACCACAACAGCTCCTGAAAAGATTGGAACGGATATCCCAAGTTCTTCGCATCTGGAAACTCTTCTCGATCGCGTCTCAGCATGCGGGCTCGACAGTGCTCTCTTCGTCCGCCCGCTGCATCATTCCGACCTCCGACATTCATATGCCAGCCCGAGTCTTCGCACACACACCGACTCTCGTCCCTGTGAAGACCGATTCGGAGCTATAAAGCCTGCCATTCGGAATGGCAACCAGTCGAACGAGCCCCCTTCGCCCGTCGATACGGCTATCTCCGGTGCACTCGCGAGAGAACTCGCGTTCGGCGTCTCCTGAGCGGAATCCAACCTCATTATACCAAAAGATCGACCCCCTCCTCAGCAACCTATCCCCCGAATCCACTTTACACGCCCTAACATCGACCGAGGCCGTCCCCTCAAACGGCAACTTCTCTCATAATGTGCTCTCGCAGAGTATATCGCAGGTCTCGCCTGCTGAACGCGCCCTCGGCATCCGTGCCGCCATAGCCGCCCAGAACTTGGATATCTGGTATAAGGAGGTGCAGTCGTGGATATGGCCAAAACATGGCGAGGCAAAGCTTGGAAAGGGATTTGAGCCGCCACCAGAAAGTTCTTCGCAAGAAAATTCCGTCGGATCGAGCTCCCTCCTGCTCCCTCCGGTTAGTGATGGGTGCGATGTGAAATATTATGGCAGCTTGCCAGCAGCTGTAGTTGAAGAGTATGAGAAGAGGATCGAGGAAATACGCGATGGAATGGACAACTTAGATGTGGATGAGCTAAAGGAACATGTCCTTAATGCCCACATTCCATCCCGGTCTCGCCCTTCCTCCTCGCACAGCACAGTGTCCGTGCCCCCACCGCTCAGCTATGTGCAGCTAAGCGACTTTACTGCTGTCGTCACTGCTACGATACTGCGCGCCTTACCGCTGCTATCACGACTAAATAGCCTCTTGACTACCTGGGACGTGCGTCTGCTTGTTCTACGCCAAGTACCAGGCCTCTTGAGGGAGTTGAAAGCGACGCGAGCCTCCCTTGATTCATCCTTCCACGCACTGCGGATATCGAACCCCAATGAGAACAGCGATTCACGACTTTCCGACTCACATCTACGCGGCGAACATGTCGATCTCGAATCTGCCGTTGTTGCAGTGGGTCGGCGAATGGATCGCGCCCTTGATGCGTTGGAGGGTCGCCAGGACTCCCTGCCTGAAAATTGGATTGACGACCTGGAGAGCATCGAGTCCGAATTCGCTGCGTGGGTAGTCGAGGCCGAGAGGTATAGACTTCGCACGAATTGGTTGCGTATGAAGGACCAACCTATGAAGCCCGAAACGATCGAAATCCCTGAGGTTCAGCACGAAGCCCCTCCTCTGCCGGAAATTGCGGACTCGACAGAGAACGCAGCAATTGCTGCGGAGATAGACACGCAACCTGAACGGGAATCTTTGAATAAGACGATCGAGGAAGTGCGAGAGGATAGTGTCCAACCACAGACTCCCGCACTAAGTGAGAAGCAGGAGCCCCAGCAAGAACTTGAACAGTCCATTGCGTCCCCAATCGAGAGGACCCCCGAGTTGCCAGCGTCTTCAGATCTCAGTCCTTCCTCGCCCAGCCCTTGCTCTGGGGCTCCGGATGCCGTGTTGACAGAGTCAGCCAAGGAACAGCTGCCAGCATCTTCAGATTTGCGTGCTTCCTCACCCAGCCCTTGCTCTGAGACTCCGGATGTCGTGTTGACGCCACCGGCCAAAGAACAGATGCCAGTCGAGACTAGTTTGACTGTCACCGAGGATATGCAAACCCCCACCCGACCCACCTTCTCGTTCAATCATGCGGTTGACATCTCGAACCAGGATTCGCCGTCTCGAGTGCCATTACCAATGACGCCTGATGGTGAGGACAAAGAGAATGTCCCTCCCTTGGACTATAACCAAGAGCAGCCGGTCTCTTCTGGATCCAAGCCGGCTGCTCTGTCTGAGCATAACTTTGTGGACGACGATGACCCGTTTGTCCAAAAGCCGGCCTTTTCAGGCGAAACCGAGATTAAAAAGACCCCAGTTGTCTCTATAGCGGATGTTATATCCATGCCAGAATTGGGAGAATCCCTACCTGAAGTTAAGGCTGCAGATGAAAGCGTCTGCTCTATTCAGGATGACACTAGTAAAGACTCCTTGGTGATCGATCATCAGCCCGTGTCGCCCAAGGATGGCATGGTCAAACAAATCACAGTCGCTTCAGAACCCTCTGATCGCGAATGCGTATCGGCCGAAAACCGCAACTCTGAGACGTGCCTAACTACTACCGAGAAAGTGGAAGTGCCAACAATCGATGTCTGTCCGGCCGACACTCCAAATTACACGCAATGCGCCTGGGATCCCTTCCAGGAGATCTCTCGGGAACCTACACAGCAACCGGAGCCTATGGAGCCTGCGATATCCGAGTCACGGCCCGTTACTGCTGTGCCCGGTCCAAGGAAGGAAAACCCACCACAAGAACAAGTCCCGACCCGGAAACCGCTTCAGAGCCCAATCAAGCTATCAAAACACCGACCTGGGAAACTGAATCTCGATAAAGATGCTCCAAAGCCACGCCGGCACCAGCGACGATCGTCTACAGGCTCCGTGGGCTCTTTGCTCTCCGACAACTCCTCTCTTATATCGAGCCCTGAAGCACCCGAACCCCAAACAGGCTCGTCACACGAAGGTCCTCTCGTCACTCCCTCCCGCCAGGACTTCCCTCGATCGGACTCGATTCCGTCGCACGGTGAGCATCTGTTGCGAGCAGATCGGTTGCTGCGTTTTGAGAATGAAAAGTCATCCCCAGCAGCGTTCCCGCAAACCCGTGCGGTGAGTCTGCCTCTTGAGCGTTTCATCAACGATGAGTTTGATTTGGATATACGCGACCAGCCTGAACTAGAGGCCACTGAGTTTGCGTCGTCTTTCAAAGGCACTGGGGTCGCCAAACCACCGCACACGACCTCGACGCCTGCGCCACAAGTACCACCCCGCGTCTCTAGTCGCCGTCCACGACTTACTCGCGGCAAGTCTGCATCTGATTTGAAGGAAAGCGAAAATTCCAAGAAGAATCTCGAGTACAACAGGAAAGCATTTGGCATGAACACAGCTCATCGGGCCCTCCTTCATCAGGAGCAGCCCAAGTCTGTCCGCTTGCGCCAACGACTGACGGCTCATCCCAGCCTGGAAAGTCTTGGAGTAAAAAGACAAGAACTGCCCTATGTGGAGGAAGATGAATCTGAGCTCATTGATGAAGGCTCGCGCCCGTCTTCTCCGCATAGGCGGAGGCCCCGCGACCAGCTTGATGAAAAGATCAATTCTATCCTGAGCACTCTTCCTGGTCGGATTCACCTGGTTGATCCCAACAACGAAGCCGATACCTCGTCTTCATCATCTTCCATGGACCGCAAGATGCGGGACAGAGGTCATTCCGAGTCGCCGCGTGCTGCACCGTCGCGCAGTATGACCCCCGCCCCTTCATTGATGCTTATGCCTGCCGCACGGAGGCGATTGTCCCACGCCCACAAGGCCGAGGACAGCTACGTGAAACTATACCATCTGCACCATGGTGGCCAGACAGCGCCCACCAAGCTCTTCGTCCGTACTGTTGGAGAAGACGGACAGCGCGTCATGGTCCGTGTTGGTGGTGGCTGGGCCGATCTTGGCGAATACTTGCGCGAATACGTCATCCACCACGGACGCCGCAAAGTTTCAGAGACACCACGCGTCGAGGTACAGGGTCTGACGTCTCGAACCTCACCCGGCTATTCCTCTCCTGCTGCCGTGTTGTCATCGGCAGCGGCTTCTCCCTATATCACATCCGGTCGAGCCACTCCCTCTCGACCCCCGTCTGTCATGAGTGCACGACCTCCATCGTCACTCACCGTGCGTAAGCGGCGCAGTTCCAACGCATCTGATGCCTTGGGGCCTCGCTCAGTCACCACAGGAACTCTGAGCTCCTACATCTCGCCTCCACCGGTTACACTCCCTGGCGGACGGCGCTTCTCCATGTCCTCCAACTACTCCTTCGGAGGTACCCATTCTCCTGCCAATTTCGCGCTCGCCTCCCTCGCTCATGACTCTCAATCAACACCGCTTGGTCTGGCGGGCCCCAAGCCCCGCTCGCGACAGATTTCGATGAGCCCAGAGGGTGAGGCTTGGGTCGAGGATGTCCTGCAACAAACTCGCCGATCTAGCTCGGTGAATCCTCCTTCATTCGCACTGAATGTTGCGCCCGGAACGGAGAGCGTGATGGACCTACATGAGGCCGATGACCAGGACCACAGCCGGAGTCATAGCCGCCGGTCTTTGCCCAAGGTCTCGAGTATCAGTGATATCAGATCTGTTGGGTCAAGCAAGCGAGTCTCACTCCGCGGACTTAGTAACCGCAGATAGAAAGCGTTTTTATCCACTCAAACTTCAAGGTCTCATCATATTGGGGGACCACATGCATTTGTTCGCCTTTTATTCGCCAGTTTGATATTGTCTCATTTTCTAGCATTTGCATCAGCGCGGCGAAAAGAAATTGGTTTGATTTTTTTAATGTTTATTGTTTGTTGGGTCTTGGTTGCGATTGATATCCTCACATACCAGGTCGTTTTTTTTCGGGTTCGTGTTTGTACATATCTGACCTGATTGAGTCGGTCTAACTCGATGTTACTTTCGAGGCTGCATTTAATACCCCTCAATAGAGTGTTTCATTTTTCTAGCTTTCTGATATTCTCCTTTAATGATTGTCGTACATGATGTTGGGAAACCCTGGGTGGTATGGTTTTATGTCAAGTTAGCCCGCTATTCGCGCCACTGGCTAGTTATTAAAGGACGGGTTTATTCATCATCAACGAAGAGCCGTCAGCCTTTGAGTCAACCTTTAGTATACTATACATACAAGGCGTGCTCTCCTTCATGTCCAAAGAGCTAATCTTGAAAAGAGTCGCTCTCGCCATGAATCGAACCCGCGACCTCTCGCTCCCTATATACAGGATGACGATGCTCCATGTACAGCCCGCGGCTTCAACGCGATACCGCACCTAATCAACAACACACAATAGCACCACCAGACTACCTTTTTAATCCTTTAAATAAATATCATGAATTATATAGAATTCAGTGATTAGTTTGATATAGATAAAGTATAATAAAAAAGACTTTAAAAGGGAGAATTATGTAGGGACGTTGGATATCAAAAAACCTCACCCGCCGGGGGCCACACCTGCTCCACAGAAGCTTCCTCGCAGTTACGACCACCGAACCCACCGAAGTGGCTACAGCAGCCGGGGAGTTAACTCACTAGGCTACCGGGCAGGATCAGTTACTGACTTCAACTTGAAGTAAATGATAACACCTTATGCCATCCCTAACCCGGTTTAGAAAGATGTAAGCAGATACTGAGCCTCGCCTCCTTTTGCCTTGTCTTCGCTGTCTTAGCGATCTTCCAATCTTATTAATCGTTCTCGTCGTCATTTCTAAAGGCCTTGGAGCTGCAAAGTGGGAAGAATA
Organism: Penicillium cataractarum; assembly: GCF_028827025.1. Classification (NCBI taxonomy): domain Eukaryota; kingdom Fungi; phylum Ascomycota; class Eurotiomycetes; order Eurotiales; family Aspergillaceae; genus Penicillium; species Penicillium cataractarum. The sequence goes on along the minus strand of NW_026622743.1, from coordinate 772,671 downwards.
TGCACCCTGCATACAGTCCCTCCCGGGCGTCGAAGATTGTCTTTGTGGACAGCACATTATTGATGCACGACGGACATGTCATGTCACCAGACCCTGTTGGTTCGCCTGAATTCCATTTGCATTTTGTGAAATCGCTCATTCTAACAGGGTTCTACGTACCATGCGAGTGGCTATCAACGACAAGACTCAGGTTCGACCTTGGGTATGCAGAGGCAATGCCTACCCAGGCTTTGACCCAAACCGAAGGTCGACTCGCTACCTAGGATTATGACCTCAACCCCCATATCCTCAACATGGCTACTGCGAGTTCAGTTCTCACTGAAAAAAGTTATCTGGGGTCATTCATACTAGACATCGAAATCTCAAGCTCGCATTTCACGAAAAATGGCAATGTGTCGTTGCTCGACATGTCAACGGAGCTGAAGCTGCATGTAAGTCAAAATCTCGATGCAGTTGGCCAGATTTATCTCAAAATGACATGCCCAAAATTTCAATGAACTAATTCCACGACTGGATATACATCAACTGTTGATGCTAGAGCTATCCGGGTTTGGCATGCACGAGGGCAAAGATCTATTCGCCTGCAATGACTGTCTCCGCCTCCTTCCTCGAACGGACTTTGCCGACGTGATAGCCAACGGCAAAAGATGGAAGAACGGTATCCATCGAGAAAACAGATTCCACATTCAGTGCGGAATCAACTCACGTCCTGGAACTACTCGTTACTCCCGTGGAGCTTGTATCGACCGGCAAGGGGAGCGGTTTGTGATTTGTTGGCATTGTGGAAAACATGGGAGAAGGGAAATGGAGGGGAAGAACAATCTTGCTACGTGCCAAGGCTGTCTGTTGATTTTGAGGGGTTAGAAGGGCCGTAGGAAGGAGGAGAAAGCGCGAGTTGAAAGTCGCCTTAAGTATGGCTGTGAGTATGAGGATGGCAATTTCTATTATTCTTACAGCCCTACTTGGAGCGATGATCGGGCTATGGCGCTGAAATATTCTCATGGAAGTGTATATTTGATTATCGATCGAGATATCAGAAAATGCGTAATTAGAGGTCAGTATCAGTCGACCCGATATTCAAACGAGCACGCACTCTTAAACTGATCTGCATAGGTTCAGAAAATAGATCAGTCATATGGTGGCTTCTTGTATACTTCTCATCCGTGTGATCTAATTGGTTAATATGGCGTCTCTGAAAGACATACCCTACACAGCATAAATGTAGCCCTACTGGCTTGGATTCTATTGCAATATTTAAGGCTACGATATAAATCCCTCTCCCAACAAAAATCTCCGAGTTACACGAGACTAAAGCATTGTTTGGTCTTCCCTTGACTTGCCCGTCAAAAATAGAACCTGCTGAGTCAGCAGGTATTTGCCCCGCCAGATTTGATCCGCTCGGCCGTTTGAGTGGAGAAAATTTTCTCCCCAGCCCGACACGATCTCCAGTCGCAGACATATCACAATCCTACAAAATGGGTAACGTACGAGGACCTTGATGGTGGAGGACTTGCTATAGAAGCAACCTCGCCGTGACAACCCGGGTCACTAATGTGCAGATCTAAACTGATGATTGTCAACAGGGAGCCAAGGCCAACCAGAAGCGTGAGCGCAACAATGCCGACAAGAGCAAGGTTGCCAAGTCGCAGACTAAGACCGTATGTGAACGTTTATTTTGAGATTTTCTTTGACACCGAGGCTAATATGTCATTTTTGGGTGTAGAATGAGAAGGCCATGAACATCCAGTGCAAGGTCTGCCTGCAGACTTTCCTGCAGACTACCAAGGCCCCTGCGTATGTCTTTCCCTATTTAATGTGTCAGCATCTCGAAGCCCACTAACATTTGCTTGTACAGTCTGCTTGAGCACGCTTCCAACAAGCACAAGAAGGGTCTTGCTGACTGCTTCCCTGGTGTGAGCGCATAAACTCGCTGCTTGTGGAAGACAAGGCGGGAGGATGGATCCGCGCTAAAGTCATGGCTTTGCATTCGAGCGGACAGTCATAGAACACGAATTTTACTGCTTACTGGCGCTTTTGATTCCCACTTCATACATACATACTAGATTTTAGAATGGAACATATTTTCTTGAGCTTCCTGTTGACTATAACAGGCAGCTCTGCCAATAAGGGGTACTTCTATACTCGTTACTCGGCAGCTGACTCGGTGAAAGTGTGACTGGGGCTTGTCGCCGAGTATTTTAGATGTGCAACACTTGATGGGAAAAGAAGGCCGTTTGTATTCAGTAGCAGGCGCTATGATAAGAAAGCCGGGCAACACATCGTGGGGGAAACCAAAATCGTGAACCTGAAGCAGCCCCAAGCCAAGTGCGAACCTGTTCGCCTGGAAGAAGATACATGAAAACAAATAATACAAAATGAGTGGAATGGTATACAAGAGCAAGGCGTAAAAGTCGTAAGATAATGCAAGCAGCAACTGCCAAGGCATCGCGCTTAGGAACCGCTAGAAATCAGCAGGAAATTCCCAGCAACAGCGCTATGATGTCTGCTGGCGTCTCCAGGGGACATCTTTTCTCAGAAGCTCTCGCAATTCCGGAGAGATGACCTTTGGCTTGTCCTTGTCAATTGCTTGTTGAAGTGCGGAAGGGGGACGAACGCCGCTGCTGGATCCGACGGTTGGGCGCTGAGGCGATTTGCCCTTGCCAGCCGAGTCTGGACTGCTACTTGCTGGTCGGCGCTGGTGTGCAGAAGGGGCGGGGAAGTTGTCTTTCTTGTCGATTACCTGGACCGATCGCTCAAAGCGATGGAAGAGCGATTCGGCGCGTGTGAGAATGGGGACAAGGTCCATCGTATTGGAAAGCTCATTGACTGGACGCTCGTTAGTACCGAGAAAACAGACCTAGTATGCGTAAAGATCGAGGGCGTAGACTTACTATACTTCAGTACTTCATCAAAATGCTTCAAGTGATCCATAATGACGTCCCGATGCTTCTCTAGAATCGCCAAGGCAATGAAAAGATGAAAGCTGCTGGAGAAGTAATCGGTCCATAGTGCCTCCCAGAGACGCAAGACATCTCCCCATTCAAACTCCCGCTTGTACCAGACCAGTAACATGCGGAAGAAGAAAAAGAAGTTTGTGCTGTCCGCAGACTGAAGATGGACGTACAGCTGCGGGTCCATAAGCTGAACGAGATGGTCCAAAGCAAGGAGCTGAGATCGCATGCCCGACTGGTCTCGAAGGAAATTTCGTTCCTAAAAGAGATAAGTATTAGTGCAATGAGATATTGTTGATCCGATAGAACTTACCATTCGATCCATGAAACCAACGAAAGCCCAGAAGGCCACAGCATCATCTTGCATAACTGCATAGAGAGGAGCCAGGAGGTCACTCATGCCTTGCACATAGCCCAGGTCTGGGTTATATTCATTGTACGTCAAGAGCATGTCCTTCATCTGTTCAAGGTGCACGTTGGTTCCTGTATCGGCGAATGGAGAGTCTGGGTCAGGATGTGGGATGTCCTCTCCAGCAAAGAGAGGTATAGTACGGTCGGTACGATGAACATCCTTCTCTAAGGTGGAAGTTAGCAGATGAAAACTTCCAATGGGGAATCTGATGGCCTGACCTATTCGGTTGCGCTGTTCTTTCCAGTTTTCATACTCCTCGGATGTTGAGTTGCCGTCAACCATGCGCTCCCACCAGCCTGCCTTCAAGCGGATATACTCGTCACGCTTCGAGTTCATGATCGCTTGTCTCTCCTCGTGACTGCTCTCCCACGGATAGACGCCGAGCAGGAACAGCCAGGCCTCTTTACGGGCACCGTCATTGGGATCCAAGCCTCCATGGAAGATGCGCTCTTTGACTTCCTCGACTGTTAGGTGCAGCCTTCCAGATACCGGGTCAAAGAAGCCCTCCCATTCAGCAAGCGTGACGATTCGTCGTCGCTCTTGAATGGCCAGGTTGCCAGTCTCGAGCTCAAGGATTTCAAAATCGCCTACAGAACTGTTCTCCGACTCAAGAACATCCTGCGCAGTCCAGATCCGCTGGTTTCGGTCCTTCTCGCCCTGTTCAGCGATGCTCATGGCCCACCGCGCCAGATACAGTCGGGCGCTATCGAATTCATCTTGGAGGGTCTGAACCTCGGGATTTTTCATCAAGCGTCGAACCTGCGGTGGAATGCGAGGATTGTCCGCGATCTCGTTAGCAGTCCGCCTGGTAAACGTGGTAATCTTGCTGAGTTGCTCTAGCACTTTCCAGCGAGTCTCTTTAAGGGTCTTCATGAATGGATCCATGCTGGCATCTCGCTGCTGCCCAGCCGCATTGGGCCCAGCGGCTGTAGCTTCCGGCTGGGCCTTCGACAGTGTGCCGTCCCCAGCGTTTAAACCTCGTCCAAATGACAGCTGATCTTCCTCGGAAGGGTTGATCAGATAGACGTTCCGGTCCACGGAGGAACGTTGAACCTCAACGTATGTCCTTAGCCAACGCAGGACCTCATCGCCGCCCCAAAATAGACTACCGTCATGGTCAAACGGATCGAAGCTCTCCCTGACACGTTTTTTCTTCTGCAGTATCGTCGACTCGCATTCGCTATCATGGAAGAACAAGGCAGGAAAGCTGTCCCCCGACCGTGTATTGATCACAACGCTTCCAAACCACCATCCTAGGCTTGGAGGCCGCACCAACAAAGAGTATATTTCTGACACGGGGACGGCGAATGAGTAGAGTCCGATCGGGTCTCTATGCGTGGTGGTAGTCGGAAGCGGCGGAACGAGGTATCGCTGGCGGGGCGGGGAATCGTCGTCGGCGAGGTCAACTTTAACATAGGTGCTGTAAGCATCGCCGAGTGAAGCCTCGGGGACCCAGGCAAGGAGGAACGAGGAAGCATCGTTGCGGGAATGCGTGGTGGTTGAGTGGTTGGGCCCCGGCTTTGGTTTCTGCTGGATCAGGGCGATGAAACCAGCTATGTTGTCTTTGGCGGAAGGTGTAGGATGCACGTAGACCTGGTGAAACCTCTGGTTAGCTATTGCTGCGAATCCTGAGGCCGATGGGCGCTCGTACTTTGCTTTTGGAGTAGAGTAGCTTCACCCCACGCCCAGACCGGGCATGCGCGATGGTGTTGTACTCGTCTTCATCATCGTCGCTTATATCATAGAACGACGCAGTCGGTGACGGCGGTGATGGAGGAGGAGTGTATTTTACCGGGCCCGCCATGATTGTGAAGTGGTTGGGGAAAGGTTGAAGTTGAAGGCAGGGCGAGTGATGAGGACGACGTAATGATCAAATGATCCGCGATAAGATAAGCCGGTCCCCCTCTTTTTTTTGGAGCTCCGCTTGGTCGCTGGCTTGTTCCTCACTGCTGCAGAATCAGCCTTCTGATTGTGATACTTTTTCCGTTGAGCTTAGGTCTTTGTTCGTGGGGTTTGTGCTTGTTTCTGCACTTTCATTTTTGCAGGATCCTGCTTTTCCGCAGTTGAATCGCCACTTACTGTCTAGGCAGCAGCAAACCCGGCTGACCACGAACTGGCGGATCGCTAGTATTAGCATCATGTTAGACGCTGTCTAGTGATCTATGTTTTTTAAGTCGAGGCACTCATATTTGCTTTGATTTTGTTTAAAGGGGGCAAAAGCAGTGCTTCTCCTCTTTCTTTATTTCATAAGAACTCAATCGCCTCGGTTGGCATGCAAGCGTGATGCAACAAGCTGAAGTGATATGCAACTGTGCTTTTGACAGTTACGTAGCAAGGATTACCACAACCTGGAAGACTACCAGCATTTGTATATGTGAAGTATGGATTTACAGCTTAACAAGGACTCTTATTACCTACTAGAAACCATCCATTCCCAACGTCGGCACAATCGGCAGCGAGCTATCTACTCAGCTTGAGGACTCCTGGCCCACCAGCATTTATCGACCCACACCCACGCAACGATCGTTACATCTTGGACCTACCATGTTCAGAGATAATGTGCTGGGCTTTGTTCCCTCGGAATGTGTCGAGCTTCTGCAGTGGCACACTAGGGGGCGGTCTGGCCTAAACCAGCTGGTGTGGCTTTAGGGATTGGATAACTCCTTCAGGAAACGATAAACCGACCATTCACCAGATGACAGATGACACCAGGTGCTACCCAGAAGGGTGGTCACCAATAATTATGGCTCTCAATGATAGCTAAGCAATGGGAAAGGCAAGATAGATGATATAAAAATGGGTTCGTTGCTATCATGGCCGTGCCTCATTATCATCGTTCAATTCTGAAGCATACATCTTTCGCAATTCATCATACCCATCATGGCCGAGCTCACTCGCACCCTGCCTGCCTCATGGTACTGCAACAAGCCACTCTATGAAATGGAGCGCAAGGCCGTCTTCCTCAAAGTATGCACCTGCTCACATTTGACGACAGGGAAGACTAAAATTGTGTCCAGTCCTGGTACTTGCTTGGTCCGGTGACTCGATTCCAGAAAGTAGGCGAGCATGTGGACTATGAAATTGCCCAACAGCCCATTTACGCTGTGCGTTTGTCTGGTGAAACTTTACATCCTGTCGCCGATGAACTGAAGGTGTTTAATGCGAAGACGGTATACCTTGATCGCGAAACCCCGACGTCTATCGTTGACTGATCCACAATTATATACAGGACAAAGAATTGCGCAGCCACCTTACACCAACTGGCCTGCTATTCTCAACAATCGCCGATGATGCACCTTCTTTCCATGAGTTCTTCCCAGAACTCGAGGCATTATTGGGTAAAGTTGACTTCACCCGGCTGCCCTACCGACGCAGCATTCGCTACGAGGGTCGCTTCAATTGGAAGACAATGTGAGAATCCCTTAAAATGCCATTGGATGAGGCTTTTACCTTCGGTCTTCTCACATCTCGTCAATGCAGGGTGGATGGGTATCAAGAGTGCCTGCACTGCCAGTACACCCACCCCTCATTCTCGGTCTTCTACCCACCGACTTTCTACACTGTACGCAACAATCACAACTTCTCTCAGCATATCGCGGATCCCAAGAAGCCCGAAGATGGCTTGTTCCTCTATTTCTTCCCAAATTGTACGCTGAACGTTTACGGTGGCGGTATGTCGTCTTTCCGTGTGTGTCCAACTGCGGATCCCCACGTTACTCGTATGGAATTCGACTACTACCACCTCGCCGAGGGTGAAAAGTTTGAAGAGTACTTCAAGTTTGTCCGACAGGTGGCAATGGAAGACTATGAGCTTTGCGAAAAAGCCCAGGATAACTTGGCCAAGGGTGTTTATCATGAGGGTATCTTGAACCCGGAAAAGGAGAATGGTGTCTCTTGTTAGTTCCGTGCTTGGTCGGCATTATTAAAGAACGATACTCACATGACTCTCCTACAGATTACCAACAGCGAGTCTTCCAGATGGTTTGTGAGCAGCATGCAGCCGATCGGGCGTCCAAACAGAATGATGACTCCGTGCCAAAGGATCAGGTTGCGACACCTTTGGTACAGATGGAAGCTTAGCGTAGTATTGGCGGTGCTATCATTGAAGATATCTAGTAATGGAAGATTGCCTATCATTGCTCTGCATTCTTGTAAGCCTAAAATCACCGTAGTATTGGCTTCTATCATCTCCCAGACGGATCCACTTCGGTTTTGTAGATGCAAGATTAGTTGTACAGATAAGAGAATCGATCATATTGAGATAAACTGTATCGCCAGTGTGATGGCCTGATAACGAAGCAGCTTTGGCCTACCAGAGACATACTACCTCACATGACTGGAAATTACAACTTAATCGGGAAGTCCTTAGAAAGGGTGGGGGTACTACATACGGTGCCGTGGGTGAACTGTATAATGTGGGGTTCTTCGACGCCTGGGTCCAAGCTCTGATCAATATCTATATCAGACGAATTTACCTGCTAGAAAAACAAACAAGGTGTTCAATCATCATTCATTGATATAGTATTCTCTGCGGGGAACTCAAGGTCATGGAGTTTCTTAGTGCCTATTTTCTATCGCCGAGCTCGGTGATCGTGGCGTTGTTGACCGTGCTTTTCTTGACTCGCCAGTCTTGGACACATCTTTCTCGATCAAAGAAATCTTATCATATCTCTGCTGAGTCCACCAAGTTGGACGATACACACAATTTGGCAGTCTCAAAGGAGCCCGATGTCCCTAAGGGATGGTGGTCTGGTCATGAGGTCTTTGAGCTGGAGCGACGTGCTATCTTTAGCAAGGTAAGATAAGTGCGCCATTTGTGATATACACCCACCTAAAGTTGGACTCATAGTCATGGCTGTATATTGCACATGTGACTCAGTTCAGCAAAGCCGGGTCATACCAGTCTTTTGATATTGCTGGTTTCCCGATCTTCTTGATCCGCAGCAAGGATGACAAGATCCGCGCATTCCACAATGTGTGTCGACACCGCGCCTATACCATCACCAGAAAAGAGACTGGAACATCTACTGTACTTGGTTGTCGCTATCATGGCTGGAGCTATGATACTACCGGTCGACTCGTCAAAGCACCACAGTTTGACGGTATCCCTGGCTTTAACAAGTCCGAGAATGGCCTGTTTGAGATCCACACCCATACTACAGATCAAGGAATGGTTTTTGTGAATCTTGATGCCGGGGAGCCTGCCCCGTTCCCTGACCCTACAGCTTCGGATATGCACAAATTTGCAAGCACTGCTGGTCTTGGTTCAAAGTCGAAATGGATTGCTGGCCAGACGCTTAGTGGGACCTTCAACTGGAAGTTTGGGAGTATGTTTGCCAAGAAAAAGTGCTTTCCCCAAATACTAACTAGAAAATCGCTAGTGAGCTTTCAATACTGCACAGATGCCACAAGTCAGCTTGAAGAAGTTGTATCAGCTGTGGCTCCACCTTCATTGGCAACGAAATTTATGAAATTCATCACCCAGCGTAGCAGCCGAGCTAACTGTCACCTGTTCCCTGGAAACTTCCTTTACTCATTTGAAGATGGCCATCTCTGGGTCTCTCTTTCTTTTGTCCCGGCCTCAGAATCAACTACACAGATCCGCTATGATTTATTCAGCCTTTCGTCAACCACCAGGAACAACGAGGATGAACTCAAAAATGCCATCGCGGAATCCATTAAGGCCCTCTTGCAGAAGATTGAGACTGCATTCTCATCTGCTACTCCTGGGTCTGCTGAGAGTGGTTCCAATGCTAGTCAGATTCTAGATCAACTTCAAGAACACCTGAGACTTGAAAAGAAGAGCGGTGGTCTGATTCTTCCGGCAATGCGTCAACCCAAGGGAAGCTCTTTGTTCCAACAAGCTGAGCAGCGTACGTTTCCTTTCAAGTTTTGGATTGCCTCTATATTAACATATCGGTTAGTTTGCAAGGAAATCGATTGTGCCGTCTCTGGCTCTGGATCGGGTAATGGCTCGACTGGACTCGACTGGTAACTAGTGCAAGGATGGATGCGATGATGCTGTTAATTTTGAAAATAATACGGCACTTTCAATAATCCCATCGTCGGGTAGCAAGCAATCAACATAATGTGAATAGTTTAGAGATTGGGAATTAAGCAAGTTTACAAGTGATGTGGAAACCGCTTCTCGGCATATATATGAGCGGCTCAACCTTAACAGCAATACAGAAGTCATTCGAGGTAACATTGGTTGACACAATCACGAATATAGCGAAATACTAGAGCGGGATGATTGATAGTGTCAGGATTGAATTTGCCGTGATTGGGAGGTTTGGTTTGGTTGTAGGTCCTTCCGGGAAAGGATACCTGTGCGGCCCGATATAGGCAAGCTTGTACATTTCGGAAATATATACTTTCAATTGCCAGACTCACACCGGAGATCTTACCTAAAATCATGCACATATCCCTTGTGAAAGGTTAAGCAGTACTTATCCAATCGAGATAGGAAGATTATTCATAGAACATATTCAGCGCCGCATATAGACTTCGGCCAACAGGTGTACCCTTCAGTTTCCCGATTTATCGACTGTGTAACACACAAGTATGCAGCACATGGGTCAAAGAAAAGAAATAATCAACTCAGTTTAGTACCCCGCTAAATCACCAGACTCGTGTTTTTCGTGTCCGTATTTCTATTCTACTTAGCATCAAGCCTCTTTCCCTATCTCCACAGTCACAACCGTTTTATTATGTTATCCACAATAGGCCTTGTTCCGCGATAGCTAAAATTAGCACAAGCTTGACTACAAGTGGAGATCAGCTCCAGATTTGGTGCGGGTCGGCGCAGTCAAGCACTTGTACCCTTGTGGTTAGTCCCGTCTGGTCCCTTCCCACTAAAGACAGGTCGCTTCAAATCTGGCCCTGAATTGTGGCCCCAACGGTTGAGTCAACATCAAATCAAGACTGCGAGGGTGCGGTCAGATTGGCTAATCTAGCAAGAGGATTCAAGGCCAGGCCGCAATCGAACAAACAGGGGTTGATTCCTTCACCCGTGGGCTTCAGTATGGCAGTCACACCCATTGTAAAGGCCACGCTGCAAGCGGTGGTCATTAATGCGGGGTCCAATATATTGGCACAGGGTATCAAGGCTTATAGGAGTGATGTGAGTATATTTTCATATTCATTTTGGATAATATTCTATTCTCTCTATCAAAGATGTGGCCAGGCGAGCTGCTTGATGCCCCTCTCGTACCACCTGCGGGGTTGGTGGTACCCGAAAGGTGCTACAGAGTACCGAAAGATTATCGACAAACTTTCGAGAATACTGAAGCTCCTGCCTTGAATATTATATCTTCGATCAATATTACCATCTGATACTAATCTCTCCACAGATCCCCTTTGAAATCGACACTCAGGCCTTGATACAATTTACCGCATGCGCCATAATCACCACGCCGTTGAACTTCATCTGGCAAAATAACCTGGAAGCAACCTTCCCTGGTACAAGTTCTCAAAAGACAGCCCCCAAGCACGATGAAAAGCCGGAGGACTCAGACACAGAAGCCTCAAAGCCAGCACTAAATGTCACCAACACCATCACCAAGGTCATTATTGATCAAACTATCGGTGGTACCTGGAACACGGTACTTTTCATTTTGACCATGGGTCTCCTACGAGGCCAACATCATGAACTCGTTTTTGCACAAATTCGTGAGGTAAGTTTGCTTCTATAATGTCAATTGGCCCCCATATTCCTATACTCCAGCGAAACTTTCATCATTCGGGCCGTGGCCCCCGGGTCTGGGGCGGCTACGGGACTGGACAATGCATTCGAGTTGTGCATCATTTGGCCCAGCGCCTTGAGATCGAAGAATCCGCGTTGCCATGCGGCCGTAAGGACCGAAGCTGCCGCTCCACACTCATCAAAAACGGTTTACTTCTCTGTGATCGTTCACCAACAGTGGCTGATATTGATGTCATTAGGAATTTTGGCCCATTATGACCGCCGGCTTCAAGCTTTGGCCCTTTGTGTCCGTTCTCAATTTCACCGTTGTCCCTGTGGACCAGAGACTACTGGTAGCCAGTCTTTTCGGTGTGGTATGGGCTGTTTACCTGAGCTTGATGTCAGGGTAAGTGGGTGATAGAGGAAACTGGGATGATCGACGCCCAAACGGCTGAAGGATCTTAGAGCGACGGAATGATAGACAAAGCGTCACTCTATACATGGAGTGTGATTCGGACACATGTCATTCTAGACATGGTAGACCAGTTAGAAAGTCGAATGATATGTTTGTCTGACCGTCCGGCTTCTTGAAACGAAAGCTAATGGCCCCATCACAGCGATGGTCAACGGCACGATAGTTTCTTCTTCCAGGTACAACCAAAGAGGGGCCAGCCTCCATGTTGCATTTTAGATATTCTGTGAGCCTTGAAACACCCTCAAGGCATTGATTGCAGACCTAGACCTTGTCATGAAGTAGGTAGCCCTTTTGAATTACTCAATGCCGCCCCTCCTGAACAAAATAGACCTATATCATATCATACCCTCGCCCCCAGATCCTCTCGCCCCAGGCCCCATGGTACCAGCTCATACATAAGACAGATTTGGGGCTGTCAGCATGGGAAATGAAGCTTACGGCTGGTCAACGCACCAGAGAGGAGTGTCCATGCAGTGCTTGAGGGCCTTTATTTGGCCAGTTTCTAAATCGTTTTCTCTGGACGAGGATGAGCTTGCTCTGTAGCACGTTTCTGAATTAGGTCTACTGCTTACATGTGAAGAGATACACCTGTCATCCTGTGTGTACCTGCGTGGTGGGTGGAGTCGATATAGTAAGTAGCCTTACTGTACACTAAAGATCCACGCAGGGGTTCGCGTGAGCCTTCCCGACCGGGTAGACCTTGTCTGTTGTGTTTCAACACCCGAGGATGTATACCTTTTAGATATTACCCGTACATGAAAACATGATCCCCGATGTGTAGTTCCCATTCTTGAAATATCCGAAATGTATTATTCGCAAACTGATTCAGGGTGACGACTATTGGGTCTGATAAGTTCCGCCCCATGGGGGCGGCAGTTCGTCGAATGCCGTAGCGTTCGCAGCGTCATGATGAACCAGTAATCGGCTTACTATATGACTATGGCTTGACGGATGCGCAAATCACTCGCATAAGCGCAGCGAATGATGGCATGGTCAAATTTCTGACTCAGGTGAGCGTGGGACAGACCTGTCATGCTATGTATGGGCCAGGGCACCAGTCTCAAGGTATAGAGACTCGTCATCAGATACTTTCTAGTACTTTGTTCTTCAAGGCTTATTTCATGAAGGATGGTGAAGGATCATGACGGATTTTCTTTCCTCGCCGTCCGTGATACGGTCGTCAGCCACGAGGTGGTCCTAGGACGGTTCTACTTGGGGGTTGTTGGCTGGGGCCAGGTGCGCAGTATTTGCCCTATTGGATGTAGACTACTTCCATATGTTTGGGGGTATGTTATACGCCTAGTACTTGGTAGAGTATGCTTTTTAGATGACTACTGTGGATTCTACTAGGTATACTACAAATACAGAGCTAAGTGAACCAACAGCCCCCTCCAGAAACGGGGCCAGCCTCCCGTGCCAGCAGAAAGCAGATATCGGGCCAAGCTTGCCCGGTAGCACAGGAAAAATAACAGAAGCACCAAACATACAGATTTGTATAGTCAGATGTAACTTGGATTTTGTAAAGTTTCGCTCTGTTTCATAGTATAGCAAGAAACAAAATTATCACGGAGCACAACTTCGTATCTCTAGTAGCTCATTAACTAATTTAGTCAATGTTAAGTATTATTCTCCGTACCCCGGGGGTTATCATGCACACCATCTCGTGTGGCGGCTCGTGTCCGGCTAGTTATTTTTATTTTACGATTCCTCAGGGTCTTCGTTCGTGTTGACGGGCGATCGTATTCCCTGGACAAGCAATGGGCGTTGCCGATCTTGGAACGCGAGAATAAGAATAGCCACGCCCGCCCGTAGTATACGAGGGAAAGGCAAATTCTCGAGGTTAAATTTGGTAGCTTTACGGTGGATAAGAATTTTAAGTATGTAGTAGCTATGATAGAGAAGGGAGGGAGAGAGCACTGATCGTGGAAACTGGTGACAGGTACAGAGTGACGAACTAGTCAGTCGATGTCAGCTCTTTTCTGAATATCCCGGTTTGTATTTCTCACGAGGTACTTACCGAAAAGGGTTTGGGGGCTGTTGTATTTTTATTTTCGATGGGATTTGGCCCCGATGGCCCGGTCGCATTGTGAGTTCCTGCACAGCAGGACAATGTGACTGGCTGTAAGTCGTAACTCTACTCGGCCGTACCGATCGTAACGGGGTCTGCAGTGTGGATCCACCAACTGCTTATCCGGGGGCCTAAGCAGAATGAGGATCGGGTCTGCGAACGAGATACAATATCACTCCTTCTGTGATCGCCCCCATCGTGGTTAACTCCCTGGCTCTAAAACATAATCCTTTGCAAGGACTCTTCCTCTTCATCTCTTCATTCTCTTCTTCTCCCCTAGGGCTGTTTACCTCTCTCAATCGGTGATCTATTCTACCTACTCCCGGGGTCGTCCTTCGACTATCAGACGAAGATATAGCAGCATCCCAGTATACAGACCAAAGAACTATCCCAACCACCTGAGCAGATCAGACGATCCACTCCAAACTCGAAACAAAGGAGCCACGCTACAGGTTGGCATCGCCAGAACCATCTGATAGGGCCATTTGCTCCCCGATACACGGTACGTTCTTTGTTTATACTTCTTCTAGAACACCCAGTCCCGTCGACGAACAAGTCAACATCCATGGCACCAGAAACTAAATGTAGATCACAGACAAAGCTGCATCGAGTCAACAATGCGTGGGCACTAAACCTCTCATTGGACCAGCTACTTCGAATTCGTCCAAGATGGTGTCTCCTCGAACTTTTCCATTCGTTCGACCGCGGAGAAACTCCACAAAGCAGAAGAACAAGAAAGGAACTCGACTGCCACCGCCACTCAGACTCGAGGGCAGTTTCTTCCACTCTCAGGTCCGAAAAGATATTACTATCCTGGGTCCGTTCCCCATGGCCGTGCGAGGTAGTATTTCAGAGTCATTGGAGGACAAGGGGAACAAAGGGAACAAAGGGAACAAAGGGAACAAAGAGGACGAATCGCACGAAGTACCACTCAAGATGGAAGTATCCATCGCACAGGCCTCGTTTGAGGCAGCCAAAGAATATCTCGTTGAACGACCACCACCTTTAGAACCGACCAAGACCTTCAGACTGATTGAAACAAACCATCGTCAACGAACCTCACCTGAACCATCTATGCCAACTCGACCTGTTTCCCCTCAGGGATCTCTACGCTCAATCATCATTCTCGATACACCTGGCTCCTCCGATGACGAGGAGTCCGATATTTCGCCGTTATCTGATGACAGGCCATCTGCTGCATCGCGATCTGGCGCAGCCCTCCGTCGATTCTTCCCCGAATTATCCTCTAGCAATTTCAACATCGTGTCTCCGATGAGTGCTGATGCCGGTGCCGATCAAAAGCACACGAGGCAAATGGGGTTCCCATCGATTTTCGAGACCGAGCTCCATGAGCGGATCCACAATATCTATAAGAACTCGACGGATGTCATCGAGAGCCCATCCACCGACGTGGATCAAGCTTTGGAGAGAAAGACTGGATCGTCTTCGGGATCGGGCTCGGAGGACGTGTTTGACTGTGCCTCGTCATGCTATAGTCGCCGCAGTTCCATGAGCAGCGCGGATACTGAATGCTTCAGCCCGGCTACAAAGGAACTTGATCGATACTCTATCCTCTCGCCCGTTGCAGCCGGTGTCTTTGATGATTCTGCTTCGGCATGTCCCTCGCGAGCTGCATCCTTTGCATCGCGAGTGCCGTCAGACACGGCACCCAGCCCAGGCTACCCGGCAAGCTCAATCTACTCGCCAACCTCAATGCCGCCATCTCGACGAGTTTCGATCTCCGACAAACTGTCATTGAACGATATCAAGAACAAGCCTCTCCCCCTCGAGCCCGTCCAAGAACCCAGTCCGTTGGCGATTCGTCGCAATGACCACACTCCGCCATCTGCGACCACTGAAACCTCGCGATCAACGGGATTTCACTCGACCTACCATCACCACAACTCGAGTCACTCAACCACCAGTCTACACTGGAAGCAATCCGGGGCCCAGGCATGTCATAAATGTGAAGGGTGTGGGCGGGGTAGCATTGCAGACTCGAGTCGGGGCCGTCGCCCTGAGTGGTCAGAAGCCAGGAATGGGCAGCGCATGCGCCATGTCCCAACTCTCGCACAAGCAGCAGAGGAATTGGAATTCGCGCTAGCCGACCTTGCCCGAGATCCGCATATGCAGCAACGGACCCTGCTAGTGCTCGACGGACCGCTGCAGATCAGTCGACACAATGGTGATCTAGTTGCAACTCGACCAGCACCACTGCCCCCCTCGACCAAGCCACACTCCAAATCATTTAAGAAGAGCAGGATCATCCACACAAAGGCCAAATCGGTGGAAGATGCCATAGTGCCCCGGTCGGCCAGGTTCAAGTCTCTTCGGGCGACCAAAGAGAGAGCGTCTCCGGACAAGGATTCCCAGAACAAAGACGAGGCCACCAACAACGAGGCCAAGTGGCCTTCCAACAATTCTCCTTCCAACTTCAACTCTACCGACGAAGTTTCCAAGATGGCCAAGATGAAGAAATCCTCCTTTACCCTGACGATGCCATCGTTCAAGCGCACGCACAACCCTCGGGTCCGGACTCTGCAAGAACCCCGTCTGAGCGTCGTACTGAGTTCACGGTCGGAAACCTCACTAGTCGACCCACACACCCCCGATACCCACCTAGAAAGGCCCCCACGACATTCTTCACACTCGGATCCTAGTCTGGATTTGGATGAAGACTTGGACGAGGATCTGGATGCAGGCACGGCCTCCAAGCGCGACGATCTGCTTCTGCAACTCCCGCGCCTGCAGACTCAAGATCTGGGCTTCCAAATCCCCTTTGAACCGCTCAGCATCGAGAAAGAACTCCTGGCTCAAATACAAACACAAACAAAGCAGCCACAAGCACCACCACCAAAGCAAATGCAGGGGGCGGCCCCCTCGCTCTGCGCCCCCGGCCCCACGCCTCAAGTGCAACATCACCATCCCCACCCCGCGCAGGCCGCTTCGCTGAGTGGCGATAACAAACGGTCAACTCTTCAGCTGCGCATCACACCTCCGGAAGATGAGAAAATGCTCGTGGCCAGTGAACTCGTCGCCAGCGAAAGGCTGCGGCATATGCATGCCTTTGTCTCGACGGCCCAGGCAAGCAGCGTGCAGCTGCCACCCGAGCAGATCTACGAGCTCGCTGCAACGCCGCCCTCGCCGTCATCCTCGATGCCCGCCATGTTCATGGAGAGCTCGCATATGCCCGTCGACTTTCCCATCGAAATGCCAGATCATCTGGTCATTCTGATCATGGGGCGGATCGACTCGCTCGATGACCTGTTCAATTTCGTCCTCGTGAATAAGCGGTTCTATGAAATCTTTAAGCGTCGCGAGCTTTTCTTTATCAAGGGCGCACTATTCCGCATGTCGCCGCCCGCGTGGGAGTTGCGCGAGATGAGTCCGCCGTGGAAGAATGAGTGGCAGCTTTTGCTGGAGCCGGATACCCCGCTGCCCGAGTATACCCCGGAATCGTACTTGGATCGGTATGCGTGTGATATTTATACGTTAGCGCAGCTGAAATCTATGATCTTGGTTCGCTGCTCGCCGTTCTTGCGTCGGGATACAATCAAGGGTCTCTCTGGCGTCGACCTTGTTCGCGCAGAGGAAGTTGATGATGCCTTTTGGCGGATTTGGACTTTTTGTCGTATCTTCGGCAGTGGCAAGGGTCGCGAAAATGATTTGGAGGGTCAGATGGATTGGTTGAAGGGTGGGCCAAAAGCCCGAAGCTCATTCGGAGCGTCCTCCACGGTGACCGAGCCTTTTGGCATGAACAATGTGCTATTTGAGCCACCCGAGGGTTTCGCTCGTGGAAACAGCGTCACTGGCCTTTCTGCCACGCAGCTGTACGATATGACGGAGATCTGGACCTGCCTGGGAGTGTTGTTGCAGCCTTTACACGGCAAGTGTGTCCAGGCTAGAAACGCTGGCATTTTCCAAGGACTGGATATTCCCGAAGGTGATACCGTTCGCGAAGAAACTGCACTAGGTAAGTGGTTAATCAACATAACAGTAACTCTTTGGAAGAAACAATTCACTAACTCGTCAATAGAGGAGTGGACATCTTACGTGCTTACTCTTGGGCTCTCTGCTGTCTTGACTCTCAGCTCGCTGTGCCCCGCCGAAGCCACCACCGCCACCTTCACCAAGGCCCAATCCAACGGCCTGACGAAATGGGAGCCCACGGAAACCGAAACCAGCCGTTCATCTTTCCTGAAAGAAGCCGTTTCCCGCGTCTACGAAGAGCAAGAACGTTCCCTCGCATCCTCCAGTCCCAAGGAGATCGCCTACCCTCAACCTCAATCCCTCCAGCGCCGCAAACAATTCCAAGAAGAGCTACGCACTCGTCGCCTACGCGGTCCTCCAAGCCGCGAGGGTGCGCCAGGTACATCTTTCGCCGATGAGCGACCCATGTCAGAGTTTAGCACGATCGTGCACAATCTCGATGGCACGATACCCCGGGACGCACCGCCCGTTCCACCTCTATCATTCAACCGACTCTCCTCCTCCACAGCCAGCATCGGGCCCCGAACCCCCAGCCGCACCCCACCGCGCTCCTTAACCCCCGAATCAAACCTCCCCATCCCCCGCAGCCCGCCCCTCCAACCAGTTCTCGCGCCCCCACCCCTCCGTCCACAGGTTCAAGACCCCGTTGATCGGGCGATCGCCCACATGGTCAACGAGCTGGGCTTTAACCCGGATGATGTCAAGTGGGCGTTGAAGATCACTGATACCGGCGAGGGCATTGATGTTGATGCTGCGGAGGAATTGCTTAAGCAGCAGAAGCGGAAGAATGAGCGGAATCCTTTTGCCCCGCGTGGTAAGGATAGTTTGCTCAAGTCTGTGATGAAACGTCAGGGCTCGCAAGATTCGGGCTGGCGCTTTGTTTGAGTGGGATGCCGTCCGGGGGTATTTTGGTTTGATCCCTCTTCGTGATTTTTCTTTTGTGTTTGATATCTGCGTTGAGCGATCTTAAACTGTTCTTATAGCGAAAATTGTCTTTTCTTTTTATTTGGTTGTTGTTGATTGAAATCTTAGTATATACGCACTTGTTGTCTTTTGTTCCCTATTTTTGTTACGACTTCTATGTTGTCTCCAAGACTATGGCTTACACCCTCTCTGTTATATACCCCCTACTATGTACTTACTTGTACAATCATCAAGACTATTTGCATGGATAACTATCTACTAGTGAAATTATAGGTCAACTAGCTCGTCAATACTGTAATGGGACGCCAACCGGCCCTCGCTTGCCTGGCGCATTTCCTCCTCAACGAAGGTGTTCATGCTTCGAAGCTCTTCTGCACTTAGCAGACTGAGTCGCTCCTCAATCGTCGTGAAGGGACCGAAAAACCTGGTATTAATGAATTTCCAATAGATCTCATCAAACATAGAGCTATGTCTTGAAGCAAGGCAAATCCAGAATAGTCCAGTCTCCATTGAATTCTCCATGACAATCGATAGACGTTGAGATTCCGTCAAGGATCCATTTTCGATCTTACTTGCCTCACACTCTTGGAGTACTTCGATAAAAGTGTGAAATCTCGGCATGAAACGAGCTAAAAATTCATCAAGCTCGGGCTCCCAGTCTTCTGGACGCGTGAAAGTTTTCGGAAAAGGCAGCGCGCAATGTATTTCTTTCGACAGTCGCTTTCGTCTGAGATTGCAACGTTCTGTTTGAACTTAAGATGATAGAAATGCTGTTGAGCAAGCTCTTCGAAATGGTCCGCCGCGTTGCTAAAACGCTGTGATCCGAAGACGTGATGGGGGATATTGGAAAATTGAGCAACCTGGTTCATGTTGAAAGTGAGTGGACGCTTTGACACAGTCCATCCACCTGAATCTTTCTCTCTGATGGCTCCAATATATGGAAATTCAGGCTTCGACAGCTCAAGCAGGATTTCGGCCATGTTGTGATAAGCTCTCTTCAAGATATATGTCGGGATAGTCGACCGTAATGTAACTGTCTCCTGGGATGGATCTCTGAGGTATCCACTCAACATAATTCCCTTCGATAAAATACATGACAATATAAAGACCAACCACACACTTGCCATGTCCTAATATCTTTGGAACAGGAATCGTTGTGTGCTGAGCAAGATAGTTCATGACTGCGAGCTCATCCTCAACCTTTTCACTGCGTGCAACAACTCGGCCTATCGCGTGAAAGCAAACCAGGACACGATGGCCGTTCTCGTAAGTGACTCGATAGCAGACATTAAAAGCGCCCTTTGAAAGCCGCGAGGCTATTACGGGCATGCCGGGATAATGGCGGGAAGCAAGCTTGCCTGCCAAATCCTCGGGTGAATTTCTGAGTAGGTTTTGTATCCAGACTCGAAAATGCGATCTGACTGCTCCTTTGCGAGATTGTCGAAGTCCATTTCTCGTATACTGCGCTAATGGTATTTAGCAAGATGGGTTATGCAGGAAAGGGGGAGAACAACCCATCAGTCACATGATTATATCCTCGTCCGTAGATTGGAGAAGGATCAATCACGGCAAAGAATACCGGATTAATCATACACAGTAATTAGTAAATGACCGAGTTTCTTGCTTTGTCTACTTGCGAAAGAATAAGCGATGAATATCGAATCGCGGTAAGCGGCCCCGAATGGGACACGCAATCCCCCACTCGTGAAGGAGGATTTACCCGCAAAGATACACATCCTTTGTGGCGGTATCCGCGGGGTCCGGAACCGTGCTGTTACCCCGCTATTATTTGGACAGATTAGTTGTGGGCCTATTATTCTGGTTATCATTTGCATTACTGTTATCATTTGGTGGAGTCTTCACCTATCCCGTCGGTTTATATACTAGAGCGCCGAAGGGTTCCTTTTCGAATAGAACGAACAAATTCGACAAGGAGCTCAAATTTGGACAACTTAGTATTTGGTATACCATGACACAAACACTTGACGCTGTTTATTCCTGCATTTCAAATGTGTCTGCCACTGGGATTCTACTTGGAACATCTTTCCTCGCCTTCGTTCTCTACAGACTAGTACACCGTCTACTCGTGAGCCCTTTGAGCAAGATTCCGGGACCGCTGAGCTTGAAAGCCACAAGTATCTTTAACAAGTACTATGAACTTCGTGGGCAAAAAAGAGAGTGGCTTCATGAGCTTCACAGTCGATATGGTGAAGTCGTAACTATTGGTCCAAATGAGGTTTCCTTTGCCAGCGAAACTGGTCTGAAACAAATCTACAGTTCCGGCAGCAAGGACTTTTTGAAGACCGAGCTTTATGATTTATTCAGACAAGCTGGACAAATGTACAGCCGTCCAGAACAACTTCCTTGAGAGTTTCGTTTTGCTGATTTAAAAGTAATCTTTTTACTGCCATCGATCCCCATCAGGTATGGCGCATCCTCCCGGTGTGAAGCGAAATGATAGGTTCTAAACTCTCATACAGCATGCTTCTATTCGTAAGCCATTGGCTGACCGATACTCGAACACGAATATTCTCAAATCGAAGATCCTAGATTCCATTTCCGAGCGCTCTGAGGCCTTTGCGGAACTCGCAAGTCGAAGGGCTTCCATTGATGTCTATGTATCTTTTTTCTTTTCTCAACGCCTTGAAAAACGCTCTAACCTTATCGTAGCTTTTTCTTCATGCATATGCCCTAGATTGTGTCACATCTATGCTATTTCATCCCTATGGAACAAACTCTTTGAGTGGAACCGGAGATAAAGAGATGGTTGAGCTTCTATCTTATGATGACAGTCGCATAGGTATTAGCAAAGGAAAATGAGGCATTTTGGTGGAAAAACAAGCTAATCATGGTGAGGAATGTTCCTCGAGTACTATTCTCCAATTCTTTACAGATTTTGGTGCCAAATAACCCCAACCTCCTTACGAGTTGCGAAAGGCAATCGCATGATTCGAGATTATGTGGAGTCCACACTCACTCAAGACGATATATCCGAATTCACTCTAGCAGCGCGGCTTCGAGAGCTAAAGGAAGTCCCTCGAGAGTTGGCCGTGGCTGAATGTCTTGATCATTTGGGCGCGGGCATTGAAACTACAGGCGATGTCCTCTGCTTCTTGATGTGGGAACTCTCACAGCCCCGGAATGAAGCTAGGATGAACAAGCTGCATGAAGAATTTCTTGATATGCGATCAGAGCCACTTCACACTCGCCCATACCTCGGTGCGGTTATTCAAGAAGCACTGCGGCTCTGGGCCCCAGGTTCCCTTCCACTGCCACGATATGTACCTGATGATGGCCGAAACATGGACGGATATTTCCTTCCTGGCCACACTATCGTGGGTTGCCAGTCTTATACATTGCATCGGAATGAAATTGTTTTCCCCAACCCCAATGAATTTGCCCCAGAGCGATGGCTTGACCCCAATGGCAGCTCCGAGCGCCAGCGTTGGAACTTTTCGTTCGGACTAGGGGCTCGAACATGTATTGGAAAACAGCGAGTTTCATTTTTCTTCCCCAAAATAAATGCTCTGCAGTACTGACAAGCCATTTAGCCTGGCTCAAGTAGAAATGAGGGCATTATTGCACGCGGTTTATTCGAAATACAGAACGAGACCTGCGAAAGATATGATTGCCGATATGTCGATGTACGATCAAGTGTTAACGTCGCGCCCTAAGGATATGTGCTGTTTGCTTGCATTCGAGGTTTATGATGCCACTTGAGACGGAGATTCAGATGATTAGAATCCAATAAATCCATTGAGTGAGAGCCGGAAAAAAATGCAGGCAGGCCATTTCTATGCTTTTAGATTTCAAGTACAGCTTATGCATTCGGGCACTGATTTCGAAATACTCACATGAGAAATAGAATTCTCAAAATGGTAAATATATCAGATGAAAACTAATTCCTGAGGTTTACATTCGGCCTCAGCTAGAACCCCTTTTTATTTTCCCTCTCGTGGCTAGTAACTGTTCTGGCCGACCGGATTACCTTAGGTTCCCCTTATTTGAAGTGTACTATTGGAAGGTGCTCTTCAGCTCAAGGCTAGCGCTGTAAGTCACCTGATAGTGAGTCTGAGATTTGTGCCCCTCCTTGATCTGACCCTCCCATCAATGCTGACCGCGTATACTGCAGCAAACGTCTTGGATTGTTCTCATGGAGTCGATTATATTCGCTAGCAATGACTCCGGGTTTCAGAGTGGGATAAACCATGGCACGATCACGATTAATTCAGTCTCTCCTGGTAAGTGTAAGAAGGCTCCTTAAGACGCTTCAGATAATGTCGACACAACCCTACCTGTCACTGCTGTGTCCTAATGGGGTATTTTCTTCTTGCGAACCCTTCATCACTAACACCCCACTAGCTCAACCCCTCAAGCAGATCTGCGGTTATAATGACCTTGTCGACGTGTCAACTTTGGAAAAGTGGCAGTTCCGCAATCGTAAACAGGAACTCGATCGTTTCGCGCAACTGGTCGCGGATTTTGGAGAGTCACAGCAACGACTGGTCGCGCTTCTATACGGACCCCCGGGCCTTGGCAAGACAGAACTCGCTGTTCACGCTCTAAAGTCACTGCCTTCGGTCAGGGAAATGAATATATTTACGGTGGACGGCGATAGTGAGGTCACCCTCCAAAATAGCTTTCGGAACATAGCAAATATCCTTCACATAGCTCCATCTCGGGAACATGGCCTTCCAGCCTTAGCCCCAGCACCTGCGGTAGCACAATCTATCGAGGAAACTGTGCGTGACGTTGTTTACCATCTAGCTAGCACGTCAATCCCATGGGCCATGCTGGTCGAGAGTTATAGTGCGACATTCGAAATCCGCAAATATTTACCGGATAACCCGCGTGGGATTGTGGTTGTATGCGCCTCTGACCAGCATTCGGCGGCTAGCTTACTGGGCGTCCCGGCGCATTGCAGGTTGTCGGTATCGCAGCCATTAAATGAGAATGAATTGTCGAGGTTGTTCTGGAGTACCGTCACTGGCGACTTAAACCATGTCCCGGACCCATCAGCGGCTCGAGCGCTCCAGTATCTGATTGACAAACTCGGAGCTCATACGCTATCAGTGCGGGTTGCAGCCAACTATTTTGCGCCTGCAGGCGAGGCAACTAGCCAGGACATACAAGACTACATGGCGGCAATCGATCATCAGTCAATAGCGCACAGCGGAGAGATCAATGAGAAGCTTTGGCAGGCCTGGCAAGTTATTATGGACAAGCTCGAGAGGGAGACAGGAGAGGTTGCCCAAGATGCCCGGGAATACTTTTGGCTCCGTGTCTTGTTTTCACATCACCACTTACCAACGACCCGGCTCTTTCATAATGCATTTTCCACACGTCACGGGAACGATTGGATCCCACACAACCATGGCCCCCGATTCCTTGGCACCCACGAAGAATGGCAGAGTAAGCAGCGTTTTGAAAATGCCGAACGCTTACTATCGCGGTATGGTCTTCTTTCCATCTCCTCTATCTCGATGATCGGGGGCGAAGAACGAGGGACCAAGATGTTGAAGGCGTTACATTTGTTCGCAAGGCAACGTCTAAGAAAAGAAAATCGTCAAAAAAGCAACCCGGCTGACTATACATTCGCCGCATTTTGTGTACTAGGCGAGTCGATTAAATGGAGTTTCGCAGCCGATGAAGTTGCGTACAGACACACCTTGGTTCCGCATGTGAAAGAGTGTTTGGAGTGGGGTGAGGCTCATTTGCGTAACATGGACGCCAAAACAGCCGGGAACGTGCTGTTGAATTTTGCCGCCGTCTATGTCGATGGTGGCCTCTTTCAAAAGGCTCTGGGACTCCAGAAAGAGGCATTAGATCGTTTGGAACTGGAATTTGGGCCGACGTTTGATATGACCCTTAAAGCGATGAGCGAGGTTGCATCTACAGAAGATCTTTTGGGCGAATCCGCCGAAGCTATGCAGCTGCGTGAGGTGGTTCTCCACTACCGACAGCTACAATATCAGGCAAATAAGAATGATCCTGATGTAGAGCGAAAGTACGACATCGCTGCAGCCCAAATAGCCCTCAGCTATGCTCAAGTTCCCGGGCGGAAGCACGATGCAATGCACTATCGAGAAATGGTCGTGGAACACGCCACCGCTGTCTATGTCTCCTCTTCCCATCTTAACACAAATAGGCACGGCCGATTAGCTTTACTGAAAGCTAAACGGGAATTGGCTATGAGCTATCATGAGCTGGATCGGCGACACGAAGCCCACCAGTTACGCGAAGAAGTCGTCAAGGAACTTGGCAATGAACAGCATGTCTTTGCCCTGAATGCACGACGTGAACTGCTTGTTAGCATCATGGACGCCCGCCAGTTTCTTCTAGCTCAAGACATGGCCAACAATACAGTTAAAAGCTCAGAATACCTACTAGGTGAAAATCACCCAGACACTGTGCTGGCGCGGACGACGCGTGCTGCATTGAAAGCCCTGATGGGTGAGAACGACGTTGCCAAGACTGAGCTTCAGAAAGCAGTCCCATCATTGAAGACCTTGCAGGGAGGAAATTCTTCCACAACTATTACGACTATCCATGCCATGGTCGACCTAGCCCACGTTCACCGGGCAATGAATGAAGATGGCGAGGCCATTCGGATCTTGGACGAAGTTTCTAAGTATTTTGAATCCCAAGGTAATACGTACCAAAAATTGCGAGTTGAGATGGAAATCGCGATGCTTCTCCAGCAACAAGGGTCGAGGGTCGCCCTCGATCGTATGAACTCTATCATTTTAGAGTTTTTGGCGCAAGGGTATCCGGCTCACGACCCAGCGGTCCTCTCAGCGCGCCTACGCCTAGCAGGGTGTTTTCACCAATTTGGACATCTCATTGACGCAGCTGCTGAATATGAAAGAATTTTGGCATTGAGTTTGGATGTTAATGGAGACACACTAACATCAAATGGATTGAAAGCGCAGCTGCGACTGGCAACAGTCTATGAAAAACTAGCAGCAACAGCCTCGGATGCACAGACTGACTATGATGCCTTCCTCGCGGCGGGAGTAACTTCCCGACTAATAGAGGGTGATGACCAGCTTTCTGTGGACGAAGAACTATCATTTGCGAGGTTATTAAAAAACATCCTTCTCCATTGCTGCGGAGGCTCAAGTATGAAGAATGCAGAGACATTAGTTTGCCCAACGCCCGAGGATTTGGGTCATATTGTTTATCGAGGGATGTCCTGCAGGATGCTGCGGGATACAGCCTTGATGCTTCGGGAAGAGGCTGTCAACTCTGCGGTCGGGCCCGAGCATGATTCTATCGTCATTGTCAACCAGCTTACAGCTCAAGCGTGCCATGAATTGGCCGACAACTATGCTGCTCGTCGTCAATACAATAGGGCAGTAGTGCTTCAATCTGCTGTGGTTGCATTTTATTTGGAGTATGTGGGGCAAGCCCACTCGGACTCATTCCTCCATCAACACCGATTCCAGCAATGGACAAAACTTACATTGTCGCAGCGTGGGGATTAAACTGCTATGTCATGTGGGCCGACAAGTTTCTATATTTTGCTGCGCTGATAGCGTCCTTCGATGTTGTACCAGAACGCCATGCAAATTTTCTTTTTGGCCTTTGTTGTACTAAGAGATATCGTAGAAACTTCAGAGTGAGACAACCAGACGCAAAGAGGCGAGATATAAATGAAAAGAAACACAGGTGGGAAAATGAGATTTCATAAATACATTTAAAGAGCTCGACTCGACCTATACCCTTGGCCTAGTTACCGCAAACAAGTCAAAAGGGAGGGTTCCTAATGATATTCTCTAGGACATATGTGTCTCGGCGCTTGACATGCTTGCGGGTTTGCTGATGGTGCCCAACGAACTCTGTTTGCTTGAGGGCCAGAACTTGGGAGCAGGCTTAAAACACATTGTCATAACATGCTGGCACTGGCACTAATATTGAGGTCATTAGTCGGAGTGAAAGTAGAAGAGAACGAAGGGTATTATAAACATACACAAACCATGTGCCCTTGGCGCAGTTTTTCTGAACGTGCACATTCGCAGGTGTTGTCAGCCCACCAAGACTTCCAGTTCCACCAAGATACCCCCGGTGAGTCCTCCCATGGCTTTGCAATATGTGCTTTTCCATGCTTCCTGAAGAACTTGCATTTTTGTTCTAGTTTCAACCCATCCTTCGTGACTAGGTACCCGTCCTTTGTATGGACGCATTTCCAATAAGTACCATTCCAAACCTCGTAGTTCTGCTGAAGATCTCTTTTCTCTTGCGACGTGAGTAAGCGCATTTTGGGAAAATATATGAATAGCGTAATCTCGAGGTCCCATCAACATATGTACGGTAGGTAGGGTATCGAGACAGATATGATAATCCGTGTCGGGCAGCTATTGTATAGGGCCACGATTGTTCTCCTCGTGAACAGCGCCAGAAAACTGGCGGCTGCATAATATTCACTTCAAAGTCCAATCGCTGTATGTTGATAACGCGTCAGCTTGGCTAATGCAAGCCACATCAAAGAAACCGCAATCGATTGGGTGTTTGTTAAGGCAGCTGACCCCACAAACTCAGCCCCAAAATTAACAAGCCAGGGAATTAAAAGCCGTTCCAGAGAGAGAACAGACGCTCAGGCCTCCCCTTGAATACCATTTTGGCGAAAGGACAAAAGTTTTCCACGGGTGGTGCATAACCGAAGTATCCTAAAGGTGTGATTCAGAAACCCGGGTCCGAAGAATCCAATTCGGTACGAGTAGGTCTTTATCAGCCTCAATTTCTTTTTGAAATCGACAAAGCAATTGGTGTGAGTAAATTATTCCAGTTTTTATAGAAGGGGATTGATTGGGGCTTGCCTCGTGCGTTGACCTACCAGACGGTACTGAGCGTTTTCTTCCCTCCTCTATCTACCTCGTGGGAGTCCGGTACCCATCTCTGCTAATAGCTCACCATTTCTCACGCAGTCAAGACTCCTTTTGTCCTCTAATTGCTTCCTCTATAACAATTATAATAATTTTTGCTTCTGTCGTTCCTCTTAAATGAGCTGATTAGCGTCACATCTACCCTACTGAAGTTTATGTGACCAGTGGCGAAACTATAACCTATAAGCGTGGACTGCACGACATCCTGTGCTGTAGCTAGGACAGATATATATGGATAGGTTCTGTTGATAGGGCTAGGCACCTCAAAATGGTGAAAATACATAGAATGTAAATTTGAGACCGAAGTCACCGATGAAGCCTTAAGTAGGTAAGCCTCGGGTAATGAACACGAAAGCCGCGAGGAGCTGCGTCTCCCCTTGCCCAGCCAACCAGCGAATATTTCAGCGTGCCCCTTTTTTATCACGTAGGTTTTCTCTGTAACCTATATCCTCTTTGAGGTCAAGACCATAGAGATATCATCAATAACCCTGTTATATCAGGGATGCACGAAAAAAAGTAAACAAACCAAGATGGACTAGTTACAAAAGCCCATGTCTCACGTGACGAGGTATTCGTTGGGTTCCTACATCGGGGAAAACTCATAAGTTGGTGACCACAACACAACAACATCGCTGGCTCGGTAATTCGGGACCACAATGGTGAATGCAATGACACAAAAATCAGTCAAAAAGTATTTTGATGTAAGAACAAAAGATACATAGCTCATTTTTTACAGTACAAAGTCGCTAAATGCTATTGACAAGGTTGCCGTCACTTTCACTGCCGACCAGTTTTGTGGTATATATCGAGAGGGCAAACAATACCACTCGCCCGACTATGAGGAAGTCTTGAAGAGAGCAAAAGTAAGTCTAGATTCCCGCTTTCTCACCCAATTCGAGTTGGTACTAATTAATACAATCTAGGAATATGATTGTGAAAGGGTCTTATTGACTACCATGTCAAGTAGCGATGCGGAGAAAAACCTCGAGCTCGTGAGAAAATTCCCCGATATGTGCAAAATGACGCTTGGGGTGCATCCATACCATGTGGCTGAGATATATGACGGAAATGGTTCCGACGATAGCTCAAACTCGTACCTTGAATCGCTGCAAAAGATGGGAGAAGCCCTCCTGGCGGAGCAAAATTCGCCGCTCGCAGCATTCGGCGAGATTGGCCTCGATTATGTCTATCTTGATCGCGCAGATAAAGAAACTCAACAACGAGCGTTTCGAGATCAATTGGAACTGGCCACGAAACTCCAGCTTCCTCTTTTCTTGCATGTGCGCGAATCCACAGAAGACTTTATCTCTATCATCAAACCTTACCTTTCACAATTGCCTCGGCGTGGCTTGGTTCACTCCTTCGCTGGTTCTAAGGATGAAATGCTCCAACTTGTGGAGCTAGGTCTTGATGTTAGTGTGAATGGTATATCATTTCGCACAGAAGAACAACTGGAGATGGTCAAGCATATCCCCTTGGAAAGATTGCAACTTGAAACGGATGCTCCCTGGTGTGAAATCTTGGGCACGGATCCGAAAATTGCGCCTTATTTGGCATCAGCAAGACCCTTACCACCCAGTCGAAAGCCTAACAAGTTTGTACTCGGGCAAATGGTCAAAGCTCGTAATGAAAGCTGCACCATGGAACGAGTCGGTCTTGTAGTTGCGGGTCTCAAAGGGGCTACCATTGATCAAATTGCGGAGACAGCTTGGAATAATAGTTGTCGCATGTTTTGGTAATTTTTTCCGGCATCCTATTATCATAGAACTAAGAATATATAGATATCGTCTTTTTCTATAGCGCTATATGGAGGGAGGAGTGATGCATCCTTCGACCTCTAAAGCTTATCATAGATACAGCTTCCAGTTGCTTTTCTGAGTTGAAACTTCTACTGCTTCGCAAAATGAAATGTCCGCGCACTGCAGTAAAAGTTGATAATTCCAGAGGGCCCCATTCTCCTCCGAAAATACTCTGCTTTACACCTCCAAAAAGAGCAGTGGGGAGTGGGAAAGCTCCACGATTCACCCACACACTGCCAGCGTCCAGTCGCATGCTAATACGCTCTGCCATTGCAGGATCGCGATACCACAAGGTTGCACCTAGACCTTGATCGGTGTTATTTGCGCGGTGGATAACATTCTCCTCATCATCCTAGGACAGTATTGGCACAATAGGCCCGAACGGCTCTTCTTGGACCAGACGGGACTCGTCTGGGGGTCGGACGACCACTGCAGGAGACATCTGAAAGCCTGGCTTGGTTTGGCTCAAATCTTGCTCGCCTCCTATAGCGAACTTGTAATTCTGAGCTCTGCAATCCTCGAAGATGGACCGAACTTTGTCAAATTGGATCTTGTTCTGAACTGGGCTTAAATAGCCAGTCCCAGGCTTCGGCACCTAGCATGCAGCCGTGAACTTTGTCATGAACTCATCAAACATTTTACTGTGCACAAAGATTCTTTTCGCTGCGATGCACACTTGACTAGAATGGCTGAAAGCTAGTCACCCTGTCAGGAAATTTTCACTCTCCATAAAAAAGAAACACTTACCATCCTCCATGACCCTCTGTGCAACATCATCGATATCAACATCCGCGCATATGATAGCAGCATCATTGCCGCCACTACTACTTTTAGCTCACGCTCTGTCAATAGTCTAAGATTTGAGTTCGCACTCACAGCTCAAGGGTTACCCGCTTCAAAGTTGAAGCTGCTGCCTCCATGACCCTTTTCCCCGTAGCGGCAGATCCGGTGAAGGAAATCTTAGCTATTCCTGGATGTTTCGTCATCCACGGCCCTAGGTTCTCATCACCTCCAAGAGCCTCCACGACTCCGGGAGGAAAGAAACTTTGCGCCAGTTCTGTCACTTTGGGAATACTATACGGAGTATATGGCGAAGGCTTGACGATCACGGTATTTCCACAAATCAGCGAGGATGCAACCTTGCCGAGAACGAGGAAGATAGGAAAATTCCAAGAAACGATTGCCCCGACAACTCCTAGTGGGAAGTACTTTGTAGTGACTTTGACGTTGTCGTCTTCGTACGTGGTATACTCGGGGATATCAATGCTGGCTGAGTCGAAATTAGTCAAAGTTGCATTCTCAGGCTCAAATTGTCATACCTATTCCAGTGAGCCATTCACAAGCTGATTCAACCTCCCTCTCTGCCAATTCTTTCTGTGGTGTAATTTAGGTGAAGTCTTTCAGCACAAATGAGCCACCACTTACGGGCTGGCCGGTTTCCGAGATTATGTCTGTCCAATCAGAATTTTTAAAAAACAGCTCACTTGCAAACTGTTTCATTCGTGATCGCCGGTCATCTAAAGTTGAGTGCTGCCATGTCTGGAAAGCAACATTGGCAGCTTCCACGACTTCATCGAGATCTTGCGCAGAGGCGACTGGGGCATCCCAGAGCTTTTCCTCAGTGAAGGGGTTTATTGAATGATACTGCTTTTCAGCCCCTTCCAGCGCACCATTGATAACCTGTACAGATGTCTCGTCAGTTCATCGAGCTTGTCCAGTGTATGGAGGTTATGTCTCACGTTGTGATCTCTATCAAAGCTTAGCTTAGACATTATTGCAAAATCTCCTTGTCATATCAAGCTCGATGGTTCAAATGAGGCCATTTATCCCTTTTGACCTCATATAATAAGCTCCCTGCTATGGAAACTAAGCTTTCGCGGTCCTGAAGCACAGCCCCAAAAACATTAGTAAGATGGGATCAAACCAACCCCCAAGAGGGACACGAGGTGGTATCACGATGAATCAGGGTGATTCACACGCACTTCTAGTGAAAGGTGCGATTGTAAGCAAATATAACAATTTTATGAGTTCCGAGGGGAAATATCTGGCAGGTTTTACCCCCTCTCCACGCCCACTACTTGTGAGTGAAAGTCGTCGGAGCGGGATCGTTCACACCACACTAATGAAAGTGCTATTTACTTTCAAAGCTTTGGCCTGGACTCAAATAACCGAGTCACGTATATTCCGTAGCATGGTTTAAATAAAAGTACTCGCCTCGTGGATGAAGGCAATCTTTGAGCTCAGGGTATGTCATCTACAAGATTAATAATTAACACGGGAGGTCCTATACGCTCAACCATCTGAGTTGTCAACATTAGCCGAGGAAAGTTTTGCACATTGAAAGTGAAATAAATTAGCACCAAAATCTCTTTTTCACTTGTTAAACTACCGGCTATATCAGGTCCCAAACTATTGTTGGTGGGTCATTTTAACCCGTGTCACTGGCCCCTTGTAGACCTTTCGGGCGTGAAGAACATAGTAACCCATTGAAATAATAATGACTCCTCCAAAGATAGCAACACCCCAGTTCATGGTAGTGGGATCCACTTCCTTAGTCAAAGGGAAGAAACTAAAGATCCATATCACCAGCAAGACCAGAATAGAAATTGTGTCGCAAATGGGCGTGAATTTTCCCATGCTCCACCGGGCCGGGGGCAGAGGCTGATTACGCCAGCGTCGAATCCGAACACAAGTGATGGAGATAATGTATGAAGAGAGCAGTGCGGCTGTTCCAAGTGACATGATGGCGTTGAAAGCCACGGAAGATCCGATGTTGATCAGCGAAAGGAGAGAGACGATAACGAGGCTGACGCAGAGGGCGTTGAGGGGTACTGTGAATGTTGGGTTGACCTTTTGACATCCAGATTAGCTAGAGAACGGAAACTAGGCATAGAAACTTGGTTCACAGAATTGAAAACTAACCTGCGCAAAGAAACCGGAAAATGGAAGACCCTTGTCTCTGGCAAAGGAGTAAATTTGACGGGAGGTCGTTGCGACGTTACTAATTGCCGCGCAGAATTGCATGATCATGATCACGACTGTCATTCCCGTCGTAGCACTGACAGATCCAGTAGCATTGAGAAAGACCTGAATGAACGGAAAGCCTGTCTCAGAGGAGAGCACTTCGTCAATATTGCCCACGCAGAATGCGAGCGTGACTATCATCACGAAGCCAGTCGAGCCGTTCAGAATCAAGGTCCAGACCATGCCCATAGGGAGTACTCGGGACGCATCCCGAATTTCCTCGGCTGTGTTACGGAGTTAGAATATAAACTTGGTTAAGGCTGGCGTGAAACATACCCATGTGAACCGCCGAGTCAGGGCCTATTCGGGAAATAATGTTAGCTCTAGTTAAGATAGGGATTGCGAACAAGTTAACATACCAATCAATGCATAAATGGGTCCAGTGAGTCCCACCAGACAAGCGAGACCATTGTTGCCCCATCCGCCGCGATCTTCAATGGATCCGAACACGTCGGAGGCCGGAACTTTAGGTGACAGCACCCAAAGTGGGATCAAAATACCGAAAAAACCAAAACAATGCACAATTAGAATGATTCCCTCTATCAGAGGAAGTTTCTGGGCTAAGAAGGTGTTGAATAGCAAGGCTACCAGAGCCACTGCAATGACGAGCAGTGTAACATGCCACGGCTCATAGGTATACGTCTCAGGATAGTTGATAGCAATTACGCCCACCATCATATTGGCAACCGTGTAGCAACATCCTGCAATGCCAGTATGCCATCCTAAAACGCAGATCCACCCAGTAATGTAGCTCAGTATAGCCTGAGATCCCGGGGGTGCAAACTCGGACACCCAATGATACTGACCACCGGATGTGGGGGCCCTAGAAGGATTCAAAAAAGGTTAGCTCTTGCAGGTTACATGAACTTGCCAAGGAGTCAACATACATAGAGGCCATCTCAGCCATAGATAGAATGACGAAGCTGAACCCTACCAAGGCACCTAGGTAGGTGTAGATCATGCCTCCTTTGCCGCCATTAGTCAGACCATATGATGAACCACTAGATTAATATGTTAGTAAATACTCCTATCCATTTATCTGAGTCTCTTGATCGGCCTTCACTTACAAGAGGACAGCTTCCCAGGTGCACATAAGCACTGCTGTAAAACCAAGAACTGATAGAAACCGGAAGTTTCTCTATCGCAGTGTTATTTTCATTTGCCATATGAAATAATAGGATCAATCCAGGGAAATCGCCGAGATTGCGTACGTTCAGTTCCTGATCTCTACCGACACGCCACATATCTTCCTTGTCTTGCGCCGTACCCTCCACTTTAGAAGATGCATCCTCTGGCTTAGACCTTTCAGTCAACATAATTCCGTTCTCGTGCCCCATGGCGATTGATTGTTAATTCAATTCCAGTCGTTTGAGTAGCTGCAAATGAGGTTATGGGGAGCAAAGTACGAAGAAAAAATAAGAAAAACCAAAGCAGCAGGGAGGAGAGGATCTTGAGGACAGGATCTTGAGGACAGGATCCTGAGAATAATGCACCCGGAGCAAGAATGTAACCGTGGTCTCGGTTAGCAAATCCTGAGGATCGCAGGGGGAATATCCGGGTCAAACAGTTTACCCTACCCTTGTCGTGAAAATTTCAGAGAGACAGGGTAGTGATGTAGGTTTTATGTACGTTGAGAACCCCCTGTCATCCAGCAAGACTCTGGTTAGCGGGGCAGAGTAGGATGCATTAGGCCAGCATTAGTAGCCGCGCCGGTCGTGAAATGGAAACTATCATCACTCCGTGCTTAGTGAAGCTTGGTTTAGATTGGATCGATAATGTTACTTTAGTATGTCTCAGTAATTTGATCCAATGATGCTAGAGGGGGCTAAATTTTGTTGATACCATTTACCTCTAACTATGCTCCCAGAAATTTTCCTTGGGCCGAGAAGGATCACAATCCTTGTCTTTTTCTCCTTTACTAATATCATGCGATTTACGAGTTCAATTCTTCCGGGCGGATCCAGCCGATCCTGCGAGAACCCTTGCCATACCCATGAACGATAATCTCAATGGGAAATTTTACCTCCGAGATGCGATCCTTCGGGGGTGGTTGGGGGCCATCGGGTTGCGATCATGAGAATTCAATCTACTGAGGTTCTCGTTGTCCCAGTACCCTCCTATTCCCTGAATCGCCCAGATATGGCTACGTTACCTTCTTTACACTAAAATCATGACCTATCACCAAATGTCGTCTCTCTAGTCCCATCATACATCTCCAGTCTCGATCCACGCACATCATGGAGTCTACCGCCCCGTATGCGATCTCTGCGACGGATCGAAGCGGTCTAATCGTGATCGTCGAGATGCTTTTTATGTCTTGGATGATTATGGTAAGTTTGATTCGACTGTACATGCGCCTCGCGATCAATGGGCCGGTGCAAATCGACGACTGGATGGTGTTTGTCGCAAGTGTAAGTATACGTACTCGCAGTTCTTCTCTCGAAACACATTTTATCCACAATGGCGGTGGCATATGCTAAGTATTCCCCTGTTCAATCTGGCAGGTATTTGCCGTCGCCCACGTTGGAACAGTTATGAATGCAATTTCCCATGGCCTCGGTCGATCGCAGGACGAGAGCTCGGTATGGGATTTGAAACGTGCTGGAGAGGTTAGCAACCCTTCGCCATGATATTCTCAATTGTTATCAATTATCAACAAAGAGACCTGCTTAATGTTCTTAATTCAGGGTGTCTACGCAGCAAATCTGCTGTTTCTGGCTGGCCACGGTGCCGCCAAGATCTCAATTTGCTTGCTGCTTAAGCGGCTGGGTCGCCAAAGAAACTACTTACTGTTTACCAAAATTCTTCTGGGTATGGTAACTGCGTGGAGCATTGCATCTATTCTCGCGGTAGCCCTCAGTTGCTTCCCACAATATCAATTGAGCATGGCGCAGAACTGTACCAATCTCGTGCGTTATGCATTATGCTTCTCTACGTAACGCAAGACCTTGCTGACAAGGACAAACAGGGTATTGCGTGGAAATCGATCACTGCATTTGATGTCATTACGGATATTGTCACATTTGGACTAAGTATCTTTCTCGTCTGGGGTATCCAGATGCGGTGGAAAGAAAAAGCGACGGTAATATTTGCATTTGGGACTAGAACTCCGTACGTTTCTGATTGAATGGAAGAGACCCAGGCAATGTCTCGATAGCTAATCATATCTTCTACGTGCGCTAGAGTGATTGTTCTGATTATACTTCGGCAAACCTATCTCGATCGTTCGCTGTTTCATTCTGATCCATCTCTGCATCTATCGGATGCACTTATCGCCACCGCTGTCATCCTCCACTACAGTATCATGGTATCGACCGTGCCATGTCTGAAGCCTTTCGTTATTGCCTTCAATACAGGTTGGGGGCAGGGTATCACAAACAGTAACGGCGAACATCCGTACTTCACGCCAACTGGCAAGAGCGCATCAACTACGCAATCCCGAGCCTATACAATGAACCAAAGAGAGGAGGATGAGACTGATTTGGATGCGGCCCGGCTATCACAAGATAGCCAGAATTCGCAGCAACTAATAATTCATCAGACGCGGGAGTGGACTGTGGAAGAGGAGTATGAGATGCACTCGATTGAGAATAGAATTTGAATCGCGAAATACCCAATAGTCAAAATTTACATGCCGCGCAATTCAGGTCGGTATCTTCCCAAGTATGTACCTGTCTCTTAATCTAGTTTCCGAGGCTCTCTAATCATTGGAACCGCCCCGTCTGAGGTAACTCCTATATCATCGCGATCCCTAAATCCAAATTTCCGATACAAGGGAGCGGCGTCTACGTGGGCATCCAAATATGCCGCTACCCCATTCTGATCTGCAAGATCACATCCCCACTGTATCAGCATCGATGCAGCACCCTTGCAACGGTAATCCGGGTGCGTCACCAGCATATCCAAATCTAGACGTTGATGGTGTTAGCTGTGGGTGTTCTCTGCTTTTTTTACGTGTCACTCGTACAATAATGTTTCCGATGTCCGAGTAATTTCTTCCGTTCTTCAGCTAGCCCATCAAACAGGCGCTCGCATATTTCATGATCAGACTCGTCATGCCAGGGCGGGAACCGCTCGCCACTTTCAGCCGGGTTCAGGTCCCATTTTGCGTACGCGACTATCAAGTCAGTCGTAGCGGGATCAACAACTTTGAATAGTACTCGAAGGGGATTGTAAAGAAGATCGGCGCGGTTGGCCTCGTCCCACCAGGCTCGAACTCCGGGGGTATCAGGGAACATACGCAAGTTCACTGGAATACTAAAGGATGTATACCAGAGCTGGGAAAGCGCCGGCACATCCTTGAGTGTGACTGGCTGGATAACAAGAGGCGTCATAGTATTATTTTTTTCTCTCCACGTAGACTGGGCGTGGGTGCGAGGGAGGCTTAGGTTTAATTAAGCAGTTCCCTTTTGGAATTTTCTGCTTATTCATTGCTGAAAATAGGTTGATGGTGATATCTACACGGCCTCGCGTCGGGCCGGCAGGTGGCGCAGTGAATACAATTGAAGTGATAGGCCCTAGGTTATTAAAGTGGTGACAAGGTGGGGCACAGAACCAGACGCAACTAAGTCGAAGTATCTAACTGAGTTCAAAATAGCGTTCTATTTAGTCACCTTTGGACACGGCCACGACGCCGAATGTGATTTCCGCGCAAGCTAATCAATTCAGCCAATAACTGAGGCTGGAAGGGGCTCCCATCCCGCCCCCTTGGGGCCGGAGTCGGGGCTAACACCTGGGTTCTATGTTTCGACAAGCCCGTACCCTAGACTCGAAGTTTGGCCAATGCTCTTCACTTTTAGACATATATTAATGTTCAACAAGGCTATCGAAGAAAGGGAGTGGGGCAAAAGATGGTATTGACGCTGACACTGACCCTGATGTCGTTGCTTATTTTCAAAATTGAAATAGAATATGATCGTGGGAAGTGGAGATAATCCCCCTAGAAGCTCGGAGACTCGGAAAAGTCCGCCCTAGACTCGGTGCCAGGTTATAACAATGGGGTGGCAAGCTAAGGCAAAAGTACCTACAGGCCGCTATGGATTAGCAGGGGTATGTCGTATCTAGTCGCGCTACTGTGCCACGCACCAATCAAGCGGGAACCACAGTACTAGGTTCAAGAAGGCATATATTAATTAAAAGAGCAATTGAAACTTTCCAGACCCAGTATTATTTCACGCAACTAAGTCGCTGGGGCCAAAGGTATGCCTATAGCACCTAGCTTTTCCAGATCATGAACGACATAAATTGCCACAGGCTTGATGGTTCTACCCAATGTCACCTTAATTCTCCTACAAACTTCAGAGCCATTGAATCACATTAAGGCTCTCGCCGTCAATGGAGGTTGTTCAGGGTTGCTCCTTGAGTCAATACAGTATTGACAGACAATACCTAGGGGATGTACGCGCTATTGCGTCTCGTGGCCTGGGACAATCCAAATTGTGGAGGCAATTTAACCGGCATTATAAAGCCCATTGTACTGGCTTCCAGCAGGGTTCATCCCTCCGATTGGGAGGTGAATATATAGATATATATATGCTACAATCTCCTGAATATTGCTGCTGATCGTGGCGATTCACGGAGCCAATGGATCCATTTGTACCTTCCCTAGAGTTATAGCATTTCTGTAGCCCTCGCGCGTTTGTAATCGATTAGTTAAATTTCAAGCCCACCATTCTTATCTGTAACTAAATAGATAGGTAACCTAGAAATTGACTGGGAGGAAAAGCTAGAGGAAAGAAAAAAAATAAAATGAAAACTCCGAATAGGGGAATCGAACCCCTGGCTGTCGTGTGAGAGACGACGATGTTAGCCACTACACCAATTCGGAACCTGGGACTCTTGGTGAGAGAAATTTATGCATAATGAGGTTAAACAATAAAATGAGAGAAATACAGCAAAGCAATAATAGCCAGAGGTATCGCCAGTGTGCCTTTAAACCGCTATCAAGGACCGCATTCTCGCTAGTAAAATAAGGCCGAGGTCAATACTACTTTATTTCTATTTTGATACCTGATGTTAGACACTTCTTTAAATAACCCAACCACTGCACAAACCCATATTTATTTCATCACAAAAATACATAAATACTCCCATATGCTTGCCCAAGACAAAGTATCAAAGTTCAAAGGGTGGACCGACTAAAACCAATCGACTTGCCTGTTCCCGTCGGTGGCTGTTCTCCGAAAAGTAATCAATTCCCTCCAAATACTCTACACTTTTTTCCAGAGTTATCACAATCTCCCTCTTGTTGAACAGGAAGCTTGGAGATGCAGTACCCAACGAGTTGGTTTGCAGCCATTCAAAAACAGGTGCAAATGGATGATCAAATTTTGCCTCATCGATTTCGGTTCGCGGTATCCATGCCTTCTGAATGATCGAGCTCCCTAATCTTGATCTTCAACTTGTCTTCCAGAATTGTGCAAAGGGTCAAAACATCAACTCCGTCGAAACATTGGAGCGTGTAAGTGGCACATCGGTCCGGATGTAGAAGGACGTCCGAGACGAGGGTGGACGCTTGATCCACGCCAGCAACGTTAAGATGACCAAGATCCTTGCTCGCGGCTTGAAGGCGAGCAATGCTGAAAGCAAATATCCATAGGAAGTCTTCTCAAGGTCGCCCAACCAAACTTCCATATGATTGGAAAACGATGGATCCCACCATTGTCTGAATGTTGCTTAGTGTTTACCTTTTTCCTTGCCTCCTCTTCAGTTTGCGCTCGCACCAGACCGATGATGTGTTCAATTTCGGAGCTGTGTAAAAGACATCGCAGGATTTGACTGCCCAAGAACCCGGTTGTCAATGTAAGAAAAACCATTACAGGCTCAAGGAGAGGCTTGACCACAATACAAGTACGTTTACATCCAAGGCACTGCCTCAACGCCCTATACTATGAAGATTTCTATCCCAAGAAAGCATCCATTCTCCATTGCAAGACCAGATACCGAGATTCTTCCCAGGCTTTATGATCTCAGGCTAGGGTCTCAATGGAGAAGATAACGAAGCCATGAGAATTGTTGTGCGCGAATATACTCCAGGCCCTCGTTGGAGCTGTGGAAAAATTGACAGGGAAAATCTCGAAGTAACTGGAAAACACCTAGAAGTT
Organism: Penicillium cataractarum; assembly: GCF_028827025.1. Lineage (NCBI taxonomy): Eukaryota > Fungi > Ascomycota > Eurotiomycetes > Eurotiales > Aspergillaceae > Penicillium > Penicillium cataractarum. Next base: position 733,356 of record NW_026622743.1, on the reverse strand, counting down.
CGTCATTTAATGCTTCAGAAAGATTTGCGGTTCCAAATTGCGCCAAAGTGGAAGAGACTAGAGATAACAAAAACTTAGACAGATATTTATTAGAACTTTGGCCTAGGCGTCACCAAATAAATGCAATTCCCGGTGCGAATATCTCAAGTTCTCAAGTAGTGGTAGTCCATACAATCATCTCTACCCAGCCAAGTTCATTGGATACACGGGTAAATGGATACATTGTCATACCTCTGCTTTCATCGATAAGTCGGCTACGGGCTCTATCTATACTTGAAACGATGTATTGATATTTGGAAACTTTTTATTCGTAAATATCTAGTCGATGAAACGACACAAGGTGGAAATTCCCACCGTCGATGATTGTACAGTGTTTGAAACAGCCACCCAATCGCAAAAATACAATTCTATGTCCAAATCATCACAACTGGGTAGGACAAGAAAGAGACAGAAAAAGGCAAAGGGAAACACCTCATCCCCTGGGACACGCTCTGCTAAAAAAAATGCTTTGTCAATCCCTCCAAAACGGGATTGCTTGATGTATATTTTCGAATGCGAATAAGGCTCACAAAAAAAGCAAAGAGTCGTCACGTCGTATCGGCGGGTTTTTGCAAATGAATTCTTAGATAACGCAATCAAGCGCCATTGTGCTCGTCCTCGTCGTCGGATTTGTAGTTGTCGTCGTCACTATCCGAAACCCAGCCATCGGCCTCGAGAGATCGACCGCGAATGCCAAAACTCATGATGAAACCGATGAATGAGACGGCGCCAAAGACTCCAAAGGCGATTGCTTCACCCTTGGGCTGGATCTTGGATGTCAATGAGAAAAGACCGCCAGACAAAAAGGGACCCACGGCACGTCCGGCTGCGGAGAGTGTCTGCGCGAGCCCATTGAGGGCACCCAGAACGGCATTGTCTGGAGCAGAGTTAGTGACCTGGGGATAATTAGCCTATGCCCAAAATGGAATTAAGAGAGGAGGAGAACTCTCTAGATAAGAAACTTACCAATAACAATGCGCTGGTCAACCCACCCACAGAGGCAACCGTCTTGATTAGCAACACAAAGCACAACTCCACAGCCATGAGGGCCGACTTGCGAGTCAGACTCTCTCCATCTTGGCTCTTATAGCCCACAAAAGGCATCAGAAGAAACGAGACCACGAATCCAAACAGCCCAGCGCGGTAGGACCATCGGTTGCCCATCTTATCGCGCAGACGGTTGAAGATGCAGATTTGGAAAATGATCGTCACTACGCCAGCAAAACCTTGCGACAAGCCGATCTCAGACGGGGTCAGATGACGGCCAACGGGCGGCTTAGCTTGTGCGAAGATTGGGAACAGCGAATTGAAGGAGACATTGCAGAAAGCAAAAATCAGATATGTTAGGAGAAGGAGGATGGTGTCTCTTGTGAAAATCTCATCCCAAGTCAACTCCTCTGCATGATGGTTATCCCGGCTCGACACTTCAGAGGCTGAGTCCAAGTCGCTATCATGATCCTCAGTATCCGCAGTGCCACGGTGAAGTGAAGAATATGGCGTTTCTTGCGGAAGTCGAAGATACGTCGGGTGTCTTGAAAAGCCCGTGAACTGCCACAGCCAAGTAAAAAGGCTGCGAACCTTCTTTCCAAATTTGGGCAATGTGTCTGCGTCTTCCAAGCTTTCTTCCAAGAAGATAGCCGTTAAAGTAAAGTCCACAAGAAGGATGGCGGCGGCAACGATATTTGGTGCGAGGTATGGATATGTGCTCTTATTGCCAGTGAACGGGTTGCGCTCAAAGATCAGCAGTCCTCCCAAGAGCGGGCCGGTGATACCTCCAATTCCATATAGAACGGGGAGATAAGTGAAAGCCTGCGACTGGTTGCTGCGGTCCGTAATCTCACCCAGACAGGTGGAGACCAGGCCTTGATTCCCGTTGACCACACCCATCAATGCCTGCACCAGTATAGCTTGCCAAAGGGTCTTGCAGAAACCAAATGCGACGAAGCACAGGGCAGTAAGAAGTGTCCCAAGCAGGATCACCGGCTTGCGCCCAATCCGATCTGACAGCCAACCCCAATAGTAATTGGTCGCAAATTGTGCCAAAGCAAATGCCGACGCTATAGTTCCCACATAAACACCTACTTGACTGGGTTCCACCTCTGGAAATGTCGACGCCATATCGGGGAGATAAGGACTGATCGAGTTGAGGGCTGTCTGTTCCGCCAAGGCGATCATGGCGAGCACCGCCATCTGCTTCTTCGGCAGTGGCGAGTTCGTGCCAGGCTGGTCATTGTAGTCATTTGGATCGTGTGAGCCATCTCCTGAAGACTCCGACTGGCCGGAATTGGGTCGCCCACGCGACTTGGGCGGCGGGGTGTCGAACGTCTGGTAGTGTTGCGTGGAAGAGCGGCGAGTAATCTGGGTTGACTCTGAGGCTGTCATTTCTGCGGAGCGCCGGGAGGATCGAGGGTTGGCGAGGAATTTGGACAATCAACCCTGCAACTGGGCAAGGCTGGTCGCCTGTCCGATCGTAGCCGCGGTCTTGGTCGTGTGCGAGCTCTCGCTCTCGCTCTCACTCTCAAGATGGGAGTGCAGTTGGGAGATATCTGACGTGATTTCGGGGTGCTCAGCTGGCGTCAAAGGGCAGTCTAGATGACATGAATAGAAGATCTGCTTATTGGAATGGCTGCTTTGAGGATGGACGAAGCTGGGAAACTACCCGAATCTGGGTTGGAGAGATGATGTAAGCGGTGGAATGGAGCTGCTGAGTCATCGCATTCTGCCCGCGGGGAATCGGACGATTTCCGCTGGTTGCGGGCAAAGTTTATTGATTAGATTCTATCTTAATGCGGGAGATCTAACAACTCCATGTTAGTTTTATCTCTGACTGATTCTTTCAGTGATCTAGTAACACAACATCTTCCTATTGCTCGCTGAATTACTCGGATGGTAGTGTTCAACCATGGCTTCATACCAGGCAACATTACCAACAAGTCTCGAACTCTTGTGCAACAAGTCCACCCAATCAAGTATTCCATTGCGCGTTCATCTGCACATCATGCATAACTAGGTGCAGGTACCCTGTTGCCACCATTTTCCCCATGCGATATAGATCTCCAATAATCTCATGTATATGGACTTCAATAGATCACGGAGGCTGGGTTGAGTCCCGTCCGAGGCGAACTTGAGCTCTATGTGAGACAGAATGCCCTCGTAATATATATACGAACGTCTCCTACTGCATATAACATGAAAGCCTCATGATCGACAAGTTAGTGCCTAATTTATTAGGAAACAATAAACATAAATCCCCTATCTGCTCTGCTTAACTCGAAATTGGTGGATGAGTGAGTGTCGAGTAGTTGATGTTGCCATATACGGTAGAAAAGGGGGTCATAAAAGCAAATCTTGTATTTCCATCCATCAACCAGCACCAAGTGGTCGAGCGGTAACTCGATCATCTCATCTTCCTTGGTCTAGTGGTCATGATTTCCGCTTGTCATTAACACCGATAAGCGCGGGAGACCGGGGTTCGATTCCCCGAGGGAGAGTAACTTTTTGCTCTTGATAGGTCTGGATCTATTCATTTAGCAAGATTTTTTTTGGTGGGCATTACACTCGACTACTCTGGAGGGAATTAATAGTTCTACAAATAATTTGATTAAATACGCTCTTCCTGAGAGGCAGTGGTGGTTCAGAAGTTCATTCATTCATGCTACTCTAATTACGATGCACAACTGCCCTCAATGATGTGAATTGTAAACTTAGAATGACTTAACAAGGTAGGATACCTGACTGTTCAAACTTGCAAGATTGATTGTCCTAATACCCGACAACGACGTCTATCTAGAAATCCGTTACCTAAATCTTCACTGTGGAAGAGTGATTTTCTGCAAGATCTTTTTCAATATGTAATCTATTCCAAGATAGGCATAGCACGCCCCGCCCTTACAGTCCTAGACCAACCAGAGGATCGGAACAGAGCCCCATCTCGCCTCTTCCTCGTGGAGCACAAATCCTCGAAGTTTCTTCAACAAGACGGCCTGCTGGCCCAATGGCAAGGCGCTTGACTACGAATCAAGAGATTGCAGGTTCGACCCCTGCGTAGGTCATATTGTTCCAGATCATCGTCTCATGACGATTCCTTTTTTGCTCAGCTTGCATCTGCATAGTGGGGGGCAAGTTCATTTTGTTCATCGAGTATGGCATACCTTCAGTTGGGACAAGACAATAGACAAAGAAAGGCACGAAGATATTTCCAAGAGACACAAGTTATACAATTGAGATGTAGAGAACGAGTTATAGCACAAAAGGCAATGCATGGTTTGGTAGCCTGATATCGAAAATAATCAAAGGGTCATTCATCACTTCATCAGGAGGTTGACAGCCCAAGGGACACTCAGTCCACGCAGATCTCCATAATGCTGCCCGACACCCAAGAACACGATAGGAATGCCGGTGGCATGGACCATGCTGACCAGTGTTCCAACCATGTCACCAACCGTGTCACACTTGCTGATAATGAATCCATCCAAGTTTCGACCGGTGCCAAAGGCCTGGTTGAAATTACGGGCTTGCATGACACTGTCAGTTCCCACAAGAGCCTCGCCAACCATGAAGATCTTGTCTGGCTGGGCAAACTTGGCGAACTTCTCTAGCGAAGACATCAGCCGCTGATCGTTGTGGCGGCGGCCGGCGGTATCGATCAAGACAACGTCGAATTTGTTGGCAGCACCGTACGCGACTGCGTCCTTGGCAACGTTGGCGGCATCCTTTCCATAGCCCTTTTCATATAGCTCGACCTCACCAACGTTCTCGCGCGCACTGAGCTCCTTCAAGTTGCGGGCGTGAACGCGCAGTTGTTCCACAGCACCGGAACGGAAGGTATCACAGGCAGCAATGAGAACGCGATAGTTATTCTGCAGAAGGAAGAAGCAAATCTTGCTGAGATTCGTAGACTTGCCAACACCGTTGACACCAACGATGGACATGACGTACGGACGCGGAGCCTGGTGCTTGGTGGTAGGTGCGGTGACGGCGTTGATCTCGCGTAGCAAGTCCAAGGAAGAGGTAGGGGTGAGAATTTTCCGCAAAGATGCCTCCATAGCGATGCGCAGAGCAGCATCGACGCTCTGGAAATTAGCGGTCTTCTTTCCAACAAGCTCACGTTCAACACCTTCGCAAAGACGAACGGCGGCTTCACGAGCAACGTTCTTCTTCAGAAGGTGGTCCTCCATTGCCTTCAATGGCTTCTGGAGGTCAGCCTCTGTCAAGACCTTGCCGCCAACAATGTTGCGGAAGAAGCCGCCAATTGCGTTGAAACCAGAGCCCACCACACCAGAAGCCGCAGCTCCCTTGCTCTTCTCAGCGTCGGCATTGTCGAGGATGTTGTGGACCTCGTCACCCAAATCCTTCAGGACAAATTGACCCTTACCGGTCCTGTGGCCCATGTCTTCCTGGGAAACGGCTTCCACAACCGGAGCGGCAGCATTGGTCTCGTCTGCCGGGGCAGAGTAGTCCAAAATCTCCCCGTCATCCTCATCAGCAAACCCGTCCGCATCCCATTTGCGCATTTTCTTAGCAGAGCTTTTAGGCGTGGATTTTCCTTTCCGAGAATGCTCATCACCGGATGAGGCGTTGGCGCTTGCATTAGCAGCCTTGCGCGCACGGCGAGAGACTCGACCGGCGGGCCCAGTCTTCCCGGTGAGGAGGTGGCCCGTGGGAGTCGAAGATCTAGAAATATCAGGAGTTGCTGGCGGGGTGGCCTCATCAGAGGTCGCCCCAGCTAGCGCAGCTTGGTGCTGCGCTTTAGGGTCGTTAGCCCACAATGTTCTCGAGTCCAGTATGAGTCAAATCAATCACATACCCTTCATGAGGCCGGGCACCGGCGGCGGTGGCGGGCCCCCATTGTCCGATGAGACAAGCGGGTCTTTCTTCTCCCCAGTCTCTCCAGAATAGACCTCTGCGACGCTGCCCGTATTGTCCTCCAGCTCCCGCACTTGCTGCTCAAAGTATGCATCGAATTTGTAGGCGGTGATTCTAGCGCGGGTTCCCTTCAGCTGGTCTTTGTAGACATCGATAAAGATCGTTGAGATGTTTTCGATGAGCTTGTCAATCCATCCGAGGTGTAGCAGCGATTGGTAGACGGCCTGTAGTAATCAAAGTAAGTCTTGCGATTCGAGTCAAGCGCAGGAGGGTGTCGATCATGCGACATGCGACGGCGATCAAACGTACCACAAAGATCAAATTAAACTCTTTGACCCTCTTCCACTTCAAGGTATACTTCTCCTTTTTGAAGACCGGTAAAGCACCATTTACCGAAGTGCTCTGAGGCACAACCTTTTCCTCGATAAAGACGTCGTTGATCAGGCTGTTAATAACGTGTGCCCCCACCGGTGCGTATGACTTTGACCACAGCACCACACCAGAGCTGGTCAAGATTTCAAAAGCTTCCAACATCTTTGGATACGATTGGAAGTGATATTAAGGAATAAGGAAAAGGGGGAATCCTGGGGAATCGAAAGAGGTGGGGGGTAGGACCAAGGCTGACCTGGTGGGAAAGTTCGCGCGGTGGCGGATCGGGGAAAGGCGAATGTTCGAGCTCCGGAGGCAGAGCGGATCTTCAGCCACGTATAAACACTTCGCTCTACTTTACCCAACTACAACCATCACCACGCCCTCCACCACCACTCAAACCCCCTCCCCCCAACCTCGCCCCTCGACGCAAGCACGCACTACTCAGTCCCATCTAGTGCTCTCTCTTCCTCTCTCCCCCTGTTGATTCAGGTCCATCATGTACCGGGGCTCCTTCGCACCGCCGCCCGCGCAGTCGCCGCCTCTGCATCACCCTGTTCCGCAGCATGTGTCGACTGTCCCGATGATGCGCTCACCACCCCCTCCCTCCTCTCAACAGATACCGAATGCCGGGTATGGCGGTGGAGGTAACCCATACCAGCCGTCTCCCGCACAGGGAGGCAGTGGCAGCTATGCCCCCGGATTTGGTGGGTTCATAAACGACCCTACGGCGCAGATGGGTTTCCAGGTCGGACAGACTGCGATGAAGGCCGGTCAGGAGTATATGGAGCAAAATGTATGTCTATATGTTTTGAATGAATCAATCGGCTCGTCTTTGCTAATGTGGAGCTCTAGTTCAACCGCTACGTTTCTATTCCTGCCCTGAAGCACTACTTCAACGTCTCCAACTCGTACGTCTTGAGGAAACTCGCTCTCGTCCTCTTCCCATGGCGACACAAGCCCTGGTCTCGCCAACAGGCCAGAATGGCCGGTAATCCCACGGGGCCGAACGGTCAGATTGTCCAGCAGCAATATTCTTCCATGTTCCTGCCCCCGCGGGACGACCTCAACTCGCCTGACATGTACATTCCCGTTATGGCACTCGTCACATACATCCTGCTATCGGTATTGCTGGCTGGCTTCCGGGGTAACTTCCACCCGGAGCTTCTAGGATCGATCACCACCACGGCCATTGCCGTGATTATCTTCGAGATCTTGTGCTTGAAGATGGCCATGTACATCCTGAGCATCAACAACGATTCTCAGCTCCTGGACTTGGTCGCTTACTCCGGATACAAGTTTGTGGGCATTATTGTGACTCTGGTTGCCTCCGAAATCCTGACTCCCGGACATGGAACCGGTGGCTGGGTCGGCTGGACTGTCTTTGTGTACACCTTTTTGGCCAATGCCTTCTTCTTGGTGAGTGTGGGACTATTTTCTCCACATGTTCTGATTTTCTGACTAACGGGCAACGACAGCTCCGCTCATTGAAGTACGTCTTGCTTCCCGACTCGACTGATTCGACTATGCGCAACGGTGCTATGCACACCGTGGCTCGCTCGCAGCGCAACCGTCGCACTCAGTTCCTGTTCGTGTACGCATATCTCATCCAGTTCGTCTTTATGTGGGTGCTGAGCCGGGAGGGCCCGTCCACGCTGGGTGCGAGCGCCAGCTCATGATGTTTTGTATGGAGGATGTGGAACCACTTGCATGATTGGGGTTATAGATGGGATTGGTAGGGGGCACGGCATGTACGGACTAGGTGGTCATCCAGCGTCCGAATTGCTTCTGGGCCGTAAGTCTCTGGACTTGGGGCCCTGATAGTCACGATATAGCACGACTTATTGTAATCAAAACTATTTACAGCGGAGACACGGTATTTACACGAACAATGTCCAACATAGATTACGGAGAGAAAAAGGTCAAGTAGTCATGAAATGTTTTTGTATTGATGTCACTATCTGGTGGTGATGCGCCATTGACGATAGGAAGCCGAAGAAATCTATCAAAAGTTAGAAACAAATCCCAACTGATGAAGCAAAGCAAGAGATGCATTGTGTGAGTGGTCCTCAGAGATCTTGGTGATAAAGGTAATATCATAGCCGTAGCTCAATTACTATCTAGGCGTGATAAGATTTTAATCATAGGGCCGGGGGGAAGGAGGTGGAGTGGTGCAAGACATGCCACGACAGGATTAAGAAGATACTAACCTCGTCGGTAAGCAAGGCCAGGCGACATGGCCATGCCATCCAGATCGAAGTCAAGCTCCAGTTCCAGATTTGGAATGAATCTAAAACAAATCTTCAAGCAGTTAGCGATAAGGTCCGCTTGAGGTCATGAAAACAATAATAATGTAGTGTCACAAGAATATCAGAATATGTAAGAAAATTGAATATCATCCAGCAGTGCTGTATCGAGAGCTCCGGCGAGAGCCTCACAGACACCGGGTCAATCGCAAATTACCGCATCATTTGAGTGGCAGGAAGAGAGAAGACAAGCAAAAGCAGAAACGTACCATTAGTGGACCCTGTGTCGGAGGGGAAAGTTAGTGTCGAAGCTGTATCATAATTTGAAGGCGAAGATCATCGTCCATCTACCAAGAGAGCACCATTTTGCTCGTGGAGAGACATGAAGACAATAACAAAGTCCCTCGCCGAAAAAAAAACGCAAGAAAAGCTTCCTGGCGGAATAAAGTTGACCCGTAAATGATCCGGGCGCTGACATAAGCCAACCCTAGACCCGCCGCGAGTGGCCCGCTAAGCGAGAATTGTGTGGGCACATCCGAAATTCGCAAGAGTGAACTTGGACAATCCGACTCTTTCGACAACAACCCTCCGACACATCCTAACCCGGTCGACCGTGAGTGCCGCTGCAGCGAACAATCCAACTGAACAAAAAAGAGAACGAGCGCTGAGACTTTTTTTCTTGTGACTTCCAGAAATTCGCGATGGCCGATATCGACGTTACGCTCGCTTCCTGGAAGCTGGTCGAGGTTGGCCGCCTCGTCCTGATCCGCCGCGGCCCCTACGCTGGCAAGCTCGCCGCCGTCGTCGAGATTGTTGACCACCGCCGTGTACGTTGAAAGAAATGCCAAAAAAACCCAACCCTTTGTTCGATTCGCACCACCCTCTTCCGAGATGAGATATCCCGACCATGAATCGAGATTCCGAAACAGTCTCCCTCCCCAAATGCGAACGAGCGACAACGTGTGTGGAAAAATGTGTATTGACATGTGGTTTCTCTTATTACAGGTCCTGGTCGACGGTCCCTCCGGTGAGGAGCAGAAGATCGTGCCCCGTCACGTTCTCCCTCTCGCTCACGCCACTCTCACCCACTTCGTTATCCCCCAACTTCCCCGTGCTGCCGGTACCGGCCCCGTCAAGAAGCTGTGGGCCAAGAACGAGATCGATGGCAAGTGGGCCAAGTCTGGCTTCGCCCAGAAGACCGACCGCGCTGAGCGCCGCAAGAACTTGACCGACTTCGAGCGCTTCAAGGTTCTGCGCCTCCGCAAGCAGGTACGTTGATCACGACCTGGATTTTTCGAGAGAATTGGGGAATATGGGAGAAATGCGCAGTATTGGCGTGCGACATGATCAACATCGGACAACTCGCTCGCTCTCTCTCTCCACACCCCTGTTCTCCGGAATTTCCAGCACTTGTATTGATATTCCGGACCACAATCTAACATCTTTCGCTCTAGGCCCGCTACGAGGTCCAGAAGTCCTACGCCAAGGTCAAGGCTGCCGCTGCCAAGTCATAAATGATTACGAGGGTTTTGGTGCATAGGATGAAGGAGGTGTCCTGGGACGGGTTTCCAATAGCTGGCCATTTCCACCAGCAAAATCGCTGTATTCATTAATCGATCTACAGCAAAAATGATTCAACTACCTTGATATCCCGGCAAGGGCTTGTGTCATAGTTCTGCTCTGCGTCTAGGCCCCTAAACCGGGAGCTCCTCTTTTTGATAGATCTGGGAAACTCTTCTTTCCGTAAAGGAAAGAGAGCAAAATGAATTTATGTAAAAGTGGCCAGAGAAGACTTTTCATTGTAAAGAAATAAATAGTGCATTTTCTAGAAGTATGGTATATGTAAATAGAATTTCCAGATCCATCTTAACTATGATGTATAGTTAACTATGTGTTACATAGTCAGTCCTGACGAGGGCACAGTGTGGGAGTCCGGGGTGGGCAACCGCCTCGCTAACGATTTTCGGCCGACGGGGCTGCCGCACAGCTACGTGAACCTTCAACCTCACGAACCAACAAAATCCACCCCGCTTCCACCACAGCTTCATCTCTGTGCTTCAGGTGCGTTGAACTGCCCGATCCCTCGTCAAAATGAAATCCCTACCTCGAAACCCTTGATTTTCCGAGCTTTTGTGTGGTTCGTGGGAGGGGCTGGTCGACCTCTGTCCACTCAATGCCCACCACTCCCACTATCCCACCTTGGCCGACACCTTCTTCACTCGAATTGCGCAACTTTAATCTCATCTTAACGTTGAACTAACACGTTGACTTTGTTCGCTTCGCCGCTTATTAGATCACCTTATACATTCACAATGGCCGACCCCCGCGTTGAAGAGCTTCCCGATGAGGAGGTCCCCAAGACCGTCGAGAGCGACTCCGAGTCTGAGGCTGGCGACGAGCCCGTCATCCCCGGCGGTGCTGCTGTCACCATCCACTCTCGCAACGAGAAGAAGGCCCGCAAGGCCATTGCTAAGCTCGGCCTGAAGCACGTCCCTGGCATCACCCGTGTTACCCTCCGCCGCCCCAAGAACGTATGAAGACACCACCTATCCACCTATTACGGCTAGTCGCAAAACGTCAAGATGATGCTAGCTACCCATGGGCATCATTGCGAACAAATGCGGCAGCTCTACTTGCTTTCAGAAATACTGATTCCCTTTTCTTCGGCGCTACAGATCCTCTTCGTCGTTAACCAGCCCGACGTCTACCGATCCCCCTCCAGCAACACCTGGATGTATGTGGCTTTTTCTGCAACAACTTCATGCGAACTCCTTGCTGACTCTTATATCTAGCATCTTCGGTGAGGCCAAGATTGAGGACCTGAACGCCCAGGCCCAGGCTTCCGCTGCCCAGCAGCTTGCTGCCGCCGAGGCTGCCGAGCACGCCGGTCACGACCACGACCATGACCACGACCACGACCACGGCAAGGGCAAGGCCCCCGAGGTCGAGGCCAAGAAGGAGGAGGAAGAGGATGATGGTGAGGAGGTTGACGAGGCTGGTCTTGAGGCTAAGGACATTGAGTTGGTCATGGCCCAGGCCAGCGTTTCCCGCAAGAAGGCTGTCAAGGCCCTTCGGGAGAATGACAATGATATCGTGAACTCGATCATGGCCCTCAGCATATAATGACCTTCAATTGGTGGTCAATGCGGTTCTCTTGAGTGGCTTGGGTTTTAGCAGTCCGATGGATTACAATTCATCGTAGATTGCGTTTTAGTGTACACAAATTAACCCAAAAAGAATTCGAACTCACAACCTGATATATTCAACTATGGTAAAATTGTAACCTCTGGCTAACCTTGAATATCTAAATTCTAAATTCGGTCAATTTAAATTAATCTTGAATTAATTTGTTGTTCTTTTGCGGTCTTGTATATCGTTATCCCAGCTCTTTCTTCTCAGCCGATGCTCGGATGCCGGGTCGTCACGTGCCACCCGCATCCAAACCTTTCCGAGTCAAACTCGCCTGTCCGGCACCTCCCTGCACATCGAAACCTCCCCCCTCCTTCTCTCCACCTCCACCACTTATCTCTCCTCCCGTCACAATGGCAGCTGTAGGTCACATCGAGCCCATTCCCCTGCGCATCCCCAGACTGGCCCCGAGCCGGGAATCCGCACGAGCAAAACGGCTAACCAAAACTCCTCCCCTTACCCGGAACAGCGCAGCGCCGCACTCAAGATCGACTGGGCCAAGGTTTCGACCTCCCTTGGCCTCCGCGGCCAGACCGCCGCCTCTCTGCAGTCCTTCAAGAAGCGCAACGACGATGCCCGCCGCAAGGTCCAGGTCCTGTCCGAGCAGCCCCAGACCATCGACTTCGCCCACTACCGCGGTCTCCTCAAGAACCAGGCCGTCATTGACGAGATCGAGAACCACTTCAAGACCTTCAAGCCCGCCTCTTACGATGTCAGCCGCCAGCTGAAGGCCATCGATGCCTTCGAGGCCCAGGCCGTCCAGAACGCCGAGCAGACCAAGGGCAAGATCGATGCCGAGCTTGTCAACCTCCAGAAGACCCTGGAGAACATCGAGACTGCTCGTCCCTTCGAGGACCTCACCGTGGTACGTATTTGTGCGGATTATGCATGTGGTTGGATTGGTCGCTTATTACGTTTTTATTTCGCTTCTAGGACGAGGTTGCCTCTGCCCAGCCCGAGATCGACGAGAAGACCGCCTCCCTCGTTTCCAAGGGCAAGTGGATGCCGCCCGGCTACAAGGTACGTTGCAACCTATTATACTTACGGTTTGTGGTTTGCCAATACTCATGCTTTTCTTACAGGAGCGCTTCGGCGATCTGTCCGCCGTTTAAACGGTGGGACCATTTCCCTCCAATTCCCCTTGTTATCCCCCGTGTCATTACACCGCAAGATGTATTTTTTCAATGTCAAGCATATGGCGCTTTCGCCAGGGTACGGTTAGAAACCTCCCATCGTTGGTGTGGTGGGGCGGATGGGATGTGTATAGAAACAAATTCAAATCCAGATGGTTTCTGCGTTTCCTGTGTGACAGATCTATCTCTTGCGCTCGAGTATCTTGTTCGTAGATAGTTTAGCGATTTAATCGCAGAGTCTAGCGTAGACGGGATTGATTTTAACTATCAATGTGGAAACTGGTGGGATAACCTAGAGGGTGGAAGTATAGGTACCTGAACAAGATATATATCGGGCTGGGCCAACCTTGGGACGAGCGGGTTTAGGTTCCCGACAACCACACTTATAGTAAAGATTAAGGATAAAGCAATGGATAAACCTAGTCAGGAAATATATCATTAAGTGGCCTGGAGTCATCATTGATGGATAGTGCTTCAATTATTTACAGCTGCATCAATCTCGTGTTCTCGTGCAGCAACGGTCCCACTCCTCGTATACGAAGAGCCCCAAGATCAATCGGAATGCCACCAAATAGACGACCACAGCATTAATGACATAGCTACGATGGCAAGAATGCACCGTCTCTAATATCCAGCCATAGAGCTACCTTCTATGCAGAATGCTATAATGCAATCCCCAGCTGACAGCGCCACACCACGATGTCATAACGCCGAATAGCGTGAGCCTAACAGCCCATGCCAAGACATGTCATTTCACCATCTATTCAGGTCTATCCACTTCCCCCCCCTCCTCACCCCTCCTCCCCTCTCTTGATGCCTCGTTGAATCCTTTTAGTTTTGTTTCCTACATGCGTGACCGGTCGCTCCAATGGCCTCGTCATGATTGTTCTGCTTTTCGGATATCGTGGACAATCATGTCACTGAGATGAACGGAGTCATCTTCTTTCTACCCGCCCCTATTGAAAGACGTTGAACTCTCCATAACGGCACGATTACGGATAAAAATAATCGACAGACATCTTATTCCCAGCTAAAAAAAAGCTAAGAGGCATTCCAATAAAAACGACAACCCTCCTAACCTCTCAAATGGGTCCATTCGATCCGCTGCCCGTCCACACGTGCACATCACGCCTGGAATCTCTGCCCGTCGAAATCCTCCAATTAATCTTCCTCCACAGTCTGGAAATCAACTTACCCCGGGCATCACCCCGTCTGGCCCGCGCACTATCCAACCCCGTGCTCTACACATGGCTTATCCGCCTAGTCTTCAGTAGCACGAACCCCGGCTCGAGGGAGGGCTTCTTCACACCGGATTTCCTGCCCCCGCCGCTGGATTTCTGGGCCCTGGAGTGGGAGCAGAGGCAGAAATTGCAGACCGCGATTCTGACATGTCGCTGGTGTACGTTACCACTTATGAGGCGGTGTCAGCGGGAATACGTGGATCATGCTATCAGACGCAAGTGTGCGGATTTGGTCTTTTCAGAGGAAGATCGGGGGATACTGGATTCGTTGGATGACCGATTCGATGATCTGGACAGTTGTGATAAAGCCGTTGATGGACGGCGTGGGAAGGGAGATCTCGTTCTTCCTGCGCAGTTACCGGATGGAGAGCGGTCTTCGTTATCGCGCAGTTTCGATCGAAAAGTTGCTATTTGGTTCCACTTTGGTGCTGTGCAGATCCGGGAGCCGAATGAGATTTACTATGAGAATGATTTGTTTCGATTACCTTGTTCGGTGGTTATCGGACCCGGTCGAATACCGGATAAAGTACTGCAGGAGCCGTGGTCGGATGCGCAATTCGAGTTTCTGCAGTTACTTTCTTCGGATTTTTATCTAGACGAGGATGAACATTCGGCGGAGCGCTCTGTGGTGATTACGACAAGGTTGATTCGAAGACGTAGGATTGAGCCGTTTCGTCGGTTATTGCGCATGTCGTTTCGTGCGGCGAATTGTCGGGTTCCGGTTACTTGGCCGTTCCAGGCCGAGCATTATCATTTGATACGGAGGTATGCCCGGGGTTCGGGGGATCCGTTTGCTAGTTGTATTTTGAATGAGCGGTGGGATGTTATTCCTGCTTCGGCGAAGGAGGATCTGCTGCGGTTGACTGGGACAACTTGCCAGTTGAGTGATTAGCATTGATGAGCGCTGCATTGAACCACGGCGTACACTGTAACTCTATTTGCATTTATACGACTATACCTGTATAGCTTATTCGACTCTACAGTTGCATATAGCATTACGAAGGACATAGCTGAACAATGGTTCAATATCCAAAGCAATCCTCATATTAACGCGCCTGGGTATGTAGCATAGATAATAAAGAAAAAACTAAGAGCCGTCAAGGCCATCTCAGAAAAGAAAAGCAACCCGGATAAATCATGGCACCGTCAAAGAAGAAAACCACTAGACAGGGCCGACCAAAATGCTTATCCCGGGTGTGACATAGTATGGTCGGCTTGTTTCGTCGACAAGGGTTTTGTAGCCCCATCAGACTCGTGATCTGGTTCGATGACGCCGGCGCCCTGAGCAACCCTGGCAGGTGAGACAGGAGATGATCACATCGAAGATGGTGATGATTCCGTCAAGGATGGCACGGAGGATGGAGCCGATGGCATTGACGATGCCCATGAGGCAGCGGCCGATAGCGTGGAAGACGCTGGTGATCTAGAGAGAAGAGGATATTAGTATTGAAGCTTGATCATGGATCATGGGGGTTCCATACACAGGAGACGACAGCACCCATTTTGTCAAGGATATAACGTCGAGGGGTTTTTGGGAGAGTAGTTTAAGGCTTGGGCTTGATTGGAATAGCCGGTCCAGAGCTGGAGGAGGCAGTAGCGTGGGTGGAAGTGTCGCTGAATGGACGCATGGTAGAAGAAATATATGAAGGTGACGCAGGGGAGGGCCTTTTAAAGCAAACAAGGAAATGAGATCAGGCGTCAAGTGGTCCTAATCAGAACTTGATTGCCAAGGTAGGGGATCAAACAGAAACAGCCACACGATGCTTCTTTTTTGGTGCTTCCAGATACGTAACTGGTGGCTGAAAGAGGTGAATGATAGACGGTGTATTGCGAAATTGGCAGAGGACCAACAGGATTTTCGCTGGATAGGAGGAATGCTTCGAGGTGTGGATAATGACAATAGGGCTGAGATAAAACTGACGTAGTTTCACAGCAGCCAATACGGAAGTGGGAAGTATAGAAGAGAACAGGGAGATGACAGCCACGTTCTGCAATTTAATGCTCGGTGTGGAATGGAGATGAAGAAGGGAGAGAGCTACACGTTACAAAGTACAAGACATGCAGTCGGATTGGGTTGGGAGCTCGATTGTATGCCGTCATCACGACGCTCTGGCTGGACCAATTCCTTGATTTCTAGGTGATCCCTGCCACGGGCTAGGTTCGTTGGTGTGGCTGTTGTGAGCTTTTCGTTGGCTAGACCTTTGCATTGAGTATTGGCACTGACCCTGTTATTATTCATGGATGCATCTCATGTTCCTTACCCTTTCTCCATCCCCACGAACCTCTCCAGAGGGCAAAAGACCCTGACGTTCCTAGATGTCACTGACGTCACTTGATATCACGCGGCTATACGCTAAACCTGACTTGGACAATACAAAGTGGGGTAATAAACTCTTACATCACGTGAGTCCACGTGATCAACGACAACCCTGGCCTAGACGCTCGTGGCAACGGGCTGATCTCCCACCAATCAGCGATCCAAAGGCGATCGGGAACAATTCGCGCCGCTTCGGAGATCGAACCTTCGGAGACTCAAAGAAAAACATCGACAATGGAGTACTAGTTGCAGATACGGCTGCGATGGAGCAGGGAAACATATTGAGGCGCGAGTATTCTTGTGATATGCCATGGCTCACCGCAAAAGCGGTGATAGCCTCGCGATGAGGCGCGAGAAGAAACAACGCGTCCCACCAGCTACACATATCTCCAGACCCAACTCCAACTACAGGATTGCCAAATCTACACGGTCCCCATTCAAGCCCAAGCGGCCCCCTGGCCGTCCCTTCAAGATGCCGGTCCGATCGACAACTGCGCCCCCGGTTCCGTCCCCGGCGACCCCGAATCTCGAATCGACCCCGGCCCCGCGCCGGCTGTCGATGCTCGAGAGTCTGCCGGTAGAGATCCTGGAGCAGATCTTTCTCAAGTCGCTGAATCTGAACCTGCCACGAGCATCACCTGTTATCGCCGCCGCAGTCTCGAGAGAAAAAATCTACAAGATCCTTATCATCCTTGCCCTTTGGGATGATAACTCGACCAATCCGGACAGTGAGCCTATCAAGCGCATCCTGCGGCCGCTGAAATACGTACCCCTCGAGCTCCCCGAGCGAGGTATGCTACAGCAAGAGGTTCTTCGCACTCGGTGGTGTACCATGGAGCGCGTGCGCGAGCAGATACCAACTCTCATGATCCTCACTATCCACCGACTATGGATCAATCACGGTATGACGATGGAACTGGATCAGCAAGCCGCATTGGAAAAGTTTATGAATCGCCAGGACGATACGATTCGTGAATTCTCTGGCGAGGGACCGCCCCTCGAGCTTGCACCAGACAGGTATCATAGTTCCCAAGCGGGACGCGGTGCGCTCACCCCCGCTCCACACCAGTACAAGCTCCGCGTTCAACCCATGGTGAAGATTGAGATACGCTCCGAGACGATGAATTACACCGTCACCCGGCCGGCCCTGTCAATCATAAAGTTCCCCGACCACCTCCTCCGCGGCCGCAGTACGGGCTTCACCCCGAACGACGTAATGTACCTGGAGATGCTGCGCATGTGTTCGAACAACTACGCTCAAACCGGAACCCCTTCACCCT
This sequence comes from Penicillium cataractarum, assembly GCF_028827025.1. Classification (NCBI taxonomy): domain Eukaryota; kingdom Fungi; phylum Ascomycota; class Eurotiomycetes; order Eurotiales; family Aspergillaceae; genus Penicillium; species Penicillium cataractarum. Next base: position 715,677 of record NW_026622743.1, on the reverse strand, counting down.
TGACTAACTCATGGGTCCGCCGTAGCGTGCTACACGAGGGCGTCGATAAAGCCCTCCGCACCCACAACTACAACGCGCTCATATCGCTCCTGAAACTTGACGAATACTTCTACCGCTTCCACGTGTCCCGAGAAGGCCGACCTAAGTGTTACATGTTCCCCTCAGACCACTTCATAACCGTCACCCAGGTGGGCCGCTTTAGGCCCGATAGGCCCGATAGGCATCATCTAAACGCAGCCTTCTTCGAAGCGCTCATCCGTGCCAGCGCAGAATCGCTCCCCACCAGAGGCCCTGAGATCCTGCAGTGGGCGCATGAGAACATGCGTCTCGCACAGCGCGGCCCAACCCCATACAATAACATCAATGGAAGGCTGGCGACCTGGGTGGTCAATTTCATGCTACGACTGCCGGAACAAAAGGATTACGTCGAGACTTTCCCGCAGGGCCAATTGTTTAATTGTGGTCAGCTGGACACGACGGATGTCGAGGCTTGTCGGTTCATTGAGCAAGTGCTTGCGCCGCAGCGTGCGCCGCTGAAGAACTGGCTGGTCGAGTCGCAGTTCCATGTTGACAATTGGTGGGTGGAGGAGAGTGATTCGTTGAAGAAGTGATGTGGTGGGATATGCGTGCCCGAGGTTTCCATTGCCATTGTGATGGGATCTTATGTGGCCCTTCCGAGGGTCGTGTTTTTATGAGCGATTATGTTGTTTGATACCCTTGGTCAGTTGACTATGTCAATGACCTTCGTGATACCTAGGACAGTACGACTGTCCTATCTTGTGTAAGATTTATGTACAATATTGACCTGTGAAACGAGAAATGAATGAATTATTTTGTTGATGTATACATGGCATTAAAAAGATATCGTACAACCTCGTAGAGACCAGCCCTTGACCTGATCAAAACAAGCCTAAGTAGCGTTCTACTAACCTCCCTGAATCAAACAAACCACCCTTGCTTAACTATACATCCTCACATATTCCCCAACAACCGCAAAATACCAGCAACACGCCCACCAAGCGTAATCTGATACCCCGTCTCAACAACACCCTTACACATCTCCCACGCAGAACGCCCATCCTTCGCCCCAGCAGTCCCCTCCCGCTTCTGAATCGGATAATCCACCCTCGGCGGAATCGCAGTCCCCATAACCTTGGGAAACTTATCCACACAAACAGCCTTGAGATTACACAATCCACGCAGACCCTCGTCACCCGCAAACCGGCCATACCCGGACCCCTTGACACCGCCAAAGGGCAACTGCACGGCGTAGTACGCGCCAAAATCGTTCACGGAGACCATGCCGGCGTGGATACCGCGGACGCAGGTCTGCACGTCGGCTGCGCTGTGGCCGAAGACACTTGCGCCGAGGGCGTAGAGGGTTGAGTTAGCGATTGCGACTGCGTCGGTGGGAGATTCGGCGCGCATTATGAGGAAGACTGGTGCGAAGAGCTCTTCTTGCGCGATGCGCATGTCCCGGGTGACATCGACGAGGAGCGTAGGCGCGAAATAGTGGCCGTGGACGTGGGTGGGGTGTGTGTAGCGCTTGCCGCCGGCTAGGAGGCGTGCGCCTTGGCCGACTGCTTCGGCGATGAGGCCCTCGAGTTTGTCGAAGGAGGCTGGGGAGATCATGGCGCCCATATCTGGGGTTGTGGTTGATTCGGTAGGTGTGTCGAGGAGGATTGAGCCGAGGCGGAGGGCGCGAATGCGTGGGGTGACGAGCTCGATGAGTTTGGAATAGGTACCTGGCAGAGCGATGACGCGCTCGACGCCGATGCAGTTCTGACCGGCGGATTGGAAGACGCCGCGCATGAGGATTGAGGAGATGGCGGGGAGGTTGCGGATTGTGCGGGCGTCGTCGAGGATTACGGCTGGGTCTTTGCCGCCGAGTTCGACGCAGACTGGGGTTAGGGATTTGGCGGCTGAGGCGCAGACTTTGTGAGCGACGGGGCGAGAGCCGATAAAGGTGATGTGGGCAATGTCAGGGTGCGAGGTTAGCTTGTCTGCTACGGCGGGGAGGCAGACGGCGGTTTGGACGAGATCGCGCGAGTGTCCGCAGCTGGATAGCGCGCCGCGGACGATGTCTAGGAAGAATGCGGTGCACCAGGCAGTCTGTTCGGAGGGCTTAACGACGATGGCATTGCCGGAGAACAATGCGCTAATGACGGGTCCGATGAAGTTGTGGAAGGGATAGTTCCATGAGACGGCTGCAGACACCACGCCCAGTGGCTCGTAGGTCACCATGTTCTTCTTGTACATCATCAGGAAATTGGTTGGCCGGCGCGATGGCAACAGTGCCTTCTCGCCATGGTCAATAGTCCACTTGAGCTTTTCCGCAGTGACGAGGATCTCGCCGAACGAGGCATCCACTTTGGTCTTTCCGGAGTCGAGGCAGCATGCGGTTACGATGTCATCTTGGTGATCGAGAACATATCTAACAGGGGAGTCAAGTTAGCTGTCAAGCTCCATAGAATACTGTAGGTGTCTTGAAGGCTGACATACTTCAAAAGAGTGCGAAGAACCTTTCTGCGCTCAGCAAAACTCGTCGTCGCCCACTCCCGCTGCGCAGCCTTTGCAGCTTGCACGGCATCATTGACATCCTGCACCGTCGCCGGCTTGATACCATTGCCCAAGACACGCCCATCAGCAGGGCAATAGCTCATAATCAGATTATCGTTCCAGACCTAGATCCAAGTACCAGCCATGTTAGCCCAATTCCTCAAACCGCAATTCCGACAGTAACGAAGCTCTCCCAATGTCTTAACTCACCCCCGAACCTGATCCTCCAACACGCGCTTCTCAACACCAGTAATCTCCTCCCACTTCTTTCCACCAGCGCTATTGCGAACTTCTGCTGGCAATGGCACATTGAAGGACACGGCGGCCTCTTTCAGGCACAGAATATAGAGGTACCCCGCGTAGGCGACGGCCAGGGAGACCAGCGCGACGCCAGCCCATTGCGCGTGTTCTGTGGTAACACATGAGCCATGGGTCTCGATAAAGTCTAGCACGGTCGGCGGGAGGTAAGAGAGTAGTTGGTCCATGCTGGCAGGAGGTGGATTGGTGGGAGTGGGCGTTGCCCCTGGAGCTGTGGTGTTTAGGAGGAAAGCTCCGCGGGCTCGGGGATCTTTTTGTTGATAGGCGGGCTGATAAGGCCACTTGGGGCATTCGGTGGTCTGATGGTTGTGTATGCTGGTTAGTAGCAGATTTCAATGGAAATAAAGAGTTGTAATAATGAACTATGAATTTAGAAAATTGTCTGTTGAATAGCTAACTATGCTAAGCATTTTGTCATGAAAAATAGCAAAACGTATCCTGATCCCCCGAGCTAGTGGTAATGCATCCACCATACATGGCATATTGCTTGTAACCAGGTAAAGATCAACGCCACCCCAATTGATGAAAAGCGGAAAACATAAAGTCATGTAAGCGATAGTTCATCCTTCAGATAAAGGAGAAGGTTCAAGGCTTCATTCAAGATTTCTGCCCGACAATCAGTTTCAACCGTTGCGACGTGCGAGTTCCAGTGGGAGCAGCAGGCTGTGGCTTCTTCGCTGGCTTCCGAGTGCTCGACTTCTTAGCGGCAGTCTTCTTTGAAGCAGGCCTCTTCCCCTTTCGTGTAGATTTCGCCTTTGAAGCAACAGCCTGATAAGTCTTCTTGCTGGTGCGACTTGGCTGCTTTCTAAGAGGAACCTTAGCATCTGAGTTGCCACGCTTGCGCTTCAAAGTTCCCGACTGTGCCGACATCTGAGATTGATCATGCGGAGGCTGGGACTCTCCCGGTTGCTCTACAGCTTCAGCGGATGGGCCCTGCAGAGTATCCGATTGGATTTCTGTAGACTTCCTTGTCGCACGAGTGACCGTTGCCGTCTTTCTGGTGGTCTTGGCCTTGGTAGCACGCTTGCCGTTGGCGGTCCTCTTGACAATCTTCTTGGTTGTCTTTGAAATTCGCTTTGCAGGCCCAGCCTGCGTATGCAGGCAAGAGGGGCCTACTATCTTCCTTCCTGTCCGCTTGACCAGTTCCTCAATGACGCACCCCTTCTCCCAGTCTGCGCTTGTTGGACTGGTAATTGCCCGGCAGCGTGGACACTCTTTGCCATGCTTGATGAAAAGCTGGTGAAGGGAGTACTTCAGCTCATCAGGGATCTTGACGTCCAGATGGCTGAAGGCCGTGACCTCATTAGCTTTCTCCGGCACCCAGCCAAGCCACTTGCAGATACGGAAGATGTGTGTGTCGACCGCGAAGCAAGGGCGTTGCAGACAGAAGAGAAGCACGCAGGCTGCCGTCTTGGGTCCGATACCGGGATACCTGATCAGAGCCTTCAAAGCTTTGTTTTTGCTGTACTTGTGTACGTATTGAAGGTTGAGGAAATGATCGTTGGCACTGGCGATATCGTACTCCTTGGCCTCATCAGCCTCTTTGGCTTCGTCAGATGACATGCCTGGCTTCTCAATGTCGGTAGCAGAATCCTCGGCATTGTGCCGATTCTTGCGCTCTTGGTTCTCCTCGTAGACTTGATCCAGCAGAGCCTTCAAGTTCTTGCTTTTGATGTCTGCCAAGCCACCTTGTTCGATAGCTTTGAAGACGTCATGCAATGGCGCCCGCCGAACAGCATCCCAGTTCACACTACCCTTGCCGATTCCCTCCGTAAGTGTCCCAAATCGCTGCACGAGCCCGTTGAAGGCTTTGGCGGAATTGCTTCCAGTAGTGGCACCGCTGAGAAGAGTACGGATCAAAGCATCTAGCACCGAGGGGACCTCACCGCAGCCAGTAACGGTGAGTGAAGGTTCAGGAATCGTCTTGGGGGCAATGACTTCCCCATGGGCCTGTGTGAGTAGGTCATTGACTATGTGGCACGCCTCTGCAGATGGTGCTTTGAAATCAGGATATGGGCTTCGACCAGGAGTCAAGCCGTAGTTGGATTTCTTGACTGGCTTTTTCGGTGTATCTGCTTCCTGAGCTGCTGAGGCTGTCGGGACAGCGGTATCAACCAGAGGCTTATCATTTGCAACCGGGACGGTGACATCGTTCTCACGGAGAGGCTGAGATTGAGTCTCTTTAGGAATACCACTGGCAGGCACAGTAGAGATGGCAACACCAGTCGACGCAGGCAGAAATCCCAGATTGTGTGGAAGTTCAATGAGAGCTGGAGTGTCCTGCACAACAACGGTGGGTTGTGGAGTTGTGACCGATTCATTGGTATCAATTGCATCAAGCAATTGCTCGTTAGTCTCAATGCCATTGACAGGAATCGCAGATTGGGCAAGAATATCTGGATCAGTGTCTAGATTGCGAGTCACCTCAGAAGGAGCTGATGGGGTCAACGTTTCATTCGGAGCCTCCGAGACCGTAACAGGCGGAGCATCAATCTTGCCGAGAGACTGCTCTTCAAGAACCGCAGCATTTGTATCGACGGAATTTGTCAAGGAAATAGGCTCTGTAGGCTCTGTTGAAATCCCATAGACACCGGTCTCCTTTGGAAAGGATCCTTCCTTTTCAGCACTGGCAAGTGAGATACCAGAATCGCCTTCCGTAGGCGATGGAACTAAAGAAGGACTGCCAAAATTCTGAGAACCGTCAGCCACAAGTGGAGATGTAATTCGAGGTTCGGTGGATTTTACTTGGGAGTCGGGCGTCCCTGTTTGAGGGCTTCTGAAGATGAGCTTGATCCTCGGTGATGCCTCATGCGAGGGTTCATTGTGAGCCACCGGCGAGGCAGAAGCCCCACTATCCTCGACTGCTCCCAAATCTTCATTCTCAATGAAGGAGGGCAATTTTGTAGAGCTCTTTGACTTCGGACCGGCTCTCTTGCGTTTCTGTGGCACCGTTTGAACAGTTGATGCTGCAGGAAAGCCGTCCCTGGCTCGGGACCGGGTTGTTGGCCGAGCCATTAAGACTTCAGAAGTCGCCAAATCGTTGTGTGGTTCTCTAATTCCGAAGTCTGATAATCTGAAAAATGAGGAAAGGCCGGGGGTGATGTTGAAGCCGGACGGACCACTTTGGGACGATGGCCAGATCTTGATCGGGAATGTAGATGCCACGAATGACGTCAACCGGCTCTTTTTCCTGAATCGTCTCGGAAGGGGTTGGAATCGATGACTCGACCAGGCTTGGAAGTTGGGATGTAGAAGGGGTTGAGTTTGGGAGGAATGGTCTGGTAGAAGTTTTGAGAGGGTTGTTGGGTGATGAAGTGTGGAGGGTTCCGGCTGGCTGGCTGGGGAGTATATCGTCGGCCTCATGTGACCCTGGACGGCGTGGAGGGTTCATTTTGAGTCGAGACACCATGTTTTTGGGCAGTTTGACGGGGTGAATATGATGGCAAAGTTGAATTCAATCAGAGGAAAGGAGATTGAAGTCGTGAAGAGAGTGAATTTGTAACGGTGATAGAAACGAGGTGGTTGATTAGGTCAATCAGGTCGAATATAGATTCGATGAGTAGTACAGGGAGAGAGGATTCTTCTATTCGAATGGTATCTGGCCTCATTTCATATCTAGCTAATGGTTCATAGCTATGGGAATCTCGAGGAGTATGCGTTTTCTCGTCACTTGTTACGTCACATTGGGAGAATATTGTCCGCCCGTCTAGTATGCCACCATACAAACTCCTAGACTCCGGATGCAAAATCAGACAAAAAAAAAGGTGGTGGCTTTGAGAATCATTAACAGAGAAAGGAAAAAAGAGAAGCTGGCTACGCTCAAGGGTGGTCAGCAATGTTGTGGATGCTGATATCCATGCGATCGTCGACCTTGGGGTTGGCTTCAGGCTCGCTCTGGGACTTGGCGACGGGCTCGGGGGAGTCCGCAGGGATGATCTTGCCGTTAGTGTCCATGGTGACACCGTTGGCAACAATCTTGAAGTCGGAGATGCTGGCGACGCCATGGGCAACAGCATCCTTCGCCTTGTCTACAGCCTTGACCTTGCGACCCTCGCCGCGGACCTGCTCGAGGTGTTCGAAGTAGCCGGGGCGAACGGGGGTCACGTAACTGCCGCAGAACACACCAACCTCGAAGTTGGTGGGCTCCGACTGGCCATTTTCACGGGCGATCTCGGCACAGGACTCCTTAAGATCCTCCAAGGTCTGGAAAATGACACTCTCGGCACCAATGTGACGAGCGATGCTGGCGGTGTCACGGTTGTGGGCAACCAACTCTTGAGGCGAGGCAAGATCGATACCGTAGATGTGAGCGTGGGTGATTTCGGGAGCACAGCTGGCCAGGTAGACCTTCTTGGCACCGGCCTCGCGAGCCATGCTGACGATCTCGCGACTGGTGGTTCCACGCACGATACTGTCGTCGACAAGCAGGACGTTGCGGTCCTTGAACTCCTGCTTCATGGCGTTCAGCTTGCGGCGAACACCCTTTTGCCGGGTCTTTTGCTCAGGCATGATGAATGTGCGGAAGACGTAGCGGTTCTTCACGAAGCCTTGGCAGTACGGCTTGTCCAGGTACTGAGCAACGTGAGTGGCGGAGGTAGTCGAGGTCTCGGGAATAGGAATGACCACGTCAATGTCCTTGACGACATCGGGGCCCAGGACGTCGAGGATACGGGCACCAAGCTTGTCACCCATACGCTGGCGACTGCGGTAGACACTGATACCGTCCATGACAGAGTCCGGACGAGCGAAGTAGACATACTCGAAGATGTCGGGGGCGTAGTCCTTCTTGGGGGCAACCTGGCGGAAGACGGGCTCGCCACCCTTCTCAATGATGACAGCCTCACCGGGCTGGATATCACGGTGGTTGGTGAAGCCGAGCTGATCCAGGGCAACAGACTCAGAGGCCATCATGTAATCGGTACCCTCACCATCCAGGGAAGGACGGGAGCCGAGGACCAAGGGGCGAATGCCGTAGGTGTCACGGAAACCAAGGATACCGAAGCCTGAGCAAGACTTTGTCAGCGGACGATGTCATATGCAGCATGAGGGGTGACTTCTCCAAAGCAACTTACCAGCCAGCATAGCAGTGCAAGCCCAACCACCCTCACAGCGCTCGTACATACGGCTCAGGGAGGAGAAGAGATCCTCCTTGTTGACACGAGCCTTCTTTGTCTCGCTGAGCTCATCGGCGAAGATGTTCAGCATCAGCTCACTGTCGCTGTCGGTGTTGATGTGACGGTGGGCCTCCAGGTCCAGGTAGCGCTTCAATTCCGGAGCATTGATGAGGTTACCGTTGTGGGCCAGGCAAATACCGTAGGGGCTGTTGACGTAGAAGGGCTGGGCCTCCGCATTGGCACTGCTACCGGCAGTTGGGTACCGCAGGTGGCCGATACCCATGGAGCCAGGCAGGTTGGCGACCTTTGCACCGTCATGGAAGACCTTAGCTGCCATGCCGTTGGCCTTCAATTGGTACATCCGACCTCCGGACGCACAGGTTGCGATACCAGCTGCATCCTGACCACGATCTGTTGTCACACAGCACCGCTTAGCTCGTGTTCCCGTCCTTCTTATATCAGGTTTCACCACTCACGTTGAAGCAGGTAGAGGGCCTCGTGGAGGTCAACGGCGGCAGCGCCGGAGGGGTTGGCCAAGATCAGAGCGATGATACCACACATCTTGACGCGAGGTTAGGTTCCTAGAACACGGTGGCAGACACCCTGGTCAGCACGAGCCACAGAATTGCAAGAAAAAATTGACAACGAATGGCGGGGTGAGTGTCTCGAGTCAGTATTGGAGGTTCTCCGCAACAAAGGTTAGGAAGTCTAACATCTATAAAAAAATTCCATAGTTCATCATAGAGACATTGGGCAAGGGCAAAGGAAACGACGCGTGCAGCTTACCAGAACCAGGACGCAAGGGAGTTGACGGGGAGCAATGCTCAACAGTACCCCGAGAAACACGGAGGGGAAGGGGAAAGAAAATCTCCATAGTGGCATTTCTTTCCGCCGTGGTTCTTCCCCACTTGAGATTTTTTTTTCGCGCCGACTCCGGGCTGACAAAGATTATTGTCACGTGCGTGAAGAGACAGGGCGGTGAGTGTGGTACAGGCAATATAGGGCGGTGAAGGTGGAAGGCGGTGTACGAAGTAGATATGGTCACCAGTGAATGGAAGAAGAAGAAAAAGATTACTAGGTCTATCTACGGAGTCGATCATGACAAGTTGGGGAAATGTGGGAGCTAGTGAAATTTGATATTGTTTATGGAAGTTTCAAAGGAAGGATCCATGCTGGCAATGGTCAAGCACTGCCTCAACCAATATCATGCTGTTTCTAAGTATACCAGCCAATCCAGCATAATCAATGATAACAGTCATGGCTTCCCGAAGGGTTAAAAGACCTTTTCACCACATTCTGAGGATTGAATAGCCCTAAAAAGATTGCCAATATAATCTTCTGCTCAACTTGGAAGTGAAGGGCTGCTTGATAAGCTTCGTCAGTTGTAGATGACTGTGACCCTGGGAGAAGACTACCATACTTCTGGCCAATTCGTTGTTGAATCCCATGGAAGACAAAAAATAATATTGTATTACCTCAAGTTTGGAGCTACTGTCCGCTGACAAGTGGAAGGGGGAAGAAGCCTTTGTCGAGGGGAATATTGCATATATGCGAATAAGCCAATGGAGTGATAAGTGAAATAGCCCATGATAGGTAGGATATGTTGGAAACTTAATGATATGAAAGAGAAGCCCCTCAATATACAGAGACTTAGATAATCTCTACAACTACCTAAGGGATTTTGTTACTGTACATGCCAAAGCAGAGCGACCATCCAGGTAAACCGGGGAAGCTGGAAACCGGGAACAGGGATGATTTCTATCATAGTTAGCTCACAGTCAGGCTTTCGCCTTTCAATCTAGTAATATGATAAGTTTAAATTTCTAGGATGTATCTCTTTCATAACTAATCCTGCGTAAAGTTATGCTGCGATTAGCATTGACTACTCCTTAGGTAGTTTACCGCTCACCGAGAGACCACGCATAGACTTGATTTGATCACCTAGTACTTAGATATCATCTAGACATGAACTTGCAGTTAAAAGCCAAGTTAATTCTAAATCCTATTTAAAGCTGTATATCCTGATATCATTGTCGTTGGAAGAGTTGACTCGTTTGTCATATAACTACTATATCGACACCTGAGGGTTATGGTGTCTACTCACGCCATTTTAGGAAATAAGAACTATACAATTTTTAAAGTGGTTATGAATAGCCCTCTACTCCCCCCATTTATTGAGAGTATCCCGGTGGCTCTCATTTATTCGGTAGCCTAGATCAGTACTTATAGTCACAGAACGTAGGAATTCTAGCTAGCGGGACTTTGTATCAAGCAAGTAGAAGATAGAACATTCTACACCTTTAAGACACTGTTCACTATCTATCATGATGGTTCTAGAGATACTACGATTTTCTGTATGATAAGCAATTAACAAACAAACAAGCTTACCTTTAAATAAAGACCTACTCATTGTCTGCTTCGACCCGCTCACCTTTGTCTCCAGAACAGAAGCGATATCTGCATGGCGGACTTCAAGACCATGCCTTCTTTTCAAGAATAATCTGCCCTGATTAACCGCTTTGTATAACCTCGCATTTATGAGAGAGGAAAGCAGCCTGACTTCTGCTCAGGGTTATACGTCAGCCCCAGACCTTGAAATCTCACACTCTCCCCCTCCACGTCAAGCGCGTCGCCCCGTTTCGCTCTCGCACTCTCTTCGTCTCTTTCGTTTTCATCATCTGCTCCTCCTCGCCGGCATATAGAGAAACTTGCTCTCCCCACATATTCTCAAGATGAGTCCCGAGATCGTCGACCTCTCTTGCGACTCTGAGTCGGGAGGGCTTTTTGATCACTACCCTCACAAGAGCCTTCTATCACCTTCGACCCCCCCACCTCTTACTTCGGATTCATACGAGATGGATGACTGGCCAGAATACAAACCCGAGATGCCTCACCAAGGCTCTCAGGTCAATTCCACTCGGCCTTGTCTCTCCATGGTCATCATCGACGATGATTCGACCACAGAAGAAACCCAATCTTCGCCCGCTTCAGCCGCAGATGGATGGGAATGGATCGAGTGTGGCCAGGGTCGAATCGAGCAAGGGCAACCGGCTAAGACAGATCTATATCTCAAGGATGTGGCCCGCCTTCGCCACCTTTTTGACCCTGAGGATTCTAGTACTTCCTCAGAATCTACGACCATAGACAACTTGTCATCTCAGTCTATGACTGATGATGTCTCTGGCATCTCACCAACGAACCCAATTGACCTATCAGATACTGAGGACGATCTGTGTGCCCTCCATAGTCAACTTGGACGTCATGTCTCTATCGTGCAGGATCCACGAAGGCGGTTTGCAACCCCACGAGTAACCCTTGCTGGCGAAATCGACGAAGTCGAGCTGAATGGTGAGATCCTCCGTCCATCAGCAACAGTTCGGCTTGTGAATGGGTCGTACTTGCGCATTGAGTGGATCACTCTGCGTGAGGGACAAGTCTGCTTTTGGGGCCGACACCTTGTGGGCTGCAATGACAATCAATGGCCTCTTTGCATCCCCCGGACGAGCATGAACTGGTCTGGCTTCCCAAAATGGACCACGAAACCAATCTCGTCAGCATAGAGAGCCACCTACCCGTGTCTCCGATGGAAGTGGCAGGCCTCTGCGAAGTGATTTTCACCAACGAGCGCCGGGGAAAGAACGCAAAGCATCCACCTGATGCTGGGCTGTTCTGTCGGTTGAAGACGACCGCTAGGAAGCGACCAAGGATTTCTCCGAATCGTTTCCGTGGACTCCAGACCAGCAGCATACCAGAATATGACACCAGCGTTGAATACCTCACGCTGGATGAATGCGACGAGGGATACGGATTCGAGTCATACGTTCTGCGCGATCTGTATCGCGGATGCCCGACCGTTCCCTTTGGAGAGGGCCAGGTAGGTTATACCGGCCATTCCACGGTCACTGATGAGGACGAGCAGGGGTCTCGGGATGTTGTCGATCTCACGGTTGATCCTACTGCATATATATTCGGCGATGCATACTGTGGTGCCGGTGGAACTTCCTGTGGCGCAAAGCAGGCAGGCTTGCAGCTCAAGTGGGCATGCGACCTGGATGTCTGTGCGGCGTTGACTTACACATTGAATTTCAACGTTGTAACCGACAATTGTTCTTTCAATGATATGTTGACCCATTCGGAGGAGTATCTCCGAGTCGATGTCGCCCACTGCTCGCCACCGTGCCAGACCTTCTCGCCAGCACATACCATCAATTGCGAGCGAGATGACAATAACTCGGCATGCATCTTTAGCGCAGGGAATCTGATGGAGCATGCACACCCGCGTATCCTCACGATGGAAGAGACTGCGGGACTCAAGGAACGTTTCCCAGAGATCTTGAATCGGGTGATCATGGATATGATTGAAGCTGGATATTCAGTTCGGTGGGCCGTGATCGATGTGCTTCATTACGGGGTGCCCCAAACTCGCAAGCGACTGATCATCATTGCCGCAGGGTATGTATTCGATGAGTTTTGCCTTGTTCAAGTTTTTCTGACTGTCTGATAGTCCTGGCGAGACCTTGCCTCCGTTCCCCGAAATCACTCACGACCTGCCGGGAAGTGGCTGCCTGCCGATAGTGACCATCAATGATACGATTACGAATATCCCCGATGATGCACCGGACCACGATATCCGAAACTGGCTCCAACAATGGGGCAGGCAATTTCGTGCACCTTTTGATGGTCGCCAGCCAGCAAAGACATTGACTTGCAGCGGGGGAGAGGGTAATTATCACCCCTCGGGTCTGCGCCGTTTTACCTGCCGAGAGGTCGCATGCCTGCAAACCTTTCCCATGGACTTTAAATTCGCAGACAAGGGAATCCGCAAGCAGGTTGGAAATGCGGTGCCGCCAGCCCTGGCGAAGGCGCTATACACCGAGATCATCGCGTCCTTGCGGGAGACTGATGCACGGGAGCGAGAGGAGAAGCGGGCGCGAGAGCGCGAGCAAGTTATGGAGGGACGCGAGGGAGGTGGTCTGATTTGACGATGACTGGCGAGAGCGGTGGATTTTAGGGAGGATGATGGTACATTGCATTGGGGGAATAGTACATAGGGAAGGTGGAGGTGGAGGAGGAGGTTATCAGATCGGCGGGCATGTGAAGAAGGAAGGAAGGAGCTGGCCCGAGGCCGACCGCCCTCCGGTATACAGATCGTTCCTTTGTCGGCGACTTTTTGCCTCCTCTGGATAGTCTGGTTTTTTATGATGCTTGACAGTTGACTGGCATGGAAATGTCCGATATTCGCACATATTTTCTATCTAATTGCTGGAAATAAAGTCCCATCTTCCGATTCTCGGTGTCTCGTTGCCTTGTCGGGGACCAAGCTCGATCGGCTCGGTATAATGAGATTAGAATTGGCCAATGAGAATAGAAAGGTGAACGGCGGGTTGTCCGTATGTCAATGGACTGGAAATTGGGGGTGAATATGCCCGGTGTAGATATCCAGCATAGTCTACATAGTCTTCCTACTACATAGTCCTGTATAAAGGGTGTCCGGCTATCCGACACTAACCGAGGTGTCTGTTCCTCGGCAAGATGAGATCAGCTTGGAAACTCCCGCCCGCCCAGGGACTCCCCCAACCAAACAAACTCCACATTCTCCGACCTTTTGTTCGACTCTTCCTGCTTCCTTTCTTTTTACCTTCACTTCTACCCTCCCCTCCCCTTGGATCATTTTGAACACTCTTGATCCTTGCTCAATTCCCTCTTCTTCCCTCTCCCATTGCCATTGCCATTGCGCAGTTTGATCATGTCCCTTCCTGCTGTGAGACGGTTGACCCACACGTCTCCCCGCACTTTGGCCCGCATCCCCGTCTCCAGACTCTCTCCCACTTTCGTTTCTTCTTCCTCCTCTCACCTCGCTGCCATCGCCGCTCCTCGTGTTAACCGCGCTCCTCGCTTTTCCACTATGGCTGCCCGTCAATCTGCCGCTCCCGCGGTCCCCTCCGCCGACAAGGCCTATGACCCCGAGATTCAGGACATGGCCAGCTACATCCACCAGTACAATGTGGACTCTGACCTCGCAGTGAGTTTTTCGTATAAAATTCATGGAGTTTTCGAGCTCGGTGAATTATTTGAATTACTAGCATATTATGCTAACTTGCGAATTGCCTGTATTAGTTTGACACTGCCCGCCTGGTGTTCCTGGACACCCTCGGCTGCGGTCTGGAGGCTCTCAAGTTCAAGGAGTGCACAAAGTTGCTTGGCCCCGTCGTTGAGGGCACTGTCGTCCCCAATGGACCCCGTGTCCCCGGTACCCCCTACCAGCTGGACCCCGTCAACGGTGCGTTCAACATCGGTGCTATGATCCGCTGGCTTGACTATAACGACTGCTGGCTGGCCGCCGAGTGGGGCCACCCCTCCGACAACCTGGGTGGTATCTTGGCCGTCGCCGACTGGATCTCCCGCACCAACCGTGCCGGTGGCAACCTGGGCAACGGCAAGATCCTCAAGGTCCGCGATGTCCTCGAGGCTATGATCAAGGCCCACGAGATCCAGGGTGTCCTGGCTCTGGAGAACTCCTACAACAAGGTCGGCCTGGACCACGTTGTCCTGGTCAAGGTCGCTACCACCGCCGTTGTCTCTAAGATGATGGGTCTCACCGAGAAGCAGACTGCCGATGCTATTACCCAGGCCTGGGTTGATGGACAGTCTCTCCGTACTTACCGCCACTCGCCCAACACCATGTCCCGCAAGTCGTGGGCTGCCGGTGACGCCTGCCAGCGTGCCGTCAACCTGGTCCTCAAGGTCCAGAAGGGTGAGGGTGGTCTGCACACCGTTCTCTCTGCCCCCACCTGGGGCTTCTACGATGTCCTGTTCAAGGGCAAGAAGTTCCAGTTCCAGCGCCCCTACGGCAGCTACGTTATGGAGAACGTCCTCTTCAAGGTCTCCTACCCTGGTAAGTATTCAGTTCTTTGGTGAATTGACCCCTAACTGACTGACTTTTGAACAGCCGAGTTCCACTCCCAGACCGCCATCGAGGCCGCCGAGATTATCAACAAGAAGCTGGCCGAGATGGGCAAGAGCGCCAAGGATATCAAGGAGATCACCAACCGCACTCACGAGGCCTGCATCCGCATCATTGACAAGCAGTTCAAGGAGATGGACAACTTTGCCGACCGCGACCACTGTGTCCAGGTAAGCTCCTGACAGCTATCCATGTAATATATTTCCAAGCTAATACTCTGTACAGTACATGGTTGCCACGATGCTGGCCTTCAACCGCCTGACCGCCAACGACTACGCCGATGGCTCCGAGGCCGCCACCTCCCCTCTGGTCGAGGACCTCCGCAAGCGCATCCGCTGCGTCGAGGACGAGCAGTTCACCACCGACTACCACGACCCCTCCAAGCGTACCATCCCCAACGCCCTGACCGTCACTCTCAACGACGGCACCGTCCTCGAGGAGGTCGTTGTCGAGGCTCCCCTGGGTCACCGCCTCCGCCGTGAGGAGGCCAAGCCCGAGATCCTGGCCAAGTACAAGCGCCACCTCCAGGCACACTTTGACCAGGCTCGCATTGATGAGTTGCTCAAGGTGGGCTGGGACCGCCAGCAGCTGGAGAACTACGATGTCGACCAGTACGTCGACTTGTACGTCAAGGACAAGATGGTCGCCGCTGCTTAGATGGTGCAAGAAGGGAAAACTGGATTTGTTTGAATGGTTCTGGGCTACGGCTGGAACGGGACGTTTTATGGTGTATGATGAACATACTTTTTATATCGCAAAATTTACTGTATAGACTTGCGTTTCTTTGAAACCGTTGATCAAGTGCATTCTGAAGCATGTGGTACGTAGAATAGTATAGTATAGATTAGAGCTCGTCACCCTCTAACCGGATGCCCCCGAAGTACAAGTAACTCCCAAACTCGACGGAGTATTCGCACAAAGCACCTCGTTCCCACCATTCAACGCCTTGACAGTATACGAACTAACCTTCACCCCACACGTCCCATCAGCACCACAATCCAAATTCCCAGTAACACTCCCATACTTCCCACTCGTCGTCCCACTAAACCCATCAAACACAATCCCACTCAAATCCGCATCCCCGGGATACTCCGCACAATACGTCGCATCTTCCCCATAACAACTCTGAATCTGAATCGCATAATCACACCCGTCAACCACAACCCCGGTCCACGTCACATTCGACACGGTCGACTGTCCATGACTCCCGCCAGACGGGTACGTCTTGATACCAGCCGCCTTGGTCGAGTTTACCATCGTCGCACCGGACACGTACACGTTCTGAACTGTATCGTCGGAGCTTTTCCCCAGGGATCCCACGGAAAGTCCGTGGCTGCCGACGCAGGTTATATCCGTGACTGTGACGCCGTTTGCGCCGGGCTTGAAGGCGACGCAGTCGTCGTCGTTGGTGACGTGGACGTTGTTTATGACGACGTTGGTGCTGGCGCCGATGTCGAAGCCGTCGGTGTTTTTGGGCGCGTTGGTGCTCTTGGATGTTGCGTCCATTGTTAGCGATGTGAAGGCGATGTTGGAGGTGCCGCCTTTTACGGAGTTGAAGACGTTGGGTGGGTTCTTTTGGCGGAGGTTGGAGATTGTTATGTCCGAGCCGCCGGTTATCTAGGAAGAGAGAGAGGTTAGTATGTAGATAGAGTGTAGTATAGATCGTAGATGGAGGGGCGGAGTACACACGTATAGAAGCGTTGGTCGCGCATAACTACTATCCGAAGCGAAAAGATCCCATCTATCGAGAATATTAGCATCATTAACATAACAATAAACGGTATATCAACAGCGGTGTTTCACATACGCATCCTGCCCATTCCCATCAATAACCCCCTTCCCCGTCAATGACCGAATCTTCAACCCAGTAATATCCTTAACATTAATCATCGCCGTCCGTCCACTCCAATAACTGGTCGAAGAGGCAAACTTCAACAGCCCCTCAACTTGGAAATCGCAGCCACTGCATCCTGCGAAATCGAGCACGCTGTTGAGGTAGTATGTTGTTCCGGAGGGAATCACGATCGTCCCGCTGCTGCAGGATGCGATTGCGGATGTTATGGCAGGGACGTCGTCGATCGAGGAGGATCCTCCTGCGACGGGGGTGCAGGCCGAGGCGCGGGCGTTGAGGACTGGGGATGCGTCTGGGAGGGCGAGGGCGAGGGGGAGGGTTGCGAGGAGGGAGAGGGCTATACTTGTTGAGAATTTCACCATGATGGAGTATGTATTGAGTTGAGTGCTGTAAGCCACTTGTTCTTTACTCCTAGGTGGTCACAATGCGAATGCTCTTTATAAAGGAACGGACGATTACTTTTACAGTCATGAATATTGTATAGTATGAACCCTTAAGCTGGAATTACCCACATGCGAATCGAACTCAAACGGAAACAAAGAAGCCGAGAAGCCGTCAAACCTGAAACGAATTCCTCCTTGCACGCCGCAATTCGAGGAAATACTATTTGACTTTCGGGTCGATCTCCATTCCTTATTCTTCATCCTAGTCAATCACTAAACAGGATACGGGGTAAACGTCTCAGCCCCGTAGAACCCCACTTATCCAAAACCACCGGAGCTGGTAGTCCACTTAGCGATGAGTATGTACTAGCTAATATTACTATATTCTAGTACCAGTACTTGTACTAGGCACCAATTTTCTCCCTAGCACACACCATTTATCCAAACTACTACTCCACGTGCACTCCTCCACGGATCCCTACTGCATGATTACCCCGGAAATCCCTGAAGAATCATTGTCAGGGACCCAGTCTGACAGGGATCGGGCGAACCCCTAGCGCCGGCATTAGTTTCGTCATGGCTGTCTCGAGTTCAGGCTAATTTGGATCGAGGGTCCGAGGGGGCTATAATAGCCGGGATCGCCGTGGGGAATGTGTCAGTTTGGCGCGGACTAGGTGTCAGGGTTGCTTGCCATTCATGGAAATTTGATTTCTCGGAGAAATCGCTGGGACTTCGCTTAGATGGTGGTGAGGAGGGTGATGTTGTTAATGGGTGTTTTGAATTGTGGCTGGCGTCCTTGAAACGAAGATATCCCGGCCATAGAGTGTAATGGTTGAGAGTGTGTAAATAATATTTGTGGTTGTAGGGGCTTCATATATACTCGACCGATCGTCGAGCTGGGATTCTTTTGCAGAACCAGCATCTAGAGACCATCATAGTTTTCCTAGCTTGGCAGTTTGAGTCGACATGCATTTTTCAACTCTTCTCTCAGCCCTATCTCTTGCGACAGGCATCATCGCCGCACCGAGTGCCCTCACTCGTCGCACGAGTAGAACTAGCGCTCCCTCAGGGTGTCTAACAGTCGGTTCTGGAGGCACATACTCGACTATCGGTGCCGCACTTACTGCACTTGGCTCATCTACGTCTGCGGCCTGCATCTATGTCGCCAGTGGCACGTACACAGAGCAACTCACCATCAACTATGCCGGAACTTTGACCCTGTACGGAGAGACCTCTGATACGGGGACCTATAAGGACAACACTGTGACTATCACGCATACCATCTCTTCACCAGATGCTGGTAGTCTTGACAAGAGCGCGACTGTCAATGTCGTCTCTGCTGGATTCAAGATGTACAACATCAACGTGATTAATGGATATGGAAAGGGTGCACAGGCTGTTGCGTAAGACACCGCGAACTCACCCTTATTCCGACAGGCATCGATCTAAATCCTTCTACAGCCTCGTCGGTAACGCCAATAAACTCGGTTTCTACGGCTGCCAATTCTCAGGCTACCAAGACACTCTGTACGCAAAGGCCGGAACCCAATACTACTCCAACTGCATGATCGAAGGTACCAACCCCGGAACCTATCACCCTAATCCCCCATGCCTTTGACAGCCCACTCTAACACCACCCAGGAGCCGTGGACTATATCTTCGGCGACGCCTCCGCCTGGTTCGGCGAATGCGACATCGTCTCCAACGGCGGCGGCGCCATAACCGCAAACTCCCGCGAAACATCCACCGACACAGCCTGGTACGCAATTGATAACTGCAACGTGAAAGCCGCCTCGGGACTGGACCTCGACGGGGATGTGTATCTCGGTCGACCGTGGCGTGTGCTTGCGCGGGTGATTTATCAGAATTCGGTCCTTGGGAGCTTGATCAATGAGAAAGGGTGGACGGCTATGGCTGAGAATGCGACGCCGTTGTATTATGAGTATAATAAC
Source organism: Penicillium cataractarum (assembly GCF_028827025.1). Taxonomy (NCBI): domain Eukaryota; kingdom Fungi; phylum Ascomycota; class Eurotiomycetes; order Eurotiales; family Aspergillaceae; genus Penicillium; species Penicillium cataractarum. Next base: position 696,535 of record NW_026622743.1, on the reverse strand, counting down.
TCGGGGGGTGGGTCGAGTACTTCGGCGCGTGAGTATGAGAGTTCTATTTCGGCGGGGGTGACGAAGAAGACGGTTTTGGGGAGTGATTATGGGGATTGGATTGATTCGAGTTATTAGGGAGGGATATTCGTTTAGTTGGGAGGAGGCTGTCAGATTATGACAGTCAAGACAAATGATCATTTATTTCAGGCAAATCCTTCAAAGTTAGTAGTGGATCATTAGTGTATTCGGTTTCTAGGTAATTCTGTGCATGTCATCAAGAAGCACAGGCCTTGCTCTTGCTATGCAAGAGATCCTTCGTCGGCCCAATAAACTTGTGTCTAGCCCGGAAAGTCCAATCTATAACGAGTAACAGACAAACTCCAATAAAGACGGGCCCGGACCAGTTCATGTTGGCCGCTGTAACTGGAAGCTGTGTCGGGAAAGGAACGAAGATGCACACAAAGACACCGAAAGTGAGAGAGAAGACGTTGATTGCCATACCGAAGCGACCGAGATTCCAGGGGCCGAATGGGATCGGGCCTCGGCTGGTATCGAGTCGTCGGATGATCATCATGACGATGGGAATGAGATAGGAAACGTAAAGACTGCTGGTGGAAAGAGCGAGAATAGCGCTGAGAGCGGTTTCGGAGGCAACATTAATGACTGAAAGGATGACCACTGCGGCACAGACGAGGAGAATGGCCCGTTTTGGGACACGATGTTGGCGATCGACCTGGTATATTTTGTTAGAGAGATTTTGCTGGATAATTGTGATCACGACGGGGAGAGAAGCTAACATGAGAAAAGTATGCAGAAAAAGGAAGGCCGCCATCACGAGCAAACGCCCAAGTCAGTCGTGAAACGGAAGCAACAACGCCAACATTGGAAACCATGCCAATTCCAGTGATGGCAGTTTGCATGGCAGTAGCTGCCCCGACAGAGTTGGTGGATTGTTTGAAAATTCCGATAATGGGGAACATATAAGCAGGGCTTAATGCCTCCTGAACGCTGCCGATGCAGAAGAGAATGACGAGAAGGAAGACAAACGCCAGCACGCCATTGATAGCGATGGTCTGGACTAGGACTCGGGGAATAACAACAGCTGGATTCCGCACCTCTTCACTCATATGGATGGCACCGTCAAAGCCAAGGAAGCAGTAGGTAACCGTGAGCATACCCAGACACCAAGCAATCCCTGGAGACTCCCATCCTCCCTCTGCCGTGAACAACTCGGTGAACACAAACTGCGAAGTACTGCGACGGCTGAGCAAGATGATCGGGACGACCAGGGCAATGAAGAGAGTAATGTGTAGGATTCCACCCATCATCTGCAGCGCAGGCATGATTTTGATGCCGTAGATATTGACTAGACCGGACCCGAAGATGATGGCCCACATGATCAATGTGCCATGCCATTGCTTGGGAATATAGCCGGAGTCATTCAAGAGGACCATGCCTTGGATCTGGGCGGCTACCAAGTAGCAGATACTAGTTGTTGAGGCTTGCCATCCAAAGACTGTGATCCAGCCTTGGATCCAGGTGCTGAATGCTTGAACCCGTGGCGGGGCGAGTACGGCCGTCCAGTGATATTGAGCTCCGGCTAACGGTGTCATCGAGCTCATTTCTGCTAGTGATAGCATGATAAACGTTGTTCCGATTAATGACAATACCATTCCCCAGACGAGTCCCGCTGGGCCGCCGTTAAGGAGGCCTGCTTCGAATCCACTGCGAAGGAATTATGATTAGCTTGGAAGTTTGACATTGAAAGACACAGTGGCACTCACTTTGCAATTGATTCCCATGACGAGAGTAGTGTAATTGATAGACACAGAATTGACAGTGACCCGAAACCTCTCTATAGACACGGCAGTTGTCAGTGGGGACTTTGAGTTGTATGTCTATTTTTATTTCATTCTCGTTCGGCACATTGACATGAAGTTATTGCGATCATCCGGGGAGCAAGGGGGTCCAGGTAACCTAACGTACATCCAAACGCTTTCCACTCGACATGGATGTTGAAACCCCACCGTTATAACCTCCATCTGAGCCAGAACGACTGTGTCCACGATTTTCACTGACGCTGAACTGTGCCGATTTGACACCCAAACGGGACATCTCGAAGCCCTCCGAGTTCGACATGGCGCCGGGCTCTCGATCACGAGCTCACCGAGGTTAAGGAAGAGACGGATATCCTCACGAAATATTGGTTCAATTACACGTGGTTGATCAGGTCTTGAAGAGCAGACTGTTGCTCGTTCTCTACCTGGATTCAGTCCATGCAGCGTGTCAGATAGATGCGAATAGAAAGGGGAGAGACACTTAATCAACAACAACGAAAGTAAGAAGTGCAAAACATGCCGAGGACTCCGATATCTTACGCGTTGGCGAAACGATCTCTCTCCGGAAGCCCTTGGCGGAAAGTTGGCGTAATGCGCCCCTCGCTATTGTGCGCCATGGTCGCATCAGACTTCCTGCGCACGAGCTCCTAACTATCTAGGAAATGGCGGCTTGGGATACTTGGGGGCTGCGTACGAACTAAATTAACTAGCGCCAATGAGGGTCGGAACGAACGGCCCTGTGGCAGAGACAAGCACCAGCCGGCGATAGTTCGAGAACGACTTTATTGGTCCGCCACATACTTGTTATCTGAACGCCTGCCTTTTTCGAGACAGTCCACGGCTTCTCAGAACTATCGAACAAGTGTTGCAAGTGTTAGAAATGTCCTGTCAAGATGATGATTGGTCGATAATTGAATCGCCATCACCGGCTCCACTTCCATTCGTGGATGTGTTTCCTCTTCATTGACCAACCAAGACATCCACCCACAACCCTTCGTTGACCCTCGGATTGGGCCATGGTACTTCTTATTTGATTGGCATGGACATCCCAAATCGAGCTAAGGGCCTGATGTGCGATCGCAAGTAGTATGTCGAGGATGATACCCCTCAACGAGGACGAATAAGCGTTTCACTGGCGTGGTTACTGGTGCATCCATCCCCATGGTCTTTATCACATCTACCATCATACCATGCCATATGCTCATTAAACACCCCTGCCCCTGTCAGCGACTCAGCAAGGAAGGTGACGTTTGGCAGGTTAACCCCGAAACCTAAAGCCGGCCGCAAAGGCTTCTTACTTGACAATTGCTGACATTGTTAACTTTGTTGGCTTTGCTAACCTTGCTTTATTTGATCAGGTATGGTCGGCTTTGTTAAGTTTTTTGTCTTCGCTAAGTTTCTAACTTTGTCGGACTCTGCCAATGCCACCGATTGGGTCTTTCATCCGGTGAGCAAAGGCAAGAAACAAGGTCCTGGGGGACGAGCACAGGCCGCCCCATGTGGAACCCTCTCCGACGGGACTCCGCGTGGACTCACGGAGGCGTTAGCCCATCGAGATTGGTCATAGAATTGATAGAATATCGACGGTGATAGTTCTGTCGCACCATTCGATCCATGTAACCTGGTCGGAATTTCGAGCAATGCGGGCAATTGGGACTATTAGAGCAAAAATTTAATTGATTATGGTACATAATAATCCTGTTTCTAATATTATGATAGATTGCCTGCTCATCTCAGCCGCGGAATTCGGCTTCTTCCTAATACTCCGTGCTACTACGTAGCTTTCCAGGGGCATCAGCACGGTTCCTGCCGAGATACGAAGTCTACAGCTTCATGGCTTAACAGACCCAGACCCACCAGACAAAAGTTTCAGCTGCCATCGACAAGATCTGCAATCCGTGATCTGCCATCCTTTCTTTCCTTTTTCTTTTTTTGCTTTACTTAATATTCTCCCAGTCGAACCCCTCTCGTTCAGAGTTACAGGGCTGATCGTCCTGGTGTCGCCATGGCTGGCACTTTACCTCCACTGTTCGAGATTACCGCCGACGATCATGGCGGATATGGTGCGGTCGCTATATACACGCTGCTAGCATTGACAGTTGTCATTGTGTCTACTCGTCTATCGACTCGATGGTTCATAGGTCGTGTCATCCACCCTGACGATATCTTACTGGGTATATCATTGGTAAGGTCTTCGCAATCGTGGTAGATTCCATGCGTTTGCTGACACCGCTGCGAGCGAATAGTTACTAGGAATAATACAAAGTGTATTAGCACAACTAGCAATTTCCAATGGCCTTGGCCGACGACTACTGAATATCGGCGACCACCAGCTGGAGAAATATCTCAAGGTGCGTACAGACATTGAATTCCATCAAGAGTCAAACGTCTAATTTCAGATCGATCTCGTAGTACGAATATGCCGCCCAGATCTTCCTCATTGCGACAATCGCCTTTAGCAAGCTCTCACTGGGCCTTTTGTTCAAAAACCTGATGACATCGCGTCGTTCCTCTATCGCCAACCAGACTTTGATGGGTGTGATAATTGCATGGGCAATCGCTTCTATCATTGCCTTGGCTCTTCGTTGCTCCATGCCAACTCCCTGGAAATGGGATAAGCCGGATCAATGTATCAACCAGGTATGTCGCGGTTATCAGCTATTCATTAAAGAGCTGGATTATTAATATCTTGTTTATGAAGGCTGCACTCTTCCAAGCCATCGCGGCGTTAAATATCCTTACCGACATCGCACTCGTTGTGCTTCCATGCTTGTTGCTTCGGGATGTGCAGTTGACCAAACTGAAGAGATTCAGAATCATGGCGCTGCTGGCTAGCAGGTTTCTGTAAGTTGAGATTTCTCCCATGGTTGAATTCGCATATTACTTCTGACACAGCAATAGGGTTTGCATCGCTACGGGTATTGAAATCAAATACACTGTTAAAATGCTTAACTCGCCCGATATGCCTTGTAAGACAACTTTAACCCGCGATGCTCGCTCCGATACAAGCTATGAAACTAACACACACAATTCGCAGGGGCAAACACTAATTCCACCATTTGGGACCAGTAAGTTCATTACTCGCAAGCCAATTCGTTACCATGGAAGGTAAATGACTGATAATTGCAAATTTTAGAGCCATGATGAACCTCAGCATCATCACAACCGCCCTCCCATCCCTCGGCCGCCTCGTCATCGAGCTCCAACCCAGCATCCACGCATTCACCATCAACGACGACCCATCCGACCCCCGAGGCCCCGGTGCCGGATACAATTTCTCATCCATGGGCAAGTCTATGGATCATGGCTTGAAGCCAGGAACCTCGGTCCAGGTCACAAGTGGATGGCGGGAATCGCTCAAGGATGACGGGGAAAGTACGGAGGGACTGGTCACTGGTGCTGACCAGCAGAATGTCATTCAGCAGACGATCCATTTCGAGGTCCACTAATTTCGATTCTATGATATCCACATAGCTATCCGCAAACTTTACTTAATGAAGAGATAGATTTTGATACTTCGTGGCAAGGTTTGGAAGGGGCACGCTGTCATGATCAATTGTAGGGTATTTCACAAACGAAGAGATCTATGTACCGAGTCTGGAATCTCTGGTGAAGTATCTCTGTAGACCTGTTCAGGGCATGTTCATGTCCCTCGGTGCTTCCATAGGAAACTGATCGAGGAATGTGGGATAACCCAACCCCGGTAAAATAGACATATCCGCCTCCCAATCTAAGAAATGACCAGAAAAGATACCACCCGGACTGGGGCAGCCACCCAAGTTCATGGCGGGAGCAATCATTGGAGCCTCAACTTTGGCCAGTTGCGGCGTCGGCGTATCATCCTCTGTCTCATCCGGCGTAGACGTATCCTGCGTCTGAGCCTGTTTCCGTGCCATGGGATACGTGCCCAATGGATTCAGGATGTATTCAAGTGACGATGGATTGGAAGTGTTACATTGATTAGCAGATAGCAAGGCGTTTGTGGACGAGTTCACGAAATCTGGTGAGTCTGGGACGAATAGCGCGTTGAATCTTTTCAGGGCTTGGACAGCTGATTCGCAGTACATGCTGACCTTCATGAAGCGCTGAAGGTACTGCAAAATAACTACGTTCTTTTGCAGCATGGCTTGGTAGTCGAGGTAGGAAAATTGCGGGATGAGAGGTTCAGGGCGGCCCCATGAGATGAGAGTCGTGACAATGACGCTGTTGCAGACTTGTGTGTGCATCGCGTATGGCCAGTCGATGAGGCTGGGTTTATGGCAGTTCCACAGATCGCTCAGGAGGGAAGCAATGTAGGCGGATTTGGTGGCGCATACAAGGTGACAACGCCTGATGAAGTCTTCTGGGGCGTTTTCGCGAATCCAACTTGTCGCGGTGTTGGGGAAGACGAGGTTGGAAACACCCACACGGTACAGATCGTGGAAGTTTTGAGATATGAGGATGTGCAAGCCAAAGTACAGATTCAGCCTGCCGGAGCCTTTGAACAGGTACATATTTTCGGCTGAAATTCTCATGGTCTCAGGGATCGAGGCCTCGAGGTCTCTTAGTTCGTGATCGAGCTGGGCAAACCGTGAATTGTTGTCTGCCGCCCAAGGTACTTCTCCTTCCAAGTGCTTGACATATTTGAGAAGTTTGGATCGAATGCTGGTAGCACGCAGGTAGTAAGCCCGGAGGTCGAGATGTGCCGCAAAATTGATACCAGGTGTCGGGGTAATCCCTGGAAGCAGTTTGCCTAGAGGCAGCATCTCAGTAATGCAGGGCGTATTGGTGATGAATAGCTCCTCTGAACAAGGAAGTTGAACCTGGATGTCGTGGTATGGGATCAGGCGGAGTTGATCGATTCCACATTCAATCAATGAATCCAGTAGATAACATGCCCATGCAAGCCTTCTCCGACTCTCTTTGACATGACAGGATGCTGGGCTTCTTTGACACAATACGTCCGAGTCCCGCTCCATATTAAGCTGGACAACCTGAAGATGTCGAGTAATCTGTCCCGATACCATGAATCCCTTGGCATACTCTCCCACCCGAAGGTAGTACTCGTGGAGCAAGACTTCAGTCATTATGCTCTCAATTCCCATGTCTCCAAATCCCGTAAAGAGACAGTGTCTCGCAGCCTCAGCCCAGCCTCTGCCTGCATCAAAGTACTGCACATTACTCTTGAGTCCATCATTGCTAGGGTAGAGCTTCTCGGCGTAGTAGAAAGGTGCGGCCAACGCGCACATAATATAGACAAGCCCAGATTTCTCCTGAGCCAGTTTCTCGGGCGATTTCAATCGCTTCATGAAGGTTGGAATGTGGATAAAACCGAAGCACCGCACGGTATGCACGCGAAGAAAGTACAAATCAATCAGATCGCGGAGGCGATCAATCGCCGGCAAATTGTTTGACGTGAGCCATGTGGGTATGACCGACGATGGTTTTTTCCGTGTGGGTTGCTCGCTCTGGGTAGACGAGGCAGAAGCAGGAGCCGCAGATACACTTGCTTCGGTATAGGAGCAATCGAGGCCCTTTCGTTCACATTGTTCGCAGGGAGCACCGCCAGCACACTTGGTCTTGGCTCTTCTGCAATTAATGCACGAACGCAACACGCGTCGCCTTTTGAGTCCGGCCTCTGTCCTCTCCTCGCTTATCCCATTGCTATTGAGGGTATTTCCGGATGAATATACGCATTCCTCGCCATATCGGCGGCATCGAAGGCACCCACCTAGGGTGCGATCACATTTGACCTTGTTTCAAGTTGGCGAAAGGGAAATATTTACCGGTCGGGGGGAAACACGAGGGACTCACTTTGCGGTGGCGGCAGATACGACAGCTAACGGGCTCCACCTGGGCCGCGCCCGGTGTGCGACTCTCAGCAGACATGTGGCGGTAATTGCATGGAGGTCAGCGCTATGGCTGCGAGATGCGGCGAGCCGGATCTCGCTTGTGAAGAGTTCTGTGCGTAAGAAAGAAGTCGCGAGGCTTGCTTTTTATTGCGGGGGAAAGGGGGGTGGACTCAAATGGTGGTATCGATGGTATCGACGCTAAAATGCCGATGGGGGCTAAAAAGTACTCCGAGTCTCCGTACCGAGTGTCAACTTGATGTCGTATCCACCAGTTCGTCTACGGTAGACGGTAGTAGGTGCCCTTCAATTAGGGTGAGACGCAGAGATGCCCTCAAAGCTTATTATTGGAGTGATAATTCGTTTTTTAACCCTCTTAGTGCGTCATTAGTCTATCCATTGTATTCATAATTCATTCTTCTAATAATAACAGAGCTCAGTTCGTCTTTGACGCTTGCCTAGCAAGAAATAATGCGGCATCGGACGAGGGATCCTCCACGATCACAACATTCTTGAATTTAGAAATCCCTTGTTGCGATAGTTCGTGCAGAAGCAGGCTTTGGAATTCAAGAACTTTCATCAAAGCTCCTGACAATACTAGTGAACTAGTTTCTGGGTCGCAAATCTGCTTTTTGGCTAGTGGCCTGACAATCTGAACAAGAGACCTGGCGGCAGATACCAGAATTTCTAGGGCTTGAGGATCTGGGTTTGTTGCTCTGAATCCTAGAGTTGTCACAACTCTTGCAAGGTCGGCAATGACTTTCTTTGTCTCTGTTCCAGGGAAAAGGATGCGCGATAGCAAACCCTCTTTGCGATTGCCAAGGCTTTCCAGGACCCCAAGCTCAAGCTCAGAAAGGCAATCCGCTTCGGTACCTTGACTCAATTCCAGGCTAGTCAACAGTGCTTGCACGGCCTGTTTTCCAATGTCAAACGCACTGCCCTGGTCTCCAAGTAGGGAGCCCCAGCCACCGGCTCGTCCAATTTGTGAGACATCACCGGTCGAATCTTGCTTAAATGCGGTAGCGACCGACCCCGTACCAGCGATTAGAGAGATACCACACTCAACTGAATCATCAAGACCAATATGAGCACTAATCAGCTCGCTGTCACTTGACAGGCGCAGAGTACCATGTTGAGCGGAAACCCCAAACATTTCCTCCAGAGACTGGGTCAGGCACTCCCGGCGATTGGCATGCTGCAACCCGGCGAGACCAGCCCATACAGCAGCAAATTTGGGCATTTCCTTTGAAGATAGTGGCTTTGATTCCTCGGGCACGAGGGAAAGGGCCTTCGTCACAGCACTCTTTATATGATCCAGGAGAACATCAATCGGCACACAGTGAAAGTTACCAGCCCCAGCATCAGCCTGAGCCACAATCCCAGTCCTATTAGCGATAGACACTGCGCATTTTGTTCCTCCACCATCAATAGCTAGAAAGAGCTCTTCAGAATGATCAAGTGGGTTGGGAGGTTGGTGGGATATAGTTGGGTTGAGGGAGTCAACAAACAAATGGAAGTTCCCATTAACTACATCAAGGTGATGCCGGGCAACATCTAGGGGAAGACCCGACACAATCACAGAACAAGCCAATTTGACCTTGCCTTCGCATTGCTCGATTAGAACATTCAAGGCTGAGTCTTCTATCGTGTGTGGGTCTTGAATCGCGTCACCGAAAATATGTCCACTCTCTTGAAGTATGCGATAGACCTGACGGATTATTCTGCGGCCTCGGGCCAGCAGCTTGTGGTTTTTCGCGCGCACATCAATCATGAGTCCATGATAAGTCTTGCCCATTTGGATCATCGAACATGTACTGATCATATTGAGTATTTGCTTTGCTGCACTGCCACATTTCAGCCTAGTACTGCCCGCAAGGAACTCGGGTCCCAGTAGAGGCACAATGGAATGGGTGACCCCCAGACTTTCGATTGCAGAAGGGGTTGTGTTTGTGATAGAGGCAGTCAAGGCATCTTGCTCTATCGCAGTTCGAAGGGCTCCAAGAACAAACGGAGTCCGTCCAGATGCTGAGATGCCGATGACGGTATCTTTGGAGGTGATTTGTAGCCTTTCAAGTTGCGTTGATCCGTCCTGTTCCGAATCTTCAGCAACCTCTTTTGCTTTGATTATGGCGTCGCTGCCCCCGGCAACAATGGCAAGGAATTTGTTCTCATCGACGGAAAAGGTCACCGGAAGTTCACTGCAGTCCATAAACCCAACTCGGCCACTATTGCCAGCTCCGACGTAAATGAGCCTGCCACCATCTTGTAACCGAGGAACCAGGTCCTCGATCAGTGATGCGATCACTGGTAGACAGCACGCAATGGCCGGAGATACCCGCTCTTCTTCGTGGTTGAAAGCTTTGCAAAGACCTAGTGTATCGAGCGTATCGATTGAATGCGCTAATAGATTAGGTGCTTCCGTTTGAAGTTTGCCGAGGGCGTCGGGTTCGGGAGGAAAAGTTGTCATTGTTCTTGTATGTGGCGTCAGGTGGCTTTTTCAGCTCTTCCTTCGGGAATCGCTGGATTCTGCGCCCTTTCGCGACGTTTGACTATGAGCCCAGTCGAATATTTTATAGATTATAGATCGGAATATCCGCGCTGGATCTCGGTGGTGTGCATTTGTGACGGATCTCGCCCACCACGAGATCCGCCCCTGAAATTTCATTCCTTTTGCGGGGACGACTCGCCGTGTCACGACAATCGCGAACCAGTCAATACCAACGCCCTCCCGCAATATTTAAGCCACCGGGTGCCGTGCGCCTGTCAGTGCCAAGTTTGCGAACCATAGCCTCGTCCTCTTCAGCTTAATATGGCCACTGTCAAGTCCGCTGAGGAGAATATCTCCTCTCCTGACGCGGTCGGCGACAACTCTGCCCATCATGTCGCTCCACCCTCCTCGCTCCACCAAAAGAATATCTTCGCGAGGGTCCGTCGGGACCCATGGTTCCAGATTATTTTGATTTCGTTCATTGCGTTCTGTAATCCGGGCATGTATAATGCCCTGACGGGTATGGGCGGGTCCGGCCAGGTGGACTCCACGGTGTCTGCTAACGCCAACGTCGCCACTCACGCCGCTACAGCTGGTGCGGCTCTCGTGGTGGTCGGAACTCTATACAAATACCTAGGTCCACGTCTCTCGCTTCTTATTGGCGGCTGGACTTATGCTTTGTACGCGGGAGCCCTGCTCAACTCCATTCGAGTGAAGGATGGTGGACCCTTCGTGATTGCTTCTGGTGCGCTGTTGGGTCTGGGAGCTGCCTTCTTCTGGGTTGCCCAGGGTACTATTATGGTGACCTATACCAATGATCAGACACGCGGTCGAGCTATTGGTGTCTTCTGGGTGATCTTCAATCTGGGCGCGACGATTGGTTCGCTCGCAAGTTTTGGACTGAACTACCACTCCAAGTCTGGCACCGTGACCGATTCAACCTATATTGCTTATATTGTCATCATGCTGTTTGGATGGGCGCTGTCCGTCTTGGTCTGCTCGACGGAGAGTCTCTCCGAGAAATATCACGGTCATCGCATTGCGCAAGAATCAAAATCATTCAACTTTGGGAACCTGAAGTCAACTGTGATCCAAGTTCTTCGGATCGTGTTTGATTGGAGGAACGTTTGTCTCTACCCCATGTTTTACAACGCGAACGTCTTTTATTCCTACCAGCAGAACGACGTGAACGGCTTGACTTTCAACTTGCGCACGCGTTCCCTCAATGGTGCGCTTTACTGGATTGCTCAGATGGCCGGTGGGCTTCTGATGGGGCTGATCCTCGACCTTCACACTCTCAATCGCCGAGCTCGTGCTATCACCGGATGGGCAATCCTTTTTGTTACCGGAATGGTAATCTGGGGCGGCGGATATCAATTCCAGGTCTGGGATGATAAACGCTTAGCTCTAGGGTTCAAACAGGATATCGACTATAAGGATGGCAGCAAATTCCTGGGTCCCATGTTCCTGTACTTCTTCTATGGGGCTTATGATTCATTCTGGCAGGCATTCTGCTACTGGATCATGGGAGCTCGTTCGCGCGACCCAGTGGTCAATGCCGTTGTCGTTGGAGCATACTCTGCCTTGAAGCCTGCTGGTGGTGCCATGGCGTGGAGAATCAATGCAGAGAAGGTCAGCCCGATGAAGCAGTTCGCTATGAATTGGGGTCTCAGCATCGGTAGTCTTCTGGTGGCTATTCCCACTGTGATGACAATCCAGAAGTCGGATAAAGATTTGGAGGATGATATCTCGGATGACCAGGTCAGAGAGCCCGAGAAGAACTAATTGGATTATTTCGCGTTGAAGGCGAGGCATTAAAAAGAACCTAATACATGGCTCGTCTAGCGGATGGTTATTTGGATATAGATCATAATGTAATTAGTGAACCTACGTACCAGAATTCATATGCCGAGTCTTCCAGGCTTGGCCTTCTTGCCCGTGTTCGTCCCACGTTTGGTCTATGAGCAGTACCGAGCTGAGTACCTCCGTATCTATTCAAAGATGAATTTTCTGTAAACATTTGTCCATGACCCTAGCATACAGTACGTTGCGAAACCGGCGCAACCGCTTCCACTCTTCGAGTGATTCTTTTGACTCACCGCCAAGATATACTATTGCATATTAGGAATAGCCCCGGAATATCAATATTCCTGTAACATTCTCAATACTTCTATTTACTTTGTCAAATACGGTGTCTTGTCACTTAACTGTATTGTCGATCCAGGGGATCGAAATTTTTTAATGGGAATGCAAACACGTCAAACGTAGGCCTAGGCTTTGCATCAAGAACCTAGCAACCTGACACTTCCCTCCGCCACTCCTATATCCAAGTGACGGGCTGGGGGTCTTGCTTGGCGCCAGATCTTGTGAACAGTGACTTTGATTACTTGCTTATAGACACACTGTATGCTGTTTCAAATGTAAATCCCTCCACGATTAAGAAATCTCTTCTTCACCTACAGTACCACTATATTTGTCATCTCCAAAGTCTATTTCCGACAAAAGCTTATTATACAAGCTTAACTTGAAGGCTTGGCCTCTCCTCCATCAGTCTGTCCATGATATCACGCGATTCGTTCAACCAACGATCAAATTAGAGGTTGGCTCGAGGCTAGCTGCTTTTAGTTAGCTCCAAGAGACAGGAGGCTTCGTGAGTCCGCCTTCGCTTCTCGGGTAATCTCGTAGACCCCCAACTCCACATGACCGCTGACTCAAATGAGCAAGATGTGAGGTTCTACCAAAAGCACCACAAACACAAACCACCGTTTAACTTGCATCTCTTCAAACTATCCTGGCGAAACCCGGCAAACGTTGAAATTTTCCCAAATGTACGGCATTTACTCCGCCGTTGACGGTCAACGGCTAAATAACACGTTTAGTTTCATCAAAATGACCGGCCCATCAACTCCTGCATTAGACTTTTGCATTAGACTGTTGCATTAGACTGTTTACTTGTTGCTTCCGCTGGCAATATTCAATTTTCCTCTTGGTGTTCAACAGTCAAATAGGGTGCTGTTTGAGGTCGGTGCTAAACCTAATAGCTGGTTTGCCCGGTGCTGTAGTCCAAAGCCTATGGATATAAACAGGCGTTTACTTTTTTTCATGAAGTTACACGATTCTTTCATTACCGCCTATTCGCCTTATCGGTACTCTTGTTTTATGTAACTGTCTGCTGCCAAGTATTTCACCAAAATTGGAATATTCCTAAGTAACTAAAGTGACCGTCTCGATATCCAGATATAAATTGGGCGATGGCCTGGGAGCGAGAGGCGATGTAATGAGAAGGACGGGCAATTCCAGGTATCAGGTTCTCAGGCTCTCAGGTTTTTAGGTGTGCACGTTGGTTATAAGACTCAGAGTTACGGGGTTGTGCGTCTTAGACGGATAGTGCTAATTCCGATGAGTAAAATTTATGGTCGTTAACTATTCACCTTTGCTCGGATTCTGGCCTCACGAGCCACAATAGTTGGCCCCGGTTAGCGGCGTTGCGGCCCGTGATTGGCCCATTATTGGCCCGCGCGTGGCTGCGGGGCGCTGCCTGTTCCCCGTTTAGGCTTAGCGGACGGGACTTCGGGGTTCCGACATGCCGATATGCTGTAGTTCTGGGTCTAGCACAAAACCTCTACCTTATACCTAATAGTCCTACAGTGGTACGGAGGAGGCAGCTACATTGATTCAAGATTTAGCGGTAAATCGGTGTTCCGATCCTCCGTGTACTATATTTGGATAGTGAGAAACATGTTTTGCTCCGCTTGATTAGCTCCGGATGAGCTGGCTCTATATCTCTGTTTTCAAAATGCCAAGGGGATATTTTGGACTTCGAAAAGAACTGATTTCTACTTAAGGGTTACCCACTTCCTTGATCAATATGGGGAATTATTTGATGGCGTCTCCTTCTATTCGCATTTCGATATTCTTCCAGGAGCTGCTGTCGCTTTCCTATTATGAAGCTTTCGAGATCGGTGTTTGGGGCTCTCGGCACTCTCTATTTTGTGGTGCTCGTTGGCGCCGAAAACCTCTTCCAGGCTGATTTCCTTACCCCGTGTTCCAATGACGCCAATGTCGCAATCAACTTCTTCAGCATAATCTATACACCTAGCAATGAAAGCATTCGGATTAGCTTTAATGGATCGACATCGTACGCCGGGGAATTCCTCATCGACCTCGACGTGTTAGCGTACGGATACAAGTTCCTCACCTACACCATTGATCCATGCGATTTCAATCTCTCGGGGCTGTGTCCATTGTCTTTCAGCGAGCTGAGCATCCAAGACATTTCATTTACTATCACAGGGAGTTTAGACATTCCAAGTCAGTATGATGAACGCGATTACTGAGTCTCAGGTGCTATCTCGAGAGTCGTCGCTGACTCATGCTATTTCTTTTCGCAGGTATTGCGTATAATGTTCCGGATCTAGACGCTATCGTTCGCCTCAATCTCGTGACTAAAGATGGCACTCAAATCACATGTCTCCAAACAGCCGTGTCTAATGGGAAAAGTGTTGACCAAGCCAGCGTGGCCTGGGTGCTCGCGATAATCACAGGACTCGGGCTTGTCGCAAGCGTTGGTATTTCAATCTTCGGACATGCAGATATTGCCGCTTATATATACTTACGGATCTTGCTTTTTCTGGGGTTTATGCAGACCCAAGCCATCGCTGGAATGAGCTCAGTCCATTTCCCTCCAATTGTACAATCCTGGACTTCAATATTCCAGTGGACTATGGGCATCGTCGGCGTAAACTCCTTGCAGACCATTTGTACATGGTACCAACGCGCCACAGGTGGCACACCTTCCAGTCTCTTGACCACAACTGAAAAATCTGTTTTCATGGCCAAGCGTGCGGTGGTAGATCTCACGATGCTTGCGCGCAGGTCAGTCGACACAACAAGCGGAGGAACTGAACAGACTGTCCGAGGTATCGAGCGTATGGGCTACCGAGCCTCGATTGAAAAGACTAACATTTTCATGACTGGATACCTCTTTTTCTACTTTGTCACCGTTTGTATTGTTCTGGCCGCTTTTCTCCTGCAATTAGTCTTGTCTTCGTCCCTCAAGGGAAGAAGGCAAAAGCTAGAACAAACACCCGGCGCTACCATCAGACGGGGGATATCTATGCGAGGAACTCTCTACCGGATCGTCCTTCTGGGCTTCCCCCAAATGTGCGTCCTTTGTCTCTGGGAACTGATCGAAAGAGATTCAGCAGCGGAGATCGTCCTCGCCATCACCATGTGGCTGAGCATGACTGCAGTTCTAGGATTTGCGACATTGAGTGTTTTTCAACACGCACTTGCATCCCGAGCACTGCACGAGCGCCCAGCTTACGCACTCTACTCTGATCCGAGATGCTTGACTAAGTGGGGCTTTTTATACACCAACTACCACGCAGAGGCGTACTTCTTCGTCATTCCGCTTTTGGCCTATACCATCATCAAAGGTGCAGTCACAGCATTTGCCCAGTCAAATCCAATCGCACAGTCTATTATGCTTCTCGTTTTAGAGGCATCAATGCTCCTTGCTATGACTATCATAAGGCCATACGTTGATAAAGCCGCCAATAAATTTGGAATCACTGCGGCAGCACTCAATTTCCTCAGCGCAATATTTCTGCTCGTTTTTTCCGATGTATTCGATCAACCAGCCATGATGACGAGCATTTTGGGTGTGTTGTGGTGCCTCTACAACGCGGCATTTACTTTCGCACTGTTGATCTGGCTTCTAATTGGATTATATTACGTCATCAAACTCAAGGCGCTGACACCTAGATATAATCGACTCTCCAGTATATTTGAAAACAGACTTGCTATCGAGCTGCTACCTTTGGAGGAGGCTGCGAGAGGCAACATGAGCCCCCTGAAACCTTGTTGGAAAATCGATGAATCAGACCACGCCCAGTCAGCCCATGATCTGAATATGACCCTGAGCGACTCGGAGTCCCGGTATGATATTCGCCGAGCGACGCCTACGTTGAACTCTCAAGATAATACGAATAGGTTCCCAGTATCCTCTTTTCATGAAAATGGGTTAAACCCCACTTTGCCGTTGATACCAGCCGGCTCAGAAGTCTCAGGGAGCCAATCTTCTCGTTTACCTCACGGTCACTCGTGAGGTGAATGAAGAACTCACTCTTAGATTTAGATGACTGTGAATTGCTGTTGTTAATCGGCTGATCATTTCTTGTTGTGGTTGAAATAGGGGTCATTGGAAACACGACTGGGAGCTAAATATAATCAGCGGCGAGTCAGGACGAAGGGATTGTCTTCTTTTGACTTTCTTACTCCAATGATATTCTCAACATGCATAGCCAACTCATTGTCAAGGAGCGGATTCTGGCTGCGCACAAGGTCTTCGAATATATAATCCCCTAGTTCTCTGTCTGCAAGACTTGATATCATAATTCATCTTCGGCTAGATCCACCACGCTCCATGCTAAGGATACCGGACAATAAAGCAGTGGCTGTGTGGCTCTTTCACCTGTCGTTTCGAGACTTTCTTCTGTATCCAGACCCCCCGGGGTGAAACCCCGTTCGGGATACCTGAGACAGAGATGCACTATAGGTAAGCTAAGCAAAGCCTCCTCTTTTCGTTGAAAATGATGTTCCCAATCATCCTTATATTGACTCCTACCTGAACCCGCTTACTCCAGTTTCCCGTGAAATTCACACTGCTTTGCCTTTGCAGAGTCATTGTCGAGCTGCTTTGAGCTGGGTCATTCATGACCAGCCGGGCAGCATCAGTCGGCATGGATCGATAATACTCTTCGTAACTTTAATTTTAGGCGTAGAAAACCCGTCCGCGTGCGTGCTGTGTCTACTGCTTAGGAGGAGGGGTATAGTGTAAATGTATTGGAATGTACAAGCGAATTGTCGTGGAAAAGTGGAGAGATTCATTACAGTGACCTCGGATTGGTCACTTCCATCCCAGATTTCCTATGTATTTGTATGTAATATGCGGGTAACCCTTGACCATCGGTATGGTCACTTGAATACCTGGTTACACCGCCATGGGACAGCTCAACCTGCCCCTTTTCCCATTCGTTCGAGTCCTTTTCCTTTCTTCAATCAATCAACCTTCTCTGTATGATTCCGATAGTTCTCATTCGTCCATATGCATACTAGTCTATACCAATCCTACATATCTTGACACGAATACATGCCTTAAATTACAGGTAATATACGTATGAAGGAATACAGGTGCAACTTCCGGAAGAACTCCCAATATAGACTAGTGTTTCTTGGCGTAAGAGACAGTAAAGTTGATCGAAGAGTATAGTGGTTGCACCAGTTTCGCAACGTACTGTATCTTTTGAGGCGGAAACCAGAAGAAAACATGCCCCAAACCCAAAAAGGTCTCAAGTGCGAATTGCGCGGGGCCTCCTATCCGCGAATTTGATGTCCGTCTGGACAAAGTAATTATTCTAAGCATAGATAGGGTTTGACTACCGACGCAATATTGTAATGATCGGTTTGTTGAACCATAAGAATGATGACGGTTGATACGCGTTTGAACAAGAATGATCAAAACAGTCTCTTGAAAATAGTTCAGTTAAAGTCGGGTGGCATGATCAATATCCCGAAGTCAACTTGGATGTATGTATTATGGCTTCGTCTAGGTCAGCCCCACATAATTTATTGATACTATAGAATATTGATATCTTGATTTTGGTAAACAGAACCTCCATTACTCAAAGATCAGAAATCACGATATCATTGCGGTGCAGTATCTGTCGGAGAGTATGAGGCCTGGCAGATAGGGCACCTGTATCGCCGGTACTCGAACCAGGAGGCCAGACAAGCTGTGTGAAAAGCATGATGACATCGATTTAGAACAAGAATCCCGCTATTCCTTCTGGAATCCTTCGTGTCAGAATATGAACTTTCGAGCGGGCTGCAGCCAGTAGGTCTGCGTTGACCGCGGGGTAATCGAGCCGGCTCTGGAAAGACAAGATATGGGGATGATGATAATGAGGAGAGACAGATCGGGCTGCGAGGCAAGTTAGCGTATTCTTTTACAAATAAAAATGCAAGTTTGGGGCTCCCAAGAGATAATCTTGCTGATAAGACCCTGCTGGCCAAGATAGCAAGGCCTGGTTCAGGAACACTGGCCTGGCCATGGTAGTGACCGTGTCTGCCAAGAACGGGTGGGAATCCCGATGCCCAGGTTTGCCCAGAAGAGGAATTGGGTAACAAAAACATTGACTGGGCCTTGTAAGGCAAGTTGATCCATGGCCCAGCCCTGGGCATTCCCCGCATCACATCATCTGGGGCTCACAGCCAAGACATGATGTTGCCAACGTGGGTTGGGTCCACGTACATGGAGCAAGTTGCAAGGAAATGAAACAGGTTGATAACGTACCAAGTTTCGTGGGTGTATCGTTGAATATCTCTGGGGGTATTCTGCTCCTCTAGCCATTGCTCCACCGAGGCCTGATGCATCGGTGATGTGAGGTCGTGGACCTCGTTTGTAGTTCTAGCGGCAGCATGGCGTCGGTGATACCACATGATCATGCTAATCACAGAGAAACAGGATGTTAATAATAACCGCCCGCACAAGGCTTCCAGACTGTTCGCCCACATGGGGTGGGGCAAGGCCAAGGAGTGTCCGTGCACAGTTTATGAACTTACATTGGCACAATGCTGATGATCGAGAACAGCACTATAGCCCCAATCACGATCCCGATCACCTCACCCTGAGGTAGAGTCTCGCCCGTCATAAGCGGGGGAGCATGGAATCCGGTGCCCGGTTCCACGCAAGGCGAAATGAATTGCGAATACGAGCACGACAAGTGGAAGTGGCCCAATAGAAGCGAGTATTATCGTAGATAGAGGGGTTGGGCCAGTTGATAGTGCGTCCTCGATCGGATTAGGCGGGAAATGTTAGATAAAGTACATTTCACCTCGAGTTAGAAATAGGAAGGCAGCGATCTGAAAGGACTAAGGTCGACTTTGCGTTTGCGTTGCGATTTTCGATAGTTCGCCACCAAAGAACTACAGTAGTAGTAAATTGTTTTTCACGAAGTCTAAACTAGGGGGGTCGAGCCCGGATAGTTGGGCAGATTTGAACTGCGTGGTGGGCTCTCGAGCCTCGGAGAATACAGACTGCCAAGAATAATCCAAGATGAGCCAAGGATGACACATTATCGCCGGGCGTTGGAGGTGTCGCGCGGAAGGATGCCCAGAAAATGCCCAGATTTCCGCGCTTGGCATTCCGCGCCGACACCAATCACTGCGCGGTGGCGGCTCCCGGCCGAGCCAATGCCGAGACCAGTCGTGTGCGTCATTCTCGCCTCGGTTGGGGTCGCAGGTACAGCGCCAAGAAGGCCCGCTCGATGCCGACGCGTGGTTCATGATAACGATTGGTCAATGGGGTTGGGTATCCCCAGACTCCGAATCTGGATGATATCGGAGTGTCGGGATAGAGACCCCCAGAACCGGTTGCATCACGGCGGAATTTGCCATCAAGTCCACCCGGAGAATTATTTATATCGGGCTAGGCCCTTGGCTGGGAAAGAGGGGAAAGAAGAAAGATAGGCTTTTGGAACTACGTGTACTTTAAAGTCAAGAGGACCAAAGAAACTTTCATGGAGTCAAGATTCTCTTTTACATCGCGGGCAATAGGAATCGTTCTTTTGACCCGTGCATGGACTCTCACACCATTCTGGACACCTTCTATATGAAACCACCTTAGAAGAGGTTTCTTTCAAGGACGACATTACCCCCTCACACTCTACCCACTCCCTTCCTCACCTCGCTCTACATACCCCAATAGACCTACTTCCCTAGATACGCGTGATGTCTCGGGAGAGAGCCCAGACTAAGGGCTCCCAGTCTTCCAATGATGCTACTTCACAGTCTTATCTGTCCCAGCCGGCTCATAGCCTCTCCTTTGATGCTGTTATCCGTGAGCTAGGTACAAACTCAGACGATGGCCTGCCCTCTGCAGAGGTCCAGCAGCGCCTTGAAAAATATGGACAAAACATCCTGGAAGGAGACGAAGGCGTCTCAATTGCCAAGATTTTCATTCGCCAAGTTGCGAATGCAATGATGCTTGTAAGTGATTCAGAAAAACCGTCACCGGCGAGGCAAAAGAAACAGGCTAACCCATATTTTCTCCCGGCAGGTGCTTATTATTGCCATGGCAGTTAGCTTCGGCATTCGCTCATGGATCGAGGGCGGCTTTATTACAGCCGTCATTTTGCTCAACATAGTCGTGGGTGTCTACCAGGACTTTGCCGCCGAAAAGACCATGGACTCTCTGCGAAACCTGAGCTCCCCCACTGGAGTTGTGACTCGCGACGGCAAAACCGCTACTATCCCTGCCAACGAAATTATTCCCGGTGATATGGTCGAATTGAAAGTTGGAGATACTGTGCCCGCAGATTTGAGGTACGTGATTCTTTACGAGTTCTCTTGGAAAGATACTCGGCTAAATAGAGAAATGATAGATTGACCGAGGCATTCAACTTTGAAACCGACGAGGCTCTTTTGACCGGCGAATCTCTCCCTGTTCAGAAAGAAGCAGACGCAGTCTTTGAAACGGATACGGGTCCTGGAGACCGACTGAACATCGCCTACAGCTCATCTACCGTTACTCGCGGACGCGCTCGAGGTGTTGTGGTAGGAACCGGGATGCGAACTGAGATTGGAGCCATCGCTGCTGCTCTCCGAGGAGGCGATTCGAAGCGTCGCCCGGTCAAGCGTGGACCAGAGGGTGAAACCAAGAAGCGTTGGTACATCCAGGCCTGGACTTTGACTACCACCGATGCCATTGGGAGATTCTTGGGAATCAACGTCGGGACTCCCCTGCAGCGCAAGTTGTCCAAGCTCGCACTGCTCCTGTTCGGCATTGCCGTCATCTTCGCAATTGTCGTAGCAGGCTCCAATAACTGGCGTGGAGATAACGAGGTCATAATTTACGCCGTGGCCACGGGCCTTGCTATGATTCCAGCTTGTCTGGTCGTCGTTCTCACAATCACGATGGCTGTTGGTACAAAGCAAATGGTGAAGAGGCACGTCATTGTCCGCAAATTGGACTCCCTGGAGGCCCTGGGCGCTGTGACCAATATCTGTTCGGACAAGACCGGCACTTTGACTCAGGGTCGAATGGTTGCCAAGAGAGCTTGGATTCCATCTATGGGAACCTACTCAGTTGGATCATCAAATGATCCTTTGAACCCACATGAGGGTGATTTGAGCCTTGTCCAAGAACCTCCACTCAAGCTGAACTCTGAGTCGGCCGGTGAAGCAACCGCACCTGAAGAGCTGTTGAAGGATAACGAGCTTCTGGAATCCTTCCTCAATGTTGCTGCTATGGCGAACCTAGCCCGTCTACACAAGGACACGAACAATGAGTGGCAGGCTCGCGGTGAGCCTACCGATATCGCCATCCAAGTCTTTGCTTCACGTTTCAACTGGGGTGCCGATCGTTGGACTAAAGGTGAGAAGCCTATATGGATCCAGAAGGCTGAGTATCCTTTCGACTCGAGCGTGAAGAAGATGTCTGTCGTCTTTGCGAAACGCAATGAAGGCTCGGAAAAGCTCCCCCAAATGGTCTTCACCAAGGGTGCTGTTGAGCGAGTCATCGATTCCTGCACGTCTATCACCTGGAAAGATGGTGCTTCAGTGCCTCTGGATGAGGATATTCGCGACGAGATTTTGCAGAACATGGAGGCTCTCGCAAAGGAGGGCCTGCGAGTTCTTTGTCTGGCTGGAAGAGAACATATCCCTGGCAACGCTGGCAATGATGAGCCTCTTCCTCGTGAGGAAATTGAGAAAGACCTGGTCTTTTACGGATTGATCGGTCTCTATGATCCTCCTCGACCCGAGACTGCTGGTGCAATCAGCCAATGTTACAAGGCCGGTATCTCCGTTCACATGGTTACTGGTGATCATCCTGGGACTGCTCGGGCAATTGCTGCTCAGGTTGGTATCATTCCATCAAACATGGACATGATCGCAAAGGACGTTGCGGATGCGATGGTCATGACGGCCGGAGAATTCGACAAGTTGACCGAAGATGAAATCGACAATCTCCCCACATTGCCGCTCGTCATCGCTCGATGTGCACCGAATACCAAAGTTCGCATGATCGAGGCATTGCATCGTCGCGGTCGCTACGTCGCCATGACAGGTGACGGAGTCAACGACTCGCCATCGCTCAAGAGAGCCGATGTTGGTATCGCAATGGGTCAGAATGGATCTGACGTTGCCAAGGATGCTTCGGAGCTTGTCTTGACTGATGACAACTTTGCTTCCATCATTAATGGAATTGAAGAAGGACGCCGAATCTTCGACAACATTCAGAAATTTGTGCTACACTTGCTGGCTGAAAATGTCGCATTAGCACTGACTCTGCTCATCGGCCTTGCATTCAAGGATGACAGTAATCAATCTGTCTTCCCTATCTCCCCTGTTGAAATCATCTGGATCATCATGATTACCTCCGGTCTGCCTGATATGGGTCTCGGAATGGAGGCAGCGGCACCG
The DNA here is from genome assembly GCF_028827025.1 of Penicillium cataractarum. Classification (NCBI taxonomy): domain Eukaryota; kingdom Fungi; phylum Ascomycota; class Eurotiomycetes; order Eurotiales; family Aspergillaceae; genus Penicillium; species Penicillium cataractarum. Next base: position 673,913 of record NW_026622743.1, on the reverse strand, counting down.
GAGGTGATGGATCGACCACCCCAAAGCGTATGTTCATCCTGTTTCGACCCAAGCACTGCGATTTTGTTTTACGTACTAACCTGTCTTTCATAGAAACAAGGTATCTTCACCTGGGAAATCATCGTCGACACCCTTGTCTATGGCGTTTGGATGGCAGCCCTCTGTCTATCAGCCTTCGCCCTCGTCATGTTCCGCTGGGGCGATGGTAACCTCGCAATGGGTTGTAACACACAATACAACGACCCAAACAAGCCCTACACCTGTGACACTGTCTTCCGCGCCCGTGCAACGACATTCACCTGCATGACCTGGTTCGCCCTCTTCCTCGCATGGGAGATGATGAACCTGCGCCGCAGTTTCTTCCGGATGAAGCCCGATTCCAAGCGCTACTTTACCCAATGGATGCACGATATTTGGAACAACCAGTTCCTCTTCTGGGGAATCATGGCTGGCTTTGTACTTGCCTTCCCTATCATCTACATCCCAGTCATCAATCACAGTGTTTTCAAGCACTCGGCCATCTCGTGGGAATGGGGTATCGTGTTTGTTGAAACCGTGCTTTTCTTCGCTGGAATTGAGTTCTGGAAGTGGTGCAAGCGTGCTTATTTCCGCCGTCAGGAGTTCATGCAAGAGAAGAAGGGTGATGATATTCCGCATGGGGACCGTCGTGGGCTGAGGGACTTCAGTCGGTATACCACTATGGACCGGTCTGAAACGCAGGCTACTGGAGATGAGAAGGTTGAGAAGTCAATGGTTTGAAGTAAGATGAAGGACGTTTGATATTTTGTGCATGAAGTGCATGTATGATTCATATAGACAGATATCGCGCTTGGATTTCTTGGATTTTGTTTTCCAATTAGAACATCCACTTGAAATGATTATTATTTTCATGAACTTTGTGATTAGTAGATACCTTCTCCTGCAAAAGGGGAAATTATTAAATGGTCAGTTCGCCAGGTGTGAGGAGGAGTCATGATGAAGCGATCGTTTCGTTTCGGGTAATATTCGGGTCGTCTAAGGTCCAGAGGCCTCTTCATGCTTTGCAGTATCGCCCCTAATCAGGGTCTTCTCGGGGTACTGGGTATCTTCCCATCGTTCCCAGAAGCAAGCTCCCTTCCGCAATGACGCGATGGTTTCCCAAAGAGTGCAGAAAACGATAAGGGCCATGATAATAGATAGAATCGAGGTGGCACCGAGATGTCTGGCAAGAGGCAAGAGAATCATAATGATACCAGTGACAGGTCGCATGATCAAGCGGAGGGGCTAGAGGAACCATCGGTCAGTAATCCAACAAACAGATTACCGGTACAGCGAGTTTACATACCTTATCCAGGATCAGGGTCCCACGCTCATCTTTTGATCCGTGCATTAATGCAAAGATATACAGGCAGATCATTCCAACACCAAGACCTGCGCATAGTAGCCATCGCTGGGGCTCTTCAAATTCGTGCTCGGCCACTGATGCCGCAGCAACGTGACCACCAGCTAGCAGACTAGCAATAAGCGGGAGGTGAATCAAGGCAAATGCAAAGGCCGTGTAGATGCTGTGTCGCAAAGGATGGTCGTTCTGAACGGAACCGTCGTTATGGACATACAGCCAATTCAGACAGAAGGCAATAATCAGGGTCCAGATCGCACGCAGAAGGCGATCATTCAGGCCGATCGCGGCATGGGATCCAACGATAATCAGGTACAAAAACTCGCCCAGGGCGATAATGTAGAACGCTGCGTATCGGTCCACTTCGTGGTTGATATCCACGGCGGTGGTGTATGTCGCGCGAAGAAGCTTCTTCGCAGCTGGGCAATAGCAGAAAATCCACGTACACTCTTCCATAAAAATGGCAACAGCTGCGGTCGCAATTTTGCTGCGAATAGAGACCGACTCGAAGTATAGTGGAATATAGATGCAGAGACAGAGAGTGGAGAGCCCCACCCAGAGCCGCTGCTGGGCACGATGATGATAGCTCGCAAACGAATAGTATAGATGGGCGAGGTTGCATGTTATCCGAGCGACCATATAAGCTCCGACCGCAGAGCGCATTGCGCCAATGTCTTCGTCGACGAGGGGAGCGTTGTTACCGTAGATGACCAGAGTAGCCATGACCCACAGGATGAGCACTCGTTGGAAGAGGTCATCGTTGTAGAACGAGTTCATGAGTTCGCGCAGGTCGCTCCACACATGCCATGACGGCGATAAAATTAGCTGTAGAAGGGATAATCAATTAGAATCACGCCTTTTGTAGATCCCAATTCGTGCAATTGCTGCTCACAATGTACTTGACAAGCTTCGCACCGGAGATATCTTCCACCAGGGTATCCGCAAAGTTCGATAGGATCGCAACATACAGCAAGTCGAGGAACAGCTCGAATCGACCTACGGAGAGAATATATGAGTTACTGACGTGCCATTAGACGCTATGTGACCGCGATTCTCTTACCTGCTTGTCGTTCATCCTCCGAGCGCTTCACCAGCCTCCCGTTCTCGAACCACTGCAGCGCCCGTGGCTGGCGGAAGAGAAAGCGGGGGTTTGACTGGAGGTCGTGGCACTCAATGCCTACTCCCGAGGGTCCAGACATGATGCGCGAGGGCTATGGATGTCAGTACATTCAAGGTTAAGGGGTCACAAGGGATGAGAGATAAGCACAAAGAATAACGATGCCCAAGCTTGGCGAGCTTGGCGATCTTGGCCATTTTGAGGCCCCACGGTTCTCGACCCGAGGACCACTCGATCTTAGATCTCGTTCCCTGGACCCTGCGTCTGCTGTACGGAGTATACTTGACATTTTCAATGGCTGAAATAGCCTAGACACTCCATGTAGTTATTTTGCACATTCTATCAACTTTCTCGACGGATACATCGAAGTCCACCAGACACTTTCTCGATATATATTTCTTGTCCCCTATCTAGGACAACTCTGCGGGTGGCCTCTCAGGTTAACACACCGATCTGCCAACCTTCCAAGATCAACTTTACTTCTTTTAGGGAAAATAACTACTAGACCCCCCAAGATCCAATGAGTGGAAAGTGAGTGTGTTCACATCTCAAAAGGACAAACTGGAGTAAGTGATGGAGGTCGCACTTTGTTCCGACTCCCTATAAGGTTTGACCTCTAGAACCCCACTGGACACCTTATTGGTAAGGCACCGAAATTTCCGTCCGCTATCTTGCAATACCGAAGAGGTACCCTACCTATCGAGCACTATTCATAGGCTATTTCGGATGCTACCACTTTACAGAATAAAACAGGTATATCGTGTTGCAGGTCCAATTCAATGACTCGAGTTCAAATACGGAAGCCCTTTTCCCGCGTTACTTTCTCCACCCATCTCGAAAACAGTTGCCAAGTGATTGACCAGGGCTATTCCTCGATATACGTTTTAATCAGACTTCACGCGAATGCTCGAAGTGGAAGCGGATATCACCTGCTGGCTGGGTACCGGGTCTTTTCGAAAAATAAGTATCAGTTGAGGCCGTATTCATAAAGCCATTCGTCCCACAGCTTTTCAATATTTGCGCGGCACCGCGTCTTCGTGGTCGATAAGGATAAATTGGCTGGCTTGCTGACTCCAGAGTTGACTCCGGTCCAATGGCGGGGATATGAGTGTCCAGCTAAAAATCCTTCACGATACCCGGAGATGGCACGATTAAACGGTCCATCGTCGTTATGCCAGGGGAAAGAGATAGGTTTCATAGGGGGAATAGGACCCCTGGACGACTGGCACTCATCCTGCGATGACTTCGGGTAGGCGGAGGAGATTTTAGGGGTGTTGGGGGCAGGGCTGAAAAAAGTGCCCGGTGTAGAAGCTTCGTCCATTGTTGGTAGGTCAACGAGATTTTCAAACTCGCCCTGTGACAATGCACGTAAGGTGGTGTGAATGAAGTCACGGTTCAAGGAAAATGTCTCTGCTGGAATACCGATACTTTGTAGCTCCTTGCGAAGTTGTCTCCATTCTTCTTTCTCATTTGCTGAAAGCGATCCAGTAGAGACAATCGAGAGAGCCGACGATTCACGTCTGCCACTACGGATCTCATTCATGAAAGCTTTCAGCATCCGCTCCACATTATCCTGCGAAGGTCTAATCAGGGATCAGTCATTAGAACCTCCTAATGCATGATATTCGTAGAGCCTACCGTATCATCTGAATGTTTAGCACATTTAGCACGTTAATGTATACCGAGAGCTTTGATCTGATGTCTGCTAATTCAACTCCAGCCCAGCCCATTATTTCCCAGGTGGCCTGAGTTCAAGGACCGACGGTATCGAAGTGATCTTTTAACTTTAATAGATCACGTAGAACTTCATTGCAATTGTTCAACGCGTCTTTTAGATCTGTAAAATAGGTACTTTCCGCATGGGCCTTTTGAGTGTGTTCCTAGGTCACGTTGAGGGCAGATAACAAAAGGCCAAGCTCGTTTCGAATTTGACTGAATAGCTTAGATGAACTAAATAGAGATGTGTAAAGAGAATGAGCTATTGGTCGAATTGTGTTGATATGAGCTGGTGGGTTTGATAGGTTAGAGTTCAGAACCAGGTGTTATAGACGGCGGAGGCTTTTACTGATATTGACGTCGCGGTTGCTATAATATTGCCACTGAAGATAGCCCCGCCTCGAGCGTTGTAGACTTGAGATTGTTCTGTGAAACGCATAGTTTGTGAAATAAGAATCTCCCCAAGAAATTGCATAGTTTCAAAGAATTTACTCTCTCCTGATCCCGTGGCAACATTAGTTACGCGAAATACGTTTCGCGGTTCGGTTCCATTCTAGAGTACCGTGTCCCCCTATGTACAAGGTAACATAATGGTTCAACAAGTTAGAGTGTTGCTGATCAATGCACTCAGGACGGATTACATAGAAAGAGAACACGGGCAGCTAGTCTGATTATCGCTTTTCGTAAGAGGAAAAGGGCGACGCACTACTTCGTGCCTTTCGAGATATGATCAACAAGGCGTGGGGCAGCCCTTTTTGACCAAATTTCCATGACCCAATCGACTGGCTTATTTTGAACTTTGCAGCTGAGAATTTGTCGAAATTTTTGTTCAAGCCAGATAACTAAGGGGGCAACAAGCTGGTTTTCCGTTTTCGCCATAGGGTACATCTAACTATATGTCTCAAGTCCGTGCCCAGCCTTGACATTTTGATTCTGCGAGGGTACTCATCGCACATCTCAAAGGCCGGAACTTTGTGTTTAGGGCGTACATGGCTCCGGTACTCTCCATTCTCAGGGGCTCAAGGCTCAGCTGAAAAGTTCTCCGAGATCGCGATTCGGCTCCACTTTTCCCATCTTGGATCGTGCGCTAGCGTGGGCTTCGCGAGTCTTGTCTCCATCAAGCCATTTTCTTTACGCCATGCCAAGGTAGGGCTCATCCCATTGTGGGGAGAATGTCAACGTGGATTGGAATGAGTGAAATTCCCTGTTTATGATGGAACGCTGATTCGTCCAGTTGTACCATGCCATCCACATGGTACATACATATGGCGCCCTATTCTCTATCGGGACAAAGATCGACTTCGGGGGATGGGACGAACGACGGAGATGAAATGTGTAGGGCGCAAATTGCTGCGTTCCCCTGTTATTATGTATTATTTACAGTATATAATTTGTGCAGTCTATACGAATATGTGAATCCCGACTATTGTTGCATCCACCTTCATTACAAGTCCGATCACGGCAATCCACGGAGTTTCCAGACTTGATTTTCTCCTCGAACCTTTCCGCAATAACAGTCTTCTTCAATAATCAAACTTAGTTAAGCTCACTGGCGGCAACCTCAAGGAGGTTGTCCTGGCCGAGGGCGTTCTGGGTGTAGCGGGCGTTGAACTTCAGAACGTGCTTGGCCGCGTTGTAGCTCTGGACGTTCAGGGGGAGAGGCTCAGTGCTGAGGAACCAGGCAACATTCTCCGAGCAGGGAGGAGTAGTGAGGGAGCCAGTGTACTGGTAAATACCGTGGGACTTCAGATGAGCAGTCAGGGCAGTGAAATCGAGGTGGCCAGTCTTGGTGTATGTGCCAGGGGTGGCAATGTCGTCAATGTGGGCGAAGACGGAGTCGAAGAGGGGAGTAGAGTAACCGAACTGGGACAGTTCGAAGACAAAGCCAACAACAGCAATGGCATTGTCTTTTCAATCATTAGTATTTTCCTTACAAAAGTATAGGTAGATCTGATTGACGGAGTGATAGCAGTGGCAACTTACTAGAGTTCTCAAAGACGAAGTGAACCTCCATGGGGTAATACTCCTCATTGATACGGTGCTCAGAAGGAGTGTGGGAGTGGAATTGAGCAAGCTTGTAAGTGCTGTTGCCAGCAACGAGGGTACCGTTGGTCAGAACAACCTCGAGACCGGAGCCTAGGTTCTCAAACTTGGCGTTGTCAGTGCTGGGGACATTGAAGCGAACTGAGTTGGCGGCGGCATAGTCAATGTCCTTGGTGACAATGTCGATGGGAGACTGGTGCTTGCCCTCGGAGCAGGCAGAGTTCTTTGCATCGAGACCGTACCAGGTCAAAGGACCACCAGTGTTGGTGTAGTTGAACGAGTTGATGTCAACGGTGCCATCCGCGGAACGGGGCAGCAACGAGGTACCATGAAGGCACGACGCAGTGGCCGAGGCAATGAGGGGAAGAATGGCAGCGGTGACCTTCATTGTGACTGTATTTCAGGAAAAATGCCGGAAGAGATGAATTTTCTACTCAATAGAGGCAGGGCGAGGGAAAGCCTGGGTCTTTATACTTCACATCATTTTTCAATTAGACCCTATCTATTAGCATGAAAAATACAGACTACTGCTAGACCGAGTGCCGCATTACTCATAAAAACCAGACGGGAATGGCTCGTTGCAAAAATTATCCGTAATGGAGATATCTCTTCGCCTGGTATAACTCGGCATCACCGGGTGGTAGAACTGGTGAAGCGAAAGGCCATGGATCCATACCTCATGGTTCAAGCAAAAGATCGACAGACCAGGGCTATCGGGAGTGGACCATTATCCAGTAAAAGATGAAAGCGGGATAATACATTGGACAATCCTTTGTCTTGTACTTTCTCCACATGAAGATTTCTGGAAGAAGTCCTCCTTCACGCCATGGAGGCTACTTTCCAGTTCCTGCACGGCAATTCACTCCCCACTTAGCGGGGTCTCGGCTCCGATCGTCATAATTAGTACAGCCTCTCTCTTCCAATACGAACTCGAAGAGGAGGCCTATGCTAGATGACTCCTCTGACTTATCTAGATTGGTATTTAGTTCATAAATAGGGCTTGCCGGAGGATCTCGGTCTCTGTGAGGTTAAACTGAGAATGAATCTAGCTCAAGGAGGGGGAAAAAGAGCCCACATCCCACGGAGTCAAATACTGATACTTAGATTTGTATTGATGGGCTCATGGGAGTTTTGAGGATAAGTGAACATGCTGGATAAACCATGACAACTCTCTTGCCCAGTAGGTGCTACTTTTCGTTGGAATCTGTTTTTAGTCGTTCAAGTGTTTACTGAGCATAGGCATTATGAGGTCCCTTCATACCCACAGTAGTCCTCGGCATACAATTTCCCGCTGTACTCCACAATCAAGCTCTCCAATTAAGACCCACCCAACTCGCCAGTGGCGTGCTGAGAACTTCATCTAGAGAAAAAGCGAGGATTGGGGGAGTGCTGTGGACCAAGTGCCGCTAATGGATGGGGTTGACCAGATTGTTGGGTCCGATTCGGAGGCTCCGGGAGTCACTCGATTGGGAAACTCTGGGCCACTGGGGTTTGTTTTGGAGCATCAAAGAATCTCTATTACCATAATGCCACGCCCTGCTCGTGGGAAATTACCGAATTATCTGTCTAAAGGTCCCCGAAAATAAGCAGGGATCGACAAGGTATTGAGGTTTCAAGACGGTCTTAAGCGTCTCAAGTCTAGAGTGGGTGAAGAGAGCCCCCTAGTATGTACTTCGAGCCAAATGGATAGCACTATCACCGAAGAAGTCTTACATGGTGAATGAATCTATCACTTTTATGGATAACGAAAAGGTCGTTTGGACCGATCATAGTTTCGCCTCCCTGTGCGCTGAACTTCCATCTAGCCATGATTGGATGGTTCGCACCAAGCCGTCGATTTCCTCCTCTGTGTTACCTGCATGCAAGCAGACTCGTACTCGTTCACTGCCCTCGGGGATAGTAGGCGGCATGATGGCACGGACAATGTAGCCAGTATCTTGGCACGCACTTGCCAATCGGCGCGGCTGTGATGTGCGCAATGAGAAAATGGGGGATGTGGGGAAATGATCAACTTCAAACACGACCGATTGGTTTATTTGAAGACCGCCCAGGCGCTGGTGGAGATGTTTAATCAATTCTTGGACTCGAGTTCGTAACTATGATCATCTGTGAGCTAAGAAGGCCCAAGGCTTTTGGAAATGGGCAGGGTGACATACTGATTCGGTTTCTCCTGAAGCTAGGAGCTCATAGGCGGTACGAATAGATGCGAGGAAAGGAAAGCCCAGAGCAGTGGTATAAATAAGGCTGCGAGCGTAGTTGATCAGATAATCTCTTGTCTCAGGACCGCAGAGCACCATGGCTATGAAGGACACTGTCAGTGATTTTCAACGAGCAGATTCATCATGGAGGATACATACCTCCGTGACTCGCAAGTGCTTTTCCAAAAGTATGCACTCGAATAAACATTCGATCCTGGACGCCAAGATGCTGCACCACACCAGCACCTCGTGGTCCGAAGACACCAGTTGCGTGTGCCTCATCGACAATGAAATAACCATTGTTACATGGAAGTAACTCATCCACGACTTGGATAAATTCCTTGATAGGAGCCACGTCACCATCCATGCTGTAAAGCGACTCAACGACTATAAGGACATTGCGAGAGCCATTTGTAATACTAGCATCCTTCTTGATCTCAGCAGCCAAAACATCTCTTAGTGCAGCTGGTGAGCTATGCGTAAACATCTTTCTTGCTGTTGCCCGGGAGAGCCGCATGCCTTCACGGGCACTTGCATGGACCAGCTCATCGTACAAAATGAGATCCCCGGGTTGGGGAATACTGGACATAACTCCTACATTGGCATCATAACCAGAATTGAAAAGAAGTGCTGTCGGAGCATCGTGAAAATCGGCCACAAAGCGCTCTAGATCCTCAGCGTAAGCGGAGTTTCCATCTAGTAATCGAGACCCGCCGCTGGCAAAAGGAAATGACTCTGGAGTCCCATTCAGATGGGCCAAGTAGCGGTTCCTGAAGGCCGGTGAGGTTGACAGGGAGAGGAAGTCATTGGAAGAGAAATCAGCCGCTGTCCGAGGCAAAACTGTGAGTCTCCGGCGGGCCGATTTCGCTTCCCGATTGACGAGAGCGCTCGTTAGGGTGTCAACAAGAGTCTTGGGCTTTGATGATGACGCGCCTGTCACCGTGCGCGATCGAGAATCCATTAGGAGGCTGGGGAGAAGTAGACTGGCTTTCTGGTTGGCTTCAAACAGTTGTATGAAACAATTTGGATTGAAGAGGCGATCATGCACGATCGGTTAGTCACGGGTGTTCCTGTCAAAGATAAGGCACGATCAAAATGATCCGCACTTGAAAGCTCTTAGTGTCTGAGCGGACCGCGGACGAATCCGGGGCTGAGGATCGAGAACACGTAAGGGGAAGCAGCACGTCGAGGTCGGTTGTATGCAATTGTCGGAATCAATCAGCTTTTCTGGTAGTTAACGAGACAAATTGACATCAACCCCGACCGACCCTGAGTCATTCTGCACCTGGTTGGGGGCCCTCAACTCTTTTTCAACGGGAAATTCAACCTCGGTGAAGTTCGGTGAAGGGAGAAGTTGAAGAAGGTGGAGCCACGCGGAGGCGGTGATTCGCCAATTGACGTCAAACTTCCCGGTAAACCCAAACCCGCGCCCGGACTTGCCTTTGACCCGCGCTGCATTCGCGGGGATCGCTTAACTGTTACCTTTGACCTTGAAGCTTGAGCCTTGGGACTCTTTCCACTTGCTATCCTGCAATTGAGTCATGGCTCCTGTCGGTGCTGGTCTTTGGCGCACATTGCGCGCGCACCAGGTCTATGGTGCTAATACCGACGTCGGCAAGACAATCGTCTCGACGGTGCTGTGCAACGTTGTCCAAAGACAGAAACAGAGGGCTGCATTCCTGAAGCCTGTCTCGACAGGGTCGCTGGATGAGGCTGATGATCGGTAAGATATGCGCCATCAATTAATTGAGTGTGGATATGTTCTAATCAATAGTTGCAGGCATCTCAAGCGGTACGGGGCTGGAACCTTGACCAAGTGTCTCTACCAATTTGATGAACCGGTTAGCCCGCATATTGCTGCAAGGCAAAAGACTGTAAGGGGAGCTCCCTATCTATCCAATTCCAAGCTAATGGAAGAGAAGATCCCTCAAGATGATGATTTGCTTGCGTCTATTCATAAGACCCTGTCTGACTGGGCCCGTACGGACATTGACTTCGCCCTGGTTGAGACTGCAGGAGGCGTGCACTCACCAGGCCCCAATGGAAACTCCCAAGCTGATCTCTATCGACCATTACGACTGCCGATTGTCCTCGTGGCCGACTCGCGTCTAGGAGGCATTTCGTCTTCCATTTCCGCATACGAGTCCCTTCTGCTCCGAGGATACGACGTACAGTCAGTATTATTATTCCGCGACAATTATTATCAAAACCATGAGTATCTCGGCGAATTTTTCCGCAACAAGAGCATCCCCCTGGTCCCATTACCAGCCCCACCTGCAAAGCCATCTCAGACTGATGCCAGCTCACTGGCAAAGGACGAAGAAGCTATGTCTTCGTATTACCAAAGAGTCTCGCAAGAGTCTGATATCATGCGTCTGATTGAAGAAATGAACGTCAAGAACACTGAACGAATTGAACGCTTGGAAGAAATGGCTGGCCGTGCTCAAGACCTGATCTGGTACCCCTTTACCCAGCACCATGGCATGCGTCCAAAAGACATTACTGTGATTGACTCTGCGCATGATGATTATTTCCAAACATTTGGCACCGGTCGCTCAGAGAAGCCAGAAAGTGAGCTTCGTCCCACTTTTGATGGCTCGGCCTCGTGGTGGACTCAAGGATTGGGCCATGGCAATCCTGAACTGTCTTTGTCTGCAGCCTATGCCGCTGGTCGGTATGGCCATGTGATGTTCGCAGGCGCAGTGCATGAGCCGGCGCTCGCGCTCGCAGATAATTTATTAAAGACACTAGATAACCCGCGCTTTGCCAAGGTCTTCTATACAGACAATGGCAGCACGGGTATGGAGGTCGCTTTGAAAATGGGTCTTCGTGTTGCTTGCGACCGGTATGGCTGGGATGCTAGTAGGGAGCAGATCAGCATCCTGGGACTCAAGGGCAGCTACCACGGAGACACTATCGGTGTGATGGATTGCTCTGAGCCATCAACCTACAATAAGAAGGTTGAGTGGTACCGTGGCCGTGGTCACTGGTTTGACTTCCCCCTCGTCAAGATGGTGGATGGACAATGGAAGGTCGAAGTTCCCGCTGAACTGAAGGCTGAACTTGGAGCTGATGCTGAGTTTGAATCTCTTGGTTCGGTGTTTGATCTGAGCACTCGCCTCAACTCTGAGACGTCCCAGCGCTACAAGGATTATATCCGTCGAACCATCGAAGATCTGGTACAACGCCACGGGATGAAATTCGGTGCACTCATTCTAGAGCCTGTCATCTTGGGTGCTGGAGGCATGCTCTTCTGGTATGACTTTCAAAATAATTGCGGCATGAAACCTACTAATGAAGTACCCTGGGCAGTGATCCTCTTTTCCAACGATGCTTGACTGATGTCGTCCGCGACCACCCGGAATTATTCTCCCCCAATGCCACGTTGCCCAAGGATGCGTCATCCTGGTCAGGCTTGCCAGTGGTTTTCGACGAGGTCTTTACTGGCCTCTACCGACTTGGACGCCCAACGTCGGCATCTTTCCTCGGTGTGCACCCCGACATTGCTGTGAATGCAAAGCTTCTCACCGGCGGTCTGATTCCCCTGTGCACGACGGTTGCCAGCCAAGAAATCTTCGATACTTTCTCGAGTCCTGAGAAGAGCGACGCCCTCCTCCACGGTCATAGTTATACCGCCCACGCAGTGGGATGTACTGTCGCCGTTGACTCATTGAATGCCATGTCCAACATGGACAGCAATGGCTCATGGGATACTTTCAAGAGTGATTGGAGCCAAAAGATCACGGCCCCCGCGGATGCATCTGTCCCGGACGTATGGAGTGTGTGGTCCCAGGGTCTCATTCAAGATCTTTCGCGTGCCGAGTCTGTCGAGAGCGTCTTTGCGATTGGAACTGTTCTCAGCATCTCGCTGCGCGATGCCCAGGGTGGAGGTAAGTATTCCGCCTGGTCTCTCCAATAGTCAAAGTTTCCAAGCTAACAATTGGTCAGGTTACACATCCACCGCTGCTAAGGGCCTGCAACAACAACTTGCTATCGGTGGCGACCAGTTCAATGTCCACTCTCGGGTCTTGGGTAATGTACTGTACTTGATGTCTAGTGTTACATCAAAGCCCGAGTCGCTGCAGGAGCTGGAGAACTTACTGCGCTCGTCGCTTGTCTGAGCGGTCCTAGTATAAATCATGCAAATGATAAAATAACCGAATGAAAGTGGCCCTGACTAAAGCAGACCAAAGGATATAATCAATGAACTGCATCGACCATCTCAATTGGTAACATCGGCATCATCGACGAAACGGGGTCTGCCCTCGGGATCTGCCTACTCGCCCGAGAGGGTCTACATGGACTTCCCAGCAAACCTTTGGGATGAAAAAACAAGAAGACAGTTCCTCATCTTATCACAATCTCTTAGCCCACACCGTTTATCTCACCAGCGTAGGGAGCAATTGAACCGGGATCTGAGCCTCGGATCACCACGGAGATATTTCTGCTTCAACGGCATTTGGGACCCCTCCACAACGCAGCCGCCCGTGGCATGATTGAATTTAGATTGTAAAACACATCGGGATCTGCCAGAATCCCGACGGTTAGCCTGGCGATCTCCCGCATAGTAATTCTTCATTTCTAGAACAAAATGTTGCTCATGGCGTGATTGTGTACAAAGGCAGATCCCGAGCTCATTTAGTGAAACAGCAAACGGGAAGCCAAGGAGGCATGTCATCTGAGATCTTGAATCTGTGGACCTGTACACGTAAAAGCAATTCCCGAGTTGTGTTAACCCGAGTGGTGTGATAGTAATGTCTTGTGCTCGTATGGAGATATTGTGATGACTATAGGCGGGTAGCAAGTGGTTGAGATGCATCTCGGAACTTATATAAAGCATCGTGATTCCCTCTCCATGAGTGAGTATATTCGTTCAATCACTCACATCCTTCTCGAAAATAACCCAAGAGAAACCAAAAAGCTTCGAAATGGCTCCTATTCTGAAGAAATACAAGGCCGCAGCAGTCAACGCTGAGCCCGGATGGTTCAACCTCGAAGAATCCGTCCGGCGCACCATCCACTGGATTGACGAGGCCGGTAAGGCTGGTTGCAAGTTCATTGCATTCCCTGAGCTTTGTAAGTATCATGTTTATCTAAACGCCCAGTAATGTGAGTGGGCATCCGCTAACCCAAGCAGGGATCCCTGGCTACCCGTACTGGGCCTGGAAGGTCAACTACCAGGAGAGCCTGCCACTTCTGAAGAAGTATCGCGAGAACAGTCTCCCTTCTGATTCGGAAGAAATGCGCCGTATCCGCGAGGCAGCCCGAAACAACAAGATATTCGTCTCTCTCGGATACTCTGAGGTCGATCTTGCCAGCTTGTATACCACTCAGATCATGATCAATCCAGCAGGAGATATTATCAACCATCGCCGCAAGATCAAGGCCACCCATGTTGAGCGCCTGGTCTTTGGTGATGGCACTGGCGATACTACCGAGTCGGTCATGGATACCGAGATCGGTCGCATCGGACACCTGAACTGCTGGGAGAACATGAACCCATTTTTGAAGGCATATGCCGCCTCTCTCGGGGAACAGGTCCATGTTACAGCCTGGCCTTTGTATCCCGGAAAAGAGACCCTCAAGTACCCGGATCCTTACACTAACATCGCCGAGGCGAATGCCGACGTGAGTTTCCCAGACCGAACCGTGACTGTGAATGGAGATCTCATTACTGACAAGACTGTCCAGCTTGTGACTCCTGCGTACGCGATCGAGACAGGAGCCTTCACTCTCGCGCCTTGGCAAACCATCACTACGGAGGGTATCAAACTCAACACTCCACCCGGAAAGGAGCTCGAGGACCCCAACATCTATAATGGAAATGGCCGTATTTTTGGTCCTGATGGCCAGAATCTCGTTCCTCATCCAGAAAAGGACTTCCAAGGTCTGCTCTTTGTTGACGTGAGTTATCTCCTCCCCCTTTCCCCCACTATTTATGTATAACTATGTTGTTAACTTGTTGCAACAGATTGATCTTGATGAAATTCATCTCACCAAGTCTTTGGCCGATTTTGTAAGTTGCTAATCCCAAGACAATTTGTCAGAGGCCGAAATTAACAGCACTGGTCATAGGGCGGACACTACATGAGACCAGACCTGATCCGCCTCTTAGTGGATACTAACCGCAAGGACCTCATTGTTCACGAAGACCGTGTCAACGGAGGCGTTATTTACCAAAAGACTGTGGACCGTGTAGGACTCTCTAAGCCCTTGGGTGGCACAACCGAAGAGACCACCAGTGAGTGAATGGGAAGCTTCCACCAGTCTATGGCTTTACCTTCCTCGGTTGTGGGTAATGGGCCATGCGGTATCTAGGTTATCGGGCCTCGGGGTATTTCCGCTGCGGTTTTTCACCTCTCCCGTATAATCTCTCTTGTTCTTTTTCTTTAGCTAAGTTGCGAGACTCTAGTCTACTCATTGAATGTATACATTGTATTGTATGGTTTCTAAGGTATTAAAAGCCCCTTGCATTTAATTCCCCGCTGGTTAGAAATTAAATCCGTTATGACCGTGGCGACAATGATGTTGTTGTTCGCTCAAGTCAAAACTCAAGAATAGAATGACGCAGATAAGATCTACGTATGCATGGGTGAGCCCGTGGCAAGGAAAGTTCTCATTGAATGATGATCACAGGCTCACGATCTAAACCCCTTCATTAGACTCTCTCCGCAACCCTGAACGTGAAGTAGGTGCTGTAGGTCAGTGGGGAAGTCATGCCCAGGCAGATGGAATGGTTCCACAAGGTCCTATTGGTAGATTTCTGGGCCAATGATATCATAATAACATTGAATTCAATACCTCAAGCTCCGAAATTATCAGAGGGGGCGGGCAAAATCCATGCCCTACATTCCTCAATGTTGCCGTTCCTAGCCGGCTATACGCAGACCAAACTAGGGGCTGTCCTTTGGATGATTCCATGCCCCACATTGAGCACGTCAAAAGCAACTTAGGAAAATCAAAACTTGAGAAGAAACTCGTAGAACTGTTATGAGTGTAGTGAGATAGTGTGTTTTCCTGACATGAGGCAGAGTCAAGATACTGAAGGCGTTGTATGAAAATGGCACCAAATCCGCGTTGTATATGCTGAATAAGATTCACGGTTCGTTTCGGTAGCGATTGGCTTAAAATGATCTGCTTACTTTTCTCAAGTTTAAAAATACTCCGGTCTATGCGGGACCAATAGAACAGGACCTTTATCGACCTAAATTCTTTCCGTCACTTGATGAGCAATGAACCCTTTCATTCATATTCATCCCTTCTTACTCAATTGAACCTGATATGGATCGCTTGGTAATGTGACACTGTGCGCTTGAAATTCTAGTAGATAATAGAGCTGGCGGTCTGAAATTTAGTAATGTTTCGCTTCCACTTCTTCGGAGCCTCTTATGAAGCTCCGGTTGCATTCAACTATGGATTCCAGCACCTCTTTCTCTGACGACTCGGGGGCATGTGAAGAAACGAAGTTATCCCCATGTGACGAAAAAATTAAACAAGATCCCTATGAGGGCAAGGTGTTGCCACCGATAGATGGTGGTATACATGCCTGGTTGTTCTTAGCTGCTTCCGCAATGATAGAGGCTCTTGTATGGGGTTCGTCACTATTACCCTCCTGCTTCTCATGTAACAAAGGCCATGGCTGACGAAATCTAGGATTTGCCTTTTCGTTCGGTGTTTTCCAGAGCTATTATCACGACAGTGAAGTCGTTCAGGATTCTAACATGGTGGCAGTCATTGGGACATGTGCAACAGTCAGCCCAAACCCCTAACTTTGCCTGAGTCGACCATAAGCTAACAGCTTTTCTATAGGGCGTCGCATACATAAGCTGCCCTCTGGTAATTACGACGATGATTCTCCTTCCTCGAACGGCAAGATGGTTCTCCACACTGGGTCTGAGCATCATGTGTCTCTCACTAGCCTTGGGCTCATTCTCGACGAACTTTACACACCTCGTGCTTTCACAAGGCGTTGGATTTGGAATAGGGGGTTGTATCGCTTATAGCCCCTCGATTTTATACATGTCCGAATGGTTTGATAAGCGGAGAGGGCTTGCCTTCGGAATTGTTTGGGCGGGATCCGGGCTGTCTGGGGTGCTTATCCCTCTCGCCCTGGAAAAGTTTTTGGGACAATATGGATTCCGAACAACTTTGAGGATATTTTCAGTGCTGATATTCGTGCTCGCGGCTCCATTCCTCTATTTCCACAAGTCACGCCTACCCGTTTCGAGAGAAGTCAAATACGATCGGCTCAACGCCCGCTTCCTGTGCAGTCGAGTGTCAATCATCTACCAGCTTGGTAATATTGCAGAGGCACTTGGATTTTTCCTCCCTGCGATTTATCTTCCAACACTTGCACGCACGCTCGGAGCCTCGGACTTTCTGGCCTCGCTTACGGTGACTGCTCTGAACCTGGCATCTGTATTCGGAAGTGTGTCCATGGGATTTCTATCTGATCGATGCCACACACTTACGTGTATCTCGATCTCTACGGCAGGCACTGTCTTATCAATTTTCCTCATATGGGGCTTCTCCACCACTATCCCGGTTCTTATAGTGTTTGGCGTTGCATACGGAGTTTTTGCAGGAAGCTATTCTGCAATTTGGTCCGGTATGATTCGCGAAATCCAGAAAGACACTCCAGGCGCAGATGCAACCATCATATTCTCAACTATCGCGTTTGGGCGCGGGGTCGGCAATGTTGTCAGCGGTCCCTTCAGCGAGGCCTTGCTCCAAGCGGATAGCTGGCAGGGGCATGCATTGGGTGCGTACGGTAGTGGGTTTGGGCTTCTCATTGTCTGTACAGGCCTAACTGCCGTTCTGGGTGGAGTATCCTTGATGGCACGCTGCTTAAGATGTATATAATGTTGGCGGATAGAGATGGAGTTATGTTGCAAACCTCGTCTTCGGGATTGATCTCTTGACCGACCCTTGGGTTAAATGCGCGAGAATCATGTACTATAATGCGGACTTTGTACCAGCAGAACACATACCTATGTCTTAAGAAACCATTGCTTTTTTCCGATGGTTGGACCTGAACGCCCAGTGACGTAGACGAACGTAAATTGCACCATTTATGTGCACCTATTGTCAGGACATGATTTCCGGCGTCTCATAGAGCAACAAAATCGTTGCAAAGTACGGGTGCCGCCTCGTCAACTGGCTTGAACCCGCGCACAGTAGCAGTTCAAAAGTTTGAAACTAGCGAGCAGAAAAACCGCCCATCTAGATATGAATAATTTGGTTCTTTTACGACGTCTATGAAGAATGACCGAAAAAATAACAGGGCAGCAGTCAATATTGAAATTGTGTCGATGTATTAAATTGGAACACTACTGTTGCAATACTGCGAACCCAGCGAGCTTCAGTCGTTTCATCTAAAACCTTTCTACCCGGAGCAGGACATTATTACTTGGTGACGGTCGCTGGCCAAAACTCAATGCAGTTGTTCTGACTAAAACTTTCAATCTCGGCGGGTGGCGAGGCAGCGCTTCAAGCCGCGCTGCTGGATTGATTCACTGCCGACACTAAGCATTTATTACCAAGATTGGCTGCGGGTGAGCGTGCGCCACCCGCTGTATAAAAGTTTTTCATTCCCTATTGAAGCATATCCAAAGCTCCTATCTGGCAGACCTAAGTAGCTTCTGTGCACTAATGCATATTATAGAACCGAGGCAAACAAATATTCTCTTCCTGACATTCAACTCACAATGTTATAAGAGACTGAAGCTGCCCGGTTACCCCCGGCGCAGAAATGAGGGCCCGACATTTTTGTTATATAATTGAAGCCCGGCCCGACACGCTGGTTGGGCTACAAGTGAATAAAAGTGGAGGGAGAAATCCACTGGGGCACCCGGAAGTGGACCGAGAGACGCTTAAATTGGTGCTGATCTAGCCCCAGGGTCCATGCGAACTAACCATTTACATCATCAAATGGACCCTGAGGCCACGCTTTTCGTTCTCCAAAGTTGACAATGCAGCTGTAGAGTATCATAGACGATAATTCCGATAACTCCAGGACTCTAGAATTGCCGAGCCCCAGAATAGATGCCCCAAATAACCCCAACAAACCCTGTCACTGCGGGGAGTTCGGTTGTCGCATGCGACATTGAGCTCCACCTCCAGTTAGTAAGAGAATTTTGCACACACATGCATACTGACTTTCATTTCCCTGCTTTATAAACCCTTTCCCTTTCTCGCCCACTTCAAATTTTACCAGTCTTTCCCGGAAGCCTTATTCCAGCTGGCAAAATGACTATTCAGGAAGCGACTCCACCACACGAGCTCCTCGACTCAGAGTCGGGATGGCAGGAGAAGGCGATGGGTGCTAAGGATGGAACGCCGCAGTATCAAGATGCTTTTGGTGACGAGTCAAACGCTGAAGTCAAGTATAAGACAATGGAGTGGTGGTAAGTTCCATTAATCTCTATATGTCAAAAGACTGCGTCTAACATGGATTACTTCTAGGCAAGCTGGGATGTGTAAGTCTTTCATTTTGAAGGACCGTTATTGAATTAAGAAAGGGTGTCTAATTGAACCAGTCATGATTGCAGAATCTGTTTCGCTAGGTGTACTGTCATTGCCAGCAACTCTCGCGCAGTTGGGTCTCGTACCGTAAGCTTCCTGATCTTCGAAAGACATGAGCCAAGGTTCTGACAATTCTTTCAAGAGCTCTTGTGTTAATCATAGGCCTCGGTCTCCTTGCCACATACACCGGTTATGTCATTGGACAATTCCATCAGGCATATCCCCATATCCAGAACCTGGCCGACACCGGAGATGTACTCATGGGTGCATTTGGACGAGAACTCTTCGGAATCGGCCAGCTACTCTTTTCGATTTTCATCATGGGAAGCCACATCTTGACATTCAGTGTCATGATGAATACAATCACCGAGCACGGCACTTGCACCATGGTTTTTACGACAGTCGGTTTTGTTATCTGTATGGTGTGCTCGCTGCCTCGTACCATGAAGAACATGACTTATATTTCGGGCGTTTGTACGTGGATCAATCTCAAGCATTACCCCAGCCTCGTTCACTGACAAGTTTGAATGTAGCTTTCGTCAGTATTTTCAGTGCCGTCATGGTCACCATGATCGGCGTAGGCGTCCAGGCCAACGGCGTCTCAAGAATCCAGGCCACCATCGACACTGATCTGTTCCACGCGTTTACCGCCGTGACCAACATCGTCTTTGCTTACTGTGCGCATGTGGCATTCTTTGGTCTCCTTGCCGAAATGAAGAACCCAAGAGAATTCCCAAAGGCATTGTATATGCTGCAGACCTTTGAGATCATCTTCTATACCGTTGCCGCTGTTGTGATTTACTACTATGCCGGTCAGTCTGTAGAGTCTCCGGCTCTGGGATCCGCGGGGCCTCTGCTGAAGAAGGTGGCATATGGGCTCGCGATTCCGACTATCGTTGGCGCGGGTGTTGTTAACGGTCACGTCGGTCTGAAGTATATTTACGTCCGCCTTTTCCGTGGAACTGACAGAATGCATCGCCGCGACTTGGTTTCCGTCGGGTCATGGATTGCCATCGGCTTGACATGCTGGATAATTGCTTGGATCATTGCCGATGCTATTCCTGTGTTCAGTGACTTGCTCAGCTTGATCAGCTCACTGTTTGCTAGCTGGTTCAGTTACGGCCTTGGTGGTGTATACTGGTTACACATCAACTGGGGCAAGTGGTTCTCATCTCCACGAAAGATCTGCCTCACGATCATTAATATGCTGATTGTGCTGATTGGCGGATGCATGTGTGGTCTCGGACTTTACGTGTCTGGAAAGGCGATTCACGACGATGCCTCCAGCAATAGCTTCTCCTGTGCTAGTAACACATAGAAGGGCCCGTATTTCTGCGGGCCGGTTGCTTCTGTTTCGGATCTGTGATTCGAGAAGGCATAGCGGTCTTAACTAGATTTTATTGTGAATAGCATTATAGATTTGCCGATGTTTGATAATAGAGTCATTTAGAGCTTTTAAATCCCGATACCACCTTCTTGTTGCGACTAGTATGGCCAAAATTCAGGGCCCGACAACCTAATGCAGGCCAAGTGGATTTAATCACACCATCCTTGCCTATCATAACCAATTATTTTGTAGCGATCTCGGCAAGCTATCTTCTCTCGCACTCAAAAAACAAAAATACAGTATCATTCCCAAATCCCGCCGGCGACAATTCTAGTCTCGGTCATCACGTAGTCCACAAGGTGACCGCTGACTAGCTTTTGCTACGTGAATAGGTGCGTCGGGCGGGCTTGAAGCTTGTAAGATATTATTCGTGTAAAATGCGTAGTGGCACGCGCTCCTACGATCGCATGTTCTTTTGAGGCGATAATTAGCGAATACGACAGCTAATTGAGCTCAGGTGTTGCGTCTTTGGAGAGGGTCGCGGCTAAGCCTTACCAGAAGAGGGGAAAAGCTTGCGTTTACTGAATGGGGGCATCCCCACATAAAACACTAGTACAATAGTTCAATACACAGATTGTATAGGGCCCAGCCTTAAACTAAACAATGGTACTGATCATTATTATAGATCATGACCGAGTACGGAGTACAGTATGCATCGATGGGAGGAGATTATTCTTAAGTAACTCCGGTCCGAGGCGGGCTCCCATTTAGGGTAAAAAGGTGCATCTCGGTGTGCCCGAAGAGAAAGCTTAACGGGCCACTTTTCCGTCTAATTGGATTGAGGCTGAGTATTGAAACGCGTACTGTGGAAAGTTGTCCCTAATACGACCTCTTGGCAGGAGGCCTGGGAATTGATTTGAATTTAGGAGTCTGGTGCCTCTCATTGACGATAATCCTGCCAATACCTTAGAAATTCTTATAACCGGCCTTCTATCCATCAGATCAACCATGATTTCCCTCGGGCCTGGGTACAACTAAAACGTGGCAGCGACTATTTCTATAAATTCTTCGACTCTGACTGGAGGCCTAGGCTACGAAATTTCCCGTTGCCAAGACTCAGTTTGGAAAGCTGAGACATCCACTTGCAGGGCCAATAGTACATCGCAGCTAAGCCTTCCCCCGCGGGTTGAGGCCCACAATGTCAGAAAGCCGAACGTGTTTCTCCTGGTTCTGGTTCCAATAGCGCCCCTTGAGAAGTTTTCCCTCTTAAAGTTTCTTTCCCCGTGTTGGATCTCTGGTGCTGAGTAGCACGGATCTCCTCCAATTCTTCTCACCACACTCCTTGAATTTTGGCGTTGCTACATGAGTCGCCGGCGATTCAAGCAGTGCGCATATCCTGCCGATGCGCCATCTTTGATAAACCACACCAGCCAAACTAATCGCCTGTCCAGCCTGTCAAAAGTGACATGGTGACAATATGAGTCCGACAACCTAACATTTCGTAAGTCATGTATAGGGGATGGGATTCTCCCCACTTTGATGACTTATAGCTTGAATATTGATTGACATTTTTCATGGCATAGGTCCTTAGCGTCTCTGCGAATGAGCGCTCGTTATCTTTCTCTCGCTATCTCTCAACAACAGAATGCCACTCGCAGATGGACAGGACTCGGTACAGAAATGGAGGGCCTCAAAGGGATGGCTACCTCGGACGTTACACAAAATATACCTCATTCCGCTGGCAGGGTTGTTCCTGTTCATGCTGGGAGTCATCGAACTTCTGCGCGAATACTCCAAGCGGATGGGAGGTATAGTTCACTGGACATATGAAGAGGACCTGCCGATGGCCATATGGGGAGCCTACACCTATCTGCCCTTGATCTTTGCCCTATTAGCCATCAATCTTCTGGATGTTTGCGCCCAGGATGTATTACGGCTTGAACCTTTTTTTCAACTCGCTAAGCCCGGCGGGGCTCCGGCCACAGTGCTATTCAACAATTATTGCTGCAACGCCTTTACGGCATCATTCATAGCATTTCGCAATCGCCATTGGGTTGTGCTATGTGCTGCACCAGTCTCCTTGATTTTTCGCATGTTCCTCCCCTCGCTGCTAGCTGGTCTAGTGGTCCTGGACGATGGAAATTGGATTGAGAAGAAACTCGTCAACACCTGGCCGACTATCATCGATTTGGAGATTCAACAAGTTTGGCTCGCAGCAGGATCCTTGGGGGAGGGGCCTTTGGGTTCGCCGGAGCTGAACAGCTTTTTCATGCCTGACCCTGCAGATTACGCAACTCCTCCTGTCTCACTGCCCGATGATCAAAACGACTCGTCTTTGTTAACTTTGAATCAAACCATATATTGGTCGAATATGACATGTGTCAGCAATACTCGAAGAGGGGTATCGCCACAAACCGTGAAAAATACCACCTTGACGAGCCAACTGCCTCATGGTCAACAAATTTGGTCATGGAATGTTGGAAATATGTCACTGGGTACCCTTCCAGGCGGTAACAGCAGCTCACACTGTCAGATCAACGTTGCGTTGGACACTGTCATCGGATCAGATCAACAGACTCTACAAGCGAAGTTTTGGGAGCCCATGGGCTCTGATGGGAAATTACCGGCTCCATCCGCCTTCACAAACGAGGATTGCAGTGCTTTCAAGGTTTTCGGGATAATGGTCGATATGGAACTTGCCGCAGGAAACGTTTCCGATTCGAATGTCACGGTCCTTGCCTGTTCACCAACGTATCAGCAAGCCTCGGCAGCTGTGACTCTCAACCCAAACGCCTCTATTGCCGATGTGGATATAACGACGTCAACTGTCAAATCTCTCGACACAGCTGCATTCTACGTGGATGGAATTCACGATCTGATTGCCTCTCGATATTTGACATCGGTCTCCGATGTCTGGTTCGGAAACACCTCGCAGTTCAATGGTTCTGCCAGTAGCGGTGACCCCATCATCGTCGCAACCGATTCGACTATATTAGCCTACGAGGACTATGTGCAGAAAATCCGCCAGTATTGGAATTCAGACTTCATTGTCACGATCGATCGATTTTTCAGCCCTGGAGGGTTTCCAACATCCGTCGAAGCCAAACAGCGGAGTTTTGTGGTCATTTTGACGGTCGCATCCAAGGCCGCAACAGTTGCTGAAGCTATTCTGGCCTTGGGCCTCTGTATGATCGCTACTTTGACATACGTGTACCGGCGTCGGCCTAATTTCTTGCAATGGGACCCAGGGTCAATCGCTGCTCAATGCACCATCGTTGCACGTCTCTTCAAGCCCTCAACCCAGGTCATGTTCTCAGAGGCAAAATTGCACATGTCAACCACTCGCCAACTTCGGCAATGGGCAAACGGCAAATGGTGCGAGTGGGTAGATGATGATGGTAAAGAAAAGCTCCAAGTCGTTGATCGAAGTGAAGCATCTCTGGCTCCACCTCATCCACCTCCCGGTCGCCGAGATCCCATGCCCCATTTCTTGAGGCCTATTTGGTTTCTGCTCGAGTGCTTGCTTTTCGCAGCGATACTGGCTCTTTTCGGCATGAGTTTGGCATACCTTCGCTGGAAGAATATCAACTCTTTCTTCAGTACCGGAGCCACTGTGGCCATGATCTTCCTCAACTTTGGTCCCACTGCGATTGCGTCTATCATTGGCTCGTTTCTCGTCTCAATTTATCGCAGTTTAAGCTCGATGGAGCCTTGGATTAGGCTGCAAGATGGAATGGCCTCGGCGCGGCAGTCTGTCGTCGAGAACTATGGGATTCAAACACCTTTTATTCCATTGTTCATCAGACGCCATCGACGACCCGGTATTCTTCTTGCACTGTCTATTGTGTGCCTAGGAGATCTCGTGCTTCGAATCCTCAGTGGTGGCCTCTTCACACCACAACTCAAGAACTATTCGTCGCCGAGCTCGGATTTGATCAACATGTACAATTCTTCTGCCATGGTCAACAATGTCAACCAAAGTGATATCGAAATTTCCTTGGTGGCTACAGGCAGACTGTTGAACAACGTCTCCTTCCTTCAATGGGCTTCAACAGATGGAAAATTCTTCATGGTGCCATTCTCGTTTCACAATGCCTCTGACGATGACTACTACACTGTATATTCGGCAACAACACGAGGCATTGGAGCCGACCTCGACTGCAAGGTGCTCCCCGCTGCTTCATCGGACACTTCACTTGCCTGGAATTATACGATCGCTCAATCCGGAGCCAAACAGACCTGTAGCGTGGACATTCCCCTGACAGACGACTTGACGAGCAAAAGCGGAAAGTCTGTTCACTATTATGCCCCCAATGGGACAGACACGACTTGCCAAGAATCCAGCATCTTTGTTTTAGCTTTCTGGGACCTAAAGAACGTGACCGACATCAACAAAGCCGGCACAACCGCCTTACATTGCGAGCCAAAAATTCACATACAAGATTTCCACGTCGAATTCGACTCCAGTGGAATGGTTCAGAATCAGAATGCCATCAGTGGGAGCACCATTTCAAGCGGCGGACTCTTTCAAAACGCATCAGAAATCTTGGCGGACTTCAATCAAGTGTTAGCCGGCCAGCCTCGAAACTTTTCATCACATCATTTCAACTTCTCACACCCTCATGACCGCCAACACCACCATCGACATGACTGGCCTGGCCGATTAACCGCCAATGCCTATGACATGACCTTCCCACACGACTTCACATTGAAGTCAAGACATCTCATGCTCTCCGTGCAGACAGTCTACCAGACTGTTTTCAGTACCCACCTCGCTCTTTGGAAGGAAAAATTCCTTGAGCGTCTACCGACACATTCTCCCCAAGCGGCACACGGCAATCTCCTAGATAGCCTGTGGGGATTCATACCTTCCACCAGCCTAGTCGTCATCATCATCTGCCTCCTAGCCATTGACGCAGTCGCGCTAATGGGTGTGTTCGCATTTCGCTTCAACCGATATCGAGGACCGCGCGTGCCACGGTCAATCGGATCTCTCATCCCGTGGGTTGTGCAAAGTCGCATGCTTGCCGACCTTGGGGATACGTGGGACATGAGCGAACGCGAGCGGGAGAGGTACTTGCTTGAGAAGGACTGCAAGTATAAAGTCGGAGACTTTTCAGCTGTGGGTGGGCCCCCGTGGGCCTTAGATTATGATTACGATAACCAACGTTCAGAACCGGGGATTGAGCTGCATGAACGTGGACCTGTTGATTAGAATAATGATAATATGTTATATACCACACTCTGTATTCTTGAACAATGAACAAAGCTATTCTAGCCAAATGATGCATCTAGTCTCCATCGCACACGCATACAGTAAGGATTGCTTGGTATTAAGAGCCAGTTCACACAGCAGCTTCCCCCGATGCAGGAGGATAAGCACCCTCATAAGGAACAGCCTTATTCTCCTTCACCCAAAGCTGCTCCTCAGCACTTTTGAAAGGTGGTGGAATCAAGCTATTAATCTTCCAAAGCCGTCGCTCCGTCTCGTCAACATGGTACTCAAAGTCGTACCCCTTGTCCAACAAATGAGGCTTCATGATATTGTCAAGGCGAGACGTAGTTCGAAGATACATGGCATCTGAATCTGGCACGTGGATGGCAATGTGCGTAATGACAACTCGCACGAATGGTTTCTCAGTCTCTGTCGACGGTTTCAGGCCCTGGTAAACGTTGCTGTTGTCCATCTTGTAGAAATGGGTCACGACGTAGAATTCGGGTAGGCCGAGGGTTGTGTACATCTTGGTGATGTCGTTGACGAAGGCTTGCTTTGAGGCATTGTCTTCGAAAGTGCCGGGTGGGTGGTAGATTTGCCAGAGGGGCATCTTGAGGGGTGGTTGTTTGATAGGATGAGGCGGAAGGTAGTAGAGAAATAGAGGATGTTGATGCTGTTAATAGTTCCTACACAGGGGTTTATTTATGCTCTGGACAATTAGACTTACTTAACCACTTCCAACATTGTCGGCAATGAATATTCATCGGTCCCACAATCAGTGTATCCAGCCGGCACATCATTATAATCATCTTGGCTCGATGGCGTTGTATTACCCAAACGTATAATTCCAGCTGGATTGGATTTCAAAACGAGCCACAGGGAATATTAGACATCTAATACTCAATGTGGTACAGCTCCAGGGTCGCACAAACCAGAAGGGGTTGTTGATTATTCAACACCAAGACAGCACACATATTTTGAGATTATTCAACAACGTAATCTCGAAATTCGGCAAATGCCTACTCATTCCATAGTTTATCTCCTTTTCTTCAACATCGAAAAGATTTTGTGCCAGCGATCTAAATCCCAAGCAGTCCGTTCACTCGACGAGTGTCATCGGTAGTAAAGCGTGTCTTGCAAGAGCAAGCATTCACGATGTGGAGCACGGAGCATTTTCAGATTTCGAACCCCTAGAACCATTAAGAACGTAGAGATCTACGTTGTACCTGATTTATACTAGCCTAGGAATTTCACTTTTGCACCGTTGCTTACTATATTTCGAGTCATTTTCCTAGGATGTAAGCAAATTCATGATCATCGCTATATCTAGTTCAAGCCCAGCTATACAAATCAAACACGACCTCTGTATTTTCCATCGTAATCATAACCACCCCATCAGGGTCATCAGTCAACATGCGACATGCATCCCTCAAAACAGTGGCATAGTCGCAACATTGGCATAATCAATATTATCAGCAACAGACTCGATCCGCTCCGTACAAGTCCCAAAAATCTTATCCCACAACCTCGTCTGCTTCCCATAATTATGACTCTTCCTCCACCCCTTCCGATGATGCAGATCATGATCCTCAATAACAATCTCCGCATCCAACCACTGCAACAACCAACTCAGCGTCGACGGAACGGTCAGATGCATCCGTAATCCACTATGCCCAAAGACCTCCGCGAACGCAACGTACTGGTGGCAGATCCACCACTCGTAGAAGCCCATCGGCATACCCATCGTTCGGAGGGTGAGCCATGTCATGAGCGGGACGCCGACCATATCGAAGAATTCCTGCTCGTGATCTGCGTACGCGGCGAGCAGGGGATTCGGGTGCTTTGTGAGGTGATGCGTGCGGTGGAATTTCCAGAGGAAGCTCACGTCGTGCATGAGTCGGTGGTACCAGTAGAACCAGAAGTCGAGGACGATGCCGTAGAGCCCGATTTCCAAGGGCAACCAGGCCCAGTTCATCTGTGAGGGGAGCATGTTCCGGTTATAGGTGAGGTATGTGGCTAGCACGAGGCGGGAGCCGGTCGTTTTGTAGAGGGAGGCTACTACTTTGGCGACGCCTACGTCTGGCACGCCGTCGCGCTCGTGCTTGTCGCCGTCTAGGAAGCCATAGATGTGGCCCATGCGGCGGAGGACGTGCACTTGGTATATGACGATGGCGTTGAAGGCGAAGAAGTATAGGTTGAAGGTGGCGAAGGGGCCTAGCGTGCGGCCGGTGTAGGTTGTATATGCTTGGTGGAAGAGGAGTGGTAGGGACGAGTAGAAGAGTACCCAGCGCTGCAGGGACCACTGTGGCATGAAGGGTACTTTCTCATCTTTCTGGTGCACGGGGATCTCTTTGTTCAACTCAATAGGGTGAGCGTTGAGTATCTCCAGAGCCCAGTGGGCATGACTCCATTCTGAGCGGTCTGCCGTGCGCCATGTGGATCGCATGGAATCTTTTGATAGTGGTTTTGTATCCATGGTGGATGGCGTATAGATTCTTCAGACACTATGACGACCAAACTAAGAGACAGTCCGGCTAGTAGGGGTAGTCCCCATTTATATTGTCTTTTACCCCAGACTGAGAACCTGGATCTGAACCAGGGACATGTGAAGGGGGGGGCTAAAGGGGCGTTCATGATGCTCCGCATCGTGGATCTCGTTTCCCCAACAGTTTCCCAGACGTCAAATGGTGTAAATGCCAAATGGGGCCTATCGACATCCCAAAATTGGTACAGATCCGCTCATTCCACGTGAAGATTGTGCTATTTGACGTCCTCCCCGCACACACGAGCCTCGGACTCCCCGGATAACCATCGCTGGTGGGGGATCTTCACAGTAATTCCGGAGGATATCAATGACCAAATCCAGTCAATGGATTACCCGCGATCGACATCCATAGTATCATGATGTAGGGTGTTTTCGATCGGAGGGCCCCGAGAAACATTCGTTCACAGAGACCCGGCCTCGGTTCGCGCCAATGTGAAAGCCAAGATCTTAGATCGCGCGCCAATCAGCGTTGAGGGGTGGCGCCTTTGGGTGTTCGGCTAAAAAGATGTGCGGCCACCCACCAATTAAGCATTGCCGCCAGGGGAGATTTACTTCCTTTTTGGGATACCTCTGCGATTGATATGATCCATTCTCCGGCAGTTAGGCATTATCCACCAGACATGGGTGGGTAGAATTCTGTTGGGGATGTAGTTCGAGAAACACGTCAGAGCTATTTTCTTCACGAGATCAATCCACGTCTATATGGGATCATATAGCCTATTTATTGGGCATGATCCTGATTTTCATATGCTTCATGCGTGAGGCGTGCATGTAGTCATGTCATGCGCTTCACTTAAGGTTAATCGGGGATTTTTATCTTCCGGTTGCCGTCACACAGATCAGTAGTGCCTTGTTGAAGATGACTGGCCTTGCAAAGTCCGATCGGAGTTTTGTGAGTTGGATACAAAGGAACGAAAGGACTATCATTCTTTGGTGATCGAGTTTGACTCCATATGTGCAAAGTCTACTCCACAGACTTAATGGCAATGACCTACATAGCGTCAACATGCCCTTTGATTATCTTGGGTCTGATTGGTGGAGGCTATGGAATAACCTCGACCTGATACTAAAGAATTGCAGCTTCATTGACGGAACAACGACCAATTACAACAGTCTAGGGAAGCAACCAAGTCCGATCAACAGTCTATTGCTGATAATCTCTTCATTTTTAAAAACGACAATCCATCAAGGTTTATCCCTACGAGCTCGCTGCGACCGGCGCAGCAGTTTCGGGCTGAGAAGAAGGCGGGGCAGGAGCCGACGCTTCCTTAAGCCCGGACTTCTCAAAGGCCTTCATGGGGTAGTATCCCCACTTCTCAAACATAACCCGATCCTCATCCCAGCCATTGCAGTCTGTGGTCAACATCTTCTCACCGGTGAAAACGGCATTAGCACCGGCCTGGAAACAGGCCACCTGCTGCTCCTCGGACATGGCAATGCGACCGGCGGCCAGACGGACGATAGTCGCTGGCATAACGATACGGGCTGTGGCAATGGTGCGGAGAACACGGTCGAAGGGAATCATCTTACGGTCGCCGAGGGGTGTACCCTTGATCGGGACGAGGGCGTTGACGGGGAAGGACTCTGGGTGCGAGGGCAGGTTCGAGACGGTGTGCAGGAGACTAACGCGGTCGGCGTCCGTCTCACCGAGACCCAAGATACCACCGGAGCAGACATTGATACCAGCATCACGGACATTCTCTAGCGTGCGGAGACGCTCGTCGTACGAGCGAGTCGTGATAATACTAGGGTAGAACTCGCGGGATGTATCCAGGTTGTGGTTATAAGCGGTCAGACCGGCCTCCTTCAGCTCCTTGGCCTGGTTCTCGTCGATCATGCCGAGTGTCACGCAGACCTCCATGTTCATGTCGCGGATTCCAGAGACCATCTGCTTCACGTTCTTCAAGCTCGTCTTGCGACCGCGCATGTCGCGCCAGGCGGCGCCCATGCAGAAGCGTGTGCTGCCGTTGGCCTTGGCGATGCGGGCTTTCTCGAGGACTTCGTCGACGGGGCTCATCTTGGTGGCCTTCAAGCCGGTTTGGTAGCGGGAGGACTGGGCGCAGTAGGAGCAGTCTTCACTGCAGCCACCGGTTTTGATGTTCATGAGGGTACACATTTGAATAGCTGAGGGGTCATGGAAGCGTCGATGCACAGCAGCCTAGCATGGGAATTGTCAGTTTCAATTGCGCGGGGAGTTTGGTCTCTCGAGTTGTTCGGGTTCTCGGTCATTCAATGCAAACATTGAGGAAGAAGGAGGGTATTGAAATGCTCAATTGAGGTGTTTAGTAGTTGGAGATATCCTTACCGAAGCGTATGTGAGCTGGTTCAACGGGGTGTGGTAGACTGCGCTGACTTCTTCGGGCGTCCAGTTGGTGCGGGGAGCAGTTGCGGATGTAGCCTCCACCAAAACGCTGGGGACCCGGCTGGCGATGGAGGCAGCACTGGGAGAGCCCTGGACAGTCCCGTAGGACCGCCAGGCAGTCCGGGACAAGGACCGGGGGAGTGTGAAGGACATGGTAGAGGGTGTGGTATATGAGGAAGGAGGGGGAGAGAGGGAGGGGGGGAAGAAGAAAAGAAAGAGAAGGTAGAGAGAAGGGAGGAGGATAGTGTTGACGAAGCGATGAGTCGGAGGGACGAGGAAGAGGGGCAGATACGAAATTCACCGGCGTGACGGTTACGACAATCCTGTGGGGAACTTTACTGGTTCATTGGTCTCGAGGCCAACTTTAACTTGTGCTCTCCCCTGGACCTAGTATCCCGTGGATTTCTCGTGTTGCCAATCCCTTGCCAATCCCTAGAATAATGCTCCGACGGAACTACTTACTATAAAGATCACAGCTATCCAGTATTTCTCCGAAGGTAGGAAACCCACCACAGGTGGACAATGGAGAGTCCTGCCCCTCGTTGAATGGTGAATTGACTGTGTTGAGACCCCAACAAGAGCCCAGCCCCGATGTGCGTCACTTTCCCTCGGAGATGATCTCCTCCCGAGAAGATTATTCTAATAACCTTCAGAGCTCCGACTATAACCGAGGGTATACTCCGAAAAATTTAGAATTCTCGCGTTTCCCGTAGTTCAAGAATCGGGAAAATAATTTTACAGTAGTCTAGATCGAAGATCTGGTCTTTGGCCATTTCTTTTCTTTCTCCATCGTATTCGTCTTTGCGTCACCAGTCAGGCACTCACTCATCCACCTCGGTTCGGGAGATCCACTGGTTCGTGGGCCAATGATGATCGCCAGATTAGACACCATTGAAGACTTGGTCTGTGCGGAGACTCGGGGGAAGGGAAGTGGAGGTTGAAGAGTTGAAGAGTTCATAAGTTTGTTATTTAAATAGTATCTACGGAGTATCTTAGGCTAACTATTGCTACCTATCTATACAAAGAGAATTACACCTCCTTACTATATACCATTCCCCTCTCCAATCATCCCAAATAACTCATCAAAATAATCATAACCATTGCACACATTAAACACAAAAATATACATCGGGTATCAAACAACAACAACATCCGATCCGGAAGAATTCAACCTCAACAACGAAGCCCAACCAACAGAAACAAGTACATAAAGAGCCAGATACCCCAAGATCCCCCACGCCTGATAATAACATCCCAATAATACAATACACAGCCAGATCGGAATCGATCGAGTAGCCACTCTCAAGCCGAAAAAGATTTTCAACTCTGTAAAGGACTCGCTCTTAATCTGCCCGGGTGTATTCTCAACCGGTTCCTGGCCCCATTTGGCGTAGACCTGGGAGTAGAACCCCACATATAATCGTTGCAGAATTTGGAGGATAAGTGAAAGGAGTAGATTGTTGGATGGGGAGGGGTTGGAGATGGGGTTTGGCAGTATGGGGTCTTTGCTGGGAAGTGGTGTAGATAGATTGGCGAGGGAATAGGATGGGGTATCAGTTGATTGCGGAATAAGCTGAAGCTCGTCGGAAGAGTCTACAGTAACTTCTTCCTTGTCCTCGATGGTGAATGTGTGGGTTCTGGGCAAGGTAGGATAGATGACCTCTCCGACCTCAACGGCCTGAGTGATCTCCTCAGTGAACGTCGCGATGGGAAGAGCTTCTTCTTCAAGGACGGTATTCTCGAGTACTTGCGAAAACTCGGTAACAGGAGTTATGCTGCCCTCGTTTTTCTTGGCCTCAAAGTGTCGTTCCATCGTCTTGCGATATTTGTCCTTCAACTCTTCAATTTTCTTAACGCTAGCTTGACCATGTTTTTTGGGATGGACGAGGTAACCAGCCAGTCGGTCGATTGCATCAAAGATCTTCACCTTATCACCTTCTAAATACGTGATGGGTATGTCGAAGATTGCTTGGATTTGGGGAATGAGCGCCTTCCTGATTACGTCCTCGCATTGTGGGCTACCAGGAGACGTTGTTGGCGCAAGGCATTTGACTTTTGTCAAATGGGGTTCAAAGCACTCTCCCAAATCGGCTTTCAAGTCCCCTTCAAGGACAGTTCGGATGGTATCAGTGGTCAAGAGTGCCATTGTATTATATTGATAGAGAAAAGAGTAAGCAAAATGTTGGCGAATAGGACTGAACTCTGCGAGTATCGAATAAGAATGAATCAATGAGATCCTAATACTCCAGAGAGTGGAGAAGAGGCATTGAGAAATTGAATTGAAGCCACGTTCACCAGGGCAACGGGGTCCGTTTTATGTCTGGGTAGATGGTAATGGAGTACCTCTTTTCCTGCCTCGAGAGTAGGAAACCCCACTATCCTTCGAAATCCAATTTCAGCCACAAGGCACATAGCCACAGGCAGCGACTAATTCCAGAGGTATGGACAGGGGTAGAATGAGGAATGTGCACCACCGGGCAGAGCGATTTAGGGGGCCAGACCGGGGCCAGACCGGGGGCAAAAGTCCAGCTGAGGACGTCATGGCGTAAGGATAACCAATGTGAAGCCATTGATACAGAACACGCGAGGACAGGCGTCTCATCTTGAGCGGGCCGAACCCTCTCTAGGAATAGTGGGAGTTGCATGGACCCAGAGAAAAAAAGCTCTCAGCCACAGTGGTTGTAAATGTCTAGAGGTTCGGGGAATTCTTCTTCCTTACCTGAGTTAAGCCATGAACAATAACGTTTCAATATCTGTATACGATTCTCATCTAATCATCACAAGAAAAGAGTATAAATCAAGTTCGTCCGAAAAGAAAAAGTCAAGAACAAAGTCATTTTTGATGAGGGGGAATGCTCCGCCCCTCGTGACACCATTAATAGACACAGCCTATTTTCGGGGCTAATGCAGGGGACATGACTCGCGTTTTGGGGCGCTTCGAGCGGTTACACAAATGGTCCCTGGAAAGAAACTGTCAAGCGTAGAGATTTCGCCTTGGGGGAGTGGAAAAATTGGGAAAGCAAGAGACTCCCCCAAAGAGAGATCCATCAGTTTTGGGCAAAATTCCAACCCTCCCCCACTCTGTTGGATCTTGCAACCCTTCATACTACACAAGAACTGAATCAAACCTCTAAGTGAGTTTGGCTATGGCGGTCTTCTATTTTCTTATACTGGCCGGGAATAACGAGAAGAAGAAAAGCAGCGCCAATCAAAATGCTGAGCTGAAGCTGTGAGCTCACCAAGTGCGAGACTTACATCCCATCACTCCGTTGGCTGTTTAAGGGACATAACGGAAGTTACGAAACTTTGTAGGACTGATATTGTTCGCTCAATCTGCGATAGTTAGGACGAGAGGAGCATATAGATGAGTCTTGCCCTGATAGCCTACGGGAACTTGCTAGGATACTCTACGGCATTTTAACGATCTCTCGGTTTAAGGAACAAGAAAAATAGATACAGATCTAAGGATTAGAAGGGTAAATATGGGGCATTCACCTTTTCATAACGTATGTGCATTTTTTATAGATGTGATGTGCGCGTAGTTTGCATAGAGCTGCAGCTGCACCTCAACGCCCAGTACCCTGTGTAACAATGAAATGCGGAGAATAACCGAATTATCTTGTCTGCACTTCATGGCATGAAAGTTTCACACAGGCTTCTCGTTTCGACCGAGGAGTGTGCAATTTGATCTTCCGGGCTCGAGAGTTGGAGTCTTCGACATCAGGATGGCTTACCATCTAGCCAAAGGACCCTCCAAGTCTGATCCACTCTAGTATATGGCGAAACTTGAGCTTTGACGCAAACCTCACTAGGCTCGAGTCATATCATTTTGAGTTGTTTATTGACTTGGCTGATGCGTGCCGTTCTCACTGATGCCATTCGCCTAGGCGTAAGACGGGAGGTCGAAGCATCGGCATTGCGTCTAACGGAGTCGTGTTGCGGCGAACACAGTGATAATACCACCACAGCAGGATCTCGTGTTACTTGCAGGATATCGGACATGGTAGTTGCTAACTTCTTCGGCAGGTGAGCGGAAAATACTCAAGAGCGACCGTGTGGAGAGCCAGATGGCTGCGGCGGGGTTCCGTGTTGCGTATCTCTAACTCTCCACGGAAGAGATGGTTCTCTGTGATGCGATTTTCACAATTCCATGGTAGAAAAGCTGAGATTATCCAGAAATAAAGAACCCTATTCCCTGAGGACGATGTTGACTCGAGTAGTTTAGCAGATGATGCCATACACTGCGTCCGAAGTTCTCAGCCTAACAAGCTCGACTTCATTCGGATTCACCACCCGACCTGCTACGGGCAATTAAATATCAGTCCCGCTCGCCAGAAGCCCCCAGATTTCCGCAACTAGACTTGAAGACTGCCCTTGGGATGGTCAGGTCTCCCTTCTCCAGGATGCCCACAATGTGGATTTTCTATGGCCTCTGCCGGGACGCGATCACGGCGGACCAACATCCAATCATAAGCCCTCGCGATATTCAGAGTTGCTGAATCTTTACAAGCTCCTTCACTGCCGGAAGTTCCTGGTCATTAATGAATGATGCTTTGCCAATCTTCAACGCATTATATAGCCGCAGGCGCGGTGGGCGTCGAAAGGGGGACGCCAGGGGCATGGAGGTTCATGAAACGCTTGCACCAACAAGAGAGTCACCCGATTGCAACGGCCGAATGGTGGGGGCTAAACGAGCGAAAAGACACTGATGAATATTCCCGCCAGTTATGCGCAGCCCAGTCCACCTACTATGCAAACGGCACAACGATAGGAGAAGAGCCGAGGTGATGATCAAATCACTTGGGGGTAGCTCCTTTCCCCGCATCCCAATTATCGAATGCCCCCACCGGCAAATGGGCCCTCTAGCGTGATTCGAAACTGTTTATGGGGCTGTTAGCGAGAAGGAGACCAAAGCGAACTAAGAACGCGGATTCGTTGATTCAGCCTTGAATCATCGCCATGTCGTGCGGAGAAGTTGAGTTGAGCCGAGGAAGGATGGTCGTGGTCTCGGCTCACGGCAACAGCAGCGTTCACTCTTTTGGGCTGTTTTCACCTCTTTCGCTTTTGCTTTACTCGAATTTGCCAGCATAGTGACTCTACGGGTTTACTTGATCGAGAAGCTTTTCATTTTGAAAGCGAGAGACTTAGATTTACTCTCTTCCTACTTTCAGTTATTGATTGTCAAGCTCGCAAAGCCTTGGCGAAGATCTATATTCCCCACAAAGTGATCTGAACCCTGAATCAACATGGATCTCGGTATGCTTTCTCTCACAGATATATCCTTAAGATATAGTATGGCTGAACAAATCATTTAGGCACCGCCGCAGCTGCGCTCGCGGGAGGGGCGACCGTAGCGGCATACCTCGATGCCAAATTCCACTTGAGTAAGGATATGTCTGCGATTTGGACTATGAAGAAGAGTGAGCGCTCATTAGTGCAAGCTCGTACGTATCCTTACCTCTGTCCATCATAATGCACCAGACTAATGATATTGCAGTTGCGAAAAAACAAGCAAACGCTTGGTTCCCCCTCCTCGAGACCGTGAAACGACACCCGGACATGATAGCTCTCTGGACGCGAGAGCGGTCATATACATACCGTGACTTACAAGAGCAGGCCTGCCAATATGCACACTTCTTCCTGGCAAACGGTGTGAAGAAGGGGGATCTCGTCGGCTTCTTCCTGCAGAACCGAGCAGAGTTTCTGATCGCGTGGATTGCGCTCTGGAGTATTGGGTGCGCACCGGCGGCTATCAACCATAACTTGACTGGCGATGCTTTGGTCCACTGTCTCAAAATCAGCGGCGCAAAGCTCACCCTGGTAGATGAAGATCCCGTCTGCATTGCACGTGTGGAGGAGTGTCGGGATACGTTGACCGGCGAGCTGGGCATGGAGCTTTTGACTTTGGACGAGTCTCTCAAGGCTCATATTCGTACGTTCCCGACTACTCTGCCACCAAAGGAGCTGGCGCTGGGCATGAAGGGCGAATTCCCTTCTATCCTGCTGTATACTTCTGGAACGACCGGTATGCCCAAGGGCTGTGCATTCACCATGTCCCGACTCTACACGACCCTGACCCTTCGGCGCGGTGCGATGGGCGATGTAGAAGGCCCTGATGGTGACCGCTGGTACAGCTGTATGCCGTTGTATCATGGCACCGCAGCAATGAGTCTCATTGCATGTCTGACCACGGGTATCAGTATCGCCCTGGGGCCAAAGTTCAGCGTGCGCAATTTCTGGAAGGATATTCGAGACTCGGAGGCAACTATCTTTGTATACGTTGGTGAGACCGCTCGATACCTGCTTGCTCCTCCCCCGTCACCTTTGGACCGCAAGCACAAGGTGCGATGCATGTATGGCAATGGACTTCGCCCAGATGTTTGGGAACAATTCCGTGAGCGCTTCGGTGTTCCCGAGGTGGGCGAATTCTTCAACAGCACGGAAGGTATCTTTGGCCTGTTCAACTATAATAGGGGACCATTCACCGCGGGAAGTGTTGGACATCACGGCCTTTTGATGCGTGGTCTCTTGCATAACGTTTTCGTACCCGTTGCGATCGATCCCGAGACGGGTGATGTGCTTCGTGACGCGAAGACGGGATTCGCTGTGCGAGCATCATACGATGAAGGTGGTGAGATCCTTGTGAATATCCCGAATAAGGAGGCATTCCAAGGATACTGGCGCAACGACTCTGCAACGGAGAAGAAGTATCTTCGCGATGTTTTCAAGAAGGGCGATTTATACTACCGATCTGGCGATGCCCTGCGCCGTCAAGGTGATGGACGCTGGTACTTCCTCGACCGACTCGGCGATACTTTCCGCTGGAAGAGCGAGAACGTGTAAGTAAACAAGCCACCACAACTATTCACCATTGAATAGACTAACACCCCACAGTGCCACCGCCGAAGTGTCCGAAGTAATCGGCAAATTCCCCGGCGTCCAAGAAGCCAACGTCTACGGCGTCCGTCTCCCCAACCACGAAGGCCGTGCCGGCTGTGTCGCACTGCAAATCAGCCCCGAAGCGCGACAGACCTTCGACTACGCTGCTCTCGCACGCTACGCCCGCTCCAAGCTTCCTCGTTACGCAGTGCCCATCTTCCTGCGTGTAGTCGATAACCCCACGCATATCCATAACCATAAGCAGAATAAGGTTCCACTGCGTGAAGAGGGAGTGGACCCGAATCTTATTGGGACGAAGGTGCCGGATGGTCGGGATAATCATTTCTTGTGGATTGCGCCGGGGGATGAGGCGTATACGCCTTTTGGGAAGGAGGATTGGAAGCAGATTGAGGATGGGAGTGCTCGGTTGTGAGTGGGATGACTGTAGACTGATATACGTGGATTAAGAGATGCACCGAATGAATACACTGTTTCTTAGAAATGAAGGCATTCTGTATGATACGGGACTCTTTCTTGTCATTGTTTGCGGGTTCATTTCTGAGAATAGAATTTGAATTGCTTCGATTGACAAAAGAGTCTATAGAACCATTCATAGCCAAGAACACGGCCTGGCACGAAAACCTCGTTCAGGTATAGCGAGATACAAGATATAGCAGTCTAAACAATAAGAAAGATAGGAAAAACAGAAAAAGCTCGCTAACATAATTTTCATCACTGGGCACGGATTAGCCAGCGGGGAATCGATTCACGTCATCCAAGAGCTTATTTCTTCAGCAGACCCAGCAGGTTGATGCTCTTGGGGCGCTCAATAGGCATACCCATTGCGCGGTCCCAAATGAGCTGGACCAGGGGTCCGAGGGCACGGCTGACACCGAAAGTGACGGTGTAGTACAGGGGCTGCTGGAAGCCATAGTGGTGGAAGAGGACACCGGAGACAGCGTCGACGTTAGGGTGGGGGTTCTTGGTCTGTGAGGAAATCATTATTAGTCAAGAGCTCATGGTACTTGTTTGGCGAATATTATGAGGCATACCTTTCCGTGCTCGGTCAAAACACCGGGAGCAATCTCGGAGTTCTTCTTGACGAGCTGGAAGACGGGGTTGGCGAGGACATCGGGACGAGTAGCGGCAAAGTCCATCAAGGCCTGGAAGCGGGGATCAGGCTTGCGGAGGACACCGTGACCGTAGCCGGGGACAACACGGCCGGACTTGAGAGTGTCCCAGAGGTAAGTGCGGACATCCTCGTCGGAGAACTTGGTTCCAATCTTGTCCTGCATCTGGAGGATCCAGCGGAGAACCTCCTGGGCGGCCAGACCGTGGAGAGGGCCAGCGAGACCCAGGAGACCGGCACTGTAGCTCAGGAAGGGATCGCTCAGAGCGCTGCCAACTAGATGGGTAGCGTGGGCTGACACGTTACCACCCTCGTGGTCACCGTGGAGAGCGAGGTACAGACGCAGCAGATCGTGGAAGTCCTGGTTCTTCTCGCCGCCCTTGCCGAGCAGCTCAGCAAAGTTGTACGACCAATCCTGAGAAAGATCCAGCTGCTGGGTACCCACGGCATCGATCTCGTTGGGGCGGAAGACCAGGGCAGCGACACGGGGGATCTTAGCCAGGAGCGAAATGCAGTCGTCAAAGGTAGGCTCCCAGTACTCGGCCTTGTTCAGACCCTTCTCGTAGGCCTGGGCGAACTTGGACTCGGTGTTGAGCGCAGCAACCGCAATGGACAGCTGGGTCATTGGGTGCATGTTCTTGGGGAAAGACTTGATCAGGTCCAGGATGTGAGCGGGCAAGGTGGACTTCTCGGCCAGCTCGCGCGAGAAGGCGCGCACCTGCGCGGTGGAGGGGACCTGACCGGTCAGGAGCAGCCAGAACATGGCTTCGGGGAGCATCTCGGTGCCGGAGGTACCCTTGGGCAACTCCTTCTGGCAGTCCTTGATGGTCTTGCCGTGGAAGCGAATGCCCTCATCGGCGTCCAGGACGGATCCCTCCCACAGCATGGCCTTCAGGCCACGCATGCCACCGATGACGTTGCTGACCTTGACATCGCCGATGACCTCGTCACCCTGGGCCTTGACCTTCTGGAGGAGCTCGCGCTTGGCGGGGATAACCTCCTTCAGGGCGGTCTTGAGGTCAGGCTCGGCGGTCGCATAGTGTCGGGCCGAGAAGAGCGGCCGGGAGGCCTGTAGGAATTGTGTTAGTCGAGAAGTCTGTTTATTCCGGAGTGTTTTCCGTTTGATCATTGACCATAACAGCGTGAAGCAAGACGTACCTGGGCCAATCTGGAGGCGTGGCGGGTGGTTCTGAAGCTCAGGGCCATTGTGTGTGTTGATGGGTCCGGGGTAGAACTGCGGGGGCGGGAGACTCAATGCGGGGGGAATCGAGGGATGAGAAAGAGGTTTATAGAGGAAGAAGAAGACGCTGCTTTCGATACAAGCCAGCGAGTAGGTTCAATGAGATCTCAATGGGAATAAGTGAAAGCACAAAAGGAAGGGAAGAAAAAGGTACTTGTGATCGTCCGGGACTAATAACATCTGACCGCATGTCGGTTGTACGCGGGGCTTCTGCACTGCTTGTTCAACCGAGGCCCGGGGCGGCTGCATGCGGACACCTGGCGAGATCGGCCAATTTTGTACAGTTTTTATTTCATAGAAAATATTGATCATTAAAAGACTCATTCAAAAGTGTCTTGTGTATGCTATCTAGTATTGCAAATTGTATTCACTGCTGCTTGTTATGTCCTCCTTCGCCCGCCGATGTATATCTATGCACACTATGTCCGGTTATCCGAGGAGGTCAGCGGCACCAAGGCCAGACGAACCAGCGAAACTCGGATGGAAGGAGGAAGGATTTGAAACAAAAGGAGTAATAACATTTGTGCGTCTGATAAAATTGCCATGGTCAACTCCGTACTCGCATCGTTCATCCGGCCTGCTCAAACATCGGCATTCCGCCCGTGCAGCCGCGTGTTTCCCCATTGGGTACACCCGCGGGCCAACGTGCTCGTGACTGGAGATCTCGTGACTTGAAGTCCCGTGATGTCCGATTGTAGACACCTGAGGCAGAAATACATCACATAAGCAGTTGAGGCTTTTTTCTGCTGCCTCAGGCGTCCACTGATAAGGCTAGCCAGGCCCGGTTAGTGGTGTCTCATGCTGATAACAGCCCCGCTGATTGGGCAGGATTGTCGCCTCCCAAACAAAAAAAAAATTGTGTGGATAAGCCCGATCGCTGATGCGCAAATACTCCTCCTAATAATCCCCGTCACCTTGTTTCCTCTCTTCTCACCTGTACAGCCCCGCGTGGATTCGACTATCTACCGGTGTCACGGTGCAGACATTTACATTCATTCTACATTGTGTCTGATATTCTCGTCTTCAGTTGCGTTCTACACCTACCAGTCTTTGTTCCTTTGCTGGCCCGGGAGTACCCCCGCCTCCCATCCGCTTGAGGGCCCCCCCGCCGACCAACCCATCCCTTTTCTTCCCATCTCTGGTATATTTACATACCAGGAGCTTCGAGTCCTGTACTCTCAAGATCATGCCACACCTGGTATCACCTTCTGATACCCCAGCCATGCCGACCGTTGTCGCTAAAGGCCCCTCCGGGGTTCCCCCCACCACCGAAGAGATTTCTTCACTCCTCAACACCATCTTCACAGCCGAGACCTCCCAGCAGTCCCTAGATGGCTCCTACGCAGTCGCAAACCTGCTCATCCAGAGTGTCGGAACCTCCGGTCTCCTCAACTACAATGTTCTGGCCGAGGCCAAGAAGGCTGCCACCGATAAGAAGAATGGAGCTCGTCGCGAGAGCGCCATGTTGATTCTCGGCGCTCTCTTTGAGCGGTTCCCCCGCGAGTTCCCCCTCAGCGAGGCCATTTTCCTGTTGCACAACGGTGGCATCCTCGATGTCGTTCTAGATTCTCTTGCCGACAAGGGTGCCGTCGTTCGCGATGCTGCGCAGTACGCCATCGACGCCCTCTATGCTTGCATGAGCCCCGAGGCCAAGGCCAATGCGCTGCTTCCCGCTCTGGAGGCTTACCTGGGTAAGGGAACTGGCAAGTGGCAAGGATTTGTCGGTGGTTACAAGCTCCTCGACAAGATGGCTACTGGTGCACAGATGGGCAACGGTACAAAGGAGGAGGAAAATGAGAAGGATGTGCTGCGCGAGGCTATGGGCAAGACTCTCAAGGAGTTGATCCCCATCGTCGAGTCCGGCATGCACGACCTCAAGGCCGAGGTGGCCAAGCAGGCTACCAAGACTATGACTACCATGACCACCCTCTTGTACAACGACGACGTTGCCCCGCGCATCCCCCTGCTCATCAAGACTATGGAGCAGCCCTCCCCTCAGACTCTGCAGAAGGCCATTCACGCTTTGTCGCAGACCACTTTCGTCGCCATCGTTACCTCCCCCGTCCTGGCCCTCCTCACTCCCCTCCTTGAGCGCACCCTTAATGCCCCGACCACCCCTCAAGAAACCCTCCGCCAGGCCGTCGTTGTCGTCGAGAACTTGACCAAGTTGGTTCACGACCCCGCTGAGGCTCGTGTCTTCCTTCCCAAGCTTCAGCCCGGTGTCAAGGCTATCAAGGACCGTGCCTCGCTCCCCGAGGTTCGTGAGTTGGCCACCCGTGCCCTCGATGTTATGGAGACGGCGATGAAGGACAACGACGTTGCTGTCGGTGCTATCTCTAAGACTACCCCCGAGGAAGTCCTGGCTGTCTTGAACCCCAAGATTCAGGAGCTTGCTGGATTCGTCAGCTTCGGCGATGCCAAGTTCTCCGACCTGGCCAAGACCTTCATTGCCGGCATGGTCCGTGAAGACATCAACAGCCGCAAGATCGACCGTATCTCTGCTTCCATCGGCCCCTACCTTCGTGGTCTGATCCCCAGCGAGCAGGCTGAAGCTATCGCTTCTGCTGTGCAGGCCCACTTCCTCGCCGAGGATGAGCGCAAGTTCGGAAAGCCCGTCCAGACCGACCCCAACGAGATTGTCATCGTCGACGCCAACTTCTCCCTCGCGTACGGTGGTATGCTCCTGCTGTCCCACACCAACCTGCGTCTCGTCAAGGGCCACCGCTACGGTCTCTGTGGTCGCAACGGTGCCGGAAAGTCCACCCTGATGCGCAGTATCGCCAACGACAAGCTGGAGGGCTTCCCTCCCCCCTCCGAAGTCCGCACCTGCTTCGTCGAGCACAACCAGGGCGAGGATGCCGAACTCAGCATTCTCGAGTATGTTGCCAAGAACCCCGAGATCGCTGCCCAG
This sequence comes from Penicillium cataractarum, assembly GCF_028827025.1. NCBI lineage: Eukaryota > Fungi > Ascomycota > Eurotiomycetes > Eurotiales > Aspergillaceae > Penicillium > Penicillium cataractarum. The sequence continues at coordinate 631,329 of NW_026622743.1, read as the reverse complement.
GGCACGGAGCACATCAGCTCCGTTCTCCTCGAGTTCGGTTTCACCGATGGTCCTGAGGGTCGCCAGTCCCAGCCCGTTGGCTCGCTCTCTGGTGGTTGGAAGATGAAGCTGGCCCTTGCCCGTGCCATGCTCCTGAAGGCTGATGTGCTCCTGCTGGACGAACCTACTAACCACTTGGATGTTGCCAACGTCAAGTGGCTGCAGGAGTACCTGAAGAAGCACACCGATATCACCAGTCTGATCGTCAGTCACGACTCCGGTTTCCTCGACGAGGTCTGCACCGACATCTACCACTACGAGCAGAAGAAGCTGGTCTGCTACCCTGGAAACCTTGCTGCTTTCGTCAAGGTCAAGCCTGAGGGCAAGAGCTACTATACCCTGTCTGCCTCCAACGTGCAGTTCAAGTTCCCGCCCCCTGGTATCCTTTCTGGTATCAAGTCCAACACTCGCGCTATCCTCCGGATGACAAATGCTTCTTTCACCTACCCCGGTGCCCCTAAGCCGTCTCTGACCGATGCCTCCCTTTCCCTGACCCTCTCCTCCCGTACCGCGATCATCGGTGGAAACGGTGCTGGTAAATCTACCTTCATCAAGATTCTCACTGGTGAGGTTGTTCCCCAGAGCGGCAAGGTCGAGAAGCACCCCAACCTGCGTATCGGTTACATCAAGCAGCATGCCCTGGAGCACGTTGAGATGCATCTTGAGAAGACCCCCAGCCAGTACCTGCAGTGGCGTTACGCCAACGGTGACGATCGCGAGGTGTTCCTCAAGCAGACTCGCATCCTCACTGATGCCGATAAGGCTCAGCTTGAGAAGCCCGTTGACCTGGGCGACGGCCGTGGAGCTCGCCGCATTGAGGCTTTGATGGGTCGCCAAAAGTGGAAGAAGTCCTTCCAGTACGAGGTCAAGTGGGTTGGTCTCCTCCCCAAGTTCAACACCATGATCTCCCGTGAGACTCTCGACAACCTGGGCTTCAGCAAGATGGTCCAGGAGTTCGACGACCACGAGGCTTCCCGCGAGGGTCTCGGTTTCCGTGTCCTCGAGCCCAAGACCATCTCCAAGCACTTTGAGGATGTCGGCCTCGACCCTGAGATTGCCAACCACAACGAGATCTCCGGTCTGTCTGGTGGTCAGAAGGTCAAGGTCGTGCTGGCTGGTGCCATGTGGAACAACCCCCACTTGCTGGTGCTGGACGAGCCGACTAACTTCTTGGACCGTGACTCTCTCGGTGGTCTGGCCGTCGCCATCCGTGACTTCAAGGGTGGTGTGGTCATGATTTCTCACAACGAGGAGTTTGTGGGCGCTCTCTGCCCCGAGCAACTGCACGTCGCCGACGGCCGTGTCGTCAGCCGTACCAACACTGCCATCAGCCTGGACCGCTTCGAGGACAGCGCTACCAACTCCCCTACTGGCACTGGCACCCCCGCTGGTGTCTCTGCTGCTGCCTCCGCCAACACTAGCGCCGCTCCTTCGGCCGTCAACTCTGGCGCTGAGGACCAGGGCGAGCTGAAGTTCCGCGCCAAGAAGAAGAAGAAGTTGACCCGTGCTCAGGTGAAGGAGCGCGAGGCCCGCCGTCGTCTTCGTCACATTGAATGGGTGAGTTTTCCCAAATTTCCTGTTCCTGATGAATCAATCATTCACTGACCAATTCTTAGCTCAACTCCCCCAAGGGCACCCCCAAGCCTGTTGACACCGATGACGAAGCATGAGCACGTCTACCACGACATGTTGATGTTTAATGGCTTTTTCGTTCTATGACTGTTCGTTCCTGCACATTTTTCTGCATCAGTACCTATTTCCTAGTATTTGTGGCTTTTTGCATGGGATCTCGATAGACGGCGTTTGGGTTTATTTGATTTTGCCTGCGAGGTAGATACACATCTTTGGATTGGATCTTGACCCGGTGATAGATATCTGGTCGATCCCCCTGAACAAAAGTTCTTGTCTATACGATATTATTTTCAACATTGATTTTTTCCAGTATATTTGACGATTTGCATGGAGAGTAGATTTATGTCACTGGGGAGGTACAACGTATGAAAAAGGAAACTCGGGCATCAAATCAGGGTTATCACCAACTTCCAGTTATTCCAGGTACTCTCCCCCCTCATATGGCCTAGTTGGTAACCAATCCGATGGTGACCAATGGGTGTGCCCCTGTGAAGGAAAATTGAGGGGAAAAATGTTGACAGGTATCCGATGTCGAGCACGACTCCACGGATGACCGGGCACATCCCTAGGCGGGGAGAGTGGCGAGCAGGCTGAACCCCCCTGCTCGCCAATTTCTTCTTTTATTTTTATTTTTTTTTTTAAATAAAATCTTCATATACTATAGTATCCCTAGTAATAAGAATCTATTTATTGTCAAAATTTAAGGTATTATTGTACGTGTAGGGGGTAACTGTTTGTTATATGTAGTCCCGGGCCAGCCTCTAAAGTATGTACTTTGGCATCGTGACATCGAGCTGGAGCATTATGGGGAGGTATATAGGGAACGTGAAGGTTGAAGGTTCAATTCATGGAAGAGACACTTCTTTTATTTTCAGATGGTGTGACATTCAGCGTCTGGTATATGGCGGTAATGAGTCCAGGAGACTATAATATCTCCGGTAAACGCCTTCAATATTCATCGCAGGTTCTGCTCATATCACTTGATTACAGAATATCACTGACAAGAACAGACTAATGTTTGAAATTCGTCACCTATACAAATTCTTCCAATAGACGCTCCAATTCACATGAAACCATACATTGAAGACATGTATCTCGATTCTCGAAGCTTTTAAAGTTGATCGCCAGGGTCCCACAGCTGCCGCTTTCAGTTGTCAGGTGACCCACTCTGTTAAGGAGTTGTTGCCCCCCGAACTTGCGACGCATCACTTTTTTCAACAACAGTTTTGCCTCTCTCGATCCCGGTCGAGTTTTTGCTCTGCAATTTGGATTGCCAGATTACAGAATGCATATGCTGTGTGACTGAAAAAGCGACACTCTTCTCCACCTGCCAAGCAGACCAGCGCGATGACCAGGTCGACCCGCTCCGGACCGGGAGCTTCGAATACGCGTCGGCAGGAGTACCAATCGCTAGACAACCAATCTTCTGACGACGATCACCCCTCGAGCACACTGGATGATGTGACCCGCACCACCAATCGCGAACTCGGCACCGCAATGCCCGATCCCTACCTTGACGACCTCCTTTCCAGCGGCGACGAGTCCTCCACCCAAGACGACGCGAACGTCAAGCTCCTACCACTCGATAAGAATACTGAGACAAAAAAGCGAGGGAAGCGAGTCCAATTTACTCCAGAACCCAGCTCTGCGAGTGCTGCGAGCCCCATTCCCGGCGACGAATCCGGGGAACCGCGCAATGTGAGCAAGGCGATCGAGCACATGTTGGATCATGAGCGGGATATACTGTCGGAAACGTTCGATGAGGATCTGCATCATAGCGCCTCACATTACATCCTGGATGACGATGATAGCGATGATTACGGGATCCCGACACATAAAGGCGTGGGAGCTACGCCGTACAAGGACAAGAAGACGATCTGGAATTCCGGAATAAAGTCGTTGCTACATATCACAGCCTGGTGGCATGTTTTCCCGCTGGCTGCAATTGCATTGCTAGTGATGTGGCTTGCGACGAAGGGTTTGCCGTGGGTGATGGGTGGGAAACCTGTCAAAGAATATGTAAGAGCCTTCATCCTCTAGCCGATGGGCGAACGCCTTCACGACCCCTTTGCAAGTGTGCGTTATCAAATTCATCGCTGACCTATACAGTCGCCTGTTCCGTGGTATCCGACTCCCCTTGGTGGGACCAATGGTGCGTGGAGAGAAAGTTATGGCAAGGCCCATGATCTCGTGGAACGCATGGAACTGGTGGAGAAAGTGAACATCACAACTGGGACAGGATGGCAGATGGGACTTTGCGTTGGAAATACCGGGCCCGCTGAAAATGTCCAATTCCCCTCACTCTGCCTGCAGGATGGTCCTCTAGGTCTTCGCTTTGCGGATAATATCACCGCATTCCCAGCTGGGATCACCACAGGGGCCACCTGGAATCGTGAACTCATGTCGCAACGAGGGTTTGCGCTGGGGCAGGAAGCGCGGGCGAAGGGAGTCAATGTTATTTTGGGGCCGGCTATGGGGCCCTTGGGAATGATGCCCGCTGGTGGTCGCAACTGGGAGGGCTTCGGATCCGACCCTGTTCTCCAGGGAGTGGCTGCTTCAGAGACTATCCGTGGCATTCAGCGCAACGGTGTGATGGCGACAGCCAAACACTTCTTGATGAATGAACAGGAGCATTATCGCCAAGCCAACGAATGGGGTAACGAAAATGCTATCTCTTCTAACGTCGATGACCGTGCAATCCACGAAGTCTTCGCCTGGCCTTTTGCCGAGAGTGTGCGTGCCGATGTTGCAAGTGTCATGTGCTCCTACCAGAAAGTCAACAACAGCTATGCTTGCGAAAACAGCAAGTTGCTCAATGGCCTTCTCAAAGATGAACTCGGTTTCCAAGGCTTTGTGCAATCTGATTGGCTTGCTCAACGATCTGGTGTGCAGAGTGCATTGAGCGGTCTTGATATGAGCATGCCCGGTGACGGTGCAGACTGGGCGGACGGTGACTCTTTCTGGGGCATGCGATTGACACAGGCCGCTCTCAACACTTCCGTACCTATGCAGCGCATCAACGACATGGTCACCCGTATCGTTGCGGCTTGGTACCACTTCCGCCAGGACTCGTGGGACCAACCTCCGCCGTTGGGAAAGGGTGGACCGAACTTTTCTTCATGGACAAACGAGAAAATGGGAGGGCTCCATCCTGGGAGCGAAGATGACGATACGCACGAGGTGGTCAACCACTATGTGAACGCGCAAGTCACAGGGTCCAAGTCGCTCCCACACTCCCTCGTAGCTCGGAGAGTAGCCGCGGAAGGAACCGTTCTCTTGAAGAATGTCGACAACACCCTCCCCCTCTCACGCAGTGCTACTGGCCCGAAAGGAGCCTATCGTGTCGGCATCTATGGCGAGGACGCTGGTCCCGGCGAAGGTCCTAATATTTGTGCCGATCGTGGCTGCAACCAAGGTACCCTTGGCTCTGGCTGGGGAAGTGGTGCGGTCGAGTTCCCGTATCTCATCAGTCCTTGGGAAGCCCTGCGACTTGCGTGGCATTCAGAGACGAGTGATGTGCGAGGATTCCTGGGGAATGACGTTGCGCTGAAGAACCTGGTAGACCAGGATCTCTGCCTTGTCTTTGCAAACTCTGACGGAGGCGAGGGGTTCCTTCACGACGATGACATCTTTGGAGACCGTAATAATCTTGACCTACAACACAGCGGTGCGAAGCTCATTGAACGTGTGGCTACGCATTGTGGCGGCGGTCAAGGCAAGACCGTTGTTGTTTTGCATTCTATCGGCCCTGTTGTGATGGAGTCCTGGATCGATCTGCCTGGAGTACATGCTGTTCTCTATGCCAACCTACCCGGACAGGAAAGTGGCAACGCCTTGGCAGATGTTCTCTTTGGCGACGTTGATGCTAGCGGCCGGTTGCCTTATACAATTGGCCGATCGCTCGAAGACTATGGTCCCAACGCTAAGGTGCTTTACGATACGAGAGACAGGCAGCCGGAGATCACCTTTGATCAGGGGCTCTACATTGACTATCGGTATTTCGACAAGAACAATATTACTCCGCGCTACGAGTTTGGGTTTGGCTTGTCTTACACTACCTTCAACATCTCTTCACTCGTGGTCCAGCCCCTGCAAGAAAAGTCTCGTCTCCCATCCGACCGTCCCAAGGACGAGATTGATCCCCCACGGTACGACACCAAACCACCAACAGAGTCTTCGACTAGATTCCCAGCTAGTATTAAAGCTCTGTCAAAGTACATCTACCCCTACACCCGGGATCGAGCCGGGACAAAACCTGGTTCCTACCCTTACCCCGAAGGGTACAAGACGCGCCAGCACCCCTCCGACGCAGGCGGCGGACCGGGTGGTAACCCATCTCTCTACGAAGAGATGCTGGCAGTGTCTGTTCAGGTTACCAACACTGGCCAACGACCTGGCAAAGAGGTGGTGCAGATCTACCTTTCTTTCCCGGAACGTGTTGCGGAACATCGCGGCTTGGGCCAGTCCCGAGAGAACATTGAGTTCCCCGATCGTGTCCTCCGAAATTTCACCAAGATTTCTCTTGAACCTGGTGAGAGCACTAACGTTCAGATGACGTTGTCCCGAAAGGATTTGAGTTATTGGAGTGTGCGAGCTCAGAATTGGGTGATGCCGATTGAAGGCACATTCCGTATCTGGGCTGGGCGGAGCTCTCGAGATCTGCCGCTCGTTGCAGAGTTTTGAGTTCTCCTGTCAACATTGCCTTTCTTTGGACTACGGTCCTCTTCTTTATTTTCATTTTTAATCGCTGTATTTTGTCGGCGTTGGGGTTTGCAAACATCAGCGATGGGATGCTTTGGATATCAGTGTATTGTACATAGACGGGGTGGTTATTCTAAGAATAGATGCACAAAATCGGGCTGTATATGCGCCCAGACACAAGTTTTGATTCTCAGGGTATTGAGGACTATGGACCACTCCTATATTGCTCACTAATTATAGTTCGGTCAACGAGGTGGCTGTCTTTTGGCTGATTCTAATTTCACCACGGCAGAGCTTATTCCGACGGCACTGATTCTTAACATTGTCCAGTCCCGCCTTCTTTCTTTCTATTGTTGCTGCCTTCTCAACGCCCCTCTGACATCGTCTTTGGCAAGAGGGTCTTTCTCCTTGTGGCGGTGCTAGCGGAGGAGTCTCCGTTCGGTTAACACGGAGACTGTCGATCCCCTCGTTTCCTGTCACACACATATTGCTTCGAGACCGGGTTTGTTCTCCACCCTGCAGGATCAGCACTCTGAATAATCCAGGGTCTGCTCAATCACTTCATCACTGAATATCATTGTCCTGGACAGATACGGAGGTCTCCGTATTCTCATTCGTATGATCGGGCAGCATCATCGCTCAGTGATGTCAATTATATCCACCTCCGAGACATCTGGTGGGCCCGTGGAGACGACCTCGACTTGTGCCGAAATCTTTGCCAAAAATATGATAGAGACACACTGAACCACATTGAACCGAATAGCGACCGTGAGTCGTTATTTTAGGCAGGAACATGCGTCTTTCTTCTTTCTTCACTGTCCTGGTAGCGATACTGACAGCAAAGCAGGACGGAGCTCTCCACCGGAACACCCGTCGATCACTACTCATATCTGTATCAAGTTGATTTGGCTGAAACGACCCACCTGCCAGGGTCCTCGAATAGATCCCTCGAGGCAAATTCTGATCGAGTTCGGGTCCGAATGCGCTGATTATATTCCGTCTTCATCAATCAACATCCAACTTGCCTGCTAAATCTCCAAAATCTGCATGGAGAACACAGATCGCGTTTCCATGTTTATCCTGTCTTGTGGCAATCTTGCCCCATCGAGCGCCGTTGTCCTGGTCCGTGGCTGTCGATCTTTGAACTCTCTCGGTGGGGAACTCTGCATCGTTGTCTCAGGACCAATTCCCCCAATAGGGGATTGCTGTACCTGAAAAGCGAACTTCAAGAATACTGGGCATGGAATGAGTCTGCAGGCCAGAAAGTTAGCTTATTGGCCAAGAGTACGCATAAACTTTGCACTATTCCCAACATCGATACTGCCGATGGAATTTGACTCCTTGTGGGTACATGGTGGCTCAGCGCCCGCTTTGATAGATGTGAAGCGACTCCATACGGCGAAGCGATGATATCAACTCCTGGTACTATTTTGGTGGTACCGTCGCAGCAGCTTTTGTTGCAGGTAGATGTCGATCGCTTGCGATACGAAGACCCTGGACGGCCCATAGAAGGGTCCAGTGGATGGAGCTATCATATAAAAACTCCGTCTCTCATTCACATCCGTCCGACGTTGGCGTATTTAATAGACATCATCGTCCTTTCCAACCGAAATTTTGCATCTCCTTTCGCCATCACATACAACCAAACCAGTCTTTACCAAACAACCTATTACTCGCTCATTCAAAATGAAGGTGTCCGCACTTCTGTCCCTCATTCCTCTGGCTGCTGCCCTCCCCGGCTCTCGCTGGGCTACTAAAGATTCCAACGGCGCCTTTGGTGTCACCGCCGCTCGCTCCGGCTCGCCTATCCACTTCTTGCCTTTGACTGCTGCTGGCAGCAAGTTCTGGCTTGGTGGGAAGAGCCAGACCTACTGCCCGGAGGTCGTCCCCAACTGCGCCCAGGGCACCAACGACACTATCATCTACGCCCACAATGCCCTGGTATGTCATCGCTCAACCAAACAAAAATCCAAAAAGCTTGATTCATCTAACAGAATTATCAGGATGTCATCGTGCCCGGTGGTCAGAGCATCTACGTCGACCGCACTGGCGCCTTGAGCTTCACCACTCCCCACTCGGGATACATCCCCCCGGGCTCTTCTCAGGGTCCCTTCAAGTACACCCCTGGCCAGTCACTCGGTACCTGGACCTACGCAGGTCAGGGTGCCTCGGGCTTCATGGCCTGCCCTGCCCCGGCTAACTCTACCATGGCCGCTCGTCATGTTCGCCGCCAGGCTCGTCCGACTGCCAACCGTTGGCAGGTGTTTGCCGCGCTGCAGAACGCGACTGTTCCCACTGGAAATGTGAATGACTGCCTTGGCTTCGAGGCTATGGCTATTGGTCTGAACATTTCTTCTGGACACCTTGCTTGGGAGTACATCTAAACAGCACTACTTACCGTAATTAGTGTTGAGGGTATGAAGATAGGCCACTGTTTGTATTGAAGCTTATAGTCTGGGTCCTGGTGACCACTGACCCTGTACATTGTTGTTCTGTATCTGTGGTCGAAGGCAGATAATTCATGACAGCGAGTAGCTTCGATTGAATTACTCTGTTTAATTCGGGTACATTCTTTGATATTCCCTTGGCTTAAATCTGCATGAAATTTCGAGTTTCGCTCTTTACACATATTTAATTTTTCTCTCCTACGCATAGGAGTACGATTCCGAGGTAGACATACGCCCAAAATCTTCATCTAACAAACACTGTACACTATCTGCATTTTATGTAGAAGGCGATATTTCCTTGATTCCTTGACAGAGCTCGATACACTTTGGCTCATCAGAATTCTGCCGGAACGGTGCACGAAAAGTCTACAAGGTTGCCCATGACGCACCGAAGTGAACTGCATGAAATTGATTAAAGGTAGTTGAAGCCTTTGCACGATGCCACATGATTCATGCTTCAACCACGATAAGACTTCCGCTATACTTAAATAAGTAAACGGTGACGTACGTATAGCGTTTCCCTATTTTTTTCTTATCTTTCACTTGATTTTACTTGTGTCTCGTTTCCACCCTCGTTCTCTCGAGTGGCACCCCGCCATCCCCGGCGGAACGTGACGGGTCTTGACGGCTGGGACCGGGTATTTGAACAATGAGCAATTCAACCAACCCTAATTCCGGCAATCTATAAATTCAACTGAAAATAATCCACAATGGTCTGTTTACCGGAAATACCAACCAAGAAGTTCGAAAAACAGATCATCACAGCATGGGATCCATCTCCGAAGCTCCCGACTTGGGAAAGAAGCGGCAAACGATTTCATTATTCTCGAGCCTTCCACCAACTCCACTCGACGAGCCTTTTTCCGTCAATGGCGCCTATATTCAAGACAGCCATCCGCAAAAGGTCAATCTAGGAATAGGGGTCTATCGCAGTGAAGATGGAGCGCCGTGGCCACTGAGGGTTGTGGAGGATGCTGAAAAGGAGCTCTACGATGCAAAGAATGTCGGCAGACATGAGTACCTTGCAATCCAAGGCGATCGTGCCTTCCTTCAACTCGCGGCGGACCTCGTCTTTGGGTTTGGAAAGGGTAAATCAAGTGCCCCGGCCGTTATTGAAGATCCGAGAAGTCGAGTTGTCTCAGTACAAACCGTCTCCGGAACAGGAGCAAACCGACTGGGTGCCGAACTATTGGCTCGCAATATCCGCCCAGGATGTGTTTGGATTCCAGATCCCACATGGGCAAATCATCATACCATTTGGGAGCTCGCTGGGGTAGAAAGGAAAACTTATCCATACTACGACAGCGTTTCTCAATCCTTCAATTTTGAAGGCACGATTAGGACCTTGTCAGAGTCCGCGCGTAAGAACGACGTTGTGATCCTCCATGCATGCGCTCACAATCCAACTGGCGCGGACCCCACAAGAGAACAGTGGGATGCATTAGCCAAGTTGTGCAATGCGAAAGGGCTGATTCCCTTCTTTGATCTCGCTTATCAAGGCTTCGCGTCTGGAGATGCTGATAAGGATGCATGGGCCATACGACACTTCTTCAACGATATGCATATGCCGGAGTTCTGTGTTGCGCAATCGTTCTCGAAGAACTTTGGCTTGTATGGGCAAAGAGTGGGAGCTTTGCATGTGGTCACTCGACCCGCAGTACATGACGTGACTCAGGATCTACAGGCGACTCTCTGTCATTTGATTCGTGGAGAGTATTCTATGGCTCCAAGAGGTGGCGCAGAGATAGTGCGAACGGTGTTGGCAGACCAGAGACTCCGTGAGAGATGGTTTGAAGACCTCACCACAATGAGTCAAAGAATCCAGCGTATGAGACATACCCTATATGACGAATTGCTGAAACTGAAAACACCTGGGGACTGGAAGCACATTGTGAACCAGGTATGTAATGCGTGTTCCGTGCAACTAACCGACTCCGTCGTTGACATCGAAGCAGATCGGTATGTTCACATATATCGGGCTATCTGAGCCACAGGTTCTCGCGATTCGGGAGGAGTATCACATATATATGTTGAAATCTGGTAGAATTTCAATTTCTGGACGTGAGTTTCTGACATTACAGACAGAGGAATTCACCCAAAAGAGTATGACTGACCATTTTTATAGTAAACGAACGTAATGTTGGATATGTCGCCCAGGCGATTGACGACGTTGTTCGTACAACCTAAAGGCGTCATCGTGGCCTTCGTTCTTGGTTGCAAAATTCATAGACTGATGCAAGAAATCGCTTTGATGGACCGAGGAAGAATACAACTTGAAGGATAGACGGCATGTATTTTGTTCGACTTCGAATTACCGAAACAGGGAAAACGGAAAATTGTGAAAGTTTTCCATCGTGAGGATAGAAAGCCACCGAAGGTACCGACCGAGTACATAATAGCTTTATCAAACTTGACCAGCAGACTCCCTTCATGCGTCCTGTTGGAGCTTATATATTTGCTTTCAAACAATTTGATTGTGACAAAACCGATAATACGAGCGAGTAAAACATACCCTCTCGTCCAGTATCTCCACACTAAAGATTGTAATACAAGTTGTCAATATTGATAGACTAACAGAGGAGAAATCCCAATTCATACTTGAGGTAACACGCAGGAAGCATGAGTCACCTTCCCAAAATGTGAGGCTCTACTTTCGCTGCGCCATCGTCCACTCACCCTCATAACAATAATGACGCGTCAGAAAATCGTATTTGCTCGCCAGAGGAGCGAAGGAATCAATTTACCTGAGTGATGTCAGAATAAAAAACTCATTTCACCAATCTAATAGCGCTGATCTATCGCCTATCATCTCAAGAAGATTCCTAAGCCACAGCAAGGACCCTCGAGAATCAAGCTGGATGCCTGGGCTAGCGTCCTTAGCGTGTCGCGACTTCGCGAGCTTACAGAGTCTAAATCAGATGAATCTCTACTATATTCTTTTGCATCGCTTCAAAAATGCTATTCCTCAGGACACCCTTAATACTTTGCTCGCGACTCAAATCGAGTTTCTTTGCAAATAAACATAGCCCTACGGTCGCCATCCGATAGCATGGCCATTATTCAACTAGCAACACGGATCCTTCCCCCCCCCCCAACCCAATAAAATCCTGATCAACCCGAGCGATGAAAATAAACGTTCGCGAAATCGTGTATCACAAGACCCCTCGGGCCAACGAAGAGTACAGGATGGGAGGATATCAACGCCATCTATGCGACGAGGATATGCAGCTCGTACAGACTGCTTTGCGAAATACCAGATTCGTGGGCCAAAAGACGGATAGTGTGGTCAATATGCTGATGTAAAAGACAGCGTTAACTGAGAAAGGAGGCACATGGGGCTCTCTTGGCAATGTCGGGTTCGGATGGCCCCAAGCGTTCTCATTTTTGATATGTGATCTGACTTTCTCACAGCAATGATAAGATCCGTGGCATATTTCTTGCACAAGCCTTGACCACAATTGTTATTTCTGGGTCAACCAATCTTATATCGCTGGCAATGACACGACCTTTCAATGAAGAATCCTTCCTCTGGTGGTTTCCCGGTCGTTGCAATGAAGACGACTACGCCCACTTCTCCCTGGACAAGTTTCTGCGCCACGCTAATGTCGACCCGGAGGGTAAGCCGTATCTTGACAACCTCCGCGACGTATACATCATCAACGAATACCCAACCCTTAAAAATGTGCATGACAATTATTATCGAACCGACTTCATGGGCTGCCTTCCATTTTCTGGCCATTTGCTAGCAATCGAATTTGTCGGTATTGATCTTTTGGATGAGAACGACAACGGAAGACGGGCCATTGAGCACATGACGTCTAGTTAAGCAGGATCTGCATCAACCATTCCTCTTTACACCCTGCTTACTTGGCGAGGTTTCTATAATCATGCAAGGTTGATCGGGAGTTCCAGTATAGGATTGGGGGTAGAGCCCCCGGGGGCCACGGGCACCACTTTTTCACACCCCTGCCCGTTTTCAAATTACGTTACCAGCACAAAAATACCCTGGAAAGTCTTGATCTCGATGTTGAAAGCCACCTTCCGATGTTGAAAGATTGGGATGATAAGAACATTGAAGATGACTCTGTGGAGATGAATCCCGGATGGCTGACTGAAGAAGAGGAAGCCCTTGAGTTTCGCTTTCTCACCTCAATATGGAAACTTGAAGGATCACTCCAGGATTTAAGCGCCCTGAAAAGCCTAAGTATAGGCATTGGACTATTACTGTTCTTCACCAGGGGCGTTCATGTCAACCCCAAAAAAAGGCGAGCGTCATTCACATTGGCAGACTGCCTGCCGGGAAATTTGGAATTCTTGTGCATTCAAGGATACGAGAAAGGTCTCAATGAAACTTCGGAAACGCAAATGGACCATTTGCTGGCCTACTATAAGTCGGGGAACTTGAACCTGAAGGAGATCACGGGAATAGAGTAGACAGTCCCTAATGCGAAGGACCTAGAAGAGCCGATCGGACCTAGACCCCCGAGGTGGGCTTTAGAGAAAATTGGATACGAAACTGATGAGGGATAGAATTTTACAGTATGTGTCAAATGCATGATATGTTGTTAAGGACAGAAGGAAATATCTGCAAGAGAAAGATATGTACTGGGTGAAAGTCCTCAACCCAAAAGTGTAAGATGGGGGTCATAATAAGTGCGCGTCCAAGCTTAGGATATATGTACAAACCATGAATACCAGCAACTTCTACGACGCTCTGAAACCTTCAAGGAGACGGTTCAGGCGTGACGGGAGCCTCTACGGATTCCTCCTTGACCTCCTTGACCTCACCCGCTCTAGGCTTTCTGGCCCAAACTTTTCGTCTGTGGAACCGTGTCAACATTGGAACGTTTTGAGGTAGCGAGATCAACCTACCCATAATGCCAGCCATGAATGCTCGGGTTTTTCAAATCCGCCCGAACCTTCGCAAGATACACCTGCACCTCCTCGACAGTCCAAGGAGTCGGCGCGCCAAATTTAGTCAGTAGCCACATAGCATAGCCTTCCATGCCAGTCACCCAGTGATGATAATTGAGCTGTCCAACCTCTTTGTACACCCTATCTTTAGGCCAAGGTCCAATGGGAACCTTGTAGACCTGTTCATGCACGTCGATGAAACCGGCCTTCTCGATCTTTGATCGCATTGTTTCCTGAACGGTGAGGGCCCGTCCAGCTCGTTCAGAGCAGCCCATAAAGTTTTCACCCCACTTCGCCAGTTCAGAATCCTCTGGTAGAGAGTTATCATCAGTTTTGACTCGGATATCGAGCTCAAACTCCTCAATCCAACCACCGGGCTCGAGGTTGCTGCAAAGTTGAGACATCAGTTTCGCGACCATGATACAATGCAGACCTCTCACTAAATAGCAGGGAATGGGGTATAACACACTTATAGCAGCGCTTGTACAGCGTATTCCATCCCTCCTCATCGAATGAGCCCAGCATGTGGCGTAAATAGATAAAATCGAACGGCTCGGACCAGGTCCACTCTTGCAGGAGGTCGTCTAATTCAAAAACGCAGTTCGGAGGCATCCAGGTAACCGGAGGAGGAGACAGGTCAACACCGCGGACCGTGGCTGGCTTTCATTAGCGCTGATAGTAGGTCGGTGGTCATATTATGGAGACGCACCATCAGGATAGGCATCTGCCATATCGCTAGACGCAAATGTTAGCATAATGACAAAATTTCACCATCTGTTCATCTTACATAGCCCAGTTACCTTTACCAGTTCCCACATCTAGTATATTCTAGGTCTGGTTCAGTATGCTGCGCTGTCCATCATAGGCCAGCGACGTTACCTTCGGTTTTTTGAGAGGAGCTCGGTGCAGCAGCTTAGGCTGATGATATTCCAGCAGGAGTGCCACCAGATGGCTACGTGAATAGTGATCAGAAGCTTGATCTTCTTTTCCATGGGCAGGATAACTTACCCTGTTTCATAGGCCTCGAATTGCTGGTCGTCGGATGGAGACCTGTTGCCGGGAATTAACCGTGGGATTTCAATCTCAATGTCTGGGTATCGCCCTACCAATACTCCTCCGACTTCAGAGATTGGTACCTGCAGAGCCTAGTTAGCCCTACCGCATGAATTGAGCGTTTAGCATGATATACTCGCCTACGCCCATTTTCTAAACGACCCCTTGCAACTTCTGAGGCCAGCGAGGTCGTGTCGCTGGCGAAACTTTGATTTAGCAAAAGCCGCAGCATGCCACCCGTTGTGCTGGGCCCACTCACGACTTCCAATCATCATCTGCAGCCACCGCTTTATCTAGCGTATAGTAATCCGGGTCCTGTCTTTTGTGAGAAAAAGAATAAGCTTTGGGCAATTTATCATGACTTACAACTACGATCTCGGCGGACATGATAGCGAACTGTGGTCATACAACACAAGGATGGAGAAGAAGGAGTCTAGTCGGGACGGGCGGGGCGAAAGAACATGAACTAGGCCGTCAAGTCATTATCTGCTAAGCGAACGCAAGAAGACTAGTACTTTGTTACAATCTGTAGGAACAGAAGTACGAAGTACGCGTCCGCAATTAATTTCCATGCAGAATGTTTACTAATGTTCATTGACGGTGCCCCGCTTTTGTCTTGTCCTAATAATCCGTACAACGTCCTCGGTCTCCTCCTATCCCCTGCTGTAGTCCCAAGGAGTAAGGAGGATAGACCAAGACCCGCGATAGCTTCATGGTCTGCGGTCTACCATAATCGTCGAACGAGTACAAACCATAGACCTCTGAAAAGTATCGGTCGATGTGAGCTTCTGTCAGATCTGGCAACTTTGTCCTTCCACTACTTAGATAGCTTATCTGGGTTCGAGGTTAATTTCTTGCTGGGCTGCGCGACATTCCAAATGATCTAGGCAGTTTGAACCTGAAACGGATGCGCTGTACGGTATAAGCATACAGTCATCTCCATGGTAGTATCTCTAAGGCTCCAGATCCCACTAACTCTCCAATGGTGTCCATATTGAATAAGCACAGCGCGTCTGCCACCGCTGATTATGTCACCGAAAACTGTAGGTGGCCGTGAAGAATATGTTCTTGAAACATGGGTCAGCTCTGCGGATGGCCGAAGGGACATGGTCATTACTTCTTCTCTAACAAGTCCTTGCCAATTTATGCATCATTAATAATGATGTGGTGTTGCAAGCCGACTCTGACATGCACCAGAGGGCCATACTTTCTATCGCGACCTTTAGCAATGTTGGTTCTGTAATGGAGTTCCTGATACCCACTTTGCCCACTCCGTCATGGTAAGCTCCGGTCTTATCATGGGCATATCAAATGTCATTCCCAAGAAGGGGAATCTACCCTTCGGCCCGGGCGGGAGAGGATAGCAAGACCATTTCCTTACAGCGAAGGCCGCAAATAAGCCCAGGATAACATAAATGTAAACATACAAAATAGTGATGAGCTTGCAATAATATCTCGTGGTATTAGTCTCGAACAACGGGTGATTTTAAGGACTTGAATAGACCATCTCTATTTCATCTTCTTTGAGATTGTCCTCTGGATCCCGGAGGACTCATTCCAGACCGGCCTCATCGTATCCTAGGTACCCTGTCACGACCGTCCTCTCGTGGTCTTGCAAGAGCGGCCGCTCCACGGTCTTCAAATGTCCGCCCTTTTCCGTCCCCGGCAAGTGGGGCTGCTAGCCAAGTATGCGTATGCACTCCAGTCCGTACAACCACATGGTAAATTGCTTGTGAGACTCCTGGTTTTAATACCAGATTGTATTCTATACCAGTGAAACGTGTCATGTCATCAGTGTTTACAAAGAAAGACTATTTCCAAAACACGAGAATACCAATAAGCTAAGGCCCAGAATGGTTAGCCTACTTTAACAATGAAAGGGAAAGGTACTGTAATTATTGTACGCCTGGACGGCAACCCCCGCCACATGGTTGTCTGGCCATTCTACCTTTCAAAGGTAACTTACACAAAAGAAGTATTATTTGCAAGCTATTCGCAAAGTATAAGGTATAAATATTAAGCACATAAAGACGATTAAAAGACATTATCTCTCGAGGACCTACTATCCTTGGCCGTAATGGTTGTCTTCAATCCGGTAGTCGACTCGCCATCGCTTAAGCGCGACGCCGTGACGCGGAGTGGCCCCGTCGTAGTAACGTAGGTGAGAATTATGCCGTCCGTGGTGGGTATTGGCTTAGGAAAGAGCAAGTTGCGCCAATGAGACAACGATGGTTCCGTCACGCCATAAATAAGCGCGTCAACAAAGCCTTGGATCACGATGCATGCCTTGAGAGGAATTAGATGGGCATTTCCTTTCATCAGAAGACCTAATTTTGTTCAAAGAAGTACTAACCTTGTCAATCGTCTGTAAAGCAAAAGGTGCCGAGACCCCCTTCGAGGCTTGGTAAATACGAATCGCCGTTGGCAGTGTCCAGACAAAAATATATGCAACTGGATACATGAGCATGAGGCGGGCCATCTGATTCGTATGTTGTCAGTGAGTAGTCTATCTCGAGGCATGTCGTCGTACGTCGCAAAATTTACCTTCTTTATTCGTCTGCCATTCGGCGTAGCAGAGTCCCAAGTCCCCGATGGTCGACTCAAATCATCAGTGGTAGATTCGTGGGATGACGAGAAGGGACTGTGAGCCCGGTACAGCACAAGATATAGTCGGGTGTACATGGCTAGCATGATTGCAATAATGATCCAGCGCGGAACGAAATTGACGAGAAGACGAACTTCATCAGAGGTGAACCAGCACCCTGCAGATATTGCGTTAGCATTTTTCACAACATAAGATTGTGATGGGCACGAGTATCACTCACAGGCTCCAATGTCGCCATAACCCGCAACGCCCAAGCCGATTGACGCCCAAATAACGGAGAAAACCCATGGGATTGCCATTAATTGTCGACAGTTCTCTTGGACCCAGCAAGAGATGTGCTTATGATCGGCCAGAATTACGTATGTGCAGATCGCAATAGTGAGAACCCAGTAGTCTGTTTGAACGACAAAAACCTGTGTCATGAAGCCATTGAAGCTACAGAATCCTTCAAGGTCAGGCTCTCCAATCAGATGCCCGCTGACGTCCATTGCCGAGGAGGACAGGAAGTTGATGGCCATTATCCAGTCGCTAATTGCGAGACCTCTGCTCGGTTATGGGATTAGAAGGAGATCCATCATCCAAGGAGTACATCGGTCATACAGGATAAGTTGATGCCTGAAGGATCGCAATGGCCTGAAAACCTGAGGAATCGTGTCAACAAAACACCAATTAAGAATTACAAGTCAAAGCTTACTGCAAAGCTAAGCAATATCCATCCTGCCGCCAAACACGAAATAACCGACAAGGTAAGAATAACAATGCTTTGGATATAGGTCTCCGCATCGGTGGTCGGTGCGGCCAACGCCTCTCGAGGTGAGACCTCAAAGGGTCCATTCGCTTTGACCCAGGCGTGGAGAATGGCGAGCATTGTTCTTGCACTGGCCGATATTTTCCTTGGGAAATGGGAAATTATTTATGATGATCTTGCCTGGTCATGTGGCGCATGCTTATCGGCGTCGCTTATAAGGTTCTTCGCGTCGTCGTCTACGAAGGAGCTGGTCTAGGATGGGAAGAAATTTCCACTTGTTCCTAGAGCTAGGAATGGATTCTAATCCAAGGAAGTCCTTTGGCTTTGTATTATTGGCAGAAATATTAGTGGTCTCCTGACGCAGAAACGAGGACGTGGCTATGGGGCCTGTCGAAGCAGTCGCATCCACAGCAAGAAGAACCTAGCTCATACCTCGGAACAAAGCAACAAGCAGCTGAGGATAGTAAGCAATAAAGATAAGGGAAAGGGGTCGAAGTTCATCTATGTATACCGTCAATGGGGTTGCATTCCGCGGCGATGAAGCAGAAAAAAGTAAATATACTAAATAGCTGGGCGAACGAGGTTCGCATCCGAGACGGAGATCAGACTATGGTTATCTTCATAGTATTTTCAAGGAAGAACTTCAACATCTCACTGGACAATTGCCATAACTCCTATCTTAAATGGATTATTTGGGTGGAAAAAGCAATCTTCGGCCCCCTCGAGATAACAAGTTGTTGGGATAACTCCGCGGAACCTTCACGAAGCGCGCTAAATCGCGGACGACTGCGATAAGAAGGAATTTTCTCCAGGACATTCTCGCTACATGGTATGAGGTTTCAGATTAAACGATGGAATGTTTTGAGCGATACTAACTGGATCTGTGGACTCTACATCGCTAGATGTGTTGAATCGGACGGGGGGAACTGTTAGCCTTTGTTGGCGGAAATGTGGCGCTGGCCCTATATATAACTTATGCAAAAAACGCTCGTGCCCATTTTTATCGAGGAAATCTCGGCTGTTGATTGTTCGGGATGTCGCATGATCTATCTCCACCTATGCTTTAGTCTCTTCCAACCATCTAGCAACCTTAAAAATGCCTCAAGCAACCAAGTCGTGGAATTCTCCGCGGATTTCTGGAATAGATAAGCATTAAAGCCCCATGTTGTCGTCCCACACCTAGTATTTAGTTGCAATTGTTCTTACTGAATCTTTTGGATACGGGAAATATTGCTTCTAAAGAGAGAGCGCCCACTTCTTTGATAGTAAGCTATAGACTGTTCGAATTACCCGTTCGTTCTTGTGCATCTTCTCATCACACAAGAGTCGTAATGCCACGACAACGGTCACTCTTAGAATAGTTTTCTGGCCCCCTTTTGTGTTAAAAAATGTGTCATAACTAGAAAATGTATTATGTTTTTTTGGTACAATGCTTCCTACCTACAGCGGACGAGTGAAGTAGCGAACGCCAATCAAATTACATCAGGCAGGGTGGGACAATTTATAGCGAAATGTCTCGGTACCTAGTGATGTTGTCTTGGATAGACGCTAAGAAACAACATTGCTTTAGTTCAAAGCTAAGCTAACCAACTTGATCTAGACCCTCTTGAGATCTTACCCGCACCAAGAGTTCAGGCATCGCTAGGTTACAGCCCCGCTGACCTAAAACTCGACTTTGAGCTGTCTAGTGCGATTTTAAGTTAACAATTGATCGTGTTTCGAACTGAATATACAAAATGGAAAATTTCTTTCTATGCTGTGCCTTCTCTTATCATAATAACCTTGGCTGTCATATAGCAGGCGAGCGATATAAAGTGCTATGACGATCACTAGCACAGTGCGCTCGGACTCAATCCACTGACCTGCTGTCGAAAAGTGAAAACAAGATTCTTGGGCCCCCACATACCCGCGGCTCAGCACGGCCTTGGAACTGACGATGCGGGGAAATTTCTAGTGCCGGGTCTGTCACTGAGTGTTGGGAGTATTGACTACATACTGTGATATTGATACGAACAAGATGAAGGTGAAGTTTTGAAATAACGTATATTCAATGAATGTTATACAACAATGCTAATTGATTATCAACAATGAAACCAAACCAAAATGCAAAATGACCAAAAGAGAAAAGGAAAAATAAGGGTATTCATAATCATGATCCACCACCGCCAGTCAGAGCCCCACTACAGTACTAACTTAACCCCACTCACAGCTTAGCCGCAGAGCCAGCGGAGGAGATCTCGTTGTACAACAAGCTAGTGAGGAAATCGGCGTAGTCCTCACCGGTCACCTGGCCAGCGAAGTACCGGGCAGCAAGCTGGTACTTGTTACCCTTGGGACCCTGGGAGGCGAGGCTGTCGGCCTGCTCCTGGAGTAGACGCAGGGCATAAGCCTTGTCAACACGCTTGCCATCGGCAGTGCTAACGTTGTGACGGACCCACTGCCAGAGCTGGGAGCGGGAGACCTCGGCGGTAGCGGCGTCCTCCATGAGGAAGTTGATAGGAACGCAGCCGACACCGCGCAGCCAGCCCTCCATGTAGCTCAGACCGATGTTGAGGTTCTTGCGGATACCGTCCTCGGTGATCTTGCCGGGGACGTTGGTGTTCAGCAGGTCGTTGGCAGTGATGTTGACCTCCTCGCGACGCTTGAAGAGCTGGTTGGGGGTGGGCATGTACTTGTTGAAGACGTCGGAGGCGATGGAGGCCAGGGCCGGGTGGGCAACCCAGGTACCGTCGTGGCCAGCACGGACCTCACGCAGCTTATCGGCGCGGACGGACTCCATGGCCTTGTCGTTGGCGACGGGGTCGTTCTTGACGGGGATCTGAGCGGCCATGCCACCCATAGCGTGGACACCACGGCGGTGGCAGGTCTTGATGAGGAGCTTGACGTAGGCGTCCATGAAGGGGACGGTCATGGTGACGTCGGAACGGTCGGGGAGGACGAAGTTGGGGTGCTGACGGAACTTCTTGATGAAGGAGAAGATGTAGTCCCAGCGGCCGCAGTTCAGGCCGGAGCTGTGGTCGCGCAGCTCGTAGATGATCTCGTCCATCTCGAAGGCGGCGGTGATGGTCTCGATCAGGACGGTACCACGGATGGTACCACGGGGCATGCCGATGTAGTCCTGGGCCAGGTTGAAGACGTCGTTCCACAGGCGAGCCTCGAGGTGAGACTCCATCTTGGGGAGGTAGAAGTAAGGACCGGCACCACGGGCGACCAGCTCCTTGGCGTTGTGGAAGAAGTACAGACCGAAGTCGAAGAGAGAACCGGAGATGGGCTCACTGTCAACGGTGAAGTGCTTCTCCTCCAGGTGCCAGCCACGGGCACGGGCAATAAGGGTAGGCAGCTTGCGGTCAGTGCGGAGCTTGTACTCCTTGCCGCCCTGCTTGAAGTCGACCTGGCGACGGATGGCATCGTACAAGTTGACCTGACCGTTGATCATGTTCTCCCAGGTGGGGGCAGATGAATCCTCAAAGTCGGCCATGTAGGTCCAGACATCGGAGTTGAGGGCGTTGACGACCATCTTGCGGTCGGTGGGACCAGTGATCTCGACACGACGGTCGACCAGACCGGGGGCAGGGGGAGCACCCTTCCATGCGTCGTTCTCACGAATGTGCTTGGTCTCGGGGAGGAAGTCGAGCAGGTGGCCCTTGTCGATCTCGGCCTGGCGGTCGATACGGCGCTGGAGGAGGGCCTTGCGAGTGGGGTTGAAGGTGCGGTGGAGGATGGCCAGGAAGGCGCAGGCCTCCTTGGTCAGGATCTTGCGGGCATCGTTAGGGATGCTGGCCAGGATGGCCACGTCCTTGAGGTGTGAGTCAACGGGAGCGGTCATTGTGAGTGTGTGGGGAGATGTGTGTGAAGTATATAGATCGAAGGTAGTCGGAAGTATAGAGTCTGTTGTATAGATTGCTACCGATGATATCGAAGGTCCATTCAATTGATAGCTGGATTGAAGGACGGATGGAATTTGACGAAGAAGAAAAGAAGAAGCGATCTTCTTAACAGGAAGTCTCCAGACTATATACAAGTGAACCAGCCGCCCGCCCGAAGGCGGAGATAGAAGACGTCAGAGTCAAGAGAGCCGCGGCTGTTCTTTTTTTGGTCCCGCCGGGCCAATCCTCTTACGAACTTTCGGTTATCATCCAGCTTCCCCCAGTCCGACTCCACCTTTAATTCACCATCCAATCAACTCTCTCTTCAGCGTATCTGCACCTGACTTTCCCGACGGGAAACTGGCTCAAATGGCTCCTCCACTCGGCCGACATCGCCCGTTCCCCGAAACCCAGCAGTCTACACCACCTTCAACCCTACAAATCGGCACTCAAAAGGCGGTCGCGGCCCCCGAAAGCACTCGGGATGCGCCGCATACCGAGTCAACTCGCTGCGCGACCGGCGCACTACTATCCGGGTTTACTAACAATCTCTCGTCCGGAAAGACGTGCAGTCTTATAGTTTTTTTTTCCACATCTCTCTCGTGAGTCGTGATGAACAACACGATGGATTGTCCAGTCTGCACCCAAAACAAAGTTTCCGTGATTGTCCAACCCTAGTTCGCCCCGATCCCTGCCCCAGGCTGCAATCATCTCCTAACTCACCCGAGGCGCCTGCCATTCGCCCTTTCCTGTTCTCCCCGCATGCCCGAGCTTGCCAATCATGCCGCGGCTCACTTTGAGATAAAAGGACGGAAGATGCATTGGTCTGGATTTGAGCCAGAGCTCGGCTTCATTCGGTTGAGCTTGTCTGGGATCTTTGGCCGAAATGTCCCGGCTTGTGATGTGTCTGGGGAAAATCATCCGGGATGCGTCATGCTAGCGGCCTACATGTGATGCCGCATGTGATAGTCACACTGAATGTGCTACTACTCCTACGGTACCTTGAGGAAATACTATGCTTCAGATTCATGACCGTCAATTGATTCAATCGATGATCTGTATGCCGACTGGCTAACTATTTATACTCCAGCACTTGACACTGTCGCGCCCGACCGGAGGTACTTTCTGAGGCCTATATCTCAAGTACCTCACGGACTACTAACGGCCTATGACTCCTACCAGACTAACAGAAAGCATAACCATGAAAATGAAAATCTGACAAGCATCCCGAGCAGCCATACCTGTGTTAGTGCTTTCAGTGCTTCCCTCTTGGCTTTTTAAAAGGCTTTTGCAAACCCGATATTCGAACTAACATGTTTTTACATTTCTTACGGGCTTCAAGCGTTGACTTTGCTTTTGATATTCAACCCCGTCACTTGAATCAAGAATTATTTGAAGTGCACTCCCTTTATATATCTACCACCGCTGTCGCGAGGTTACCTCATGAGGGCCGCGTCACTCTTAGACCATGGTCAAAATTAACCCCCGAATATTACCAGAATAAATAGAAGCAACTATCAGAGATTTTGACAAATTCCTCCCAGTCCAAAGAAGAAAAGCAATGAGCAAAGGCGATAATCTTCTCTATTTTAAAGTCAAATCACGAATAAATGTCTAGTTTAAGTGACACTTCCCCTTGCCCCCCTGCTAACCTGTATCGGTATCATCGGTAGCGTCAGCGAACAGTCTTCGTAAAGTCTCTCTACGAAGAATCAAACTTAAAACTAATACTGTAATACAACCAGCAGCGCGAGAATAATGATTGGCAAAATCATGGAGAAGAGCCTTGGCTTGGGTCGAACCTAGATAATGTCCAGATAAGCTTACGTATTTTTAATATTTTTGTTAAATAGGGTCCGACCCACTTCGTAGATCCAGTCATTTAAAAGTCCCGAGTATCTCCCATGCATATATTGAAGCAACTGCATGGGTAGATGAACCAGTTCTTTTGTGATTTCTAATCAGTGAAGTATAGATATCTCACACCCGGAGCCAGATGTTTGTCATGTAGTGGTCAATTCCTGCCAGTAAGCCCCCTACCATTCCGACAATGCGTCGAGCGAGACCAATCCTCTATACAATAACGAGTACTCAAGTCATTTTTGATGACAATTCCGGATTTACGACCGTAGGGTATTGAGAACATGAACTTTAAGAGCTAGCTCCGGCTACGCTCGAAAAGTGAAAGCGCGGTGCATTGATAAAAGTAGCGCAAAAGTGTAAGCTCTGAACTATGTGAGAATAAACGACTCTTCATGTGAGCTCGACGTCCATACGTCGGGGGACCAGGCGGCTCTAATAGACCAATAGACTAGCCAAGGGCCAAGATTACTCTGTACCACTTATGATTTGATGGAATGCACGGGCACTGATCTAGCTATTCCTTTTGACTACTGCATCGAGAGTTGCATTTGGCGCAAGAACATTTATTACGAAATCGCTCGCTCTCGCCGAAATCATCTATGTATATACTGCAACTAGTAAATGAGATGAAACATCTCGAGTCTTTTCATTTGCTGCAACCTGAGTCTACCTCTTGCTGGACTTTTTTTTGGTCGGACTTGGTGGTTGTCGTAGTATTGTACCCCAGAGTCACGTGACAGTTCGTGTACTGTATATGCTTGCTTTTTCCCTCCTTTTCCGCTTCCAAATTTCTCATGACCTATAGGTTTTTCATTTCAATTTTTCTCTAGACTGTAGACAGACTGCCAGTCTCGCTTTATTTTAACACTAGTGTTCCTGTCGCCTCGATCCAATTGAGGGATCTCATTGTGACCCCTCTTCAGTCACCTCTGTCCTATCCTCAAGCAGGTCACGCCGCCACGAGAAACAGCCAACGCGTGCTAAAATATGGAGTCCCAGATGTGCTACGATGACGTTGCATGGGAACAATCCGATGACGTGTCTGATAATTGGTTTCTTCAGTTTCTTGATATAGACATCAAGAGACCAATTGCGAGATTTATCCTGAAGCATGATTCTGGGGACGATCCCGAGTTTACGATTTTTTCGAAAAGGGTCCTTCAATATCACTTTACAAATGAAATACATATACAGCGCAACCAACATCCGTTTTTCGCAGCCGGGCGCCATTCTTTTTCCCGAGGAAAAAATAGAGAACGAAGTTGCTGTGATGCGATACATCTCGGACCAGACACCAATCCCACTTCCGTTCATCATTCACGCGGGTACAAAGGAGGAGAGCCCTCTTAAACTAAGCGCTTTCATCATGATAATCCATATTGAACATAAAACAACCATGTATGATGCTCTTAACACGCCAGGGTGTTTAAAGGAAGAGCGGGGAGTCCTTAACCCAAACATTAAAGATTAACTTGAAATGCTATATACACAACTAGCAAAGGTCCTACTTTAGCTTTTTAAGCTAGAATTCCCAAGAATAGGTTCCCTCAGCTAGGTGGACGATTTTTCCTGGGAGGTGACTAGCCGGCTATTATCAATGAATATGAATGAACTCGTGGGTTTGGGGACACTGCCTCGATCAGAACTTCCACCCCGAAATGCCACTTTAAGGACAACATCTTCATACATTGAAGCTTCGGCACAGCTCAACATCCAACATTTCATACATCAAAGGAATGATGCAGTGCAGTCTGCAGATGACTGCCGTCGGAAGTTTATTGGAAGACAGCTGTTTTACAAGCTTGCCAAGGACAAAAAACTATCACTATGCTCTGACAATGGTCTATTTAAACTCTGGTGCGATGATTTTCGGCCAGCCAACGTCCTTCTTAAAGAAGATATGCATATTGCCGGCCTGGTAGACTGGGAGTTCATATACGTAGCACTAGTCGAGTTTTCATATGCCCTACCGTGGTGGCTCCTGATCGAGAAGCCTGAATACTGGTCTGAAGGTATCGAAGACTGGGCCCGAGTATTCGATCGCCACCTAAAGACCTTCCTCGCAGTAATGAGGCATTGTGAAGATATGGACGCCTAGCACAGCCAGCCCCGGCTCTCGGATCAAATGCAAAGGAGCTGGGAAAGCGGAGACTTTTGGGTGGTGTACGCGGTTTTGCATAGCTTTGCGTTTGACGCGATCTACTGGCAGAAAATCGACCAGCAATTCTTTGGGCCTACGAAGACCGACGATCCTAGCGAGGCATGGAAAGAGCGGCTGGACCTGCTGGAAGACAGTCAAAAGGTTGAGATGGAGCGGCTGGTGACGAAAAAGCTTGAGGAGATGGAAGATAGGGGTTTGGCGTGGGATCCGGATGAGTATACTGAGGCATTTCGCCAGGCGTTGATGAGAAAGAGAGAAGAGAAAGCCAATGAGGTTGACGAATTCTAAGGGGGAGCGCTGGGGCGATTGTAAATGTCATAATAATCACAGTCGAGAGTGGGTTGAGGTTGATAGGCCATGGCTACCCTAGAAGAGCTATAACGGATACTACCTTGGTGGAAGGTCTTTTTTTAAAAGAGACCATCATTGAAACATCCATTGGTGATTGTGGTGTTGAAACATCTCATCCGTAATCAAATCGATTCTCCAGGGTTAACTTTAAATCTTTCAGAGCTTCGCTATCTGAAAAGATGTTTTCGCTATCGACTGGAGATCGGAACTACTCTTTCAGCCAAGAAGGCGTTTGACTGCCTATTGGGATTACACAGGATTCCTTTATCACCAGTTATTGAAGCATGACATCGGCTCGAGTGGCCGCGAACTTCCAGTGCGAGGCATAGTTTCTGCAAATGAGTGTACTTGCATTCATGAATTTTTCAAACACTTTTCGATTAGCATATACTGTGATACGGTACTTCCTACATCAAATATCTCGGCATCATATATATTCTTTCGTACACTGAAGAAAATCAATCCTCGCCTGATTCATGTGCAGCTGACAGGACACATCCGTAATATGTATGCCCAATGCACAATTTACCACCAAGTGTACCTCAATGCGACTAGAGTTTTCCCTAGTCACTACCTCAACAGTCAATTCGGATCGCGCCGATATCCATATTTCTTGAATCTTTTATTTAACGCTGACCTAATCCACATTTCCAAGTTGAACACCTATAGAGGCGATCACGGCGATGTAACCACCGAGGATCGGCAATTTTTGGTGCACTGGCCTTCCGAGGGTATTTGAACTTGCCCGCGGTCGCAAAGTGTCCTTTCCCTTCGCGCAACTTATTTTTCCGATGTCAAATGATTTTGGCTTCATCTTAAAATTTCCAGATCTTATCATAAGTATGTATCTATTGACTACTTGACGGGCTCAACGCTTGATGTGGTTTGGAAACCCCCTGAGCCTGACACGAGGGCTCCTACTGTGAAGAGGTACCGCGCGCACGAGCCCATGCTAAACTAGACGAGAAGCATAAGCATAAGAAACATATATACCGTTGAGCAGGCTCAAGGAGGACGTATATCTTACGCCTGCTTCTTCACTCTCTTGTACAGTTCGTACGCGCGCCTGTTCACTATATAGAAGGGGCCAAGTTTCAACTTGCATAGTATGCTGCTGCTATCGAGCACAGAGCTTCTTGTGCGGGGAACTTTACTCTTCACACTTGTAACAGCTTCAAACTCATTCCAATTGTAGTTTTCATTGCGTTGGATCGTTCGCTATGCAGTGATATTGTGAGTAGAATTGTTTATGTCTTGTGCCTGTCTATATCGTGTGCCAGAGCACTTTAGCATGGAGCTCAGTGCTCCGTTTTTGTTGTTAGCATGATTCCTCCGTAATCGCTGGTTGGACGGTTGAACCTTTTTGCGCAGGGGCAGTGCAAGGCCCCTTCAGTACCTTGAATGTGGGGACAATCACCACAGCTAACAAGTAGACCAAGCTTAAGCCAAAGTAACGAACTATCAGGCATTTTAGAAACGTATAACAAACGTAGTCATGCAACTCGAAGCTGAGGTATCTGTGATGGCATACTATGTCAGCTAACCGTGGATCCCAATGCCCAAGTGGCATGATTCGTTGCACGAGCCAATGTTGCAAGACTCGGTTCTCCACGTCATGCGATCCCCGCATTCCCGCATTCCACAGCCGGCGATCTTTCTTTCCTGCTTTATACGGAGGAATACCCTCCGACCGGAACACGCGCCACTTTTTCACCACTTCTCGACTTCCTTTTCCCTTCTATCTCTCCAATTCAGTCTCTCCTTCAAAAATCGCTATATTCCCCATACCGCGATTTCACAATGTCTCAATACGCTTTCCCTGGAGCCAACCCTTCTCACAGACCTCATCCGACCGGCCCGTCCATAAAGCCTCGGCCTAGCCGCTGGTAAGCAACTCTACCCCTGGAAAGGCCTCCGTTCTCAACAACCCACCATCTAACCATGATCTTTCGAAATAGGTATATCCCAGTCGTCGCTGCCGTAGGACTTGGTACGTGCAAGTCCCATAATGAATCCCCTCCCTTCGCTCTATCGGCCACTAACCCATTTCCGTCCAGGCTTCGCCGGCTATAACTACTACAACGAGGTTAAATCGCGGCACGAATTCGCCATGGCTGAAGAAGAGAAGCGTCTCGCCCGAAACCAAAAACTCATGGACGCCTACGGCAGCAAAGATAGCCTGCACGATGTCCAACAGGCGCTTGATACGTATCATGCTCGATGAGCGTGCCTTGGATAGGCCACTCGGTTGCGATGCTGGTTTTTGCGGCTAAGCGGGCTATAATCATGCATGGTGTTATTTTATGGAGTTTATGGAGTTGGTGTTTGGGGATCGGAAATTCTTTTCGGGGCTGCAGTTTTACCCCTTCTTCTCAGATAGTGTGGCTTTCACTATCATGTCAGTGGACACTTTTACCATTTCTTATGTTCAATATTTCAAGCATGCGGGCGAATATTTATGGCCTCGTACTGCATGCCGTTCTATATCTATCCATCTCCTGGAATTACAGGACTACTTTCCAATCATTACTTACTGCCGCATGGTAACCTAATCACAAGGTCTGCTCAACATGTTCATGGAAGATAATAATATTTGAATAAATATATACACAGCAACCTCATACGGCCTCTTTCAAACCCCCTATTTCTTACAATTACCACACCAATCCCCTAAAACTCCTTAGTAGCTCGAGTAGAAGCTGCTAACATCCCACCCATCAAAAGCACTATAGTCAGCCAGAGGCGTGCTACCATTCAGATGCTCCCAGTGCTTGCGATTTCCACAAGTGCCAGAGGTATCCGTGCTCGCACACTTACCACCCAACAACTTAGCAATCCGCTCACCAGCATCGCGGCCCTCGAACCAAGCACCATGCAAGAAGCCGAAATACCCTGCGCTGGTAGCCTCACCCGCGAACCAGAGGCGGTTCACGTTCGCGCGCAGGTTCTCGTGCATCTCGAGGGTGGTCGATGGAGGCCAGTTTGAGTAGCTGCCGTATGCCCAGGGGGTGGTTGACCAGCGGGGGTACATGAAGGCAGTGGGCTCGGGGATGTCGAGGTCTGGGTACATCTTGCGCAGGACGGCCATGACTTCCTTTTGGGTCTGCTCATCGGATTGGCGCTCCACGCGGTAGGATTCTTGCGAGACCACAGTGACGAAGATGATGTTTGACTCCGGGATGAATCCAGGGGCGGACAGGGATTGCCAGACGGGATAGTAGCCGCGGGAGACAGGGTCAGCGTACAAGAAGTACTGGGTGTCGCGAGGCCAGAAGGTCTCGTTGAACTGGAGGAAGATCTTGGTGTACGTGCCCATGCTGAACTTCTCGATAGCAGTTTGCTTCCATTCAGGGAAAGAGGGACTGAAGGAGACGGCGTTGTTCTGTAGAACACCGAGCGAGAAGGTGCAGATTGCGTAGGCAGCAGATACGCAGCTGCCATCTTTCTTGTAGATAACCACACCGTCGTCGGTGTAGGTGACATTGGTGATAATTGAGTTTAGTTGGACGCGCGGGTCGTTGTCCTTGAGGAAGGTCGAGGCCTCCTTGATGATGATTCGGTTGTAGCCACGCTGGTCCCAAACGTAGTTGTTCTCATCGCTGAACTGGTTGAAAGTCAAGTTCTCACCGGCGGCACCGAAGATGAAGGAGCTCTCGTCGGGTGAATAAGCATCCTCCCAATCTGAAGCATGGTCAGCGTTAATGCGAGAAATGAGTGGATATGCAATGACTTACCCCACTCCCACCACTCCACAGCCTGGCGGGCCATATCATCAATCTTAGGCCTCCATCCGGCCAGAGCCAGACCACTGCGAGCAGTCTGGTCCTGGCCGTTCTCGGTCAGAAGAACTCCAGCCGCCTCAGCGGCATCATCGTACAGGTCCTCAAAGTCATCCAAAAGGGAGCTGTAGTCCACATAGCCGGTCTCATTGTAGGTGAGAATGGAGCTATAGTCGGAGTAGGTATTGTTCAGGTCCCACTTCTTTGCGAAGGTCCAAATGGGATTCTCTGGAGAGGCATGGTTAGCAACGACTTGTTGGTATACTTAGCGGTTAGACACGAATCATACCAGGGCCGCCAGGAGATCCAAGTCCTTGCACCTGTTACATTCACAAGTCAGTCTGTGCATGGTTCGGACCTAGGAATTGCACGGTCTCATACCCAGTTTGCTCCCAGTTCGACAGTGTACGGCTTGCCGTTGGGATCCTTGCCAAAGTCGGTATGAGCCACACGGCCACCAAGGGTATCCCGATACTCGATAATAATAAAGTCGTGAATAGAAGAGTTCGACAAAGCTTGCTATAAGTTGGACGTGAGCATCGCGCCTCTTCGGGACCACAAAGGGTTTATCTTACTGCCGCAGCGACGCCAGCCATTCCACCTCCCCTACAATGAGTTAGCTCAACATGTCTCACATATCGAATAGAATCATCGCAGACTTACAGGATAGCGACCGTAGTCTTCTTGCAAGTGGCGTGCTCATCGCGGGCCTTGTTGGCCGACGCGGAACATGTTTGCGCGGCAAGCGCAGCTGCCAACAAACCCAGCCCCTTCTTCGAGAACATGACTGCGAAGATGGCAAGCAAGTGTGAAATGAAGGAGGGAAGCGATGACAAGGCTATCGCAATAATTCAAGAGATTAGCACTTGCCGCGATGCCATTATTTATACACCGCAATAGGCACAGACCGGAGACCGGTTTCTTGGAAGGGAGATTCTCCGAAGATTACCAGATTACCAGTAGGTCCACCCGGGCACGCGGTGGAGATCAACATTTACAGCATCTTCAGGATATTATCGCGACGCAACTAAGAGCGCGTTAGGGATAGCCTGGGACAGCCTGGGATAGCTTACCATGCAACTAACGCAGTCGAGGGAAGTCCATGCGACCACTGACGAAATAGGGAGGACAAGCCGGGTCGTTCAGGTACTGGGTGATAAGCTTTGCGGAGAGAGGCCAATTTCAAGCAGTGTTGTTTCATCGTTTTGGGGGAGGTGGAGATGTCTACGATAAGACTACATTCCGCTCGGTTGGACAAGGCTGAAGCGGCGACTGCGATTGGTTGCGATTAGGACAGCCAAGAGCTAAGTGGACTTAGGGCGGACATCGGTTGGATAGTCCTTGTCCCACCGTATAGATACGATTGGTGCTTATGCTGATACGATCTCCTTGGCTCAACTGCTCCCCCGCATGCTAGCCAGCTGTAACCCTGTCGGCGCTATCCGCAAAATGTATGTCATAGCCATGTGTCGTTCGGTAAATCCGGGATACTTAGATGCATTTCCCTCCAACTTTTTGGAATATTATTCCGGCTAGGAACTTTTCTTTTCTGTTTGTTTTCTACAACCCTTTGATTTGCACAGATTCACGATATGAGTCACCCAACAGAGATGAAGGGTGGTCCGTTGGAGGACGATGATGCGCAGCTGGCGGCCATGGGCCATAAGCCAGAGTTGAAGCGACAATACTCTATGTGGTAGGATCGACATGAGAAAGTTCAACTTTCCGCGGTACTGATTAAGGGATAGGTCGATGCTGGGACTGGCTTTCGCGGTGCTTAATGTAAGTCCATTCAAGTTTCTCGACTTGGTCACTCCCATCATGAACCCTGCAGCTAATCAAAACCACCTTCTCTATCTAGTCATGGACTGCACTTTCTGCTAGCTTGTCGATTAGTCTCACGTCCGGAGGAAGTACAAGTGTTATTTGGGGTAGGTCAAGCATGATAACGCGCAGCTCTGCATGGGCTACTGAGTAACACTCCGAAACAGGTCTCGTCACGGCTGGATTTTGCAACTTGTGTATTGCCGCCTCGCTGGCGGAGTTTCTCTCTGCTTATCCCACGTATGTCAAGCGGCCTTCTCTGTTTGTATCGATTTTGAGAACTCGACTGACCTTCAACTAGCGCCGGTGGTCAGTATCACTGGGTCGCCGTCAGTATGTTATTCACCATCACCTGCTTCTCAAATACTAGCTGACCATAGCACAGTCGCTTGGCCAAAATGGGTGCCTATTCTCTCGTGGATCACGGGTTGGATCAATGTGGCTGGTTGGGTACGCGGAACAACTGCCTATCCTATCTCTCAGTACTCCCAGGCTAACAATGGCATAGGTCGCTCTTGTGGCTACCAACTCGCTCCTGTCGAGTCAACTCATCGTCGGGTGTATCTCGGCCATGCATCCAGTAAGATTGCGATTCCTGGCAATGGCGGGACATCTTTGACTGACAACCAAAATCAGACTTACGTGGCACAGCGATGGCACCAATTCCTCATTTATATCGGACTGACACTAGGAGCATTTGTGATCAACGCATTCATGAACTCCATTCTGCCGATGATTTACCGCGGTGCCTGTACGTGTGTTTTAGCCTGTTATGTAGCCTTGGGGCTAACTGGAAACAGTTTCTTGGTCGATTGGTGGATTCGCGATCGTGTCCATTACCGTTCTTGCTTGCGCTTCGCCTAACTTCAACTCGGCCTAGTAAGTAGAATATTGACCAGTTCTTATGAGTGTTGCTAATTCGCATTAGCTTTGTGTTCTGCAACTTCGTGAACAGCACCGGATGTTAGTTTATCCATGAATTATAGCTAGCTGCGAGTCATGCTAACGATAATAGGGCCTGATGGTGTTGCATGGATGCTGGGACTGCTTCAAGGAGGACTTGGTGTTACTGCTTTTGTAAGTTTCCTCCATGATCATTTTTTTCAAGGCCTGGTACTGATTTTCTAGGATGCTGTGGTGCATATGATTGAGGGTAAGGAGGCAAATTGTGTCTGTGCACACGAGTCTTGGACTAACAATTGGCAGAGGTTCCAAACCCATCTATTGAAGGACCCAAGATCATGGTCTCGTGCGTGGGTATCGGTACTTTCACTGGTTCTATCTTCTTGATTGTCCTTCTCTTTGTGGCAGGCAACATGGATCAAGTCACTACCTCTGCTGCTGGTCCTCTCTTGCAGATTCTCATTGATGCCACCAAGAATACCGCCGGTGCAATCTGCCTGTTGATGTATGTTACTCGATGTTTTGTCAATGCTTCATGTCGCGCTAACAGATTTTCAGGCTCCCTCTCGTGTGCTTGATCCTCGCCATTCTCAGTGTGATGACCACTAGCAGCCGGATGATTTTCGCTTTCGCGCGGTTCGTACTCTACAACGATATGGCCATTCAAGAAACCAAACTAACAGCAGTAGTGATGGCGGCCTTCCTGCATCTCGATTCTTCGCCCAGGTCCACCCGACGCTCAAGCTGCCCTTGAACGCCCTTATCTTAACCGTCGTCGTTGTCATTATTTTCGGCTGCATCTTCTTGGGATCGTCCAGGTAAGCCACACCCCATTCTAACTCCAAAAGAGCTCTAACTCACTCCGTAAAGTGCATTCAACGCGATCATTTCTGCCGCGGTCGTTGCTCTCGATCTCTCCTACGCCATGCCCATCCTTGTCAACTGTCTGCAGGGTCGCAGAGCCCTCCCGGAAAGGAAGTGGAAGATCCCTAACGCCGTCGGATGGTTCATCGATTTGGTAAGATATCATATGAAATTCACCTTTCTGCTCAGGCAATGCTAACGGACAAGATCTCTCTCGCATATATTGCTCTCACTACCGTACTATTCGTTTTCCCTCCGTACCAAGATGTGACTGGCAGCAATATGAGTAAGTAGCCCTGCCCGCGACTTCATGTACATACGGCTAACTCACTTTCCAGACTACGCTGTTGCTGCGTTCGCGGTTATCATCATCATCTCCGTTTTCCAGTGGTTTATCGATGGTCGTAAGAACTTTACCGGTCCTCGCATTGATGTTACCATCGATGCGTTGGACACCGCGCACACTCACGAGGAAGAGCCTGCTATCCACGAGAAATGAGCAAGGGGCCATCAGTCTCGTATCTCATCGGATAGCAGGTGCACAATATGAGATAGGAGAGAGGGTGAGACCAAGCGCGTCATGCGCAAGGAGCTAATGCATCAATTGGGGGTGGGGGTCTATTCATATGTTGTTACTGTACAAAAGAAGATGTAAATTATGAAAACTCCTCACATAATTCCCGGAATAAACCGTTTTGTCGACCGATGCCATTGCTCCCACTCCTTGCCAAATTTCCCCTTCAGCATCTCCTCCTCATCCTTCACCCTCGTAAACAGCACACAAAGTGCGACCGAGATATAAGTCCCAAGGACTCCCAATCCCCATCCAGACCATCGAGCCAGCGTGGTCTCGGAAATCCAACAAGCAGGCACGGCATCCCATCGACAAAACAGCGACGCGACACCAAACCCAATCAGAACCAGCCCCGTGTAACTCGGATGTTGCATCCAGCCGTAGACACCCGACGTGACCAACTGATCCGGCGCTGCGAGGTGAAATGTAAAATTGCGACTAAGTTTGCCGTACGCAGCGAGCCGGACGTATGCCCCGAGGCATATCAGCAAGATGCCCGCGATCGCGGGGACACTCCACGAGAACAACTCTGGGTTGAGATTATGCGGTCGCGGGCACATCTGCGACATCCGCTGGGGCGCGTAAACCGGCAGCGCTGTGAGGAGGGCATGGTATGTGATGGCAGTGACGGCGATGCGACGGACAATCGTGGCCCCCGAGCCTGCGATGAAGCTAATTCGATCTGTTTGGTGACGGTCTTTACGGTCGGGGGATGGGTTCGGTGGTGTGGCGCAGAGCGCGCAGAGATAGCCGGCGCCCATCATGGCGGCGGCGAGAGCCGTGGTACCTGCTTGAGTCATTGCCGTGAGTTTATTGACAAGTGAGGGATTGGAGAGGAGAGCATCGGTTGTTTTTGAGCTGGACTGTGGGCCAAGCTGCTCTTGTGAAGGGAAACTTTGAATGCGCCAGGCGGGGCTTAAGGTTGGGGGCCGTTCCCCGTTGTGCCGAGGCTGATCCGGCTTGTCAACAAGGTTGTGGCGGTGCCTCTCGCAGTAAATGCTAAAGCAAATGGATATTCAAAGTTATCAATATCGACTTCGATTGTATTCTATCTATCAATCTATTGGAACGTTTTTCTAAGGTTTTTTCCATTTGGCAGGTTTTCCGGGTCGGGGAAAAAACATTCATTGATGTATATATATCTGAGCAGATATCCACAACAGCCCCGGGCCATACTTTAGACTCTATCGCCCTATCTACGTGAATTTACTTAGATGTGTGTTTGGGATGCAGGATTCCGAAGATAAGATGAATATTTACTGAATCTTCCATTTCGAGGGCAATGGGCATTCTGGATGGACATCGTAGACCCTCAACCTTTAATGCCCCTTTTACGAATGGCCGGTCGCAGAGATGCGCAAACCCGCGGATACGCATTCGGGGCCCTCGAAGACTATTTGGTATTTAAATTTACTGCATGACAGTGAAGAAAATGCTTTCTCCTTCTCTTTAAGCTACTATCAATACTATCCACACCGAAGGCCCTCGAAGTCTGGGATTAATTGCCCCGCGGAGCCATGCGGCCTAGTGAGTGGGGAACTTGCGGCGGTTGAACATCATGGCAATAACTAACTGTTTATCACTTGCCTAGAGAGGGTGTTCCCCGATCTGTTGGGAGCAGAATCCTCGCAAAATGCGAGACATAACATCCCAGGAGGGGTTGCACACTCAAGGATAGACCATGTTTCAAGGGGATCGCAGGAACTTCCTGGCCTTAACAATTCTCAAAATTCTCTATCGACCATTCCTAGAAAATGAACGACTGGTTCCTCCCGTCCTTTGTCTGTTCCGAAGGGTGTTTCGACTCTACAATTCTATTAAGGTATATAATTGGCTTGTTAAACCCTGCAGATCATCAGGCTACTGATGTCTGTGTCTGCAACACTAGCCTGGGCGGGCATATTAGCCGGGTGTTTTAAACTGCTCCTTAGGGAACGGAGGACGTTCCACTTACCGCACGACACTCCAGTATACGGTAATGTTCCGAGTTATCTAGCGAGTATTTCTGGACTTGAACCCCTACTGGTGGAGATGATTTGGAACTTCCGATAAAAATTGCATGAAGGACTCTGGATTCCTCCACTCAAGATGGTGAGCTCAGGGTTCAGAAGAGAAGAGGGCGGAACTGTTGGGAGAGTATAAAACAGCTCCTCGCCCTGAGTCAGTAGGGGTAACTAGAACGACCAAAATCTCAAACTTTCCAGACTATTCGTTGAATACTCCCAAGATGCCTTCCACTAAGCAGACTATTTCCGCGCTCGCCATGACGGCGATCGCATCTGTCAACGCCGCCATGGGCCCTGCTTTCAGCACTGGCCCTGTTGCCTCGGACTCTTTCATCCGTGAATCCACTTCCACTTTGGTCCTCCCTGAAGCTCCCAGTGGTTCTTCCGGCGATGCTTCTCTCTGGGTTGGCATGGGTACCTCGAATGGTGACCTGATCCAGTCCATTGCCGACAACTGGGAGTCGAGCTCTTGGAGTATCTTCGCCTACACCCTGCTCTCCACCAGCGGTAAATGGATTGCCATTTTGTAAGATGTGAAGAAAAATACTGACATATCTTAAGCTACCACTCAGATGCCCGTCCAGGGTGACTCTTCCACTGCCAATGCTGGAGACAAGGTGACCATGCATTGTAAGTTAGGATGGAAATTCCAAAGATCGTGGAATCGAAGCTCACCCTTCCACAGACAAGTTTGATGATTCCACCGGTAACTACACTCAAACTGTTCTCGTGAACGGCGTGACTGTTTCCACTCTGTCCACCAGCGATGGGCAGGCCCAGGGTTGGGGCAGTGCCGTTGAGTGTGCTGAGGATAACTGCGGCACCATGCCCGCTCACAGTAAGAGTCATTGAGAATATACACATTTTCGAGGGGTGTTTAAACTGACCTATTTCTCCGCTTCAACAGCCTGGATCGACACAGAGATCATCCTGGACACCGCCGACCCAAACTACATCAACACCCTGGGCAAGGGCGAGGGCGTCACCGGTGACATGACAACCAGCGACAACGGCAAGACTTGGACTGTCAGCACCATCAGCATCCCCGAATTCACCTTTGGTAGCTCGTCGTAAGCCAATCTTCTACTGAGGTAAAGAAGGGATCGGCTCTCCTTGAAAAGCGTTATAGGCACTGGCGGCCTTGCTATTCCACACTCTTTGTACATCTATTGTTATTCAAGCTGAAATATGGGATTTGCTTAAGTACACCTATACCAAATAAACGTTGATTGCTGATTCATTACCTTGGCACATCTCTAAAGGCGATCAGTCGTCCTCTTCTCCACCATCTTCTGATACTTAGCTGCGGTTCTTTTGCGGAACCTTTTACCCCATACAATGAGTGGAACGTGCAAAAACGCCACCACGGTTGCCCATACGCCCATAACAATGGACATGTTCTGTAAACCCTGGGCGTCCATCCACGGCACAAGAGCGAAGAAGATTGCAATGCTAAAGCAGTTTCGGATGAATGCGATACCGATGAATGCCTCGCCAGTAACCTGCCGACGTGAGTAATCGGGTTGTACGGTGTAGGAACTTTTTTTGTCAAACTTACTGCTTGATAGCTATCCTGAACAGCGCATAGAGCAACATCGCTAATGGCACCTAAGCCAAAGCCAAAGACAGCGCTGCCAATACTCGGCCATATCCAATGCATGCCCTGACAAGATTATCAGTAAGTACAATCATGTAGATATGACTAGGCTGTCTTACCTTTGCCGTAGTAACCCCGAACATGATGAACCCACCACCCATGCAAATAGCAGGAAAGTGATTAAGCTGCAACCGCATCTCCGGCTCGTAATAACCATAATTGCGTCGAGCAAGAACTTTGATCACCCGATCAGTTGCTCCACCGTATATAGATCCAAGGATACAGCCTATAAAGACACCAAGACTCATATTGCCGACGCCGACAGTGCCAAAATTCTAGGGAGGCTGTGTGAATACCATGGAGACGAGAGAAGCCTGGGCTGAGATCCAGCATAAGGCAAATGCGTATTGCAGAGCCGTGTACATGACAACTGGGAATTGGAATAGGACTTGAACAGATGTCCAGGCGATTTGCAGAAGGCTGTCATCCGTTGGAGTGATCAGGCGCATACGCTGCCGCCATGTTAAAAGAGGAATGGTCGGATCGAGGGTACGAGGTCCTGCGCTCGAATTGTCGTCCGAGTGAGAATTTCTGGGGGATGGAACCGGAGAAGCGGAATCGGCTCCCGTCTTCTGATCAACAATCGCCTCTTCTGGAGGTGTTTCTTGTGTCCTGCCTTGAATGGTTGCGATGTATTTGCTCTCCTCGAAGAAAAAGACAAAGTAGAGGAGGAGAACCGCCTCGACGGCAAAGGTAACCCAATAGCAGTATCTCCAGTTACCATCGGCGGCCATATATCCGGCAATGATTGAACTC
The DNA here is from genome assembly GCF_028827025.1 of Penicillium cataractarum. Taxonomy (NCBI): domain Eukaryota; kingdom Fungi; phylum Ascomycota; class Eurotiomycetes; order Eurotiales; family Aspergillaceae; genus Penicillium; species Penicillium cataractarum. The sequence goes on along the minus strand of NW_026622743.1, from coordinate 592,586 downwards.
AAAAAGCTCTACCGCCAGTTAGTAGAACGAGCTGGGCTGTTTTTAAGGTGGACTCTTACCCCAATCATCACCATTACCATATACAGACCGTTGGCGATACCGCGCTGATGAACAAAATATAGATCCGCCACCTGTTCCCGAGTGAGTATCCTCGTAAAGCAAGGTAACGAAAAGAATTTCATACCGTCATTTGCACAATTGTCTCATTAGTCGCTGATGCGAGACCGAATAAGAATTGAGAGACGTATAATTCGGCAATGGTGTTCAAGCAAGCCGACCAAGCTGCCACAACAAGAACCACTGTAGTTGAAATGAGATAAACAGGGCGTCGTCCATACTTGATAGCCGGAGGAATGAAGAGTATACAGCCAATGGCCGTTCCTGCATAGTTCAAGGCAGATGCGGCATTGAGCTGGTTGTAACTCCAGCCGAACTCTGGAATCCAAAGGACCCAAAAGACCACCGGGAGAGACGTTCTAAGATAGATGTTAGTGTTATTCGGAATGAGGGAATGATCTCTTACTGGGTGAAAATCAGGGCTGTCACGACAAGGGTTGGGAAGAAGTTCATGAATTTTCGAGTCGGCGTCCAATTCTACAAGGAAGAAGAAGTTGGATACAATTTCGAGTTTAAGGGATGAGGAATCTATACCAAGGGATCATTCGGATCCTGTGATGGTGTCGGCTGGAGCATGAACTCTTGTGTTTCAAATTCGCCATTTTCTGGTCTCGGTTAGACTGGTGGGAGGTACCAACGGAATCCAGCTGGGTTCTTACCACTGAGGAGACGAACCGTGCCTGGGGGTGTAGTAAAGTCCGGTGGTGGAGTCTGAATGTGCGGCATCTTACTTGATGTGTGGAGAGGCAGAGAATAGGGTAATAGAAGCTGAAGGTAAGAAAACGTGGTTGTGCGCCAGTAACGGTAAGCGTTGCAGGAGGCAGGACTTAGGATAACAAAAACTAATTGGAAAATGCCTGGCAAGCTATCCACAGTTTTCTCTCATGAGAAACATGCATGTATTTATAAAGCCGGGCACAGGTTCGGCATTTACGAAGCAGGTCTCCTGCTGGATCAAAGCTTATCAACACCATCCCGGCAATGCAGGGAGACCAATGGATATATGATCACAGGGCATGATTCGCCCAAAGCATCGTTTTCATCGATAAGCAGCCGTTATTTGAAGCAATAGGAGGACGGAGAGCTTGAACTGGCTTTTAGTTTCGGGCGCTAATGCACTCCGCAAGATAGCGCGGGTCGACCTTACGGATTGGGAAACGCCTAGTCGCTATCGTGCTCCTCTCGTACTCTGCGACGGCGCTTGGCCAGTGATGATGTCAAGGGCTGCCGAGTACTGGTCCAAAGCTGAGCCAGAATAATGGATCTATTCTCGTCAATTGTCATTATCTAGAATCTTAGCTGTATCAAGTCTAGCGTAGTTCAAGCAATGATCAAAGCAAGGGCACCCGCCATGCCGGCACCGGCCCATGTAGGCGGGCTATAGATAGATGCACCACCGGTCTTTGTAGCACTTGCACCAGTCCCGGTCGCAGTCGCAGTAGCTCCCTGTGCCCCGGTACCAGTAGCCGAGGCAACGTTATTTATCGACGCAGCGGTGATACCGTGCAAAAGAGAGCCATCGGTCCAGGTGAAAGTGGCTCCGCTAACTGGAGTGCTCAGTACACCGCCAGTGTTATATAGTGTTTCAGTTCCGTTTTTGGGAAGGTTGTTCGGCTTGTAGAAGGTATGCGTGTCGCCGGCGCTCTCAGCGGCGTAACCTAGATCGCTTCCACAGTCGTATGCCTCGAGGTATGGGCCACATTCCTCCCAGTGATGAGGACCCAGAAACACGTCATACCAGTAGTCGGCTCCGATTTTCGAGGGCTTGGTATTTGGGCATACGCTCCAGATGCTGGAGAAAGTCAGTCAGAAAATCCTTTAAAGCATTGCCACGTTTGTTGAGGTTGGGATTGAGGACATACGCAGATACAATGGCGCTCTGCGCGCAGCAAGTGCAGGCCTGAGTATAATTCGTCATATCCTTCGCCCCGGATAATTGATCGAGATTGGTCTTATTATTGCTGCACTCCGTGAGTTGCGCCGAGATCAGTGTTTCTTTCCGAGCCAGCTTGCCAATATTGCATGAACATCTACCAGCAGCATTTTCTGGGACTGGCCAGAAAGGTATTTGATCCATATCAAAATTTAAGCACAGGTTGAGGGCATCTTGTGCTGTTTCCTGGTATTCGCAAGAGTAGACCTAAGACGCAGACACGACGTGAGACTTTGTATTCATGAAGGAAAGTTCACACGCGACATACATGGTTCCAGCAACTGGATGCAGTACAATCAATCCGGTCAGTGGCCCTGACGCATCCACAAACATTGATGCAGTCCACTCCTATATTTGGACACTGCGTAGCCATGCACGTAGTATCGCCATTACACGAGTCGTAGCAGCTCTCGCTTCCATCGGAGCAGTTGCTCGTGATACAATTCGCATAGCTCGTCTCCGCTTTGTCATAACACTTTTGCATCCCCTTCGGATCCGCACAGACCGAGGTATCATTGAAGTAGCCAGCTGTCGCAGCTACAGCCAACGACGAAAATGCCGCCCAGGGCACCACCAGCCGTGATAGCGCAGGCATTGTGTTGACGCGTGTAGAAATGATGACGTCCGCGACGAACAAAATCAAACCCCCAGAGCACAAAGGACAAATCAGCCAAGGCCGGCTCCCAAGCACAAAATATCAATCGACCTATCGCAGGGATCACTGACTCGGGCCAAGCCGAAGGGTCCATAGATTCCACCGCTAGTGCTGACGGGGTTTCGCCCGCCGGGCGAATGGGAGGGCGTGGCGGCTTGGCGCTGGGTGATCTCTGCTTATCCGGGGCAAACCCGCGATCGCATTCGTTTAAATTTGCCAGGAGTGGGCTGAAATGGGGCTGCCAAGGCCGAGGACAAGAGCGGGATTGTCTGACCACGTCCGGTTGTCCAATTGAATGTGAGATATCGTGCATTGGCACTTGGCTTAAGGAGGGCAGCCTTGGCTTTAGTGCAGGAGGCTCGAGGGAGCTCCCGGGGAAGACGAAACGCGCGTTCGCTTTGAGTAGCGTTGCATCCGAAGATTGATTGAATGATTAATTTTGTTTTACTGTGTCAGAAATGTTACATCTGTCGCACTCTTTTCGTTTTCGCGTTTGCGAAGGGTGTATGCCCGGGATGCCTAACCGCATACGCTCGCAGGGTCTCGGTCCCTAGGGGTGAGCCCGACCTCGGCATCCTGCATGGGACTCAAAGATGGTCGCATTTCGAGGCTCTGATCATCAGATGTCCTTCTTGCTCTGGCCAAACTTGGCAGTCACAGTCAATCCAGGGCACAGCTTGTCTTGAGGTTGCGGCTCAAAACATCCACCTGCCACACGCTGATCAACGGCGTGGGCGCGCCGATCAGTGGCGGAACCTTGCCCCAGCTTCTCGTATTTTATGGACTGGATATCTTATCTTGATCAATCTAGAATCACACAGAGTCTGGTCGCTGGGATGTACAATCACAAAGTACTGAGTGACAAGTTTGAAACTTGGAGATGGTATGCGGGATATCACACGCAGCTGAGACTGAGCCAGCTCCCAGCTCGCAGCCCTCGCCTAGATATTCGTGCAAATCAAACAGGAGAGTAGACATAGCTGTAATAAACATGGTGTCCTTCTGTATCTAGGTCTGATCACCTGATTATCCATTAGTGCGAACTGGCATAAGTAATCGCCTTCGGCAGCCCGTAGTTCGCCAACAGGACATATGATCGCATCGCGAGAGTCAGTGCCATGTAGAGAAACTCGACCTTCTCTCACATGATGCCGATGAAGACGAGGTGGGACATATACTCAACTGGCATGTCTCATAATTAGGAAACTGATCTTGTAGGCAGGCATGTGCTTATCTCCCAGGTCCCCAGGTCAAGCAAGGTCAAGGAGGCCGGCCACCTGGAAGTGTACGACTCAGGACCCAAATGGCCAATTTGGCTTGACGATGCCTTCCTGCTGGACTAAGCCCATCCGTCGCAGCATTAAAAACACCCTCAGAACCAGTATCATCATCGACAAGATCGCGTCTCGTATACTGGAGGTTGACCGGGCATAGACTGGTATCAGCATCGCTACCGACTGCGAGAAGTCTTTTGGCATAGTCTGCAATGCTCTCCCTATTGAAATTGTCAATTGTTCATCAACTGTTAGCCTGTATCATTCACGGCATAGTCAAGCAATGCAAAGTGAGCTCGACTGCAGGTGTCTGCGAGTCTCTCAGATTCGACGGGCAATCCACGACCGCCGTAGCCGACGAATGTATGTGTGCATGATGAGAATCCACCATTTTGCTGCACTTCATATCCAGGTATATCTCAAATGAATATTACGTGCACGTATCCCCGGAGACGGGGATTTAACGGCTTTGCCAAGCTACCACGACGGAAAACAAGCCAGCCCGTGCTACACGTTCGCGCATCAACGCAGAATGCCCAGTCGTATTCCTCCTCCCACAATAATCCCAGCGAGACACAAGGCCCTAGCGAAGAAAAATGTCTTGGAAGCTATGACCAACCCTTTCTTTTTTTTTTTTTCTCTTTGCTTTTTTCCACTAGGTATGTCTATTGTCTGCCAACAAGGCTTTTACACGGTACCGACCCAGCACGGACGCAGCCACGTCGGGTTATCAGACCACCAGTTGGGTGAGTGGTCTGTTTGTCATAGACCCGTATCTCAACAAAAAAGTCCCCGAGAACTCGAGTCCCTGTCATCCCTATTCGTATGTACTCCGTAGGGTCTACAACGGCTTCAATCAAACTAAACCCCAAATTCCCCATTCCCCCATTCCCCAGACCACGTTTTTCGCGGGATGCAAGGCAAATCCTCCGCATTTCCCACCCATAATGCCTGCATACGCTCACCGGAGTGAACATCTGGGGGGATCGGGGATGCCGGTCAGGCCGTCCGGTGCAAGATCCATGATTCTCCAGGAAAAAAAAATTAGATTTCGGTTCGAGGACGGAACCCCTCGGCAAAGGTTTCAACGGGGTTCCCGCTCGTCTCGGCCCAACCAGAGATTTCAGGGTGCCACCGGCCGGGTTTTGGCAGATTCTAGGCAGGGCTAGGGATATTGGCCGACCCCGATTTCCCCGGGTCCGGGATCAAGGTTCGGTGCTAACGCGAAGTTCTCACCGGGATGGGTTGTGTGTTGCTCGGCTAGGCCTGTCATATACGGAGGAAGGAGGGGCGCATGGGTTGCCGAAGATGGGCCCATGTATCGGGATGTGGCGAGAGAGAGAAAATGGTTGGGTTTGGTTGGTTGTTGGCGTGGGAGGAGCCACAGTTTGGAATATTGGGTTATGGAAGGTATGGAATCTTTGGAAGAGGGAATGTATGGGTGTGGCTTGACGAGCGGTAATTTGCACGATGGCAATACTGGAAATTATTTCCATTCTTTTGATTCTATTTATCGGTTTACTTTTGTGGGTTCTTGTGGAATTTTCTCTGGATAAATTGTGGGTTGAAGTTGGTGGTTTTTTGATGGCGAATGTCGTTTGATTTTGCCCTTGTCCATCAGGGTATTAGGGTTATTTTGAGTTGGGACGCCTGATTTTCTAGGGTCGAGCTAGGGTCTTAGGGTCTGCAATGCTACTGTGGCTTTGGGGGTGGTATATTGTTTCAACCGAGTAGGGTATAGAGTCATAGCGTATACGAGCAGTGGGAGACGAGGTAGCATTAGAATCTGTTAATACGAAGGATAGTAAGACTGACTTCTCGTCAATAATGTAGAAAGCTGACAGGACTACTGAGTGTACGGAATTTTCCAGGAATTAGTCTTTTCCACCGAAAGGCTTCGGCTAGTGGGGATCTTTCTCCGAGACTCTGGCCGCGCAAAAATGTTGACTGGCCCGACCATCACGGGCTATGACGGGCTCCCACGGTCGGTTCATCCAGCTCGGATCTGACATTCTTTTGGATGGTGAGATCGCCCCTGTCAACGCTCCCAAATCCGGCAGGAGGCCCTGACCATCGGACCTGACAGAGGATGCCAGGACTGGAAAGCTCCAAAGTTCCAACCTATTGTTCTCCTTTATCCCATCATATCATTCTCCTCGACTTCTATCCGATGATTCCGGCACATGGCGCCCCTCTTTCTTTCTCCCCTCCCACATTCTTCCAAACCTTCTCTACCTCCAAGCTCGCCAAGCTGGGGGGTGGCCACGGGCCAAGGGCCCTCTTTCAAGACCTTGTCCCGATATTAGCCCGAGCAAGAAACACGCCTTCAAACCTTCTCAGGATGATTGTCCCACATTGCCCAGGCTTGGCCCGTCCCAACTCGCTCACATTTACATTTGCCCAGAGTCAAAAAGGAGGGTCCCGTTTGCGGGGACCCCTTGCGACTGGACGCCACGTGATGCGCCAAGTTTCCCTGCGCGGAATGGCGGAGTGTGACTTTTTCTCTGTTTCCTTTCCCTTTCTATTTTCCCCACAATCGAATCCCCATTCCACCGGTTGAATTCGGTTTCTCCCGTTATGACTGGTTGGTTGGGCCGGGGTGGAAACCTCTTGTATAGAACTTCCTTCGCAGAAGGCTTCCACGCACGGGGCGCGGGTTTCCCGATGGAGACGAGGGTTTGCCTATGGCCCATGGCCCATGACCCGTTCAACTCACATACTAGCGGGATGACGAGTTGACTGGTTTCGTGACTTTCTCGTCTTCGTCGACTACCATTCCCAGGAGGAGGAGGCTTGAAGCAAGCAAGCCAACGCGGACGAAAGCGACCAATTACTGAAAGCGTCGTGCCAAGTCGTGCGGGGGGCACGGGCTCTGCCCTACCAAAGGGCCAATCTACAGAGTACGAAGACGGAGTTTGAGAGAACGGGCCACGTTCAGCGTCCACGATGCTACGACGATGGCACTACGACCCAGATTGGTTCATGTTTCGCGCGAACCGAGATTGTCCCACCATTCTAGACCTTCCAATCAGTTATTTTCGCCCCCCTCTCTCTGAAAAAAAAAATCCCAGAAGCGCCATCGGCCGTGACTATTGCCGCCCTCTTTTTTTCGCCTGGTGGTTGACCATTTCCGGCCTGGTGCTGGTGTTGATATAGCGGACATGGCCGAATATCTACTAGTCACCGGGTCGGCTCACGCGACTCGGCGAGAGAAACCACAGCTGAGCTACTTGTTGAAGGTACGGGTAACCGAGACCGAGACGGTGACTAATGCTTAGTTGGTGGACAGTGGACACTGACTCAGAATATTCCAGTATCTAAGTTTGGAAGATGGTATACAGCAGTCCACTCTATTGATCAGGCGTCGTGAAAAAAAAAAGCAGTAAAAAAGAAGCGCTACAGTAGAAATGGTGGCGCAGTCCGGTCACATGGTGGCAACCAATGAAAATAGATCGAGGCGGACCCCAGACCCCGAAAGAGACAGGGTCTCCGCAAGCCGAGGGATAGACCCGAGTATCTCATTGGTTTATCCCCTTCAACTGACCCTCGACTTTGTTCCCCTTTAGCTATGCCTCCATCCTTTTTCATCCTAGTGCTTGTACCAGAATCTCTGGTTCTCTAGCGTAGGGTCCCTCTCGACTAGTCCCGACTCTCCAATCACTCCGTTTCATTTCCTACAACCCACGGCTTCATCCGTGCAGACCTTTCCCCGGCTTTCTCATTCATTTCCATGGTTGTTTTCCCCGTGCCGCATGCCACGTTCATTTTTTTACTTCTCGATTTTTATGTTTCGGGGGTAGCGTGGTTTTCCCGCATTAGGCTTGATTCGATCTAGTAGGCCACTGGTTGGCCCCATCCAAGTCTCGCATTTTGCCGTGCTCGCTGGTTTTTTGTTTGGGAATTTAGTACAGTTCCAGACTTTCTCTCTCGTAGTTCCTAATTCCCTAATAGCAAACGGGCCAATCCCCGTGTAATCACCAGCCGACCAACCCATCGGCCGTGGCCGTGGACGCGAGCCGAGAGAGTGGCGGTCCGTCTGCTTAGTCTGGCACTGTAAGTAATATTTTTTATTTTTATTTTTTTTCCGCGGCTGACAATGTTGGACTAGATCGGCTTAGATGGTTTACAGAGACTTTTTTTTCTTTTTGCCCCCTGCTAATCGGGTCTGGGGATCTGGGGAGCCGGGGTGTTGGGGTGCTGTGACCGCGAGGATATAAACTTCCTTCTATTCCCCCCTCTCTCTGCTCGTTTTCTCTCTCATCCCTGTGATCCTCCTCCTCGACAACTCCTCCCCTTTCGACTTGGGACTTTTACTTTGACTCGGGTCACACCTTTATACCTCCTACTTCCTCTATCACTACTTCAGTGAAACATCGCCGCAATGCCTGGTGGTGCTGTTGTGTCCCCCGCGGGCAGCGTCGACGACCGTCGCGTCGAGGCCCCGGTTACTGTCAAGACCTACCTGATGTGCGCTTTTGCTGCCTTCGGTGGTATCTTCTTCGGTTATGATTCTGGTTATATCTCCGGTGTCCTTGGTATGGACTACTTCATTACTACTTTCGAGCACCTGGTAAGTAGTGGCAAGCTATCATTCTCACCCTCTCTCTCTCTGCTGTATACTGATCAATTCTCTAATAGGACCCCTCCCTGGCTACTACCAACCCCGACGCTTTCGTCGTTCCCTCCTGGAAGAAGTCTCTCATCGTCTCTATTCTCTCTGCTGGTACTTTCTTCGGTGCTCTGATCGCCGGTGACCTGGCTGACTGGTTCGGTCGTCGTACCACCGTCATTGCTGGCTGCTTCGTCTTCATCATTGGTGTTGTCCTCCAGACTGCTTCTTCCAGCCTTGGTCTCCTCGTTGCTGGTCGTCTGATTGCCGGTTTCGGTGTCGGTTTCGTTTCTGCCGTCATCATTCTGTACATGTCCGAGATTGCTCCCCGCAAGGTCCGTGGTGCTATCGTCTCTGGCTACCAGTTCTGCATCACCATCGGTCTCATGCTGGCCTCTTGCGTTGACTATGCCACCGAGAACCGCACCGACTCCGGCTCCTACCGTATCCCCATTGCTCTGCAGATGCTCTGGGCTCTCATCCTCGGAACTGGTCTCTTCTTCCTGCCCGAGTCCCCCCGTTTCTTCATCCGCAAGAACAACAAGGAGGCTGCCCGTGAGGCTCTCTCCCGCATCCGTGGCCAGGCTCCCGACTCCGAGTACATCGAGCTCGAGCTCAACGAGATCGAGGCCAACTACCAGTACGAGATGACTGTTATCCCCGACTCGGGCTACCTGGACAGCTGGATCAACTGCTTCCGCGGTAACATCTTCCACCCCAACTCCAACGTCCGCCGCACCGTCCTCGGTACCTCCCTCCAGATGATGCAGCAGTGGACTGGTGTCAACTTCGTCTTCTACTTCGGTACCACCTTCTTCAAGCAGCTCGGCACAATCCAGAACCCCTTCCTGCTCAGCATGATCACCACCATCGTCAACGTGCTCTCCACCCCCATCTCTTTCTACGCCATCGAGAAGGTCGGCCGTCGCCCCCTCCTCCTCTGGGGTGCCCTGGGCATGGTCATCTGCCAATTCCTCGTCGCTATCATTGGCGTCACCGACGGCGACAACCCGCACGCCGTCTCCGCCATGATCGCCTTCATCTGCATCTACATCTTCTTCTTCGCTAGCACCTGGGGTCCCGGTGCCTGGGTCGTCATCGGCGAGATCTTCCCCCTCCCCATCCGTTCCCGCGGTGTCGCCCTCTCCACCGCCTCCAACTGGCTGTGGAACTGCATCATCGCTGTCATCACCCCTTACATGGTCGACTCTGACCAGGGTAACCTCGGTGCTAAGGTCTTCTTCATCTGGGGCTCCCTCTGCACCTGCGCTTTCGTCTACACTTACTTCCTCATCCCCGAGACCAAGGGTCTTACCCTCGAGCAGGTCGACAAGATGATGGAGGAGACTACCCCCCGTACCTCCGCTGGCTGGAAGCCCCACTCCACCTTCGCCGAGGAGATGGGCGTCAACTACAACGACAAGGTCGTTGCCGAGCCTACCGTTGCTCAGGTCGAGGTCTAATCTTGCGGGACGTCTATTTGAGAGGACCCAAGCTTTTTTGCTTCAAAGTTTAAAAAAAATACATTGACGCAATGTGGAATATGCGAAAAGCTTGGCCCTCTCATACCGTTTCGCCGCGTGATTGTTGGATCGACCACGCCTTTCATACCTCTTTGCTTCGTGCAGGCTGGTCCGGTTGTTTAGCGAATACCAGGGGTGTTTATGCGTTTACGTGTTTATGCCGCTACTCTGTTACAGTTTAATGTGGATGTATCTCTATTAATTGAAATTTTTTTCAATCCTTTTTGAACTTTTTTCCGTTCATATATATAAGACTTGCAGATCTGACGTAGATTGTTGATTATTCAAAATCAACGAGCTGGTTGTATCTTCTTGAATAGCTTTCTTGGGGTATACGGGCTATGCCTGTAGCTTGTTCATACATTGTCTTTGCCAGTTATGTGGGTTGCTTTTTCTCTTGTATTCTTTATTTGCTTCAGAACAGAGGCGATGGAGAGCTGCTGCACAGGGAGTAGCCAAAATCCGTCCAAACCCCGAAAGGGGCCAAAACTGAGGAGAAACCATCTTCCGATGTGACAACCCCACGAGCCATCGTCAACTTACACCAGAGACACCACTTTCGAGTATCTCGAAGAATATTTCTTTTCTCAGATACACTCTTCCGTGGCCCAGACACCACTGAAAATCATCGTGCGGCTGCATAGAGTCAAACCCGCGGACATGGCCGACGACATCGAAACCAGCTTCCAAGCCGCCATTGATGCGGGGAACATCCACGGCGCAGTAATCTGCGCCACTGATGTGGACGGCCATTTCACCTATAACAAAACCCTTGGCGAACGCACCCTCCTATCTGGCGAGAAAAAACCACAACAGCTAGACGATGTCCTGTTCCTAGCATCAGCAACCAAACTCGTAGCCACCATCGCAGCACTACAATGCGTGGAGGACGGTCTGTTGACTCTGGACGGCGACCTCTCAACCGTCGCACCAGAACTAGCCAGTAAAAAGGTCATCACCGGGTTCACTGAAGATGGCGAAACACCCATTCTCGAGCCTGCGAAACGCCCTATCACCCTGGAAATGCTTCTCACGCATAGCTCCGGCCTGATCTACCACTTCATGAACCCCCACGTCGCCAAGTGGCGCGAGAAGTTCTCCGCCCCCGACGACGCAGGCCCTCGATCTGTAGAGGATCTTTTCTGTTATCCCCTCGGTTTCCAGCCAGGCGAAGGCTGGATGTACGGGCCCGGACTGGACTGGGCTGGGCGTATAGTCGAGCGTGTAACGGGACTCACACTCGGGGAACGTATCCAGCAACGCATCTTCGATCCACTCGGTATCAAAGACGGGCAATTCTATCCAGTGACCCGTGAGGACCTGCGCGCTCGCATGGTCGATCTAAACCCGGATGACCCCGAGGGTGTCGGGCGGGCCGTCCTCGGAGGAGGCGGTGATATGAATCTGCGAGGGCGCGGTGACTTTGGCGGTCATGGCCTTTACTTACCTGGGAATGACTACACGAAGATTCTGCGCTCGATCCTGGCGAATGATGGGAAACTGCTCAGGCCTGCTACTGTCGATGATATGTTCGAGCATCACCTGAGCCCCAGTGCGACGGAGAGTCACCAGGCTGCACTTGCTGGTCCTATGGGGAAGTTCTTCCGTGTCGGTGTAGAGCCTGGTATGAAGGCTGGTTATGGTTTGGGTGGGCTTCTTATGCGTCAGGATGTGGATGGTTGGTACGGTGATCGGACGCTGACTTGGGGTGGTGGTCTTACCTTTGCGTGGTTTATCGATCGGAAGAATGGTCTTTGTGGCATTGGTGCTGTCCAGGCTGCATTGCCCGTGGATGGTGAGTTGATTGCTGAGTTGAAGCAGGTCTTGCGGCGCGATATTTATCGCAAACGTGCTGCGTGGAGGGGACAGGATTAGTCTGTCTTTGCTAGCTCTATCTACTGTACCAATAGACCAAGCAAATGATAAATTTCCACTCGTCTTTACGAGAAAATTCACATATTTTTGGATGTTTCAACATCCGCCACATTGAAGAGAACCTAACAGTCCGATTATAATCCATAACTACTGTACTGGCATTTTTTTCTCCATGCCATTGGAAAGGATTCTGCATCCTCCTTTTTTCGAATTAAGGGACATTCTAAGCGACCCCCTTCGCCATCTGTTTCTCTCAATTTCAATTCTCGTACCAGAACCTTGCGCAGAGTCGACCGTGACTTGCAGGACCCTTTTAATCAATACAAAAATCCAATAATTCTCTCAAGTCTGATCGAAAAGGTTACTTTTATCATCCATGTTACGATGCGACGTCAGGGATAGTTAGGTCTCTACATTTACAAACTCAAACCCTTCAACTCGTTTTTCCGCCCACTCCGGGATCTCCGCGCAAGCCTCGCCAAGCCTTCGGGCGCGTCGAATAAAGATTTCTTGGCAAATATTTTCCACGACCGGCGCCACGGCGCCTGCGCCCACCAGTTTCACTCTTGTGTCATTGAAGACTTTCCTCCGGTCTTTTAGCTTGGCATAACAATGTAAACAACGTTCATCTCTCATGTTTCGCCGAGGCTCTCTGTCTCGTATATCGTGAGAATTCCCCGACGAAAGGAACGCCAAGAACGCGTACGTACGCCGAATACGTTGGACCCAAGACGCTATCAGGGACTGTTGACGCAATTTTTGTGCAGATAGCTATGCGGTAATGATCGACGAGTAGGCTGATGACCAGCCAATGCCCAATCTCTATTACCAACACACCCCTGGACGTTTGATGCCAGCCGTGACGAGTCCGCGACGGATGCAGGGCCAAATCAGGGACCCCCTGGGCGTCGCGGCCTGCATCGGACTCCCATGCCCCCATGCGTATTGTCCACATGTCTCTCCACCTACCACATCAGCTAGCTGGGTCAATATGGGCCACATTTGATCCCCCAAGCTCTGTACCGTAGGTGGACAACGAAAGAGTAGTGCAGAGTCGCATCATTTAGCGCCTCGTCATCAGCGCAGATCACCCCGACATTCCTCCACTTACCGGAATTTATTATCTACATATGGCTCCGCTCAGCCCTCATCCTTAATTCCTCGCGTGGAGCATATGCTCCGCATGACTCGTCTACACATTCTTGGCGACATATCCAGGCCTTAGCATCGTCTAGGCCCGGAGTGCAAGGAACGGGTATTAATCCATGCGCCAAGTCCCGAAACCCAATTAACATCCATATTATGCATCACCTTAAACCACACCCGGTCGTCTTGCTCCTGCGGAGAGGCGGTGGTTGCTCCGCTGCGGGTCTGGTGTGGCTCCGAAGGGTTTCGACTTGTTGCTGGATGAGAAACGGGGGAGATCTGATTTGCGGAACTTGAACTATGCTTCTCCATTGACTTTGTCAGCGGCGCGATTCAGCCCGAGGAAGGGTGCGATTGAGGCAACCTTAATGCTTTCTGAGCTATTTCGATACTATTCGGTGGAGTATGGCCTATGTATGCTCTATCCATGAGAAGCCGTGACGATGTGATATAAAGGCACGAGGTTGTCGCCGTGAGAATGGATTCAAATCAACAGAACAACATTCTCTTCTTTTCTATCTACATTCCAATCTTTACAAAATTTCAGCTTTGAGGAGCTTGATCTAACAGCCATGGTTCATCTCGCCTCTACCATTACCGCCGGCCTCATCGGTCTGGCCTCGATTGCTGCCGCTCATCCTGGTCACGACCACAAGGCCGAAGCTGCCGAGCGCCGTCAGTTCCTGCGCAATGCTCCTATTCAATCGCGCAGCCTGGCCCAGTGTGCCTCCAAGCTGAAGGCCCGCGGTCTTGAGGCCAAGAATGTTGCTCGTCGTCAAAACGCCGTCAAGCAAATCCGCCGCCGCCGTGGTCTGAACACTGGTGAATTCTTCTCGAGAAGCACAGATATCAGACGGGAAAGATATCTATTTTGATCATTGGATGTTGACTATTTGCCGTAGATGCCCATTTCCTCAAGGCTCGTGATCTGGATACCCTCCTGAACACCTCTCACGCCTCGAATTTGACCGGTGTCACCCCCTCCACCGATGCTTCTGTCCTGTTCGGCTCTGAGGCTACCTGCATTCTGGCTCCCGATGTCACTCAGGGCCCTTACTGTGAGTAAACATCGAGTGGCATTTCGATTGGCATAGCTAATAGATATCAGACGTGAGCGGCGAACTCATCCGCGAGAACATCGTTGATGACCAGGAGGGTGTTGCTCTGTACATGGACATCCAGCTCATCGACACCAACACCTGTGACCCCCTGCCTGATGTCTACATGGACCTCTGGCACTGCAATTCCACTGTGAGTTTTGGGACTTTAGTATTACGCAGTATAAAGCGCAACGTTATTCTGACTTTCCTATGATAGGGTGTCTACTCCGGTGTCCAGGCCAGCGGTAACGGTGACTCTTCCGATGCTACCAACCTCGACGCTACCTTCCTGCGCGGAATCCAGCCCAGCAATGACGATGGCGTTGTCCAGTTCGAGTCCATCTTCCCCGGTCACTACACTGGCCGTGCCACCCACATTCACGGTATGTATCCATAGGAAAAAGCAGCCTTGTCCCCCATTATTTCAAAAACATTACATTCTAACAACAAATCCTACAGTCCTGACACACCCAGCCAACGAGACCACCGTCCTCCAGAACAACACCATCAGCGGCCTATACTCCTCCAAGACCTCCCACGTCGGCCAACTCTTCTTCGACCAGGACCTAATCACCAAGGTCGAGAAGACTTCACCATACTCAACCAACACCCAGGACCTGACCACCAACGCCGAAGACAGCATTCTGTCCGAGGAGGCTGACACCATCGATCCCTTCATGGAGTACGTTCTGCTGGGCGACGACGTCTCGGATGGTATCTTTGCTTGGATCTCTGTTGGTGTCGATAGCACCGAGGACAGTGATGTCACTCCTGCTGCGTACTACACTGAGCAGGGTGGTGTTGAGAATGAGAGCTCTGGTATGGGCGGTGGCAGTGGTGGCAGTGGTTCTCCTCCCGGTGCCTCTGCTTCTGGACCTGGTGGTAGCCGTCCTACCTCTGCCTAGATGGTAAGATGGCCAATCGAGCGTGTGCTTACTAGGACCGCTAGTTGAGATTTAGGTGCGAGCTAAGATGGCGTTAGGACGAAGATTGCTACTCGTGGAGCAATACTGGTCTCACTGTCAAAATAGGCTCAGCGTCTTTATCGTTTTTGGTAACTTGTTTCTCTACTTTTCATTCTTTTGCCGCGCGGGCTTATGCCTTCGGTCATTGTTGTACTCTCTTGTTGAGATGTTGATCTATTGTATTTACTATCTGATATACATGAACTGGTTTTCATCCGAAAAATTCTCGTTTCATTCCAAAGAAGGGTTGGGATTTATAACTCATGCCAAGCAATAATAATGATGGATATAATGCGATACAATCAGCTAGGTGTTTATCCTTGCCTACTGAAGCGTGCGCAGTTGTAGAGAAACGGGGAGTGGATACCCACTCGGCATTACGGCACGAAAGAGTCCAACCAGGTTATATCTCCATATCATCGTCGGAAAACTGATCCTCAGACGGTTGATACGATCCTTCCTCCGAAGGCGCACGCGCCTGGTATCCCAACTGCCCCGTGCTCGGTCCCGGAGTGGATGCCGCGGATGGAGTTTCGGATGGAATATGAATTGGTGCCATACCTGCAGGTCTGATACCTGCTTGTGATGGTCGAAACGAGGGTTGGCCTGGAGATCGGGTCGATGCGAAGTTACGCGACAGATTGGAGTTTTGATTCGGAAACTGGTATTGCATGTGTGTTCTAACAGGTTGTTGAGTTGGTGTTTGCAAGGCATGTTGAACTGGTTGTTGAGCGAGCTGCGGGAGTGGTCGCTGCCCTGCTGGCAAGGGTGCCTGGGTTGCTGGCCTAACGGGTGGTCGGTACGGTTGGGAATATGGTTGAGCAGAAGGTTGACTTGGTGGCATAGACGATTGTGGAACGGATGTTGGAGTTGATGATTGAATCTGCGGCTGGGCAGGTGGCGGTGCAGAGATTTGAACAGCTGCCTCGGCTGATAACTGAGTAGGCGTTTGATTAGGTGTTTGGTTTTGCTGCTGGAGGAATTGATTCCGGACCTTTCGGTCTAGGATTTTCTCCATTGTTTCCAAGTACAGGATGTCGTTCGCAGTAGTTGTAGGCTGATTGAGCATGTAACGAATGGCTGTCTGAATGCCCGCAATAGCATCTGCCGGGGCAGGGATCAGTTCATACGGTGGTAGCGGGTTAACCGATTCATCAAGAATGAATGTGTCTACGTTCGGGTTCTGTCGGAGCGCCTCGTCCATGGTGCCGGCGAAGTCCTCCTCCGCGGGATTCAGCCATTCTTCAAGACGCCTTGTAGAGGTACCACTCTGGTTATAACGGATAACCTTGTCGTAGAGCTCGGTCATATCCGGAGGCTTTGGCGCGGTGAGATAGTCGGCTCGCGGCTCGACGAGATGGCTTTTGCGGAACGCCTTGTAGATTGTCGCATTCGCAACATCGTGTCGCCAGTTTCTAGTGATCCAGCACAGGGTATGATAAAGGCTGATCATTTCCATCGGGCTTGAGCCGGAGTCAAAGCTTGTCGCCATATACCCAAGCCATTGCTTGCGGTAATGAGTTTTGAGCTGCTGGGTGATTCCGAGTCGCAAGGGCTGGTACGAATTTGGGCTTTTCTCGGGGAAGCATTGGACGTGCACGTTGCCTGGAGGAGGTGTAGTCTCCAGTGCGGCTTGGTGGGCAGGTTTATCATCCAGGAGCAGGACAACTCGCCTCGAGCCGACGTGATGATAAAACATGGTCAGCCATTCTGACATTATTTGAACATCCACCCAAGCTTGTTGATTATGGCGCCATTGACAATCCATAGCTTTGAGATTGACACCGCGAAGAGCCCCAGGCATCTCCTTATGTCCAATCACCCAGAGCGGAATTCTATCAGACCCGGTGGCATTGGTACACACCATCAAGCAGATATGGGCTCGATCCTTTTTGAGTTCATTTGGCCCGCTAGGCAGTGTGTCAAAGGGGGCTTTGCGCCAAAGCAAACCAGTCTCGTCTATATTGTAAACATTTTCTTCTTTAAACTCTCCCGCTAGAGTGCGCAGTGCCTGCAGCTCCTTACGCTGGTTTCGAGGCGGAGCTGGGAGAACGCCATCCTGTTGACCCTTGGATAGACTGGCTTCAAATCGCTTCCTGAATTTCGCCAGCCAACCGTGGCTGAATGCCGGTGGAGCGCGGTTAGCATATTCTGTGATTTGAGGCCAAATCTCGCGGGCCTTGTTGAAGATGGCGTCACCAGTGGATAATTCACCAGTTTCACGGGCCCTTTTCAACCATTCGAATAATCGCGCCTCCAAGATAGGCCATTGCGGGGGTTGCTGTCGGAAAGAGCCCGTTGCTGGACCCGTGTCGAGATACTCGTACTTTGAAGACAATATCACGGAGACACTGGACTGGGGGAGGCGTCGACCAAAAGTCCGTTGAAACCAGGCCACGCTAGCTGCGTGTGTCGGACGAGACCCTTGCGACCGACACCAGGCGCGCAGAGCCTTCTTCTGATCTTCAGGAATGCCCGCACGGGATGTGGTGCGGGCAGATTGTGGAGTGTTATCACTCATGTTTCACGGTTATCACCAAGACGCAATGAGCAATGCCACAGGTGTGGGGCCTGACAGAGAAAGCCAGTGTTTTCTCGATTGTAGGATAATTGGGGGTTGGAAAAAGGTAGAATTGGACAAGCGGGTCGCAGCTGACCAATGCCAGGCGGGACCGAGTAGGCGGTATCACTGGAGGATATTACTGCCGTTAGAAGGAACCGACACAGCGACCTATTCATGTTATGCTATTATCATCCTAGTAGTGGCGTCATTATCTTCAAAATAACCTTACTGAAAGATCAATTGTCTTTGTTTTATATGAAATTTTAAGTTTTATAGCAAGGAGCTTCATCGTCTATTAGAGTCAGTAACTCCGTTATTAGAATTTGGAATCAGTCCGATCTAATTCTATTCTTTTGAAGAACACGATCTTAAAAATGAAGTTTTTCTTTTCTCCTTTACAGCTCTGTGAATTTTTATATCAATTATCAAAGAGGTCCAATAAAAAGAAGTAACACTATGATCTGGATAAGGGAAACTCAACTTTGGCGTAAATTTCTCCTAGCTTATCAACAATCTTCGATTCAAGGATAATGAGACAGAATGCAGCAACACCTCGTTAATTTGCAAGTATGTTCACTAGACTTGAGAGAAAAAATCTACCATGTTAAGCCTCTTCTGTGAAGCCAGATCGAATATTTAAAGCAGTATGGAATCTGGTCGTCCCAATAAACTCCGTGGTAATGGTATGTGCCTGAAAGATATCTCTGCAGAGAACGCTGGACTGCTCTAAAGTGCCAAAATGACCAAATGTACACAGTATAAATCAACCAAGCAAAACAGGTGCCGATTGCTGCCAACCGTTCCTCCGTTCCTCCCAATGTCCCTGTACAGCTGCCCGAGCCCCATCAACAACCTTCATGTGATGCTTCTCCAAAAACTGCGAGAAAATATGCAGAATAACAGTGCGATCACTAGTCGAGGAGGCAAGCTTTCCAACCACATACAGCGGCCATGTCAACGTAGCCATCGGAAGAGACAAAACGCACACGCGGAGAACACTGTCAAAAGCTGATCTGTAGACTTCATCGCCTTGAAGAGGAGTGCAGTCGCGGTACTCCGGGCTTTGGCCTTGAACAGCCTGACGAAGCATCAAAAGTCCGCAGAATTTGTAGGATCGCGCAATCTGAACCATTGCCTCGGTGTAGGCATCAGTTCCAAACGAAGATTCAATTGACCACGCATGTAAGCCGGCCATCACGTGTTTACCGTCTTCAGTGATGTCGTCGCCTAGACGGGCGCGACCGAGAAGATCGGCTAGATGATGCATGAGTGGCCAGAGGCTAGCAGCGCAGCCAAAGACCGTGTCCGCGTTGTTGCTGAAATCGGATGCAAAGCCACTATTGATCTGAAGTGGCTGCCTTTCTAGGGAAAGGGCGAGCATCACGTTGAAGTACTGGAAGATCTTGCGGAAGAATGAGATGCATGGGGTTTCGGGGGTGGCGCGGTGGCATTCTAATAGGACTTTTGCGCCTTGGAGATGACACCATGCGTTGCTTGCGGAGTTCCCCAGTACAATCTGATATATAACAGTGGGTTAGGGCATGATGATTGAAGATTAGAAAACGTTAGCTCCGGGTTGAGAGCTTACCTCATAGTATATCAAGAGTAGACTGCTCGCAAGCAAGTTCATGCGCGAAGTGTCATCAAGCTGTGGACGCGATAATTCCACAGCGAGTAAATTCAATGCTCTTGAATGTAGTTGGGTCGCTCGATCTCCAGTCTCAGAGCCAAGATGATACAGATGAGCCGCAGCGACGGCTTCCACGGCATACTGAACCTGGGCAGAATCCGAGGTTCGAGGAAGAACATGCTGCAAGAAGGGATTTTGAGCACCCGTCTGTGGAAAGGAAAAACTGATTAGGCTCGCTAAAATGGTGTTAAAATGAAAGATAAATCGCGATTCAGGATTGCTCGGTTGTGCTGGGAGCAATACTGGTCGCGCAGATGGCCGATCAATATTGGCCTCTTGAAGCTGTCGCCTCCGTTGTCGAGTCTGGGAATATTTGACTACAGTCCAGTCTGGGTAGATGCATTCCACACCCCGCTCTGTACAGAGTTGACAGCTGGGTCGGCCTTCGTTGCATTTCTTGCGGCGTTTGCGACTGCACGGGCTTTGTTAGCGTACTGACCCCGCACGTCGACGTTAGGCGGGTGGAAGGCTTTTACCAGTTCATACATCCCCACCTCGATCTCGTCTCTTGACGTCGTGTAGCCATGTATGAGGATGCATCCAGTTAACCCAACATCAGAATGTGGATATAGTGACAGCTGGAATCTTGGGCTTCTCTGCGGAGTCTGAGACGAGACCCGAAGCCCCGTGGTTACATGCAGGTCATGTGATGGGACTGGGGTGGATTTCCCAAAAGGGAAAATGGACTGTCATTAGATTCGGTACTTCATAAGAAGGACAACTGCTAAACTAAGTGTGTATCAATGATATATAAACATGTAGGTAAACCATAAATCAAGCCTTAACCAGATCCAAAGGGAATTGCAACACCAAAACAGAGAAGAAGAAAAAATAGAAATAGTAAGACCGGCCTTTCTTCCACCCATTCGGTCCCTTAACCCCACAGTGTTGCGAGTAGATCCCATCTCCACCAGGGAACAACAACCACATCACCTACAAACCAATACGCCTCCTCGCTCCATTTAGGCCAAACTTATGACCCTCTCCGCTCTGGAAGCTGATGAATGATAGCGTTTGCTTCAAGCTCGGTTGGACCACGGGGGCTGCGCGAATTTTGCGGAATATCCCAATTCCATTGGCCAGAATTATGACGAGGCGATGAGCCTCCAAACCCTGATACTGATTCTGGAGCTGGCGAGAACTGTCGCATCGTCGGGTCTGGACTACCGACCGAGGTGACATCGGTACCCGGCGCCCTGGCAGTATTGCTGTCGAGTTCACTCTTGCGGTTTCCAATCGAGCCGCCCGTGTTGTTGAACAAAGCCCATCGCGCCGTGCGCTCGGTCCGCCCGTCTTGTGAGGACATCCATTGTGAGTATACGCGATTGCGACCGAGGACAAAGAACAGTGCGACCAAAATAGCAACGAACGCCACGGCTGCGATGACAATGCCGGCAATCGCTCCGCCACTCAACCCTCCTCCGCCTCCGCCAGATGAGGCACTGCTGGTTGTGGCGCTGGTGCTCGCGCTTGTGGTTGTCGACGTTGAGTCACCTGTTGACCCGCTGCCCTCGGCGGGCGCAGACTGGCCGGGTACTAGCATATAGGGATAGGTGAGAGCTTTTTTGTATTGCGATTCGAAGGTTTCGGTCGAGTTCTAAGAGTGCATTTGTTAGACAATTTCTTCAATTTGGAAGCTGAGTTAGATTTAGGCTTACCGGGTTGATGACGCCCACCATTCCATTTTCCAGGCATGAACCGATCGCAGTGCAGTAGAAAAACGTTGGCTAACGAGAATCTTTGTTAATTTCTGTCCCTTGAGCCCGGAAGAAGCTATTTTCTTACCTCGGTATCATTGACAACCACTGACCAGGTCGGCGGCTTTAATCATCAGAAATGTCAGTCGATCCGGTCTATCTCACCCTCGCGGTATAAACATCTTTAGACTTACAGGACCGACAAGTTGGCCATCTTTCTCGTTGAAGCTGTTAAACATCCCAGAATAGAAATATGAACCACTAGACGGATAGCGGCAGGGCGATCCATAGTCTGCCTGTACGACAGAGTGGTTTGTTGGGTAGAATTCAAAGACAACAACGTCGCCAGGGTTGGCCGTGATGCTATGAGGAACGTAGGCATGCGGACTCGAATCTGGCCCAACTTGGATAGTATGCGTCGCACTACCGGTCGAGGTCGTCGTCGAGGTGGAGAAAGTCGTAGTTATCGAACTGCCTGCCGTTCCCGTCGCAGAGCTATCATAATAGGAACTGGACGCAGCGGATCCTAGAGTCGCCAAAGCGATCGAGGCCAGAAATGGCCGAAGCACCTGCTGTGCAAACAGCATTTTGGAAGCTGACGATGGACTGTGGGAATTATTGTAAACTACACCGTCAGTTCGAGAGGGGGGATGTGCAGGAAAGAAGAAAAGGCCCTGCAGGATGAAAAGACCAGAAGGTGCCAGGGCGGGCCCTCCAGTCTAGGTTGGGGCTTAGCAAATAGTACACGGCTGAGGAACACAAGATACTTTGTCTATAAGCCTCTTTGTTTTTCTTTTTGTCCCTTGCCCGACCGACGTATGTACTGTAATCATCAGTTTCCCAAAAGAGAACAGGGTTCCTAAGGCCCAGCCATAAGTAGTTAATAGTCGGCCCCCGACCGCTAGAGATCCACTTGGGGGCGCTTTTGGTGTCCTTTGGGTCTGAGGGTCTTTTAACCAGCGCTGCTGATTTGCCGGTTTATTCGGCCCTTGTGGCCCCCAATATTAGTTAAGGATAATACGGCCGAAAGCAACAGGACGCCTTGAAAGGTTACTTCATTACCGAAAAGCAAGCAAACGTTGTCTTTGGTACGAGGCAGTTCGAAGTTGATAGGCCTTGGAATACGGTCGCAATGCTAAATACCGCACTTGTTCTATGTCGATACTTCTGGGCTATTTCAAGTAACCCATGAAAGAAACTCGAGCCAGAGGCTCTTTGAATCGCAGCCACTCCGTCACAGATGTACATCCACAACGCCCAACAACGCCGAGGGCCTTTCAACCGTCTTAGTTCCACTAAGTAAACTACAGCCCTTTAACGATGCAGTCAGCACGGCACTTGATCGATTTTTATTGGTCCGGCTGCACCGACAACGTGGTGTAATAGTGGGTGCATGTCAGCCCGGAGTCTAGACGACTATGAAATAAATGAAATCGAGTTACACCTTGGGATTGTGTGGACTCGATCCCGATTCTCAACTTGAAACACGATTCATGCCGTGCAGTTTGATTCATACCCCGGACCTAAACAAATTGCATGAACTCTCAAGAAAATATTATTAACATTCTAATGGCAATCCAAAACCCTTCTGCTAACCCGCTCTTCTGGTTCCGGCCGATCCTACCAAAGCCACACGGGCCAAGGGAAGGGGGCCGGAGCCAAGTCCAGCAGAAAATAGATTAATTCAGGCTACTCAGCCCATATTGGGTGCCATATTTTCACCAGCCTTACAGCCCGTCCCCAGGTGTCCATAATTTCATCCACCGGTCATCCATGTCACTTCCCTCCTCGTAAAATCGGAGGTCTGTGCTGACGCGAATTCGTCCATCGTGGCCCTCGTTCTTCGAGCTTGCATGCACAATATATGGGTCATGAAATACCACGTCGCCAGCCTCGTAATTAGCCACAAGCCAGTGCCGATCACCGACTCCGCCGTTTGTCTCATGAGCGCTGCCAAACTCGTTCGCATCCTGTGACAATTGTCCATATTTTTCCATATGCACGTTGAATGCGCTCAGTCGCTCTTCTTCAGAAAGGTCCTTGGCTCGACGGGTAAAATCCGCTTCAATCTCACGGCCCACTTTGACAGAATCGCCCAGATACATCAGGCCGCCCCCGTCAGCCCTAATATCTCCTGTGAGCCTCAATTAGCCACGGTTGATGCATCCAAATAGGTAATGTATCCGAGAGACCTTACCAATAGGTACCCACGCCGTTAGGAATTCAGCTTCTCCCTTTCGAAGGAACAGCTTGTCATAGTGTACCCCGGTGCTGAGCGCGTGTGGGGCATTGTGTCTGATCATGGTGCGCTTCAGCAGGATTTCCTTCTTCCAATCCATTATTCCCTTGACGTATGATCGGAGATTAGGATGTTCTAGAAGCTGGAGGTACTCGGGCTGTGTGTGCGCATCGATCATAGCTTGGACCTGCTCAGGCGTTGGTGGAAGTTCTCCAGCTCCTATCCCACCATGCTGGAGCGGATCATTCGAATCGTTGAAGATTCCCTCTTCAAGTGCCGAGCCTGGCTTAATTATTCCGGTCGGCTCGTATAACTTAAAGTACCTATACAAAACAAGATTAGCGTCCGCATATACCACGCTGAGGCTTGTTGTTGAGACTTACTCCTCGCGAACTTTCTGCACATCCTCTCTTGGAAGGATATTCTTGACGTAGACATAGCCGTCTTCTCTCAACCTCCTCCGCATTTCTTCGAAAGATGTGTCGCTGGGTGTCTGCCGTAGCCACTGGGCAGGGACCGCCGGGCCGTGGTTGGATCGAACGTCCACAGTCATCGTGGTCGATTAAAGTCAGTATGTGAATTATGCGAAGCTGACAGACTGGAAGAATGATAGTTCTGCCTTCTACAGCTACATGCTACCGGCATCCTTTTATGACCGCATGGAATTTCCCCCTCCAAGCTCTGTCAAACTTTATTCGTGGTTCAAAGTTCAAACCACATATCTTCGAGCTCGCCTATTGGACATCGTTACGGGAGCTTCCACGACACGACGAACGTGATCACCATGCCCAGACGCTGATCAAGATTCTCCAACCCCCGCAAACCCGCGTACAGTGGAGATCCCGATCTTCCCTATTGGCCAGCGTTACGCTTTACCCTCGAGATTTTCTACTTTAAAATTGAACATATTCATGTAGGTTCTTATCTATGGGCCATAAGGTTCTAAACATAAACCAATGTCTGTTAATATGTATTAGATGGCGCTCTGCCTCTAGCCGGTTGATTTTATCAGGAATGGCAGAGGTTTCTTGATCTCATCGGGTAAAGTTGCACAAAGTTCTTGCCTTCATGCCCATGACTTCATTGTACAACATTCGGAATATCATAATAACATTTCATTATATTGTCAAATTCAAAATTTAAGAGGTTATAGTATTCTTACACTATTTAGCAGGCGCGGGAAGCTGTCCCTCCCACTGCGCCTTCGCCGACTCAAACAGAGCATCATCAGTCATCATATCCCATCCCGTAAGAGCCAATCCCTTTCCAGTAATAATAGCCTCCTCGTGGGCTTCATCAGTTCCAGCACAAGCCGTGAAAGTCGGGTGATGCGGGAAAGACCCCGCTGGTGTGGGGATGGCGAACATAGAATGAAGTGTGGGTGCAACGTAGCTGACGTTACCTTGTGGGATGTCAGTGATCTGTAATTTAAAGATTTAGAATATCAAAATTAAACTCACCAACATCGGAAGATCCGGTAAGGACCTGCTCGTGCTTCTGGATGACCTCCTTTCCATAACCTGCCAAGTGGCTCGTGTATCGCTCACAGAGAGTCTCGTTAAGAACAATGTCAGTGTAGAGGCCCTCCCTAATATCATCATTCCCTCATTAGTATCAATTATACAGTACAATCTGCTCGGAGACTCACTCTACAATCTTGACAGTGCAGCCAGTAGTAATAGCCGCGCCCTCAATGCACTGCCTGACCTTGGCAATAAGCTTGTTAAGACCTTGCAAAGTCGGGCTGCGAATCTGCCAGTAGGACTTTGTGTATGCAGGAATCACATTGGCGACCTTTGGCACGTCCAGGAAAGCTCCGTGGATTCGCTCATCGGGCAGGATGTGCTGTCTCAAGGTGGAAATTCCGTTGTATGCCTGAACCAGTGCATCCAACGCATTAACACCATCCCATGGGTTACCTCCGGCGTGAGCATTCTTGCCAAAGTACTCCACATGCAGCTCCTTGCGAGCATTCATCAGGACTCCAGCGACTCCATCACTGGGACGTCCAACCAAATTCGTTGGTCCGCCGTGGCTAAAGGGGAGAATTAGGATTATTCATCAACTTGTAAAATCACTCAAATCTGAACTTACGCCATCAAAGAAATATCAACACCCTTGTAAGCACCAGCATCGATCAACTTTGCCTTGCCGCCGCCGTTCTCTTCGGCGGGAGTACCGAGCAGTTGAATTCTGCCTTTCATTCCAAACTCCTTCTGCAGATGGCTCAGTGCCAAAAAGGCTGCAATGCTGCTGGTGGCAATAAGGTTGTGGCCACAGGCATGGCCAATGTCAGGCAACGCATCGTACTCAGCGTTGAAGTTGATGAGTCGGCCTTCACTGCCGCTGATACATTCGAAGGATGTATCCACTCCGTAGGCATGCCGAGTAACTGTGAATCCTTGGCTTTCGAGGAAATCACAGATAGCGTCATGCGCCTTGTGCTCTTCATATGCCAGTTCTGGGTTCGACCAAATCTATGAATGGTAAGCTTGTGTTACAGCCAGACATGTCCTAACGCTCGGTGCTCCTGGGAGACTGGGGTGGAATCATACGTAATTGTTCAGTTCACGGAGCTGCTTGGCCACTTTCTCAAGGGCTTTGTCCATAGCAGCCCGAGCCTCCTCGGGAGAGATTGGGATAGTAGAGCTGATTGCCATCTTGTGAATAACCAAAGTGTAGTCACAGCAGTAAAGAGAGTGCTCAGTTAATTATGGAAGATAGAATTTACTACCGCGCTCTTGTCACAGAATTGTTGAAATGAATGAGGTCTGACGTTCATGCGAATGTGACCCTTTTATAGTTCTATTGTCTCATAACCTTCTCGAATTAACTCTCTAAGGGACGGCATCAAAGCCGCGATCCTGGATACGACTTCGCATAAGTCATTGATGCAGGCATAAGAATTATGTTAATTGATTATTTAATCGACTATCTTCTCCTTCTTGACACCTTGATTAGCACGATCTAACTACATAATGCTCATAATCTTATCGTTATGCGCCATGGTGCGGCATAAGATAACAATGACCAATGCGGGGGCGACGATTAGAGTTCTGGATTGCCGAAGGCCATGTGTTGACGTTAGGCTGGCATCCACCAATCAGCAACTCTAAATTTGCCGACCTTGATGATAATTCCCAAGCCCAAGGAATTGTATCCTAACCCCTCTCAAGCTCGCCTCTTTTAAATCCAATCAACACCTTCAAATTTGCCGACCCTATTTCCGCGAGTTGACTTATGCTGTGCTTGTGCTCGCAATCGGGGATTTCCCGCGGGAAACCAAGGCTCTCAATGCTCCCCAGGTTATTTCGATAGGAAATCTCTTTGGATAAGACAAGAAGCTGATTTCTATCTAATCTTATCACTTTTTATCTACTATCTATACTACGCGTTGCGGATGTTGTAGGCGTGGAGGGATGAAATGGCTGTAGATTGGCGTCTTGTAAGCGAGAGTTAATGACGCCAGACCAAAGATAACATGGTGCACAACATTAAACTTTTATCATTCTGTAATGTTCATATAAGTTGACCAAGTAATCCATCCCTAGATCTCCTTGGACACACTGAGAATAATAAGTACCATCAGATACTGGAATTGTTTACTTTCTGCATTCATAATATCCTCCTCCACAATGGGTACAGCGCAAGAGCCGTACAAGTACGACGAGAAGGCTGTCAATACCACAGATGAGACAGTACAAGATGCCAGTGTCGGCGAATATACTGACTACCAACCCTCTCCTGAAGAGGAGCGTCGACTCCTATGGAAGTTAGATTTGTTGTAAGTAATGCCGCGTGTCGATCTACGGAAACATGCCGATTTCGAAGTATCACATTCTGAGACTCCTCACAGTATGATCCCGACGATGGGCATTTGCTACATGCTGCAATACATGGATAAACTTGCGCTTAGCCAGGCAACTCTTTTGAATATCCGAGCCGATCTTGTCAGTGGCACCAAAACGTCCTTCCCTACCAGATATTAACCTTCTTCATATTATACAGCACCTGGTTGGCCAGGAATATACTTGGTGCTCCGCGATCTTTTATTTTGGTTATCTTGCATGGAGTGGACCCACTTCGTACTTTATTGTTCGCCTCCCTCTGGGCAAATATCTAGCTGTCTCTGTGTATGTCAAAGCCACCGATCAACTCTTATTCCTGGCTAATTCGGTTCGTGTCCAGGTTTTTGTGGGGTGGAATCCTCATGTGCCACGCAGCCTGCCAGAACTATGCCGGTTTAGTCACTGCTCGATTTTTCCTTGGTGTTGGTGAAGCTGCTGTTGCACCGGGTTTCGGTCTGATCACTGGAATGTTTTACAAAAGAGAAGAGCAGCCCGCTCGGTAAGAATTGTCTCCCAAGGCCATCAATGACGAGACAGCATGGTTCAGCAAACTGATATTCTCCCACTCTCAGCCAAGCAGCATGGTTCATCGGTAACTGTGTTGCTAACATCATTGGTGGTGTCGTTGCATGGGGTATCGGAAACTCTGCATCGGGAATCCAAAGCTGGCGCCTCTTGTTCCTCGTTCTTGGAGGAATCACCTCCGGTTACGCCATCATCCTCTTCTTCATTCTTCCCGACTCTCCCGCAAAGGCTTCTTTCCTTACCGAGTCCGAACGGAGAATCGCAGTGCAGCGAACACTGAAGAACAAGACAGGCTCTGCTCAGGTGACAGAAGCATTCCAATGGAGTCAAGTCGCCGCTGCTGCGAAAGACCCGCAGGCCTGGTGCCTGGTACTTTACACCTTCTGCGTCAACCTTGCCAATGGTGGCCTGACTAGCGTACGTGGATACTATGGTGATATTTATTTTAAATCCTCACTGACATGAACATAGTTCTCCGCCATTATTATAGCAGGCTTCGGCTACTCGAACTTCAAATCCCTCCTCCTTCAGATGCCCATGGGTCTTTCCCAGCTCGTGTTCCTCCTTATTACCGCCGCAATCGCTACATACATCCGATCATCACGCATTCCGGCCATGATGCTGAATGTGACGGTTGCCGTTATCGGTGTTGTTTTGATCTACACGCTCGATGACTTCCACAAAATTGCCAAACTAGTTGGCTTGGCCTTTGTTGCCGCATTCGCCGCCAACATCCCACTCTCCCTGAGTATCGTTACCTCTAACGTCGCCGGATCCACAAAGCGAAGCACAATCAGTGTTGCTATATTCGCCTCTTACTGCGTGGGTAATATTGTGGGACCTCAATTCTTCTACGCTTCGCAGGAGCCAGTATACTCGGTAAGTTTTTCTCTTTCGCTCATTATATTGTATTTAGACTAATCATTTACCCAAATAGAGCGGCATTGAAGCATCGCTGTGTGGATTGGCACTCGGTGTGTTCTTCTTGGGATGTTTGTTCGTTTACTATGCCTGGGAGAACAAGAGACGTGATCGGAAGAATGGAGTGGCATCCGAGGGTCTTGATGCTCACGATCTTATCGAAGAGCAGAACAACAAGACCGACAAGGAGATACCTAGCTTCCGCTACACTCTTTGATGTACATAATGATTCTTAATTTTAATCCATTCGCGGATTGCCCAGTACATTAGCTGACCAAGGAAGCTGATCATTGTATCACTGTCTTTGCTTGTAGATCAGAGAAGGGGTTGATGTCGCTAATTCATAGACTCCAAAAATGTAAACATAAATTCCTCCATAAATTCTTCAAGTTCCAACAGACAGTTGCCGTTGACTTTCTTCGTCCCCTTCCTTCGGTTGACCTTTTTTATTTGCTGGGCTCAAAGGCGAAATCTTAGTCGTAATAATGTATGTGCACGCAGCGATGATTGCCACCTCAGGAAGCATGGTCATCATCAAATACGCGGTCGGGTTGCCTTTCATCGCGTTGAAGACCATGTTGCCAGTGATGACGAAAATTAGAGAGAATGCAACCCGTACTGCGAGCAGTGGCAAACAAAATGCGACGCAAGTCAAGGCCCACCGCTCTTCCTCAAAATATTCACCCTTGCAAAGCCAGAAGAGGATGAAGACCCCGGCCAAGTAAATATATATCACTGCTAGCAAGGCCATACTCGCTTGGCTCCATGGTGTGGGGGCGAGTGGGTGTTCAGCATGCGTAACAGATACCCATCCGCCGATAGAAATGCCGATATCAATCCAGGCAATGATGGAGGGAATCCAGAATATCCGCTTCGCAACGATTGTGACTTTTTTATTGCTATTTGTGTGAGATGCATTAGCTCGCTGCCTGATGATCTCAGATGTCAATCCACTCACATTCTTTCCAGCAACTCCAACAGGAGAAATATAATCAAAATCATCCCCAGGGATTCACAAACAAATATCGCAGCGGACAGACCTCGAGAGTCATTGTTAATAGCTGCTAGCTTGCAACTGGCGCTAATGAGTCTGAGAAGGGAGAATACGCCGATGCAAAACCAGCCGATACGGCGAGTATATCTAAAGTAAATGGCGAACAATAGGGGCGCTGAGAATGCGACAACTTGAGCTGCAGCGATGCCATCGCGATATGTGAAAATTCCGTCGCTAGCCATAGCCTCGCGGTGCGAGCGAGGCTCCACGAAGTATTTGCTTCCGTCTTGAGGCGTTAACTTAGATACGTCAATAATAGTTACTCGTCGCTTGATGAGAAATTCAGTTGGCTGAATGATAATGTAACAATTCAATACACAATATTCTCATGAGTTCTGGCATTCCTTCTTTATAGCAACATCGAAAAAGAAACCAACACAGCAACTTCTTGGCGTAGCCTTGGAGCAGCCTTGGCAGAACGTTCGTGTTATTGTTCATATAAACGTATACTCGTCTCCTATTGGCCCGCTGTGGTCCCCGTAAGGCTGGCGCTGGCGCTTTTTGGAAATCCTCGCGGGATCAGGTGACTTACGGCCCAATTTCTGACCGATCGAGGCGATTAGAAAGGTGATCAGCATCTCCAGCAGCCCCTGCGCCCCCAAGGCTCCGACAACTACTGTGTGGGCTGCCCTCATGTGGCCTTGGCGAGGGAGAAGATACCGAAACGGACCTGTCGGCGCTGTGTTTAAAAGAGAGTCAAAATGAGTTGAGCATTGTCTTGAGTGTTGAGGTTAAATAATATACAGAAATAGTGACTGATTTCACTAGGAAGACCCCACTGCTCCTAAGGGTCCAAAGTGAAGTATGCCACACCACAAAAATCACTCAATCGCCCCCTGCAGCAAACGGACTCGCCGCTCTCAGCTTCTGCCCAAACCGCCAAAGCAGAATAGGCGCCGGTATGCCAATTCCAATAGCGACAAACGCCAAAACACTATTCCCCCAACCATACTTCAACGTATCAAACATGTAAGGTGCAAAAAGCGGGAAACTAAAGCCAGCCAAAGACCGCAAAAGCGTCGCGGCAGCAAGTGCACTCGCCGCATATCGCGTATACGAGTCGACAATGTAAGTCTGGATACACTGGAAAGCGACGATATTCCCAATACTGAAGATGCAAATGCCGAAGTTGGGTGCGATCCAGTGGCAGCGTTTTTCCGCCGTCCAGCCGTAGATGAAAAGTCCCACGGGATTGCAGAATGCTGCTACTGCCATTAGTGGGACTCGGAATTCTGGTCGGCCGATGTTGTTGTTGCGTGTCTTTAGATGTCGGTATATACGATCAATGAGTGGGGCGCAGATTTGGGAGCCTAGCATGAAGCCTAGGCCCATGGAGATGTAGTTGAGGCCGCCGATGCCGGATGACTCGCCGTAGTATGCTTTGCTGGTCCATAGGGTTGGGAAAGTGGCCAAAGTTAGGTACATAGTTCCGTAGACTGATTTGGACATTAGCTTGGGAGTAGAGGTGCCGATTTGACGCTGTTCATCACTGACCGATAGCCATATACAAAGCCAGAATTTGCACGATGGGCTGCGTAGTGAGGAGTCGCAAAGGGCGTATCAATGCTGTCCTGAGGATCTTGCCAGGACTTTGATGTTGTCGCTCGCCCTCGGTCTCGTATTTCTGATTTCCTGTCTCTTTTCGAAGCTTTTTGGCTTTATTGCCTAGAATCACCGGAGCGTAGGTCTCCGGTAGGAATAAAAACCCAGCGACTTGAATGAATCCTGCTGTGATGGAAGTTGCGTAGAACACCCATCGCCATGTAGTGTTCTCTGCAATGAAACCCCCGGCTATTGGCCCGATTGCAGGGCCTAGCAGAGGAGCTAGACCATAGATAGCGAGTGCTTTTCCACGCTCTTCAGGACGAAAGCAGTCCCCAAGAACACCACCGCCGATCTAAGAGCATTCATCAGTCTGGTAGCCTTGAATGAGGAATAATGTCTTGCCTACCGCCAGCGGTGCACTTCCCCCGATTCCGGCGAGGAAGCGAAACGCGATCATCTGCGCAGTCGATTTAGAGACACCGCATGCAATGTTAAAGACAATGTAGAACAGATTTGTGAGCTGCAGTATGATCTTCCTGCCATAGATCTCAGACAATGGCCCTAGAAAAAGTGGCCCAACTGCGTATGCCAACACAAACGTAGATAAGGTCAGCTCCAGCAGTACGTCATCTGTTATCTTAAAGTCGACTGCGATGCTTTCCAGAGCCGGGGCTACCATGGAAGAGGAGACTGGAGAGATGAATGTGAACAATGACACCAATACGGCGGCCAGCCATTTCTTCTTGGTAGGCCAGTTCTTAGGGTTGTCGGGGTCTTCGGGGCCTTTCCATGTTACCTGGTGTTGTCAGTAATCGACGAAAACGAACGAGGAGAAGAGAGGTCTTACTAGTGTAACGTCCTTATTCTCAATCTCTTTAGATGGTTCTCCGGGGACTGGCTGCTTATGCCCTGCCTCCAGGTCCGACATTGGCTCATCTGTGTCCTTTCCAGGGTCTTCACCATCCCCTAGCTTCATTTCTGCGTGACTGTTGGAGCTGGTTTTGTGGAGTGGGCGCTCTGGGCTATTCGCGTCGCGTTTGTCGTGTGGAGTGGAATGTGGCGATGAGTACATTCCAGGGTGATGAGTCGTGGCTTTCTGGAACCGCACGGGTCTCTCTGTAGATGCAAGGTGAGATTTGGCCTCTTCGTCAATTTTGCAGAGTAATAATCATAAGTGGGAGGTGTAAGCCAAGGTAGCTGAGTATGTCGAGTATTTATAGCAATTACTTGGATCATAAAGACAGAGAAGAGGAACACTGGAATAATTCACCGAGCGTCATCGAGGGGTCATTCGCAGTATAACCGGTGACATTGATATACAAGATACGGATATAGTCGGGATATTCGGTGAATTCGGAAATTGGGTTGTGGCGTCAGCACGTCAAGCAACGCTCACGAGCGGGGGTTATAGGCTTTCAAGCAATTACTACCATCATGCTAGACCTTAATCCTCTTGTTAAATGGCCAGGTTTCATCTCATTTCGATTCATCTCGAACTAGTTTCGACGAATCATTCTGCCCAAGTAATCGTCTATGCGCTTTACATCGCCCAGCTCAGCGAGAACTCCAACATATCCATCAGGTCTGACGACAGCAAGCGCTCCCTTGCTTGGGTCAACACCGTAAATGCCATAGACATCATCCATCTCATACCCGCTGTAGAACGACATTTCCGAGTATTGTTTCACCTCGTGTGGGATATCATTCCACATGAACTCCCTCGACAGGCGAGGATGGATGACGACCTGCTCTAGAACAGACTGCGGGAACTGGGAAATAACCGCGCCCAGTGCCGTCAACGTCCTATATGAGGTTCCTTGTTGGTCTAGGAGGTCTGACGATGTGAGGCATAAGACGCGGAATCGACCAGTGGATGCAAAATCTACCATCTTGTCAGCAACGCATCATATCTCATCATTTGGATCCTAGTTCATACCGTCTTGAAGATCACGGCGATAGCCATCTGCATGTCGAATGAGACGCACATTCAACAGTCTCCGTCCCGGTCGCAGAATTCCAGAGAGATAATCGATGCCGCTGACTGGATTCTTCTCGCCGTCCAGGGTCCTATCCACAGCCATATTCTCAGGATATTCAATTCCACAGCCGCTTGTGAACCCGTTTCCTCGACTGAACACCTCAAGGAACTCCTCATGTGTCAAGCCTTCAACTCCATCTTCAGAGGCGCCGATCTTTCCGGAGAACATTGACGAGAATGCACGGTCAAACTCAATTAATTCCTGTGCAATAGTGTGGCGTTCTGTGTGGTATGTGTCAAGAATCGGGTCAGGCTGGGCGAGAGCGCTCTCTGGAGTCAACCCGTGGATGCAATAAGCTAACTTCCAGGCCAAATTATAAGAGTCCATCATTGATACATTCATGCCTTGGCCAGCCTATGCGTTGTTAGTCAAATTCAATCGATGCCTGGATGTGGTCCCAGAAACATACCTTGGGGCTATGCGTGTGACAGGCTGGAAAAAATCGATATCAGTAACCATTCATGTTTCTCGACCTGGATAAACATACCATCGCCGGCAATGAAAACTCGGCTCACGCCCTTTGAATCCTTGACAGAGAATTTGTCCGTAACTCGTTGGCCAATCTGGTAAGCTGCCCACCAATCCACAGCACCATCTGTCTTCGGACGGATATAGTAAGGCTTGAACGCTGCGGCCGCGTTGTCAAATATGGTCTTTTCTGTAACCTGGCTGCGACGAGCTCTTGCATCGGCCGTCGGGGCAGCAGTGGAGCTATCCGTCGTTTGTTGATCACTGTCTGGCTTGACATCGCCTGGTACTTGCACATACAACCGCGTCAAATAGTCACCAGTGGCAATGCGCTCGCGAGGAATCACCATGACCGAGCCAGCGAGCGAGTGAATAGCGCAGCGACGACGGATATCGGGGAAGTCCGTGTCAACGATCAAGTCGACGACGCCCCAGATGTGATCCAGGGATTCACCCCTCAATTTGAGTCCCATGGAGCGTCTCACGACGGAGTGAGCGCCATCAGCTCCCACCAAGTATTTTGTTCGCACGGTTCGACGTTGGCCCTCGGTTTCTATCTCGGCAACCACGGGGAACTCTGCATCCCCCTCCTCGTCGATCTTCACATCGATCAGTTTGGTATTTCGTTGCACGCCGCGTTTCGAGTAGCGAAGCAGATCTGTTTCTAGAATTCGCTCAATGCGACCTTGGTGAATGGTGACTTCGTGGGGGAATCGGGCAGGTACGGCGACGTCTTGGACGATTGAAGTGCGCTCGATGATCTTGTCCTTGTCGTTCGAGGGGTTCCAGAATGCGACCTATGTTGAGAGCGTGTTAATTCAAGGTCGCGTACGGGGATTTCGGGCAAATATTCACCTGCCACATCTGACAACCCTCGGTGAGAATCTCATCTGCCAATCCCAGCGACTTCAATGTCTCCAGAGTCCGGGGTTGAAGGCCATCGGCCTGGCCTGACTTGAGTGTGGTCGGCTTGGCGTCTACACACAGCAATGACTCGTCGCTCAGTCCATATCGTGCGAGTAAGAGCTCAAGCATGAGTCCTGCCGGGCCAGCCCCGACGATAACCACCTCATATCTCTCGTTCTTGCCATCTGACTGTGGTTTCGGTGTGAGACGTGGTAGTGGGGGTGCGAAAGAAGGAAGGACGCGTAGCTCGCGCGACGCGGCGGCATATTCGGTGAAAACGGGCATGGCGGGCCCGTGGAATTTGGGCGTAATTAACGGTTCACTGGGAGCGATAAAAAGTACAATGCTTGCAATTACTGTAGATATTTTTTTTTGAATATATGCTGCTATGGGCAGAATGGACCATTTAATTGATTCCATAGCAGACTGTATTCTACAAATTGGAGAATGGCGGGGAATGGTGGGGAGCGGACCATGTGGGCGGGCATGATGAGCTTCCACAATGATCAATGGGTCGAATGGATCCTAATGGACCAAAATGTATGGCAGGAGCCAATGGAAAGTGGAGGTTGATCTGCAAGCTGGCGACTGCAATGGATTGGTGAGCTTCAGGTAATCGTTCAGTAATCCAACCCGTAGGCCAATGGCGGGGCCTCCGACAGTTCGATCGCGCAGATTGGTCGAGAAATGCCAGCCTCGGGTTTAGAGACCCTATGGTGAGCTTCCTGGCAAGATCATACTTCCGAGTGCTGGTTAAAAAATAGCATTCATCTAACTTATAATCAGTATAGAAGATTAAACCGACCATGATATGGTAGAAATCATCCTTGGGGTTGTCCTCCCTTAAGGGTATTTATTCTCTTACGCACATCTGACTCGCTTCATTGTGCTGCTAATTAAATCCTATCGATTTCCCGATCGCAGATACATATTCCCACGCATGGGCTTGAATCCTTACTGAAATGGCATGCTTAAGAAAGTAAGTCCTTTTCTGTGAGGGCCGACCGAACTGATTGTCGAGAGTTTGTCTGAGAACCTCGCTGACTGGTATGTTTCTAGAGGTAGACCGTTGACCATAAACTCCAGCCCCATGTAAAAGATGAGAATTTTCTAGAGCCAAATTTGACATTTCAACAAAATCTACGGCTGTGAAATGAGGCTCGGAAATCTTTGTGAGACTACTCCTGTCAAAATCGGGAGCCTACTTCAAATTCAACGAGATTTAGTCGTGGAAAAAGAGACATACTTCTCATTTTTCAACTTTGTGTGGAACAACCTTCTGGAAGCGAAAGTTTCATCTCACTACAGTAGCACTTCGTCAGAATTGAATGTCTATTTGGTGAACAGAACTGGTTTTTCGGAATCGGCCGAGCATCATGCTTGGAGAGTACCTCAGCCTTGGGCGCTGCGATGATTGTCTGCTAAATTACCTATCAAGGCATCGTTCTGCGCACCGTCTTTAAAGGTCGGACGGGATATCTTTCCATTGTTTTAAGCATATGAGTGTTTTCTAGTAGAACCGAAGTTATTAACAGGGAAGAGATGGATCTTGAATCAAATTGTTACGAGAGCTAATTTTAACTTGATACCTTGTGCAAAACATGGAGGCGGATATGATATACAAAAAGACACTCAAATAACTCCGATTAAAATTTAGTTTGAAGCTAAATGTTGTCGTCTACTGTATAGTTCGTCCAGGTCACACTGAAGGGTTGGTACCTTCACGAGACTTTCCTTGGAAATATGATGTCTAATCTATTTACTGTGATTTGAGTAAAGGCTCCAAATTCTCAGAGAAACTCTTTGTTAAGATTCCCCAGCACATTGTTGATTTCACTTAAAGTTCGAATCCTAAGCCTGGCCATGTACGGATTTGGTCATCAGTGCGGAGCGAGGTCCGGGACGGTAGCACGTTTACCGTCTTTTACCGTCGACTATACTACAATTCCGCACTCATCCAGCATTTGCACTAGTAATAATAGCCAAACCCCAATCAAATCGAGGCATCTCGGCAATCAGTTTTGCGGATCCGGCAATGTGGTCAATCTCAGTGCCGAGCTAGCATAAGTCCACATGACCAGACAGCTATCGGAAATAAACGTCGTCCGCCTGTTGAACGGGTCAGACAGACGTCAGGCGTATTCCGGTACAGCCGACAGCCACAAGCTATGATATCGCTAGGCCTGTCCCTGGGCTCGATAGGCGAGAGACTACCCCGTCTCCCCCGCGTTTCTGACCCTGTGGGGGTAAACCTCCACGGGGGATTCCCGGGGAGCCATTCACATCACGGGGGAAACTCGTGGTCCCGGGCCCCCTCCGTCTAGCAGGTAGAATTGTGGATACGAAGGGATTCGTACATGTAGCGAGACCCTATATCCGAAGACTGTGGATCTTCAAAGGGGCATTTCCTGTTCCCGAGAGATATTCACGCTGGGTGAGCCCGGGGAGGAAGCTTCGATATACTTTGATTTTCTGGTCAATCATCGCGTTGAGTATTGCTCCAAAGCATAGTCTATATCCGGTTGAAGGATCCGACGAGGCTGGAGACGTAGGAGCATTGGGCGCCTGGCAATGGCTTGAATGACTTATAATTCGGTAATGGTCCGCCTGAAGCATGCAGGGGGCCTTTTACCAAGTGAGATCATTTAAGCGTCGAGCGAGAAGGCTTGTCTTTTACCAATCCCTATACCTCTGCTTCTTTTCTGCTTAGACTTTTCTCGACAATCATAGCAGCCATGAAGCGACTGTCTCGAGTCTTCAGTGGTAGCCCTAAGCCCGTGGTGCAAGAAAAGGAAGCCCCTCGGCAGATCGTCAAACCTATCATTGAACAGCGGTCTGTCGATGAAGGCAGGCCATTGAGAGTCGTTGTCATTGGCGCCGGTATCTCGGGAATTCTCTCTTGTATTCGATTTGTTCAAAGAATTCCAAATATCGATCTGTGTATCTATGACAAGAACGCGGATATTGGAGGAACTTGGGTTGAGGTCAGTCCATGTTGTGGTTTTTTTCTCTCTCGCGAATGCTGGGCTACGGGCTTCCATGAACCCCATTGGATGTTGAAAGATGTCTTTGGACCTTAACTGACAAGCTCTGTCTTTAGAATCGGTATCCAGGCTGTGCATGTGGTACGTTATCCAATATTGTGGCGACAATCGATGCCTCGAATCCTGTCTTCTCGAGTGTGATGCTGACCCGACTGCTTGTTATTCAGACATTCCCGCACACACCTACCAGGCCACCTTCGAGCCCAACAAAGAGTGGTCTTCTTTCTATGCCACCTCGCCAGAGATCCACCGATACTGGAAACGCATCGTCGACAAGTATGGGTGCATGAAATACATCAAGTTGAGGCAGCAGGTTGAGGGGGCAACCTGGGATGAAAATACTTCAAAGTGGAATGTCCAAGTGAGTCAGATTCATCGCTGGGCAATAGAACTATAACTGACTTGGCTCGAATTAGATTCAAGACTTGGAAAGTGGCTCGACGTACAGCGACCAAGCTGATGTTCTCATCCAAGCGACCGGTGCTCTGAACAACTGGAAATGGCCAAACATCCCTGGTCTTCAAGATTTCAAGGGCAAGCTGCTTCACAGTGCCTCTTGGGATGAGGAGTACGAATATTCGGTAAGTTTGTGCTATATCGAACTTGACAACTTGCAGCCGGTACTGACCTTGGTATAGAATAAACGAGTGGCTGTGATTGGAAACGGTTCCAGTGGCATTCAGATTGTGCCTGGAATGCTGCCAAAAGTGACCTATATCGATCATTATATACGCAGCCGGACGTGGATTGCTCCGACGTTTGCTAGAGAGCAAATCGACAAGCGAGGAGGCAAGGGACTAGAAAACTGTAAGATAGCTTCATCTGTCAGCCCTTTCGCGATTGCCTAACCTTTTGTTTCAGATACCTTCACTCCGGAGGAGATCGAGACTTTCAAGAACGATCACCAAGCATACCAGGAGTTCCGTAAAGGTACGCAAAGCTCTACCTCAACAGCAGTCATACAAATATCTAATTTCACGATCAGAGGTGGAGCTCGAGTTGCAGTCTATCCATGGAGCCACACTTACCGGTCACCCCATGCAAGTGGAGGCCCATGACGTGTTCGTCACAAACATGAAGCGCCGCTTAACGAACAAGCCCGAGATATTGGATGATCTTATTCCATCATTCCCACCAGCTTGTAGGCGCTTGACACCAGGTCCAGGCTACCTCGAAGCTTTGACAGATGAAAGAGTCAATGTCATCAAGTCGGATATTGTCAAGGTCGACGCGACAGGCATCTTCACAGCTGATGGTCAGCACAGGGAAGTCGATGCGATTGTTTGTGCTACCGGATTTGATACGACCCATACCCCGCGATTCCCCATCAAGGGACGAGGGGGCATCACTCTCGCTGAGCGATGGAAAAAGACCCCCGAGACCTATATCTCGGTCGCAACCGACGGGTTCCCTAATTACTTCATCTCCCTCGGACCCAACTCGGGCCTTGGAGAGGGCAATCTACTCATCCTAATTGAAAGAGAGATAGATTACTTCACGGAATGCGTGAAGAAGATGCAACGCGACAACATCCGCGCTCTGTCTGTGAAAGCCAACGCAGTCCGGCGCTTTAGTCAGTACTGTGATGAGTACTTCACAGGCACCGTCTTCAGTGGCAAATGTCGGAGTTGGTACAAGGGTGGTACTGAAGATGGACGCATTATTGCACTATGGCCTGGTATGATAACAACCTCGGGGTGTTTTCGTCGCTGAATTTACTAACCAGAGCTAGGGTCCTCTCTTCATGCGATGAAGGTATTCGCGAATCCCCGTTGGGAAGACTTTGACTATGAGTATGTCAACGACAATCCGACCGGGTGGTTTGGAGATGGCTGGACCGAGAATGAGAAACATGATAGGATCAATGTGAACTATCTCGATGATGATCAGGTTGATTTCCCCCAGCCTTTCCAGGCATAGAAGGAACTCGGGGAGAAATAGCACAAGCAGGGCGCAACGGACCTTCGGGCAACAAGATATGCTAAGACGCTCATGGTTTACATAGATCGAGCAGAGGAATCTTGCTTGATGTTTTTTGTATTCGTTTTTAATGGTGTTAGAACGGGATAAGCACAGTAGCGAACTCTAGTTAGCCATGATTCCTGTCTTGGACACACAACCCAGCTTTGACTTTAGACGTTACACTTCCAAGGTTCACGTTCTTATAATTGATTATTCCAGTATTTATCGTTCGCCAATTTTTACACTAAAATAGTTCAGCTTGGTTCAAGATAAGCGCAACATGATAGTGATAATGTATACGACGCTTAACACTCCATAGAAACGTGCCCGCATGTAACATTGGGCTAGAAGACAAGGAAAAGGTGAGGTCCCTTAGTATAGGTTTTATCCCGAAGGCATCGGATATTTAAGAATAGCAAAGCAACCAAAGAAGAGAAGGGCTCAAAAGCTTGAAGCAAGGTGGGAGAACAGGCATAGCTAGATACCCTTTAACATCTTCTGTATCTGGATATCTTTTGGATGGTCTTTTGGATGGTCTTTTGGATGGTCTTTTGGATGGTCTTTCCAGATATTCCCGGAAACATCTATCGATTCATCTTTCAAAATATGACAGAGATGATTTTGAAACATGGTCAGGGTTCCAAACTTATGAAACTTCACTACAGTACTTGTCCATATTGCTACCTAAAAACGATTACATAAGAAGATGGACCGAAGATCTTTTGAGGAGGCTTCTCCCCTTTTTTTTCATTTCTGGTTTTTGAAAAGAAACTCACAGTCTGCTAATCATACATTTTTGCCGCTCAAACCCGACCTTCCCTAGGTTGCTAGATATTTCTTCTTCGTGTCTAGTGTAAACATCAGCGGCGAGGGCTTACCGTTGGCAAGTCGCTTTCCAATCTTCAAGGAGCTTGATGATGAACTTAGGACGACGGCAGATATCCTTGGAGGCCCAGTGGTCAAAGATTTCCTTCATGAACTTGCATCTCGGTTGATTCTCCTTGCATGCTTTGACAGTTGCCCTCACGGAAGCAACGACAAAGAGACCGGCTTTGGCACGAGTCAAAGCTGAATTCATACGCCCTGCTGCTGCAGCGAATCCGGGCTTGTCAACGATCACCAGGTCCAGGATAATGATGTCCGCTTCATGGCCTTGGTAACGATCGACAGTGGCAATTTTCACCTTGTCAGCTCCCAAGCCTGGCTTTTCCGCGTGGAGTTTCATCATTGCCTGCTGGTGAAGCTTTTGTTGAACCGAATAGAAGGTCAAGATGCAAATATCATCGAATTGAGAGGCGGCCCTTTTCTTAGCCGGTTGATATTCGAGCAGTTTGACGACCACAGCCACAACAGCTTCAACATTTTCTTCGTTGTAGCTCGACGTAGCACCAGCACTG
Organism: Penicillium cataractarum; assembly: GCF_028827025.1. Taxonomy (NCBI): domain Eukaryota; kingdom Fungi; phylum Ascomycota; class Eurotiomycetes; order Eurotiales; family Aspergillaceae; genus Penicillium; species Penicillium cataractarum. The sequence continues at coordinate 551,491 of NW_026622743.1, read as the reverse complement.
TTGTCCGATTTCTGTTCACCCTCGGGGATGTCAATAACGACCACATTAGATTCCAGATTGAACAGATATTTGTCAAGCTGACGGACAGTTCTTGCGCGGACACTGGAATTATGATTGGTGGATATGTGCGTTCTAAGACAGCTTCCATAGTATGCCAGCTTGTGCCCCGCTGCGATATCCTCGTGCATACGGCGTTGTTGATACAAGTCTGAAAGGCTGAGGCCATTGGCAATGAATCGATCGAAGAACGATACCGTCAGCTGTGACCGGAACGGGCATTTGTCCTTTGGCGCCAGGACCGTTGGAGGTATCAGGAGATCGCCCATTAGAACCATGGCCTTGAAGCTTGGATTGTTGGCAGAAGTATACCAGGCCAAAGTAGGCCAAAGGCGAGGCTCTGAGATCTGATTAGCTTCATCGCAAACGATGTGGCTGGGCTTGATGAGATCCCGCAGGTAACCTTGGCAAGCAGTGTACGGAGTAGATACAAGGACATCAGCGCTCATAAGCACAAAGTCCCGGAGTTCTCTGATGCCTTCCTTTAGCGAGTCAGTTTGCGCTGTGCTCATAAGGCCGACTCTGAATGCTTCGATTTGCTCTTTTAGAGCTGCCCACTTCCGCGTTTCCTCTTTCCTTTTGCTATCAGCCTCGAGTTCTTGAGCCATATGATTCACAAGAGAGAAAGAGGACTCTCCGATTCTCTCAGTTTCCTTCTCGCGGTCATTCAGTGTAGCAACGGTGCCGGGGAAAATCATATCGTAAATCAGAGCCAAAACATCAGCATCTGCCGGACAAATCGTACGGAGGGTATCCTCGCTATCCGTTCCGGCGTTGGCGTTTTCAAAATGCCACGGAAGAAGTCGAATGACAGTGATTGGTCTTTCGTCCTTACGCCGAACTTTCTCCTTGAGAACGAGGTGGATATCCACTGCAAACTTGTTCGCCTGTTCATTCGTTGGAGACATGGCATAAATCACATGGTGCTTTCCAGTTTCCTTGTTCCTGTGCTCGATAAGAGGAACGAGGATTTGGCAAGCCCAATATGTCTTGCCCGTACCAGGGGGTCCGCGAATGGCAACGGCCAAGGCATGCATTTCCCGCAGGCCGTCAAATGCCGCCCGCTGACCTTGGTTGAGCTTGCTGGTAATTCTACCAAAATCAAAGTCTTTGTCTTTGATGGTCTCGTAGAAATCCACGGGCGGAAGTCGGACGCTCGCTGCATCAGCAACAGATCCCAGAGCCCCTTCATCTCTTCGCGCTTCATGTACATCTCGTGACCAGCAGCGAAGATCTGTTTGCGCTCCTTCCCATTGATATCAAGGCCTATGAGCAACTTATGGCAGAAATGTGTGTTGTACTCGTGAACGTGCATGAATCCAACTTGCCGAGGTGCATGGAATTCAACTGGACGCTGGTCACGGGGCCCATTGTCGGGATGATTGCTGTGGAACAGATAGAATGGACCAGGCGTGTCTTTCATTGCCATCCAAGCTTGGCGCATGCGATAAGCCGTGTTCTCCAGGTCCTCATTTGAGGTCTTGAGAACGACGTTGAGTGAACGTGACTGCTTGAGATGGCTAGAGATGAGGAGCCATGCGGTGTTCTGCTCGCCCAATTCATGAGGCGGGTGTATTCCGATAGTCTTGATGATGGCATCCTTTTTTAGCTCAATTCGGAGAACGTTGAGCGACCCATTGTCGGGGGCAATCCGGAGTGCTGGAACTTTGTCGATGAGACTGGAGGGGGCGATTGCGCGTTTTTTGTTGGCGATAGCTTCGACAAAGCCTGTTACCTGTAGATCCGTGTTCTTTACGAAGATTAGTACCAGAATTTCAGTCTGGGTAGGTGAGGTTCAGGACACTTACTTGATCAGATTCTGCTTCAAGTTTGATGACTTTCAGATGGGCAGCATCATGACAAGTGAACTTGACACACCCCCGCTGGAAGCTTCGGTAGCCTTGTGCATCCACCTTCTTATCAATCTTGGTGTCGGTGTCCTCGTCATCTCCAAGTTCAGGTGCAGGAAGAGCCGTATGATAGGCACATTCAAACGACACTTGAAGGTAAGGGTCGGGGATACATCGGGTCTGATGCAGTAGTGCAGGCAATGAATGAGTGGTCTCTGTTATGTGACCCAGCCAAAACACTGCCATAATCCGTGATGAGAACACTTTTGAGTTCACGAGGTCGAGAACTGATGATCTCCTGGTGAAGGTCAAGATCATGGGTAGTGTAAAGTTCATCGCGGGGTGGACGAGGTCCTGACTTTGAGGGGCTGGCTCTGTGCATCATGAGGAGAGTGTAGGATAGTCACAAAAGAGTATCAGTGAGGAGCGGAGGATGGTGATGAAGAGACACGAGAAGGTAGTATTGAGTAGTAGTGAGAGGTTGTCGAAAGAAGAAAGAGGGGTCGTGGTTGAGAGAGGAAAAAGGGGGAAGTTGAGGGTGGTAGGCAGAGATAAACAAAGAATATGAGAAGAGTTTTAAGGATGTGTTGGGGCTAACAAGCCCACCCCAGTGAGTGACATCGTCACGTCACCAGAGCAATAGACCAGGCCAGCCCCGGCCGTTATCAATCCATCTGGATTTCAACGGACGTGCTGGTAAGCCATGAGAAACCCCCAGGAGAACTGTGACCTGGATTCCAGATCCAAGACCTGGCATGGAGAGCCAATGTTCGCGATCCGACGGGCAATCGCTTTACTAGGTACTGCTCAAGTCAGTTTGCTCCCCTTGGACGTCCAATCCCAGCTGCGTACACTTCATACACTATACTTCATCGATGATCCACAAGGATACCCGGATGAATATCTTTCCGCCGTCAACAAGCAGACCGATAAGTTGCTTGGACCGACCAAGGACATTCAATTTGTCCCAGCCAACGACCGGGTGCTTGGACCAGACAGTACGACTGAAGATGCAGTGCGGAAGCTGTCAAACACGTTTTCGAAAGTCTGAGGCGTTATATGTAATTTGACAGCCCTTTTCAATCAGGTGGAGACGAGGAGCTGCCCTTCTCTTCTCATGTTGCTTTGCTCTTCTCCAGCATCTCATGTCTTTGGCATGGTATTCATATTGGAATATCGCTTCTATTCCCTTTTTTCAACCCCATTGATACACGTGTACGCGGTTTCTATGAGTTGTTAAGCGTTGTATGCTTAATGTCATGGTACCGTTTTATTAAACTGGGTTGCACTAGTATACAATATGAAGAATGGCAACCGAGAACTGCCACTAAGACTCTGATCCTAGTTAGAAACTTACCTTACGAATAGAATATGGCGCATCTGATACCTACCTATACAAATCCTCCTTGGCACTTATGTATTTATAGTAGGGGTTCAAATTTTTAGAACAGGGGAGAGAAAACAGGCCTAGCCAGAAACACTTTACCCTGCTCTGTTTCTAAAGAGTTCTCGGGATATCTTTTTAACTATCTTTTTAACTATCTTTTTAACTATCTTTTTAACTGTCTTTTTAACTGTCTTTTTAACTGTACCCCGATAAGATGACGTAGAAGTTTAGCCAGAGACATTGTCACAATGCTTTAAAATGATTGCTATATCAGTCATCACACTTATCATCCCAACGAACAGAAAATGAACCGTACAGATGTAAATGCACTCAATGTTAGCTATACGGAGTTAACAGATTGGACCTTATGAACAGCACCAAAACAACACCCTGGTATACTCTGATAGATTTTGTATCGTTCGGTCAGGATTCGCCGGTCACTACCTTGTTTAACTTGCTCGTACTATGACACTGGATACGGGTGTATCAGATTCCTTGTGGTTTGAAGCTATGCAAAACGCAACCTACATTACCAGCCTACTAGAGTCGCCAAGCAAGCAAAGGTAGCCTATAAAAGCTTAGCGCGAATGTTTCACGCTGAAACCATTACCACCCCTATGAAGGGGCATTCGTCTTTTGCCAACGTGCACTCCTCCAATGCTCGGTCGGTATCGGCATCGCGTAGCTTCCAGGCCAAACAGTCGATTTCTACTGATAAAGCCAACTGTCTTTGTGTCAGGTCAAGGTTCCAGTCATCGGTTCACCGTGCATACTGGGCGATTCAAATGACGACACCCGCTAATATGGACGCTACCACCGAGCCTGCAAACCACCTCACTCAGCTGAAACTCGCAAACTCGACACCATCTTCCAACTCATCGTGCGGGATAGATCCCCCAACGAGCTTATACTTTTCTTCTATCACGACCCCGCTACACCTCTATTTTGGGCTCAAAGGAAAATTCGATATATGGGACAACCTTTTAGCCGAGTTACCGACCGATGTTTTCGATTTACCCGCCCTTGACGTGGGCTGCTGTGGAGGCATGGCTTTGCTGAAGATTGCCCAATACAAGACCGACGCTGCTTCCGCTGGATCTAGAAAGACTATTTATCCCATTTATGGGGTGGATTCCTTCAAAAAAGCGGATCGAAGTGGTAATTCGCCGGAGGCGAAATACAATAGCGCGGCGAGCCTCGGTCTACTTGACCATATTGTCTTGCACACGGCCGATTTTACACAATTACCAGTTGAGGACGAGACAATGGGACTGGTTACTGCAAGCCTGTCATTTCACAGCGTGCGAAGGGCGACCCGCGAAAAGGCGATCATGGAAATGGCGAGAGTTCTCCGACCGGGTGGTTTGTTGGTTGTCGTAGAGCTGAGCGGAGCTCCAAAACAATTCAGCTATATATTGAAATCTTTGGGATGGGATAAAGTGGAATTTCGGCTTGCTGGATGGCAAAGCATGGGCAGCTCATGGCCATGTGAAGTTTTGCGGGCGACAAAGCCGATAAGCACTATGAATCATGATAATGTGTCAACAGAAGAAACAGAATTGAATGCTTGAAGCACAATGAAAACCGAGGCTTGAATCATAATGGACGCGAGAGATTTTCACTCGCCAGTTAAGGTCGCCGGACAGGGTTCATGAACTGGATAGTCTGGATAGTATTTTTCGCTTATCACCACTAAGGTTATAGAACTTCGGGTAGTTGCCCCCTCGTCTTAATATGTTTGAAGCTTCCTGCCACGTAGCAATCGCGTTTTGTCGAAACCTTGGAGTTTCTGTAATTTAGTCCTAGTAGGGAGGTGTCAAGAGGATGGGTTCATGGCTGTTGCCGATATATTGTTAACCCACAAGTCGGGTCCATCCATGGCATTAACCGCCCACAGAAAAGACGTGTGCGTGGTCAGATGCCATGAATACCACGGTTCCTACAGCAGTTCCTGCTGCGTGATTGAAGGCCGAGCAGAGTACAGATGTTGGTCAGCATGGTACTAGGGATATTCGGGGCGTACAGAATGAGTCCTGGGAAAGGGATCTTGTCCAATTGGTTTAAAGTGGCAGTTCAAATTTTTGGGAAAAGGAGATGGAAGAAAAAGACTAGCCAGACATGATTTAGCCACCTATATCTCTAAAGATCTTCCGGAATGTCTTTTGAGTTCTTTTTCCGGGAGGCATACCCTACCTAATAGTAATGAGCAAGGATGATAGCGTAGTAGTAGTCGGGATGCAAAACTCCCCGTTCGTCGTCACAAAGGAGGGCAAGGTTCGGGGGATATTCCTCTCCTCGGTAATAAAGGAAGTGATTAATCTTTATGAGTATTGTCTCATACAGTTCCCTAAAATTGTGGCGTACCATACTTATAGTAGCTCGATCTGGATTCTGGATCCCTGTCTCTTGGTGGAGCTGTAAAGTGGAGGAGGCTCCATACCGGGGTGGTGATATCATTAGTATACGATACCGTACCAGATAAATTACACGTGCCAAGAGCCCCAATTGCACCCACATGCCGCGTCAAATACACTACTTCGGCACTAAACATGACTCGAGACTACCGATACAAATACACCGGCAATACCACAGCCCCGAAATGATCGCCCTCTCTTTTTTCTCCTCTTTTCCCCCCAGACTCTTTCGTTCTTCACCACTCTCGTTTACCCCGGATCTCCCCTTCCTCCCCGATGGACCAACATGAAGCCCGCCGAGAAGCACTTTCGCTGCACGATCTGTCAGCGGGGCTTCACGCGCATTGATCACTTGAAGAGACACCATCTCAGGCGTACGTTGCCCCGCCCTGCAGGTTCCCCCCCCGATTCGTTGCTTAATCTAGACAGATTCCGGCCAGAAGCCCTACTCCTGCATTTTTTGCAACGAGTCCTTTGCGCGCTGGTATGTCCACGATCGCCTTGTTGCCATGAAACAACGTCAAGCTTACCCGTACCTACTAGCGACAATCTACGAGATCACTATACGGATTGCAGCCAGCGCGGAGATCGCAAGATCCCCGAGACGGGTCAACGAGGCCGGCGGCGACATGCATGTCAATCGGTAAGCCGGCTCACAGCTTCCGAAACCCCAAGATCGACCTTTTTCCTGACTAATAGATTGATCACCACCCATAGTGTACGGCGATGAAACTCCGCTGCGATGGTAATACCCCGTGCGAGTCTTGCGTTAAAAGAGGCTTTATGTGCACAAACCCGAAAGGGCCGAGTCCAAGTGCCAGTGTCGAGGATGGTAGGATGCGATGAACATTGGAATTGCAATCAGGGCTGATCCGACCCAGGAAAAAACTCGCCGAACCCTCAAATGCCTCCAATCTATAGACAACCTTCGGATCGCGGCTCGATTAAATTCCTCCTAAACGGCGGTACGGACTCTTTTACCGAAGGCTTCAGGCTTCCCCCTCGCAACGATCGCGAACGCGACATGGTGTATCACAATCAGACTGCGTTGGAGGAGGCAAACACAAATGGGGAAATTTACCCATCTTTCGACATGCAAGGCGACCGGGCCGACTTCTCACCAGGTTTTGCGGAGTCCGACCCGGCGAATCTACAATTCTTCCAAGACACGTTTCTGGACTTCTTCAATGGTCCTTTTGGTGACAGTCAGAAATCTGCGGAACCCCCATTTGCGGGTCAGGTCGCATACCCAGCTGCATTTGCATCAGGACAGGACGGCAACATGGCCCTGCCAGCCGAACAAGGGGTTTTTGAACCCGAGCGACCCTTCGCAATGGCTTTGATTCAATCGATTCTAGCACGAGCATGGACAGTCCCCTTGGATCCCAAGGCGCAAGAGGAGATATCAACGAACCTCAGCTTCCTGCTGACAACGGCGCGCATACGCAAGTTCGTGTCGCTTTATTTCAAGTATTGGCAACCAAGCTGCGCGATGATCCACATCCCCACATTTGACCTAGAATCAATTGCATTGCCTCTGCTAGCTGCAGTCACATTCTTCGGCGCCATGTATAGCCCTGATCAAAGGGAGGCGTACGTGGCAAAGCGACTGCTCGATTTTGCCGAACTGTTTATCTTTTCAAGTCACATTTACTCGCCAGAGACCGAAGTTGCCAGCATTTTCACTGGACTTCGAAGTGCCGAGGATGAATCGACTGATTGGATGAAATTTCAGAACTTCCAGGCTGGCTTCATAATTACAGTCGTGCAATACTGGGCAGGAAGCCGATCGTCCAAGAACCGTGCGATGGAGAATCGGTTCAGTGAGGTCGTCAAGGTAGGGGAATGAAAGTCCCGTAAATCCTCACACGAAATCTCACCATTATCACAGGTCGCCCGTCGTCTTAACCTTGTCAAAGTCCGGCATACACCCAACGAGGAGCAATTTGAAGAGCTCTTATGGATTCAAAGAGAGTGTCGTATTCGGTAAGTAATGTTTGAAACTCATCTATAATCACCTTCTAACTGTTTGTAGAACGATTAGCATTATATCACTACTGGACTGCGCGTTCTTCTTCTATCAAAATTATCCGTGTCGCTTGACACATGCGGAGATAGAGTCCGAGCTACCCTGTGAAGAGGCACTTTTCCGATCTCCACATCCATTTCAAGATCCCAAGTTTCGCTTTTCTCGCGATATTACCATATATCAGGCATTCCAACATATGTTCGAGTCATCTACGCAAGATGACCCTCGGGGATCGCCCCCATCTGCCAAGATGGATCTTACGGTTCTGGACATGTTCATTGTCATTCATGGTACACAAGATTTTTCGTATATTTCTATGACCGAGTGCTAATTATGATTTGGCAGTTCTATTCGCTTTTATCAATACACACATGACACTTGTGGGGCTACTCAAACGCCAAGCCCTTGTCATTCAATCTGCCCAAAACGAAGGCAACTGGGGCAAGAGCATGATCCCCGAAGACTCGATTCTGAGTTCAATCCGAACGGCCTTGAATCGCTGGCGTGACTACTGGGTTGCCTTGCGCAGTCAAGTGTCTAATGATGAATGGGCGTCGATGGGCTTCTACAAGAACGGGTACAACTTTTGGCTCGTGTCTCAACTGCTCATCACCAAGAAGGACGCCGTCGATGTGATTATGCAGATGGAAGTGCATTGCGAAGATAAACTCGAGAAGTTAAAGGTATTGTTGCAGGATGAATAACATAGATTCTGTGAATGGGTTTCTAGGAGTTGGATAGATCTGGACCGTGCTTCAGCGGAAGGCGTTTATTGGTTTCTTTCTTCTACGTCTTATGTGCTGTTATGTTTATGTGGGATGGTGTTTGGGCTGGTTCAAGCCCCGGCGTTTATGACATTAACTGATATCCTGGGCTCTTGCATTTTTGGACCCTTGCGTGCCCTTGTTGTTACAATGTCTCTATCTTGTATTTCTTTTGGTCTTTACATATCCTACAGCCGACTCTCCGAACCGTCGAATACAGTGTGATGGTTATCAGATCCCATGTATACGGCGTTTTTCAGATGCAAGGCGATTTATTCACTATATTCATTTCATTACAAATGAGATACACGAATTTCACTTTCGTTATTCCATCACGCGTATCCCAGATTCCAGAAAGTCTCTATGTTCTTGCCAGTGTCCTCATCCACATACGCCGGAGGCTCCGCAAAGGTGACATGTTCACCATGTACTTCAGCAATTTTACCATTCAACGATTCATCCCCCACGAATTGAGCCACCGCCTTAGTAGCCGTTGACATTGGCGTGATAATCATGGGCTTGAATAAATCAGAGCTTGGTGCGATATTCGTTTCTATTCCAGTCAGTCTTTCTGTCCATGTTAGCTCTCGGGAATGACTTACCGATGACAGCTGGAGCTAGAGCATTGATGCGAATCTTGTCTTTCTCGAGTCTACGAGCTAAGGAGCGCACGAGTCCGACTACACCGAACTTTGTGGTTGCGTATAATGGCGCGACTGGGAAGGGGTAGAGACCGGCATTCGAGGCGGTGCAAACGATTAACCCGTTTGAGGATGCTGATGGATCGGTCGTCGCATTTTTAAACATATAGTGAGTCGCCAGGTTGACAGCTGTTAGATAGATGTTAGAAAGCTCCGCAGCAAATTTCCTTTCAAAGCTCTCTTACTGTATATAACTCCCACCAGATTCACATCCATAGTTTTAAGATTCGGTTTGACAGGGCCCGCATCTCCCTTTGCAGGTAGCAAGTTACCCTCCTTTGAGATTCCCGCATTGGCGAATACAATGTCAACGCGACCTTGCTGGGCATATATTTTCTCAAAGGCTGCAGCTTGACTATCCCAGGAGGAGACATCGCATTCTTCAAAGGACACGCTCGCAGACAGAAACTCGGTCTGAAGGTGTTGCAGGACTTGGGCACCGGAAGTTAAGTTGACGTCAAGGATTGTAATATGAGTGTCTGGCTGAGTGATAAAGTGACGGGTTATACCTAGGCCAATGCCCGAGGCCCCTCCTGGTGGGAAGTTAATAGCTGTTCCATTTAGTTCTGTAACCTGGGATAACTCACCGGTGACAACGACGCTTCTCATTTTTCCGTTAAACTGGCTCTATTCAAAATCCCCAACTGAAAATGCAGGGCTAGAATCCCTATAATCTATGGGATTCAATTCCGCATCGGCAGAAGATGCCTGTTTCTTTCAAATTTCCCCTCCTCGTTTTTCCCCACACTGTTGTTCTGTTGTGGAGCTGGGGGATTTCCGGAGTCCGAGCAAGCCACTGATCCACAGTTTACAGTAGTTTACAGCCACCAGCGACTGTTCATACTTTTTTGTATCCATGTACTCCGTATACGAAGGGAAGAGAGCCTGCTTCCAATACCCGTTTAGCATTTTATCCTTTGTAAACTAAGTTCTTCTCGGCCGGGTCCTGGTGTTGTCACAACGTGCTGGTGCTAAACAACTGCCGGATCCCCGCATGCTGACGTAGCGTAAGTGCGGAATCATGCCTTCATTTTCTGTCATATGTATACCAGAAAATACTGTGTAATTTTTAGAGGAATAGTTTGGGGGCGGCTAGTCAAGACAACCTTCGTGGTCAGCTCTTTGGCGGATTCAGTCTGGAAGGAACTGGTTTCCCATTAAGAAGGGATTTTTGACATGGATATACTTTATCTAGGATCATTCTACACCCTACAAATCCTACCTTACTAAGTAGCATAGACTTTTAAGCCCCGAGCTCCATATCTGTTGCGTTCCTGCTGTAGATGCCGGTCTTGTCGGTTGATTTTGTGGCAAATTTGCCGAACTGGAGGGACGCGAGCTCTCTGTGTCACCCATCGCGATAGTTGATTCCTCGTCTCGCGGCATTCTCTCCGATAGGTTTAGACCTCGAAATCAAGTCATTTTATTTGCTGCATCGTTCATCCTTACGGCCAATATTTAGAGTGTCACAAGTCAATTTGAGGCTTCCTTTGACTCACTACCTCGTCTATAAAACGCCAACTAAACCTTATAAACGATTCCAAGAATTATATTCCCAAATGACAGTTCCAGTCTACCTAATCGGCGAAACCCCGTGGGGATCCCCAGTTTAGACGACCGGGGTTTCCCCACGATGGGGCCTGACAGCCCCATATTCTCTCGCCAACAATCGCCTCTTAGGCTCGTAGACGCAGACGAGCTCAAGGATCATCCACCTAAGCCTTGCAGCAGTACAGCTAGCACTGATAGATCATGTTGAAACTAAAAGACTATTCTTGATTGGAACCAGTAGAAGCTATAAACAGGGGTCAATGGCCCTGCCATGAGCTTGCATGCACGATCATATTCGATCGACCTCCTTAGTTGCCGACCAGAGCTTAGCAAATTCCTTAGCTCTCTTGGTTTCTTTAAGTGACTAGTTTCCAGCCAGTCCTTGCCGTTTCTTCTCAAATCTTTCTCCCGTCTCAGTCCTCAAACTACCCAAGTCTCCAATATGCCGCTTGGTATTCTAGACGATGACAAGCTGGAGCATATTCCAGGAACAGCACCCCTCAATGGTCTTCATTCCACCAATGAGTACTCGGGGGTTGATCCTGGCCTCTTGAAACATGATCCTACCGGACAGATTGTCCTGGTCCCTCAGCCATCTGAGTCGCCAAACGATCCATACAACTGGCCACGAAGGAAGAAGGAGCTTTTCACCCTTGCCTTTGCATGGGGCTGTGGATGTGTCGGAGGTATCATCCCTATAACGCCATTTACATCATTCACTCAACTTTACTGACCATTTCTTCTCAATTAGCTGTCGGCCCACTACTCGGAGGAGCATTCGTTCCCCTCGCAGCGGAATTCGGCGTCTCCTTGTCGACATTCGTCTCTGCCGTCCAGGGAGGCACGATCGCCGCTATCGCAGTAGGAAGTTTGATTTTCAATTCTCTGGCTGTGAAATACGGGAAACGTCCAGTCTATCTTGGAACAACGGTTGGTCTGATGGTGTCGTGTTTTTGGGCAGCTGAGGCGGGGAGTTTCCATTCTTTCGTCGCTGCTCGTGTCGTGTGTGGACTTTGCATGGCGCCTATGGAAGCTTTGGTTCCGGCGTCTATTTCTGATATTTGGTGAGAATTCCTCCGCTTTGACTTTATTCAATTCTAACAAATTCTAGGTTCGTGCATGAGCGTGGATTCCGGACGGCTATTTTCAACCTTGGTGTTCTTGGTGGAATCAATCTTGCTGTGCCAATTGGTAAATCTGCCTTCGAAATCTTTCATCGATATATCTACTAACACTGGTTTTTTCAATAGCCGCCGCAATCATCGAGTACAGTTCCTACCGAATCGCTTTGCACGCAATGGGGGGTGCCTTCGCCCTGGCACTCATCCTGATCTTCTTCTGGATGCCCGAATCGGCTTACTCACGACAGGCATTGAACATCGACACTGGAGACACCAACGTGACTACTCCCCTTCCTTACAATCCCCTTTCCTCTATACTAATATCTTGCAGGTCGTTGTTGAAGGAAAGGGAACAATGGAACAACTCGAAAACACACCCAGCGCTGGAATTCAGCCATCCGAGCCCCGAATCTCTTACAAACAGGAACTTCTGCCCTACAGCGGCTATGTCAACCATGTCTCGTTCTGGAATACCATTATTAGGCCATTCTATCTGGTTGCATCGCCACCCGTTCTCTGGGCTATCCTGCTTTTCACCACATGCATCTCGTGGCTAGTGGGTATTTCTCTCACCCTGTCCCAGATTTTCTCGGCACCGCCATACAACTTTTCTGTTGTCGGTGTTGGCGCGACGAACTTGTCTTCTTTCGTTGCATCGGTACTTGGAACTCTCACTGCTGGTCCTCTGATTGATGGACTGGTGACTCGAATGTCAAAGATGAACCGGGGTATATTTGGTAAGCTGTCCAAGTCATTCTTCCCAGCTACGTTCTAGTTTTGCTAACCAACACACGCAGAACCCGAATTCCGTCTTCCCATCATGGTAACCTACCTCCTGTTCACCTCTACCGGCTTCTTTGCTTGGGGTCAGTCCTCGTATGCGCAGGACCCGTGGCCCGTTCCCGTTATTGTTTGCCTGGGCTTGATCAATTTCGGTGTCCAGCTTGGTACTACGGGTGTCGTCACGTACGTTGTTGACTGCCATCGTGAGAAGGCAGGTGAAGCCTTTGCCGCGATGAACTTCATCAAGAACCTATTTGCATTTGGACTGTCGTTCTACATCAACGATTGGATTGATCAGCAAGGTGTTCGCGACTGCTTCTTCACCATTGGTGGGATCACGATGGGTGTTACCCTCTTTACTATTCCCATGTAAGTTTCCTTGTATTACCCTGGAGCCTGGATTGGTCATTAACTTATATCTACCAGGTACATCTTCGGAAAGCGAGCTCGAAGCTGGGTCCACAGACACGGAATTGCGGATCGCCTGTGAAAACTGGCTTCAAGGGGGATGTCGACGACTAGTAGTGCCATTCAAGGGTACATCGGTGCATTGTATACACTTATATAGTTATACGATACTTGAAAAGATCCCTTTCCACAATCTCACTTTGCTTCCCCTCCAACTCCTCCATATCCCAATTCCCAACAACAAATCGACCATTCAACCACTCCCTCCGCTGCGAACATAACCAAACAACCGTATCAGCAGAAAGATTCGCCTTATCAATTAACAGAAATTGCAAATACTCCGGGAAATTATCAGCCATGTCTGTCTTCACAGTACCAGGATGCAGAGTGATACAGATAAGATTCTGACTCTCATAGTCCCGGGCTATGAACTCGGAGAGCCGGCAGTTAGCGAATCGCGATGCCTGGTACGCCGATGCGCCGTACGTCAAGCAGTTCGCTGCTAGAGAAGACATATTGATGACGATCCGAGTGTATGCCTTCAAAAGCAGCGGGATGAAGTAGTGACAGCAAAGAAATGTTCCCTTCACGTTGACTTCCCACGCCTTCCACCATTCCGCCGGATCGATTTCGTGTACTGGTTTGTTGAATTCAACCAAATACCCCGCATTATTAACCAGGATATCCAGTCTTCCTCCAAACGCTTCTTCTACTGCCCCTGCAGCAGCCCGAACGGATTCATCTGATGTGACGTCCACCTGCAAGGGGAGAATCTGAGGAGGTGTGATACCGGCCTCGCGGGCGGTTTCTTCGATTTCTCTCACGACACCTTCTAGCGAGGAACGAGCTGCAAGTGCGATTCTCGCACAGCCTGCTTTGGTGCATCTAATAGCTGTGTCACGTCCAAGACCTCGTGATGCACCCGTAATGAGAATAGATTTCGAGGCGAGTTCTGTTCCTGTTGGTGTGATGAAGGGGTAGGTATCGTGGTGGGTTGTTGGGACGAAATTGGTTAATGCGTTGGAGTTTGTGAGACGTGCTAGATCTTCAATTTCACTGTGTTCCATGGTATTTAATGGAGAAATTAGACAGTATATGCTAGTATACGTGGGATAGTTGAGATTGAACTGAACGTGGAGAACTGTTTAGCCATCTTATAGCCCTGCGATCGAGGGCGGTTAAAATACCCTCGAAAAGAGACTCATCTACTATTAAACTCAAAAGAACACACAACCTGAGAAGAAATAGGCAACCTCATTAAAGAGGTGAATCGTGTCTTTGAATCTTGGGGTAATTCGGAATGGTGAAGTCACAATCGCCAAGCCACCGTATCATATCGCCGAAAGAAGCGAATAGTTCAATCTGGAGATGAACCACGGCGCATGTCACACTCCTCGGGTCAGAGCTTAACTAGGAATTAAGGTCGCTGATTGGCTTGGTTATGTCAAGAACTTTTTATTTTGGGAGCTGCCAAGCGACAGGTTCACGACGTGCTTACTATAGGTGAGCTTGCGTTGGAGAGTCAAGGCTCGGTTAAATCCACCTATTTGCGGATGAAAGCCTTAGAGTTGCTATCCCAAGCTTTAATAATTCTAGCAATATTATCACAACCGTCTACAGTTATTTTCCTGGTCAGGAGATGCCGCAGTGATAAATTATGACTAGGTATATGTACGCGACGACTCAAAAGTAAGATGAGAGGCTAAAATTCACTCTTATTAAATTCGCGACCGCTTCTAAATCATCAAATTTCCAAACGTAATTATCTCCCATCGACTTTTGTCTAGGTGGAAGTACAGTTCACGGCCAACAGGCTGTCATCGACCTGTTCAAGAGAGAAGAAATTAGCAATCTGTCTCGCAGTTCGGGAATACATGTTATTCCGACTTACATTAGTGCACGTGAATGCATTGTATCCCTTAGGGCTGGTAACCTCAATCTCAGTGGCGTAGATATCAGAGCAAACCTAATAGAGTTAGCTATGTCTCGTGATTTGAAGAATCGTCTTTCAACTTACAGTAGGGCTGGAGCAGACGATTGTTCCGACCTTGGGGTCGTATTTGCCAGAGGTGGTACCCTTGATGTTGGTGAAGTGGACATCAGAGATGGTCATGCTGCTCTGTATATTCCAAAAATATATGGTTAGCGTTGCAAGAAAAACGAGTGGATAAGGGAACTGGTGAGAATTGACGTACGGGGTACTCATTGCACAGAGTGAGGTTGCTCTGTCCGTAGCACTGGGTGACCTCGATGGCATAGTCGACGTTCTGAATGGTCATAGTATCGTAGGTGATGTTCTTGACACTGCCAGAGCCACCTCCACCCTGCAAGTCGGTGGACAGGGCAGAAGCAACACCGGGCCAGACCTTGATGCGGGCACCGTCCTAGGTAATATATTAGCGTTGACTCTACACAGGCTGAATCATCGATCTTCAAAACACGTACAGATGCGTTGAACATCGAAATGTTGTAGACAAGGACGTTCTCGACAATATCGATTTCGTTCTTGTACTGGCCCAGAGAACCAACGGAGATACCGTGGGAGCCGTTGCAGTGGAGGTTCTGAACGATAATGTTGGTGCTGTTGGGCTTGAAGGAAACGCAGTCTATCAAAAACATCAGCTTTGCCGGTAACATTCGAGCTCTGGAACCTATCCCATACCATCACCGTTGTTGATCACCGAGTCCTGAATGACAATGTTGTCGGAGCGGTAAATGTCCCTATTCAACATCATTAGCTCAAGCCCTTTCTAATATTTCGACCGGTATAAGCTCACCATCCGTCAGTGTTCTTAGCAGTGTTCTTGCTCTTGCTGTAACCGGTAATGTCGATACCCTCGAACAGGACATTGGACGAGTTGGCGACAAAGTGGTACCACTGCGGGGAATAGCGGAGCTTGAGAGGGCCGATAGTACCGCCGTTCAGCCCGATAATACCGACAAGGATAGGACGCAGAATCAGAGCGTCCGCAGCGTACAGGTCGTACCAGACCTGACCATTGCCATCGAGGGTACCGTCTCCGTAGACGTTGACGTCGGTTCCACCGAGCTGGAAGAAAGTCGTCGCGTTCTGGTAAACTTGCTGGAATGCATTGGCTTGCCAGTAGTCGGTGTCGTTGGTGAATTGGATTGTGCCGAGGATTTCTATAAGAGCGTGAGTTAGCTAGAGCTTTCTTTAAAGCGCTTCGCTCATCGGTATGATTACCTACCCAGATCCACGTGCTTGAGGAAGGTCATATCCATGGCCTTGCCAACGGTGTAGGTCTTGTCCGCGTCAAAGACAACCTTGCCGCCATTGTTGCACTTCTTCAGGGTCGACAGAATGTTGGCCGAGTCATCGATGCCGTTGCCATGGCTGGGAACGTGGCAAGTCTTGTGACGGGCCTGGCTGGCAGGGAGAGGGTGGAATGGCTGATGAGGATGGCACGCAGCACTACGAGACGATCCATTGGCCTCGGCAGCAGCACTGAGAGACAAAACGAGGCCAACGGCCTGTGTCAAAACATTGGACACCTTCATTGTGACGAGCAACGACAATTCAGGACAGATCCAGGATCGAGCTTGCGATTCTGAATTGGAGGAGAGATCGGCAAGGAACCACAACTACAGCTCCCCGCGTGGCAGCTCCCTCCTTATATATTCTCCGCAAAGTAAAATTGATAAATCGGCCTTTTTCCCATATTGGCATTCATGGGGAGACAGTGCACTGGTGCTAAATTACCCCCCATGTCGCGGTTCGCTGGGGTAAATCCACAAGGACTTCATCCGGGGAAACGGGCGTGCGGACTGTGGGGAAGCTAGAGAGTGAAGCTGGCATGGGCAGGCGATGGGCGTCGCGTTAGCGAAGTATTTCGGAGATTGAATGAGTTTCAATTCCGTCGCTGTAGATGATTGTGGGGGTCCGGTTGGAGGAAGATCTGGGGGTGGAATTCGCCGATTGGGAGGAAAATCGAAATCTCCGGGTAAATCGACTGGGGGGTGGTTGGGGAAAGCATTTTGGGACCTGCGCATATTACATGGTCCGTGTGGAGTCTTGCAGGAATTATGTCTCTTCTCATCGAATAGAAGAAGAATACGCTAGGTATTGCATTGGTTATGTCGGCGTTGATTCGGAGAATATCACCGGTTATTCTGTAGAGGGACACTGCTACCACTCGGCCCTACGCCCTACTTTCGGAACAATTCGACAAACAGAAACAATCACTGGCATGGTTTATATGTACAGCGGGTCCCCAATAGACACAATATATGTCAGCGCAAATGGTGACAAGACTCTCGATCAGATCCCAGATGAATCGTGCCCGTCTCCAGACTTTTTCCCCCGAGGTCTCTATAGATGCGAAGCAGATATCAATCCAAAATCTTTCCAAACCCCATTACCCGCAACTGCAACCGCAACCCCTTCTTTCAGTATTCGCTTAAGCGGTCTTCTCACCAACAGCCTTCACGGCGTTCTCAGCCTGGTCCACGACGGCCTTGGCAGAGTCGGCAGCTTCGCCCTCGAGCTCCTTGGCGGCCTCCAGGGAAGAGCCCGTCTGGCTGCGCTGCCACATGAAGATACGCGAAACCTGAACGACACCAACGCACCCGAGGAAGAAGTTAACGGCGGCAAGCCTAGAAAAGTGCGGAGTTAGCTAGAGGTCGACGGAACGGGGGCGGATGGAAGCAGAACGTACAGGACGTTACGGGGCTTGATAATCAGACACCAGCGAGTCCAGATGGCACCGGTGGCCATCAGGGCACAGTTCTGGGTCAGAGACAGCTTCTCAGCTGGACGGTTGAAGTCGGAGATACCGGCGATGACAAGAGCCCACTGTTCACAATCAAAATCAGCCACGTCCTTTCTTATCATCTCAATATGCTAAATCCCGTGTATTCAACACAATCTCGTAGTTCGATATCGATTAAATGGTATAACGAGGGAGAATCGCGCTTATCAAAACGAGGGATCGATCGAGTCATAAATCGTACCTTCATAACGGGGGCCCTATTACATCAATGTTAGCATCAATCTCACCCCCATCGTAGACAAAGCCAGATCCTAAGGAATCAACCATACCAGAAGTGCACAGTCTTCACACCAACGGGGCTGTTCCACATGCGCTGGAAAGCGCTCTGCTGCTCTGCGGCGCCGGCCTCGGAGCTCTGGAAGCGGAAACCCTGAGCACCCGGCCGGCGGAATGGCGCAGAGGCATTGCGGAACGCAAAGCGAGCGTTGTTCAGGAAGCGGAAACCCACACGAGACGACGACATTTTGTATGTGTGGTGGACGAGGAGGGGAGAGGGAGAGGTCGAGAGTCGAGGTTCAAGAGGATTCCCAGAAAGGTTGGGGTTGTGAGGAAGGGCGGAATCGGCCGGTGAGTCGGGATCAGCGAGTTTTCCGACGGGCGAGATGAGATTGATATGTGTTTACCACCACAAAAATAGTAATGAAGAGGATAGAAAAGAATCAGATAGTATTAATAAATGTACTTTAATATCTAATTGAGATTATCATAACCATCTCTCCGTCGCCTTTCATCTTCGGGCGGGCAGTCCCTTCCGGCTGAGGTAATCATATCCCGCTAAACCCAAACAGGACTAGTGTCAGTCTCTCTTTGCTGGGCGAATCACCGCCGCTGTGAATAATGCACCTCCGGCCTCGTCCTGCTTCGTGATACCCCTCGGCCTCTACGCATCTCCCCTGTCTCCTGACTCCCATTCACCATGTCGGGCAAATACGTCTTCTCCAAGGGCCTGAAGGAGCTCCGCTTCCTCTTCTGCCAGACCTCCGAGCAGAGTGCTGCCACAAGGCATGTGTCCAACAACCATTCCGTTTCCAGTCTCATGGCCACTTGACGGGCTATACGGATGATACTGGAACCAATTGACTAACATTTTCCTGCTCAAATAGGTCCTTCATTAACCGCGCCTACCCTACCATGAAGAAGCACAACCCCCACACTCCCATCCTGATGCGCGAGGCCAGAGGCACCGAGCCCCGAGTCTTTGCCAGATACGGTACGCCCAACACCCAATTCGCAGCATCGAGGATGGAAAACTAATCAAATCAATCAATTGAATACAGAGCTTGGCAAGGAGACCCAAGCGGCCCTCTCCGGTGAGTTACTCCAGCGCGTGAACACACCTAAATACCGATCGCTGACTTTGCACAGGCCTGTCCGACTCCCAGATCGAAGAGCGCATCACGACTCTGGTGAAGCAGAGTTCATAACGAACTTCTCTCCCAGTATAACCTCCCCACGCATCGTCCTTCAATGTTCTCTCTCGCGCGTTATCCCGTCCCAAAGTTACATGTACCTTGTACCTATAGATGAAATCGAACCTCATCAAAATATCAACAACTTCTCATTCTCATTCGCACGCTTTGCTATGCTATGCTTTCTATTTCAAATTTGTGTTTCTGACTACACGCTATAACGATGTACTAGCATTATTCAGCTCCCCGAACCGGAACTGCGCCCAGCTCATGCTGCCCTCCGGCAACGTCCAGATTCTCTTACCCACGTCCTCGTGCGCCGCGCCCGCTCCAACATGGATGGGTAGTAGGTGGTCAAAGGTTGGGTGAGCCTGGCGAGCATCTGGACGCTTGAGAAGGTCTGCCAAAGCCTGTTCCCGCTCCGCCGGCGCTTTCGTCGCAGCATCTTTGAGAGCCTCGTCGAAGCTGACGGCGTACGGCATGGGGCGAGGGTTACCGAATGTAAAGCGCAGATCGCGCAGGTTATGCACAGCCATGCCGGAGACGATAATGAGGATGTTCTCCTCGCGCAGGCGGGACACGGCTTGGCCGAGGCGGTAGTGCTGATTCGGGTCTTCGGTATCGAAGAGGGAGACCTGCACGATTGGGACGTTCAAGGGGTTCGAGTCAGGCTCGAATGCTGCATCGCTATTAGTATCGCCCCACGTAGAGTTTGTATTGTTGTTTTTCGTATAACGTACCGCACTTGAAGCTCGCCCATACACCGTGGTCCAGACCACGCTTCACACCCTTGGCGTCAATGCCAGCTTCCTTCAGCGCATCGAGCACTTTATACGAGACTTCTTTGCTGCCGACATTGGGATACTTCTCCTTGTAGTAATGGTCCGGGAAACCATAGAAACTGCGCCGATTAGCACGATTCCATCATCAGAATTCCCCCACTCCCCGCAACGTACTCATAAATCAGATCCGTGTTTTCAGCAGTATTCACGTAAATAGTATCCCGACCACCCTGCCAATGCGCCGAGAACACCACCACAGCACGCGGCTTCACCTTGGTCGTAATCTCACGTCCAATCTGACCCAGCTTCTTGTACGCGGGATGCTCCACATTGTACATGACGTTAGGCTATATAACGATTAGCGACGGCTCGTATCACACCAAAGACGACCCTCGTAGAGAGACAAAACTCACTCCGCCATGACTCAAGAAATAAACAGGCGTCTTCATCTTGAGCCCCGCTTGTTCCGTAATTGATGACACTACCGCAGGTGTAGGCGCCGACCCAGTCGACGAGCTAGCAGCAGCCCGCGAGGAAGATCCGAAAAGTCGACGGAAAACGAACAGATTGGCGGTATCGCGCCAGAAAAGGGCAACCAGCGCGGCAAAAATGACGGTTATCACTGAAAGCAAGAAAACGCGACGATGACTCGTCTGAAGATTCGCAGAATTACTCGTTGATGGCGTGTTCTGCTGGCGTGCTTCCGACGACATATATATATCCGGGAGGTATGAGTGTGGCGCGCAGTGGCGATTGCAGAAGCTTTATTCTTAAATAATCCCGCTTGAAGAGGTACAGCGATAAGGCCTGAGCTTCTTTTTGGGACTGGATTAGCAAGGAAGTTTATTTGATTATGGGATAATCGCAGAGAGCGAGTTTGTTAGAAATACCAGGCCCGCGTCGGATATACGGGGATGCCGATGGCATAAGCCGATCCGATTGCTGTGTAAGCGCGGAATGGGCCCGCGCGGTAACTTTTCGAAGCGCCCCCCGCCAAACAAAGTAAGTATAGAGCGATAGGGCATGTTAAGAAGATAAAGATCGAGTTTATAGATGGGTGATTTATATCTGTCATGTCATTCTATTCAATGTAAATGCAGCCAGGCCTCGCCCTTAACTAAGGGTATCAATCGTGTCCACTAGTCATGACTTCGTCCGAGGAAGCAAAGTAAGTATGCACAAAAACAGATTCCAAAAAAAGCCAGAAGAAAGTACAAAGGGCGTGAATGTACTCGAGCAACAGAAGAGCAAGAAGAGCGAAGAAAGCCTTAGCAAAAGTGGGGGGGAATTGTACAGCCCAAACCCGAGATGAGAGAGCCCTATCCAACTGAAACTAGCAGAATAAAAGCCACAATCATATCAAGACAGGAAAAGAAGAATACATCAAACGCCGGTCATTAGGAAGATACATGCATGCCAATCTGCGAATGGACAGAAGCCAGTTCCATACAATAGACTCGAGAAAGTCGAGATATCCGAGCATGGCAATAGGGTAAATAGGAAAATTACATGACGATGCAGTCTCCATCGCTCTGCTTGTTAACGGCTGAGCGAGAGAGACGCGTCTTTTGCATGCGACTGCCGCCCTTTTTGAGGTCTTCCAGACGCTCCCGGGCCTTGGGGAATCCTTGCGCTGAAGAGGAGAAGGAAGGTTAGCAGGGACATCTAAGTTAATCCCAATCAGACAGATCACTTACCTGCAGCACGCCAATACCACCGTTTCGCATCTTCCAAGTTGGCCGTGACACCGATTCCAACCTCGGTGAAGTATCCCATCGCATATTCGGCTTTAGCAAGACCAGCGGTCGCAGCCTTCCGTGCCCACAGATACGCCTCGGTATCATTCTGCTGAAGAATGCCCTCCGACCCAGTAAGATACCAACCACTCAGAGCTAGCTCACTTTGGTGCTCGCCCTGCGCGGCAGCACGAGTGTACCAAATAATACTCGTCCGGTTATCGACTGGACAGCTTAGCAAGCCGTACTCGTACGCCGTACCGAGACGGAACTGCGAGAACTTGTAACCCAGATCGGCTGCCTGGTGGAACAGCTGTGAGGCGTATGCTTCGTCTCGAACAATGATATCGTTGCCGCTCGCATTCTGGTACATGAGCGCCAATTCATGCAGAGCGTGCGGGTTTTCCTCATCAGCGCGCTCAGCGGCTCGCTTCAGCCATGAGACACCCTCACGAGGACTCCGGGCTTGACCGAGCAGTCCCTTCAAGTTGATCATACCCATCTTGTACATAGCAGGTGTGTCGCCCATTGATGCAGCACGCTTGTACCACTGCACAGCCTTGAACGGGTCACGCTTGGTGCCGCCACCTTCTTCGGCGCCGATCTCGCAACAGACGGCTACTCGGTATGCGGACTGGGCATGGCCTGCCTTGGCAGCAGACTGATACAAGGCAAATGCTTCCTTTGCATCGACTTCCAGTCCCAGCTGACCCTCGCCGTAACAGTCTGCCAGGTAGAACTGCGCGTCCGGGTACCCGGTCGAAGCGAGTTTCTTTATGATCTTGTACGCATCCATCACGTACTTTTCTTTAGCCTTGGCTTTCATCTTGGGGTCTAGGCGGTTGTTGTCGGCCACGAGCACGGTTGATGCCTCGACCAGTTTCTTGGCAAGCAAAAGCTGCGTCTTTTGATCGCCGGGGTTGCCTCGTGCTTTCATTTGTAGTTGCTGAAGCTCCTCGTGCGTGACAGGCTTGGGCCCCGTTTCCTCTGCCGGCATAGGCTGGGGAGCGGCCGGGCCAGGTCCTGGAGCGGGACCTGGTGCCGGAGCCATAGGTGCTGGGGCACCGTATTGGCGGACTGGCGCTGGCTTGGCGGCTTGATCGTGCCCTGGTCGGAATGGTACCGGCATCGGATGTTGTGGAAGAGCATCCGGGTTTGGAATTTCTTCATGAGGCAATGGCTGTTCCATGGGGTACCCTTGATTCCCATACGGGGCATGGCCATTCGGGGGATAACCATGGTCTTCATAACCGTTCGGCGCATATCCACTGTTACCCCCATGCATGGGCATCGGGGGTGCATCGTTAGGAATATCGAACTGGAAGCCAGCATTTTCAAACTGATTGGGAGCGCTAGGCTGTCGGAGATCAGGCTGAGACCTAGATCGCGATGTTCCCTGGCTTGAATCAGGAGTGTAGGGCGCATATTGGCCGCCAGCTGAGGAAGAGGGGGAAGTGGGTGTTTGCATCGGCTTTGGGGTATCGAGTCCCATCTCGTCAATGGGGCCTTTATGTTGCGACGGCATCGCATCGAAATTGGGCATATCAGGTTCATCCTCATTGCCCTCGTAGTAACTATCCAAGAATTCTCTAGGTGCGTAAGAAATCCGGCTTCCTGGGTCAGCTGGGATCATCAGACCAGGACCATGGCCACCATCCATCTCATTGGTAGGGCGGCGAGGAGCTCGCATGCCACCGGCAGTATTGGGACGAGCTGGAGGCATTTCGCTCATAGGACTAGATGCATAATCGGGTTCTTGGTAGGATGATTGACCGGGATACATGGGAGGTCCCGTTGAAAGAGGCATAGTTGCGCTTCGACCCGGTGGACCCATGGGAGGTCCATTGGGGTCCATGTAGGCTCGATCAGGCCGATCCATTCGACCAGAGCTGGCTGCGCGAGAAGGGCCTGGAGGGTATCCGCCACGGCCACGACTGGGAGGTGGTCCGCGTGGGGGTGGCTGTCGCATATCTGGTCGTCGTCCGTTGGAGTTGGATGTGTGTGGCCGAGGTGGGGGACCTCTGCCGTTGATGTCCATTGCCGCCATACCCTTTTCTAGACCTCCACGAGGCGGAGGACCGCGTCGGTCTCGAGGATCTCTCCCACCAGGAACAGAGGGAAAGGGATTATCGAAATCACCTGGAGGTGGCCGGGCACCCGCTGATATCGCAGTTAGGACAGAGCATACTGACGGACATAGTGTGCTAGGCATTACTTACGAGGTCGGGACCGGCTTGATCCCGGTTGGCGTTCTCCAGGATACCCGCGACGGTCATCATATCCTGCCGAAGGACGTCTGGAATCTGGAGCACCCGGTCCAGGAGGCGGGCGCATCGAGCGTGGTTGTTGCGACGAGCCGTACGGCGGGGCTCCTGGAGGACCAGCTTGGTAACTATATGCTGGGTCTTCATACCCTCCTCCACCTCCATTGTCTGGGTAGTCATATCCTCCTTCTCCATATGCACCGCCGTATCCAGCATCAGGTGCATACCCGGGTCCTGAGGCAGGTGACACTGGAGTCTGGTTGTCATACTGCCTCATAGGAGGCGGCCGTTGCGCCGGGCGCTGTGGATATGCCATGGCTTCGGGTTACGGGCAAGACAGAAGTGCGGCCCGAGTCGATGGCCAGGAGTTTGCGATCGCGCAGGTCGGTTAGGATCGCATGCAAGGAGGGTTTCCAAGTCGCTTGTCAAAACGAGGTCAGCACACTTCGCACACGAGCGCACCTCCTCCTCTCCGCACGGGACGGTACCACGTGCCCAGGCAGGTAAAAATAAATCAGGTGCGAGGCAAAAGAATGTGAGACTCACCACGATCAACCGAGCCTCCTCAACAGAGCAAAAAAAGACTCAACCCTTCAACTCTGTGATTCACAGGGCGCGGGGAAGGGGAGATTTGAGGGGGTTCAGGGCGGTCGGGGGGGAGTTTGAAGGAGACCAGCTTTAATAAAAAGCCGACCCACACACGCCCAGGAACGCCTGCCGTCATCGACTTCGCTCCACCATGTCTCGACTCTCGTGGCGCAAATCACCAGCGTCCTCTCCACGGCTACGATTCGCTTGGTTGCCTGGTGGAATTGAGACACGTTATACCCCCCTCTCTTCTTCTATCCAGGCATCTTCGACTTTTGACTGGCACGACAGACGAGACAAGGCTAAAAGGCGCGCGGTTATGCTGACCTGGTACCTGACGATCAGGGGGGAGACCCTCCCCCCAAGACCACCGGAGGTTGACGCTGCAGGAATGGGGGCCAATGTAAGCCCGTCATCTTTTAGGCGGCCAATTCTCCAATTTGTTTGCGTCGCGCATGTTATAGATGCGTTTCCGACCTCCCTTGGCAAGGGCTTGAGGCCATTCCAATGATCCCATCCGATGTATCGAATTCAAACATTCATGCAATTCTATTCCTAGGGTCCCGTCCACCAATCCGCATTCCCCAAGGGCCACTCTACTTGTGGTCCGACTCCACTCTTCCCTGGGAACCCACGGCTGGCAAATTTTTCTGCCCAACGGGACTCGCTCGTTCGGGCATTCTGAGTGCTCATCACGATCTTTTACAATTGGGAAATTGCATGCTGATCAGATCCATGGGATGACTAACAATGGAGTTTTTGCATTCCACAGGTCACGGATCCCACTCAACATCTCCTATCGTGACTATGGATGCCTTCCAGTAAAACAAAGACTACAGGGACATGCTCGGCCCGCAGTCCTCTTTAGGAATTGTGGGGAAAAAGAACACTTTTCGAAGTCCGAGACGACCACAGCCACATTGACCACAGCCACACCTGATCCACTCAAGATGAATCTATGAAGCGAGACAAAGAACTCATATGATGGCCCTTGTCTTACTCCAACATCGTCACTCGGTTATTTCAGCTTGAACTCGAGTCCCAGGGTGTCTCTGACGTCGACCCTCGGCAAACGCCAGGTCTATAACCAATGATGAGAGTGAAGAAAGAACTCGTTAGCAATGGATTTTAGAGAGCCTCGCACTGTCTTCTTACCTAGGTTATCATCAGTTGGTATACATCTTAAAGCAAACCATATACTAATTAGCATTTATTGTCCTAAGGATTCCGTGAACCCACGAGGGTCTTGATCTAGGATCTAGTGTTTTTGTGAAGATTCAAGGTCACCAGCCTAAAAAAACAGCTTTCATTTATCCCAAAATATCTCGTAAGAAACAGGCTAATGACAAAGTCCATTGTTCGCTAACTAGACCTCCATTACCGGCCACGTAGAGATGTACTATCTCTACCTCCCGACCTCGTTGTCTCTCCTTTACGATGCGATACCGTGCTATATTTTACCATGACTGTATTATGTAGAGACTTAATCTATATACATTTAAGCATCACTTCGATCAAGAATCACTGCCAAGGGAAAGCAGTGAAGATGGTACAGGAGCCATCTTGGATAGCAATGGATTCGAAACTGCTCGGTGTTCACCTCTAGCTTTGATGGCTAAACAAGTTTACGTCCATAGATAGCCCGAAATGTCTGCTTTAAAGACTCCTTACAATTTCATGGAATCAAGTTCGCACGTGAAAGCTTCATTGTAAGCCTAACCTCCGCGCTTCTAGAGATTTCCGCTGCTCTTTTTTCTGGCTCCCTTTAAGCACCATGCTTCCTCACATCATCTCATATCCTCTCAATTCTCCATTTCTAGTCCTCCAGTCCTAAGTTTCCCACTTCTGGCCCTACACACAGTCAGTCTCCCTGACATTTCTCCCTCTTTAAGCCTCTGCCTTTCGCCTGCTAACCTCGCCTTGCGAACCTCCACAGGTCTCAGATTTGCGTCACTGCCTCCTTCTGACAACTCTCAACCTCAGACCACGCAATGCCTATGACGTGAGTTCATCCCCATGCTCCATCCCCAGACACGTTCTTTCATCTACCAGTGGACTCACTGGGTTTTGAACGTATTCCGGTTAGTCATTATCACCACATCTGACAACGTATCATTAGTGACGAGGATTTCCTGGCCATGCTACAAATTATGTGCATGAGCATCGAAGATCCTTCGCAGATCGAGCTCCTCGAAGTTGAAGGGCCAGGCTTTCTCGAGATGTTAGGGGCTTTCGAGATGCTGATCAGCTTCCTGCAAATTATGCAGCTCGGCTACGCCAACCGCGCGAAGATCCTACAAGACACGGGTGCTGATGATGCTCGGATTCAACGCGCCAAGGATGCACCAACTGGCTTGCCCACTGAACCATGGGAGTTACATCAGTGGCATCTAGTCAAGCAGCGTATCTTCCCATCGCTCGTTATCGAATTTGAAAAGCTTTCCCATGTGGCTAAATTCCTTTGCCTCAAACGTTTCGCCGCCATGGCCAAGTTTGAGTTTCGCTCTGTATTTCTGGGAGATTTGGAGACCAGTATTCTGGCTCATCTTTTCTACAAGCTTACTTTGATCATGTTGAAGGATGCAATGGGAGATGATGTCAATTTCAACAACCACCTTATTGGAAGACTATTGGCTGGCCAGATTCAGGAGACTGATCGGGGTGGCGATAACTCCATTCCTGTGTCTTCTTTCCCCGAGGCTTGCTTCAAGTTCTGGTGCAGCTTGCCTGCTAATCTGGATCACCCGGAAGAGGAGATTGGCGAGCAGTGAATCACTCTGTGGTGATGCACCGGTTGACTTTGGGCTCTCGTCTTAGTTGCAGCTGCCATATCATCACTACTGGCTCTTCGTGGAATAGTGAAGGGTGGAATCAAGAAAACTGTCTCCATTAGATCAATGAAGTTTCTATTGGCAGCCCTAACTTTTAATAATAAAAAATAAGCCCAGTTGTAAATCTGCGTATCTCCAACTTCCTCCTTGGAAAGGTCTTTCTGAGTATAGAGTGTCGTTCGTTGGTGAGGCAAAGTCAACACTGACGAGAAAGTATAGGGTAGCCATTGATGTCGTGAGTCTATGGGCTTCTTTATTTACTACAGATGCCCTTTTCGCTGCTCAAACCGAAAAGTCCCTTGAAGTGAGCACCTGATCGATTATTTCGCACACGCGATCCTTCCTACTTCATATCACCACCCAACCACCGCACCAGCTTTCGAATCTCTGCCGAGACCCTCCATCATCGATTCGAGCATCTCAAAATCCCAAACTCTCTCCGCCTTAGCCCTTCCAAAACTCACCATGGCCCCATCCTCTACACAACCTGGGCCCACAGCCAATAACCCGGCCAGCAACGGCAGACCCCACGAAAGCGCCAGCGTATCCAACGGCAACAACGAACACTGGTCCAAGGAACTGTTACAAGACATGGACGCCATGATGAAACGAATGGACTTCATGAGGGATGATCTGTCCAAGATTCAAGATGAGGTTGTCACTCTGCGCAGGTCGTTCGGGGATATCCACAAATTGCTCAACGACCTAAAGGAGCTGGTAGCCCCAGAAACCGGCCCTGACGCCTCCACCTAAGCTCTATTGAAGAACATCTAGGACTTGGAGATCTATTCTTTTGGGTTTACACATACTCGCAGGTCTTTTGTTTACACGAGGTCCACTTGCGACCTGTTCTGCTTTGAGTTTCGCGTCAAAAACATCACTTACCAACTCACATGATAAGTCCTCAAACTTTGGGAGATAATAAGCGCCGTACTTTTTGGAGCATTGGTTCTGGAGTTCTGAAAACACTGGGGAAGAAATTGCGTTTTGGTTTGATGGCAGTGGGCGTTCCTATTGATACCCCGGGTCTTGTTTCTACATTGTGCTATTTGGGGGGAACCGCAGCTATGAACCAACTCACCTGATCTATGATCAGTCATGATAACAACGTGAAACTTTTATTTTTATTCCGAATCAATGCATTCTTATGGTTCACGCCTATCCATGTTGCTCCAGCTCAGTCAAAGTAGAAACCGGAGGAACGGGAGGCTCAAGTACACAACATGGAAACCCTGCCCCTAGATAAATCTTGAAATAAGTTTTAACTGGATCCTATTTTCATGTATCCATATCTGCTTTGATGGCACGGTAAATTCCGACTACTTCATTACCTAGTGCTAAAGCAGGAAGACTGAATAGATGCCTCAAGTTTCAGGCAAAAGCACGACTTGCTCGGAGTTTACTCAGCACGACCCAAGTTATAAGAAAATGAACACTTCTCGTCACTGTAACATTCATATTCTCTTACTCGCAACGACTTACAACTATCTATTCAGGCAATCTAAGGGTAAGCGGCAGTCAGGCCGTCGGGTTCCGGTGCAGGGTCCACGGATTAGCATTGCCGCGCTGCCTGAGGCCACACCGGAGCATGTTACTATGAATAGACCGTTCCTTCAGCAACTCGCGGCTACGTGGTGGCTACACCGAATAGGCAGCCAAATAAAGTCATCAATAGCGCAGATCGAACGATGCAGAAAGAAATTTATGAAGCGGCATAATTTCGATGCAAGAAGAAGTTCTCTATCGAAAGAGCAATTCTTCCATACAGATAAACTATCTTGCGTGGCCATCTCTATCAGACTGCGACAGCAGTTGTTTGTAGTTGATTACCGTTCATTTCCCCTCCAGCGACTTCAATGGCAGTAACCTTTTCTCGATATTCAAATTTCCCAGCTTCCGATCTAGTCAAGTAGCCTGTCAAAAATTCAGTAATTATCAACTAAGCCTCCATAATTATCCTCTTGCCACGAATCAAATCACTTGGCCGGCTACCCTTTTGTCCCCGGGATCACGTGCGCGGAGGAGGAGTGTCAGCAAGAGGCGTTCATCCACGCCACAACTCCTCCCATCCATCACATCCACCTCGTCCCTCTTCCCTGTCTCCTCGCACGATCTTCTCCTCTCGATCCCAGCGATCTACTTCGAACTCTCTTCTCGCACCCTTGATCTCTGTTCCATCACTGTCTCCCAGGCGACCAACTTCCCGGGTTCCCCTGTTTCCAAACAAAGCGACCTTGACAGCACCCACGAGGTAGCCCGGTCTTCCGCCGACGTTCTACGACTCCTTGTCTAAGATCTTTCACATCAAATCCCACATTCACGATGTCTTCCGAAGCCCCCTACGACCCTTATATTCCCGCCGGTTCCAGCGGTGCTGCCGGTGGCGCTTCCGCGCAACAGAATGGCAACCAGCGCACGGCTGCATTGCAGGCGGTTAGTTTTCTCCCTTTTCCATCTATCGAGGTGGCTCTCGATAGGATCAGAGATGCACAGGAATTGCCGCTTTCATATATGAATGTCGCGCGATGCCATGTCGATCACTGATCTTCAGAAAGGTGTCGCCTCGGTAGGTTGATGTGGCGACCTTGGAAACTAACACGACTTTCTTCTAGCAAATTGACGACACTGTCGGTGTGATGCGCGAGAACATCAACAAGGTCTCCCAGCGTGGTGAGCGCCTCGACTCTCTCCAGGACAAGACCGACAACCTGGCCGTATCAGCCCAGGGCTTCCGTCGGGGTGCCAACCGTGTACGCAAGCAGATGTGGTGGAAGGATATGAAGATGCGCGTATGCCTCGCAATCTGCGTCATCGTGCTTCTGGTTGTTATCATCGTGCCCGGTAAGACCCTCCATGGAACAAAAAGATGGGAAACGAGGAAGAGACAAGGAGAGAGCGAGATCGGATCTTCATACAGAGTGGAACGCTAATCTGATTGCCCGGATGATCTAGTTGCCGTAAAATACCACTAAACGAGCACCTGCATTGCTCCACGACTTTTTTTGTGCTTTCTTTTTGGAATTGGGAATCATGGGAGGATCTTGAGTTGTCTTTACCGGGTTTTTACTATCGTTGAGAGGCCATGGAGCTCCGTCGTTTTTCTTCCCAGCCGCTAATACCTCCTGCTGTTTTGTTTTGGGCGTGTTCTGAATGACCAACTTCTCTTGATTTCTCTTGCGCCGGCGACGAAACGAGACCTCGAAATGCCCAAGGGTTCTACTGTATTTGGGATGAGAGAGCCCTGCCCCTCTGCCATGCTGTGGCGGGTTGAAGATGTAAATGATACTGCTGTGATGCCGTGTTTTTTTTGACTGCTGCTTGATGTGATCAGTACGATTTGCGATGTCGAGTGTGTTTTTCTTGTTTCTTGCGCTTTGGTATGCACTGTTTTTAAGGCCCAATGAACCTTTTAACCTACCCATAGTGCCTGGTATCTTCATGTAACGCTTATTAACCCTGCATTCCGATCCAATTGATCCTGCTGAACCCCTATGCACCCACCTTTTCTCCTCGGCACGGAGAACCACTCCATATATGGACTCGCGCAAGTTCAGATCCAGAATTGAACTCGCGGTGTGGCCCGCTTCTTGCAGAATGATCTTGGCAAAAAAGCCACGAGTCAGTCCACCGCTAGGGTCTAGAGAACCCGAGCAGACCATCGGAAGCACAGCTCATGTGTGACCCGTCGGAAAGAAGCGCAGCAGGGCCCGGCAAAGACAGACACTAAGACACGAAGAGTGGAGGAAGTGGATAGGGGCGTGGCGCAATGAACGAGTAAGAAGCCCGGAGAGGATCAGATAAGTCACACTAGACCGAAGCCAGATGACGTTGCAAGCGTATTTCCGACCAACATCGTGTGGATAGTGGGCTTTTTTTTTTCTCGGAGGAGCTAAATTCGCTTCGAGTTCCCGAGATTTGACAATGACGATTGGTAAGAA
Source organism: Penicillium cataractarum (assembly GCF_028827025.1). Taxonomy (NCBI): domain Eukaryota; kingdom Fungi; phylum Ascomycota; class Eurotiomycetes; order Eurotiales; family Aspergillaceae; genus Penicillium; species Penicillium cataractarum. The sequence continues at coordinate 520,088 of NW_026622743.1, read as the reverse complement.
GAAGAAAAGGTGAGATGAAAAGTTGGTCACTTTTCTTTTTGGGTGGTCCCAACGGAAGAGGATCCGGTAAAGAGAATCGTGATCTATGCGTAGAGAAGGGCATAGTCGGGGGGATTCTTGTATTATGAAATATTGTTCAAGTATAGAAAGATAGGCTGTATAGTTTTATCAGATCTGATTCGCATAATTATTTATCTCCCATATATAATGGCTGGCGTATAATAAATCGCTCTACCACTGAAAAACCCGCAGTCTACTGGACACCGCCCAGTCCCCGTCATCGGTTTTATTGGGCGAGAGTGGACACTCCGAGGCCCGGCCGTAAAATCTCGCGAGAAGGTTGTTAGTCACACTATCGCCCCGACTTTCTCTCCCACCTCTTCTCTTCCTTCCTGCTCCTTTGCTTTTCTCCCCCCTCAACACCCTCTCTCCACTCCTCTCTACCAGTTTTACAACCAAGGGGACGTTTCCCCCGGCGACCTGCGAACTTCCAATTGAAGCTGCCGCATGTTGGTGACCAAGATGCTGTCCCTTCGCTCCGCTGTGCGGAGAGCTTCCACCAAGCCCCTCCGATCGCTCTCCGCACCGCACGCCGTCTCGCCTCTGCGAGCCGGTGTCGTTGCCCGTACGGCTTCGACTCCCCTGCGCCAGAGCCGATCCTACTCACGCGCCACCGACTCTCAGCCCAGCAACACCCGCAGCACCGTCGTGCAGTTGCTGAGCAACATCGGCTCCAAGCGCGAGGTCCAGCAGTACCTGTCCCACTTCACCTCCGTTTCCTCCCAGCAGTTCGCCGTTATCAAGGTCGGTGGTGCGATCATCACCGAGCACCTCCAGACCCTGTCGTCCGCCCTCGCTTTCCTGAACCATGTCGGTCTGTACCCGATCGTCGTCCACGGTGCCGGTCCCCAGCTTAACCGTATGCTGGAGGCCGCCGGTGTCGAGCCCCAGTTTGAGGATGGAATCCGGGTTACTGATGGCAAGACTCTGTCCCTGGCGCGCAAGCTCTTCCTGGAGGAGAACATGAAGCTGGTGGAGGAGCTGGAGCGTATGGGTGTCCGTGCTCGGCCCATCACCGCCGGTGTGTTTTCGGCCGATTACCTGGACAAGCCCAAGTATAACCTGGTTGGTAAGATCAATGGCGTGGATAAGAAGCCCATTGAGTCGGCTATTGCCGCTGGCTGCCTGCCTATCCTGACCTCCATGGCCGAGACCCCCGATGGCCAGGTGCTCAACGTCAACGCCGATGTCGCTGCTGGTGAGCTGGCCCGCGCTCTGCAGCCATTGAAGATTGTCTACCTTGCCGAGAAGGGCGGTCTGTTCAACGGTGACACTGGCGAGAAGATCTCCGCCATCAACCTCGATGAGGAGTACGACCACCTGATGACCCAGTGGTGGGTTCGTCACGGCACTCGTCTGAAGATCAAGGAGATGAAGGAGCTTCTGAGCGACCTGCCCCGCTCCTCCAGCGTGGCTATCATCCACCCTGCCGATCTCCAGAAGGAGCTGTTCACCGACTCCGGTGCCGGTACCCTGATTCGCCGCGGTAACAAGATCAACGTCCAGACTTCTCTGTCTGAGTTCGGCGACCTGCAGGGTCTGAAGGATGTGCTGGTTCGTGACCGTGAGGGCCTTGATGCTCGCGCCGTTGTCGACCGCTACGTCGAGGGCATGAAGGAGCGTGACTTCAAGATCTACTACGATGACCCCATGGATGCTCTGGCCGTCGTTCTGCCTCCCCAGGAGGGCTCCCTGATGGCCCACCTGGCTACCTTCACCATCACCAAGTCTGGCTGGTTGAGCAACGTGGCTGACAACGTGTTTGCTAGCCTGAAGAAGGACTTCCCCAAGCTGGCCTGGACTGTCAAGGAGGACGACGAGAACCTGACCTGGTTCTTCGACAAGGCCGAGGGTAGCCTCAGCCGCGACGGCGAGGTTCTGTTCTGGTACGGTGCTGAGAACGGTGACGAGGTTAAGCAGCTCGTCCAGGAGTTCACCAAGCACGGCCGTCAGATGTTCGGTGACATCAACCTTGAGCACCGTCTTCACCGTGCTCACCAGGCTGCCATCAACATCAACAAGGGCTTCGGTGCCAGTGGTGCCTCTGCAGAGCAGAAGCGCGCGTTTTCCTCCGCCTCCAACGCTCTGCGTAGCTCTCGCATGAAGCGTCCCACCGTTGCCGTCAACGCTGCCCGCGCCTACTCCACCACCAACCCTAACCCTCCCCTTGGTGAGAAGAACGCCTCCAACCCCCAGCCCGCCAAGGTTGCCCTTATCGGTGCCCGTGGTTACACTGGCCAGGCCCTGATCAACCTGCTCAATGCCCACCCCAACATGGATCTTCGCCACGTCTCCTCTCGTGAGCTGGCTGGCAAGAAGCTCCAGGGCTATGACAAGCGTGAGATCATCTACGAGAACCTGAGCCCCGAGGATGTCCGCCGCATGTCCGCCAACGGTGACATTGACTGCTGGGTCATGGCTCTCCCCAACGGTGTCTGCAAGCCTTTCGTCGAGGCCGTTGACCAGGGCTCCGCCACTGGCAACGTCATCGTCGATCTGAGTGCCGATTACCGCTTCGACTCCAACTGGACCTACGGTCTGCCTGAGCTCGTTGACCGTTCCAAGATTGCCCGTGCCACTCGCATTGCCAACCCCGGTTGCTACGCCACTGCTGCCCAGCTCGGCATTGCTCCCCTTGTGCCCTTCCTGGGTGGTCAGCCCACCACCTTTGGTGTCTCTGGTTACTCCGGTGCCGGCACCAAGCCCAGCCCCAAGAACGATGTCCAGTTCCTCACCAACAACATCATCCCCTACAGCTTGACGGACCACATCCACGAGCGTGAGATCAGTGCTCAGCTGGGTACCAGCATTGCCTTCATCCCCCACGTTGCCGTCTGGTTCCAGGGTATCTCCGTAAGTTTAACCGCACCTAGCGAATTGCAAACAGTATACTGACTACTTCCAGCACACCATCAGCATCCCCTTGAACAAGGAGATGACCTCCCGTGACATTCGCAACATCTACCAGGACCGCTACGCTGGTGAGAAGCTCGTCAAGATCACTGGCGAGGCTCCCCTCGTCAAGGACATTGCTGGCCGTCACGGTGTTGAGATTGGTGGTTTCGCCGTCCACTCCAGCGGCAAGCGCGTTGTCGTCTGCGCTACCATCGACAACCTGCTCAAGGGTGCCGCTACCCAGTGCCTGCGTAAGAAATCCTCCGTCTCCCCCTCTCTCAAATGAAACTCTTAACTAACCCTCCTAACAGAGAACATGAACCTGGCACTTGGTTACTCCGAGTACGAAGGCATCCCCCTGGAGTAAATCCCCTCCGCCCTGTGAGCTCGATTTGACGCCGATGTTGGCATCGAGGTCACCATCGAGTTTGAAATAAAGCTATAAGGTCGTTCTATGCGCGTCATCCTCGCATATCATTGTCTCATACCCCGCGTGCATCTTATAAGGTCGCTATGGTATGCTGTTTTGTACGGATGGATTGGAGAAATCTCGTGTTGTGCTCTCGCGGCCAGTGGGCCTTTGTAACGGATGTTGTCGTTTGCGCTCCTGTTGGATCTACCTACATTATTTATCACGTCCCGTCTCGGATGTCCTTTCCTAGGCCCTGTTTATTTTTTTTATTCTCCCGATCAAAGAGTTTTCGTGGATGTCGGTGTCTGTGTCTGTCCTGCTGTCTCTTTTCGTTTCTAGATTCCATTTGACTACGGTTTTTTTTTCTTTTTTTATGTCGCTGTCCTTCTCTCGCCGGTTTTCTTTGCGCTTTGGATTTTTATACTGGTGCTTTACGTGTCTCTTAGATACGGTGCGAGGGTTTCATAGCATAAAAGTAAATTTCATTGTTGAGTTGTTTGTCTCAGTGAAGTAGTACTTTGATCATCGAGCCTTGGTATAACTAGCGACTGATGATGCTGGGGCTTGTTGCTATACACAAAAAGCTAGATAGACATCGGAGAACGCCATAGTCTTTCCTAGCAGATAGATTGTATACACTCTTGCGCTTATGATAATATGTCATCGCCTCCATGCTGACTTGGCTTTTTGGTCGTATGAGTTCAGTGTTCCGAAGAGAATCCCGGGTCCCAGGATCCGGGATATTGCCATGATTATAAGCTACCAGTCATGAATAAGTGTGCCACGGAAGAGGACCGCTTGGGATTACGGGGTAAAGGTCGGCCACCGTTTTACGACGTTGTCGTTGTCCCTCATCTTCATCTCCTTGCCTCAAGCACACAACTTCCTTTCTCATCCTACCAGATTCACTTCCCCTCCACCACCCTTCCTTTCCGCAGATTCTACGATCCAACTGAAAGTCTTCTCGCAACTCTGGGAAGAGTCTCTTTCTTCCACAACGCCTCCGCCAGCGACTTTAGCATTTCGCGGCCTCCGTGAAGCCGTCGCGCCCTGAGCTGGCGCTTCCCTCAAGATGTTCTACAGCCATGAAAGTGAGCCGTGACCTGTCAGCATAGATATTTTTTTTGAAACTAAACAACCTGGATAGTTCTCACGTCACCTGAGCACGGCGTGGCCACTATATGGTGCGTATAAACTTGATGTAGACGAGTTCGAGACCAACTCAACTAACAGCTCCAGGCTCGTCGCGACTCTCGGCTCGCGGTCGATCACTCGAAGACTCAACCGCAAGGCCATCCTCGACGTGGATGTACCCAGTGCCTGCAACGTCATCGTGAACCCTGAAGCTCCCATGGCGCTACGATTGCAGGGTAGCCTGCTGTAAGCTGATGCTGTCCTAACCCTATCTGGTGGACTTGTTTTCTCACCATGTTTTAAACAGATACGGCGTCTCAAGGGTATACAACCAGCAGTGCGGATATACTCTTCTCGACGCGCAGACAATGCGGGACAAGATGGTCTCCATGTTGAAGCAGCTACCAGGTGGAGGACTAGATCCCAGCGCTGGAAAGACCAGGTAAGTGGATCAACCGGGCAGACTACCTGTCAAGGAAAATGCTATTTCTGTCAACTTGCTAACTGCATTCAAGACCTACCAATCTCATCCTCCCGTACGATCCGACCTTCATCCCCGAGACGGGCCTTCCAGGATTAGACATCAACTTCTCCTTGTTCGATGGGTCGATCGACGATAGCTCGACGCAGCGGTCCGCTAGCTGGACCACGTCACCTGCTACCAGCCAGTCCGGCAATTCGCAGGTTGGAATTGTCCAGCTCGATCTGCCAACGGACGATTTCCTCAGAGGTGGGTATGGGCAGGACCCAAATGCGGATACTCTTACCTCGGGGAAGAAACGAGGCATCTTTGGTAGAGAATCGCGGTCGGACCTTGAGGATGAGGGTATCCTGCTTCAGCCGGACTTTGAGTTTGATGAGGATGGGAACATTATCGAGTTTGATACGAGCAATATGTCGCCTCGGAAGAGAAGGAAGACTAGCCCGCTTTCGAAAGCAGGGGAAGGGCCTACTGGTGAAGGGATTCAAGAGGATGGGGTGAGTTGATACAGAGACATTCCATGTGGTCTCCGTATTATTAACTATTCCCATAGATGATTGACATCAATGACGAGGTCCCGTTGCCGGGGGACGAGGCAATGGATATCCATGCTCAGTCTGGTCCACAAGATACTGAGGGTAATGACATCTTGCCCGTGGAAGACCGTTTAATGGCAGATGGAGAGCTTGAGCGTACCGGGGAAGCACGCGCCCAGCAGAGAATCCGACAAGCCAAAGTCATTGAATCGGACGACAGTACGACGTTGCGCAACACGGACCTGGCCAAGTGGAATGATGAGTATGCAGCCAACATGGCTCAAGCCCTAAAGCAGAAGAGGCAGAACAAATTGCCAACTTTGGCAAAGAAGAACGCTGCCTTCTGGGTCTTTGGCGTGGGTATTGGGTCGGTTGGTATTGGCCTAGGTCAGCATCGTGAAGATGGCCCGCTCAAGGAATACTCGGGCGATACACTATACAGCCTTCTATCTAGGAAGAAAGTTACTCACCGAATTGAAGACGATGAAAATGACGAAGAACAGACACACCGAGCGCTCGGCCAGTCCGGCAAAGCGCAGAGTCTCGATGTGGAAATCGGTCGACACGCCCCATCCAGCGTGTACGATGATCGGTCTTCACAAATGCCATGGAACGTCTCAGCCTCCCTCCAGAGCTCGATCCGAGGCCAGCGCTTCGGCAGCGTATCCGGATCGTCCGCTCGACCACGCGGTCGTCTAACCAGCGCCAGCCCGCTTGGCGGACGAAGCTATGCCGACGGTCGCGAGCGCCACAGCAGCCTGTCCATCCCCAATGCAGGCGATGAACTAGACGAGCTCGAGCAACTAGATATCACGCAATACCTGGAAGGCGAGCTTGCCCCGGACAACGAAGATATCAGCACACTCACCGCGCGACAAAAGTCCATGCTCAACCGGATCACGTCCACTATGGACACGGAGAGTCTAAACTTCTTGGACTTTATTCAGACCAAGCTTGACGAGACTAAACTCACTTCTTCCACGCCAGGCCGCATTGCGTTCTCGGAGCTACTCCCGCCGTCCGAGACTCCGCACGCCGTTGCCGCGCATGGGTTCATGAACGTGCTCACGCTCGCGACGAAGGGTGTTATAGCCGTGTCGCAGGAGTTAACCACTGATCTAGGAGCTTCCAGTTGGGGCATTCGCTTCCAGAATGGCGGTATTTCGCTGGCAATGGCTGGGAGTGGAATGTGAGGGCGTGTTTCAGGTGCCAGCATGGCGTGGTCGGTGGATTATTTACTCTTTTCGGGGCCATGTGATATCATGGGATGGCGATCTTGCTTTTTTTGTCTTGCTTTTTACCCTCGTGATTCTTTTTTATTTCTTACCGGCCATATTCTTCACATCATTCCATGATTCCAGTGTTTCGTGCTGACAGCTCAAAGTGATTGATGATTGATCATGGGTCGTTGGTGATTTGCAAGATCTTATCAAGATCTCGGCGAATCGGCCGCTCCCCGGAGCCGAGATCGGGATCACGGAATGGTTCGTTATTTTTATGGGCTCCAGATAGCGATATCGATACGGAGAACGAGTACTTATCCAGCTTTACGGCGGAGGGTGCTGGTGCGCTGGCAGATATTTTTAGCAGAGGTGGATCACGGGGGCTGGGGGCCGAGGAGAGAGATGCAATTGAGGTGTTTTCAGATGGATAGCTTTAAGCGCACGAGCTCAATGGCAAGTTGATTGAAATCAAGGACAGGATCTAGATCTAGCTTGAATGCACGATCTATAGATTCGATGATACCGGCATCGCGTTACTGGGCAATCTTACCAGGAACCGGGACGTGAACAGTATCGCGTATGGGATACGGGAACGGGGGCAAACCTTTGGAACGATACAGCTTCAGTATGAGAGGTAATAATACCTGCCCGAGAACGAAGTATAGAAAGTATAGACCTGAAGACATTGATGGTCATGCTGGTTACTTTTGATTATATAGGGTTGTCATGAGTTCTAGTTCTATATCCTCTCTCCCATGAAGGTTCGCATCCACGCGCCTATCGCTTCTTTTCGCTTTGCCCTCTCCTCAGGCTCGCCGGGGTGCGGACCAGGGCGCTTTCTAACCGAGTACGCCTGCTCGGAGATGGCTTGCTTGGCGTGAGATTGGCTAGGCAGAGAGTTATGGTGGAATTGGGAGGATTGATAGCTTTGTACTTGCGTGTCTGGTAAATCTCTAGTTCATTATATCGCAGATATCAGCCATTACCTTGGTGCTCGTGTCCATTGGGGAACAGCGTGAAGCACGTAATCGTCTATTGGTCAGCGCGTTTTGTGTCATGAGGGGAGGCCTAAGAGCGAGTCGAGTCGGGGGCCACGCGGCATGATGAAGCGGATGAAGGGAATAGGATATAAAAAACTATAGATATTTGAGAGAGATATCTCAATAGCTAATAAACTAGCTGGTAATGTTCCTATAGTCTTGTGCCTCCTGTATAGTCGTCGGTACTCGGTACACGTGAAATTACCGATTACCCAGATTACGCCCGGTCTCCAAATTACGCAGAGCCCGTACACGACCGCCCCCTCGTAATCTCGTCTTGGTCTTTCCATTTCTTTCCCTTTCAACCTTCTCCCTCCTCGAAAACACCATCAGAACCTCCCACCCCCACTCACCCGCGTCCCAACCCATCAATCTTCAAAACCCTCCCAAAAAAAAATATTACCCCTCGCGTTTTACGCTCCCCCCAAGATCTTTTCACCATCGACTCTCGAGGTACTCGATTTACCTCCTCTCCCCATCATGGGTCGCACCGTCGACCAAGAGGTGCACGCGGCGTTTGTCGAATTCCGCGCCAAGGAAGATGACAAGGTGCGTGACTTGCGTATTTCGTAATATTTCAAACCCACCACAACACGACCAGTCACTAACATACGAGGACCCGTTTCGGTCGTTTCTGCCTTCTAGTGCCTCTCCGTCCAGTGTATCTATTGTCAACAGATTCGTGCAAAGAACACCTCGCGTCAGAAACAGCATCTCCTCGAGTGCCCCGGTCTTCGTGGTCATCCCAACGCGCCCCAGCCGAATCAACCCTCTCAGGCTCCCAATGGCATCGGCCCTACCAATGGCTACCCCGGCACCCCCAATGGCCCGACAGCTACTCCAGGCGGCCCTGGTGGTCCGGCGACCATGCCAACTCCCAATGGTACCATGATGGCCAACGGTGTTAATCCTCATGCCACCCCGTTGCAGACCCCTCTGCAGAACTTGAACCGTCCGCCCATGGCCACCCCGGGCCCGCCAACTGGTCCCCCTGGATCCGCTCCACCCTCCGCCGCGCCGTCGCGTCCTACCCCGAAGCCGAAAGCTAAGAGCGCCGGCTCCAATCTCCCTGCCCCGCCGCTGGACGATGTGCACGCGGCCTTTGTCGAGTTCCGTGCTAAGGAGGAAGACAAAGTAAGAATACAAAAACAAATAAAAAATTCCAAGTTGAGGATGGATAAGCTGACATGTTTGGAAACACCAGTGTCTGTCCGTCCAGTGTATCTACTGCCAACAAGTCCGCGCAAAGAACACCAGTCGTCAGCGCCAGCACCTGCTCGAGTGCCCCACCTACCTCAGTGTGATGAAGGACTCGATCCCAGCCAACAACTTGCTACACACTTTCCCCGAGGGTGACGTCGCGCGATCCCTGCAGATCCCCGCCCCGACGCTGGAGCTGGACTTCCGCATGAGCATCAAGATGAACCCCAAGGTTACCGTGGGTCAGAGCATCTGGGGTGGTCGGGAATGGGTTTCGTTCCTTGGTGGCCAGTGGGCTGGTCGTTGGGGCAAGGGTATTGTTCTGGTGAGTCGCTGTTGTGGTTTTATCTTCAACATTTTCCCCTTTCTTGATACCGCCAATACTAATACAATTAAAAACAGCCCGGTGGCCAAGATACTCAGATCGTCACCAAGGACTTTACTACTAACCTGCGCGCAAGCTACATGCTGCAAACTGCCGACGAGCCACCTGCATATGTGATCGTCCGTGCCGAGGGATGGCTCACCGGAGCCAAGGATGTTCTTGAGAAAGTCAATGACCCTACCATGGCTGATGGTATCAACCCCAGCAGCTACAAGTATCGCATCAACTTGTCTATGGAGACTGGTGATGAGCGGTACACATTCTTGAATACCCTTATGTGGGTTGGCAGTGGATGCCGCCGCGGGCAAGAAGGTATGTTTTCTCCATTCGTTGGTTTCATCAAGGAGTAATTGGTACTAACTTTTGCGCAGTCATCTTCGATGCATTCCGTGTGAACTAATCCAACCCAGGGTTCATGTCCACTGTTTTGCCGTTCTTAAGCGATGTCTATTTTGTGTTATGTGATGGGAAAATGGTGTACCTTTTTTTTGTCGTTGTCTATTTTTCCTGGCGCAGTTATTTGATGATTCTTGCTTTCTTCGCGGATGCAGCGTGTACCTACCTCAGTCTGCTAACGAGACGCTGGCCCTTTCCTTTGTCAGGCGAGGCTGCCTATGTTTTGTTTCGGGCGTTTATGCCTATTACCAATTCCGCAAATCTCTTCTCCGTCTATCTTCTTCTGATGTACCTCTTATCTGCACCTTTCGTGATTTGTTTAGGGCCAGGATCCCGAGTATTGCTTGAGTCTTGACAGGTAGTATGGTTAAACGTCTTTGAACTTGTTTGTGTTCCGGTAATTTTGCCTTCGGGGTAGTACTTCAAGATTAGGTTAAGCTTAAACAATGTGTTATATTCGTACCTTTCTAGTCTGCATGTATTCAGGTACAGTAATCTACTAAGTGATAGCTCCAAAACACCGTTTTAGTACCCCCGTTTCGTCTGTAATCCGCACTTTACCCCGGACTCGGTACAGTATCAACCCCACCCACCTGCAGAGTGCAGGGCCGATCACTAACACGCTAATACCGACCGGCTTTACATAGCACTAATACTTGGTAGTTACTTCGTACTAATTACTGAATGCTTGATACGTATTATAGAAGGAAGTGTTTGCTTGAAAGAAAACCAGCTTTACGGTTTATTTCCTTCGTACAGTAGTTAGTTCTCCGTACTCCGTGTACTCCGTTATCCACTCGGCTTGTCGTCCACGGATCGTCGTGATTTGGTTTATCTAATCAGGCGCCCCTGGTTCGGCGGGGACTTCTAAGGGGAGTTTGGTTTGCGCGTATAAGGTAGAACGTATAGGTGTACTACGGGTATGGGGTATCAATCAGACTTGTCTTGTACATGGTATGTTTACCGGGGTTTGTACTGACGGACCTGGGTTTGCTGATGTATATGTAAGTAGAAGGGGTTTATCTTTTCTGTCTGTTTGTATAGATTGTTTATGTTGCCTGTGAGATTTTTGTGATTGTTTTTTCTTCTTTCTGTAGGTTCTTTGGTTATGGGGTGTTATAGAAATATATTTCAGCGTCTAGTCGCGGAAGTGGTTACGCTGAAGGTGTTTCGGGAATTATGCAGGGATTTTTCCATTGAACAAGAGTGATGAAGAGGGTCCCAACGAATTAATTGTATACTATAAAATGATTAGATCACTATCTAGTAGTGGTTGGCGGGTGATTCTAAGCATGGGCATACAATCGCTAGCCGCCCGAAGGCAGAACAGCGCGCAATTATGGCTAGAGGAACCGCGAATACCTTTAAAGGTCGTTGAATAAAGGCGAAAACAGATATATACCAAAACCCATTCACCGGAAAAATTAATTAAGAAAACTAATACAGACAGACAGAGTTAATGAATATTGACACGTACAGATGACAAAAACAAAAAGAAATGAATGAGTGATAAGAGTGAGATTCGAACTCACGCCCCGTAAACGAGATCAGGATTTTATGTTAAGGTGGACCTTAACCTGACGCCTTAGACCAACTCGGCCATCTTACCAACTTCGATGTATGGAGAAGTTTTATTATAATACATAAGCCAGTTTGAGTATCACTAATGCTACACTAGGATTATTTGAGCATTGCTAGAGTGACTGGTTGCACGATAGCGAGATAAACACTAAACATCCTCTATATGGGCCCTAACAACTAGCCAAAGAAGCTCGCCCAATTACCACAAGGCGCCTTCTCTGTACTAGATAATGAGGCATGGGATGATTTTAAGTTGCGGCACACCTACAACCATCGGTCCTAGGTATGGAGATGAGGCAGCACTGATATCATGACTTCATTTCACCGCGTTAAAACGACCTGAAAAATAATTATGACCTTCGGCGTCTCCTTCTCTTTCTAAATTACATCCACCACGATGGCGCACCACCCAGACAATATGCCATGGCATCTCCTGGCATCAAATCTCCACTGGGATACAAAAAATTCATGCAAGTGCAAAACCACAAACTTGCATCCCTGCATGAAACCTGCCCAGGGGAAAGAATTCAATTTATTCACCAGAGAGTTTGCGAGGATCGTCAAAGATCAAGCACTCCTCGAGCGCGAGAAATACCCCGAGACATATGACCAACCCGAAAGTTCAGATGTGGTACTCGATGAGGCCGTCGTCAAGAGAATCTCTCCCACTGCTCGTCGATGGCGCGCTCATCGTGCATTATTTCGGGATTGTGATATAAGAAAATGCAGAAAAGGACGAGTTGGCCCGGATTATTGCAAGTGCACATCCATCCCCGAAAACAACAAGCTTATGGCTTCTTTTCTTGAAAGGATCCCAACGAAGGAGGGAATTCTCCAGTACTCAGTTGATGCTTTTGTGCGCGAGGAAGGCGTCTAATACTCTCTGCAACTGGCTAAAACCTTACTGATTTACGAGGAAATGGATACAATTCTTCGACTTTGTGCTCATCCGAATGTGTGTCTGAAGGAATGGCAGAATCGATATGTCTTTGTAAGCTTGTGTCTTGAGAAAGCATATCATTTGATATCTGCTGTTTTGAATTTTCTAACTGGCTTAGAGTTGCAATATCGGGTGGGGTCAAATCTACAGAACAGCCCTGGAAGTGTATATATGCTTGAACGTGTTGTACTGTTTCCCAGAGACTTGGGACACAGCAACTGATAAAACCGAAGAAAACGACTACCGCAACAGCAAATGTTATCAAAGCATACTCGCGAGATACATTGGTGATGAGCGTCAGCCCTGGATCGTAAAAAATCCCCACAGAGCGTTCTTTGGTATCAGCCGTCACCACCTATCTAAACACCAGGGCCCCGGGACGCTCCCGATAAATCAATTCTTGGACCTTACGAGATCGGCCATTGATAGACCGACCGTGACGGAAGCTTACCTTGTCCGGGAAATTCTCGTTTTAAAGGGACTCCCAGTTGAACTCGCAGTCCGAGTTCTGCGGTTTATGGACTACCAAGGAAAACGAAGACTTACGATCCCCAACGACCCATTTCATCCTTTCAGCAAAGAAGAGCTTGTCAAATATCTGAAGTATTGCTGGAAACTTATGATTTGTTGCGAAGCCATGGCAAACGCTCTTGGTCAGCATATTGATTGGCAAGGGATGGTTTCTCATTGTATTGTTGACTCTGGGACTCGACATCCTGCGGTTATCGGCACTGGTATAGACGTACGAAACGTGGTTATTGCTGCTATAAACCCCGTGATCGTGGAAGTGGGATTTAAAACTGAAAGGAAAATAAGAATATAAAAATATTGCTACGATCAATGCGAGCTTATTTGCTGAAATCATTCAAAGGTTGTCCAATCAAGACAGCCGAGTCTCAAGATGCAACGTTTGTCTTTAAGGCTAAGTCAAAAACCGAACGATTCTAATCCTCTTGCGATCCAAAAATACGATGATAACAAACGACGCTCATGTCAGTTCCTCAAAGTGGCCACTCTCTTGATTCGATTTGCCCCCACTTAACCAGGCAGAACTTCCCCTAGCCGAGGAGCAGCCTAAACTAAGAGGCTCATAGCGCAGCTTGGCAGGGTCCCCCGTGCGTTTGGGCCGCACTAGTCACGCTAAATATCAGAGCCCCCGGGGACTAAAGACCCGTGCTTTTCCTCATTGTGCCCCTCAATTATTCTTGTTTCCCGGTCGGAGCTTTCGTCTCGGTCTTTAAACCACTTCATACAGCCATGTTCAACCTCTTCGGCATGGAAAGCGACGACGTGGACCGGGGAATTAGGCCAGCAGAGCCGCTTCCACCGCTCCAAGCTGCAGTGGATGCGGATGCAGTGGATACTATTCGTGACTTAGTGCCCACAGCAGAGCCTGCCGATCTCGCTGCGGCTCTGTGTCGATCTTGCCAGCATGGCAAGACTGCAGCTGCTCAGACTCTGATTGAATCTGGTCGATGCGATCTCAATGCGGCTGCGAATGGCGATACACCTTTATTCCTGGCAGCGAAGAAGCATGAGCCTACAATCGTCCGACTTCTGCTCCAAAATGGTGCCGATGTTACAGTGAACTCCTTGAACAAATCCAGGAGTCCAGCTGCGACAGAAAAGCCTCCAGCATATACTCCCCTCCATGGAGTGGTGGATGAACTGCATCGCTACCGAGGGGAGGCGGATGTGTCTCGTCTCGAAGAGCTGATGCGGATGATCTTGGATGCCGGGTGTGATGTCAATGGCCGGGATTTTCATGGCCAGACAGTGCTTCTATCCTGTCTGCACCAAGAGGTAGCACTCGTCGAGTTTCTTCTCCAGCGAGGCGCAGACCCCAACGTTGTGATCAACAACGGAACCAATACGATGTCATATTTTCACAATCCCCTGCAACATCCAGAATGGTTTAAGGCTCTCATGGAGCACGGGGCCTGTCTGGATGTTGGAGTGGGCAGCGAACGTGGGACTTGCCTTCACGCTTATGCGTCTAAGATCCAACTTGGAGATTTGTCCTTGTTCAAACCTTACGTCTCAGATTGGAACCTCACCGACGCCAAAGGCAACACGCTCCTCCACACCGCCGTCAAACACCACCACCGTGGGAGTGTAACCGTGAGCGAGCTTCTGAAGCTTGGTCTAGACGTGAACCAAAGGAACCACGCAGGCCAACAGCCAATTCATAAGGTCGGAGCATTTGGCGAAAATCTGCGCGATATCCTGGATATCCTTCTCGCAGCCGGTGCGAACCTGGAAGCCAAAGACTATGACGGATGTACACCGCTCACCAAGACTATGCACGGTCATCCTCATCACAATTCCCGTGAATTGATTGCCGAGCTTGTCAAACGTGGGGCCAACATCAATGCGCAGGACCATAAAGGAAATACCGTCCTAAGCTACATAATTGAGCCATATAACTTTAAATCCGAGCACCTGGATTTCCTCCTGGCTCAAGGAGCGGATCCGACCACGGTCAACTACAAAGGTGATACTTTTCTGCACAAGATGGCTGCCAATTTATACGGACAAGACTCAGATACAGCTATCATGACCATGATAAAGATTCTTGAAAGGGGGGCATCTCCAACCCAGACCAACCACACGGGTCAAACGCCGCTGCATGTTTTGTGCAGCCACGTCTCTGATCACCTTTTTGCAGCAGCTAATGAAGGAGACAAATCTGCGATAGACCTTCTTTTGGATGCGGGTCTTCGTGAGGCGCTGAATATCCCCGACCATCAAGGCATCCGTCCCATCCATCTGGCAGCTTCAGTCTCAGAGATTCTAGTTGGCAGACTTATTTTCCACGGTTCTGATACCACTGTGACCACCAAGGATGGGCGAAATCTGTTGCACATTGCATCTATGGCTCGCCAGAGTAACACCGTTGGGATGCTGTTGGATCACTACAGCTCCAAGGATTTGACATGCTTGATCAATGCCAAGTCGGAGGATGGCCGAACACCCCTCCATTTGGCCTGTATCTCTGGAAGAATAGAGACAGTGAGCCTTCTTCTCGCCCATGGAGCAGATATTCGTATCGAAGACAAGACAAAATGGCTCCCGCTGGATAGCTGCGCTCTGTCAATTGAGGAGGATCAGCTTTGGCAAAAGGCCGATGACCACGGAAACATGTTTCACACGGTATTTGCAGCCGGAATTCTGGCCGATGACCACGAGCGCCCAAAGATACCCCCTCGGAAGAATGAAAAACGCGAGAATCACAAACAATTTGGATGGAAGGGAGAGATCACCTCCGAAAGCGCCACCCTTGGAGTAGGGCGAATCGTTCGGCTGCTGGCACAGCATGGCGCTCTTGTGCCGAAAAGTGAGATGGAGCACCGAAATAGTCCCTTATGGCATGCAGTATCAAAGGAGAATGAGGAGATGGCAGTAGAGCTTGACAGGTTGTCCAAGACGCTGGGGATTGAACTCGAAAGCCATCTGTCTATCCAAGCCGAGCGTTGTTTGTTGCGCTCGAAACACATCCCAGAGCTCTTCAATGAGCGGTTCAAGTCCTACATTCACGACAAGGGTATCATGGAAATGGTACTTCTCGGTCACGACCAAGAGGTGGCGCAGGCTTTGGAGGAAAATTTAAACACCATCGAAAACAAGTCTGCCCTTCAGGGAGTCCTGATCTTGCTCGCGAGATGGGGGTATCCCGAACTCTTCGAGCGAATCGGACGCCTCATGCTGGACGTGGATCCTGAATGGATCAACAAGAGTGGCAAGGTTTTCATGGGTGGCGCCATGTCTCCATCCCTTTTGGCTGCTGCACAGCGTGATCTTCCAAACTTGGAAGTCATCAAGGTTATGGTCGAGACATTCCATGCCGATGTTAATGTCCAATTCCAAGAAGACATGGGAGTAATCCCGAAAGTCTATTACCAATCCACAATGGCTCAGAGGAGACAGTTCAAGCCCGGTTATACTGTTCTTCACTACCTGGCTCAGGGTATACACTGGTGGCACGAGAAGGCGATTGAATACCTTTTGCAGCATGGGGCTGATCCCAATGCCCGCGACGCTCAGGGAAAAACTCCCTTGTGCGTGGCAGTGAGCAGAGGTGAACTCGCAGGCCATCGACAGAACGAAATTGTTCGAATCTTGCTTGATGGTGGTGCTGACCCCAACATCGCTGCGACATGTGGCTATACCGCACTTGCCATGTCGACCCACAGCTCACACGTGTTCCGGCTTCTAATTGATAACGGAGCCTACCCATCTGACCACCACCCCATGGAACTGTTCTCAGCACTGTCCGACTTCAAAGAGGACGTGGTCACTGCTCTCTTGGGTATGGATCTTGACGCCAATACGACGACTTTATCCGATGCCCAGCCGCATTGGCATACCCAAAGATTGCTGAAGATCCCCCAAAATCAAGGATTTGTTCTCCATCCTCTTCTATACATTTCCATGCTACCATTCAACGAGGCCAACAGTCGCAACCACTCAATCCGGATGATCCGACTTCTGCTGGAGCACGGAGCGGATCCATTCCTCCACGACAACCAGACTACCTCCATCCTCCATGAGATCTTTGCGGATGGTGGGATCATTCAGCCGTGGATGGAGCTTCCAGACCTTGACCTCGAGAGACGTGACCCTCGTGGACAGACATTGTTGTTGGCTGCCTCAAGGTCCAACATTGGCACGAACGGATACGCTTGCCAAGTGCCTCTCTTTTCCCAGCGTGGTGGACGTATCATACCACATCCCTGGGAAGAAGGTGATTCCACGCGTTCTATGGCTCTGTATGAGCGAGGTGCAAATCTGACCGTAGTCGATAACGAAGGCAATAATGTGCTGCATAATTTGGCTGGCGTAAAGAGCAACGAGAAGCTTGCCCAAGACGAATTCCGGCGAACAATGGCTTTGTTCATTGAGAAGGCTCCTGAGCTGGTGGATCAGGTTAATTCTCTTGGTCAGACCCCATTGTTGATTGCCGAAGATCTCGCCAATCAATGGGCGATGGAAGTATTGGAGAAGAAGGGGTCTATGGAGGAAGAATGAGAGTAGTAGATATCACAATCCCTTGATCTCTTACTGTTACATCCGTTGTGTATACAATGCCCAGAGTCCGTGGTTTGAAATACTGCTTTACATTGAACAAAAACTTCTAAAATAAATAAACTCCAAATGATGCCATATAGAGGCAGCGTAGCAGGTATCAACGTGAGACGATTACAATCAAGATGTCCCATTTGTGCCCGAGGACTTCAAGCCTTCTGGAAGGACACCCGATTTGTGCATAATTGTCCCCGCCAATCCACTTACCGAGTCACTGGCCAGAATCTCCAAGAGCTGAAGACCAGCATCAAACTCACGCGAAATCCAGTGTCGAACCTCGATAGCAACTAGAGAGTCCAGTCCAAAAGCCGAGATTGGCTTGGACACATCAACATCCTCCAAAGAGAGCATAAGAAGACTGCACAGCTTCTTCAGCAGAGCCTGTGCAATAATATCTTGCGCTTGTGTGAGATCCTGTGCCTGCTGGAGGGCCTTCGCAGGACTTTCTGATGAAAGTGTATTTGCGTGATCACCCAATTTCGAAGATGCGGAGACGGCCGCAGCGCGAACCAACTGCGAGAATCTGGGGTCTTGTGTCCAGGCTTGACCAGCACTCAGGCTCTGTGTCTGGATTGAATCCAAACCAGTGATGCAATGGTTATTGCAGGAATCCTTCATCACACCCTTGATCGCACTGGCGAGCAAACCGTGGATATCCTCTGCGTTGAGCCACATTCCGCCGAAAGTACCTTGGACTACATCCTGAGTCTTTTGATCGTTTGCTAGATATCCCACATCACGAACGGGTGCAAGGTCAATAGTGGTACAGGGCAGACCGAGGGAATTCATGGATTCTGCAAAGCCGTCCATGAATGTTCCAGTGGCTGCGTATGCGGCTTGTGTGAGGTTGCCGATGACACCAGCCACCGAAGACAGATTGATGAGGAAATCAAGTTTCTGATTCAGGGACTTCAAAGTGTTATGCATGTTCCAGAGGCCTTGCACACGAGTCTGAACCACTGTATTGTAGTCCACATATTGCATTTTCTCGAAAGGAACATCCTGTTAAAATAGGTTAGAGATGCAAAGAGGATTTTTAGTGTGACAGGAAATTTGAGTTCTTACCCGTAGAATCATTGCACCGTATATCACTCCACGGACTGGTGGTACACCCCACAAAGCACTCTTCAATTGAGCATCAACCTCCTCCTTGACACCAATATTACATTGGCATACTTTGATTGTGACTCCCTTATTGATGAGCCCAATAATCGCGTTCTGTGCTTCCTCGCCTACAAGACCAGAGCGAGATACTATCACCAAGTGCCGGGCTCCCTTCTCTGCTAGCCATGAGGTGATGTCGAGACCAATACCTCGGTTGCCACCAACGACGATGTATGTCCCATCTTGGCGGACAAGTGTGTCTAATCTGGTGGGGGGGTGAACCTAGTCACAAAATTTGTTAGTCAATGGATTTTGGAAATTGTTGGCTGAGATGATCGAAAATGGAGCGATTGAGAGTGTTTAATCTGGAAGAACTTACCTTGACCAAGGCATCTGGCTTCATTTCAATGACGATCTTCCCAATCTGACGACCAGTCCGCATCTCGCGGAAAGCGTGCTCCGTATCTGAAACAGAGTAAGAAGTGATGGGCCAGGGTGGTCGGCAAAACACGTCTCCACCAAACTCTCGGAACACATCTCCAAGAAGTCTCTTTAAAAGCTTTGGCTTGCGTTGCATCACAAGGACGAGATCCACAGAACAGACAGAGACGTTGTTCAAGAAATGAGCCATCTCGAGTCGAGAGTTCTGCAAGAAGTCTCTCTTTCCAAGCTCAACAAAGCGACCGAACGGAGCCAAAGTCTCAAATGAAACTCGCAGGAAATCTCCACTGAGCGAGTTAAGCACGACATCAACCCCATGACCTTGCGTCGCATGGCGGATAGCTTGCCCGAAACCAGTGTCTCGGCTGTAGAAAATCTGGTCTTCTTTCAAGCCATATGTCTTCTTGAGGAATTCCTTCTTCTCCTGGGTGCTGACCGTGGCGAATACATTGGCACCGATGGACTGGGCAAGAAGGATGGCGGCCTGTCCTAGTCCTCCGGCTGCAGAGTGAATCAGGACATTCTCACCTGGTTCGACCCGGGCCACGTCAACCATGGAGTAATAGGCTGTGCAGAAAGTCACGGGAATAGTGGCAGCCACGCTCAGGGGGATGCCGGATGGTACTTTCCAAGCATTGGTCGCAGGACAGTGAATGTAGTTTGAGAAACATCCACTAAACATAGCGCAAACCCGATCTCCGACAGTCATGTCGTGAACACCAGCACCAACAGCAGTTACGATACCGCTGCACTCGGCGCCGATTTCAGTTCCCGGAACCTCTCCCATGACCGTCATGATGTCTCGGAAGTTGAGACCAGAGTAGCATATCTGGATCTCAATGAAGCCCTCTCGCAGAGGTTTGCTCTTGGAGTCATCATCGGTGAAGTAGAATCCATCCAAGGCACCAACATCGGTCAACTTAAGCGCAAAGGGCCTTCCATCTTGTTTAAACTGTTGGAGTTGCGGAGGAGCCTTTCCTGCTTCCTGGAGCATACTCAAGTTCATCGCCGAATCCTCCACCAGGCGGGAGACGCAAATCTCTCCCTTTCGAAGAGTGAATTCCATATCTCCATTCATAAGAACAGACTGGCAGGATGGATCGAAGGCCCCTTTGAAGACATTCTTGATATGGCGCACCGTATCTTTGCCCGAGACGTTATCAAGATTGCCGAGATCCAACGTGGCAAATGGAAGGCCAGTTTCATTCCTCACAGTCCGTGCTAGACCGAGAATCATGTTCTGGTTAGCTTGCTGAGAAGGCGAGTCCTTGTGACCGGTGACCCAAAGCACGCCATTTGCAGTGGTGAGTAGCTGCTGGACTGTCGGGAAAAGATCTC
This sequence comes from Penicillium cataractarum, assembly GCF_028827025.1. Taxonomy (NCBI): domain Eukaryota; kingdom Fungi; phylum Ascomycota; class Eurotiomycetes; order Eurotiales; family Aspergillaceae; genus Penicillium; species Penicillium cataractarum. The sequence goes on along the minus strand of NW_026622743.1, from coordinate 499,837 downwards.
TGGTCATATCGGACAGTAGACTTTGACCGATTTCGCCGATGAAGACGCAAATCTTGCCAGTTGCATCGACCTGATCCAGGGCCGCAATAGTTGGAGCCCGGCCCGTCATTTCTTTGAGACCATCCATCAAAGCCCCAGTAGGAATAGTACTCAGTGTTCCGTGCCCCACGACGACGACCTCTTGCTGAATTGGGGTCACTTCCCCAGCGGCAGTTGCAATCATCATACAGTTGGATGATTCGAAAGCACCAGGGAAATCTTGCAAGCAAAGATCGACCCCAGAAAAGCCGTTTGACTTCAGAACAGAGTCCCATTCCTCAGGTGATTGAAGAGGACCATTCAAATGCCTTCCATCTTGGCTGGCCCACCATCCTGGAAGACAAGCAAACAAGAAAAGTCGTTGATGCATGATGGTCTCTTCAATCAAAAGGAGCTTTCCGCCGGGCTTCAAAAGCTTGCGTGCATTGGCAACAGTCTCGCCAATGCGAGGGGTTGCGTGCAGGACATTACAGGCGATTATCAGGTCGTATGATTGGGCAGTGTATCCTTGACCAATGGGATCTTTCGTGACATCAAGGCTCTGGTAGGACATGAGTGAATCCCAGTCATGGAACTTCTCCCTCGCCTTCTCAAAGAACCCGGTTGAAATATCCGTGTATTTGAAGTGGTGGAACCGCGGTGTGCTTTCTCCATCCTTACCACCGAAGCTTTCCAGGATGGGCAGAGTTGCCGACCCGGTACCAGCACCAATCTCCAGGATATTCATGTGAGGGTTCTGGTGGGCCATCTTTTCAACACAGAGGACAGCATTGCGATAGCTCTGACGGTAGCCATCGAGGCTTTCGTAATACTGATTTAACAGATCATCCTCGACCATGATAGAAAGTGCTTCTTGATGACCCTGCAGGATGCTCGGGAGGTTCTCCCCAATCTTGCAGGATAATTGGCCGGCAGCACTCATGGTACGGACCAATTCAATAGTCTGACTGTCACACTTCTTGACCGACTTATGAGGCCGTGGGCAAACCCGCTGCATCCACTGATAAAGCAACATGTGATGAGGTTGGAAGCTGTCAAGTTGCTTGGGAACCTCGAGGAGAGCACAGCCAATATAGTAATGGGACACTTGTTCTAGAAGTCGCATCTGCTCAACGGAACACCTCAAGCTTGTCTTCGAATGTTGTAGCAGAGTAGCCCCGGAAGTCTCCATTAGGTCAAAGCATGGCTCGAACTGCTCTTTGTAGCAAATGGATCTCTGAGCATGCGCGTCAAATGCCTCAGATGCGTCATTGATGCGCGTCGCGGTAAACCCGTTGACAGTCACCCAGGGCTCACCGGTCTCCTCGATGACTCCAAGAACGCTGTAGCTCACATTCTCTCCATTGGTCGGCCTGCGATCTTGAGTGGTGAAGAGATTGAACTTGGTGCCGATGTCAACGGCATTATTGACTGGAACGAGCATGTGCTTGACCGAGTCCGCCAGGTAGGAAAAGTTAGGCCCAGCCTTATCAAACCCACTGAAGAACCAAAACTGCTGAAGGAACATATCCAGTGTTACGGGGTGTACCAGACACCTCGTTTCATATCCAAAGGGCATGCAGCTCTTGGTGTCCGGCACGCGTGCGTTGGCTATCGATTTGCCATCTCCACTCAGGGCAATGCGGGAGAATTCACGGAAGAGAGGTCCGTATGTCAACACGGTGGCTGCAATATTGGCATATGTCTCAGTCAAGTTGACATCTTGTGTACACTCGTTAGTGAATGCAGAGAGGTTTTGAGCGAGAGCAAGTTTTGCCTCAGTCACTGGGTTTGATCGCTCAGGGCCTCTGGCGATGATGAAACCGTGACAATGTTCATCCCATCCCCTGCCCTCCGCCCAAGAGTAAGTCCAAAATTCATACCAGGCTCCGTGAGCCATGGAGGTACCATTTTGAAGTTTCATCGATAGCATGACTTCTACTGGAGAAGTGTCAGGCAAGACAAGCATCCGCTGCATCTTGACATCACGTAATTCCACACAGTCAAGCTGGATATTTTGCAGCTGTGCTAGTTGGGCGACACCTTCCACTGCCATTGACAAAAACCCTGTCATAGGATACACCGAATTGCCATGCACCTTGTGCTGCCTAACCCAGGGAAGGTCATCGGCTCGGATGATATTTCTCCACCGCGGCTCAAGATCAATGTTCTCCACGGAGAAGCTACCCAAGATATCATTCCGGGGGAATCGAGGGTGACTTGAGTTGTTGGATATGCGAGAATCATGCCAAAGACGGGTAGAGTGATCCCATGGATAGTTGAGCAGGTTTGTCAATAGTTGTGGATGTTTTCCAAAAGCAGCAAAGGCATTGACAGCTCCTAGATCGACAGAAACTCCTCTTGAAAACAGCGCCCCGGCAAGGGTTTGGATAGCTTCAACGGAATCTTTATCGCGCTTAATGCTTGGCAGGTACTGGAAGTCGACGTCTTTTGACGCCTGTCGAGTGATGCTTTGGCAAGGCGACTGCAAGGCAGGATGAGGCCCAATCTCTACGAGAAGATGAGTCCGTTTTCCAGCGCCAATCTCGCTCTCCGAGACTAGACTTTGCAGGCCCTGTGAGAATAGAACTGGTGAAGTAAGGTTTTCGATCCAGTAATCCTCAGTCAAACAGGAAGAATCGATAACTTTGCCGCGAACAGTCGAGTGGAATGGGGTTGTCGAAATTTGGGGCACAACTTTTCCCATGAGCTTCCTGTAACTACGGGCGATCTGCTTCATATGAGGCGAGTGATATGCAACCCCAGTGCGAAGCTTTCGAGTGAAAATATCTTGTTGACTCAAAACAGCATCTAGCTTGGTAATCGAAGCCGCATCGCCAGAGATCGTCACACTTGATTCACTGTTGACGCATGCAATCACAGCACGTCCGCCAGATACCTGATCAATGAACGGTTGTAGTCGTGTCGGGCTAGCACCAGCGACCATCATCATTCCTTCGGTTTGGGATGGGTCGTCCTTTAGAGCCTGCGCTGCCGCACCTCGAGCATATGCAATACGGACACATTGCTCAACAGTGAGAATACCTGCCGCGTAGGCAGCTGCGATCTCTCCACTGGAATGACCAATAACAGAGACGGGCGAGACACCCCAAGAGCGAAGGAGATCAATTAGTGCAATCTGGAGAGCGGTACATGCAGGCTGACTCAAAGATGGCTCATAAAGAGAGCTGTTGGATGAGTCCTTTCGTAGTTCATCTGTTGCAAAGTCAGTCAAATCTGCAAGTGCCAAATATCTTTCCAGTAGATCACTTACCGATAATAGACAATCCACTCTTCAAAGCCTTCAAAATCTTATCCACGTCCTGCATTGCTCGATAAAAGACGGGCGAAGCTTCAAGGACTTCTCGACCCATGCCATACCATTGAGCACCCTGACCGGTGAACACAAGGGAGACAGAAGGATCATCCGAAACGTTGAAGGGTTCCAAGTCTGCAGACAAGAGCGCGATCAATTCTTTGCTTGTGGAAGCAGAAACGGCTGTTCTCCAAGGAAACAAGCTGCGCCTCTGACCGAGAGTATAAGCCAGATTGCTCATCACGAATGCGTCAAATGCGTCCGGGTGTTTCTCGAGGTACGTGGCAGCGTTCTTAGCCAGTGCCCCAACGGCTCTTTTGTTAGGCCCCGAAATTGCGTATACGTAGCGTGCCGCATGTCGCTCTTTGATTTTATCGATCGAACCATTTTGCATTGGTATTTCGGATGTCATCTTTGGAGATTGAACCGCAGGTGGTTTACCCATGATAACATGCGCGTTCGTTCCTCCATAACCGAAGTTATTGACACTGGCATACTCTTTCCCTCTTGGCCATGGGGCGACCTTTTTGGGAACCTGATAACAAATATTAGCCCCATCACTACTTTTTGGCATGCTGGAGATCCGAATTACCTTCATGTTCCATTCCTTCATCGGGATCTCGTTGTTGGGCTCGGTCACACCACAGTTGGGAAGAATGAACCCTCTTTCCAACATCAACGCGGTCTTAATGATGGCAACAATTCCACTTGCTCCCTCAGCATGTCCGACGTTTGATTTCACAGACCCGATCAAGAGTGGACTTTTACGATCCTTCCCACGACAGAACACGGCAGATAATGCACGCGCTTCGGCTGGATCGCCAACAGTAGTGCCCGTTCCATGCGCCTCCACATAACCGGTGTCAGCGGGATCGATTTGCGCCTGACGATAAACAGTGCGAATGAGCTCCTCCTGGGATGCGCTGTTGGGCATGGTGATGCCCCGGGTTCTACCATCCTGGTTTACGCCGGTATTCCAAATAACCGCCCGGATTGCATCACCCGCGTCAATAGCGTCTTGCAGTGGCTTCAACACTATACATCCCACACCTTCGCCTCGGCCGTACCCGTTCACCATCTGTGACTTCGATTGCTGATCGAAAGGGTAACTCTTTCCACTTTCGGAGAAAAGTCTATATCAAAATAGACGGTCAGAACGAGTTTGCCATAGTCATCATGACGTGGATTTTCATTTACCTGGACAAAGACATAGATGCAAATGTATCGGGAAGTAGGTTAATATGACACCCACCGACCAGGGCAGTCGAACATTCCTTGGATCGGAGGCTCTGGCATGCCAGGTGTAGGGCAGTCAAACTGGATGAACACGCCGTCTCCACGGTCATACTAGGGCCCTTCAAATCAAAGTAGTATGAGATACGATTCGATTGCAAAGATGTCGCACAACCGGTAGTTTGATGCATAGGAATTGTCGCCACATCACGGAGATTGTTAACTTCGTAGTCTGACGGAGACCCGCCGACAAAAACACCGACATCGCGACCTTGAAGATATTGTTTGGTAATTCCACCATTTTCCAGCGCCTCATATGAACATTCGAGAAGTAGCCGTTGCTGCGGGTCGAGGGAGCGCGCTTCCTGTACAGTGATGTTGAAGAAAGGAGCGTCGAAGAATGCGACATCTTCATCCAGAAAGTGGCCGCCTTTGGGGTTGAAGCACCCAGTACGATCTGGATTTGGATGATAGAAACCGGCTGCATTGAAGCGACTCTTGGGCATCTCTGACCATCCACTTCGGCCACGCGAACACAATTCCCAGAATGATTCCAAGCTGCTTACTTGACCAGGTAGCCTGCACGCCATCCCCACGATCGCGACAGGCGTAGGTTTGGTATCATTTTCAGTCGACATTTTGACGTTGAGAGTTCCCTTTCCTTCAATATGTGCAAAATAAGAGAAAGGCAATAATTTGTCTAGAAAGGAGTGACGGTTGTTGATAATGTAGAAATCTAGGTAGCAGGTAGGGCGACCCCAACTACTAAATCTCTCGAGAGAGTTTACAGCAATCAGGGAATAAAGGGGACTACTAGTCTTTCGACATGCAAAGCCCACTAGCCGTTTTTTTCGGACACATCAACTGTATCTGATTTATTACAAAACAGGCGTTGAGAGGGGCGAAGGGGGTCACAGGTCATGGACCTGGCATTTTGCATTAGGGCGCGGAAGTAAAAGATCGGTATGTGGGACGCGCTGGACTTCGGAAGAGTCGATGTGCATGAGCCAGAGCAAGCCACGTCTTTGCCCTGTGCCAGTGAAATATTACTGTAATGTCCCACACCAAAGCATTGGCTGGGCCAGGGCAAATAAAGTATGTGCCCCCTGCAGGGCTAGCGTTAGTACAATACAGATCGGTGTGTGAGTTAGAGAAGTAAGGAAGGCGTGGTTTGGAAGGTGATTGTAGCCAAGATAGTCTTATCTATTCTTCTTGGCTAAACAGAGTATACTTAAACACTAATACAGAGCGACAGCGACCTTTTGATTTAATTCACCATTCGATTCTGCGGCTAAAGAAAAGTCATGCGATTTTTTTGTTTACCAGGAGGCCTTTGCAATGCCAAAGTCAGTTCACGATACCTCTTTGACTATGAGCCGTACGCTAATGCACAATTTTTGAAAAGCAAAGACATTGGAAGTTCAACTGGGTAAGCTTAACTCTACCTCCTTCCAACGACCTGGGGATTTGTCACTGATCGCAACATATTATAGAGCCAATTTTATCAGAGCTCAACAGGGAAGAAGGATCAGCCACCTTCGTGTACACGCAGGGCCAAAATCCTGTCATAGTACCTCCAGAATTCGAAGGGTTCTTTGGCCCTCCTCCCAATTTCACGTTTATCGATGGCGACCCCAAAGTTGCTTCCTATCCAATTCGCACGCTTGGTCGAGAAGGGAGCCCTGAAGATGCGATAAGAAAGTTTTACGATGCTGCCGGGCTTTGGAAGCACAAAAATCCAAGCTCCGTGCTGAATCCTCTACTTGAACATATTGATCAAGATCCCGAGATTGAAGGCATCATTGGATTCTCAGAAGGAGCAGGCATTGCGGCCTCTCTCCTTGTTGAGGAGACCCGGCGACAAAAATCAACCGGCAGGATTCCTCGTCTCAAATGTGCTGTGTTCATGTCTGGGATGCCTCCCATTGATTCATCCACTGGCCGGTATCTTCTGCAGGACGAAGATGGCGAATTGATTTCTATACCGACCTTCCACATCATGGGATCCCAGGATGCTATGATCAGCGGCGTTATGGCGCTGTACAACGTCTGTGATCCAGACACCGCAGACCTGTTCGACCATGGAGGAGGTCACATCATTCCCCGAGATGCGCAAACTGTGACCGAAATTGCAAAGGTGATCCGTACTATGGTTTCGGATTTGTGATGTATACTACATCGCGAAGGGAGAGAGTGGTACAGCCTACCTTGATAGTTTCCAGCGATCATAGCCAACCCAACCCCCTAGATTATTGCATAGAAACAGCGTGTGGCAACCACCAGCCGTGAAACATTCTTGAAGCTTGAAACTCGCGTTCTGATGTCAGGAACCATTACCCGTCCGCGCGGCGGTCCCGGCAAGGGGTCTTGAAAATGGTATCTGACCTATTAGCTCGGACCTCCGCATTCTTGCCAATAAGACTTTTACCAAGTATGATCAACGGCCACTAAACCACATCTCCCTTGTTAGTGCCTGGCAGGATCTCCGATGATCTTCCCCGCCCCCGCCCCTTGCTGGGACCCCCCTCTCGCGGCATCGCGTAGTGGCAAGCACCCTTGCACTAGGGGCTAACATGGTGGGTTCGTCTCAGATCTTGATAGGAAGAATAGAAGTATGCGCTTGAGAGTTTCCAGAAATGCTGAAATGAGAAACTCCACCAAGAGTCACAAGCAGTTCACTCAGCTAGGGGCAGATGGCGCTGGTCAAATCTAGTAACATCCGTCTCGACAAAGTACTGTCCCTTGGCCTTCGTTCGGATTCATTTTCGATTGTCGACCTACCAAGCTCACCATGGACTCAAAAGTGCCGGGTGGACATGTCGGTCGACACAGGCTGGTCGTGATAATTTCCTTGTCAATCGTGAGCTTTCTGAGCGCTTTCGATTCGACCGTGTTTCCTCCGGTTTTGCCAGTAAGAATGGCCCATCGCCCAACGATTTCGAACTTCCAACTGACAAGATATAGACTATCGCCAAAGACTTACATGGCAATGCAACTGATACATTCTGGGTGGGAACTGCCTACCTACTCCCGTGTGCAGCCCTACAACCGTTCCTGTGCGCTTTATCCGATGTATACGGCCGACGATTCATCCTGCTTTCTTCGATCACTTTGTTCGCAATTGGCTCAGTTGTCGGATCAGTCGCCCAGAATATGGCGACAATTCTAGCCGGTCGGACTATTCAAGGAATGGGTGGTGGTGGCCTCATCCCTCTGCCAATGATTGTTATGACCGACATATTCCCTCTGCGTGAGAGACCCAAGTATACCGCCTACATCCAGCTATTCTCGGCCATTGGTATCATCATTGGACCTGTCATGGGAGGTCTGTTCACTCAGCATGCTGCTGATCACGGTGGATGGCGCTGGGTCTTTTACGTCAACTTTCCCCTCTGCCTGATCGCTTTTCTCGCACTATTTTTCGCCCTACGGAAGATGAAGGTGACACGCGAAAGCTATCGTCACATTGATTGGCTTGGCTCGTTCCTTTTTACGTCGAGCATGGTCTGCTTCTTAATGGGTTTATCTTGGGGTGGTACTCTCTACAAATGGGACAGCTATCGTACGCTGCTTCCACTGTCTCTGGGGGCCGTCGGAATAGTCTGCACCATCATATGGGAGTGTTATGGGGCACGCTGGCCGTTTTTGCCTCTTTCTGTTCTCAAAAGCCGTGCGTCAATTGCAGTATATTTATCATCGCTGGTGCAAGGAATTTCGGTAAGTTTTCCTATCATGAAGTTGTACGTTTTTATTCTCTAACATGTCCTCCTCCAGATGTTCGGTATTCTCTACTATATAACCTTCTACCTCGAGGTAGTACAGAAGCTCTCCCCGACCAAAACTGGAACCGAAATCTTAGCGCTCTCTGCGACAATGGTTCCATCCGGTCTCATAACTGCCATCTTGATCTCGAAATTCGGAAAATACAAATGGGCGCAGTGGAAAGGCTGGGTCGTGGCTGCTCTAGCTACTGGCCTCCTCTGCCTTCTGGATGAAAAGACAAAGAAAGGCTTCTGGATCGGAGCCATGGTGCTTCTTGGACTCGGACATGGAATTCTCTTCAACAGTATCCTTTTTGCTGCGCAGGCCATCGTGCCAGCCAAGAACGTTGCATATGCAGCCACTCTTTACACATTCTTCCGCACAATGGGATACGCTGTTGGTGTCGTCGTTGGAGGTACGACGCTAGAGAATGTCATGGCTGATTACTTGAAAGATCATGGCTTCCCCGCACAGAAAGCACAGGACATATCATCCCACATTGGACTTTCAGAGGGTCTATCCGCGGGCACTGGCCATGCAGACGTTATTATACAGTCTTACGTGCACGGTCTTCGCGGAGTATTCGTGGCACTTACATGCTTGGCGGGGCTTGGTCTGGTTTCCACCTTTTTTGTGCCCCAAGCAAACATGGATCAGCCTCTGGAGTCTGATCATCACCTGGAATTGCTACGGCTGGATTCAAATCCTCCTACTCCTTCCATTAGAGACGCGAGGTCTGAGTCTACTTTGACTGTGGATTTAATTCAAGGTAAAGCAGAAAATGCTGTCGAGTTGCATCGAGTCATCTGAAAAGCGAACATGAAGCTGGTTCTTGATTTTCGTGTATAAAAAGATTGTGGCACCCTTTTCCATAGATTTAGTCCGAATGTATTGAATTTGTTCTTCGCTTGTTCTCCGTCCTTGAGTAGTTCTTAGGCACATATTAGTCAGGATTTGTAGTATCACAACGATTTAACAAATATAAAACATAATTAATCCTTTAAAAAAGCCAGTCCCCAAAAATAGTGGGAGTCGTGTTCCGGTTCAGGCCCGGTTCAAATACATGTTAATTTGTAAGCATTCGTTAGAAATGAGAGAAAAAAGATTTAGCCCAGTTAAATCTCGTCTATGAAGCCTTATCCATTTGAAGCTGCAAACCTAGTTATCATAACAAACTCCGTGATTGCGGAGCGCAGCGAAGCATTTTACCTGTTTAGTAAGGGGATGGATGGTGGTGGTTTTCGCGATTGTGTTGCACAAAATGGAGGGTCCTGATTGGTCAATTCGTGGCAGAATTAGGCGGTGACTTTTACCGGCAGAATCTGGGCGGTGAGAACCCATCGCCCCATATTATCTCCATACGAATTGATTGTATACGAATTGACTAGATCATATTAATATCTACCCACTACCCTTCTATGACCGCGCTTACGCGGTCTAAGGGAGGGTGGGTGGGCTATTGTATCCCTATAGCCCCCCATGGTTTCTAGCTACTCACCTACCTAGGTCACTATACGTACTATATTTCCTCTGCGGCATGCGGCTTTCCTATCTTAGGTGCCGCCGCTTTTTTGATGGTGCTCAGAGTTTGGCTCCCTGATCGATCTGATTACTCAGAGATTTATCAAATGCATCTAATGAGCACCCAGTCGACGCTCAGTCCATACCCAGAGGAGCGCTTTGTCCCACAGTACTTTTTATCTTGCGACCTACTTTTGATGGACCTCATTTTTCACCGTCCCTGTTTTTTTGAGGTACTCGATTTTCCACTATCATTGTTTTCTCTGAAAAAAAGGGGGAGGCAGAGTGTGTGTCGAACGTAGATGATCGAATCGTCGGCTTTAGTTAAACGTAGGCCGGTGATGGCAACTGTCGAATATGGTGTTCACTTTAGATGCCTTATACGCCGTCGAATGGGAACACCTCTTCTCCCTTCCCATAGACGTAAAGCCTTCGTCAGTTTGCAAACATAACTATTTAATGCAAAATCAAGCCAGAGAGCTAGATTTACCAGCAAAAAAAAAAATCCAATCTCGCTATAATTCTGAGAAATGCCTATATCCACTCTCAAACCTCACTACAGGAATCTAATGGCACAAAATTAGATCAGCCCAATGAAAGATACGGTACGTAGGTGTTTGGTCTTATAAAGGACAGAAAGATGAAGGAAATTCATTGCTGTAATCTGCGTACATATTGTTTGTTGGAGGATTCTTGATTCAAATTACCTCAGAATTCCCTGAGATTGCGCATAGTAGATACAATGCTGTGGCCAGAAAATACTGCCACAAAAACAGCTTCTTTTTCACGTATAGCCTTCGTCCCCTGAACAATATTGTCTCCGTCGTTAAGGCTTGATATGATCACTCACTTCCACTTCAAAGTCATATTTAAACCAACGGTCCCCTTCCCATTTCATCAACTTCCCAAAGTGGTTATATTCATGGTGACTGTGCTCTGGTTGACTCTGGTCGCTTGTGAATTTTCCATTAAACCGATAGTCATGGCCATGATCATTGATCAGCTTTGATCTATGGCCAACTTGGACAAGAGCAGCGTCGGGATGTTCACACAACTTCCGGAACATCTGATCTGTGGCAGTCTCATATCCGAGTAGATCTACCTTAGCCCAATCTTTGGCAAGACTGCCTTCCCAGTGGGCGTGAACGTCTGTTGTATAGTGCTTGATCCGTGGAGTAGCCATATGATAATCTCGGAGGATTTTGATTATGTTATTATTCGCGGCAAGCGCAGTTGTCTTGGGAGATTAACAAAAGATCTTCTTGTCAAATGTATGCGAACTTCTAAACAGGTTTGGAAGGAAAGGCAAAGTTGAAATATATATGAATTCAACTTCTGACTATTTGCTTAGTAACAGGTTAACAAGGTCATGACGTCAGAATCAAAACCTTAGCATGTCCATCATCTGATCCTTAAATGGAACCAATGAAGTGATCTCCTGAGTCAGCTGATCAGACGGGCGAAGGTGGGTATTTAAGGTAGTTTCACATTGGCTAATCTACGAAGGTACAGTAACGTATATGATGTAAGAAGCGTATACAGGACAGCTTAAGCTTCTGAACAAACCCATGGCTAATGAATTCCGAGCATCTAGCCAGGCCTTCTGAATTCATCACATCGAAAAGTCAAATATCGAGGGCGAGATAGCGACGTATTCCGATTGCGGGCACACAACGTGTACGAGCTGCAAAGAACCGGCGCATATAAGGGATTGTCCAAACGATACTTCCTTGCAGCTTCTTCTAGAAACAGCGCTGAGGAATGGATGGCAAAGCTGCTTTTCCTGCTGGTGAATGGTAGGTCTGGATCATGGTCGTAACAGATGACGTTCGTATCCCCTTTTCTTTCCCTTTCTACTTGTGATTGTTTAACCACAGGTCGTGATAGCTGCCGCTGTGGTGCTTAGTTTTGTTATAACTGTAGGTTGCGGGTGGAAAAGTTATTTATATGAACAATGGAATGAGCGTCGTCTCCCTGAGCGTGCAAATGAAAAATTGATCGAGAGCCAAATCGTCAGCTTGTGACCGCTCCTCCGCTGGCCATTAATACCCCCCAGCGAAAAGGTCAGCTTCTACCGGAGATTGATGGGTCCGAGTCGTCGGATAAAGAATCACAAGCAACGTCAGAAGCTACAGCTTCAGTATTGAAACATGTCACTCATAATCCTATGTCAAGAGATATTCTGCTCGGAGGGGAAATTCAGGAGCTCCGAGACAAACATACATGTGGCCACGATAGATATAGGTATATGCACGGTCCACATACCTAGCTCAATATATCTTCGAATGTTGCTAGTGTATGCTACAGGCATGTAACCGATGCAGATGGAACCGGCGTTAATGCTATCAATTATTCAGAATTCATTGGATTATTAAATATGTCAAGATTTTATCAATGCTGTGTTACTCTACAGGTTACAGGGCTAGCCTATATGCTCCTGTAGTCGTGTGGCTCTGAACGAAGGGTGGATCACTAAAATCCTTCACTCGTACTTGAAGGGATCTAGTGCTCGTCATGACGATAAATCCAATCTTATCCCTAAGCCCTTTCCTTGTTTCCAACAATTTCACTCTTTAGTTTGAACGTAACTAGTAATCTGTAAACGTTAGCAAGTAGGCAATGCCTCTAAGTCATTGAGCCACTTAAGTCCCTTCAGACATATATTCGATGATTTCCATAGCTGCCCCACCCTGTTTTATTTCACTAGCTATGACATAAAAGTACCATCAGCGTCTAAACCTGTCCAAGTGTAGTTACCACTGCGAAACGAACCTCTCAATCTACTGCTTGAATCGATCTCCAGAACTAACCATCGATATTAGAGTGGCCGGGTTAGGTGGTGAGTTTAGGTGTTAATTCGACAGTTATTTATATGAATTCTGGTTATCAATCTTGAATTTTTAATCAATTCAGGTACGAGGTAATACTTACTTTTTTGAGTTCCTAGGGATCAAAAAATGATATAATAAGCGAATCACTGAAGATAGCTTTTAGGTATCCACAAAATTGTGTAGATTCTAATAGGCCCCAAGGAATGGTGTAGTGATTCGGGTAATTACTCTAAGACTAGTGCTCTCCATGTGCGTGTCAGGGAGACCGCAGAGCTAGTAGATAAGGGTCCCTAGGAGTATATAGTTTAATTGATGAATAGATTGGGAGATTAATTATTAGGGCCTATTAAGATGCGATAAGTAGTTGGAAGTGTACCAAAATAATCTTAAGGTTGTTAATTCTAATCCTGTTTTTTTTTGATAGGGTAGTGGGGGTAATCTGAAGAACGAGGATTTCACGTGGATAGGGCTAGCGTGTTGCGTTTTTTTGAGGTAGCTTACGCTCGGGTTGTGCTCAGTGAGCAAATCAGAGCGCCCAGCGAGTGTATCAGACATGTTCAGTAAGTAACTCAGTGAGCCAATGGAGCGAGGGGCTGAGCACCAATCCGGAATGGATGAGCCAAGACGTGGCATAGGAAATCCGATATATAGGTGGGGGGGGTCCGAGGGGGGTTCTCCCCCCTTGTTTAATAGATAATCTCTATATGTAGTAATTGATTGTATGCGAATTTAATAGAAATCCGCTGCGCTCCGTACTTATTGGTGTTCCCTTGTAATGATATGTGCTTAAAATATACCTCTGCAAAAACGCTGGACTGCTTCGAAAGCATCGGAATGACCAAATATACAAAATGTAAATCACTCCGTCATTGGTACAGCTACTCCCCGTCGCGCCCTGCTGGTGAAACATGGAAAGGTGAAAGTTAGATGTCCCCTAACATTGAACACATTATAATCAGTGTCTATGCTTCGCTACGATGAGATTACATTTTTAGGTAAATTTTGGGATCTATCGTAGCACTTCCCCTAAAGATATCATACAAAATGTTCAATATAAATCAAAATGCGTTCGCTCATGATTCAGAAGGTCTTCCTCCATCTGTTAGACGGTACGTCTATGAAGGGGAGTGTCACTTTTCCCGAATACTTGCACGTGAACGTAAACGTCTGCTCGAATTCAATGCGCATTTCTCGTGAAAGTGTCAACATCGACACAGCATCTGGAGGTACCAACCCAGAGCCAAATATTGAGGTCACCGAATACACTATCTTTTCCACTGATCCTACCACTTATCAGGAATGGTTGCAGAAAATTGCCGAGTGGGGATGGGATATGCAATTTCAGTAAGGACTCTGACGCTGGCTGCGGTATTACTGGAGCCTACTGCCAATGTGCTAATGGTAAGTGCCGACTTTACCCTAAATGCGGCTTACTCACATACTCATGCGTATATAAATGAGCATAGACCCTATGTCTTAAATGATACTACAGGGGGATGTTATCCTTCATGGAACCATTTCCTGAGTTCTCAGGTCTACCGACATAATTGGGCAACTACACATAGTTAGCAGTATGGATATACCTCAATAATGCTATGAATGATTTAATGTGCCCTCAGGCATATATATGACTAGACTAAACTCAATCTGGTATATTTAACAAATGAATCAATTTCCTCTCTATAGTACTAGTAGTGCAGGAATGGACTTGCGTAAGCCAAAGCCGTTTGAATCGTGAGCCCCTCAATCGTAGTGGACCTAACAAGGCTAAGCTCTTTCTAATTACCTGGTTAGGCACGCTAATCAATAAATAGCAACCACCGCTAGCCTCATTCGAGCAGACCCTCCAGTCAGGGTGTTCAGGGTGTAAGCGGCGCCCCACTTGGGCAGTTCTTCCTCATAGACTGGACGCTCGAGCCGTCGCTTCCGGTTGCTTCCAATAATGAAGAGGCGATAGAGTGAGACAATTATTGGACTGACCTAAACATGGCTTTCGCTTACGGAGGCCACGGTGTGCCATGATCCATCGCGTTGTATCCGTTTGGGTTGTTGCCTCGCGCTTTAAACAAGGCTGTGTCTCCCTGAATTTCCTCCTGTTCTTCGCGTCTTTTCTCCGCACTTTCGCTCGCTTTCCACTGCACCACTTCCCCTCACACTCGTTATTTCACTATGAAGTGGACTGTTTTTGCGGCAGCTTCCCTGCTAGCCCGAGGGGCTCTTGCTACTACCCCGAATGTTGTCATTAAGGTAGGTACCCGGACTCTCCGCGAAGGAGAATCGGTCGCTAATCACATTGTCCTACAGGGTTCCAAGTTCTTCTACGCCAACAATGGAACTGAATTGTTAGAATCTCCCCGCTTCTACTGAATGACCTCATTATTAACTCGGAGACTAGTTACATTCGAGGCATTGCCTATCAGGGTAAATCAATTGCACACCGACCTTCCCATCCTCGACACTAACAGAATACGCAGAGAACTACAATGGTGGAGGATCCAATGGTACTGGCGAGGCCAGCACTACGGGTTACACCGATCCCCTCGCCGATGCCACCAGCTGCTCGCGCGATATTCCTTACCTGACCCAGCTGCGCACGAACGTTATCCGAACCTACGCGGTTGATCCCACCAAGGACCATGACGACTGTATGCAGCAGCTGGCTGATGCAGGCATCTATGTCATCACCGATCTGGCATCGCCTGATGTATCGATTGATGCCAACGATCCCGTCTGGACGGTCGACCAGTACGAGCGGTACACCAGCGTGATCGATACCTTCCAGAAGTATGATAACGTGATTGGCTTCTTTGCGGGTAACGAGGTTGTCAACACCCCCAACCAGACGGATGCCGCAGCCTTCGTCAAGGCCGCGGCTAGAGATATGAAGTCCTACATCAAGAGCAAAGGATATCGCGACACACTCTCCATTGGCTATGCCACAACCGACCAGTCAGATATCCGGACCTCGCTGTCAAACTATCTCAACTGCGGGGACCAGTCAAATGCAATTGACTTCTTTGGTTACAACATCTACGAGTGGTGCGGAGACCAGACTTACCAGTCCTCCGGATACGAAGACCGCACCAACGAATACAGCAACTACTCCATCCCCGTCTTCTTCTCCGAGTACGGCTGCAACACCGTGAAGCCTCGCAAATTCACCGATGTCCCCGTCCTCTTCGGTCCCCAGATGAACGACGTCTGGAGCGGCGGTATCGTCTACATGTATTTCGAGACGGACAATGACTACGGCCTCGTGTCTGTCAGCGGCAGCTCCGTCTCCACCGAAGTCGATTTCAGCTACTACTCCAAGGAAATCCAGAGCGCAACCGCCACCGGAACCAACAGCGCTAGTTACACCCCTACCAACTCCCCCCGCGCATGCCCCACCGTGGACGGCGAGAACTGGCTGGCGAAATCCAGCCCCCTCCCACCAACCCCGGACAGTCAACTCTGCTCCTGCGTCGTGGATACTCTGTCCTGCGTCGTCAGTGACTCCGTAGACTCGAAGGACTACGCCACCCTTTTCGGAGAAGTCTGTGGGTATGGCGCGAACATCTGCGATGGTATCGCTCACAACGCTACGACCGGAACATACGGTGCCTACAGTGTCTGCAGCAGCAAGGATCAACTCTCCGTTGCGTTCAACGCTTACTACAAGAGTCAGAACAGCGACAAGTCGGCGTGTAACTTCAACGGTGCCGCGAAGGTTCAGTCCGCGCAGTCTGCTTCGGGAACTTGCAAGTCCCTTGTTAGTCAGGCTGGTGGTAGTGCTGGAACGGGCACTGTTTCTTCGGGTGGAGGTGCTGCTAGCACTTCTACCTCTAAGGGAGCTGCTTCTCATATGGTTAGCCCCGCTGCTGTCTATGTGAATGGCTGGTTTGCGATAACCTCTTTCGTTGTGGCTGCTGTCACGGGTTCCCTTATGGTGGCTCTTTGAGAATGTATGCTGGTTCGACGTGGAAGCTCATGTCATCTCAGGGAGGGCTTATGTTAATCTATCCTGTAAGCTAAGTAGAAACAAATGTACAGCGCTTGCTTGCTTGATTGGAGAGAATATTGTGCAATATGAAATACCTAGTTTTGTGTTTGAATAAGTAGAGCAACAATATTAGGAGTCACGATCATCAGTGGCAGGTCCCCAAGTTCGTGCGACGTAGCGGGTTTCCTTTCGCCCTACTGAGTGCACTGCAAGCGTAGAATCTTGACTTGACGAGTTACTAGGTCTTTCGTATCAAAGTTCGGTGTTCAGATGAAAGGGAATTATCTCGACATCCCTACTGATCATGGCATAAGACAGCGGCACGGTTGAAGGAAGATGATTACAGACTGAAGATATGATCATTTTGCATGCAAGCTCATCTATAGTATAACGCAAATCATTACAGGAATTTTATCAAATCGCAATTTAGAAACCTAGACAACACAAGATTAGCTTCTTACACCGTAACTGCCAGAAATTAGAAGAAAAACTCACCCTTCTCCGTGTTACCCTCACCCATACTCTTGCTGCTGCTGCTTCCACTCTGGATAGCACCGAGGATACCGTCGATATAGGGGGCACCACTCCACTTCTGGTGAGTGAGGACATCGACGCCCATCTCCTTCTCGCGAGACTGGACCAAGCGCACGTATGCAAGCATACCCTCATCCTTGAATGCGCGCGAGAGTTCCGTCGTGATGGTGGCGTTGGTGTGGAGGCCAGCTAGGGAGATCAGTTGCAGGACGAATCTATATTTGTCAGTTACACAATTGAGTTTAAGGTTGAGTGATCGTGCTTACCCATGTTTGGCAAGATCCCAGATGAAGGACTTCAGTGAAGCTTCGTCGAAGCCCTGGCCCATCCAGTTGAATGACGGGCTAAGGTTGTACACCAGCTTCTTTCCTGGGAAAGCGGCGCGCACGTCGGCGGCGAGATTGCCTGCCTTCTCGACGTTGGGGTCGCCGGTCTCAACCCAGAGGAGATCGGCGTATGGGGCGAACTCCTTGGCGCGCTTAGTGGCTGCGGGGAAGCCGGCGCGGTAGTGGTAGTATCCTTCACGAGTGCGGGGGCTGTCGCACGACCAGACGACGGGAGACTTGGTGTAGTCGTTGGACAGGACGCGACGGCGGGAGATGGAGAGGTCGGGGTTCTTCTGGACGTGAGATTTGTAGGCGTCCCGGGCGGACTGGGAGGCACCCTCGGCTTCGAGGTGGGCGTCGACGGCTAGAAAATATTAGTTGAGGCTATAGACAGGGAAATTTTGTTGACGTACCCTCATCAAAAGTAACAAGCTTGTGCTGCTTGACCCAGTTTACCTCGAAAGCATCAATCTCAGCGGGCGAGGCACCTTCCCGCTCCATGGCCTGCAGAGTCTCGGCCAGAGGCTCCACCTCCTCCGCAACACCGAGGATGAACTCGTGATCGCGTACATCGATGGCGCTGCTGATCAGCTTGCCACTTTCCGAGTCGGTACGAGCAATGACCAGGTTCTCACAGCCCATCAAATCCCACTGGAAGCGCGCAGCCACCAGGCGGTTGATGTGCTCTCCCATCGGAACGAGCACCTTGCCAGCCAAATGGCCGCACTTCTTACCACCATGAAGCTGGTCCTCGAAATGCACAGCAGCGGCGCCATTTTCAGCGAAGAGCTTGGCCAGCTTCAGGACTGCTGACAAACCACCGTGTCTGCGATTTACCGAGTTAGAGTTGCAACACGTTTCATTGCTGAGAAAAGAACTCACCCAGTATCACCATCCGCAACAATTGGACGCATATAATCCACGTAGGGAGTATCCTTGCGCTGCTCGGGGGTCAGCTTTCGTCGCGCATCCCACTGCTTCCGGTCGTGCATCTGCTGCGCCTTGAACAGGCGCTGCACCTGGTTCGGCACCGTGTTGTAAGGGTAGTCTCCGAAATCCGGGGAAACCTCGTTGGTAGTGGTCAATAGCGATGAGCATGCCCAGCCAGAAATGTAGAGAATCTCCTGGTTAGGAGCTTGCTGGGTCATCTGGACGGGGTCAATGGCGCCCACTAGTCGCGATACAACTGTTAGCCTGGCCCGGGGAGACTCTCGGAGTAAAAAAACTCACTTGTATGGACCGGCTCTCCAGCTGCCGCCCGCTCATTCAACAAATTGAACAATTTGCGCGCCATCAGCGAGCTGGGATATGTCTGCTGGAGGGAGCCACGCTTGCTCACGACATCCTCGGCAGAATAAGGCCGCTTGATACCCTTGTAGCGAGGCGAGCTCCACCAAGCTTCCACATCGCGCACCTGCTGTTCATACAGCGCATCTTCCGCAGGACCGGCCTTGTCTGCCGTAGACAGTAGCTGGTATGCGTCGGAGGGCAGTGTCGTCGACACGGGCGGGTGTACGGCGGGCGGTGATGACATCCGAGGGTAACCGCACGTGAAGGAGCGCAGGGCAAGGCGTTTCGGGGCAGTTGCAAGGGGGAGCTGCCGCGGGAGTCGTCGCGGAATCGAACGAAACATTGTGTGAGGGATTGAATTCGGCGAAGCTGAGAAGGCCAAGTTGGAAAGAGGAGAAGGAGGACTAGTTTTAAAAGATGGGGGGTGTTTACTGCACGGCGCCACGCTCAACCTCGGGCCGTGCGACACTCTGGGGTTGTTCCCCACGCCTCCGATAACCGCTACTTGACTAAGCACAGGCCCTGAGAGCTCTGGTTTCTGAATGGTCGGGATTTGCGGCGAGAACGGCTACTGCGGGAGTTGAAGAAGTATAATGTTTGACATTCATGGATCATGATCATTCTGAGAAATTATCGGATGATGCACATACTCCGATAGACCCTTCCAGTGATTCCCAGTCATCACTATTGATAGATCAAATCAAGCCCAGTGGGTCAGCATTAGAGATGACTAAGAAATCTCCGGCCGAGGTCCCGTACCTACCCCCGGACTATAAGCATATTTCCTGCTCCACTCTTTGCCTCTACAACTGCATCTTACTCTACTCCCTGGATTAAGACCTCTAGTAGTGATGGTGTCATCGACACCTACGCAAGGAAGCAGGAAAGGGAGAATCTGAGTCAATGTCTCTATCTAGACTAGGTGACGAAGATAATCTAGAGAAGAAGGAAAAGAAGAAGAGAAAGACCTGAATAGGTCTATAAGACGAAGAACAAAGCGTTAGTCCTAGAAAGAACCACCAAACCTACAGAGGAATCTACATAGGTATTGTCGGACTTTAGGGTGATAGTGCATAAAGTCCCTTTGCACACAAGTAAATAGAGACAGAGTACTTTAAGGCTATTGTCTGTGCTAGGTCGGATTCTAACATTGATTTTCCTTTTCCACGATGCGATGTGCTTGGGCCCACCTGCGAAAGCCAAGAGAGAGATATTACCTACCTCAAGACACCAGACGATCAAAAGAACCTTCTTCAGCAATCAGTGGAGTTAGAATGGAAAGTGTATGGTTCAGTTGTTAGAAGTCACTTTTGAAGAAATCTCTCTTGACCGGCACGTGGATGACGTTGAAGGCAGGGTGGCTCTGCTAACCTTGCTTCAGCTCTGGCTTGTTTGTTTCCTGGAGACGAACCAGTCACCGCAATTTCAGACCGCCAAATACTCGTTTCTAATCAGCCTTCTGAAGGACCACAAGCTCCTCACTATCGTGTGGTCGAGGACCTACTCGGGATTCAGAATAAGAAAACGCCGAGTGTAGACAAATCGACTAGGTAAATTAATATATTAGACCCAAGCGCCCAATTAATACCCGGAATCCTCGAGAGCCAATCGTGTGGGGGGATGAGCCGCTGTGCTTAGCCCCGCAAGGTATTGCCAGGAATGGTTGACGAAGCGCTATCCTGGGAACAGGAAGGACGTGCAAAAGGGCATCTTAACACGATCAGTGGTCTACCATTGTTTCGAATGCATCGGCCATTGCTTTGTGGCAAGCTTAATATGGGGATTGACTAAGTTTGTGCGCAGCTGCGTGTTGTTACCGGCACGGTATTTAAAGCGGCTAATAATTGGATGGTAACGGAAGATTATTTGGTTGGGAAAACCCTTCAAAGGCGGGATGGAGCCTGACCGCCCGTCCCCTCGTTATTGTTTCGCCAGCCGCCGGGCCCACGTCTGGTCATCATCAGTCAGGCGCTTATACTGGGGTCCCCTCATAAGTGGCCTTGGTTTCAAAAAACCCTACGATTTATGGTCTTGAGATATAAAGACCTTCATTCTCCCGTCACAATCTTCAAAGCAAGCATCTTCTCATCTGTTTGACAATGGCTGAACCGATCGGCTTGGCCTCTGGCCTGCTCGCCTTGACAACGTTTGCATTCCAGTGTAGCGTTTCGCTCTATGAGACCTTCAAAAGCTTTCAGTCTCGCCAAAAGCGTGTACGCGACCTATTGGAGGAACTTGAGGCACTCAGTGCCGTGCTTTCTTCGCTTGTCGCTTTGATCCAAGAAAACTCACACATAAATATCTCGTCTTTGGAGCTGCCTCTCCTGCGCTGTGGCAATACTTGTCAAGAGTTTGAAGAAGTTCTTCTTCAATGCTCATCACGCTCGGGTGGCAGTCGAACGAGCTTTCGTGGCTGGGCCAACCTGAAATATATGGGGGACGATATCGATGGTTTCCGAAACCTGCTGGCAGGGTACAAAGCCACTATTAATATTGCTCTCACTGACATAACTCTGTAAGTATGAAGGTGGATCCTATACTATGATGTGAACTGTGGCTATCTCATATTTCTGCTACCGTTCGTTATGGCTAATTGAATCATTATTAGACGTCAATCCTCGGCGACTGCCGAAGATCTCAGGGAGTACAAAGAACTTATACAAGATACCAAGGAGGACCTCGAGGCTCGGCTAGAGAGTATTGACTCAAAGCTTGCAAGTGTAATTGGGAAAGAGCTAGCACCGTCTGATCCAGATGCTACTGAGCTGCGGTCGCTACAAGTGGAACGTCTAAGCACCGAAAAATGCCTCCAGATCTGTGCCCAGCTTTCTGATCACATAAGACATATCCGCATCGATTCGGACCGACTTAGCGCCTCGACTGCCTCTAGTGGTGTAGGTACTTCGCCGGAAGGTGTAACTAGCCAAGGACTCGAGGAATGCAAAAGCAGCTTGGCCGTAACAACTGCTAAGCTGGAAAAGCACATGCAGGAAGTGATGGAACGGCTGCTTGCAAAATCGAAGAAGGCCGTCTCGTCCGAGGAAGAGTCTCGAGATCTGGAAAGGCTGCGCGACGAGTGGGAGACCGCTCGGCAGTGCTTGAGCATCTGCTCTAAAGCCGACGATCACTGGAAGACCAAAGTGAGTGTTATTGAAAATCATGGCTCGGGTGACGCTCTTCAGTTCATGGTTTCCGCCAACGGAAAGGTCCTCCACGGAAAGAATCGTGCGACTGGTTGGAGAACGAGGCAGGTGGGAGGCTACATGAGCGATGAATCCATTCAGCAGCTATCGCGGGATATTGTGACTTTCAATTTAAGCCACCTGAGACCCGAAGTGCCGAATTTGAAAAAGAACGCAGATGAGCCTTCGCCAAGTCAGGATGACACTGTCGAGCGCGAAATGACAGCAGAATTCAGACAACGGTATGGACATGGGTTCAAGCTCAGTTCAGAGACTTCATCAGAGGTAACCGCCTCGTCTCCTGGACCGGATAGTGGAAGGGCGTAGTTCCAATGGGTACTATAATCATTCAGCACTATTGCTTTTGAAATCGAAATAACAAGGGGCACGCGCAGGGAGGCTCCAGAACATTTTTTATGCCTTTTTTACGTGATTTCAATTTATCTTATACAGCTAGTCTGAGCATCAGACAGAATCCAACAAACGCCTCGATGCTGATGTCTGAGCATTTCAATGGATGGACGAAAATGGAGTGGACAATTCATGAGGATTCGCGGAGCCCTCAGGAGTTAAGTCTATTAGAATAAGTAGAACCGGAGTTTTCGAATGTGGTTGTTCTGAACTGCGAACTTGGAATCATGGTTGAACTTTAGGAGTAGAAGTTGGCCCTCGACCACATATTAGGGAGGCGGGAGCGGGGTGGCGCCTCAAGTTGTGGTTTTCTGAAATTGGAACCGCGAACCCTTCGCATTCTGATCTGATCGGAAAGTCTAGTATTGCTCTAGCCTCCGGCGACTAGATACCTGAATTGGGAGCTTCTACGCATCATTAAGGTAAAGACGCTTCGACGCTTCCAGTGACCTGCTAAATCGGTTTAAGTACCCAAGCCAGCTAAAGTGCTCCTTCCCAGGGCAAGCCGAGGCTAGGAATACCGATAAAATCAGAGAAGCTGGAAACTACAGGAATTGTTCCCATAATCGCTGCCATGCGCCACTCGGTATACGTGAGCTTCCCGGAAATAAGTCTTAAAGCCTCCAGGACCAGATAGGAAGTAGATGTAAACGGGAGGACGCATAACTAAACGACCGAGTAGTCGAGGTCAGTAGGGTCGAGTCATCAAGTAGTAAAAAGATTGCACCAAAGGCATGGGCATGAAAGTTGCAAGATCGAAAAAACCCCACCGGATTGAAAATCCATTGGGTGAAAAACGTCACAACTTCACGAAATAAACCACGAGATAACCCGTCAAAGTTCGCATTTCCTATGAACAGCATAAGAAACGAAGACTTTGTACAGGTAATATCGCAAGGTCTATCTTCAAGAAAAAAAGAAAACAAAAAGAAAAGACAAACAGCGAGGACTTCTCCCTCCCTCCTTCCCCTTCCTCCTCCTCTCTCCTCCACTAGTACCTCCAGTTCTTCCGGGGTACCTCCAATCCATCTCGACCGGTTACTCGCACGGTACCCCCATAATGGGGGTCATTGTTAGGCGGCAGCGGGGGCAGGGACGGAACTTGTATGGTGATCATGTAGCTATCCGGGACGTCGCGGCAGGCCGGAGGGATGCCGCCCTCGGCGATTATCGCGGCGGGAGAACCCTCGGGGGGCCCGAGGTGCCCAAACAAGGCGTTCTGGACGGCCATCCACTCTTCTTGGAAGTTGAGGCTGCGGATTGCCAGCACCCCCGAAGTTAGGGGTGACTGGAGGAGGGCGTCTTCCAGGAACCGGGCGTATACTTCCAGTGGGACTAGCAGAGCAAAGACAGGGTCAGTTTTGTCCTCTTTGTATACTTGACAGATAAGATGAGAAACGTGGGAGGGGGTAGACTTACTCGCCACACGGAGGGGGACAGCGTGAATGCCCGCCCAGAGGAAATCGGGCGTCACGATGATCCGCAGGATCATTGGCGCCGTGGAATTGGCGTTGATAACGCAGACCAGCTGCGCCGCAAGCTCATCGATTGCCCAGTGAATGGCGTTTATATAAGGGTCCTGCCCTAGAACGTACTCGAACAGGCCAACATGCCCCCATTGCTGGAGGTTGTCTTGGGCATATCCACTGACCAGCTGTTGGATATCCCGAGCGGCGAAGCTGGGGATGGTGGAGGCGGACATCGTGAACGAAGTATGAGGATCTGGAAGAGGGAGAAAAAGGCGTCATGGGACTGGTGTATGGAGGGATATAAATATCAGACGAGGTCCTAGGCCTCTGCGTATCACGACAATATCTGCCTTCCAAGGTAACGCTGGGTCTTTCCAGCCTACCAATCCCCAGAGGCACCAACCTGTTTCCATGCCTGCCTCCATCTTCCTCTGCCTATCCAGGCAGTCTCCCACCTCGAAGCAGCCTGCCAATAACCAGAGGCACCCAACTGTTTTCCTCTCCTCCTGTCCCTTCTCGAGGAGAGCATTCGCACATAAATACTACCGCACCTATTCACGATGCCCTTTTTTTCTCCTCTTTTTTCCAATATCAATCGGCATGTCCAACGCTCCTTTCGTCCCTGCGTTCTCCCGGTCCGACATCCAGCTGCTGGTCGGCGGATACAGCAAGGTGGGCTTTCGTCAATGGGGGCAGATTGACGTTTTCTCTCGTGTTCTGGGGCTGGGCCCCATGTACGACAAGTCGATTGCTGTGGTGGCGTGGTATCTCTCCGAGCTCGAGGGGCACGTGGCCTGCGTCGTTGACCCTTTCTCTGACACGCCTTGGTACCTGCGCATAGTCCTGATGCGGGACTTCGTCTTCCTCGGTCTGCACTGGGCTGGTTCCGACTCGCCTGGTAAGTGATGATACCCTGGAACCACCTGAGCTGGGCTGACATTGAATCTCCCTCTTCGTCGCATCAGCTTCCCTTGGCGACTACGACCGCTTCCTGGTGGATGCCCTCTGTAATCGTCCCCTCGTCACAGGGGCGATGGCATGCCATCCACTCACCAACCAGGCGTGGTGCGACCTCCTTTGCGAGCTGGCCACACTTCTAGGCAGTAAGGTTGGTAACATCTGCTATGTTCCGCCTAGCGTGCCAATCATCCCCGCCGCCGCCGAGCCGATGCCTGCTGCTGCTGCCACCGTTCCTGCCGCTCATGTTCCTGCTTTCAACCCTGCGCTTCCTTCCCTCCCTGCGCTTCCTGTCCTCCCTCCCCTCCTCGCTGCCGTCCCTGACGTCCCTGCCGTCCCTGTCGCAATGGCCTCGTCAAGCGTCGCGCCAGCCATCTGCACAGGTGACGTGCAGATGGAGGGTGAAAGGGAGGGAACTCCGTTCCCTACCGCGGCTCAAGTTAGGGAAGCCGCCTTGCCCCAAATTGTCACTAGGGACGGCCGGGTGATCACCCCACAGTGGTCAGCAACTTTCCCGCCGCCACCGTCCCGGAGGTAGGGGAGGATGGTGTTAAAAGTCTGGGTTCTGGGTGGGCTGGTCCCGTGCAGAGAGTTCTATAGATGGTCCCGATATGCAATACGGTTTTGTTACAATCTGTGCTCGTCATTGCACAGAGATGCCCCCGAGAACACTTTTCCTTTTTGTACTAAGAGTCCGTAGGGAGTCTTCTTCGAGGCGAGTATTCATCGTCAGCTGGCTTTCAATGTGTAGCATTTTGATGGATACGTTGGCTTCAATGCCATGCACACGCTGTACAAGAGGGCCAAGGCTGTCCATGAGATTCATTTATCTTCTTAATCAAGTTTGTGGTCCTTGAAAGGACGTCGAATTCTCGAGGTTCTGATTGACTGGGTCCATACGTATCAATGATGCCAAGGGCAGACGCCCTGATTTGTATAAGAATGGTTGTTCAATGCCTACTTTCAGTGATTAGTCTTAATGAATTAGAGGTCTTTAATAGTAGTCCGTTAACCTATTATTATTTCTTTTAGCTCTTTTCTTTTTCTTTTTTATGGTATTCAATAAACAAGAATAAAAGTATTCCAGAGCTATCGGGTTTAAATATATAAGATCCGGGATTTTAGGGTTTAGGCTCGGATGACTCGGTGGATTTCCCCGCACGTCGACCGAAGATCTGGCATATCTGCCCACTCTGGACCCTTCAGGGTTGATTCGATGGAAAGTGGACGGAATCCTTGCCAATGGGCTCTGGATGTCGGCAGTGAAGAGGCTTGCTCGGCTAAAAGTTTGACTTGGCTGGGATCCAATCTAGAATTTCGGATTTCAGAGGGAGTCTTGCCGGTCACGAGGACAGAAAACTGGTCATTTCGGGAGTGTTCCAGCCCCTAAGAACACGGGCACGGGCCTCTTTTCCGATCAACTGCCAGTGGAAGGATTCCGAGTTGTACAACGTACGGAGTGCTGTACATCTCTTCCCCCGCACGAGCAAGCGGTCTCCGCTCGAACACATCACCAGTACCGATTCGCCTTGCTGGTTGATAAACGGGAGATGATAGCCAAGTCTTGGCAACTACTTCCACCGTTCAACAATCATCCTCTGGCCTATCCACAACTTACTATAATAGCCTTGGCTCATGAACTTATCAACGGTAGACCTGATACCAAGTTGACCCCTCAGGCCAGCAGGGGTTCTCCAAAGATCGGCACCACGGCAAACGGCAGACCAAAACCCAAAACTTTCCCCCGCAGATGCGCCTTATCATCCCAGTCCACCCCCGTACCGGCTGGTCGCTTCCCTATCATCCTATCATCCTATCAACGATTCAGATCACCCATCATTCGCTGTTCTCGCCGTCTTATCTTCGGCCTTTTTAACCTCTCCCCTCCCTCTTCTCAAGGGCCGCTACCTTAGGTCTTTGTTCGGATACCCATTCATTCATACTCCTCTATCATCTCTCCTACTATCTTCTCCCGGATTCACCCAATATCGCCTTGGCATGGACACGATCAAAATCCCATCTCCCTCTACGATTCTAGACTCGCCCGACCCCCTCCCGGTGTCCACGCGGGGAAAGCCTGCTTCGCCTCCGAAACGGACGAAGCAGATTACCACCGCCTCCAACAAGCCCAAGCAGACCAAGAGTCGCAATGGTACGATCTCGTCTCTGGATGGACATGCTATCTCACCGTGAATGAAAAGAATTGAATGAATACATTTACCCACCCATAGGGTGGCCTAGAGGCCACCTCACAGCGGGTGGACCTCCCCAAGTTGTCTGCGCAGAATCGCTGACCCGATCTCTATCCGCTACGCCCAGGTTGCATCACCTGCAAGGCAAAGCGGTTAAAGTGCGACGAGACCAAACCGACTTGTCACCAGTGCCATCGGCGAAAGGTTCCCTGTGGCGGATACAAGAAGGATTTCAAATGGCGGCCCTTCGAGGAGACCAACGTGGCGGTTGGACGACCGACCGTGACCAAGGGTAAGAAAGGTATCGGATGGAATGATGGTGAAATCTCGATATATCGATACGTTCTTTGTGCACTGACATGATATACCGCTAGCGAACACTGCTTCCCAACATCCCGTTTCGGTCGCAGATCCGGAAACCTTTCCCACACCCCCGACGACCGATCAACCAGCCTCGCCCATTATTCCACAGTCTATTGTCTTCAACAATTCACCACCAGAATCATCCTTGCATAGCTCACCTCGAAGTATCAAGAGCTACTTGTCTGCAGATGCCCATTCAGTAGATGAGTTTGGTACTCTCAAAGATGAAGGATCCACGGGCGAGGAGAACACCCCGATTGGCGGTGTCTCGATGCCGGTAGACTCTGATCCATTGGACTTTCTTTCTTTTCTGGAACCGTTTCAACACTCGGTGCCCTTCACGGATGACTTGGCGCCGGACCAAGGCATGAACCGCTCGGGACCAATCCTCTTTGACCCTCAAGAATTTCAACCTGCACCTGGCACTGGAAATGACGAGCTCAGTTTCTCCCGGCTGCTGGAGGATGACAGTGAGGATATTGAGGAGATTATCCGACAGTCTGACCCCGGTGCAGGACCTTGGAGCATGGGCTTCTCTGACAGTCCCTTTAATCTGTCACGACTCCCCGACCAGCCTACCCTGGCACCGGGAAGTCAAGAAATGCTGACAATGCGGTTCGATAAACTGACTTGTGGTATTCTATCTATCAAAGATGGTATGATGGAAAATCCATGGCGAACTCTTATCTGGCCGCTCGCAAAGAGCACCCCCGCTTTACACCATGCTATCCTCTCCTTATCTGCCTTTCACGCTGCCAAGGAGAACCCGTCAATGCGCGTCCAAGGTGTAAAGCACATGCGACAGAGCATCGTTTGTCTGAGGCAGCAGATCCAGAGTATGAGAGCGGATACGGCGCTGGCAACTAGCCTCGCTTTGGCATTTGCTGATACTTGGGATCAGAACACTCGCACGTGCATCCAGCATTTGCGAGGTGCCAAAGCCTTGATGTTGCAGGTTCTGAATGCTGGTCTCCAGGGTGGTCTCCAACCAGAAGAGCTGGATCGCATCCGATTTCTATATAATACGTGGACCTACATGGATGTTATTGCGCGATTGACGTCGCTCGATGAGTCCGGTCCTCAGGATTTGAACCCTTCTATCTTCCAGTTACCAACTGACGCAGTGCATGAGATTGACCCGTTGATGGGGTGTGCCGCTACGCTATTCCCGCTGATTGGCAAGGTTGGAAGGCTAGTCCAACGAATTCGAAAGACCTCCACAAACTCGGTATCCATCGTCTCTCAAGCTATGGAGCTCAAGGCTCTTCTGGAGCAGTGGGAGCCTCCACTTTGGTTCGAACCACCAGAGGATCCTACATCGGAAGTGCAGCACAGCATCCAAATGGCGCATGCATATCGCTGGGCAACCCTGCTGTATCTGCATCAAGCAGTCCCAGAGTTGCCATCTGAGCCGGCTGAAGAACTTGCCAAGCGTGTTTTGATCTTGTTGGCTACCGTGCCGCCTACCTCGCGCACTACCATTATCCAGATGTTCCCTCTCCTAGCTGCCGGTGCCGAGGTGGACTCGGATGATGACCGCAAGTGGGTTCTGGAACGATGGGCAGTTGTCCAGTCGCGCCTTATGATTGGCGGTGTCGATCGCTGCCTGGATGTTATTCGAGAGGTATGGGCTCGGCGGGATAAGCTCAAGGCTGAACAGCGGGAGCAGCAACAGCAAGAGATGTTTGCTTCTCGGCGAGCTGGCTCTTTTTCAAGCGAGAACAAGGGCAAGATCACTTCTCCGTTGCAACGATCAGCCAATAATGGGAGAAGCTTCCATGGGCGCGTCAATTCGGGTGATCACTCTGATAGATCCATGCGAAGACAGTCGGTATCTACTGCAAGTAAGACCGGTCAGTCAAGGAGGGGATCTGCTCTCTCGTCACTGGAGAACATTGAGTTCGAGAGGACTATTCGAAGCAGATTGCATTGGGTTAATATCATGGGAGAATGGGGATGGGAAGGTAAGAAAAACTTTGGTTGGGGGATTAAGCCATGAGATCGTCCTGCTGATATCAGATAGTCTTTCTTGGTTAATAATACTCCCCGGTCAGCTTTGACTTGGAGTTAAAATGGGATTACTCTCGACCTGGCTCCTCTGCTATCAATGCAGGGCCGCAAAGGTCAAGATAAGCTGAGTTCCTCGGAACTTCCGAAAACATACTAATTAATGATTGACGAAACAGACTGAGTGCTTTCTTACTGCGAGTCATTATCTTGATTTCTCTTTTCAAATTGTACACTGCAAATCTCTTGCAGTCAGCGCGGCGTTCTCCGGTCTTTCCTTACTCTACATCTTTTTTCCACCTTTTTCTTCCGCGGATGTGATTTTATGACGATAGTGCTTTTCGAAAAAGGGTTGACTTTGTTTCTTACCTCTATGACTCTGTTTATCTGACTGCAGACCTATGATTTAGGTACTAATAGCCACTCAGTCTTGGCTGATGATGAACTTTATCAACCTTTTCATCCACTGCACCTACTATCCCATCACCCGATGCGTACCAATCTCAATCCAATACCCGCCACAAAGAAAATGCCAATAAATGCCATCAAGCACCAATCAATACTCACCATTCTCGATTCCCAGACACGCCGTGCAACGATGCGATACCCGATCGCTCTTCAACGTCGCACAATCAGTAAACCCGTCTTTGTCTTCCAATGACAATGCAAGATACATAAGCATGCGACTCCTACGGAATAAAGTTCCCAAACTTTCATGCTCCCCTGGCCTAAGCCATGTGCGCCTTGCGGTTGTACTTCTTGAACGTGCCATCCTCGTCTACAGGGCCTGTCAACCCTTGCGGCAAGCTTCCACTGCGCTTGATGTTGCGCAATGAAGCTTGATAGCACCTGGGTTGGCGGGGTTGTTGATGGGTCTATGAGGGCACGAATATACGTAGATACATCTTATTGCCCAATGCGCGCTTTGCAGAATAATCTGTACCTGGATACTGCATCCAAAAAGAATCGATTGGCCTCTACTGAGTTATATTCACAGTATGAAAATTTCAAATTGATAACTATTCCAACAAGAAGCTGGGTACCACCATCTCACAGTCAATGACACAGGTACCTTTTGGCGTCTCAGGTTTCGATGGACTCGCAATGCTCATTCCCTGGCATATCCGCCAAGTTCCCGCGTCCTTTGTCCTGTGCATTAGTCAGTTCTGGCTGACTTCACAATCTCCACTGCTACAAGTCACCGTTTCGTAATGGATGTTCATTCCAAGGTCCATGGTAGAATATTATATCTTGTTCCAACCAGATATGATCGTCTCGGATAGCTTTGTCACGACGCTATTCGAGATAGATCTCGTCGCAGGTTTCCCACACACTCTATGGTGTTGAAACGCGCAAAGCAAAATGTGCCTGAGGGAGACTGGCGCACGGGCTATCGAAAGTTTATCGTGGTATTTTTGTATCAATCGCGGTCCAGATTTCTTGGGAACGATTCGAAGGCCTGCCATTATGTCCAGTCGAAGTGACGAGGATACAGAGATCGCGGAAAGTACAATGACTGCATCTTGATTCTTGTTTCATTTCGGGAGACGATGTCTGTGTACCTTGAACTGAAAGGCGGACTTCGGCAGTCGTATTTGTGTAGGGAACACGAGGATGGTGCGTTGAAGTCTTCCGTCTATCTTCGTTATATACCGTTTTGGACACGAAGGGTTGGTGGTGAGAAGGGGATCGTCTCTTGGAAGTCTTTTGAATGGCTGAAGAAGTTATAGACTGAGAGTTATAAGACCTCCAGGCAGGTAGTTCATCCATGCAGTTCTTTCCACAGCAGTACGCCGAAGACTGAAATCTTTCGCCAGCGGCGGTTTCGGGTCTAGCTCATTATCTGTCTCGCTGTGTGGCCGTGTGGGTGGTTTTTGGCGAACAGTTTCAAGCAGGAGGCCGTATGGTGTCCAGTTTGACCACAGAGGGGAGAATTTGGGGACGTGTGTCCATCCTCATTGCTCAGTTTTATGATTTGAGATATTATATGTCAACCGAGTCAGGTTCGCAGACGCCCATGGGGGAGTCGGAGGGTATGACAGCAATGGAAATGAAAAGTGCCTTGATACGGGCAGACTCCAATCGGCCGTAACAGAGCGCGAAGGGAACACTGGGGCAAATCACCACTGGTCCTGTTGGCAAATGCAGAGCAAAGCGAAGCAACAAGGGTGATTGCGCCCGGAATATAGGGGTGGTGACTGGACCTGGGAGTTAATAAAGACCATCATTTGTAGAGCAATCTTCAAGGAAACTGGTAGTAACTGACCTGGCGCCTCTGGTGTCAGAGCCTTCGGGCTCCCATTGTATGAACCAGTTAAATGGCTTCTTCATTCCCCGTCTGGATGGATTCTGCCAGCATCGCTCTCCTGCGCGATGGCGTTGGTCAGATGGAGGTTCCGTAGCTAGTATCAGAAAATGCCATTCCCTTGTTTAAGGGCTCGGAAATTCAGGGGATGCCCGAGATGAACTGTGCGGGCCAGATCCTATTGATTACCTGCATATATGATAAAAGAGAGATGCTTTTTAGAAGTGAAGAAGGGAAAAGAGAAATATTTTGAAATGGGGGAATTATATACGAAGCAGAATACAAACATATGTCTTGCCGACATGGAGTTCTCCATGTTGGTACATGGAAAATGGCTTTCCCCGCCTTATAGACCGCGGCAATTCCCATTAGCAAAAGGTCACGACAGGAATACTGGTTGATTCAATCAGAACACCTCTTGTAAAAGTCAGTCTCGTCTATCGCTTCATAACACTGTTAACTGCAAGGGAAGTTACTAGGCCAGTTTTTGTCAAGTTTCAAGTCCCTGTAACGGTCTCCAGGACTATTTTATAAATATTAGAAAAAATAAATGAAAGCTTAAGTGCATATCAGAATCAAAAACGGGAGCCAAAAAATGCGAGCTACGCGATTCGAACGCGCGCGGGCGTACCCATGACGGTCGTAATGTTTATTACCTAAACGTCACGCCATAACCACTCGGCCAAACTCGCTTGTACCAGTTTATCCGAATAATTTGCATTATGATAGAAGATAAATGTGCCGTAATCCGACTATATTCGAGTGGCATTGACCACGTAAAAAACTTTCCAAATGTAAAAATCTCCTCCATCGAATGACTATCTACCTCTACCATTACCTACTACTATGTAAAATTAAAAAGTTAACAGTATATATAGGCTCTTTAGGATATATATAATTAATAAATCTAATAAATTTTATAGATTATCTTTATAAGTAGATAATTTTCTCTTTAGAATCTACTTTTTAACGTTAGTGAAGAATATATATCTCTTCTATAATTTCTTAATTCTATTAATTTATACATTATAAACATTAATAATAA
Source organism: Penicillium cataractarum (assembly GCF_028827025.1). Classification (NCBI taxonomy): domain Eukaryota; kingdom Fungi; phylum Ascomycota; class Eurotiomycetes; order Eurotiales; family Aspergillaceae; genus Penicillium; species Penicillium cataractarum. Next base: position 467,093 of record NW_026622743.1, on the reverse strand, counting down.
GGACTTTGATACCTCAAATATTATATCTATATATAACTAATACTATGTAGACGATAGTTATTAGATTAATAAAAGTACAAGACTAAATTCGAGGGTTTTTCTACGTGTCACGGACCTCAAGAGGCGCGGCGGCCGCAGCTATTTGAGGAGCAACCATGAGCCAATCATTCTACGGAGGGATTGGCGTTATCACGTGCGTTTTGGTATAATTTAGGACCTGAACATAGAACTACTGTAACTAGTTTTCCCAATGGTGACTATCGCTTCTTGTAATGGGATCTACTACGTACATACAGTTTAGCGCAGGAAACAGAGACCAGGCCACACCCCGCTATATCAAGAAGGCTTATAGCGATCCACTTCCCGGCCTCCAACGGCCGCGCGTCTACTAGGACCTACAAGAACTACAGTATATTATGTCCATCTATGTACCTTAGAGTGGGTAAGCTCCGGCTAGGGCTGAGCCCCCTACTAAGGGAAAGATTCTCTCTGTCAAGTCTACGGCCAATGGCTCGTTATTTTTGGTTGTTTTCTGCGCTCCTGTCCCCATTCAGATCTCTCTTATTTTCCAATTCAAAATTTCGGTTCTTAGGTTAGCCAGGTGTTTCTGCAATTGGGAATTCTTCGCAACTATCGGTAGGTTTCCTCGCCTAAGCACCACCCCCCTTCCTTTCTCTCATCAAGGATATCTGGTATCGCAGGCCCTTCATCCCTTTTCTGTGCAACAAAATTTCTCGAGGCTTCAAGTCATATTTCGAATTTTCGGTGCTCCAGCTGGCTTTGTTTTTCCCTTGCTAATGCTGGTCTACATGGTTAGCTGTGACAGTACCAGGAACGGATCGGTTTTCAGGCAAACGACAGCTTCAACCTGCTTTAATCAATCTATTATTCTGAAATGTCATCAGATATAGCTAATGTCGTGGCTTTTCACAATGATAAAAGTCAGCAAACAGCAACATTAAATGTGCCCCTGGTACTGGCCCTCACTGGGGCTTTGATCTGGCTTATTTTAGTATGTTATCTTATCAACGACATTACTGGAATGAGGCTAACCATCCATAGGCCATATATACTCACGAGTATACCTTTGCAACACTAGTGGCAACACAAAGACCCAATAACAATGTGCTATCACTAAGACAGCATCTTCGCGGTCTTCCAATCTACATAACCCATCGACTGGTTAAGATTTTCATTATGTCTAGATTTCCAACGAAGGGATCTAGCCTACTGAAGTGTGCACTTCTCAATATCACGGTTGACTCACTGCTTTCGAATTTGAAAGTAGCCAACATACATGCTATTCTTGCGCAGCCTTCAAATCTTCCATTTCATCGTCATATTCCTACATGGACAACGGGGTCCAAGATCTTTCCAGCATTTTTACTCTACACAGCCGCCTCAAGTGCTTGCTTTTACCTCCCTATCCACTTTATCAGGTTAGTAGGTGTTCTAGAGGTCTCGGAAACCACACTCATGATCTACATACTGGTTACTATTGTGTTTCTCTACTTTGGAGCGGTCATTCCAACACATGCTATCTTTATTCGAGTCGCTGCATTTACACAAGAGAATGGGTCTATAAAGAGCGCTTGGCAAGGTTTCCCATGGCCAGCTCGCTTACAGTTCTTCAAATTGCTTGCAGAAGTTTTCGTCTTGGAAACGGGAGTCTTTATAATTTTCTTTGTGTTTATGATTGCTCACTTGCATCCTGAGCTGTACGATGATGTGTGTCGTTTCCTTGTCAAGTACTTTGGTTAATTCGTTACGAATCTAAATATGCATCATGTATTCAGATCGTTTCTCGTCTCTCGTCTCTCGCACTCTCGCCTTCTGCTTCCTTATATTGACTTGCCCTTCGTCCCGCGACCAAAAGATGTGCAAAAATTGTTCAGCTCAACTAACAATGCTAAAATTTACTAGCAAGGCTTATTAACTAGGCTACTTCACACCACCTCTATATTAACGATAGAGCGCCCCCTCACCAATACTAACCCGACTCGCTATTTCTGGATAGTAGTTAGTTAACTATACATAATTTCTTACTAAGCTGATGGCTTCGAAACAACAGCAGTTCCACTCTCATTCTCCCTCTCTTTCCACTTCCACACAGCCTAAACTTGCTTAATCACATACTACGTGGGCGCGTCGAAAATCACCCTAATTCACAAACCATGGAGAATAACGATGGGCTATCGCTTATGATGGAGGAGTTATGGCTACTGTGCACACTGCTATCGACTCGATACATATCGGAGGTTCGATACTCAAATTCGTACTAAAGATGAAAAAGTCATGTTGATTGGTATTTATGTAGTTGTTGTGTATCATTATATACTTAATCTGTAACGTAATGCATAACAATAAAAATCAGTGGTTGTGTCTGGGTGGACCATTGGTCTGCGCCAGACGTTGATATTTTACAGCCTTCTTCAGCACCATGCCACTGGATAATTGATCCGTCTCCTGGCGGAAAATCTCCTGCCAGGGGGTACCACTAGGAACCAAGGGATACTCTTTCGAAAATACCTCCTTCCTCCGCAACGTAATTTCCTCATCACTAATGAGAATATCGACTCGTCGTTTCGGCAAGTCAATGCGAATCTTATCGCCATTTTGAAGAATGGCAAGGTTACCACCTGCAGCCGCTTCGGGGCTAGCATTGAGAATGGAGGGCGAACCCGAGGTGCCTGACTGGCGTCCGTCACCAATGCAGAACAGGGCATCGACTCCTTGCTTCAGTAGTCGGCCGGGTGGGTGCATGTTGACGACTTCCGCCGCACCGGGGTATCCAAGTGGACCAACCCCACGCATGATCAAGACCGTCTTGTCATCGATCTCTGGCATATTCTCGATACGGCCGTGGTAATCTTCAGGTCCGTCGAATACGACGACCGAGCCTTCGAATGCTTCGGGATCTTCGGGGTTTGATAGGTAGCGTTCGCGGAAGGCAGGGGAGATGACGCAGGTCTTCATGATGGCAGAGTCGAATAGTGTACCCTTGAGATGGACAAAGCCTGCGTCCTTCATCAAGGGATCATCGTATGGACGAATGACCCGGCGGTCCCAAGAATGCTGGTCACGAACATTCTCGGCGATTGTGCGACCGTTGCAAGTCAAGGCATCTCCGTTCAGCTTGCCGGCGTCAAGGAGTTCTGCCATGATAGCAGGGAGGCCTCCAGCGCGGAAATATTCTTCTCCAAGGTATTCACCTGAAGGCTGCATGTTCAATAGCAGAGGGATGTGAGATCCAATTGTGTCCCAATCGTCCATAGACAGCTCAACGCCCATATGTTGGGCAATAGCATTGAGGTGGATGGGGGCATTGGTACTACCACCGATGGCGCCATTTGCCACGATCGCATTCTCGAATGCTTCGCGGGTCATCAGGTCACTGGGTTTCAGGTCAATGTTGACCATCTCCACGATCCGTTTACCAGTCTCATAGGCACATTGGGCTCTGTGGCGATACGCAGCAGGAATAGCTGCGGATCCTGGAAGGGCCATTCCCAGGGCTTCTGCGAGAGCATTCATTGTGGATGCAGTTCCCATTGTATTACAGTGTCCAACAGAGGGAGTGCTAGAGGATCTGTTAATACATAATTTTGAAGATCAGATAGAATAGGAGCTCACCTTTGGGAAATGTAATCCATGAACTGGTGTTCATCAATTTCGCCTGTGGCATACATCTCTCGTCCCTTCCACAGAACAGCACCAGATCCTACGAGAGTGCCCTTGGCGTAGCCATTCAGCATAGGACCAACGTTCATACAGATTGCTGGGATGTTCTATGCTCATATTAACCAGTGATCATTACTTGCAACTCGCGGGGCAAAACCTACCACTGTGGCAGCAGCCATCAAGCATGCTGGAGTCGTCTTGTCACATCCCGTCAAAAGAACGACACCATCGAGAAAATAACCCGTCAAAATCTCCACAAGAGTAAGATAAGCCAGGTTTCGGTCCAACGTGGCCGTTGGTCGTCTTGACGTCTCTTGAATAGGGTGAGTGGGGAATTCAATGGCGATACCGCCAGCTGTGCGAATACCCTCACGGACCCGCTTAGCCAGCTCGATGTGGTGTCGATTACAAGGTGCGATGTCCGATCCAGACTGTGCAATTCCGATCATCGGCTTGCCGGACATCAATTCTTCCCGTGTGATGCCGAAGTTGAAATACCGCTCCATGTAAATGGCCGTCATGCCGGGATCGCTGCGACAATCGAACCATGCCGCCGACCGTAGGGTGCGACCGGGCTTCTTTGTGATTTTTGGTGCATCTTGCTCGGAATTGAGACCGAGTCGAGTCTCTAGTTCTTGATTGCGTCGTCGAAGAGCTTGCAGCTCGCTAATGCAGTCTTCGATTTGAATAGGTTGTTGCGTATTGCTACTGCATGAGCAGCCATCACAGGATTTCTTAGAGCAAGACATGGCTCGGAGATTTCCCTGATCTGTAGGATAGGAATTCTTGCTGTTTGAGATTCAAACGACAAGATAGCTAGTTGCCAAGGTCCTTTTATTTCGCACTGTCACGCGAGGGGTCCAACCAGTCTTTGGATATTACTCACTTTGGACCGGGATGTCAAGTTCCCATTGGTGAATATCGAGTCCTGGGGTAATTGAGACATTCTTGGGCCAATCAGAAATTGGGACACTCGGCACTTTCACGGGCTTTAGCCGAACTTTTGATTTCCGGAAAGTTATCCTCCGAGCCAAGTATCCAGGTCTATGCGAATTGCTGCTAAGTGCGAGAGAATAATGTAATTGCCCGAGTTCAACTATGAATACTTTGGTGATTAATTCGAGACAATGTACAATTTTTGTTGTCTTAGTCTTTGATATGCGAGTCCAGCATCTGATTTCACTCTCAACTTCCTCGGCTCAACGGCTAAGAGCAGTCGGCTGGTTTTGATCCAGTCGGCAGGTCACATCCCGAGCGACTCTCCCCGCATGTTGGCCGACTTAAACATGGGGATGGCTCCACGTCATCTTTCTGAATACTGTTGGCCTTGTTGACTTCACCTTTATCTTCTCGAACTCTAATATTGTGCCTCTCAGCGGCTTGTGCATTCGAAACTACATTCTACTCCCAGAGCATATCGGAATCTTCCCTACAAATGGGCAAACGCATCATCGTTACTGGTGGCTCCGGAAAGGCAGGGCAACATATCATTTCCTACCTTCTGGAAAAAGGCCATGATGTTCTCAATCTCGACTTGATGCCATTACCAGGCGACCTGGGCAAGCGAGTTCATACCCTGCGTGTCGATTTGACAGATAGCGGCCAAGTCTATAGTGCATTTACCTCGCACTTCCATCTAACGGAACCTTTCCGTGAGCCGTTACGTCTTCTTCCGGATGCAGTCATTCATCTGGCTGGTTATTCTCGCAATATGATTGCCCCCGATAACGAGACTTTCCGCGGAAATACCTTGTCAACCTACAATGTAATCGAAGCCGCGTCTCGACTCAACATCAAGAAGGTCATCACTGCTAGCTCTATTACCGTTTATGGCGTGAGTTTTGCAGAGGGAGATGTGGACTATCCGTCATACCCGGTGGATGAAGACGTTGATGCCAATCCGATGGATACATATGCCATCTCCAAGGTTTGCGGCGAGCGCGTTGCTCGTGGCTTTGCTCGTCGGTTCGGGAACGATATTTATGTCCTTCGTATTGGCAGAGTGGTCGCACCTGAAGAATATAGGGAGGAGATGTTCGTTGATTATGTCAAAAACCCGGATGCGTGGGCAGGACATGCTTGGTCGTATACCGACACGCGAGACCTTGGGCAGATGTGTGATCTCGCTGTACAGAAGGATGGTCTGGGATTCCAAATATTCAACGCTGTGAACGATGAGATTACCAATTACACTACCTCGACAACCGAGTTTCTCAAACGGGTCACTCCAAATGTACCCTTTACCAGGGAAATGGGACCGCGAGATGCCCCGATATGCAACAAGAAGATCAAAGAGATGCTCGGATTCAGTCAGAACCATCCCTGGCAGACGTACTACGAAGAGAGCTCTAAATAAGGTGGCTGCTAGCATGAGCGAGTTTGAGTCTGTGGATGACTGTTGATTTTTGGATGGTATTGTACATAGTCAGCTTCAGATCCCAACAGGGTGCATTAGATATTGAAGTTCTCCATCAAGCCGGAAGCTTTGAGCGATTGCCTCAAGGTCAAGATCTGATAGTCCCCAGTTCAATTGTGGAGATCCGATATCGATCGTCTGGTCGGAGGCATTTGAAATGTTAGGAGCAGAAACATTTTCCTGTGCAGGTAAATCATCTGCAGGATTGAGCACTGAAGTGCCCAGCTCATCTCCTTCAGTAATAACAATACCGAGATGAGCCACGAGCTTATCAAGGTTGGCCATGGCTTTTCCCGCTGCTGCATAGAGCCGCAAGTGTTGTCGTAGGACATTGCGACAAAGTAGGAGGCACTGGAAGGAATTTGAACTTCGTCCCTTTTGTGCAACTATACGGACGTGGATGGTGGCGCTGATGTATGTTGCGTAAGAAAGCATGTATGGGGCTGAAGTGATAGAGAAGTGCGCAGAGTAGTCGCGCAAGATTTGGACGATTTGATTTGCTGCCGCGGTGCACATACTGACAGCTTCATATGCAGTGGCTGGGTTTCGAGCGTGACCATGATTACTACCTGTGAATAACGGTCGTTGAGAGAGGATGATGAGGACGTTTGACAGCGCCCTAAAAGAGTTAGCCGAGGTCAAAAGTTGTTAACTCTGGTGGATATCATACAAGAGGCAGAAGGCTTGAGGCAAAAGAACCGATTCCCTTGGATAGGAGATATAGTCGAGTTGGCGAGGAAGACTCGATCGCCATTTACTGAGATCGGAGCTTATATCGGCTGAGATCTTCTGGCTTTGCCTTTGGCTCATGTTTTGCGATTCAGAGTAGAGTTCGCACAGAATGCGCTCGGAAATTATGGATAACTCGCATAATTTTGTCAAGAGTGACACGTTGAGAGAAGGTATCACGGACTGCTGTTCATATGTACTGTAGGTGAGATCTTTGAATGTGTCGAGCTCATCGTACTCGTCCAAGAAATTGAGGGATGCTTTGAAGTTTAATTGGCGAAGCAATGGTGGCCTTCCTTGGAGGAGACACTGGATCTTGTCGATTGCTAAGCGAGTTCAGCACATATCTCTTGATTTCAAAATTGGAATGACTTACTGTAAGCACCCCATAGGACGCGCTTCCGAACTTCAAGTTCTTCTGCAGACATCTTATTTGGCGAGGGAAGAACATGCAGACCAAGGTCAATGATCATATTGAATGCATTTCCAGCATAGAGCCAAGATAGACTGCGTTCGTCACATCTTGAGAAGAGCGAGTTGGACATAATGATCAATGCTTGTAGTGTGGTGATCTCGCTCTTATCGAAAGACTCTCGCAGAAGCTCAGTGAAGCGTTGACGAAACCTCCACCCTGCAGTAGTAATGTCATCGGGGTCAGAGCGTATCTCAGGCCGCGGGCAATGCTTTGAAACTGTGAACAAAATTGCATTGAGTAGGAGTTTCGAGAAATAAGGGCCGTTGGAGGCCATATCACGCATGAATACTGGGCGATATGTAATCTGCGCGGTGTATAGTTGGCGACTCCAATAGATCGACAGTAGATGCATGCCAATGTCTGGATCGAGTCCATCAAAATCGAGCTTCCCTGCTGCTAGGTTCAATGGTTCCAGTTGTCCTGAGGTGGTTTGTTAGCCACGGTTCAGTCAATCTGAAGGAAGGACTTACTCTGCCTTGCCGTTTGCGCAAAGAGCAAGTGTCGAGCCCACTCTTCACTAACGGGTGAATCAAAAACCTCTGAATCTTCTTCGTCGGCTCCGGAATGTGCTGTATCGTCATAGACTGTGCTGGTCGGTCCGTGGTATAATGAAGTGCTATGGCGATGGTTTTCGCTATCTGGTACCTCTGGATGAGACGTATCTCGGCCTCTGTTTGAGTGATTATCGCTCGGCGAAGGCTCAGCATGGTGGGGTATTGATCCTGTGACTCTGCTCCGTGCTGGACTGAGCGCTGCCAAAGAAGCTTCTGTTGGAATCAAAGCAGGTCGCTCAAGGACTCCAATGTCTGTAGTTCGCTGGGTACATTGCTGACGGAGGATGGCGTTTTCTTGTTCTAGTTGTTTGATGCGCTGATTTGTTGGCCTGCTCAATGAAGTCAGTAGACGGGCGTATAATAATATTAGGATTTAATATCGACCTTGGTTTATGCCTGGCAGCGCTTTGCTGGCAATCTACACCTTTTGCCAGACAATTGCCACAACTTGGTTTCTGTGCGTCACATTTCAACTGTTGTCCCAAATTTTGATGGTTAGTCAAATTATATAGCACGGATACACCTACATGCGTAATTACCTTCTTCGAGCGACAGAAAAGACACGCCGCTGGCGCTCGGCTTCTTCGCGCCGGCATGTCTACTGCTGACGAACCAGAAAAGCCGATGACCGCCGGAGAGAAAATTCTGATGGCATCTCCCAGATAGAGTGCAGTTTTTATCAAGACAACTGGGTCAAAGACCCTCAATAGCGTGAGGATGTCCAAGCCTGCGTGCTCTGTCAAGCATGGCTACACGAGCCGAGATTCGGCATCGGCGCACCACGCGGGGTCGGAGATACAGCTTTTCCGCGCGGCTACTGCCGGTTAGCCGCCGCTTGTGGGGAGCCGAACTATAAGCCATACAGTAACAGGGAACACATTCTATTATTGAATCAGGTTGATATCAAAGTGCATGTATTTTGATCTTGCTGTAGATTTATCTCAAAGAGAAAGCCATCTTTGAATCTGGAAGGAATTCTTGCTATTCGGTTCATCCCGCACATCCGTAAGAACGTACCGAGCCCCAAGATGCCACACGTTCTGACAAGGCTGTTCTGACTCACGATTTGTGAACATGGTCTCCAGATGGAAGATTTCCCTTGAAATATGGTTGTGTCTCCATGGACCGAGCAGTCTCTACCAGGTCAAAGATGACCTCGAGATCCCACGGTTGTATGGTCTGCTCAAGTAGGGTACGAAAAGACCATTCGGCCATGTAAAGCTCCGCGAGACAGGTAAGCAGGTCTCCGTCGGGGTTGCCTTCATACTCCGAGAAATCATTTCTCTGGTCGTGGAAGGCGAGCCAGTTCAAGACATATTCGATGTAGAGCAGGTCTTCGTACCCTGCCTGCAAGTTGAACTGATCGACATAGTACCACCTCTCGATCGTTTCAAGTAGGGGGCCGGATGGCGACAAGGGTGGCCGGGTGAGGGGATAGCGGTTGATATATGTTGGCGGTGCTTCGGTCGTCGAGTCTCCGGCAGCCATGCTGTATGACTTGGTGGGATCCGAGGTTAATGGTGATGTGTGTGGGGGAGGTGAGGTCGATGAGGATCACAGTGTGTGAACACTCAGAGAATGAGTGAAACGTGCTTCGCTGAGAGAGAATCAAAATTTGATAAGCACTGTCAGTTGGAAGTCAACGATGACACGCCCTGATAAACGGCGCGTCCCGGGTAACGGTTGATACGGTATTTTCCTGGTTCAAGGAACGTTCCAAGATATTATTTAAGCCAGATCGTTAGGCAAACAAAATAACTAACTTTTATTAAGCACAAAACAGTACTGCAGAAATCAAAGTCCATGCGTCATGACTATCTTCCAGCACCGTACTTTGGTATTCCAGAATCTGCCAGCTCCTCCAACAATCAAGATACGTCCTAGCTATTAGTAGGTGATTCTTTAGCTCGAGCTCTACTAGTATCCATACAGAATTTATTTCTAGTTCTGCGTACAATCATGAAATAGAAAGCAATGGACTCTGCTAGCTATGGGAGCTAGAGAAAGATGACGATGAACAAGTGGAGCGAACCTATGTGGAAAATCAAAGTCATAACGAAACATTTCATCGAGACTAGGATCACATCAAGTCATGATGGGCTTGGAAGTCCATGAAGATGTCGATAATCTACCGAGCGCGGACGATGGCTAGATCCTCGGGCTTAAGGGCACAATCTAGCAATGTCTGTGATTTTCTACAGCGCAGTTTACAGAGTGTATCTTCAAGTAATGTTTTCAAAAGACTGCGGGAAATAGACTAGTGGAACGTGCGTTTTGGCGCCCCGGAGATTTCCATGACGTGAGTCCAACCCCCATCTCCCACCTGCAGTCCCTTCCTTCTTCCCCCCCCCCCCCCCCCCAAACCATCTACCACCGACTCTCTCCTACAAAGCTTCCTACTTGACAATTGAACTACTCAAGCTGCGCTCAATTTCTGAAACTGTACCTTTTCGCAGCATGGCAGCCTCCACAAACCAGCTTGTCACCCTCGAGACGCCGGAGCCCAGCCTGGGCTTTTCTGCCCAGGAAAAGCCCGGAGTAGTCTGTGCTGCTTGGATCATGTCTTCCCACGCCCCCGAGATATCTGCTACATCTTGCCTTCAGTTGCCCAGCCTGAAATGACTGGCAAGACCAAATCTGTGGCTGCCATTACTTCGGATCCATCTAACGCCGAAGAAACTTCTATGGCGGCTTCTATTGCTCCCCTAACCCCTCCTCACAGCCATCTTTTGAATGATGCCTCCTAACTTACAAAAAGTGAGGATGAAAATACTTCCAACACTCAAGACGTGTGTTATGCACCTCCGAACTCGCCAGCTACCCATTCTCCGCCCCTGAATGCTCCTGTTACTCTTACGATTCAGGTTAAGCTACATCAGAACCCCGATTCTCCTGCTAATTCTAAATCCAGTGGATCGCCTAGGTCCTGTTTGACCTTTGCGAGTACGCTGTTTGGGACATCTTCCCCCTCCATTTCCGCCGAAGAAATTGAGTCTGCGAGAGCCGAACTCATGGAAGAATGGAATGCCCAGACTGGTTCAGCCCCTCTTGAGAGAAGACTTCCATTACCCCCCGCGGTGCCGAATCTCTTCCAGTTTCACAATAAGAACATGTCGACTGCCTTGAAAGCCCTCAATGAGAAAGGAATTCCTGTCGTCGAATATGGGCAGCAAATCCAGTTTCGATGGGGATGGGCTGAGATTCTCGTGGTAGGTGATGAACCTTCTTCATTGATGACGAAAATGAACTAACAAGTCGGGAATAGGTTGTGGAGTGGATTGTGCCCGATGAATACCTCGAAATTGCCTCATAGACAGTATCCGAGCAAGGCTTTGCTCTTGCCGCCGAGCCACCTACATCTGGCTTCCCATGGGAGCAATGGATCAAGATGGGCCGATTCCACAATCTTGATGAAGAGAACTGGAACCAGGTCCATCTATACCCCCTATCTGCAGTTGGCATTGCCCTTGACGATACCTACGAAGTTTTGTCTACTTTCGACCCCAAGCTCCGAATCCGAACACCGTTGCCCGCTAGATACATGCTCACTATGATTCGTGAACTCGTCAAAGTGCCGCTTCTGCACCAGAACAGACATCGAATCATAGGAGATCTTTCGGGCTCCATTCATGGCTACATATTTCATGGACTGCCTGCTTAAACTCAGTATTACACGGACGAGGAGGAAGCAGCCGCAGAGGCGGAGTTCCTGAGTAAGGTCGAGGGGGCAGTTCAGGATATCAAGACTTTCCAATTCTGGGTAGGCCAGAAGTAATCGTTCTACTGTGGCCTCGACACCTGCGAGTGGGGCAATGGAGAATGGTTACGATACAAACACTACAAACTACAAGTGTGAGAATGCCCATTGCAGCTGCATCAAGGACCGGTCAGGTACGGTCTCTGAATGAGCTGGAGTTCATGGAGCCTATCCACTCAGCCACTATTGAGTTCACACGAGACAATTCGAATTTTCGACTGGAGCTTTACCTCAAGAGAATCTCGCGTGCGGGCGAAGTTGAGATTACCGATGATCAGACCCGGTTTAAGCTTTAGACTGTCAAAACTGGGCTGCATCATTACCCATCCCAGTCTTTAAATGTGGCAGTACATGACCGTTGGTATTATCAATAGCTCGTCTTTAGATTTGGGAAAAAGTTATCTGAATTCTCTAGTCTGTCTGGCAATCTATTTTGACTAGAGAACAACTTTCAAAACAAATAGACCTTTTCTAAAGGATTAAGCGAGATCCTGGAGTACTCGTTCAGTTACAATACGGAAGGGGCAATTTGATTTTATTTATTTACATCGGAGCTAGACTTTCGCTTCTGCACATCTTCACTGAGAATTTTCACTACTTCATTAGAGAAGAGACACTCAGAACTAGACTAAACGGTCGTAGTCGCCACGGTAAATCTATTTCCGCTTTAGCTCTAATCGGGGTTATCTTAGCCCCCCCCAAAAACTAAAAGGTAGCGGCCTAGGGCGTAACCTAGAAGGAGTATATAAGAGAGGGAAAGCTTAGCCGAGGGGCCACGTTAGCCCTTAAGGGATATTTAGGGTATCTAGGTAAAGAATAGAGTCGCTTTAGGGCGCTTAAGGTGAAGAGGCTAAGGGAGTTAAAAGAGTAGATATAACTAACTAAAAACACAAAAAAACATACAACAGCCAGGATTCGCATGTGGTCACCCACCATACTACTAACTGGCCGGCGTGTGGCTTAAGTACGGCTGAGCGGACGGGAAGCCCTGTTCTCCACACCCTATGGTCGTATGTGCTTGAGAGCTGCAAAGATTGAACTTTACCAAGAAAGACATTCAACCCTGGATCACTCCTCGTCTTTCTTTCCCTGATACATCGGAAAACCTAGATAGATTTGACAATATTTATATATCGATTAAAACACGCAAGATCAGTCCGAGGTGAGCACTGAGCATTCATTCTCGGTTTCACATTCAGGGCTACTGCCGCTTGCCTCGGCGTTTGTTGAGGATAGTCCTCCGAGTCCCGCTCCCACCCTTTCTTAGCCATCTCGAACAGCAATCTGCTTTCCGACATGGTCGACACTTTGACCCATTCTTCTCCATCATCGGCCACGATATCCACAAAGACACTTTTGCGTTTTCTCCGTGCACTGGAAGAAGACATTGATCGCGACAAGCTTCGACATCTCTTGATCTATTCCAAGAAACTGGGTACTTTTGAGCAGAAAGCTCGCCTGGTGCGAGATGCTATTGATACATCTTTTTGTTAATGGAAAGGCACCATTTCTGTCGACATAGACGTATCCACAGATAGATATAGTAGTCTATTAATGGATCAGCCTTATTCGCCCCCTAATGGTTGTAAAATACTACTGCTGTTGCCGGGCCGGAAGGGATTGTGGGAAGAAGTAGACTGCGGAACAAACGAATGCTCTTGTGGAGGTCAGCGGTGGAACGCTCTCAATGCTTTTAAAAGGCAAGAGGCCCTAACTTGAAATTCGTCATATCGTACAGGAAAACACAAATCTCTACCCCCCCTATCTCGGCCGATAGATGCTTGCAGCGGAATATGGTTTGACGCTATCATTGTTTCTAATCACGGTGGTCGACAATTGGATAGCGTGCCTTCTACCATACAAGCATTACCCGGTGTAGTGGAGGCGGTGGGTGGGAGAATTCCTGTGATTCTGGATGGAGGAATTCACCGTGGAACCAAAGAATGCCCCCGGGGATGGCATCCCAAGAACTCATGATGTACTGGGGTATGAAATCACACTATATGATCTATCAAAGTTGCCATCGGGCTAATATGGGACTGGGGCCATATCGAGGATGAACGATATCTGGATGTTGCTGAGAGCATCGTTCGCGATGCGAATTCGATAGGAGAAATTACCTGGGCTTCGTGAGCACATTACGAATATGAAATCGCTTGACTTTCATGAAATGCACGGCGTTGGCAGAGCTCTGATTACATTTGCCTCGGGATGCTCGTCATATTTTTATTAATCCTAATCAAAAGAGGGCTTCATATTCATTTTCAAAATAGTGATATCGCAACTTGTATATATTTTGCAGTGTAGTTATTCACTATTCCAAAACTTCAGTTTCCTTTCTCGAGGCTCTGTCGCGCATGTCGCCGTGTGATGATGATGATACAGAAGCTTAGGTTCTATGAAACCCAGCGACTCAGACTTGCAGATCACTCGCTTGGATATGAACTTATCTACATAGGTAGTTAGTTAGTTAGTTAGTTAATAGATCACTAGCTTAGTAAGTTGCCAGCATTGGAAATATTCCATGGATTCCAGTTCGCTGGCCATGGACAACGGGGAAGCACTAGCCGCTTCGGGCAAAAAGATCCTCAGCATCGCGGGGAAGAACCATCATCATCATTCTTCCAGCGACCATCGCACATTCTTCGCCATGATCTTGAGGGAGCTCTGGATTATTCTGAGAATTATGGCGATAGCAGGTTTCATCGATAAACCAGGGCTTCAAATCGATACAGTTTAATACCACATTGCCCACTATTCGCAGCATCGCGAAGCTTCAAGATGAACACTCTCGGACCGTTATCTCAAGCTTCAAAGCTTCCCCTCGCGCGGATCTGGACCCCCTCATTGCGTTCCATGTTATGGCAGTGCTTTGTTATCAGGCCATCCATAACTGGCCTCTCGGCCTGCCTAGTTGGGAGATAGAAACCGACCAATGCTGCTGACCAGGATTGAGTTGCCTTGTCTTCAAGCTCGAGGTAGAGCTCATCGCGTGCATCCCCTCATTCGAGAGGGGAATTGCCAATTGCCCATAATGAAAGAACCGAATATAAGACAGAAATGAGTCCCAGCGACCGGAAGAATATTAATATTATTGCAGCTCTACTCTATTTCCAGCCCTTCCACACTATATATCATTCACAATGGCAGTCCCATTCACCTACCACGCCAAGGCCCAATCCACCTTCAAACCTCCTCTCATCGCCAACGAAAACGCCTTCTTAGGCGATGTCATCTCCAGGTACGCCATCTGTCGGAGAAATAACCCAAGTCCCGCAGAACAGAACAGACCCACTTACATACCTATTTCCTGCAGCGACAAGGATAATGCCGAAAAGCCCATCTCGTGCGGATTCTATCGTCTGGAGAAAGGTACCCCGCTGGTGTATACCTATACCTACGATGAAATGAAGATTATTCTAGAGGGACAGTTTGAGATTACCGATGAGACGGGCCAGAAAGTTACTGCGTCGCCGGGGGATGTGTTTTATTTCCCCAAGGGGGCCAAGATTACTTTTACGACTGAGACGTATGGATTGGCGTTTTACGTGAGTGAATACAAACTTTTCGAGGATCAGATGCTACGGAAAATGTGGATGGTACTAACCAATATCGCAGACTGGTCAGCGGGCGGAGGGCGCCGCTTGAATGGAGCGAATGTGACATATCCTAGCCCTACTATGAAACTTTGAAACTCTCGGACCGCAATGATCTTCCCATCGTAACCATAGATGACCAAACGAAATCAACTTCCTAGTGTTCGGGGACTCCGTGAAGCAACAGACCCATGGATTGTAACGGATCTGCCGGGTCTGAGCCATTCCCAATCTGGTAGTTTGCTTACATTGTGGAGAAGGACCGAAGTACGGAGTAGTTACCACTGCAGTCAGTAGCCACACAGTACTGATCCTTGCAATCCCCTCGCATACTGCTTATTTACCCCGTGCGTATCGCAAGGATAGCCTTGCTATTGAAGAAAACCACTTGTGGAGTACTTCATTGTAAATAACTTCAATAATGTCGGAGAATAGGCCATTCTACAATGTAGTACCGTCAAAACTCCCGGGGACTAAGCAGAACTATTAGCCCGACTAATGACGCCATGAACCACGAATAACTACCAGATCCTTAGAATCAAGGCTGGCCCAGTTTCACAACTCCATCACATGGGGGCCAGAAAAGCCACATTCACATCTGGAGCCGGACCCAGCGAGGAGAATGACCTGCAGGGGCGAACCGATCCCACAGTTACTACTACTGCACTCCGTAGGTGGATCGCATTCAGCTCGCGTCGACAAAACTCAATTCACACTAGGATCGCTCCGGTTGGGTGTCTTCGAGTTTGGTCAGGTACCTGGAAATTAAATCGTACGCCACTATTGGTAGCTCCGTCAGCCGGGTTGGAAAATGGCGGGCTGTGAATGACGTGGGGGAGATGTTGCTAGGGCAACCATACCGGAGGAGTCGTGATATTAAAATCCTGAAAGGAAAAAAAAGTGGGAACTCGGAAGGTTCAAGGTGGATTAGATTATTTGCATGTTCATGTTATTCTCGGAAAAAGTAAAATCAAGATCCCATCGATCGTGGTGGAGCTGATCGACTTGGGAGTCGCAAGGTGGGAAATTATTATTTACTCTGTCGAGGACTACATAGTGTACGACTATAGTACTGGAGATTAGTCAAGGAGTAAACACTGGACTCTGCAACAAAGGCCTTCTTTTTGACATCGACATCCTCTACACTTCTTTTTGTCTAACTCGTACTTCTGAATCTTCGTGTGTTCGCATCTTAGCGCCTTTTAGTTTGATTTCTTCAGCCTTTTCAGCCCGCCCAGTCCTCGTCTCAGCCTCAGGCTAGTCACCTTATCAAGGGGGGAGCCACATCCAACCCCTCGACGATCACTCTCCTCCCCGTGCCCAACACCTCTTCTTCTCTTTCCCTCCCCGAATCCAACTCTCCAACTTCCTCAATCCTCCCACACACACACAACACACTCACTCACCATGGCTGTCGACGTCGCTTCCGACCCCGACCGTCTTGGTCTGCGACTCCCCAATCCCCCGCCACTACTTCACACCCGCGGCGAGGCCTTCGACCGCCCCTCCACCCCCGCCGAGAATGGCTTCACCAGTCCCACACAAACCCCCCAGGGTAGTCCCAGCAAATCGAGGGCACCCCCCGGATCTCTCGATCTACCCAATGTCTTCGATAAAGCCTTGAAGTTGACACCTACTTCTCCCTCCAAATCCACTCATAACCACTTCAATCATCCCATGTTTACTTCCGACAGGAGTAACATTGAGGACTTTAATGAGAGCGTCATTCACCAGCGCCCTTCAAGTCCCACGCGCAGCAGCAAAGCGAATAAAGAAAATACACCCCCGACAAGCACGCGTCTGCCCAAGGATCTGGGATCCAAACCCACTGCTGCTGCCATCTCGCGCCATGAGCCATATCAGCAGCGTGATGCTGACACGTCAAAGCGCCAAGTCCAGTTGCGCGGACTGACCCCGGAGGAGATGGAGAAGCTGCAACAGCCCCGGGTTAAGCGCCTGGTTAACGTGACTCAACTCTGTACGTGAGATTGAAATGGAATCCAAGCGGATAAAAAGTGGTTGTGCTAACGGACTGCGACTAGACTTCCTCGACCACTACTTCGATCTCCTCAGCTATGTCCACAACCGGCAAACCCGGCACACACAATTCAAATCCGCATACCCCGAACCCCCCGCCACACCCAACGAAGAATACGAGCCCGCACTGCTGAAATACCTGGGTCGCGAGCGCGCGCACCTGCGCAAGCGTCGCACCCGTCTGCGCCAACATGATTTCCAGATCTTGACCCAGGTCGGTCAGGGTGGTTATGGACAGGTGTATCTCGCACAGAAGAAGGATACGCGCGAGGTCTGCGCGCTCAAGGTTATGAGTAAACGGCTATTGTTCAAGTTGGATGAGATTCGGCATATTCTCACGGAGCGCGATATTCTCACTGCCGCCAAGAGCGAGTGGCTGGTTCGTCTGCTCTATGCCTTCCAGGACGATGATCAAATTTACCTGGCGATGGAGTACGTCCCCGGCGGCGATTTCCGCACGCTTCTGAATAATACGGGTGTGTTGCATAATCGGCATGCGCGGTTCTACATTGCCGAGATGTTTAGCTGTATCGATGCGCTCCATGTGCTTGGCTATATTCACCGCGATCTTAAGCCTGAGAATTTCCTGATCGACTCTACCGGTCACGTCAAGCTGACCGACTTTGGTCTGGCAGCCGGTATGTTGAGTCCTGGCAAGATCGAGTCAATGCGCGTCAAGCTTGAGGAGGTCGGCAACACGCCCGTTCCCTTTGGCCGCCCCATGGAACAACGAACCATGGCCGAGCGTCGGCAGGGATACCGCTCTCTGCGCGAGCGCGAGGTCAACTACGCCAAGTCCATCGTTGGTTCGCCCGATTACATGGCCCCCGAAGTTCTCAAGGGCGAGGAATACGATTTCACCGTCGACTACTGGAGTCTGGGGTGTATGCTTTTCGAAGCATTGGCTGGGTATCCACCGTTCGCCGGTGCCACGGTTGACGAGACATGGCAGAACCTAAAGCGCTGGCAAAAGGTGTTGCGGAAGCCCGTCTACGAGGATCCGAATTACTTCCTGTCCCGACGAACCTGGGATTTGATCACGACTTTGGTAGCAGCCAAGGAGACCCGGTTCAAGAATATTCAGGAGATTCATGCACATGATTACTTTGCCGAGGTGGACTTTACGCGATTGCGGGAACAGCGGGCGCCATTCGTGCCGGAGTTGGATTCGGAGACGGATGCGGGGTACTTTGATGACTTTAGCAATGAGGCGGATATGGCCAAGTACAAGGAGGTGCATGATAAACAGCGTGCGTTGGAGGAGATGGCCGAGCGTGATGAGAAGATGAATAAGGGGTTGTTTGTTGGGTTTACATTCCGGTATGTTATGACGTCCGCTGGCTTTTTTGGTCTTTACTAACTAATGTCTTTGTTCTAGACACCGTAAACCAGCCGTCGACAGCGCCGGGCGTAGTTCGCCTCGCAAGCCGATTGCTACGGATAGTTCTTTCGGAACGATGTTCTAGTTCTGGGTTGGAGATGTCCACTGTTTATTACCCCGTCTAGCGCATTCTCCCTTCTTCTTTCTTCGTCATGCTGGGTATCTCCCTCCACCGAGCTGGATCTTGGTCTTTGGGTTGTGTTCCCGGTGATACTTGTTGTATGAGTTTAATGGCGCATAATTTCCTGTCAAGTCTGTCCGACTCGTTTATTGTCTGCACTTGCTACCAAACCCCCAACGTGATATGTCTTTTACACCTTTTCAATTCTGCTTGTGTTTGTTTTACTCTTTTGATTGGAGTTTGCAAAATGACTTTGTATGATACATACATAGAACTAGGTTGACGGGGTTCCGTCTAGCCCGTTTCCATGAATTCTGCTTCTATGACTGATCCTCCCCGTCTCTTTGAAAGTGTAGTTGCGACATAATAGAACTTTCCTCGAGAACACCAAGAACTAGCAGTCTAGTTCTCAGGAAGCTGACGCACCATCCGCAAAATCTCAGACTCATTATCCCCAATAACAGCCCGACCATTAACCCAATCAACGGTCTACCACCCAGAATCAATTAGCAAACATCCCCATCTCCACCCCCAACACCAGAAAAATAAAAGCAAGAAAAAAAGCAAGGCAACATACCACAGGCCTAACAAACCGCCCCTGATCCTCCTTAAACCTCTTAACAGCATCCTCCGCATCCCGCGCCCCCTTCACCAACTCCCCAACCCCATAAACCGCCTTCCCCCCAGCCCCAGAACCCCCCACAGGACTAATGTACTCCAGGATACTGTGCAACTGGTCCGTCGTCGGCGCCGCAGTGGTAACCTCCAGCTCGAACTCGCCGCGCTGCTGTGCGGCTTGCAGGGTGGTGTCGGAGGCTTGGTCTTCGGTTGCGGTTTCGGAGGCGGTGATTGAGGCTTGTTTTAGGATGTTGAGGACGCGGGTTGAGGGGGCGAGGGTTGGTGAGTGGAAGAGGGTTATTGGGTCGAGGGTTTTGCTC
Organism: Penicillium cataractarum; assembly: GCF_028827025.1. Taxonomy (NCBI): domain Eukaryota; kingdom Fungi; phylum Ascomycota; class Eurotiomycetes; order Eurotiales; family Aspergillaceae; genus Penicillium; species Penicillium cataractarum. The sequence goes on along the minus strand of NW_026622743.1, from coordinate 447,408 downwards.
TGGGTGCGGGTTAGCTGGGGAGTGTGCTTGGGAGGAGGGGGGGGGGGGAGGGGACGTACGAAGCGGAACATATTGATGGTTTGGAGAGGGTGGTTGAGATGTGGTTCTTTGGGATTGTGATTGTGGTTGTGGTTGTGAGTGATGAAGAGAGAGGTTGGGGAGTGCAAGCTGGGAGCTTTAGAGGTGGGAGTGATGTCATGTGCCGGGATCCCGATCGGGTTGGCTCGGGGTTTTAGCGTGAGTCATGATTTTGTAGGAGGATCAATTCTGATGTTTCAGGTTTTTAGTCGTGAAGCAAGGAATTTAGATTGGAGTTGTTTTTAGGGATAGAATTTGTTTGTTTTGTGGATATGAGTGTTGATGGTTGGCTAGTTTCGTGCTTGTGTTACCTATTGGATGGAGTACGAATGTAGGGCTACAAATACTAGAAGTCTATTGAACTTATAGACTCTGAATACTAATCTTCTATTCCTTTTTGACAAGAACCAAATTTGACGGGCAATTTTTGGGGACCGTATTCTCTATCTCCTAATCTATAATCTACTCATCCTACTAACGACCTACTCTACTTAATGCCCTCCCACAAAACCATTCTCATAAAGATTCATAAATTCGTCTCATATATATGATGCACCCAATATAAACACCAGCTATAAACCAGTAACCAGGCTAATACCCAAAATTCTCAACATGCAAATAAATCCCCTGCGCCCCCGTCCCCTTATGCACCGCCCGTTCATCACTAAGATAGACCACACTGCGACGAACATCATCACTCAGTCCAGGCGGACCGCAAACGACAACCGCACTCTCGCCCTCGGCTTTCTCGAGGACTTTGCGGATGATTGTTTGTGGGTAGGGACGGCCGGATAGGACTGTGGGCGAAGGTGATGGTGATGACGCCGTAGAAAGAGTGGGTTTCTCATTGACTGTGGGAGTTGCGATTGTCTGTTCAGACCGTACTGGTCCGGAACAGGTACATGCGCAAGTAGTGACTTGATCTTCGTCTTCGATTTGGGTGGTGCAGCAGCATCCGCCGCCTGGGAGGCAGCCTTTGCCTACTGGTGCTGGGGGTTCTGCTGTCGAGGATGATTCTGCGGAAGCCGAGTGGATAGAGACGTTATCCTTTTCGGCGGATAGGCCCTTCTCGTATGAGAAATCCAGGCCGCTGGTGACGAGGCTTTGGGTCGGGAGTGGGAGGGATGGTGGTGCTGTAGTGGGAGCTTCCAGTTTCTCATCACAGGTGATGTAAATGCTGATTTCGAGTTCTTTTTGGAAATCGGGCTGTCTGAGACGGCATTCAGCCACGTCCGCCAAGACGGATTGTAGTTGACTTTCGAAGAGAATCAGTTGAGCCCGGGACTTGATCACCCAGACAAATCTAATGCGCTTGGTCGCTGCCAGACGCTTGGCTTGGAAGGAACCCTGCCCGATTTGACCATTGATTTCTTTCGTCCAGACTGATACAATGTCCCGTAGTAACGGTATGGTAAAGGTGGCACCCATGCCTCCAGCTAGGAGAATGACGCTATCGAATTGGCGCAGTGACCGGATAGTCCCGTACGGTCCCTCGACAAAGACAGTACGGCCTCGTACAGCAGGGGCAGGTTCCACTCCGAGGACCTTGTCATTCTTCGAGGCAAATCGGAAGAAACGTCTCGTTCCTCCATTCTCCGCGCGGATGAAAAACTCCAATTTTCCATCCTCAGGCAGCGAAGCAATAGTGAACGGGTGACTTTGCAATGGCACAATAGTGTGGCAAGTAAGGAAAACGTGCTGGCCAGCCTGCCAATTAATCCCCGGGTTATCAACAGTCACCCGGGTAATGTTGCCAGGCATCGGGGTGAAAGTCGCTGAGTGAGTCCACACGCGACTCCCCTTGTCACTCTTCCGGTGAAACACGGCCAGATTGGCATACGCACCCCAGACATATCGTACGACACGGTCAAAAACGACCAGTCCGATCGGGATCCATACCCAGATCCTGACCTCGTCGGGTGCGTGCATCCACACGGCAACGATAAACCCGACAAACGTGACCAGATGCTGCAGGACAAACACCTCGTAGCTTAAACCTCGAATAGGCCGGATTGAAGTGACCACGATAAACGTCAAGATAACCCACGCCGCGAACCCACGCTTCGTAAGTTCATCATTGTACAGCTCGTACTTGATATAGTCATAACGAGCCCAGTCCCGGAACCAGAAACACATGTGGATAGTCGCCGTAAGCCAGAGCGTACGCGCAGCCCACCGATGGAACCAGTTCAGACTGGCGTAGCTCATACCGGCCAGGAAGCCGATAATATTCTGTCTCCCTGCCAGCAGGAAGATCAAGGGAAGTTGGCAGATGGCCATGAAGCCGGTGCTGTAGCCGATATCTTCCCATTTCCAGACGTCGGCGGTGTCTAGTTTGTAGAAGGAGAGGACGAGGATGGTGATTAGGTTTGCGAGGATGATGAGGACGGGTCCGAGGGGTGGGAAGTGGATGGTGTAGTTTCCCACGGTTAGTGGGTGAATCGTTGCGTAGCTGATTTCGCGAACGATAGCTGTGAGGGTGGCATAGGTGTTGAAGAAGAGGGATTTGGGTTTGGCGGGCGTTAAAGAAGAGTCTCGTAGTCTGGTTGTAGTTAGTGGTGGTGGTCTAGAGATATGCTTCATGAGATAACCATACCGATGTTGCGCTAATAACCGGTTCAAAATATTGACGAGTGTTGCTGCACCGATAGCACTCCCGACAACGGCCCAGTACATCTTCTGCAGTGTGAAGAGGCTGGGAGCGCCATCGCCCATGGACATTGAGCCCATGGGCATGTCACTCATCAAATCCATGTTGGGTGGTGGATGAGATTAGACGGAGCGATCTCGCATAGTGCGTTGAAGATGCGCTTTCCCCTGTCCTGTCTGTAAGAAGACCAAACACGACAACACAAGATGATCAACGAAGAAAGTCGAGTATCTCCAAAGGTCAGAATTGTCAAGTTGGCATCGGCGAAAACCCGGTGGTCATCGCTTATCAATAAAGTGCTCATTCGGTGGAAGCGGAAAGTCTGGACGGGCCCCGCTTGTCCCGCATTTTACGTTGAATGCGATGAAATGCAGCGATTAAAATGATTAAACGATTCGTAAAAATGGGATTAAATCTGCTCATTCCTACTCCACCGACTTTCCCCATTTCGAGCAGGTCCTTGCGATATTCTCCCTTATCTCCATTGCTTTCTACTTCTTGCCTTCTTCATCCTCGATATCCCACCTTCACTACGTTCGCTCTCTATCTTTCACACTATCACCACCACCACAACCCTTGATGGACCATCACTCTATGAGCACAATGGATATGAGCAGTATGAGCGATTCCAGCTCCTCTTCGAGCTCCTCCTCAATGACAATGTCCATGGTCTTCACAAACACCCACGACACTCCACTCTTCTCCTCCGCCTGGACACCCTCCTCCTCGGGAGTATACGCAGGCACATGCATCTTCCTCATCGTCCTCGCCATCATCGACCGTTGTCTGATCGCCTTCAAAGCCATCATGGAACGCCACTGGCTAGCAGCGCACTTGAATCGTCGCTACGTCGCGATTGCCGGGAAGACCAGCGAGGCTGGGCGCATTGATGCCGACCCGGATGCGAAGACTGCCTCGCTGATTACGGCGCAGGGAGTCGAGGAGAATGTCAAGGTCGTGCGCAATATCTCCCATGGCCCGATTCCCTGGCGGTTTAGCGTGGATGTGCCGCGGGCGGCGCTGTTTTTGTGTATTGCGGGGGTCTCGTATCTACTGTATGTTGATGCTTTCCCTTTGTGAGATTGGATGGAAAGCTAATTATTTGATTCTAGTATGTTGGCTGTCATGACGATGAACGTGGGATACTTCTGTTCGGTGTTGGCAGGCGCGTTCCTGGGGGAATTGGCGGTTGGCCGATACATCCACTGGAACGAGCATGCACACTGAGGCATCCGCGAGTATACGCAGATCTACGACAACAATTACGACTGATGACTATCTTGGGATTCCTGCATCTACTAGCTACCTGACTGCATTGTATGGCGTTTGACCTTTTCTTCTCTAAGACTCAATGGCGCATTTCGTCTCTTTTCTCCCATCATTCGAGATTCCCATGGTAAATCGCACATGCAAATTAAGTTCAAACTTTGGCTGCATGCGTGCTGAGCAGAAATGAGCAGATTTCCTAACCGTTTTAGGATTAGTGTGTCGGGTAAAATCCACGCGCCCGTCAAGGTTCCACCCGCAGAGCTAAACCGGTTGCGGGTAACCATCCGCAGGCAAATCCAGGAGATCGACTTTGATGATATCGCAAGATATTGAGTTTGTTCATGAGATAGTAGATAGACCATTCATAGTTCTTGTATTTACCAGTGACAGTAAGGCGAAATGATGACTAAGACCGAGTATACCCATCAATGTACCCCACAGATCTTTCTCAACAGGCTGCGACCGAATGGTCATTCGATGTGGAGTAGTCCCTGGAATCTCCTATCAATCTCAACAGCCTTCAATCTATTCTATGGGGAAATATTGCACGAGATTTATCAATCAAATAGTTTCTATACTATTGTACTCTACTTTGCTTGAACCATGAGAAAGAATGAGCAAATTACCTTATTCGAGTCTAGTGTCGGATACGGTACCGTCCAAACGTGCAGTCCACTAAACCCAACCGAGATACTCCAGAGAGGACAGCTCGGAAAGGCAGGTCTATGCCCAGTATCTACCTCTAACAAGGGAACTTTGTGAAGGATATCTGATTCCCAGTCTTACGGGGTTCGGACATTGACAGTTTGAATGGATCCAGTGGAGAACAGGGTCTCCCACAAAAACTTATAGATACAAAAGGGTATCCTGCAGACGAGCCCTTGTGCAGGATTCTACTTCACGATCTTCTACACCTTCCAATTAACCTCCCCTTCTCTCCTCAACACACCCTCCTCATCTCTACACCTCAATCCCTCCTCCAATCCCTCATCCAACCATCAAAATGAAATTCCCCCTCCTCTCTCTGGCCCTGGCCCCTCTGGCCGCCGCCCACTTCCAACTCCAATACCCCACCTCCCGCGGCTTCGACGAAGACACCATGCCCGAATTCCCCTGCGGTGGCATGTCCCAATCTTCAAACCGCACTCAACTCCCCATCTCGGGCTCCTTCCCCGTCGCCCTGAAAATGGGCCACAGTCAAACTGCCGTCGAGGTCCTGCTCGCCCTCGGCTCCAACCCCGGTGATAACTATAACATCACCCTCGTGCATACCTTCCAGGTCACCGGCCTCGGCGCATTCTGTCTGCCGCATGTGGAGTTTAGCAGCGATGTTCTCGGTGTGAACATCACCGATGGAATGAATGCTACGCTGCAGGTGCAGAGTAATGGTGATCCTTCTGGTGGTCTTTACGCTGTAAGTTTTGGAGTAACCTCACATCTTGAATGTCCTATTTTGGACGTGTCTTGTTAGATTGGGCGTGGCTAATTGTGATTCTCTAGTGCGCCGACGTCCAATTCTCCTCCAGCGTCACGTACTCCGAGCCCTCTTCCTGCACGAACAACACCAACGTCGTTGCATCCGCCTTCTCCAGCGCTGCTGCCCAGCGTAACGCCAACGAGTCTACCTCCACCGGTGGTGCTCAGAGCTCCAGCTCCGACAGCTCCTCTTCGTCAAACACCACTTCTACTACTTCCAAGGGTGCCGCCGTGCCGCTGCAGACTGCTGCTTGGGGGCTGCTTGGTGCGGCCTTTGCTGGCGGTATGGCTGTGCTGTAGAGCATAGAAAGTTGAGAAGAGATTGTAACGGGAAAACGTTGTCTCCTATTCGAAGGCGGCCGGAGTTTAGGAATTCATGATTTTATGATGTGAATTGTTGCATTATAGGCATTACGAGCGTATACCTACTGTTATATGATATAAATGTGCATGATAAGATATTGCCGTACTACCTAACGTCGTGGTATTTTCCATATTCTCCCACGCGGGTCGAGTCGTGAAAACATTATTCACTGGGCGGTCTCTACGAACAGTGTTTTCTCTCAGACCTTACGAGAGTATTGCATTTCGTAAGTTTATCCCCAGGGGGGAAATCATTCATTTTCTCTAAACTAATGATGGTAAGTTAGAAGAACCTTAAGACGGCAAGTCTACCGTTGGAATACAGGAGCAAATACTTTCTGTTCCGTCAATTGACCACGGGTGGTGCCAGTTTCGACATATATATACCTGTTGGATGAGAAGAATGGGGTGCTCCTCCCACTTTGAAGTAATTATGATTAACAGTCCTGCTTTTTCAGAAATGAAGCCTTGTAGGGTTCAAACGTCCAAAGATGATTATTACAGTAGTATACTGTGTCCAGGGCCATGCACTAGTGGAGACATTCGCATTCGTATTCTCCGGACATCCGAGGCATCGGTCACGTGGCAATTATCTTAGGCAACGGCAATAGACGAACCCCTACAAGGCCCCCTGAGAGAGGTCGCTGGGCATGAGAGAGCCAGAATTGTACATTGAGGCAGTAAATCATGAACATGGATCAATTTGAAAGACTGCGCCCCGTTGGTGAGTACTTGCGAGGTGATTCTCCACCCCGTTGACGAAACACGTCTGACACATTTCCCTTTTAGGCCGACTGGAGCAATACTCAACATCCCGCCATCAGGCCGGGTTTTATCTGAATGTCGCAGTGACGGCCACATATGTCCTGCCGGGTAGCTTTAATCTGTCTGTGAAAGATTACGTATACCGCGCTTGCGAGCCTTTAATTGCGGAGCACCCGGCACTGTCCGCGATCCCAGCTGCGGATGATACGCAACAGCCGTACTTTGTTCGATTGCCGCAGATGGACTTGGATCAAGTGGTTTCATTCGAACAGCGCAAGAATGGTTCATTATCAACCGAGTCCGCGGATGGAGAGCCGACTCCAGACCTGGATTTGCAGAATCTGCTAGAAAACCAGCACAACACCCCATTCACAGCGCCAAATGCTTACTGGAGACTGTGTATCCTCACTGACCCCAATGATGAGCAACGATTCACGGCAGCATTTGTATTCCATCATGCCCTCGGTGACGGTACTTCAGGCAAAGCCTTCCATCAAACCTTCCTCCAAGCACTGGACTCAGCCGAGAGCGAGAACAGGGAAACAAAGTCCATCATCCAGTCCCCTTCAACACCACTATTACCCAACATCGAGCAAATCCACCCAATGCCACTATCATTCCTATTCCTCGCCAAGAAAATCTTCCAAGCAAAAATCTACTCACCCAGAGATCCAGGTCTCTGGAGCGGAGGCAAGATCCAGAAAGAAGGAAAGACAAACGTCCGTCTAGTCCCATTCTCCAAAGCCCAGGTGACATCACTCCGGAAGATCTGTCGCAAGGAGCAAACGACTATCACAGCACTCCTGCAGACATCATTTGCCCGCGCGCTCTTCGCCAATCTCCCGCCCCGCTATACGAGTCTCAACTGCACGGGCGCTATCTCCTGTCGCCGCTGGCTACCAGACATCATCACCGACGAAGTCATGGGCGTGTACGTCGGCGACATCGAAGAATCGTATACCCGCAGCTCCACAACCAATAACACCAATACCTTCCCCTGGCCCGAAGCCCGACGCTCAAAGGCAACAATCGAAGCCGCCGTTCAACGCCAAGGCCGCGACGCAGGTCCCAATCTACTGAAATACGTAAGCGACTTCCAGCAGGAACTGTGTCTGTCAAAGGTTGGCAATGAACGCGATAAGAGTTTTGAGGTCTCGAATGTCGGCGTCTTGTCGTGTGAGGATGTTCCTGGGAAACCCCGGATTCAGGGGATGGTGTTTTCGCAGTGTGCGAGTGTTATTGGAAATGCTATTGGGGTTTCTGTTGTTACGGGGGGTGATGGTTGTATGGTGTTGGCTGTTACGTGGCAGGATGGTATTGTTGAGGAGAGTTTGATTGAGGGGGCTGTTAGGTTTTTGAAGGGGGAGTTGAGAGGGTTGGCTGGGTTGGAGTCGTAGTGATAGGCTTTGGTAATTGGGGATACAGCCCTGTGTCTACAGGAATATATATTGGTTTGTCTGTTCACTTATGAAACAAGCTATGCTCTTCATTTAGAATGCATAATCAACAATCTTGTAAGCAAGCCATTCCCTGCTGTAGATCATTTTGAAACTGGCCGGTACTGAGAACTTTTAATTAAACCTACTGAATGCCCTACACGATTCCCATAAAGAACTCATTAACTCGCGATTCATCACGGCGGAGAATACCCCGGCAAGAGCTTATTTATATGTACCCAGAATGGGGTAATGTTGATTGAAACTCATTTGAGACCTCTACTCAAACTTAACAGAACAATTTGCGACGCAGGTAGCTAGTTTATACACTCTTATCTTTGGGTCTGCTGCTCGTTCAGCGAGAAACCCGATTACAATCCTACAAAGTGCAGTATGCTAATATGCTAAATACATTTTATTGGAATTCGACTATAGTAAATAGCAGCCTCAAAAAACTCATGTGGTCGAAGACTGGTCGCCTAGCATAAGCAAGGGGACGGGGAGGGTTTACACCCTCTGGCCACAGATTTGCCAATACTCCAGTCACATCCACAATTTATCGATTTGTATTACTTCTAACCGGTAATATAAGGTCGTACCTTGTAGATGCGTTGAATATGGTCGTATTGATCGTCATTCAACGTAAAAGAACCAAAATCTACCTGTTGGCTGAGCTAATATCAGAGAAATTGTCGGCAAATCTGGCCAGAGAGAGGGTGTAGACTGCCCGGCAATAGATTGCCTAATATCCCTTTAGTGCATTAGCGCCGCATAATTGAAAAGTTTGAAATTTAATCGTATGTTATAAGGTTTTCACTTGGAGCCTCAGGGAGGTAAGATTGGTCTAGTGACTGAGATACGAGAGAATTAAAGTACACTATTGATTGTTATCGGTGGTCAGAGTATAAGTATGACCTCGTTGAAGGATTCAATGGTGGCACTGTAGCTGTTTAAGTAAAGAATTTTTAAGCAAACCTATCGCATTATGCCTCTGCAATAGCGAATAAGAATTCGCTAAGCAATGCAGTTATGTAGTTACCCTGCGCTAGCGCACCCTGGGGATCAATGGGAGGCCTGACGGTGGGCTGGACCTGACCTGGTTCGACTCGAGCAACAAATAACTGTTATTTGACAGTCGGGATTCGAAGGCCTTCTGACTGCAGTCGATGTAGGCTACAGTATATCATCGACCACCTCATCTTTCCCCTTTCCTTTCAGCAGAACCCTATATTCTAGGGTTCCACCCATCAGATAGCAACCCCACCACTTCATGTAGTGGTTGATGTATTGCTGTCCTCATCTTACAAGTAGCTATATTGTGGAGGGGCTGGAATGTAAGAGAAGGTAACACTGCAGGGGCATGCGGTCTGCTAGTTTGTGATAAATCTTAACTCGCAGATTAGAGAGGGGTCTATTTCCCGTTGAAATTCTACCCTATCCGTAGCCGCCGAGGCATCACCACTTGTGTGGCAGGGCAGAATGTTAAAATAACATAAAAGTGAAGACCTTCCTAACAATTGACCGCCCTTGTACTTGTCAGAAGTGAGCTTTGAGCCTCCTCGGCCTTGGCCACAAGGCGGACAACATCATGGCTCTATCCAACAATAACCCTCTTCTTTTCGTTCTTGTTTGGGTGGGGTTCTTTGCCTGGACTACCATCTCCGAAGCGTGTTATTTTCCCGATGGAATTCAGGCAACAGATAATACTCCCTGCTACCAGAATGGCTCCATCAGCGTCTGCTGTGGACCAGGATTCACCTGCCTCACCAATGGCCTCTGTCAACAAGGACAGAATCTTTTTCGAGGGACATGCACAGATTCCACATGGAAAAGCGAGAGCTGCCCAAAGTTTTGCACAAGCGGTAAGCCACTCAGGAAGCCAACGTGAAGTTCTTTCAGGGCTGAGGGAATACAATGATTGCTTAGGGCGACAACTCGACAACTGGATGTCATCTTGTCCGGGTGTGGGATCAGGCTACTTTTGCTGTGGAGTCGATGATTCGTGCTGTAAAAATTCAACCCTCATTCTTGACCTTGGATTTGGCACTGCCATAACCACAGCCTCGTCAACCTCAACCTCCTCGACATCAACGGCATCTAATCAACCCACATCGACGATAGCTTCGAGTCAAACAACATCGGCCAGTAGTAATCTACCCAGCACTCACAACAATAACGTGCAGGTCAATGGCAACGATACCCCTGGCACAAATGTCGCCCTCGCTGCTGGAGTCGGTGCAGGTGTCGGCCTCCCAGTATGTGCAGCTATCGTGGCATTCATTTTCTTCTGCCGGCGCCGACACCGCCAAGTTGCGTTGGACAAGGATTTTTCCGAATCTCAACCCCGAAAGCTGCCTCTGAGGGAGTTGGAGTCGAACGCCCCACGCTCAGAGGTGGGTTCGACCGCATTATGCGAGCTTTCAACTGCTTCATTATGTGAACTTTCAACCGCGCGAGGATAATGCTATAAAAATCAAGTCCTGGGAAGAAAGAGGCTTTCGATATATTGATGATAAGAATTATTATGTGCTGGATGATCTGGATGAGTGCAATGCAGAAGCTGGGGATGGTGGGTGGGATGGATGGGGAGAACCGGGACAGTTCGACCTTATAAGGCCTGTAAAGCTGGATTGTTTAAAGCCGCTCGGGGTAACTTATAGGGGTTGTCAAATGGGGAAGTCAATGTCGACAAAGGATCGCAAGGGTATGATATATCAACATGTTTATGGAGCACACTATATAATGTCATAGTACCCATATGTAATGCAGATCCGTCTATTCTGATAATCCTCGGAAAACTATACGCTCGATACGTAGAAGCCCTGATCGTTAACGTCTTCGAAGAACAGATGATGTAGGCCTAGTGATACCGTAAAATTAGAGACCAGAGAAATATATAACAAAGAAATTTTATAGTTTCCTTCATTTAATGAATTTGAGTATGCTTGGGGGTTTTAAACTCGATGCGGGTTCAATGCTCTCCACTCTATCAACAGGCATGTTAAAGGGCATGCCCAAAGAGTAGAGGTACAAGAGCTATATTCGATTAGATATTGAAACAAGAAGAATAACTTAGCGGTATAATGATAATTTTACAGGAGTTTTATTTGCATGATTCTCACCTGCAATAACCAACGATGTCAAAAAGTTCATCCAAAAGCATGATGAACTTTAAGTCAAGAAGATCCTGCACTAGAATCTAACACAAATTTGACACCATCCATGTTCCCCCCGATCGATATTGGACCGTCGGGAATTAATCACACCGATTTATTCTTATAAATAAATCGAGTTCCACTAGAATGAATTCTTATCTCTCAATCTCCTCTTGTCGGTTTCAAAAGCAGTGAAGACAGTAGCCGACCACCCGAGCCGTAAGATGTTGATTGCGTGATTTCTAGTAGAGTGATGCGAAACTGCCCCTCATTAAGAGAATAATGTGCCGGAAAAATGAATAAAGGACAATCGAGCTGACACCACTGCTTCTACAGTGCGGAGATCAGTTGGGTATGCTTATTAATGTTGAGACTTTCGTGATAAGGCGCAATCCTGTAAAACCTGGCATCATTTTAGCTGCAGCAAAATGCAGATGATAGACGCAGCTATCATGAATATAAAGTATCTTATAGATCTCAAGACACGTTAATTAACTGTTTCAAGATAATAACCACGACAAACTTTTTCAAAATGCCTACAGAATTCATCAGCTTGACATTCCCTAATGCATCGACGGAAGTCAACCCAATTCCCAATGCTTCAATTGACCCGGAGTATCTCGTCCGCTATGCTCGGACTCTGGATGACTATGGCTTCAACTACACCCTAGTGCCATACGATTCATCTTATTTTGATCCATTCACAGTTGGCGCGACAATCGCGTCGGTGACCAAGAACCTCAAGATTATCATCGCGCTTCGACCAAATACTCTTTATCCAACCGTCGCAGCCAAAGCTCTCGCAACTCTCGACCAGCTCAGCTCCGGACGAGCTGTCGTTCATTTTATCGCTGGTGGTAGTGATGCCGAGCAAGCCAAGGAAGGCGATTTCCTTACCAAGGATCAGCGGTACGCACGCCTTGAAGAATATATCAAGATTCTGCGCCGTGCATGGGAATCAGCGGATCCATTCGACTGGGACGGCCAATATTATCAGTTCAAGCAATTCAGCAACAAAGTTCGCCCCGTCAATGGCAATATTCCAGTCTCGGTCGGTGGATCCTCAGATGAAGCTTACCGTATCGGTGGCTCGCTTGCCGATATTTTCGGACTTTGGGGAGAGCCACTGAAGGAAACTAAAGAGCAAATCGATCGTATCTATGCTGAAGCAGCAAAGGCAGGTCGTCCAGAGAATGACCGACCGCGAATCTGGGTCACTTTCCGTCCCATTATTGCTGAAACAGATGAGCTCGCTTGGGCAAAGGCTCACCGAACTCTGGATATACTGAATACAACCCGCGCCAACGGGCAGGGCAAGGTCCCTGCAAATGCGCCACCTCCACAGAACGTGGGCTCCCAGAGGCTGTTGGATATTGCTGCCAAGGGTGAAGTTCAAGATCGTGCTTTGTGGTATCCTACGGTTACTGCGACAAATGCGCGTGGAGCATCAACTGCGCTCGTCGGATCACCGAAGACAATTAACGATTCCATTCTGGACTATGTCGACCTTGGAGCTGAGCTGATCTCTATTCGTGGTTATGATAACCTCAATGATGCTATCGACTATGGACGCTACGTCTTGCCCGATGTTCGAAAGGTGTTGAAAGAGCGGGAGACTAAGGACACCACAGCCTAAGACAGGTTTGCATGATTTAGGCACATAAGTATACATATCTTATTAGCTGTACATAAGTCTCAAAGCAATATTGAAGATATCTCAATCAATAATTAAGATTAATTGTCCTGTAGATAGACTAAAGAGGTGTCAAGTTTTAGTAGAGGGCATAGATACAAATTCTAGATATGGTATTTCCAAAACCCAGCCAACAATGCGAAAACAGAGAACATGCGCTGTAAAAAGCCCCCAAATATTTCCTTCAACATGCAATACTCAAAAATTCACTTCCTTAAACAAACTCATCCATGCCCTCGCATTCGCAAACAATATAAGCAGAGCAGAGGTCGACAATGGGTCTACCCAGGGACACCGAGGTCCTCTCAGCATCAAGAGTTGCACTCAGGTGAGGCTTCTCTTCGGTGATGGTGCAGACAGTGGTCTGCTGGTAGGCCGTAAGCTGAGCGCTCGAAGCGAAAACGAGGCCATTATGAGCGACGGCGGTATTGCCCCAGAGCTCCTGGACGGGTCGCTTCACACCGTCGATGGGGATGACAACATTGGCGTTGGCGCCAGATTGATCATTGGCAAGTTGGACAGTAGCAGTCAACGGCTTCCAGCCAAATTCAGCGGCTGGTGCGGCATATGCAATAGTGGAGAAGAGCGCAGAGGCAAGCGCGGCGGCGTTGGAGAAGTGCATTTTGGATATGAGGAGTGGTGTATATGATAGATAACTTTAAAGTTGTTGCTCAATTTGTCTTGGAAAAGTGTAGAACTTGTAGCTTGGACAAGAAAGAGGATCTTTGGTAGAAGTGAGACGTTGATCGGGGACTTGAGAGCTTGATATATGATGTCCTCGGTGTCGCTTGCAGATTGATTGCATTCTACTAGAATTGGTTGTTTAGTTAGACTTGTCTTGGATTTCCGTGTCCGTCGAACTGTTTGCTATGGTATGTTCTACACACTGGGAGTCGAGACCACTGTCTTTACCGCATCCGGCAAAGTCAAAACAGTCTGGCAGTGTAAACGGAAATATGTGTCATTAGGGCATGCTTGTGTCTAATTTTTCCATCTGGAGATGTTGACATTATTAGCGCGTATGATTAACGCCATGGCTTACACATGGTTTTAGAGGAGGTAAGTCTCGGGTTGACGGCTGTCATCGATACCTTGTTGGAGAAAGACTGTAAGCCAAAACAAACTTTCGGTCTAAGGCGTGAATTAAGTCATATCATCTTATTTTGCTTATAATATAAAATCTGTTTGCGTACTCCTCTCAACTCCTGGTAAGGGGTCGACGAGATGATCCTTACTTAACATAAGACATGATCGGAAAAAAGGATATGAATGTGCCTAGATTTTCTCCGAAGCTGTCACCACCAAGCGACTGGACGAACACAAGATTTCTTCCTTCCCCGCGTGTTGGCTCGTGGCTGGCAGGAATGTTGCTTGGGCGAAATAGGCAAAGGAATGCTCATTGAGTGCAACATAGCCGCCGATCCATGTGTAAGTGGGTGGGCGGCAATTTCTCCGAAGAGATGTTAGCATTCCTGAACTTCGGAAGCACGCCGATCAATTCAATAGCAGGCATCTATATCAATGTTTGGTTCATGAACCTCTGAATTAAAGCCTTCATGCCTGTCACAGCCGACAGTTTGAATTTCCTTAGTTGTGGCGTTTTCCCAACCTCCACGAGCTTGATGCTGCCAAGTTCACGCTTTTGTAATGGCAGACGGGAGGCTGGAGATACCATGGAGAATACTTTGGCGTTACTGATTGCAATATCTTCTTTAGCACAGCCATGCCTTGTCCCAATTTACTCTGTATAGCGTCCTTGTTCGTGATGCAAGAGTGGCCCCTGCCGGGGTTGACTCGAACTCGGCCAAATACTCGCTCAAGCTTAAATGTATTCTAATAGAGTTCTTTGATGTGGTTATTTACACATATAGGCTGCTATTTACGAACCATCATGAAAGGTGTCGGGCGGGACATTCATGGAACTGCTTATATCAGTTATGTCTTAAATCCGGTATCGTTATTGTAGGCATGTAACATTGAGAATGTATTATTTTGTAGATAAGTATCGGAATTTTACTCGCGCTGGCTATCAGATTATTCCGAGCTTTTGCATCCTTTAAAGAGAAAGATTCACAGAAACTTGACCACCCTTGACAGTCCTTCTCACCCAACTCTAGAGAAGGTCAACATCCAAGTCACCCCCAAGATCAAGATCAAGATCAATACCATCATTCTCATGGGGTGCCGCAGCTCGCTTCCCAATATGGACCGTTCCATCAGCGTCAATGCTAATTCTGGCCACATCATTAGATGCCTCACGCTTCTTCAGATCCACATCTGCATCGAGTGCAAGGGTGATAACGATGTTCTTCGAAGGAGCCGGTGCACGTTTAAATTGGGTGCTTTCTTCAGCTACTGGGGCTGCAATAACAGCAGTGGCCAGCGAGGCTGACATGAAAAGGAGAGAGAAGTGCATGTCGTTGTCTCTGTAACTTCAACATTAGAAGAAATTCAAGGGTAAACAATGGCAAATTATGGTTGGAGCTCACTTAGAGAGATTGAATCAAGATTTAATTGTCAACTTGTGTTTCTCGACTATGAAGTAGAAGATGAACTAGAACTTGACACGGAGAAGGACTCAACCTGGTGCTTTATAGCCTACACTCGCCCATGTGTTCGATGCTGTTCTTTTGGTAAGTTGGATAATGAATTGTTTAAGATTCAAGTGGAGATCCATCAAGCCCATGGCTCTCGAATGAAATGGTGTGGGGAGGCCTAATGACTGAATGGGATGGTTCCGTGGTTACAACATCGCGGGTTGGGTCTTGAGCTCATTCTTCGCCACCGAGATCTCGCTCATCTACAAATCGATCTACAACAATTATTAAATTTTTGAGAAGCAACCGGTCTAATGGAATTCTTCAATGTTCTATTTTTCTTTCAAATTCATGGCTAAGATTGGGAGAAGCTGTCGGTCAGCGGCGGCTGAAGAATTGGTCAAGGAAAGGAGCTGTAAAGTTAATTCTTGAGATTGGTTCATACCGCGATGCTTAAAGCGCCACTTCCAACCACCCGAGACGTAGTTCCTAATTACAAAAAAGCAAGATTAGGCACGTCCACGGATTTGTTCTTCTGTTCAAGAAATAGCTGCAATTACTCCCAGCTACTCGTTATCTGGTACAGTCTTTTTAAGAGCTTTCAAAGCCTGGGAGCCACCATGACTTCATACCATGGTCTATCGCATAAAATTAAGCTATCCGAACTATCCGCCAATCCAAGAATACCTATAGATACGGTTATAAACTTTTAGCTTACAACCAGAAGACGGTATAGATTTCTGGGTCATGGTCATTAGCTAGAGGACAACCGGTAGATCAATTATCTTGGTAGGCAAGATTGAGCTTTCTAAGTTCGGGTTCTTTTGATGTTATCCAGTTATGTTATCATTGGAGTTTATACCCAGAAGTATTTGTTTTCGGATTGAAATCTTATGTTATGCCAAAGTTAATTGGCTAAAACTCTGCTAGGTGAAGCTGGCTGCCTCGACGTACACCTTATATGCTCTGGGTTGCGAGTCAAGAGAGAGTTTGGGAAAGAGAATTACACACTCAAAAAGATACCGATTGTCGTAACCAGAAAAAACTTAGGGGTGCTAGAGAATATGAGCTCCAAAAGTTGCCGTTTGATCTGTCCAGCTATAAGTTTCTGAATTCCATGTCTTCGCTCAATCTCTGTCTTCTCTACATGACCATTTTTTACATATTTATTCTGGATCTTTTTAAGATTGCATGAACTTAGGAACCTATCTCCAACAAGTGACTAAATTATTGTACCTAGTATGCTTCTGTGGGGATATTCAGAACCTCGGTGTAGGGAAATACGCAAAATGCGAGATCATATTATGCTCTTCATTGAAACCATTCGTGGCTATTATTTGTTTCTTCGCCCTTGTGCTCTTCCTTTCACATATAATACTTTCAATAAAAAGCTCCGTAACAGGCAAAATATTTGCAAAGATGAAGAAAGAGTATACTGACAGAGGACCTCCCAATCAGGTTAGCGCGTGCCGGTCGAAGTATCTCCAATCTTCACATTCACCGCTGCAACTCACCGCCCTATTTGAGATGGCAAAATGAGACCCCACCCTTTCCGCTCCTAAATCGCCGGGCTAATATTGGGTTCATCGTCTTTGGATCCTCTACGGCGAGAATCTTGGTCAATTTACTTTGCCATTCAACCACCAATTCGATAAAATGGCCGCCCTCAACCCTTATGTGGTTCCCGCGCTTACCAAGCACACCGCAACGGTGATCATGGCCCATGGCCTTGGCGATAGGTATGTCTTAGACACGGACCTCGGATATAGAGGGCATAGACTAACAAGGCTTCTTTTCTTTCAGTGGTGCCGGATGGTGAGAGACAATGGGCTTCAATTCGGTTTTGTGAGACCAGATATTGACACTGGTATAGGATGGCCCTTGCACAGAACTGGCGCCGGCGCGGCAAGTTCAGCGAGGTCGCTTTCATCTTCCCCAATGCGCCTAACATCCCCATCACCGTGGTAAGTCAGGAGTTGGAAGTATACAAAGGAAAATGCTAACTCGGGACAGAACTTCGGTATGGCCATGCCTGGCTGGTACGACATTGCTCACCTGGGCCGCGATGTAAACACCCCCTTCATCCCTTCCATCTCGCTCCCAATCCTATAGAAACACTCCACTAACCGTCCCATCCTCCTTCTAGCTCGACTTCCAAGACAACGTCCGCAACCAAGACGAGCCCGGTATCCTCCGATCGCGCGACTACTTCAACTCCCTGATCAAGCAGGAAATGGACAAGGGCATCAAGCCCTCGCGCATTGTGCTGGGCGGATTCTCACAGGGCGGTGCTATGTCCGTGTTCACCGGTATCACTGGCAAGGAGAAGCTCGGCGGAGTGTTTGGTCTGTCGTGCTATCTCTTGCTGAGCGACCGTATCAAGAGCTTTACCCCCGAGGACTGGCCGAACAAGAAGACGCCGTTCTTCTTGGCGCATGGCGAGGATGACGAGGTTGTTAAGTTTGCGTATGGTGAGAAGTCGGCTGATATGTTGAAGGAGATTGGGTTGGAGGATGTTTCGTTCAACACCTACTCGTAAGTTTCTGTCTGGGATTGGGTGGTAGTTTAATGTGTGGGAGTATGCTGATTGTTTATGCTGCAGTGGTCTTGGTCACAGCGCGGACCCAGTCGAGATTGATGATCTCGAGAAGTTCCTGGAGAAGACGATCCCCCCAGAGGGCGATGGCCAGGCAACGGCCGGGTTATGACTTGATAAACATAGCATGAAAAGCACTGCACCTAGGGGATGGGGACCCGCACTGATCCTGGGGTTGGTTGTACTGCTCACTGCAATGATGTGGACAAAGTACCAATCCCAAAAGCCGGCACCGACCTCGGACTAGCAGCGCTAGTTTCTTTCGTTTTGTTGATTACACGATTTCCATTGTTTTTGTTATTTATCATTGACCCTTCAAGCAAGGCATATATCAATGCATGTATCGCATAGAAGAACGCTGAACAAACTAATGCACTCGCAGACCGAGTTGACTGCGTGGATTTCCCAATTCCCACTCCACCACCATACTAATCATGCAATTAACCCCTCATCGCCTTCGCAACCGTCTCCTCAATAACCCGCACCATCTCCTCGGTATTCTTCTGATCAAACGGCACCATATGCTTAGACCCCGTATCCCAAAACGCCGCCTTGGACGGCTCACACATCGCAAACAACTTCATACTCTCCGGATACAACGGATCCAACTTTCCCACCACATGCGCCGTGGGGATATTAATCGGCCACGTATCCGGCTGTGGCGCAATACGCACCATGCCCGAGCTATCCCACGGCGACCCACCGCATAGAAAGACGGCGGCGCGGAAAAGAGGCGGTGCGGTTGGGTTTGTCTTGGCGTGGTGTGCGATTAGCGCTGCTGCGAGGGCGGCGCCTTGGGAGAAGCCCATTACTGCGTCGAAGGGGCCGTCCGTGTCGAGGGTGCGTTGGACGTGCTCGAATGCTTCGGCGAGATGGGCGCTTGGTAGGGCGGGGTCGCGTGGGTAGTGGTTGTAGAAGGGGCCGTCGACGACGCCTTCGAGGCCTGGGGGGAGTTAGTAGGTTTTCGTTGTAGAAAGGTGGATGTAATTGAGAATTTGGGATATATATACCCTCTTCAACGCCGGAGGGGAGATTGCCGTTGATAAAGGTGAATCGATGACCTTTTAGTTCGAGGGGTTGGCGTAGACCGCCCGTTTGGATTTGGAAGATCTGGCCTTGAGGTTAGATGTATTCATTACTAGATTGAAGTGGAACGTACCTCGGAATTGGTGCTAGCACCATGTAGACACAGGAAGCGCATTTTGTAAGAGTTATGGTATATCGCGCAAGTCACACGAGGATATACTCAATCAGAATGGTATAGGTATCCCGATCGTAGGTAGAAAAGAGAAACGCAGAGCAACGATGTTTTAATCCAAGAGCAGGTAAGAGGGGTGGTCAGCTCATGCAGGAAAGACCAGCTCCGAAGGTTCCCGGGCGATGACAGGCTTATATAAATGTATCAGCAGGAGGTGATCGGATCCGATAGTTACGATGGTGCATGCAGGGGGGTTGTTCGGCTAGTTCAGTCGCTAGTTTTTGATCGGGGTATGCAATACAGCTGAACAGGCCACGAGAAGGGAAATTGGAGTTAGCAATGCGGGGCTAACATGAATTTTTTGCATTGGCAGGGCTGGAGAGCTAGCTTGGCAGATGTGAGGAGAAGAGGGGAAATTTGGTCTGCTTGAGGTAGCCCTAACACATGAATTATGTACGACTGCGCAGATCCGATCACAAGATAGTCCGCATACATTAGTCCGGCGATTTTTTGTCTTACTGCTGCACTAGACTCGGTTAGACTCTGTGGTAGATCAGAATCCGAGGTTATAGCATAGCTAGAGCTTCTTATATTGTATGTATCTATACCAGTTATTTAAAATTGAACTATTCCGGACAATACCTGCTATGTACTGTATCATGATCGTGGACCATACGTAATTCAGTTAGAGGCCCAGGGCTGAAGAACCGACCCGTTGGATCACCCGGAAAATGGAGCTTTCCAAGACTACAAGTCCCAAGATATGTTACACAAAATTCCTTTTGATCTTTTAATCCGTGTACATTTCTTTAGTCATTTTATTATTACTTATAGGTACAGCTGAATCTCACATCATCTCATCCAGCTGCCATCACCACCCAGCATTGACTGTACATCTAGACCTACAAAGGTGACTGATCTCCATCATGGCAAAATAACCGTGGATTTGCCATTCTCAACAGACTATCTTACTCTTTCAGAATGAGCTTTCAGATATTATTTCGCTCCTGGAAGTTACCCATCTGGATATTTACCCCCTGCCCTAGCTCTTCCTAGTGCAGGCATTGGCCTATCGGACTTGACAGGGTTAAACGAGCAAGCTTGAACGATTCGACCATCTTACACCATACACTTTCTCTCACCACCGACTCACCACTGCTTACCTATCTCATTGGTTTCTCTTCCATGATTGGTATTCCCCACACTATGGCAATAGCTGGATGGAGGCAAACTCGACGAATGTCATCATAATGATACCCATTTCAGCCACAACCCTCTCTGGTCTCGACTGATTCCAGCGCAACTGCCTCTGCTTTGATAACGCAAGGCCCCCGACTTGGCCAGAATCCCTAAAATAAAGTGCAATCATTGCAGACGCCCTCTACACAGTATGGGCCGCATCGTCGTCACCGGTGGCTCCGGCAAAGCTGGCGGAACCGTCATCACTGAGCTTCTCGAAGCCGGACACACAATCCTGAACCTGGATATCAAGCCAATGACCCATCCAGCCGTACATACTCTCAAGACCGAACTCACCGACAGTGGACAAGTCTTCAACGCTCTCTCCGGCCAATGGTCCCTATCCCAGCCTTTCCCGGAGGGTCTACCACCTCGTCCAGACGCTATCATCCACCTCGCAGGCTACGCACGTAACATGATCGTGCCAGATAACGAAACCTTTCGAGCCAATACGCAGGGCACATACAATATCATCGACGCAGCCTGCAAACTAGGAATCCGAAAGGTGATTATCGCCAGCAGCATCACCGTCTACGGGGTATCCTTCGGCCAGGGCGACGTCAACTACCCATCCTTCCCAATCGACGAAGACCAAGACGTCAACCCGACAGATACCTACGCACTAGCGAAGCTCTGCAACGAGCGCGTCGCCCGCGGGTTCGCAGCCCGCTACGGCACGGACATCTACAGCCTGCGCATCGGACACGTCATCGGACCGGACGAGTACAACGGGGAGATCTTCTACGGGTACGTGCACGAACCAAGTCAGGGGAAAGTGCACGGGTGGTCGTATACGGATGCGCGGGATCTGGGGGGCATGTGTTTGGCGGCGTTGCGGACGGATGGGTTGGGATTCCAGGTGTTTAATGCGACGAATGATACGATCACGAATCTGATGCATACGGAGGAATTCTTGCGCTCGCATTATCCGCAGACGCCGATTACGCGGCGGTTGGAGAAGTTTGAGGCGCCGTTGAGTAATGCGAAGATTAAGCGGTTGTTGGGGTTTGAGGAGAAGCATCCGTGGCGGAAGTATTTTACCCTTTGGGATAAGAAGCCGGTGACGGGGGAGAATGGGCGGAGTGTTGAATGAGGGGAGAAGTCAGAATGTTGGTGGTGCTGTTGTTGGTATAGTTGGTATAGTATTTGGTCCCAAGGTGATGCTATCCAGAATGCTCCGAGGGTCGCAAAGCGGTTAGGGTTTAGCCGAGCAACCCAACTCTCCCTCTCTTGCCCACAACCGAATTGCCATCACCAGGTCCAACCATCAGGACTGTTTACACAAAACCTTTCTCCCCCAATCAATTCTATCATATCATAAAAAATACCATTATATCGTAGCGTAGCCCATTAGTAGTATAAACTCGCGGTGCAAAACCGGCCACGGCGCATTAGCGAAGAGCAATCGGGGCTGACCCCACACAAAACTCGCGGGATGCGCATCATCAACCTTCCCTTCAAACCTCAGCCTTTCAACCGCCCCTCCACCAACCAACCCTTCACCCGGTACGCCCACTCCTTGATCCTGCTACGCCAAATTATTGTTCCAGTCAAATCTCGTGGATTCATTCCTTCAGAGATCTCGACCGTCTCTTTCCCGGACTCTTTCGGCTAACGCTTTCGCTGTGCTCCAATCTCCAGATTTACCTCCCACACACCCCCTCATACCCGACAAGATGGATCACGCCAAGTTGGCTAAGATGCAGCAGAGCGTGCGGATTGGTACGTGAGATACTTTTTATGTGTTTAAGGCAGATCTAGGGTCGTGGTGGTTTCCCTGTTTGGGAGAGTTGGAGGGATTTCAAGGTCGGAGCTTAGCTTGGTGGGATCGCGTGGGATCTTGCGCTGGGCTTCGGTCTATCCTGAAACCTCATCAATGGGTTTAGCTATCCGGGATTCAGAGCTGCTTTTTGCATTTGGCGATCATATTGAATGGCTTTACTAACTGGTCTTCTTGGATAGGGTATGTATCATTCTGTCCTTGAATCTTCCGTCACTTCCAACCCGATTTCTCCCCCACCTCCCCCCAATTCAATGGGAAGATTGTGCAATACTCTCAATGCTGGAAAGTCGACATTTTCGACGGGCATGCAATATCAATATTCCTCGCCAATGATTGAGCTCGATGCTTCACGATTGAAGATTGAGATATCACACTCCACTCGCACAATCAAATCCCCGACCGATCTCCACAACCTCGAATTCACCACCCACACCACGCACCACCCACTTGATCTATGAAGAAACCCGACTAACCAGCTTCTTTCCCCCCACCTACAGAGGCAAGGGCACTCCCCGCCGCAAGGTCAAGAAGGTCCACAGGACCGCCGATGCCGACGACAAGAAGCTCCAGACCACCCTCAAGAAGCTGAACGTCCAGCCCATCCAGGGTATTGAGGAGGTCAACATGTTCAAGGAGGACGGCAACGTCATCCACTTCGGTGCTCCCCGCGGTAAGTCCGATCTGCTAGGCGCTAGGTCAAGGACTGGCCTGCTTCCTCTCCCCAACCCATCACCACAGCATCTACCACCGACATCAATTCCACGCCCAGACACCATTTCTCTCTCTCCCACAGCCTCACTAACAACCCACCCCCATCTCTACAGTCCACGCCTCCGTCCCCTCCAACACCTTCGCCCTCTACGGCCACGGCGAGGAGAAGGAACTCACCGAGCTCGTCCCCGGCATCCTCAACCAGCTGGGCCCCGACAGCCTCGCCTCCCTCCGCAAGCTCGCCGAGTCCTACCAGAACATGCAGAAGGCCCAGGGTGACAAGAAGGATGACGATGAGGATGATATCCCCGATCTCGTGGAGGGTGAGAACTTCGAGAGCAAGGTCGAGTAAACGAGCTAAAGCTGAAATTTTGATGTTTCTTTGGTATAACTCGAAAAAAAACAACGTCATTTCAATGATTCAGACTTGACGGTGACTTTTGCTCCTTGATTGGAAGTAACTTGAAATTATTAAATTTTGGGGGTGATGATCCAATGAATTGTATTCAAATCCAGTTGGTTTATTTGAGTGAGGGTTTTTGGGTATATCGGATGGCTGGTCTGGACTCTGAGGGTGAGGCTGTAGCTGTAGCTGGACTGGAGTTAAGCCGCGCTGAGCTGAGCTGAGCTGTAACTGAACCTTGGGAGCTCGGTCTAGTACGACACGCGTAGCAACGAAGTATCTGTCGCATACTCTTCAGACCATCTCTTAGTCCTATCAGTCCTATGGCTCTACATGTCTAAGGGTCTACGACGAGAACAAGTTGAGCGTAAAGTCCCATTTAGGACGGATCATAACGTCGACATTAATATGCCTGCGGGACTATCATACACCGAAAAGAAAACCACGACGCCTAATGAATGCTATGCTTGGTCCTTCCATACCAAGTCCTCCGTTTCACCAGAAACCCTTCTGATGAAACCAAGCTTCTCCCAAGCTTCTTCGCTCCAAGCCGACGCTGCTTGCGGTTTCGGGTACCGAACGTCTTTGTAGTCGGGGTTGTCGACGAATTGTGAATTGATGTTCCAGGACCTCTCTCGAAGGCCCTCAATCAATCGCAATTCAAGAGTCCTCTCTCAGTCCACACACATCCGTACCCAGCAACTGATCCAACATCCACCAAAACCGCCAATACACTCCAGACTTGTCATGATCAAAAGTCCCGTCCTCCTTCAACTGCGGGCCATCGCCCACGATATCGCCCGTGAACCAACTCAATATAGGAATCGATCGCAGTACGCGCTCGGTCATCGTAGGTCCGGGTGGGAGCGCTTCGGTCAGCGGGCGTAGCTTCGTCCGGCGAACGGTAGGGATGTGCGTCATAAAATCGGAGTCGGGCTTGGGTTCAGCGCCAGCCGTGCTGCGCTGGTGTACCGACGATGCAAAGCTGGTAGATACCCCCGTCGCGGTCGCGGTGCCGGAGGTAGCAGTTGTAGTCGACGAGTCGAACGAAGGCTCTTTTTCGGGCTCAGCCACGCTGGAGAGGTTATTCATTCCAAAGGACCGCGGTAGAGTGAAGGAGGATGGTTGGGCGTCCATGCTGGCGCCAGAGAGGAATGCGGATGAGTGTGTGGATGTCAGGGTGCGCGTGGATTTATTGCGCAGCTTGGCTCCAGCTGCAGAGTCGGTAGGGATGGCGCTGTCCTCGGCAGGTCCATGGCCATTGTACAGCTCGCAAAAGACCAGGTGCCCGTCCACTTCCTGCGGCGAGTAGAAGCAGGCCCGATCGGCGGCCTGCGTCGAGTCGAAAGTAACCTTGATCCAGTGATACCCACCAGCGTAGCGTTTAGACTTGCGGTTCGCATCGGCGGAGAGGTTCGCGCGAATAACGACGTCGCCGCCGCTGAGCAGCTGGCCATACTGGCTCGCAGAGTTGGGATCGCTGCGCGGGTAGTCCTCACAGATCATACCCTGCGAGATACGTTCGTATTTATCAATCACCTTCCACTCCCCGTCCTTCGCCTTGTACCCGTAGAGGATGCACTCGGTCGCCACCTTTTCGGTTTGCTTGCGCCCGCCGTCGAGGCTGCCGGAGGAGGAAGATTTGGGTAGACCGACTGGCCGTTCTTCTTCTTGCTGTTGGGCAAAGAGACGGCCAAATTCGGCGACATTGGGGTTCTCGCGCTTCGCTGGGGTGCCGGTGCGTGTTCGCGATCGGGCTTCGTATCGGGCATTCCTCCTCTTGCCAAAGGGTCCGGATTCCTCTGGTGGTCGGCGGGGATTGCGAGATTCACTGGGCATGGAGGTCAGTTGTAGGTAAAGACAGAAAGGAGAGACCGTTGAAGGTCTTTTTGATGAGCTGATTCACTTACTCTTTGTAAACATAGCCCCAAGGAAGGAGGTTGCCGTTCTCATCTCTTGCGCGCTCCTCGGGCGGCACGGCGTGGTACTCCATGATGGATGAAGACCACTTTGATGTTGTGAAAGATTTGTGGGATGGGCGAATTCAGTGGATTGTAGATTTTAATGAATGTGGTTCAGATCTCGATGTTTCACTTCGAGGGGGCAAGAGCGCGAGTCTTCCAGATGGTCGTGAAGGGAACTTTTTTAGTAAACACAGCTGGTTCGCCGGGATATAGGTCACGTGGTCGCCACCAATATCAGCTTGGATGGTAGTGCTCTGTCAGTACTTGAGAAAGGCTTTCAATCTGACAAATAATACATTTATAATCAAGGAACATTGCCATTTGAAAATAGATTAACTGAGTTTATCTTTGAGCAAGCTCGAGCACAAAGGAATGCTGCCCTCGCAAGCTGTGATTTTCCTATAACCTCCAAGGGCTGGAAATGAAGCTTAGATGAACGTGGCAAGACACTTGATCTGCAATAAGAGTATCTTAGGGCGAGCTATCTTCTTCAATTTTCATATGTACAGCTTTATCATTACCAATATCACTATCAATCCTGATGTAAGAAAGTTATCTTCTCAGCATGTCCCTCTAGTCCACACACCTCGCCAAAATCCCCTACTTTCTCCTTTCTGAACTTCACATAGTCCATAAAGCTGTCTAAAGAACATGTATGCCCTGGATCCGCCACACATCCCGGCAGTTGCACGATCCGATCATTAATATTGATGCGGACGTATATCTCGTCATCCCTGTCATCCTCAGTTGGGCAAGTCATCCGTTCAAATGTAATCCTCGCACCCATAGGAAGAATAGTGGATGTCTTCCAGGAACGATCTGCTGGAGGGCACGTGAGTGGAAGGGGAGTATTTCGCGGGTCCTTGAAGAGATCAAGGGCTGCAAGTAGTGGTGAAATATCCCCATCGTGTACACTGTCACTTGTCAGTCAAACGCTTTTCACGATCCAGATGAGAAACGGATCTCTCACAAGCTCAAGAACATCGGCCCGGCATCTGGTCCAGCCTGTAACAATGTGGCTGTGGCGTTCAACCAGAGCCATCCCATTGCTCCTGCATACGGATTCCCCGGCCCAGAGCCATAGTAATGTTTGATGTCGCGGGCATACTCGAAATGGCGCCAGTCCTCCTCGGTAAAAACATCACACCAGGGACTCGATCCACGGGCCATGGTCTCAAATCCACACATCTCCTGCATGGCGTAAACTTCCGTATTGAGCAAGCTGCCCAAAGCTGGATTCTCGCTGATCAATCGTGCAGCGATTGCGGGGGCGTACACCTCTTGATAGCGTTTCAGCATTGTATCGCCGTTATCATGGCCATCTACAGTGTCCTCGAGATATTTTTGGCACGTATCACCTGGCGTCAGGGTATCTGCTCCTCGCTCAAAGGTTTCGGGGATGACCTCAAGTTCAGCCTTGCCTCTGCTTTCCCAGTCAAGACCGAATAATCCAGAGGCGAAGTAGCGGGCTGATTCAATGACGCGCTCCGAGTCACTAGCCCAGAATCGGATCGAGTTTTTTTTCTGGAGAAGGTCACTGTAGCGCGTGCGAAAGCGTAGGCCGGTGGTAAAAGCACTCAGCGTACCTGCGTAGGGCCCCGTAGTAGTCAACTGGCCGAAATCTCGTTCGGGGTTGTCAGTAAAGTAGGTCCATTCGTTCAAGAATTCGAGTGAGCCGTTGAAAGGTAGCTCAAGTGACCTGGCGCGCTTCAAGAACTGTAGATGGCCTAGTTGTGAAGTCAGCGACTGTTGAGTTCAGCCTGTCGGGGATCGGTGATGCTCACGATACCCAACGAGTGGTGTGGGGTATCTCTCTGCGTGCCGCGACATCTAGGCCAAGTTAGCAATATGTTATTTCCAGTTATATAATTCAGGTTCCATACCATATGCACCTGGTCAATTGAACAACCTGGCGGGGGCGGCAGATCTGGTGTCTTCCGGCCTTCATCTAACATTTCGACCCAAGGCCCGTTGCCCCCAAGGTGATGCAAAATGTTCCAATCTTTCTTCACGGATCTTGGTGCATAACCCGACCCTATCTGGAACGGATGGTACCATGATCTCCAGCTTGCAGTATATGGAGATGTGGGCGTGTGGTAGGCCACTGGCGATATGATTGACTTGATGGTCGTCAGGGAGTACTCTGGCCCATGGTTGTAGAGCAACACGGCCGCAAGGATCACGAAAAAGGGATATATGACCTTTAACAGGGCATATAAGAAGGCCATAATCGCAGAAGCTAAGGTTTGAGCCTCTGGCGCTCGCTGGCGATGCATTGCAAGGCGCGCGGGTGCGGTAGGACGGAAGGTCGGTGATCTGCAAACAAGCCGATCTTGCGCCAAGACCGGTTGCACATTGAGAACAGTGCAGGAATTTTGAGCCGTATGAGATGGATAGAGATTGCGCTGTGATTCAAGTACATCAATAATTTGAATTTGATTCTATCAAACTTCGCTCGCTTTTGCAGTCTTGTCTATACCATACGGTCATCTAGATCTCTAGGTCTAATATGCAAATACATGTCGCATCCAATCATAATCTTTCCACCTTCCCACTTCTTCCATCAAGTACTATACCGGAATCGAGGATTGCGATCACCGAGTTCTTGAATTTCCGCCTCGGATAAAGAGGCAATTTTCTCATCTTCAAGACCGCGAGCGCGACGCTTGTTAATCGCACCCAGACAGAACCACATCACACCATACACCACCCCAGCGAATCCCACCAATGCCAGAGTAACGGCATTTCCACGTACGAAGCGCGGCCCCTCCGAGTTCTTGTACAAGAACGGAGACATGACACCGCTGATATTGCCGAATGTGAGTTGTAGACCTGTGGCGAAGGTGCGTTTGCCGTATCGTGGTAGATTGGTTGGTAGCCAGGCCAGTGGGAGGCCGACTGTAACGTAGAGACCCAGTGCGACGAGTAAGGCGCCGAAATAGTGTACTCCCGACGAGGAATCTGAGATTAGAATGCCATATCCAACGACCGAAATAGCACTGAAGAGGCAAATGAAGAATGCACGGTGCTGAGTCCGATCGCTCAACCAGGCCACACCAAGATAGACGATAGCGCCGAGGCCGTAGCATGGGATTGTCAAAGCCTGGACCTCGGGCGTGGACCATTTACCCATTCCTTTGATGATGGTGGGTAGGAATGTGCTATAGCCGTATAACATGGTATCCACACCAAACTGGCCGATGCAAAAGGCATAGATCTTCCAATCGAGCGCACCTTCTTTGACATCCGCCCAGTGGAACTTTTGAGCAGATGCTGTTTGACCGATGTAGCGACTTCGGCGACGGACGACGAGTGCCCGCTCTTCTTCATTGAGATAATATGCCGTGTCGGGGTCATCCGCCAGGAAGAACCAGGTTGCCACACCTAGGATGACGGTAGGGATACCTTCGAGAATCATAATCCAGCGCCAACCACGTAGTCCGGCGATGCCATCCATGAACCCAATGCCGTAGGCGAGAAGACCGCCAAAGGCACCCGCAATGGCAGCGCTGCTGAATAGGTACCCGGTTCGTAGGGCGATCTCTCTCTTACTGTAGAAGAGGGTAAGGTAGGTCATTAAGCCTGGAAAGAGCCCTGCCTCAACAACTCCCAGAAGAATCCGGCAGGCAAGGAGACCGCCGTAGCTTTGGCAGATACCCGTGAGGGTTGCGATGATACCCCATATCACAGAGATGGCTGCGATGTATCGAGATGGTCTCAATTTCTTGATAACCAGATTTGAGGGCACCTCGAAGAACTAGATAGCGGGTTTAGTAACCGCAATGGGAATGACGACGGATTAGACGTACACAATAAGTGACGAACAAAATGGACACTGCGATTTGGTATTGGTCTCCGACTAGACCCAAGTCTTCTTCCAGACCGTACAGGCGTGCATTTCCAATGTTTACTACCAATGGTCAGTATCCCGTCTGTCGTTAGAATCGCGATCCCCTCTGAGTCAGATAGAAAAGTGGGCCAACATACCTCGATCAAGGAACGAAAACAGATACAGCAGTACAACGAAAGGCAGGATGTACAAGTCAATTTTCCAAATCAAATTGCGCTCCATTTTCTCCTCCTCGACGGTGGGCACTGAGCTGGCCTCATCCGCCGGCTCAGGTTCGGCCTCGACAGGCCTCACTGGGCCCATTTCCGCCTTCAACTCGTCGTGCCCCTCCATCCCTGGCGCGATGCAATAGCTGCCCTTTAGCAGGTGTACCTTTACAAGACGGACAATATCTTCAGCTGGAGGGCATATCGCTAGCCGGGAGGAATTCGATGGGCTCCGAAATTAGAGTATATCGAAGAAGAAGAAGTTTGCTGGTGGCCGGGGATTCCCAAGGTTAAGGTTGCCAAGCGCCAAGACAGCGGGATCGCCTGTCGGAGTGGGAGGGGGTCTTTTCGGGCGATAGACGAATGGGCCAGTTTGAAAGATGAACGGTGAAAGCTCGTGAAGAATTGGGTCATCCACATTCGAGTTTCAACATGGCTCTTGCCATTGGCTCTTCGGTAAAGTATACGCTGGGTTCATGTCGCACAGGGGATGGTGCACTGCAGTGATCGACGAGACTATCGAATCTCAGGGTCTGCCTCCAAATTCGGGTTGTTGCGACCGTAGCCAAAGATCGATTGGCGATTCTTGGTACAAGTAGGCCTAAACAAAGAAACTAATCTCATAACTACATCTATCTCGCAAGCATAGACGAATCCACCATAGAACGAGACAGGGTCGCTTAAATCCATCCTGTCAGACGCTCGGCCCTTCAGGCGAGCCCGCCACGGCCGAGGTTCATCGAGCGACTCCACCCAACATCTACCCCAGACGGGGCATAGGGGTATTTCCCCAGCTTTGCGACCCTGACCAACTTGAATCTTTATCAAACTTGTCATATTGATTGCTAGCCATGTCTGACGAGAACTTTGGAAGTTATCAAAGCGAGATCTACGGCAAGGGTGCCCTGATGGGTATCCTGCCGAGTGTCACGACAGATCCTCGATTGTTGGAGGAACAGGCGCGCAAGGCGCTTGGAGAGCGTTCGTTCAATTACGTCGCTGGCGGTGCGGGTGAGAAGGCGACGATGGATAGCAATCGATTAGCATTTCGACAGTGGAAGTTGTACGTTTGGAGATTCTTTTTTTGGGGAAGTATAGGCTAATCGATTTGTATAGAATCCCGCGGATGCTGCGCAGCGTTAGTCTTTTCTCATACTTATCCTATTGGTTTCAAATTTGGAGGGAACCCGCTGACCATCATGAGACTGCTAGATGGACGGTCAGGATGTTTCAGTCGAACTGTTTGGACAAAAATACGACAGCCCACTCATCATGGCGCCCGTTGGCGTGCAGGGCATCTTCCACGAGGACAAAGAAACGGGTCTGGCACAGGTCTGCGAGGAGGTTGGCGTGCCTTATATCATGAGTACGGCCGCCACGAGCACCATTGAGGAAGTGGCTACAGCAAGCGGCGATGGCAAGCGGTGGTATCAGCTATACTGGCCGCAGGATAACGACATCACCCTCTCACTCCTGAAACGGGCCAAAGCGAGTGGGTTCTCAGTGCTGGTCGTCACGTTAGACACCTGGTCTTTGGCGTGGCGCCCGGCGGATCTGGATAATGCCTACGTGCCCTTCCTTAAGGGAGTTGGATGCCAGGTCGGTTTTAGCGATCCGGTCTTCCGGGAGAAATTCGAGAAAGAAGCCGGATGCACGATCGAAGAAGATATTGTGGGTGCATCTCGCGCCTGGCTTGGCCAGGTTGCGGCCAGCGGACCGCATACTTGGGAAGAGTTAGCATTTTTATGGAAACACTGGGACGGACCGATTGTCTTGAAGGGCATCCAGCATGTAGAGGATGCGAAGATGGCACTGAAATATGGGTGCAACGGAGTTGTGGTCTCTAATCATGGAGGTAAGTAACCCTTAATCCGGGTAGAACGGGATCGGAACAACCGCAACTTACACAGTTCGACAGGTCGTCAACTCGACGGAGCCATCGGATCCCTGGACGTCCTTCCAGAGATTGTCGATGCGGTCGGTGACCAAATGACGGTGCTCTTCGACTCCGGAGTCCGAACTGGCGTGGATATCATCAAGGCACTTGCACTCGGCGCCAAGGCCGTACTGGTCGGCCGACCCGTGATCTATGGCTTGGGGATCGACGGTCGCAATGGCGCAAAGCAGGTGTTCAAGGGCCTGCTGGCAGATCTTTGGCAGAGCATGGGCCTAGCAGGGATCCGCACGGTGGCCGAGTGCGACCGGACGGTGATTCGCAGGGTGCAGCATGCAGGCGATGTCAAGGCGATGATGTAGATTGATCACGCATGAGTGCCCAGTACTACTTGGGTGCTGTTGTACATAATGTCAGTAGTGAACTTTTCCAATATGTCACTATTACTTATCTCTTTATTGTTTTAAGCACATTCAGAGCCGAAAAGGGTAAAGTAACAAGCTTTCTGGGGCCCTCGACGTCATCCCAACGACGCGTTCGTTGGGAATCACATGTCAATCAAGGTCAGGCACGAGAATCAAGCCACGCCCGCCAGTTGGTCGAGGGGCAATTTTCAGGGTCGGGAACCTGATAACCAGGGCTAGACCACTCGATCCATTCTTCTTCTCCTAGACATAGTCCTGGCACTATACAATACCGTACATACAACCTCATGGCTCATGATGTTTGAAAAGCCTATTGAACCTGATCGGGATCCACCGAATGAGAAAGAAACGCAGATTATCAGCCTGGAGACAAACGCGAGCCATGTACCCGCAACTTCCGGCACTACTCTACTACCCCGGCCAGTCGCATCACTCGTCTCGCTCCTCACTCAATCGACTTCATTGTCGCTGAGAGTCGGCACTTTCTTTGGTGGTGTGGCCTTGGATGGAGCGCGGGCAACGACGTTGACGGGTCTGGAACTTGGGCGTGCAGTGATCGAAGGTATTCTAACAAGAGCCGGCAGAGACGTTGCGTTTCGCAGTGGCGATGAACATGGGCGGAGAGAGGCGGAATCCTTGCTGGAGCGAAGTGTATGTGATCGAGCAACCCCCGGTATGGATTTGATATGCAAAATACTAAGATTATTTTCTAGTTGGCAACTCTGCATACAACTGTGACCTCGGCCTCATTCTTTGCCGCGGCCTCGTTCCATTTCTCATCCACGACGCTGGCATCGGTTGCGAATTTCTCGCAGGCTCTGCTATCAACTCTCGATGCGATCCTTGGATCTACCGAGTCGTCTAGGGCTATCGCGGCTATTATCACTCTCATCCGACGCGAGTTCCGCTCCGTCGATGCCGGCGCTAGCAGCGAGAAGATTGGCGTTGGAGACCTGTTCCTTGGCTCTGTTGGATTTGCTTTGCTACAACGCTGGGGAAAGAAGAACACCGAACGTACTCTTCGCCAGAAAGGTGGCGACGAAGTAGTTTGGGATACCGTGATCTTGGACAGCGGTCTCAGAGCCGACGTTGTGGGCACGCATCAAGTACAATTCCCAGATGGAAACCAGGAGGAACTGGTTGAGCCGGAAAGCGCATCTTTCGTGATGCCGGGTCATGGCGATGAATCCTTTGATGCAGTTCATCGACGACCAAGTATTCCAGAAGCCTTTCCCGGGTCTCGACTTTCGTTCCAATTGGATGGTCAACAACAAGTATCAGATGAAGACATTCGGTCTTATATCATGAGTCAATTGCCTCCAGGTTGTCATGCTACTATCAAGTCGGAAGTCCTTACAGCACGCACAATCACGGTGGACATATTCGACGACGATATCGCTGAAATCGCTGCGCCTCCGGGTACGACGATGATCGAAGAGCGGTTTCATCATGATCATGAGTACAACGATACAGCTGTGGCCGAGTACCAGCGACTTCCAAAACATACAGTCGTGTTTCGGACCGCTTTCAACAAGTCGCAAAGCACAGAACTACGCCCTCGCGACGGTTCTCGTGTTCCCAGTCCGACGGAGACGCAACGCCCAAGACCTCTGCCTGTAAGCTCAGTATCAAATGGACATGCTGGAGCCCAGAATGGCCGAGCAAGTTCCCATCCAGAAGCTGCAAGTGGAGTGACGATGGCACGACAGGACCCTGTTAGTCCTGGGTCTACAAGCGATCAAAGCCAGAAATCTGGATTCGGGAAAGGCTCGTTCACAAAGTTGGCTAAAAAGGTCAAATCGAACGGGCCAACGGATAGTTCTGAAAGCACTAAGCGTGCTCAGGTTAAGAAGCCGGCCCTAAAACCCGCAGGCTCGTCCAGTGCTCCAAATCCACGCCAACCTACCAGACCAACCAAGGGCGCCGCCCCTGTCAGAGAAGCGACTGCGCGCGAGACATCTAGCCAACCAGAGCCTAAGCGTCGACATACCGACGCAGTTGACTATCGACCCAGTACCCCGGCTCCGAATAGAGGCTTGCGCAGGTCACCGTACCCTCACTCTCCCCAATCCCCTCAATCACCCAGAGCGCATCCCCGACATGTTCCACCTCGCAATATCCCTGATCGGAGTAGCTCGCGAGCTGGATACTTTGTCATGCGTGAAAAGAGCCAAGAGTCCCTTTTGACTCACACGGATACCTTTTCACGCCGCAATGGCGACTTACGTCCCGGCTCGCCGGTCGCTGCGAGGACTCATGTTCGCAGCAGTAGCTCCATGTCTTTGACGAGGTCAGAGGCAGATGGAACTGTCTCCGTGAATGATCACCGGCCCACCTCTTCGGCGCGACATGGACGGTCCAAGTCATACACTCCCAGTATGTACTCGGTTGCAACGGCGGGCTCTGAAACGTCGCTCTTATTAGCGCATCGGCCTCGCAAAAGTGCATATGAAGATATGAGTACCATCCAAGCATTGAACCGGGACGGTCTAGTCCCGGGCATCTTCCCCGAGAGACACTTTGTTCAAAATATCCGTCGTTTCTGTCGCTTCTCGTCTGCCTCTTATGGGGCTAACGCACTCAAAGTCATGGGTGTGCCCAAGGGCACGAAGAGTCTTCCTGCAGCTGTGTTAGATGACCATGAACACAGCGCGTTCTCGGATCATGCTGGGCTTCCGCCATCGACCATCTTACTCTCCTCGTTCGTTGACCCTGCAGGAGGTACGAATGCCGCTGGTGAGACGGAGTCCGGAGTCCCACTCGTGCACTATCTCTCCATCGACCACGAGTCCAAGGCAGTCGTTCTGACACTTCGCGGAACCTGGGGTTTCGAGGATATCCTCACTGATATGACCTGTGACTACGATGATCTAGAATGGCAAGGCAAGAATTGGAAGGTGCACAAGGGCATGCACGCCTCGGCCAAGAGACTACTCGAAGGTGGCGGCGGTCGAGTGATGATTACTCTGCGCGCCGCGCTGGAGGAATTTCAAGATTACGGCGTCGTCCTCTGCGGTCACTCCCTCGGTGGTGGTGTTGCAGCCTTGCTAGCAACTATGATCGCCGAACCCAGCAGTGCTCTCACAGGCACATCCTTCGTGACAGCATCCTATCAACCACGTCCCCAGCCGCGCCTCATCACCGTCGACAGCGAAACCAGTAACAACGCCTCACCCTCTCCAACAGAAACACCACCACCATCCTACGATCTACCCCCAGGCCGCCCAATCCACGTCTACGCCTACGGCCCCCCAGCCGTAATGTCCCCCTTCCTCCGCCTCGCCACACGAGGCCTAATAACAACCATCGTCAACGGCTCCGACATCGTCCCCAGCCTCTCCCTCGGCATCCTGCACGACATGCACACCGCCGCCACCCTCTTCAAAAGCGATATCTCCGGCGCAAAATCCCACGTCCGCCAACGCCTCCACGAAAGTCTCCGCCAAAGCATCATCCACAAATTCTACGTCAACCAACCCCCGCACGTCCTCCACGCGGGTGACGGCGTCGGCGAGGACGCCTGGGCGTGGAAAACGCTCGGCCTGCTACGTGACGAGATGCGGGCGCCGAAACTTATGCCGCCCGGTGAGGTGTTTGTCGTTGAGACTATGCGCGTTTTGCAGCGGGAGGCGTTTACGGCTGTGCCGGAGTTTGGCGCGGATGGGTATCCCAGGCTTGGGAGGCCGGCGACGAGGGTGCAGATGAGATTTGTTAGGGATGTGGATGCTTTCTTTGGGGAGTTGAGGTTTGCGTCGGGCATGTTGAGTGATCATAATCCGGCGAGGTATGAGACTAGTTTGGCGGCTTTAGCGAGGGGGGTGCTTGATGAGTGATGGATATGCGGGTAGGGGGGTGAAGATTGGGTATGAGATTGATGATTTACGAATTGGGTATACACGGATATGGATTTGGATATGGATATTGGTATAGATACGGTTCGGTCTGGTTTGGTTTGGTTTCATGGAACAGGATGGGATGGGATATATGAGTTTCATATACACCCGTTTTTGGGGATATTCTCTCCGGCGATTTACAATCCTTTTGAACACATTTCTTCTTATCCACGCGGTACGAGTATATAGATTGGATACACTACCTAGATTGATTCCCCCAAATTTGGGGACTTTTCATTTGTCGAGTCTAATTTCGAATATATCAAACCCAAGGAACGGCCGTTCCGAAATGCCTCGCGGTGAATCGCATCCAAAAGTAAGGGTATACGTACTCTACCAGATCGCGTGCCCGTTTAACCAAGACAAGACACCCGTTTATGGTTATTTTTGCGTAACTCTAAATCATCCCGAGTTGATCAGTGTCCGTATTTTGCAATCATTCCCGTCGCAGGATGCACCAAGACCAGCACGCGATGAGACATGGTCGTAACCATTTTGCCGAGGATTTACCGGGTTTCTCGACAGGATCAACTTCCAGGGGTAGGGAGTTTAAGACAATACTAAACCAGAATATCACCCTTAACCAAGTCTAGTGATTCACTTGGCTACGGATTCACATACAAGGGGAGAAAAAGATTGAATCATAGAATAATACATTGTCTCGTAATTTTAGAGTTTTTATATATCAAGTCCCATCCCATCCCATCCTATCCGTCTAGTATATCCACCAATCCGTAACAAAGGGAATATAGAACACAGGAAATACGTTAAAAAAACCAAGATATCCAGGGTATCACGGTAACAAGTACCAACGGGGGGTTTTTCCCAAAATCAACCTCCCCATAAAAGAAAAAACGCCAGCCTTAAGCAAGGCGCTCATACACACTCCCAAATAGAACAATAATCAAATAAGACATAATGCTGCAGCATAGCGTCAAGCACGGCATTAAGAAACCAACGCCTGCGGCGCAGGAACGGCCGGTCGACCGGAGTGGCAACCCCGCTCGTGGCGCTTCATGTTACTGCGCACGGAGAAGGCCTTTCCACAGCCGGGATGCGTGCAGTGGAAGGGTTTCTCGCCCGTGTGCGAGTGCGAGTGAATGCGCAGACTGGAGGGCCGGGAGAAGGCCTTGTGGCAGGTCCGGCAGATATATCGGTCGTGGTTTTGTTGGTAGGGGGCTGCACTGGAGGGGGGAAGTAGTGGTGGTGTTGGTGTTGCCAAGCAGGAGTGACGGGGGAGATCATCGTTGAGGGGGATTGTTGGGTTGGAGCGGCTTGTTGTTGGATTGTTGGAGAGGTGGAGGTGTTGATTGTGGGTGGGTTGAAGGTTGTGATGCTTGGAGGACGGGGGTAGTAGAGGGTTGTGTTGTTGGGTGGGTTGGATTCCACCGGGGAGGTGTAGGTTGATGTTGAGGTGGAGGAAGAGATGCTGGGTGCTGGAGAGGCGTAGGGTCCGTGGGAGTGGTGAGGTTGAGGGGCGGTGGAGCTGGTGGTGCTGGAGATGGAGGAGCGGTGCGAAGTGTGTTTGGGAGTGTTGAGCTCGACGGGGGAGTGGGCGACGCTGCTGTGACCAGATCCCGAGCCTGGACGGAGTGGGGGAGTGGGAGGCAGGCAGACGGTGTCGTAGCGAGCATCGCGCTGGTGAGCAGGTGGGCTCAGACGTTGGCGCTCTAGTTGGATTGTTAGATAATGGTTCAAGTTATATTGAAGGTATAGAGCTATACTATACTATACCATAGTACTATATATATCATAGTACTATGATCTAGCATAGGGTATAGTCCATCCAAGGTCTACTCACTAGCTGAGTGCTGAGCTCCATCAGCACCCTCGAGCAACGTGGAGATCGAAGGCAATGAACACTTGGGTTGATCCTCCACTGGGGGCGAAAGAGGCGCTTGTAGCGAGCGCTTGCCGTAGGTCTCAGTATACAGCTTGGGGGCTGGGGCGGCGCCGTGGAGAAGGCTTGCCAAATCCATGATGGTAGAATATGATCCGGATATAGAGGGTTGGTAAGATAAATTAGGTAGATCTATAGATCAATACCTAGATAACCTCGAGGTTGAGAGGAGTGGTGGTTGGAGAATTATAGTATAAGGGACGAACCAGAGAAGAAACCGATCCTGTATGGGGAGACACGAGGGTTTATAGTTCCCCGGCGCCAAAACAGGAGAAAGTCAAAGGACTCCCAAAGCCAAGGACCACCACCACAAATCCACCACAACCACATCCACAACCAGGTGGCCGGGTTTCGCGTGGATGATCGCCCGCGGGCGATGCCGATTGTGCCTCCTCCACTTTTTGCCATTCTCATATTTCCCACTTTTTTTATTTTTTCTCCTCCTCCACCCCGTAATTTTACCATTACCGATATATACAAGTGGGGCGATGAATTGACCACCGTGATAGATGTAGATGGGAGGACGGAGGAGATGTACAATAAGGGTAAGAGACTAATAGACTACAGATTATCAGTACACTAGAAAGATCGAGGATGGAATTACAGGGTGTACTTTTCCGGATTCAATGCAGTCAACAGGTGAGACAGTCCGTTCCAAAGCTTAATTTAATTAACGAGGAATTAAATGATTTCTTTTCTATGTGGAATAATAATCATTATTTCTTTGACTTTCTTTATTTTGGTCTCGGAGATTAACCCTGCAAGTGGAGCCGCCATGACGATTTGCCCACGCGAACAGAAAGAAAAAAAAGAAAAAAATCCCAGTGTACGACAGCAGCCAGCAGGCAACCCGGTCGAGGTGCATCTCTACCTATCACCGTCCACCGATGTGTCTTCGCTTCCCCTACCTGTGCCCTCATGGCCTCCGAACACACTGTGGCTCGGGTCCCCACATGTATCCTCTCCTTCTACTACTCTCCCCTACTACAGTACTCCCTAGGAGTCTAGGACTAAGAGCAGCATGGCCATGCCGAACTAGACCTAAATAAGAAAGAACTGGAGAATAAAAGGACCTACCAGAATGAAGAACACCCCGAGACTAACTGGTCCAGGATTCACCAGGCTAGACTCGATCGGGGAGGCCAAGAAAGTCCTCCTCGGCTACGGTTAGTGCAGATCCTGCTTACCTGTCACATACTAGCCCCATAAACGGCCGATCGCACCGAACACTGATCGTACGTCGATCCTTCGCAGGTTTTGCTTTTTTGTTCGTCCTTTGGCTTTTTTAGCGAGGCTTTCTTTTTTATTTTTCTATTTTTTTTTTCTTTTCTCGTATTGGTGCGTATTACATGGTGTGCATCTGCCGATACCCATCTTATATTTCTCCTCCGTGCACCGTGCGGGAGGTGTAGCTTTCTCGATGGAGAAGCCTGAGGAGGACAGTGTACTGAACTTTGATTCCTGCCTCGAAGACAGTACTCTAACTGTTGGTAGATCGCATAATGCTTATTATAGCAGTAAAGTATCTATCCAGATTCCCGTTATAACCTCCCCTTTTTTGCCTCTTCCTACCCATCCTTTCATCCCTCGGGGATCTCACCAACGCCCTGGAAATCCCCCCCAAACCCCGATAACCCCGGATTATTCGAGTGAACTGTCGCGTGGCTAAACGAGGGGGATTTAAAATGAGAAAGAAAAAAAGCAGAGACCAGGCAAGCCAAAAGGGAAGGTCATAAATGGTGGGATCCGGGCGCTAAACCCAAAATCACCATAACTCCGATGGGGCCAGAACATCCCCTGTCCCAGGTGTCCAGTTGCCCACTGATTTCATTCCCGCTGCTTTAGCGCCCTCGATGTGTTGGCCAGCAGTTCCCTGGTTTCAGGAGATGGGCCCGGATGATCATTGGCTCCTTTGGGTACGGAAGTACATGACCTACGATATCTACCTATGCCAACCTGTTCCGTTCTTTTTTTTTCACATTTATTAATGACTCAACTGTTGTATTACTTTGTAACTATATCCATAAACTCCATTCTCACCACGGAGTTTCTACTATGTACAGTGACTCGCTACGTAGACAACTCGTCCATCATGACCGGGGTGGCGGCTCCTAAGCGCTCGGGACTCCCATGTGGGCTCGCTTACGAAAACCTTCTTCTGCCTGGGCCTGCATACTGCATAGACTTTTGAGAGGGTCCGAGAGTTTTTGTAGGAGAGTTTCAGCGTACGAAGGAAGCAAGTGATGAATGGATTGCATGGAGAGGTAAAAACCAGGTGGCCATGTGCTGCAGAACTACTACCACCAGTAGCAGGGGCAGCTTTGCTGTGTGGTGATGCACGGTCGGCGGGTCGAAGGATTCTCCCCCTCTGATCATGATCAGCATCGTCATTTCAGAAGGTGAACCAAATCATAATTATAGAAATAGAACTAGGTTTCTATCGGTGGAGCTGGAGTAAGGAGAAGAGGAGGTTAGGAAGGGCATCGTCATGTCAACGAGGAAGGTGCCAAAGAATACTATAATCAGACTCTACAAAGTGTGTCGATCTTAGAAAGGCTCATCCAAGATGTCTTTCTCCTGAAGATCTCCAGGGTCATAGCCCATAGCCCAGTGAACGAAATCCCGAGGGGCGACCGAGACCCGAGAGCGGGCTGAGTGAGCAACCATGGAGGGGGAGCGAGACCCGCGCGACCAGCCTCTTTGAGACGTGGAAATGATCTGAGTGATCGGCGTTCTGGAACGAAAGGGAGCCGTTGCCCTTTCGTCCACGGCAGTCCAACAGGTGTCACACAGTGACAGACTTACCGTACGAGAGACCTTGGGCAGTGGGCTGGGCTACCAGGGCCGTGCACGATTTCTGCACCGCTAGCGATCAAGGATTGGCCGTTATCGGTGGAGTCTGCATTCCCGACCTCGTGGAAGCGAAGTCTCCACAGGGTTTAGCCGTTTTGGCCAGGATCGCCTGCTCCGTGCGTGTGGATTGGTTGCGTCGAGGATGATTCAGCAGGGATGCGTAGCTAGTTACCTACTGTGAT
This sequence comes from Penicillium cataractarum, assembly GCF_028827025.1. Lineage (NCBI taxonomy): Eukaryota > Fungi > Ascomycota > Eurotiomycetes > Eurotiales > Aspergillaceae > Penicillium > Penicillium cataractarum. The sequence goes on along the minus strand of NW_026622743.1, from coordinate 406,889 downwards.
ACATGAGTTTGGATAGGAAGTGGTTCAGTGTGAGCGGTACTTGGTACATTTGGGTTATCCGTGGATCGGAAAGGACTGGTACCGTCCAAGTTTTGTGGAATGGGTTTGACAGGGGCAAAATGGATGAAAGGCAAAAACAAGAAAGGAGTATGTGAACGACCGTAGAAGCACGGATAGCTATAATCACTATCTACCTACTGGAAGAGGACTGCCTGCCTCGTGGAATAAGCTGATCACTAGGAAATTTCACAGTACATCCTCGGACTCAGTAGTTAACGCTGCAGCTGCGCAGCTGTGCAGCAAAGCGCGTGGAAAAGGGCTCGAGCGCCATGATCCACGCCCTAGGGCGATCCTTCTCATACTGCATAGAAGAGTGAAGAGAAAATGCAGAGTAAATACGCCCTGGCTCGGCAGATCATCTCTAATTGGAAGGACATTGGAGAATCCAGTCTCCGTATATTAACTATGGAGAATGTATTCAAGACACTAAGTACGGCAGTCCTTGATCAAAAAGCATACGGAGTCCATGTATACGCCTCGACCTTCTCCACCAATTCATCCATCCGGCACTTCTCATCGGGATCGACACTCCAGAGCAACCGGCGGTAGAATTCCGCCGGCCATGATTGGCGCCCCTTGCGGCTCGTACGGTCGGCTGGAGATACTGTCCAATTTCCCATGACGGAGTCAAGGCAACTCCGCAGTGACATTCCCGCCTCTTCCCTATGGTGCTAGCCCTTAGGTCTGGCCTGCCCTACAGTAGGTTTTAGCTAAAACTCTGCCGACGATGGAGCTGTGCGTACCACCGGTTCGGACGGGGAAGCTTTCATCATCTTCGTTTTACTGGGACATGGAACGTGGAATGGGGATCATTGAGTGTGGAATCATGGTAAACCCTCGCCAAAGACTTGCTGCATAGAGTCCGGATTATAGATCCTGTCCTGTCCTGTACTACTCTAAGGATCAGGATCAGGATCCAACCCAATGTTAATCTACCGCACCCACTTTTTCATTTCCACCAGCTAAACTCTGTCGACGAGACATTCCTTTTCCGAATGGCTATCCAGCCACCCCGAAGTTAAAACGGCAAAATAGTGGCCCGGGCCCGGCCGCTTGGGTCGTGGGTAGTGGTACAAGCCTGGACAGCGTTTGCTTAAGAAAAGTGTATGCGGAATAATCGACAGAGTAGTGAAAACTAAGAAATCTACGGGAGAAGGATGACGGTATCTCATCTCGCGCTCTGCCGTGGCCGTAATTAAGGAGTGTTCTAGCGTGGTCGGAAGGGTTTTCGACCTTAGTCCCTGGTCCAAGGCAAGTCATTAGAGCTCATACTAGTATACACGCTATACTAGTCCAGATACTACAGTAGCTATCGGCTATCACACGTAAAACGTGGCGTGGCCAGGCTATCACGCTTCGAGCTCTTCGCCCGGGTACCGCGGTGATCGATCGGGGATCATCCGGGGGCGTCCAAGCGTGGCCCCATGGCCACGCGAGACAAGCCCCCCCCTTTATTTTACTGGGTTTGTGATCTAACTACTCCGTACTGTAGTACAAATTGGGGGTTTTTTTTTCTTTCTTTTTTTCTCGTTTTCTCGTTTGGAGTGCTATGCTTTGTTTTTCCTTCGCAAAGTCAAAATAATAATAGGAGGCATAATAATAGGTATAATAGTCAATCGACTATCAACCATGCACGAAGAACCCAGGAAGCATATAGTGGGGCCAGCACAGGCCGGTACATTTACGAGGTGCGTCTGCTAGGGTGATTCGAGGATTCATCAGTGGAATGGCTGATTATTATAGAATTGGTTTTGGACTGCGTAGTAGTGCGTACATGATGTGCCCTTTTTTTTTGGCCCCCGCCACGCGTGGTTGGCTTGACGAACACATGGCACTTGCATGATGCAGCCGCACACCGTAAAGAGCACTCTTGCATCTGACCTCTAAGAAAGGTACTTTATTCACTTTGTTCGGGGCACAGGCCTTGTCTGCCATGCTCACGGTGCATGAAAGCTCTACTTTTCTTCAAGGGTAGATCACGGATTACGAGTGGTCGGATTTCCTCCCGCTCTCTGCATGCTTTTTTTTATTATGTAACTTGCAAACGGCCTTGGGATGAAGAATGAAGATGCTATGGTCGCGTCTGTCCCCAGAGAGATCTGCGGCTCGGCTCCCGGGGCTTTGGGGCAATGGAATCAGGCACCGATTGAGGAAGGTGAAAAAAAGCCATATCCCTCGTACTGGGTCACCTTGAGCTCCGTAATCAAACACACATTATTAGGGTTGGCAATTGTGGATGGGGTGGGTTGGGTGGGAAGGGAATAGGGGGCGTACACCGCACGGTCTATGGAGGACTCCGTCAGGGAATGAAGACAGAGGAGCAGTACAGTAGGCGTCTTGGACGGCCCACGGACGAGTGACGGGGCCGAGGAACCCGAGAAGAATAATCAGCGGAAGGATCATAATCGCTAGTTTCGGATCCTGATCTCTTTTTGAGGGCTCGCTTCCTCTGCCGAGACGATAATGTCCTGCGATTTAGGGACCAGCTCCGAGACCGTCTGTCTCCTCCAGATGAAAGACCTCATTACCGGAGACAGGGGTCTTGGGCGGACCTAACGGCGTGTACTATTCGTGGCTAGGCGCTATACCCGATATTCCTGTGCCGCCAAGCTAGAAGCTCGGAGCGAGGTCGATCATCGATGATGCACGGAGAACTAACCCATAGTGCCCGGCATAAGCCTTTATCTCACGTGGGAAAAACATCACTAACTATTTCTGGAGCATAGTACGGGAAAACTAAGGGGGGGAACTCTTCCCCCCTGACGTGTCTGTCACTGTCACTGTCACCCTTTCGCCTAACCTCCTTCCTGATCCGGCCGATCGCCCCGGTGGATCGCCGGATCGCTGGGATCGCTGGATCATCTCTCGACCTTCCAACCGCTGGCCATAGCTTCTTTCGGGCAGTCGGTCCGATGGGTACGATCTCGCCAAGTACAGTAGTCGGGACAGTGCGACAGAGACAGAGAAGCGATGAACTAGTTCTATGATTTTATGGAGTAAGGGGAGAGACAGATATCGGCGTAATCTGATTGATTACTCCGTACTTATATCAGCCTAGGTTTCGGCTCCGAGATGGAATCCTGTAGCCGATGGCCACAGCCGAAGGGCTGCAAGCCTAGAGGCTAGGGGAACCGTATGCGGTCATAGGGACACTCCCTGCGTAAAGAGCCACCATGTAGATTCAGACCATCCCTTCTCCAGTATACTCCGTACTTGTGAGCTATTGATTCTGCAGACTCGTAGATCTCGTAACCAAAAAAGCAACTCTCAAGCTCATGCCAAATCTCCCCGACTCAAAATTAGAACCTCGCACTGAATAGTCAAATCCGTCAGTACTCATCCACAGTTTCAAACCCCTATAGCTACCGGAAGCAGCGTATAGTTTATGACTAACCAACTAACTAACTCCTCGGAAATAATCAAAGGCCGAAAGCGAAACTCAGTCCATGTCAAATCTAAGCTCTACCATTCCCAACCCATCAACCCATCAACTCTAACCTCTAACCATAAACCCAAAAGCCAAAACCTCAAACCCAAAATCTTTCTGCCCCCAAAATCCAGAACCTCCTCGGACCGAATATCCCCAGAGCAGCTAGTCCGCCAACCTTAGCATGTAACACACACACAGGCCTAGGTCAGCAACCACAAAGGATCGACAGATGATCATACAACGATCTCGTTGGGACCGGGGGCGTTAGCCAGGACCATCCGCTTAGGCTAGAACTCTTTTTTTTTTCTTTTCTTTTTTCCGGATGTGTCAGCCAAGGGTGAAACACGACCTGTTCGTCACAGCTGCGACCGAGGGTTGATCTCCGTCACGCTCGCAGGGGCCCTGAGACTCTCCTCATTCCTTCGTCCGAGCCCCCCTGTACAGTGGACGCTCTGCCGGGATCTTAGCGAATACACTAAACCGGAGGTGGTATAAACCCCGCGATCGTCCGTGGGGCTGCATCTCGTTATGTTTTTTCTTTTTCTTGATTTCCTATTTTGCTTTTCGTTTGTTTTTGTTTTCTTGTTCCTTGACGCTAGGTCACTTACAGCCTTGGGTTGCCTTTGGTGGGCTGTATCTGGGGCTGCTGCGGGTGGTTTGTGCTGGTGGCTGGTGGCTGGGCTGAGGATGTGATTGGGCGTCTTTCAGGGAATTAGATGTGCGATACAGTGGAGGCTATGTTTAATGAGCGTAGCCTTACACTTTCATGCTCGTATGAAGGCCTCGCTACGGTGTGCAACTTCACACAGTAGTAGCATGTGCATCCTGGAACTGGTTCTTCATCTCCATGGCTCTTGCCCTTGCTATTATAGCGGAGCAGGATTGCTTCAATTTCAGTGTATTACACTTGAGGTCAAGCTCTGTATCTGCTTCTTGGTCCTCGAAATTGAGCACATTCACCATCTGCAGCTAATCTACTACCGAATAAACTTCAAACTATACGAAGTACATAGACTGCTACGTACTTCGACTTAGTTCAAATCCGAGAGTGACGATATTATGAGGCCTGACAGTCTACAGAGCATAGGTTTCAACATGTGGAGGCCTAACTTTTGGGGCTTTAAATTGGGGTCCTGCCTAAATGGGGCGGCTCCTCGCTCTTTTGACTGTTTTCGATCTCTCTCCCCTTGACCACTTTGTAAGCATTAATAATGCCATATGCTTACGACTCTGCCCTACTGTTCTCCTTTTATGGAATAGTGCTATCGACCAGGATGTTCCACTGGGGTTCCATCCTCGGATCCTCCACTGTGAATGACCTCCACCGTACACACTATAGGCGCCGATGGTTTGTGGTGCGTTCTTTGAAGCTACACTACCACTGTGCTCCATATATGTGCTTAATATATGCACTCACTATGTACTACGCATATTGACTATTGTATTGTTGTAGAGCTCCGTACTATCTCCTATTGTAAACCATCCATCGTAAACCGTTATACTTTCCGATCCTAGTCTCCTTTACCCTGTCCTCGGAACTGAGCCATCCACCCAGCAGCACCGGGGATGGATCGGACCCATCAAGAATGCGATATGACCCTTTGGCCGAACTTTCAAGGATCATGGATGTCGTCTTCGATGCTGACCGTTCAGTATGCAATATACTCCCTGTCTGCCTTTTCCCTCCACGGCTCGTCCACTTACCGAACAACGCCGGGCCAGGACGATCGTTTCAGACCCTGACATGCGGGTGGTGATTTGGTCGGGTGGAGGGAAGCGAGGCGTGGCCTTGCCACCTGATGATCTTTTTCAGGCCACTCATGGGGGAACTAACAAGTTAACAACCAACAACCTGGTTCATAGAATGGTTGATGGCTTCGCTGCCCGGCGCTGGTGGCACTAATGGTCGATCCTGCGATGATCTACCCTAGATTGCGTTACTACCGTACTACATTTTACGAATTATGCCGGCAATTGTTTCTTCCCGACGAACGAGAATTATCTATTTTGCAGGGATTGCTGTGAGTTTGCGTTGGCTTCCTGCTGGATGATTCGTTATTTCGTATAGAAGAGGGAAGCAGGGATGAGGGAGGGGGTGCGTGGGCAAAGTAAAACCGGTCCAGCGAGATACGCTGTCCAGTCTCGTCGTGGGTGGGTTGATCTTGTTGCTGTTGGTTCTTCCCAACTTAAATGCCCTACTCGTGGTGCAGGAGATCATCCTACGGTTGCATTCCATTCATGGTCGAGTGTGTGAATGCCTAAGGCCTCACTCAGTTGGTATTCATTATTCGCTCGGTCTCGCGAATGTTGCAAAGATCTGATGTATTATCATACGCCATGTACTGTATTATTTACTACGTATGCAAGTCAAACATCGTAAAAGTCTATAGTCAAACTCATCACTTTGATTGTACGTTTGCCATGCGCCGGCGCTTCCCAACTCCATGCACAGCCAGCCCAAAGCACAATCCAAAACGGCTGCTGACCTCCGTATTCCCCCTGGGAGATCATCCAAAAGTAAATCAAAGTGTAAGGATGTGGAAGGTTCGCTTAGAGGAAGTTGTCATCTGGTCCCGTCCAGATCTGAATTTCTCAATTTCCAGCTTACAGGGCGAAATTCCTTGCGACACGTCGTACGACGCTGGGATCGGAACACGCTCCTAAAACAGGGGGTGATGAAAGCTGCTGTGGAACATCGGGTGTGTGCGCTTTGTTTGTGTCTGATCTGACTGGGGTTGTTGATTGTGAAAGGGTGCATTTCTCCGGCCACGTTATTGGAGATCAGAGCCGTTGCGGATGGATGCATTAAGCTCCGGTTGTGGTGGAGCTAGGAAATTAGTATTCTCTCTCTAAACCGAGTATGGTAGGAGTTCTAAACCAGCCTACGATAGAGCACATTCTTTTTATCAAGAGATAGTCAGGCAACAATACCATCTGCTTGGCTATCTAGATTATTATCATGATTATCAGTATAATCATTAAATTTCGTCGAGGTTGTCGAGTGATATACTTGCTCAACACCGTCCTTCTAGCGGTCTGTGCTTTTATCTGCCTTCTATCTTTGGATCGGACTTATGTAGGTTACTCGACGATGAGATGCGAGCACTACTGCAGAGATTACCATCTCGTGTTCCAAGCGCCGTGCCCTTCTAACACTCTGCACATCGCATCACAGGGTCAATGTGGCCAACCACTCATGTACCCACACACACTCGCCGTTCGGTGGGTGTCAGGACTACACCCTGGGGAGACTAGAAGCAGCTCCATAATACTCCGGGGCAACGGATACAGTCAAGCCACCAGCAAAAGGCGCAGTTTCTAAAGGGTGAACGCCATGATGGCCCCAGGGTAGCAAGGGGAGGGGGCTGGCCAGGATTGTCGGCCGTTAGAACAAGGGAAACGGCGCCACGGAGATCCGTCCGCGCGTTCCATTTGACTCAAGACTGGGATGGGGATGATTTTCTGCAGCTAGCTTTTTGAGGCTGGCTGCTTGGATCGCGGAAATTCCGAGGTAAGAGGAGGTTGGGTAAGTTGGAGAAATGCGTCATACTTCGTGGGGGTATACTTTGTGGCCTTGTGGACTCGAGCACAGGGACCATTCTACAGTATACACCCTGCGTGATGATGACCAACCAGAAATGAGCGGTGAACGAGGGAAAATAAATTGACCTCGTACACATCATAGAAAGGAGAAAGTTTTGTCGCACTGCAGAGTTGACTTTGCAGTTGGAGAAGGGGGGGCCGAGGGAAATCACGGTGCAGTCAAAGCGTACAGCACTTTGTACGGTCTTCCATCTGCATTTCATACTGTATTCTAGTTACTGGTTAGTCTTTGAGTCAGTTTTCGAGTCGCAATTCACAGATGACCCAACGGTTTCACCCCACTAAACAAAGCAGCGTGGGACGCCCCAAGTAAGATCTGGTCCATGCGCCGGTGGAGGCGTAGGATGATGGATCCGCCTTGGATGCAACGTGTAAGAGGTTAAGAGCTCAGGCGCAGCTGCTTGGGATCTCTCGTGTGGAAAGCGAGATGATGTTCAAGCTTGCGAGGAGAAATAATGTCATTCTAGGGATCTAACTGGTTGTCCTGAGGGTTGTTTCCGACAGAATCGTAGATTCTAGGACCAATCGTCCCAGCCATCTCCACCGCAGATGGGGCGCAGTGTCGATCGGTCAAGGTTTGTACATAGACAACCCTTTGAGTTCTGCGATGAGAGGAGGGCTGGAACGATCCCATCAAAGGCAGTAGTTGCCATGGCTAGAGCGTTGAATAGATTAATGCCCCTCATTTCTCTTTGTACGAACCAACAGGACTCCGTCCGGATAGAAAACTTCACTTCCGCGGATGATGACCGAAGAGGGGGAGGCAAATCCGCCTTCAAGCTCTCCCCTCCAAGGGATCCAGCCGGTTTAGAGTTGACCGTAAAGAGAGGGGTGCCCAACGTCGCCCAACGATTGGCATGCAAAACCTCCGAGGATGGAGCCGGTGATCGGCGGCGGAAACGCCCGGTGGTCGATCTGCATGACACGAGTCCATACTAGTACAGTAGTGGTCCAGGGTAGTGTGCTGTAGCCTTGTCGGTCGCAACTAGCACGAGGATCATCTGCCCTAGCCGATGTCCATCGCATATGTTGCTAATCTAAATCAATCAAGATGCCGATGTTCAGAGTACATGGTGCGTCCAAGCGAAGTTGCAAGTGGTAAGGGGCGGAGTCGCAGAGAATCGAGGAGGATTACTCTGTTGCATATTGAGGCCGGAAATATGGAGTCATAATGGGTTATGGTAATCTAGGAGCCATTAAAGTAAAGGCGTTCCCTCCAGGCTTGACTATTTCTGTCATCTCATCCGACATACTATTATAAGTTGTACCCGTCAGTAAGGAAGGATAATACATTCTGTCGAATCTAGCCTAAGATGATTCGCCGCTAGGCATCGGCATTTGCATTATTAGCTTTGACTGAGACTTTTCAAAGTTAGAAACAAAGAAAACAATAATCATGAATCATGTATAACGAAAATCCAAGACAATCACTTCCGTTCTCTGCACGGACGTGGACTATCTGATCGACGCTCGTTACTCCTTCGAGGAGGTAGATAGAAGATACACTTTAACACTTATTCCAAGAACGCATACTTTGAATCATAGCCTTATGCGCGAGGTAGAAGGTCCCAGCGATCAACAAAATATACAATCTGGAATACCTCTAGATATCTTTCTCGGACTATCCAGGATACATAGGGGTTTGACCCCCAAAAACAAGACGATGATCACCAATGTAACGACTCACCTGACAATGCAGCGTCGTCACACTGCAAGATGGCTCCCAAACTTGGTCGTTAAGCATGCTTCCTGTACTCTGTATGCTGGACTGCGTACAAAGCAAAACTAGTGAGCTGCTAGCTGTGCTGGTCACATCCTCCCCGGGATTCTGGCTTGGATAGCCAGGAATATCTCCCCTTCTCTCCTCTTAATCTCCGATCATGATGATGGTTGGCTCCTTTCCTGCAATTTTATGTATGCACATACAGGAGTAGCACATACTGCGTGCTTGCTCCTTCCTTCATGGTGAGTGGATTGTGGACTTCATCAATCACTAGGGTCTCTCCCGTCTACCGAAGCGACGGGGCCTGGGTCAAGGGTCGAGTGGAGAGGATTGGTGGACAGGGACAGGGTGGACACAGCACAGACACGGGGTGGCCGACACTGCATGGAGCCAGAAAGGAAGAAGAAGTTGGTCCGGAGGCTCGCTGTGGGTTCGCGCTCCACTAGAATATTCCGTGGTAAATAAACCCCATTAATTTACAGTCTGGAGGGGAGGCTATTGCCCGGTCGGGCAGGTCCCGATGAGTTAGTTTGCTTCGTTAATTCATCCAACCATGCCCCCAGCCCGCCCTAAGGTCTGATTATTGGGGTAAATAACTGTATTGTATCCCCTATTCACACTATCCCAGACTCTCCCTAGTCCCTCATCGAATAGTAGACGGGTTCATGCAGCCAGTTGATTGCGGCGTATTGATAAAAATGAGCCATGACGATGTGGGCGATTCGAGCTATGCCTACTCGGTTTAGTAGCTCCGATCACGCCGTTGATGATCATCGCGTCCCTGGGATGGGGATACTATGAGTTTGAGGCGTCAATAGACAGTGATATTTATATCTGAAGCCGATATAGTTGCAATTGAGTCGGGTGTTTGCTATCTTGGGAATTAGAATAGTTAGAGTAGGCAATAGAGTACGACAAGCTTCGGCATGCTGTTCGTTTCTAGCTTGCGACCGGCTAGGATTCGATGGCTGGTGGTCGACCGCGTCAGCCTGTCTTGGCGGGGAGGGATGCAACGAGCGCGATATACTGGAACTGGATTTGCGCATGCCTAGGCTGGGTTACTCTACAGGCAGTGAAAATGGATAGATTCAATATTTACGATAAGGTTGGAGATACAGCGATTGGATTGGAGAAAGGAAGTAAAGACAATCATCAGTGTACTCCTGAATAGGTAGTAGCACTTCAAGATATATATTCAACACCGGGGCAGAACTCCATACATCTACTGAAAATAACCCTTAGAACCCGGAAGGTCTCGAGGTTGTTTACTACCTGATTAGATCCAGGGCTACACTTAGGCATACCTACAAGTCAATGGAATAGACACCCAACCAAGGATTTCAAGACTGGATGGACTCTAATCCTAGATAGGTACGGTCCAGATAACAAGACATCTTACAATAATGCTTTCTGGTAGCTTGGAAGAATTCAATAGTGATGGAATTTGGGTATTTGTAAATCAATCAGCGATACCATCCAAGCTGCCATCCACTCAGACTCCAAGATAACCCAGAACGCACGAAGAGAGAAAAAGGAAAACGCCTGGTAGAAATTGAGAAAGCCAGGAGGTCGACGTGACTATCCGCTAGAACATGATAGAGCTGCCACAATCATCAGAATTCCGAAGACGTTCCCGAAAGTGCTGCCCATCAGCCGTGGACATCGATCCTATGAGACTCGCCCATGGCCATCTGATTCTTCTCGTTGATGGCCTTCATTTTCCGGACAGCTCTGCCAAAGTCGAGCTTGGAATACTCCTCCGGCATATGCTCGCCGCTGTAGATGCACAGCACGCGCATGCCGGGCTTGTAAGACAGCCCGCTCAGAAGCTTGGGAGTGATCAGGAAGTATTGACCACCACCGCCGCCGCCAACAGGGTTACCATCCTCGTCGGTGGCTCCGTCATCGTCAGAGTCGCAGGCGATATCCACCAAGCGGCCGTGGACCATGCGCTCGTTTCGAGGGTCCATACCCTGATTGATCTCATCGACGACGCGGAAGGGTGACGCGGACAGCGACTGGAGGGCCATGAGGTAGAAGATCGTGCTGACGGCGCGTTCACCTCCGGACTGGCGATGGGAATCGAGGATCGAGAGTTGCTCGTGTTCGCGGAATTTAACGTGGATTTGAATAGACCACTGGTCAAACTCGCTGCCGCCAGTTTCGCCATTCGGACCAGGTGTGGCCTCTACCTTGTCCAGACTGACCTGACCAGCACAGCCAATGCGCGCGAACGAGTCCCCAAAGGCATCGCTAATCTTGGCAATGAGTGCATCGAGTCTCGGCTCCCAACGCTCCCGAACTTCCTTGATTGCATCATCATACCCGGCCAAATCACGTCGGTAATCGCTGAGTTTGGTCTCGAGTCTCTCAATTTGTTTTCCCCGGTCTTCGAAGATCTTGATGATGTTGCTATTACCCCCGACAAACAACCGAACTTGGGCCTGTTGGGATTCGATATCGGCATTGAGATTGTCGAGAGTATACGCCATATGGGTAACCGTTTGCACGACCTCCTCACTGTTTGGTCGCTCCTTGACCTTTGTGCTAGTTTCCCTGGCCGCTTTTAACAACTTGCTACCCTTCCCACGGCCTTCTCTGAACTTCTCCCCGACCTCCCTTACTTCTAGGGCCTTTTGCTCCAGCAGCCTTGTGCAGCTTGCATGTTTTTCCTTGAGGGTCTCGAGATCCGAATGGGCTTCTAGGTACCAGACCTCAGCTTTGATGCGCTCCTCAGAAGCACGTCGAAGCGCTTCGGCAGCGTCCTAAGGGCCGCATTAGTATCGGCGAGGGAATTTTTGAATTAGCAAGGCACTTACCGCATAAGCGATTGCTGCCTCCGCCTTTTGGATAGCAATCTTGTCCTGCTCGTCCCGATACGCAGCCACTTGTTCTCTCACCTCCGCGAACAGCTCCTGGATGTTCTTCATCTTGGCTTCTTCTTGGCCTAAAAGAAAGTTAGAATACACAAGCCAACAAGTTCAATAGATAGCGATGTGTCGTACTGATTGTTTCAGGGATAGCTAGCCACTTTGTGTAAGCACTTTGCTGTGCAGCCTTTTCGTTTTCAATTGTTTCCTACAATAATTGGTTAGTAAAGCGAAATGGCGTGTCAAGTTCCAGACCTCAGAAAATACCATTGCGTATTTCGTCTCCTTGTGAGACTTGTGCGATGCGTCCAGCTCCTGTCTGAAGGCCTGAATTTGCAATTCGACGTCTTCCTTTTTCTCTTTCAACTCCTTGATGTTTTGGAGAAGTGTTTCTTTAATAGACGTGTCGATAGGCTGTGATGTCCAGACTCTGGCCTCGCGAACCGCCTTGATGCTAGTTGAAGAAGCTTTATACTCTGCACGGTAATTAGTGTGGTACAACTGGGTCCCGGCCACGAATGTGGTGATTCTTTTGTTGCGCAGCTCGTCGATCTCTGCTTGTTCACCCCTAAATTGACTGAGCCCGATGGCAGTTTGGCTGAACCGATTCTCCATACAAAGAGAGGCAATGACAGGATCGGGTCCGCTAATAAAGTCCTTCGCCCAGCCGTCAAAGCCAAGCTGCTGGAGTTCTTGGACCGACGTTGGGGGCTCTCGATTATCCCGAGAAGGACTCGTCTTGATGGTGATATCATGAAGTCTCAGTTGTCCCATCAGCTGCTGTTGCAGGGTACGGAAATCCTTCTTGGTTTGGACTGTAAATGCCAGGAAGTCGTTTTTATTGAGAAGGGCCTCAATGGCATTGGCATACTTGGGATCTGTGATCGAGCAAGTCACGATGGGAGGCCCAATGACTGGCTTCTCGAACATGGCCTGGTTATTTTTAACCCATCGATAGGCTTTGAGGGTATCCATAGACAGTTGTTGCAGCTTGAGCTCCTGCTGGCCCGTCTGGGAATCCAGATTTTGAATTTGCGTCTCGGCCTCTTCGATCTGGGCCGATAGCCGCTTCGATATTTCGTGGACTGGGAGTCGATTATCCTTAATGGTCTTCGCCCTTTCCTCTAGTTCACGAAGAGCAAGTCTTTTTCCCTCTAAAAACAGATATGAGCACGAGTCGTGGGGGGGAAAAAAAGGGGGGGGGGGGGGGGGGGGGGGGGGGGGGCTTACCAGCTGTTCATTGTAGTGAGAGGCGTCAAATTCTACGGTTTCTTCCTCCAATTGCCGCTTTAGCCTCTTCACTCTTTGCTGCGCCTGCAGCCCCTCGGTTTTGTGCTTTTGGGAGCTGGTCTTCTGCGCCGCGATTTGACTATCTAGGTCGTTCATCGAACTTTGGAGATCTTTCAATTTTTGCTCACAGGATGAGGCTGCATTGGATAATTGCTGAGCACGCTGTTTGCGGTATTTTCGAACGAGGTCGATCTTGCCTGCATAGCTTTCCTTGGCAGTGACTGCCTGCATCGTAGGTTCGAGTTCGGCTTTGAGTTGCTCATACTCTCGCTCAACTCGGGCTTTGTCCTGTTTGATCTTGTCAAACTCTCTGTGGTATTCTCTATACTCCACAAGCGGCCGACAGAATTCCAGAAGCTCCATTTTCTCCCGTGCTACGGCCATCTGCCGCATGTTTTCGACTTCGGCTCTTTGCTGATCCTGCCGATCTTTCAGGTTTGCCAAGGTTTCATTGTCACCTCGGTTCTCAATCTCAAGTTGTTTTTGTTTCTGCCGGAGATCCTTGAGATTCTTATGCCACTTAGTCATCTCCGGATCAGCTGCAGCTCTCTGTGTAGAATGGAGAAGTTCGACGGGTGAAAGGGCCGCAAACTCGGCAACTTTGTCCTGAGGGAGAAATTGGCAGAGGTTGTCCACTTGGATCGCGAAGGATTGCACAAGGTTCGCCACATTTTTCGGACTGGCATTCCGTCCGTTGATAGTAAATGAGCTCTTATTCCCATCGCGTTTGATAGTTCGACAGATGACGGGGTTAGAAGCCAGCTTCGGTGGGCCCGCGAGTTCGATTTCGATGATGGCTTCCGCACAGCCGTGTTTGACGAATTCACCAAGATCCTTTGCTCGTCCAAGATGCTATTAATGCAAAGAAAAATTCCCTGTGTCAGCGAACTGCGAAGAAATCCGTGCAGGGTAGATGGAGCATACCTGTGGACCCCAACCAAGACCTAGACAGATGGCGCAGACCAAGGTACTCTTGCCTGTGCCATTCGGGCCGATGACCATATTCAGCTTCGGGCCTGGATGGAATTCGGCGGACGTATAAGTCACGAAATTTGTGACTTTGATTCGAAAGATCGCTCCAGGTTTGTAGCCACCCGGACCGATTCCACGGTGGGCAGTTTGGCGCCGGGCGGGGGCCTGGCTTGAGTCTTGACTTGCGGCCGCGTCGCTTTCATCATCGTCGTCCTCCTCGTTCTCTCCATCTTCAGTGACAGGCTCTTCTTCGGTGGGGTTCAGGCGAGGACGTTTGCTGTTGGATGCGGGAGTCGCGTTGATGGAATCTGGATCGTCACTGTCGTCACCAACGTCGCTTCGAGAGCGCCGACGAGGTACCGTATGGTGTCTTGCGCCGCGAGAAGACATTTTGATCAGTGGAGTGGAGGAGGGGCCACGAAAGGCGCAAGGCGCAAGTCCACTGATAAAGAGATCTCACGCGCGAGGAGGGCACGGAAGACGCGTCTTTGTGACCGATCAATACTAAGGCCCATCTGGGTAGGCGGTGAATCCGGGGATTTCTTTGTTGCAGCTACGAGACAAAGCGAAGATCGGAAACTACCTTTCACATCGCATGGAAAGATGCCCTCGCCTCAAAATGTACGCCGGCTGGTCTTGACAGCCGCAGTGACGTCGATTACGATTGTCAGTTCGCTATATGGAGCAGGGTTGAAGACGAAAGAGGAGATTGCGGAGGTAAGTTCGAAGACCGACGCTTCCGCACCCCCGTGTCTAGCAATAGGCATATTCACCGAGTGAACGGTCATAAGCCCAGGATACACCAAATATGTGTCGGATTTTAACATTTTCTTTTGAATTGTATGTCTAGACCACGCGAAAACGCCAAGAATCCACCTTCGATGAGCAACTTACAGCTCTCCAGAACATGCGCTCCAACCTGACTGCCCGTAAAGGCATACTTGAGAATCAGATCCGGGACTTGGATGCCAAGATGGAAGAAAAGAAACAGAGGGCCGCATCCAGCAAGGACAAGGAGCAACCGGAAGTGCGGCGGTGATTATAACCATGCTTTCCTGCCGCTTGAACCAAGCAAGCATCACGAACATTGAAGCCAGACGGCCTCAACCCGCCAATGAGTTCCTCTGGTGTCATACGCCATGAAGGGGTGTCCGAACACAATTGAAGGCAGTGGGAGATTTCCAGTCTCCGGTCATCACAGGTCATCCCTTGGAAGACCTCTACAGCTCATCAGAGATGTTGTCAAGACGCCCATGAAGGGTAATTGATCCATCAACTCATATGGAACGAAGATAACCTTCCCAAACGGCCGGTGGCCTCTGGTGCCCATGAGCGACTATCGATCGACTCTGCATGTGCCAAGTCTATCGAGCTAAGGCCTCGACGTCCACTGGATCTTGCACAATCATGCCGCAAGTTTCATCTACGAGTGCAAAATGCGCAGGTCAATGCCCCCGGTTCATGACGCAAAATGCGATCGATATCTATATCTAGATTTTTGTCTGCCTTGTATGTAAATAATATGTATATGCAAAACTCACATTGCCTCTCATGCCAAGTATTTGTAATCACGGTCATAAGATCGTAAAGCAGATGCAGGTAAAACTGCGTCGGCGGCCTTCGGTCGATCGTAAGATCACCCTGCACATAGAGCTTACGCGTCCAGGTTCAATCTCTCCAAAAGAGCATCCAGCTTCTCCAACAGGATTTGGTAGTTCATCGCGTCCTCGTCGAATTCGTCCTCGACGAGCGCACCGTCCAATGTCCGAATCTCTCGGGTATATCCATACGGTTGCTGAGCAGGCGCCTCTGGTGCAGTTGTCACCGGCGTCGACTTGGCCACATTCAATGCCTCGACACCTTCCGTGATCTTTTCCATATTGTCAGCCCGGGCAGTGTCATCGCCATTCGCAGTTGTTGGCTGCTCTTCCATCAACTCATCAAGACCGGCATCGTCGAATCGTAGCCTGAAACGCTCATTGAGGTAGAAGCGAATATCATCCAGCAACTCAATCGAGTCAGTTTCCTGGCGCGCCTGAATACGAGCCGCAGACTCTTGGATCAACTCCGCAAATTCGGGCGAATCAATATGAGCCTCTAATCTATATGCGAGGAAACGAGCGGCAAATTCTTCCAGACGCTGGACGCGAGTCAACCAAGCGGCTCGAATAATAGAATAAATATCAATGTCATCTTCATCCTTGGTACCTCGAGTCCGAGCTGCCTCGGATTGAGACACTCCACTGCCCAAGGTACTGATGACAACGGCCGCCTTGGTCTTCAACTTTTCGATGAAGAGCATGTCGGCGGCGAACAACACATCGACAGCAATCTCCAGAGAGAAATCCGCCCGCTCGGTGTATAAGAAGGTCAGGATAATCTCCAGAACGTCGGGCGAGCAGTCCACGTCGATAATATGCAGGTGATTCGTAATATGCGCTTCTCTGAACGAGGATGTGAACATAGCCTGGAAGAACTCCGATCGAAGCAGCATTGCCCGGTGGCAGGGGAACAGAGTAGATTTCGGGGTCTCGTCCGCAGCGCTGTCATCCTCGTCCGGTAGCTCATCTGCTCGCAGAAGGACATCTGCAAAGATTGCGTTATTGCGATCCCACTTGACATCATTCACTTTCGATGTCTCGACGACCACCCTATTGCCCAGGACATTCTGCCGGAACCACTCTTCTAATTGATCACGGCCCTTAGCAAGCTCCGTAGTTCTGCGCTGCCGTGCCCGCCGTCTATCCCCACTATCCAGCAGGCTATCCATGAGACTTTCAATTTCGAGGTATTTCGAGATCTTATCGATGCCAGTGAAGACTTCGGATTCTGTGAATCCAGTCCCTGGTCCACTCCGAAGTTCGCGAGGAGCTTCACCCAAGTATAGATATCGGATTGCAGCGGCAAATGCCTCTGGTGGGGTGGTACTGGGAAGCTTCCATGTTGTTGTCTCTGGAGCAGCGGCAAGCTTGGTATGGAAGTAGGGAGAGCGGGCGGCCAATATGAACTTGTGGAGGGCGACGTCCTGGTCGCCGACGGCCACGGTGATATCGGTTGTGACAGGAGTTTCTCGAGTAAGCAATGAAGCGATGTGCGCAGCAAGGGGCTGGAGTGGGTCCGTGGACTTGGAATAATCGTACTCGAGGAGTAGGTTTCGTATCCGATCATTCAAGGCATTGTATAGACATCTATCCGAGTCGATGATTTAGCTCCTGAGTACTCCAATGGCAGTGCGAATTTAAAATTACCTTTCTCCTTGAAATGTATCTCGCTCGCAGAGTGCGCCCGATTCAAGTAAAAGTTGCGCAACTTCATAGTGTCCGCATAGACTGGCCTGTCCAGGATATATATTGGTTACTAATGTTGTTCAAGCGATGGAGCCGAAGCGTAGATGCCCGGTACAGTGGCTTTCACAGCACTTACCAAGATCAATGGCGTATAATCATATAGATCGCGAGCGTTCACATTGACGCCCTCGGTGATTTTCTCCTGGCAGGCTTTCAGATCACCTCTCCGGCAAGCACTGCAAAGGTCACGGAATGGCTCACTCAGGTCTAGTGGGTTGTCATCCTTGATGGTGCCTTCTTTGATTAGCTTTTTCTCATTGTGCAAGCTAATTTCCAGCTGATCCTTGCGTAGTACGGTCCTCTCTTCCGTGTCTTCCATGATGCTCGATCCAGCTTGTCACCTCGAAGTGGGAGGAGAATCGATGAGATGCGGGACCAGTTGCCGGGCTTATCGATAAGATCATGTGACGTCAGTTAGGGCTTTGCAGGAAGTCTGTTTGTCTGTTGCAGCAAGAGTTACCAAGTACGGAAATACGGACATGCTGCAACAGAAAGTAGGTCTAAGTGCTCAAGGATGGTTCCTCGGTATATGAGATTCATGCATGAAATTCTTGTGCCTTACACTTGTTACGTAGATATATTTCCTCAATTGGCCGAGGCAATTAAAGGAGATGGTCCCACTCTGGGTGGCCGTTCTGGTTGCTGCGACCGCCTGCCATTGAAGGGCAAGCGCCATGACTCCCGTTGCCGTGCAACGCAACAGCACCCAAACACTGAGGATCGCCGAACCTCTAAACCCCATACCGTCTTCAACTTTTCCCTCCACCAATTCTTCAATTCACCTTACTAACAACACAGGGACCTTGTCAACTCTCCTCTTCCATGACCTTTTTCTTATCCTCCCTCCCTTCTAATATCCCTTCGATACCTGTGATCCCGACTGTCTGGTACAGTAATCTATAGCCATGGCGATTGCTTTGGCTGAGGCGGACAAGTATGAGATCTTGGAGAAGATCGGTAAGTTGTACAACATCCGGTGGTGATGATTTATACAATTCCTATTGACAGTTCATGTATCCTCTAGGCTGCGGCTCCTTCGGTATCATCCGTAAAGTCAAGCGGAAGTCAGACGGATTCGTGAGTTTCCATGCCGGCGCAGGCTCCTGGTGCGGGACATACCTAACTGGTCGCAGATACTATGCCGGAAGGAAATCAATTACATCAAGATGTCTCAAAAGGAGCGCGAGCAGCTCACAGCGGAATTCAATATCCTTAGCTCCCTCCGACATCCGAACATTGTCGCCTACTACCACCGCGAACATCTCAAAGCAAGCCAAGATCTGTACCTGTACATGGAATACTGTGGTGGTGGAGACTTGAGCATGGTTATCAAGAACCTCAAGAAGGCAAACAAGCTAGCCGAGGAAGAATTTGTCTGGCGCATTTTGTCACAGCTGGTTACTGCCTTGTACCGATGTCACTACGGAGGAGACCCTGCCGAAGTTGGATCGAACATCCTCGGAGCACCGCCCAAACCATCTGGCCTCAAAGGAAAGCAGGGTCAAGTGACTATCCTGCACCGTGATCTCAAGCCCGAGAACATCTTCCTTGGTAGCGACAACACCGTGAAGCTGGGCGACTTCGGTCTGTCGAAGCAGATGCAATCTCACGATTTCGCGTCCACATATGTCGGCACCCCTTTCTACATGTCCCCCGAAATTTGCGCGGCCGAGAAGTACACTCTCCGATCCGACATTTGGGCGGTCGGATGTATCATGTATGAGCTCTGCGCGAAGGAGCCCCCCTTCAATGCGCGCACCCACATTCAATTGGTGCAAAAGATTCGCGAAGGCAAATACGCACCTCTCCCAGACTACTACTCGCCCGAATTGAAGAACGTCATTGGGAGCTGCCTACGCGTCAACCCTGACAACCGCCCGGACACGGCTGCCCTGATCAACCTTCCTGTTATTCGTCTGATGCGCAAGGAGAAGGAAGTAGTGGATCTTGGCAAGACCCTGCGTCGCCGGGAGGAGGTCGCCGTGCAGAAGGTCCGCGAGATGGAGCAGAAGCTGGCCAACGTGGAGAAAGAGAAGCAGCAATTCAAGGCTGAGATTGAAAACACCGTTCGCCGGGAATGGGAGGTGAAGGCGCGATTGGAGATTGATCGCCAGGTGCAGAGCGAACTGGACCGACTTCGCAAGCGGTTTGAAGCGGAGGTCCAAGACCGCGTTTCCATCGAGCTGGAGAAGCAGAAGAGACACAGCAATCCTCGCGAAGAGCTCTTCCGTACCAGCCTTCGTCGCTCCGATTCCAGTTCGCAATCTCGGACTAGTGGTCGCGAATCGCGTTCCTCCGGAGCTGTAACTGACGACTCGGACGCTCCGTCTAGCACCGACATCAGTCAGCTATCCCTGGAGTCTCCTTCCTCCAACAATAATAGGAAGCCCAGGAAAGAGACTCGTACTCCGTTCTGTCGTTCCAAGACCGTAGTCGAGTCACCCCAGGATGTGCAAATGGCCGAGCCATCCCCCATCTCAATTGCTTCACTTTCACTTTCGCCCCGTCGCACCTCCGCCTCGGGCACCTCGCGCAACATCTTCGCCGAAGCTGAGCGCCAAAAAGCCAAGTGGGAACCTACTCTGGCTTACTCTGATGATGAGGACGACACTCCTGACCTTCCGTCCCCTACTCGCCCGAAGGTCAAGCCTGACCCCTTCAAGGCTCCCCCTCGACCTCTTCTGCGCCAGAACACTGCTGCGCTTATGCAAAAACTCAGCACCCAGCCCCCTCTATTCCCTTCTAGTGGATCTCGGCTTCCACAGATGTCTGGAGGCCCGTCAGCCTCTCAATATGATAGCCGTAACAACATGAATGAGGGCAGGGCCAAGTCTCCTCACCGTCGTCTGTCCAAGATCCCGTCATCTGCCAACCTTGCGGCTGACGCTGGGTCTCCTACCCGCAAAAACTCAGCCAAGCAGCCGCCCCCGATTAAGGCTAATAATCCTGGTGGTGATGAAATGTTCAAGGCTGTCATGCAGCGCAACATGGGTGGTCGTACCCTAGTTGAGCTTGCCCAGGCTAGAGCCGGTGGTCGTCCTGTGGATGAATCCAAGCGATGTGCCAGTGACTCTCGCGCCACTCCTCACGCCTCCAGTATGAAATCCTCCGAACGTGAGCCACCTGCCATCTGGGATCCCGAGCGTGACGAGATGCCCAGCCCCTTCCTCGCCCGCGGCAAGAAGGTTATCCGCAACCTTCGGTGACCTGTCTGATTCTCTTTTCCTTTGTCTATTCCTCGCATCCCATTTTGGAGCGGCTTTTTTTTTCTCATCATGGTGTACTGGCGTTGTGGTTTTATTTTGTTGGAGGCAAACTCCCTCTTCTACAGACCGACTGTCATTGTGACTTTCCATTCCATTCTTGCGCATACCTCTTTGTTCCCCATCACGGAGTTTGGCTTGCTATGTTGCGGGCTCGGCAACTTTCTTATGACCCCATACAGGCCACGGTGTTTTTTGTGTTGTGGTGTTGGTGGATTTGTCCCGTTTGGTGATCACTGCCCACTCCCCCTGACTGACCGACTCTCTTCTACCCATTTTCCTTTGTGACGCCGTGATGCCCCTTTCGTTTAATTTATCTTGGAAAGGAGTTCGTTGTACATTTACTGGTGTTCATCACACATACGCTGTTGATGGTTTCTCTCTTGCTAGGCTTCAGATTTGAATGCTGATGTTGTTTGATAAATCTATTTCCGCAAATTTATTGTCCTGTTTATTCAAGGCAACCCAATCCTGCGTAGACGACTTGAGATGGAGGAAGCTTGGTTTATAGGAGCGATTGATATCTTCTGGGTAGGACAGGCAGGAGCGCCGCCCCCGGAACTGGAGAGGCGACAACTGTCTTGGTAGCGGGCGGCCATACCAATCCCTCTTGAGTATTTCACAATACAACAAAGACGCCGGGTGTTGACGAACTTAGCATACTCCCACCACAGCTACGGTTGAATAGCATCCAGAGGGAATGTCTGGATAAACTTCAGGCGTTGTCATATACAATTGCCCGCCACGGCTCTAGTATCACTTAGCAAGCAATGATATGTGCCGAAAAACAGCTCGATTGGGACCGATCCGGGTTCCATGGTAGAGCAAACTATATCTGCCCCAAAATGGGCAAGTAAGTCGCTACTATCCCTTCTTGGGGTATCGAATAGACGCAGTGCTTTTATAAAGCACTGCCTGGGCCTTTTCTTTCCTTGACAAGTTGTCTCCCCACCTCCCCACCGCCCCCCTCCACATCGTCAAACTACACCAGTGTCATTCAAATCAACTTTCTGCGATCGGTATGTCCCTTTGGATCTGAGATCTCCTGAATCGTAATATCTGATCCGAACAAGCCCCACAGGATATGTTTTAAGAATAGCAGGAGCTTGGTACTTTACAAGATGATCTTCGCACGTCCTAGCGTCCCTGGTGGACATATACTCGGTTCGTCGTCGGCGTCAAGCTTTTGAGTGCGCCTGTTGTTAACTTCTCCAGTTCTCGGCCTTTTGGTGCTTAGTTGCCTTCGACCAACCTAAGTAATGGCGGCGCCAACGAATGGCGTCAATGGGAATATATTAGAAACCCTGATCTCCTCTGGGAATCATTCAATTAGCACGCGCGATCCAGAAAACAGCAACAGTACTGCCTCCGTTGCATTGCGTCCAAAACCACCATTCAACAACAAGCCTCCAACCGAGGAGTACTGCGATACACATGCGGACTGCGACTATGGCTATAGATGCGGTGATAGCGGAATGTGTACGTTCGGCTGCGATAGGGAGACAGATTGCATCAAGTTTTCGCATTGCAGGCATGGAACTTGTTCGACAGGAAGCGCGTGGCTAGATGTAACATGCAGGAGGTATAAGGTGCGGTGCTTTTATCATACGTTTCTGGACTTTGTTCCGGGTGGGTTTGCGCCCGGCACCCTCGACATTGATTGATTAGTGAACAGATGGGAAGATTTGGGGAGTCGCTCACGGGAGATGTCTTTCTGCTCCCTTTGCTATTGTTTCAGAGCCTGAATTGAGTT
This sequence comes from Penicillium cataractarum, assembly GCF_028827025.1. Classification (NCBI taxonomy): domain Eukaryota; kingdom Fungi; phylum Ascomycota; class Eurotiomycetes; order Eurotiales; family Aspergillaceae; genus Penicillium; species Penicillium cataractarum. Next base: position 384,578 of record NW_026622743.1, on the reverse strand, counting down.
TGAGTTTATTGTGGCTGCAGCAACGAGGGTAGTCCGAGGTCGTTTTTGCTGAAGAAACCGGGGCAAGGGAGGGTTGAATACTCCGTACAGGGGGAAACAGATGTACTTGACAAAATGATCCGTTCGAATATTTGCTAAAATTTGGAATCAAAGTTTCTTTAAAAGATGGCTAGGCAATTATATACACCCAAAAGTTGAAATAAAGTGATGAGCGATCGACAAAGCTAGATAGACTATTTATCATGAGAGACAATTTATTTGTAGATCATGAAGCTATGGAGTCACACAAAGGCCTTCATTTGGATGCTGAAGAAAGTACCAAAGTTGCCTTTAATCTCACTAGTCATGCTGACGAAGGATCAAAATCAATAGTTTTGAAACGCCGATCGAGTATAGCCAGTCGCACGGGGGAGGCCATTAGCTCCACGGGCCACTTAACCTAAATCAGCAATGATAAGACGCATTGTCCCTCCCGATAGCGACTAGTGTGATGTGCACATAGGCACTTTGAACGTATCACATCCACATCGATCGGGCAATCACGGTCAGGACGTAAACTTTTGGGACCTGAAGATCATGGATCCGTATCTCGAAGCCGCGCTAACCGGCCCTTGTTTAACAATCCCTGAAGAGCGCTTTCCCTTCCAAAGACCTGATTTTCAGCACAGGGGTTCGGAAACGCTGCAAGTCACTTAAGTCGGCCATAGCGCCGGTGTCCGTCGTCGCCCGTCTGTCTAATGCAGCCTCGATCCTACGTTGAAGAAAGTCCAATTCGGACCCCACAGCACGTGGAAGTTAGAGAATAAGCGTCTTCAACCCCCTCTCCACGATTGTGCGCTTCTCATTGCGACCGAAGCATCCAGACGACATCTAGCAAGGTGATCCAGGCGAGATCGCGATCATGGGGTCCGAACTTGGAGTCAACGCCAACTCCAAGGCGGAGCTCAGTCTGACTCCTGTCAGCATCTGGTGGGTGTGTTGGACATGCGTTTGGACCACTGTTATTGCGATAGGCATGGTCTACCTGATCATTCATCGAAATTCAACCCCCCTTCGACTTCGAGGCATCGGCCTATCACTGTCGGCCGTCATTCTCCTTCACTTATATTGGATATCAGTGCAGTTGGGGTTATTGGTCGGCTCATTGGCACCAGGGGACGCCGAATTCTGGATCATGGGCACTCTGTTGCCGTGTGGCATTGCCCTTTTCCACGCATCCAATAGTCGCTTCGTCCATGTTGCGAATCTCCAGAAAAGATATACTCGCCCCAACAGCCGTCTTGTCGGGCTACCTTATGGGAACACTGCTTTTGAACCCAAGGGCGGCAAGGGCTTGATCGATCGCTTCCGACGTCTTGACTATACCACCAAGAGTCTCATCACTGTGGGCTTTGCAATGCTCCTCCAAGTATGTCGATATGTCCCGTGCCTCGAGATTTTATTTATGTCATTGCGCATATTTGTAACCGTCATTCTGACCATGGATTAGATATTCCTCACTGCGTCGATGTATATAATTTCCCGCAAATGGCATAGTTCTTGGGGTATCCCCGGCACTGAGGTTACTGGGACTGCGATGGAGCAGAAATCCGAGATGGGTCGAGGCTGGGAATGGTAAATATAATGGGCACCCCTAATTATGGGAACCAATTACTGGATTTACTGACTTTCACAGGTGGCCTGGCGTGTTTTGGCAATTCTTCTGGTCTTGGATCGTTGCTCCCATTATTCTCTGGAAGTCTCGCGAGATCCATGATACTCAGGGCTGGCGAGTTCAGACCATTGGCTGTGCTGTTGCCAGGTAAGCTCGGTGAATAGGAAGTGAAAAGTGCTCTTGCTGATTATTTGGATAGTCTCCACGCTACTCCACTTTGGCTTATAGCCCTCTATGTTCCTGCAATGGAAGTGGTCAACAATTATTGGCTACCTGCTCAGTGGTAAGAATAATTTCCTAAACATCTATCTCCCGAGTGGACTAGGTGATCTGACTGCCATTTAGGATCTGCCTATCGATCGTTTTCATCGAGATCTTTACTGTATTGCTCCCTTGCTGGGAGGTTTTCCGACACCAGTCCCTTCACCAAGAGACTCTTGATTTGATTGCCGAATGGGAGTCGAAGCAAAAGTCTGCTCCCGAAACAAAGTCTTTAAAATCTGCCACGGCAACTGTCGAGTCTATGATGTCAGGCTCTGTTAAAACAGACGTATCCGATGAGAGTGTGATGTCTATGCCTGCTCTCGAACACGTCCTCGATCGTGATCCTGCCTCGCTACAGAATTTCTCAGCACTCCACGACTTTTCTGGAGAAAATATTGCCTTTCTTACGAGCGTCGCCCAATGGAAGAGCTCCTTACAGGATGCCTCCGATGTCGAAGATGAAGAGGATCTCAAAGAGATGCTACAAGAGCGATACAATAGCGCCCTTTCTATCTACGTCGAATTTGTCAGTCCTCATGCCGAATTCCCGATCAACCTATGTTTCCAAGAACTTTCAAAACTTGAGAATATCTTCGAGGAACCCGCTCGTATCATCTATGGTGATGAACCCGAGATGAACGCGATTGCACCCTTTAATATTCCCAGCTTCTCAAGGCTACCCTCGGCCATGTCGTCCGACGGTTCTGAGAAGGATATTCATGTAACAGCATCCGTGTTGCGAGACCGTGTATGGTATTGGGGTGATGTTCCCGAGGAGTTTGTCGCCTGTGGACTTGGTGCGAATGTCTTTGATGAGGCGGTAAAGGCAGTCAAGTATCTCGTCCTCACAAATACTTGGCCCAGGTTTGTAAGGAGTCGAAGCAACACCTGCCGATTGCCAGGTACTACCGCTGGTAGTGGCTTTGATGTTGAGCTTGCAAGAGCGCAGCATGTGAACTGAAGGCAAAAGTCTTTGAAGGAGGACATTGTTCACGATTTTGTAATGTACATAATATGCCTGGAGTTTCTACAATTTTTATACCCTGTTCTTCTCTTTCATGGTTTGGCTGGGAGGTTCTAATGGCGAGAGTGGCCGGACGTGTATAGGTGTTGTATCTAATGTCATTCCGGATTCTCTCACGCATGTATCATTTCTCAATCACAACCTTGATATTGGCATTTCTGAATATTGCAGCCTGGCTTAAATCCTAGATACCCTTCACTCCCTTGTGGTATAAGATCAGCGCCCAAGTCTTCGATTGTGGCTTGGCACGATCACTCCACCTACCGAGGATATGACGTCAATTATCAAGGAGAGAACCATCAGTCTCCATTTCTATTTACAAGTACGGTATGTATTCTCAAACAAACAGAGAGTGAAAACAGTCACTGATATTTATCTCAAGCCCCAGAAACGAGAAACGAGTGATCTTGCCGAATGTCTCAAAGTGATATCTGTGACAAGCTGAGACTTTCGCCCTTGTAGATCTCAATCCCGTCTAATCTTTGGGTTCTGTCTACAGACCCACTTTGATCTGAAATTGAGAAAGAACCTAAAGAATGGTTCCCCAGGTTTATCTGGCACTGAAATTGGCTACAATCGATATTCAAATAGAAACCGATCACCCCGCGACCGTTAATATGACACTGTTATGGTGTAAGTAGCAGCCACAATATGAAAGTTGACCGGCAGTACTTGGACGGGCAGGAGGAGGTGTATCCCCTACACAAGCTCGACGATATCAAAAGTTTTCGTAACAATGTGATATGGATGATGCGATTCAATGATGTCCTTGATGCTGAGAAATTGGCCGATTCATTGTCGAGGCTGCTGGAGATTGGAGATTGGAAGAAACTAGGTGGGCGATTGAGATTCAAGGTAGGTATAGAGTTGGGCATTCATTGATACAGGTTAGCGTCGAAGAACACCCGGCTAACCTTGACAAGGCGGATGGAAAATTGGAAGTTGTCTTCCGAAAGTTACCTGAAACTGGAGAACGGAATGTATTCTTCACTCACGACTCTTATGAGATGCGAATCCAAGACCATCCGCTGGCAAGTTGTTTACCGAACGCGACAGATGGACCGTCTACCCATCTAGTTTCGGAGGACTTTCGACCTTTTATTGCTCGTCCGAATTATCCATCCTTTGTTCAGTCAGTACAACGAAGAGAACCTTCCATTGCGCTTCATGTCTCTTCTTTCAAGGATGCGACGCTCGTCGCACTTTCATGGCCTCATGTGTTGATGGATGCCTCGGCCGGGAAGGCCCTCTTGTCTGGCTGGTCATCAGTGTTGGCGGGTCGCGAGAGCGATGTCCCTGTGGTAACAGGCGCACGAGAGGACATTCTCCTGCAAGCGACGGCATCGGAAAAACTGGAAAATAGCGAAGAATTCAAACTTGAAAAGAACTGTCTCACTGGAGTCAAACTACTTGTCTTTCAATTGCGGTGTTTGTGGGACAAGTTCTGCAACCAGCCTCGGCAACAGCGAGCCTTGTTTATACCCGAACCCGTTCTCAATAAGCTCAAAGCTGAGATTCTCCAGGAGATCGAGAATGAAGGCCGGAGCACTCAGGATGTGCCATTTGCCAGCGAAGGGGACATCCTAATTGCATGGATATGTCAAGCAGCGGCATCTACCATGCCGAGGCCCCGCCCAATGGTGATCATGAGCTTCTTAGACATTAGACCGCGGATTCCCGAGATACGCAAATCGACCGAGGTATTCTTGCAGAATATGGTCCTTTCGACGTATGCTTTCCTATCTGCGAGGACTGCCACGGGTTCTATAGGTGCTGTGGCAGTGAGCCATCGCCGTCACTTTGCCGAGCAGTCGACCGAGAAGCAGACGCTTTGCTTTTTGAAGCGTGTTTACCGCGATATTGATGTGGCTAAAAACCCCAGGCTCTTTTTTGGAGAGTCAACTGCCGTGCCCATTCTGATCAACAACGTGAGCAAGGCAGAGTTGATTAAACTTGTCGACTTTGGTCCTGCGGTTCTGCATCAGGGCGAGAGCTCCGAGACACGGAAAAATCCAGTGGGAAGTATGGTTACTTACTGGAATGAAGGTCTCGAACGGGGCTGGAGTGGTTTCAATGTTTGCTGGATACAAGGAAGAGACCATCGAGGGAATTTCTGGATGATGGCAAACCTTCTGCCTCGGACATGGGCAAAATTAGAGGAGCATTTGCGGCGGTTATATGAGCAAGGTCCATTGAATCCATGCAATCAAAAGTGAGAAATAATCTGTTCTCATAACTCTATCATGTTCTTTTACCATTTTAGGTCTTATTTTGTCTTCAAGATTGTCAATTTTTCCATTTTTAGGTAGTTATTTGATCAGACTTTTTCTGCGGATTTGAGATACCCAAGGACCTTTTCCACGAGGAACTCCCGTGGCTTAGCCTGGTCATCGTTGCTCAATGCATGAGATGCCCCGGGGATAATAGCACTGTACTCTTGATCCCAAATTTGGTATTTGCCATCATGATCCGTGATACCCTTCCACTTCGATAGCAACTTCTCCTTATCGATCCATTCCGGAACTGCTTGATCCGCACCAGAGAACAAGACCATCAATTTGTGCTTGAGCAGGCCCCGCTCGTTGATCATTCCAAAAGTGGTCTTCAAATGCTCGTCACTCAAGTCGGAGCTGAACATATCATCCTCACCTGGTGACTGAGGGCTGTCCGGACTGATCAGACTCAAGAGCCTGCGACAGCTGAGTGCAGTATTCGCAGGATAGATATGAGACGTCATCCACAGGGGGAGCATTGTATCATGAGGTTCACCCTTGGCGACGGACTCCTTCGCCATTGCGACCATCTTCTCATACACTGGCCGAATCTCGTCGCCCGTCTTGCCACCAATTCCTTCGCTCAACACCCATTGCACTGCCTCCCGATCAGACACGGGGGCTTGCATAATGGCACCGTCAAGTGGCATGCGAAGGATGTGCTCGAGATCCGGATCGAACGCAGGAGTGCTCGTGTGAGGGTTGGGTCGAGACAAGTAGTGAATCACACACTGGCTGCCAGTAGAATGACCCATGAGCACGATCTTGCCGTTGCCGAACTTGGACGTCTTGTATTCTTTGATGTAATTCAAACATTGTGCGATCTCATCCGTGTCGCGGTCGAGGTGCCCGAGGCCCCATGATTGGTAGGAGGATGTAAGGTTGAGAGTGAAAAGGGACCATTCCGTGGGCTGGAGCGCGCGGACAAGATCACACATGTAGGAAGTAGTCGCAAGGCCATCACCAAGACCTCCGACAAAGAGGATGCTGTGAGGTTGACGAGGGGCCGTGGAGGCGTATTCGAATGTGACAAGAGTTTCGGTCTGTGAGGTTCATGTGTTAGTAAACTTGTCAATTGCACTCGAATCCATTGCCCAGAAGACAGTAACATACGTAGTGGTGCAGGATGCCAGGAAGGCCACCCTTCGGCCAGAACTTGGAGTACATTTCGACGTTAGGTGTTGACTGGCCAAAGTGTGTATATGCAAGATCGTTGGAGAAAGTTGCAATGGAAAGCTAAAGGAGAGCGCGCCGGGAACAAGCACGTGTGGCACGTGGCTGCTTACGAAACAATTCGTTATCAGATGGATCTTGTGTCACTCCGAAGTCGGTTACAGATTATCTTTACGTTTAATTGTGCGACGCGAGCAAAGCAAACCCCTGGACCGGTAATTGCCGGGTAAAAAAGACCCGCTCGAAGTGACGTTGTTTGGCTCATTGAGATGGAAATATTTCTGCTCAGCCGAGACGCTAAGACCCATCCTTTACGAGACAATTTTTGCTTCTGACAAAAAGTCTGCCCCTCCTTTGGTGGGGGGAGGATGGCGTAAAATTATCAGATGGAAAAAATTATCAATCAGCATGCGGAAGCTCGGGCAGCTTTTGGTAACATCTGTTCCATGGAACGCCTAGAAACGAAAGGTACGGTAAACACAAACGGGTACAGCACTGTAAGTATTTACCGAGTGGGTCTTGAGGGTGTCGTACAGTATGTATTTTTGGTAGACCCATCGCGACAACTTCCTTCGCTTCGCGCGGATCCATCCTTTCAGTGTCAACATAACCTGTTTAGGGGGGCGCACCGACTTTTCTACGCCTTATACGCCCTACTGGTGGGCAGTGGTGGCCCAAACGGTCACCGGATCTGATTAGATTTGTGGATGCTGTGTCCCAGGATCTGATTAGATGATGTCTCCGAAGGTCTACTCCGGCCTAGAATGACAAAGTTGAAGAGACTGGTATCCGCAGCGGACATTACTACGAGAGCATGAGAGTGTTATGAGAATCTACAATGAATGCATGTTGATCTACACCTTAGTCTGTTGAAACTGCGATATTGTGGCATCAATCGGCTTGCTCCCCATTGGAGATACTGTTAGAAGTTTATCATTATATACGGTAATACTAGTCTGTAACTTCCTATTGTCGTGGTCATGGGGTACGACAGAGAATATGCCTGACAAGACTTAGTAGCAATGCAACCCAATCCCCTCAGTTCAAGGTTGACTCCGAGACATCGAGTGGAGAGGTTTGGTATCCAATTTGGCAAGTCCTACTCTCGGGGTTATGTATGATACGTATTGTCAGGTGAAATTCAGTTTTGTCCACGGGGTATTGTAACCAAACGGTGAAATGTCCTGTATTACTAGTCCCAAACAACCCGTCTCCACACCATTTCGTTATGTATCTATACGAAGTCAGTACTCATTCTTGCTTCGCGGCAAGCTCGCCAGTGGAGACAAAGTTTGGGTACAAAGTGTGGGATCGGACCATCTCGGTTTCGGTCGGTCGCGAGCCGTCATTCTCTCTTGACATTCAAGTGCGCCAGGATTCTGCGACAACGCAAGCACGTCGCGTCGTCAAGATGGGCTTCATACACATCGACGATCTACGGAGCCAGCATGAGCACTTGTATGGGGGTGCTGATGTATTGGCTAAGAACGAGCCAAATGGTACAAGCACCAGATCCTTTAAGGTCGCTGGCCTTATCGCTGATCAAGTTTCCACGTCAACATGCATGAAGGAGGAGATTGTGCTTTTGTCCTGGCTCATAGTCCTTCTGCGAACTAGAGAAGACGGACGTATTAGCTATGAATGGGCATATCAGACCCAAGGAGATTTGTCAAATGGCGAAGTCGCAAACAAGCTTTCTACCGAGGAAGTACTCCCCAGATTGCAAGATAATGTTGGAGACAGCCTGGCTGCTATTTCTCGTCACATTGAGAACGTGAAAGGAAGTTTGACAGCGGAGCCTAGCTCTCCGTCACTTCTGCTAAGCACTGGGTCTCTGCTGGAGAGCCCTGATGGCGCTAAGAACGATGTTCGTGCCTACTTAGAAAGCTTCATTTGAGAAGTCCGTGGCTGACCATATCGACTATAGGGTGTGCTTAAGCTTCAAGTTTCCGTGAATAATGGAGATCTCAATATCCGTCCAGTATGGCACTCTGACAACATTCTGCCATATACAATTACCAGACACATTGAATCCCTGGTGGATACTATCGAAATGTGTATCTCCAGTCCCGAGAAAGCCATAGAGGACTGTCTTCGTGCCACAAAGCATGATCTTGATACAGTTTGGAGCTGGAATCATGAGCTTCCTCCAACATACGACTTTTGCATGCACGAAATGATTTCTGAGCGTGCTCGGGAATTCCCCGACAAAGAGGCTATTCTATCCTGGGATGGTGCTTTGACGTACAGTGAGATTGACCGCTACTCAACGGTGCTCGCATCTACGCTTCAAGAAGCGGGTGTCGTACTCCATGACTTCATCCCAGTGTGCTTTGAAAAGTCAAGGTGGACGATTGTCGCTGTACTCGCCGTGATGAAGGCTGGTGGAACTATTGTTCTCATGGATCCTACGCTACCATTGGCTCGCCTTCAGAATATGGCGAAGCAAGTGAATGCGAAGACAATGGTGTCATCCGAACTCCAACAGGAGCTGGCATCATCAATCCTGCCGGATGGGCAGAGATTTGTCGTGAAAGAAGACATCTTTTCGCATATCTCGACATCTCAAGTGTTACCAGAGCTTGCAACGGTACCGGCCTCCGCCTTGATGTACATCATTTTCACTTCGGGAAGCACAGGCACTCCCAAGGGTGTCAAAATCTCCCACCAAACATATACCAGCAGTGCTATTCCACGAGCGAAAGCAGTTGGTTATACGTCTACTTCCAGAGTTCTCGACTTTGCATCATACGCTTTTGACGTCAGCATCGACAGTATGCTGCTGACTCTCGGGAATGGTGGCTGCCTTTGCATTCCCTCGGACGAAGATCGGCTGAACGACATCAATGAAGTCATTCGGAAGATGAGAATCAACTACGCCGGTATCACCCCATCGATGGCTCGAATCTTGGATGCCGATGTCATCCAATCACTTGATATCCTCGGCCTAGGTGGAGAAGCCGCGGCTGCTACAGATGTGACAGTTTGGGGTCGAGATACCAGGATTGTCATTGGTTACGGTCCCTGCGAATGTACGATTGGATGCACCATCAACAGCAGTGCTGCGTCGGGCAGAGACTACATTTCCATCGGACATGGTAACGGTGCGGCGATGTGGATTGTCGACCCCAACGACCATGAAGTATTGATGCCGGTCGGAGCCGTTGGTGAGCTTCTTGTTGAAGGCCCTATCGTTGGACAGGGCTACTTGAACGACCCCGACAAGACTGCAGCTGCATTCATTCACGACCCATCATGGCTTGTGGCTGGTCACAAGGGATATGCTGGAAGACAGGGTCGTTTGTACAAGACTGGCGATCTCGGCGTCTATGATCCCGATGGCTCTGGAGGCATCGTGTTCGTTGGCCGCAAGGATACTCAAGTTAAGCTGCGCGGGCAGCGTGTGGAGCTTGGGGAGATTGAAAGTCAACTTAATGCTAGGCTGCCCTCAGAAGCAACGGTTATCGCTGAAGTCATTGTGCCTCAGGGAGCCGGCGGCCAGTCTACTCTCGTCGCGTTCGTTTCCTTTCAGTCAGCCAAGGGACAGGAACATCTGGAAATTCAGTCAGCTGAGCTCAGTCCTGACCAGAGCCAACTTCTCTCCGATGCAAACGCAGAAATCTCCAAGGTTCTGCCACGGTACATGGTTCCCACATCTTACATTCCTGTCAATTATATTCCCACATTGATCTCTGGGAAGACCGACCGCAAGCGACTTCGGCAATTTGGTACCACCGTTGACTTGCGAGAGCTGGACCAAGGTGCTGGAAACGCCGTCTCGCGGGACTTGACTGAACTGGAACAACGCCTTAGACAAGCATGGGGTATAGCATTGAAGCTGGATGCAGATAACATTAGGCTGGAGGATAATTTCTTCGCTCTTGGTGGCGATTCCTTGGCTGCAATGCGCCTCGTTTCCATCTGCAGAGATCAAGGCCTCGATCTCTCTGTGACTAGCACTTTCAGCAATCCAACCCTTTCAGCCATGGCCGAGGTTGTCAAGATTTGCGATACACAAGTACGATCTGAGGTTTCTCCATTCTCGATGATCACTCAAGCTGTCGAAAGTGCTTCCCTGGAAGCATCACAGGCCTGTGGAGTGGATCAAGGCGCTGTCGAAGATATCTATCCGTCTACGCCTACGCAAGAGTCCCTGTTCACCTTTTCGCTGAAATCAGTCAAGGCATACGTTGCTCAAAGAGTTGCTTGCATTCCAGAACATATCAGCCTCGATGCCTGGAAGAAAGCATGGGAGGAGGTTGTCGCAGCAAGCCCAATCCTGCGCAGTCGCTTGGTGCAACTACAAGACCCTGGCCTTCAACAAGTTGTCCTGAAATTCAGCGTTGATTGGAAGCACTCTGTCAATCTCGATCAGTACCTCGAGGATGACCGGAATGAGAAGATGCATCTTGGACAAGGCCTCGCCCGATATGCTATTGTGGACAATTCCATCGATGGCAAGCGTTACATGGTTTGGACAGTGCACCACGTCCTCTACGACGGCTGGTCAGAGCCAGTCATTCTCGAAAAGGTTCGCAATGCACTGGCAGGTCAAAATATTGAAATGCCGGCACACATGAAGGACTTTGTCAAGTTCGTCCAGGATACTGATGATATCGCCATGAATGACTTCTGGCGCCAGGAGTTGAACGGTGCCGTTGGACCTCAATTCCCGCGCCTTCCATACCGAGACTACTTGCCTACTCCAAACGGCATGGTTGAGCGTATCATTCCATTCGAGGCTGTTGCTGGGTCGCCTTTCACGTTGGCCACATTCATCCGGGGTGCATGGGCTCTTGTTGCATCTCAGTATACGCGCAGTGACGATGTTGTGTTTGGCGAAACGCTTACTGGCCGTGACATTACACTCCCAGGAGTTGAAGGAATCGTTGGCCCGCTGATTGCGACCGTACCGATTCGCATCCATGTTAGCCGGGATAGCACCGTCGAGTCATACCTTCAGGCTGTGCAGCAGAGCATCCTTGCACGCACGCCTTACCAGCACATGGGAATGCAGAACATTCGAAAGGTTAGCCGCGATGCTCAACATGCGTGCGAGGCTGGTACCGGTCTGGTAGTTCAGCCTGAGCCGGAGTACGAAGGCAACGATCTTGGTTTTGCTCATGGTGATGTCGTCCGCGAAGCTCTCCACTTCAATCCTTATCCCCTCATGCTTGGCTGTGGAATTCGAAAGGGAGGCTTTAGAGTATGCGCGAGCTTCGATACTGGATTGGTCAGTGTGTCACAAATGGAGCGCGTTCTGGCTCAGCTTGAAGTGGCTTGCTCTCAGCTGGCCAAGGATCTTTCGAGAAAGGTTGATCAAATATCTTGCCTTCCCGAAGACGAGTTGACACAAATTTGGCAACGGAACCAGATTGCTCCTTTGTCTTGGGACGAGTCATCTGGAAAACTCCGTGCCAATGAAGATATCAAGCAAGGATCGGCTTATCCTCCACCGGTGGTTCACTGGGTGTGTGATCCACGCAATCCCTCATTATTGTCGCCCATCGGTTGTCCTGGTGAGCTTTGGTTGGAAGGAGCATTCCTTTCGGGCGAGACTACGCAGTCACCGGCCTGGCTCATGGCTGGAAGCTCGGAGATTTCAGGTCGATCAGGGATTGTACAGGCGACCGGTGATATTGTCCAGCAGCAGGAGGATGGAAGCCTGGTATTTATCGGCCGCAAAGACAACATTGTCCCAGTGCAGGGACATGCGGTTGATATCGCAGATCTCGAGACTCATTTCTCGAGATACCTCCCATCCTCGACCCGTGCGGCTGCAGCCGTCATCCAATCATCGCAGGATGAGTCAAATCAGACATCAGAGTTGCAACTGGCCGTGTTTGTCGAGGGCCAGGCATCTGAGGGTGACGATGTTAAGCTCATGTCAGAGAACCATGAGGTCGTGTGGGACTCGTCCGACCCTCAAAGTCTGAGGACATTAGTTTGTGCTTCAGCGCCCATAACCCTTATTGTAGCACTGAAGCGTCTCGACAAGTTCTTCCGAGATTCAATGCCAACTCATATGGTACCTTCTGCGTACGTTGTGCTCGACAAATTGCCAACAAACCGTAGCCTTGTGAGCCAACTCGCCTCGAAGATTCCTTGCCAAGTGCTCAACCAAGTGCACGAAGGGCTCCAGGAGGCGTGGAAGCAGAGTCTTGCTCAAGCAAGCTTAACTGGCCCTGAGAACATTTTGCGGTCCTCGTGGGCAAATATTCTTGGAATGCAGGCGGACCAGATTGACGTCGACGACAATTTCTTCCGTCTTGGTGGTGACTCCGTTCTGGCGATGAAGCTGGTCTCCAGCCTTCGCGCCCAGGGTCATTCTTTGACGGTTGCTGATATCTTCCAGCATATGCGTCTGGGGGATGCTGCGAAGAGACTCAAGGTTGGGCAGTCACCGCAGAGCAAAGTTCAACCTTACAAACCCTTCTCCCTCCTGGGATCCATCGAAATCCAGAAATTTCTGTCTGAAGTTGTCCAACCAAAGCTTGCTCACCCGACTTGGTCAATTCAAGACGTCTATCCCGTCACGGATACTCAAGCACTTGACGTCAGAGGGACTATTCAAATCCCCCGAACCTCTATCCAATACAACATGTTGTATTTCGACAGTGGCATCGATCGTCAAAGATTGTTCCAAGCTTGCAGAGACCTGGCCAAGACCCACGATATTCTGCGGACTGTGTTTATCGAGGAGAATGACACCATTTTCCAGGTTGTCTTGAATGAGTTGGATGCTCCTCTGACCATGCATCTGGCAGATAGAGATCTTGATTCATTCGTCAAGGATCTCTGTGCGGAGGATGCCAATTCCGACTTCCAGCTTGGCTCGCCATTCTTCAAGTTTATCCACGTCGCAGGTGATGACGGAAAGGAATGTCTCATCTTGGGTCTATCCCACGCTCTCTACGACGGCATGTCACTCCCCAAGCTGCTTCAAGATCTGGAGGCGCTGTATACCGGAAAGGCTGCCGTTGACTTCGAGCCTTTCTCCACCTATATGGCACGCATTCGTGACATCCGCTTCCAAACAAAGTCCCTTGGTTACTGGAGCACTTTACTTGACGGCTCATCGTTGTCTGTTCTGGAGGGAACATCCTATCAGCCCGGAGACAAGGGCGTATTCAAGTCCAAGCCCGTTGAATCATGCCAACCCCTGGAAGACATTACAACTGCAAACTTGCTGACTGCAGCGTGGGCTTTGCTTCTAGCTCGTCGTCTTAAGAAGTCGGACGTGACATTCGGAGGTGTCACGTCCGGCCGCATGATTGATCTTGCGAATGTGGAGAATGTCGTGGGTCCATGCTACCAGCTCACTCCCATCCGAGTCCAGTTCGAGGCAGAGTGGACAGCTTTGAGCCTTCTGCAATTTGTTCAAAAGCAGAGTGCCGAGTCTGCAGCCCATGATTTCCTCGGATTCGACAAAATTGCCAAGCAGTGCACTTCTTGGCCATTGGAGACACAGTCTTTCGACTCGATTGTTCATCATCAAGACTTTGATGACTTTGATACCATGCCTTTCGCTGAAGGATCTTGCAGAGTCGACATCTCAAATCCCCATGGCGATGCACCGTATCCATTCAAGGTGGTCTCTTTCGTGCGGGGTGGTAACGTGCACGTCGGAGCCGTTGGGGCTGAAAGGGACTCGACCGTGGTTGTCGAAATCCTCGATGATCTGGCTACGACTGTTGCAGAGCTTTCAAAATGCTCTTCAGATGTCTTACTTGATGGGGAGTTGTTTTAGTTTGATTTGGATGCAGTAGTCATGTTTCTCTAGCATCGCGAACAGGGGTAGATTGACTTTGCCCACGTTTTCACTTTTTAATGTTGTTTGTTAGCTTTCTACTTCTTATATACCGTTTAGAATATTATTTGTTTTATTTGCATGCTTTCCCCTTCGATCTTTCAACTCTCTACTAAACGTGACGCTTCTGCACTCCATTAGTTGTTTTGTGGGGAGTGTCAGCAACTAATCCAAGCCATATCCCATGACGTTAACAAAGCCTCAATGCTACAAGAATAACTTAAAATCAAGCCCCAAAGACGGTAGACCACTGACCCCGCACATCAGCCAACACCTTCTTTAGATCCCTCGCACCACCAGACGAAGACTTGGGCGTATTCGACGTTTGTGCGTTCCACTTGAGACCGAAATTCAACAATTGAGCATTGAATTCAGTTTGATTGTACGAAGCAGGTGGCGTCGACTTCAAATACTGAACGAACATCTCCCAGCGGGGAACGTAGTAAGTGGAAACCAGACCTGCCCACGACTTAGAGGCGTAGTCACTAATTTCACCCCGCGGGCCCCAAAGTGTTATCTGGTTGCGGGCGTTGTACTCGAGATAGGAGGAGTAGCTCGCATTACCTCCGGACCAAGACCGGGCAGCGTCAATCCAGGTTGAGAGGCAGAAGTGAGGGTTTGTGGAGAGGACTTTGTCCAGGTCGTTGAGGAGACTGGTGAGTTTGGTACCTTCGTTTGTAATGGCGTCTTTGGATGAGTTACCGCCGTTGTAGGTTGAAACGAGGTTCGAGTAGAGGGGGATGAAAGCGTTAGCCATGACTTGGCGCGTGACGTCGACCATATCGTACTCGAAGGACGGGTTTGTCCAGAGGGAATTTTCGGCGTTGGCGGCCTGATACATCAGTCGCCATGCGTTGACCAGGGTGGATGGGTTATAGTTCAGAGTTGTTGGGTGGTGGCCCGTTCTACCGAGAAGGCCCTTGATATTGGGTTGGAGCTCGAAGATGGACTTGGTCACGGCAATTGCGGACGTTAGGTTGGTGTTGTTGTACACGGTTATGCGCATTATTTCCCAGGCTTCGTATAGCTCGCTTGGGATCGACTTTGCGGCTGTGTACCGGCTAGTCACCCAATTGTGGAAGTATACATCCGTGTCGAGGGGGATGGATGACCACGCCTGGTCTAGCATTAGGTCGTATACAACCTCGTTGCCCTCCTGGCCTTCCATACTCAGACCGTAACCGATCATCGACGTGGACTGGAGACGTGCGTTGGTCGCGTCCTGGGTGATATTCATAATCTGCCCATACAAGCCCATATTGCCTCCAAAGTCGTGCAGCTGGCACCAGATCCAGGGCTTGCCATAGTACGAGTTTGTGCGTTGCCATTCTGGGGTTGACTCCGAGTACAGGTCAATAATCAACATATCCTCGTTGTTCTCGACACCGGAAAGGTAGGCCTCCACGCGCTCGTCGGTCCAGAAGGTCGAGCTAGAGTAGAAGAGCCAGCCCTGCATCATCCAGATAGCCTGGGGATCGGCGTTCTTCATACTGAGCCAGGTGTTTCGTGTGACATTGTTCAGATAAGTAAGGTTGCCTGAGTATGGGTTGTTCTCATTATATTGATCCAAAGTGTAGATGTGGGTCACGTTTCCGTACGCAGCTTGTTGCTTGTGGATAAAGCTGCTCTGAAGCTGAGTATAGTAGTTGTCGAATGGTTCGAGGAACAAGTCGTTAGTGTACTGCTCAGCGAACCCAGACCATTCAGAGCCTCGAACCACGCTCGCATTAGGCATAACGCGGGTAATATTGTCAGGGACGAAACCGGTGAATGCGGGGAGCACGGGGGTTATACCCAGCTCCACCATGCGTTGCACGATCTGCTTTTGCAGGACAAACTGGTCATCGATCCATTGCATTGGCAAGTCTCCGCCCCAGGACCCCTGGATGTTGCCGAATCGGTTCCATGCCTGAAAGGCCGGGCCACTCAGGAAACTGGAGATCTCGCCGTCCGTGAGGCCAATCTCACGGAACACTTCGACCATAATCTTCTCCGCGCCAACCCAGGCCAGGGCCAGGTTCACGCCACGGAGGGCGAGCCAGTCTAGCTGTAACTCCCAGTCTTCCCAGGACCAGAAAGCACTGGTATAGGAGAAGGTCACTGGTGAATATTAGCTAAAGAACAAGGGTGTGCCATTATGGGGGGAGCCTGACCGGTGTTAAAGTGATACCGCCACGGTACAGTGCTCGAGCCGGTGATGGGCCGCGCAAGTTGTGGCAGTTGGGCGGGCACAAGGTCCAGCTGACTGCCAATGTACCAGTAGATGTCAACTTTGGCGACATCAGTGAGATAGCGGTGGAGACTGTTGATCATTTAGTTTAAAGGCCAGGCCGATATTAGCGATGATACGCACCCCGAGGACAATGCACTTAGCGAGCTACCCTGCACAAGAACTGTGCCATTGGCAGCGGTGTTCACGACGTACTCGTCGGAGGTATTGGTAGCTTTAGTGGCATTTACCAAGGTAAACCGGAAGCTGTTGGCATGTTTCGGCAGTCGACGCTGAACAAGACTGGAGATTCCCTCAGTGGACTGAGCGACCACCGTGGAAGCAGCACACAGCCAGAGCAGCGACTTCAGCCACTGCATTGTTGTGGTAGAGAGGCAAAAGCCGTTGAAATGAATGAAAGGGGGCGGCCTATACGATCGAGATGGACAAGACTCGGATCATATAGTATTTTGCTTATTGTTTGAGAAACGCCCTGGGAGGCCAGAGCTTAATGTACTGGCCACTCAAGCTTTTTCTGACATTCCAAATGAAAGGACTCATTTGAGTACGCTAGGTTAGTTATCATTAGCTTCTTTAATGTCAGCAAGTGCAACTCCTAGATGCACGTGGCCGATCGAGTGGGGCCTGAGGACCCCCTTTCCAGTTTCCACTTTGGACGATGAGGAGATGCCGAGATCAAAACAAGAAGGTCTTTAATTTTCTGGGTTTGACACAAAACTTAGCCCATCCGCGGAGCCAAGGAACACAAGATAAGCAGCGGGGTGATCGGCAGTCATTAATGACCGTTTTGGCAGACTTGAACTGGATCCGTGGGCCTTCAGACTGCCGTTTAGGATCCAGGTCAAGAGGCGCCAAGTGGAAAGACAGCCGTTTCTGGTGACAGAATCCTCACTTCCAGTCCTTATTTTGGTTGTAATATTAATCAACCTGACGGACCTAACAGGCCATTTGAATGCAAACAATTCTATTAAAAACTAAATGGGATATACAATATTCAAAATCTATCGCAAATATTCTCATCATGTCGCCACGGTTTGATGCATGACGTTCGCCCGGTAACTCTCCGACCGTTCGAGCAATTCATCATGGGACCCATGATCAATGCACTGCCCACCCTCAATCAAGAAGATGGTATCGGCCTTGCGGATAGTGTGCAGACGATGGGCAATCGCAATGACCGTGATTCCCTTGGCAGCCTTCTCGAGGCCATCTTGCAGGAGCTTCTCCGATTCAGCATCCAGGGCACTGGTGGACTCGTCAAGAATCAGGAGCTTGGGCTTCCGAACGAGTGCTCGAGCGATAGAGAGCCGTTGCTTCTGGCCTCCGGAGAACTGGTTACCATTCGGTCCACAGAGGGTTTCGTAGCCATCAGGCAATCCCATGATGACCTCGTGGATGTTCGCAAGTTTGCATGCTTCCTGAATCTCTTCCATGGTTGCTTCATGGCCAGGTCTAGCACCGAGGCCGATATTGAACTTGATGCTTCCCTCGAAGAGAACACTTTCTTGTGGAACCAGAGCAATCGACTCACGGAACGCCACGTCTTGATGCTTGGTCACGTCGACACCATCGATGATGATACCGCCTGATGCAGGCTTGTAGAGTCTTTCGACGAGCGAAATGATGGTGGATTTACCAGCACCACTGGGTCCGACAAGGGCACAGAATTTGCCAGGTCGAATATCAAGGCTCAAACCGTTCAACACTGTAATATCTGGCCGAGCGGGGTATGCGAAGTGAACGTCGCGGAATTGCACGCTTGAAGCGCCGCCAGAAATAGTAGGCTTGTGTTCCCCTGTAGCCTCGGGGTCTGTCTCTGCGGTCTCGGTCAGAGAAGGAGCACGGATGCGTGCTTGCATTCCGTCCTTGCCAATTTCAATCAGACTCAGAATTCTTGCCATTGCAGCGCGAGCGTTGGAAAGCTCGGGCGCGAGAGCAAACATTTGACTCCACAGAAGTGCACTGACAAGAAGCGAGAACACCACAATCAAGAACTGTGTCTGGGTATAGGTTCCTGCAATGATCTGCTTGGCACCCCACCAATATGCGAGGGCATTCACGCAGTTGCCAAGGAAGTAGGTGATAGCCTGCCAGAGACTTGCGAGCACGGTGACCTTGAAAGTCTCCTGGCGAGGTCCCTTCAATGATCGCCGGTAGGTCTTCAATGTCTCCTCCTCAAGAGACAATGAGGCGATTGTCTTGATAGACGTAATTGCCTCCGTACCAATGTCCACAGATTTAGTGTAGGCATTTTCGTGGCGTTCCTCAAACTTCCCAAGCACATGGAGCTCCATCAAGCCAGCTCCAAGGAGAAGTGGCACCAAAGCGAGACAGACCAACGCAATCTTCCAGGCGATGATGTGAGTGAGGATAATTGCAGCGATGAGGTTGACTGTAATAGAGAATAGCGAGCCAATAACAGAGCCGCTCAGGCCAGCCAGGGCGTTGCCGTCTCGAGTGATATAGGATAAAAGCATGGCGGGAGTTCGGCCATTCGACTGGTGCCACTGCAGGTCTTGCTCAAACAATGACCGGAAAGACAGAACCCTGACTGCGTACACAACTTTTTCAGAAACCCAGCCGAATCCAGTCCAACTGGCAAAGTTTGCGAAAAATTCGATAATGGCCAAAATGAAGAACATCAGGCCGTAGAAGCTCCCGCGAGACCGAATGCTAGCCGCTCCATTGCAAGGATTCAAACTGCCAACTGTATTTCCGAAAATGACGGCCTCTCCAGAGAAAGCTCCACCGACGATGCTTGCGCCGAGGAGAGCCACGAAGATCATCAAGATATGGGGTCTCACTGCTGGTCCGTAGCCCTTCAGCAATGCCCACAATGATTTACGTGGAGTCTCTGGCTCAGGTTCCTCTTCGCTCGAATCCGGTGCAGGAGTTTCAGTAGCCGACACTTGTGTCACCTCTTGCTTTTCAAGTTCCTGCGATAATCCGATCTTCTCGTTCTCCGTATCGGTCAAAGAGACTTCATCCGACCTGCTGGCAGTGTCTTTGCTTGACGAAGCATCGGTTGAAGACGAAGATCCAAGAGTTTGAAGGTTGACGAGTTCAGCGTAGGTTCCATTTAGAGCCATCAAGGTCGCATGATTGCCCTGCTCCACAAGGTTACCCTTGTGCATGACAATGATGTTGTCGGCGTTGGTAATTGTTGAGAGACGATGGGCAATTGTAATCACAGTCCGGCCGGTAGAGATGTTATTGATTGCCTTTTGGATGCGTTGTTCACTTCGCGAATCTAGAGAAGCTGTCGCTTCATCCAGGATGAGGACTGCAGGGTCCTTGACCAAAGCTCGAGCAAGTGACACGCGTTGCTTCTGGCCACCACTAATAAGGCGTCCGCTCGAACCGACAGACGTACCGTATCCGTATTGCAACTTCGAGATGAATCCATCAGCATCTGCCAGGACCGCCGCTTTTTGCACGAGGTTCACGATTTCGACAACTTCCTGGCCCCGAGCCTCTGCTGCTGTCATGAGATCTTTGCCGTCCCTGACTTCCGACGCTAGTTCGTCAAGGGCAGGGCTTAGGAGTGTATCCTTCAAGTGTTCATGACTGGGGTTACTGGAGTTGATAAGACCATGTGCGATATTTTCGAGTAGAGAGCGGTCGAGAAGAGAAGGCTCTTGCTGAACAAGACTGCAAAAGCCTCGCAAGTCGCGAAGGTTGACATCGCGTAATTCGTTGCCATCGAAAAAGATTTGACCTTCCGTTGGATCATAAAGCCTAGTGACCAGGCCTGCGATAGTGGACTTGCCACTTCCAGAAAGACCAACGAGAGCAGTGTGCTTCTTAGCGGGCAAGGAGATGGTGATATTATCCAGGACCTTGATCTCAGGTCGGGATGGATAAATGAAAGAGACATCTTTGAGCTCGAAGCCACCCTCTGCCTGCGAAATCCGGAGACCTGAAGTGGTAGTGCCATCGATTAGGGGCTGGCGGTCAATATCCTCACGCAGTTTTGCGTAGGAGGCAACGGCTTGGACGAATAGATGGAGGAATGGCGCAACCTGACTCAACATCAAAGTGGCTATTGGAAATGTTAGAATCGAAACTCGACACAAAGGAAATACCCAAACATACCTTCAATCAAAATGAAAATCACGGTAAAAGTAGAGCCAACAGTAACATCGCCAGAGCCACCATTCACTGCATCCGCAACTCGCTGAGCACCTTGCCAAAAGGCCAGACCATTGGCGCCGTACGCGATGAAGTACAGGACTCCAGACTGCGTGCCAACGGCTGCGGCCTTCTTCAAGCCTTCATGCTCCGCTAGCTTGAGAGCTCGCGAGAACTTTTCCTCGAGTCGGGTATTCGCACCAAAGGCCTGCACTACGACAATGTTTGAAAGTGCCTCTGAGGCAATGGTTGCGGCGGAGGCAGCATAATCCGACATCAGCCCGGTGTACTTCTCGATGTAGTGACTACCAACGAAGGACATCAAGAGATAGGCGGGAATTAATGAGAGGAGAATTGCCGCAAGTTCCCAGTATTTGATGAAAGCGACGATATAAGCAGTGATAAAGAATGAGAAGGCAGCGATAACAATGCCGACTTTCTCTGATGTGCCTGAACGAATGGTTTGAATATCGCTACTGAGTCGAGAAGCAACCTCGCCTGGCGGCAAGTCGTCAAAGTGCGATGGCTCTTGTCGAAGCAGGTTTTGCAGATAATTCTCTCGTAGCCTCTGAGACAAACGGGCACCGTACATGGTCCAGCATGTGAGGTGGGCATAAATCAAGACAAATTGGGCGATGGCCAGGTAGACAATCAACAAGATCTTGCTGTTGATAGAGCTTTGGTAGCTCGCATTGGACTCTGAAGTGCTTGTGCCGCTACTTTCATCACAGCTCACAGAGTTGAAGTCATCGAGTAGTTGACCAAAGATTATACCGATGATAGGGAACGGGACACCAGATGCTATCGCACTGGCCAGACCAGTCAATAGCATGCCTATGTCGAGTTGCGATGGTTTACCTGCCATAAGCAGGCGGGGATAGCCCGCCAGCTTCTGAAGGAACATCATTTTGACTCGAGACCGATGTGCTTCTTTCCTGCTATAAGCGCCGTTTTCATTAGATGGTTGAGTCGCAAAGACTTTCTAGCTCCTCACTTGACTTACCCCTCAGTGAGCTAGCTAGCTCTCGGTAGCGGTGTACTCGAGAAAAACGCAGCTGTACGACCCCAGGATGCGTCCTCGGCCTGGTGAAGTGCGCTTCTATTGCAGCTCCACACGACAAGAGGTTTGTTGGCAGCTATGAGAGCTTCGTTGTCGACACTAGCTTGACGAGCATGTCAAGTTTGCAAATTTTCAGAAGGGAAAAGCTTTGGAGATAACCCAAAAGAGTTTAGGAGATTTGCCGACATCGGTATGGACCGGCAGCTTTAGCATCCGGATCAGATAACTTAACCCACTGGTCCCCCTGAAGAAAAAAGACTCAGTCGATGGAGAATTTTCGTCAACTATGGGGTGGATGGGGCCCGTAATACCTGGGCGTTGATATGTATTGACCGTAATGTTGTATTACTGATACTGATTAGTATCGTATCGTACTGTATACATGGCCGGTCCTAGAGCCACTTCAAGCACTAGGGCGAATGGGGCAACTTAGTCGACGCTCCCTCGGAATTATTATCTTGCACAAGAGTTCTCGGATCAGTTCTTCAACAAGTATAGTCGCCGCAAGCGGGCAAACAATCTGTCTCCAAAACTGCTCTGCCGTTGAGGGCGACTACATTATTTCCGCCACGGTCTTTGGATTGTAAGTTTGTTAGGCTAAGTTAACCAGCCGATATCGCTAACCAATTCTGCTACTCTGATGGAGAGTCTTGCAGAAGAGGGGACTTGGATACGTGCTCCACATCTCGGTAATGTTTAGCCATGGCCTACATAAAGATACAAGCAAGCTTAAACGGAAGTTTTCGTAACCTAACCGAGGCTAGTGAAGAATACACGCCACTGTATCTCTTGGCTTACATTACACCTTGCTAATGTCCGAAGGTCCACTTCCTCAAAATTTCACGGGGTTCAATTACACGTCAGCTTTTGGGGGATCAGGTGCCACTATGACTCGGAAGCAATTTGTTTCAGGAGAAGTCCTGCATAGGAAATCCCCACTGGTCCGATAAAACAGTCAAGTGGATCTACAACGTTTTGTACTCGAAAAGAACGTGATTCAAGGATCCAGCTTCAGAATTCAGGCCATCAAGCAAGCTAGCAATATCGTACATTTCTAAGTCTTAGAGTTTGGCATTCCATGCGGCACGGTCGGCAGATTCAAGAGGTCTTTCGCGTCCATCCCAAAACAGGGGACACAGCTGGAACCATTTCTCACGACTGGCGATACTGTGGACTGAACGTTTGTGGCCGAGGTCGACGTACTTGCCGATGGTAAGACCCTGGGCATTCTCATACGACAAGATGGTTGCGCCGGTAGCCTTGGGCTCGCCAACAACATTGACAGTTCGTGGGTCATCCAAGAAGCAGTAGTGGATGCAGCTTGAATACCAGGCGTTTACACGATGAGCACCACGGAATGATGCGTCGCCAACAAGGGAGTGACGTCCGCGATCGTACTCACCGGCGTCGTAATGGGCACCGTAGTGATCCTCCTATGTATGAAGTTTAGATATCAAGGGATGGAAAAGTCAAGTGTAGGGTAAATGACGGCTTACCTTGGCCCAATACAGCTCATAATAAGAGAAGCGGGTGTTATCAAAACGTCCGAACAAGCAAAGAACGTGAGGATCAAAGTGCAGCTTGCGAAGATAGTTCCTGTGTTCGTCCAAAGTTCCAGTCTCATTCCAACCCTTTGCAACTCGCGGATCGTTCTGCCAGGTGTTGAAGAGCTTCAAGTGCTCAAGGTTCTCCCAATCGACCACCTCGAGGGAAAAGTGTTGATCAACCTCAGGGATGTATCGGCTGTAGGCAATGGATCCAGGGTGCGGCTTGGGACGGCGAGTCGGATGGCGGGTGTACACAGCCTCTTCTGGGAACTTCATAGTAATCTGATAGTTCTCGGGCATAATGGGGAATTGATCCAAAGGCTTGCGAAGAGGGCCATCCGTTCCATCTCCCACTGTCCAGATCGGCCGAGGGCCCGTTGGAGAAGCTGCGCCTTGCCAGAAAGCATTTCGGAGAATCAACAAGTCATCAGATTTCCAAGTCGCCCTATCCTGGGGCCGATGCCACGGTTTCGGGTGCTCGATCGCCAGTCCGGTTGTAAGAAGTTCCTTGCGAAGAATATCACCGTCCCGACCGGCCAAAGTCAGCCGGAAATATTCGTATGTGGGGTTGGCGAGGTAGATTGCATGGATGGCATTCCAGATTTGACCCAGCGAAGGGCAATCTGACGTCCATTCGAACGTAGTGGTTGGACTGCGACGAGCCCGGGCCCAAGCACTGTTATCTGAGTCGGGAGGAGATTGATCTTTAGGAGGGAAGGACAAGTCAACCCATGAGAGCGAGTCGAGATGTAAAGGCTCTGCCAGAGGACGTCCATCGGCCGGCTGGCTTGCCAGAACCAACTGGCGCTTTGTCGGTGTCGTCCCGGTAATTGCTTGCACTCGATATGTGGTGAGAAAGGGGTGCGGCAGCTTCACCGGAGGGTACTTGGGCGGATTGGCTGCGCTGGATGCCATTTTGAAGGAAGTCGTTCAGAGAATCGGGGCGAACGTCAGCTTTTCCAAGTAGCAAAGGCAGAGAGCTATTCAGATCAAAGTCCAGATCCAAGAGAATTGGCCGCCATTAAAGAGACCATGCAAAGGCATTAGAAAGCCGAGGCATACAAGATCATACAATAATTTCAGTGGCGTTACTGTATTTAACAAGTTCCATAAGATAAGAATTATCAATCAGTTGTATCATCCCGGAATCTCCGTTCGAAATTTAGCTGTAATCGATACGAACCATGGTCTTCTATCCGAGCGCGCCCGGATACCTTTACCTGTGTAATTGTGTGGAGTGACCGTTGCCGATTATCATTTCTCTTTCTTTCAACGATGTCTTGAAATATTTTTTTGCGGAGATCAAATTGCGAGACTTTCTGTAAGCGAACTTTGTGGAGAATATCAGAGTGGGTCCTTCCCTACACATGGTTACAATACCGAGCTGTAATAATAAAGAAATTAATGTTTGATTTGTTTTACAACCGATTCCTAGCCCCAGGTATTGTATACACGCTAAGAGTACAAACCTCAAAAAGCTATGATCGGCCGAGCAGATTATAAAACTGAAGCATCATAATCTTATTCGGCGAGTGATCATATCGTCCTGTACTTTCTTACGTCAGTCTCTAGCTCACTAGAAAGCCATGTCTTTGCGTTCAAGGCCAGTGCAATATCAGCACTTTAATGTGACGTTTCCCCATGAGCGGGTGGTGCAAGTCACATTGAACAGACCTGAAAAACTGAACTCCATCACAAAATCTACCAGCCGGGAGATTCAGGAGATCTGGGAGCTGTTTGATCAAGATGAGAGCTTATGGGTCGGCATCATAACGGGCTCTGGAAGAGCATTTTGTACAGGTGCAGACCTTCACGGTACGATCATATCTAAGAGAACCCGAAGTAGTGCAATGGCTAATCGAAGTCGACATAGAATGGAACGAAATGAACAGGTCCGGTGTGGTCAACAAAATGACCGCTCCCGGCCTCGCAGGGCTGCCCCGAAGAAGCGGCAAGAAGCCAATTATCGCAGCCGTGAACGGCATTTGTATGGGAGGCGGTTTTGAGATGGTAGCAAATTGCGATCTCGTCATTGCCTCCTCATCCGCAACCTTTGCTCTACCAGAAGTCAAGCGAGGTATCGTGGCGGTCGCAGGGTGTCTACCGCGATTGACCCGGACACTGGGGTTGCAACGTACGATGGATCTCGCGCTTACGGGGAGAAATGTCAGCGCGAAGACTCTTTACGATTGGGGCCTGATCTCTCGACTAGTGGACGCGGGAGGGGATGTTGCTCAGGCTGCGCTCGCACTCGCGCAAGAAATGTGTGCCAATAGTCCCGATGCGTTGATTGTCGGTCGCCAAGGAATTCGACTGAGCTGGGAATCGGGAAATGTGGAGGAGGCAGTGACAACTCTGGAGAATGAATGGTACCCCCAACTCATGGCAGGCCATAACTTTGGCGAGGGGATACAGGCATTCGTGGAGAAGCGACCGCCAAAGTGGGTGAACTCGAAGCTATAGACGTCGCCGTTACACAATGGATGGGAGTTAGAGCGTAACCAATCTAATCAGATCATCATCTCTGATGATCCTAATGCTTTTGTTCTCAAAATATCAAAAACCAGTAGAGTAATATCCATGTCACCCTTCCTGATCTCCCAAATGTAGAGTCCACAGCAAGGAAATACTGTTCATCGGAACATAACAGGCACCAAGCCCGGATTACCTCGGACAATGAAAACCACTAGTGCTTGTATGTAAGAATTATTACAGCGTTTTCCCCAACCCGAACCCGGAGCGCCACCGACGACGCTAATCTAATCAGATGTTTCGTACCACGGCTCAATGTTATTGCATTTGCGCCAAGAAAACATCGGAAAAAAGCATTATCCAATAAGCATCTGCACAGAACCAGTGAGGATGCAGCAAGTTCTCGGCGACCAAAAATACCATGAGGGTCGGAGATTTTCTTCCACACAGCCTTCGCTTAAGAACTCTAAGAAAAGACAATTTGCGGACAGTGGGTTCAATACGAGCCACAACCATTGTCTGAGACCAGACGCAAGCGATTTTTGCTCCGACTTTGACCTTGAGGCCTGACAGCACTAAGACTTGTTGACGTTATCAGATCCTTCTAGGATTTGTGTGGAACTCGGACGAAAACGTGGCGGCACCACCCGCAATTACATAAAAATACGGGTGATACAGACCATAATACCTCTCGTATATTACCAAGTACAATACTAGATCAGACCAATTTCCGACACGATGCTGCAGGAGAACAAGCCAATAAGTTATTGATAGGAAGAAAATTCTTCTCGCTCCCATGGATTATTTAGTCGGAATCTATTTCTCCAATGACGTAGGCTGCCTTATGACCCCACCGAAGAGGGTATTTACAATAAAACTCGTGCTCGCATACCGAAATTGTCCACGAGTCGTGACAGAATAATCCATGGATTCATTATTATGCAAAGGCACAGTAGCAACATACGATGCCCGGAAGGACCGCCGTCTCTTAAAATGGACTGCATTATTTTCTCGGCTTTACCTATGGACCATCTTAAGGTGGAAATTACCGCCGACATCCAAGATAGCCCTGTTGTTTTTTTCTAGTAGACAAGATGACTTGATCTAGATTCTTTTTCCACTTGTCGAAAGAATCCCGAGTCTTTATTCTGCCTGAATACTGAATGAACCTTCCTTGAAGCCTGTTCGTGGTGGTACCAATTACCTTTGTGTCGGGACTCGAGAGTACTGAGTGCAGACGCTTGGCGGCTCTTTCTATCTCGTTGTGGATCTGGACGTCCTCAAAGGCGCGACTTCTGGGTCACATATTTCTAAATCTTTCATTATTATTGGACCTGACTTTATCATACCCCAAAACCAACATTTCACGGCGATTCCGCTTGCTTAAATGTCAAATTCGATGGAAACGTACTACGGGCATGTTCGCACATGTTCAGACGCCATACTCATCATCCAAGCTTGTGAGGATGGGATCTTGCCACGACTTCAAAATCGCCTATCTGAAAGAGAACGACGATCAATCCGATCGGGTTCAGTCTTCGTGTGGGATGAAGACGAGGGGGGTATGCGAAGATGGACGGATGGCAGATCATGGAGCTCGAGTCGGGTCAATGGCAGATTCTTAGCCTACCGGGAAATGGAAAAGGAAGCCCATCAACCGGACACGCTTCAAAATGAAGACCAAAATCTCCGCTTCAAAACCGATGGTCTGGTAAAGCAGTCTTTTGGTATCACTGCCACGACTGGACGGCGGCTGCATTTGATCAGCTATCATTCCCCCAACTCGAACGACCGTCTCCAAATTCCAACTTCCGACCCTGCACTGCAGGGCATCTGTCCGCGGAAATTTTTCTTCCCAAAGTCGCTAGTCAATGACCTACAAAATTTCTCTGTCTTTGCTCGAGAACAAGCCGAAGCTACAACATCAAAGTCTCGTTCCGAGCTCTGTCCGATGCTTTCGCCCACGAGTGTGTCGAATTCCTCACCCCCGTCAAGAGATTCTATATCGACCCCAAGTGCAACGCCAACCGACAAAGGTCCTTTTCCTCTTCAATGTATCAATGGCACATTTCCTCTATACCACCAGTCTAATCCTCCCAATCAACTACGACACAGTTCTACAAATCTACTATCACGACAACATGATACTACCAACCCTTGCAAAGGATTTCATGCACACAATTCTATATCACATCCTGTTCTACCATTGGCTACAGGGACGACGACAACAACATCTCAGTTACCCTCGAGCACGAGGGAAACACAAAGCAGTCAGCGAGAAATGCCGCCTGTACACGGCAAAGCCCCTCTTCTGTCGCTTATACTTTCATGATGAATCCTATAATTCAATTAAGAAGCTTCAACCTTGATTCTTAAGACAATTTCAACAAAAAAAATTCTACTCCCTTCTATATCGCGACTCGAACCTAATCCTCTCAGGGGACCACATGTATAGACGAACTTTCTTTGTTCTTTACAACCCAAAGCATCCCTGTGAAGTCAATAATGATGAAAGGCACTGGGCCCCATTGGTCAAAAAGTGTTCTTTGTCAACCATGAATGAATTCCAGCAATGGGGTTATTGAAATTCCTTGTTTACTTTGAACACAATAATATTCAATGGGATGGGTCGTTTCTAATTGTCTCAACTTATTTTGAGTCGCAGACAAGCAAAGCCATTGTGCCCTTTGGCATTGAAAGCGCTACACATCTTGAAGCTGCATTCTATTGTTATATAATGCAAAAAATAGCATGTTCCTTGTATGACCTCCTCTTTGACCTCTTCGCCATCTTCAAGGTAAATGCCGGCACTCTGCCTGCCACCCAGGAAAGTACTTAATTACTTGACCATCCCAGTATATAATCAAGTTAATGAAAATGCCTCCCCTTCGAGAAACACGCCCCCTCGAATCTACCACCGCCATCATGCCCCTCCAATCCTTCCAAGAGACACGCAACAATCTAGTCAGTCATCTAACCACAGTTTACCACCGACTTCAGGGTCAGCAAATCCCGCCCGCCACCGTAGGCGAGTATCTCCTCGAAATCACTGGTGAAATTGACATCCTCAAGCAAATAGCCTACACAGAAGTCGACCTACTTGATAATAGAGCGTACAACTGCTGTATCCACTGCTTGAATCGCGTCCAAGGCCAGCTCCGTGAACAAGCTCTCCTTCTCCGGGGGTATCCACAGGGTGAGAGCTACCAGGAGTGCCCTGATATCTTCTCCCTTGCGATTGAGATGATCGCTGTTCAAATTGGGCGCTGTAGTATCAAGAGTCATCTGGATCGGGATGCGGCTCATATGGAATTGAAGACTAATTTTGTTAGTGCTAATTTGCTGTGTAATTCTGTTGGGGTTGGTGAAATGGAGGTACAGACACTTAAGGATCTTTGGTGGACGCTTAATACGGGCGTGCCAGGTTGTAGATGTCATCGTTGTCTTCGGCGACAGGTTCAGATTTGAGTTAGGTTTCAATGTGCAGTTTGGGGGTATCAATACTGAATTCTTAAACATATAATCATTACAACGATTTTTATTCCATCAATGTTATACTCGTGAGTCATAGCTTTCTTGTCGCTAGTAGTATTTGAAGTAGTGTCAATTATCCTTTTCCTCCCCACCCCATTCAAGCCCACCACCAATCTCCCCTGGTAGAGGATCATTTGTCTCCAGATCAAACTCAACTTTATCAAGCAATTGTAGCTCTGAAGCTTGTGCCAGACCATCCACATAGCCATCCGTAGTGAAACAAATTCTCGTTCCCAGAGCTACTCCTTCATCCTCTCGTCCAGTTGTGCAGTCTGAGCGGGGAGCTCCGCGGCCAAGCCTACAAAGAGTTGCGATAGTTCTCAGAAGGTCCCGGGTATATTCTTGGTCAGACTGATCCTCCAGTACTTGAATATTATCTATGAACCCATACACAACCCTCGGACCAAGACTCCGGAGGCCGTCGCGGGTGATACGATGCAAGAAATTCTCATTGCTCCTGCACTTGAGATCAACGAAACGGATGAAGATGAATTCAACGCTCCTGTTGTTGATGAACTCACCGAACATCAACTTTTACTGCTAACCCCCCACGCTCTAGCATATGTACTAAAACACAAGCAATGGAGTGAGCAAGCAATGGAGTGAGCCTCATTGACCGATCGGATACTAAGTTTCCCTCTAACTCCTGCCTACAGTTCTGATCTCATTGGACCACGTTCAAGAATCTGCTCCGTCATCTGAGAGTATTTCCAACCTTGTCATCGGAGAGGCCGAGTTGAGAACTATCCAAGTTCTCTCAAACCGTCAAAATAGCAAGATCAAACACTGGTCAGCGGACTTTATCGAGGGAAAGGGATCGGGGCAAATTATATTACTGCACGGTATGTAGGTTATGGATCTGTTTTTTCACGACACTAAACGATAATGCCGTCGCAGGGCCTCCCGGAGTTGGCAAAACCTACGCAGTTGGCACGTTAACCCCCATCCCTCTATGCTGTAGACGAACTCAACTAAATAACGACAGAGGCTATTTCCGAGTGGCTACACCGGCCACTCCTTGCGCTGACAGTCGCTGATATCGGCACGGTCGAAACTCTAGTCGAAGTCGAACCCTTGAAGTGGTTTAACCTCGCAGAAGCCTGGAATGCCGTCCTTCTCGTCGATGAAGCCGACATCTTCCTCGAACGTCGACAAAATCGAGATCTTGCTCGGAAAGGATTGGTATCAGGTCAAATGCTAATCGCATCATGAGATTATCCATTAGAAATTCCAACGACTACCACGCAGCCTTCCTACGGCGAATGGAGTACTTCAAAGGCCTCCTCTTCCTAACCACCAATCGCGTCGGCCAAATAGACGACGCTTTTATATCCCGTGTCCACATCGCAATCGGATACCCATCCCTTAGCGAAGACGCACGTCGCAAGGTCTGGAACGGCTTTTTCCGGAAACTAGTTTGTGACCGAGCGGGCAAGATCCAGATCTCCCCGGACGCGAAGGCATGGGTTCTAGAGACGGCGGGCGAGACACAGCTCAATGGACGGGATATCCGCAATGCATTACAAACGGCGATTACACTGGCAGAGTTTGAGAGTGAAGAGGATCCTGACTATGACGAAACCTTGGTGACGATTGTCACTAAAGCGCATTTCCAGAAGGTGTTGGACATGTGTAATCGGTTCCGTCCTATGTGACGAGTATTCGACGAGAAGATGAGAGGAAGAGGGCCCAGGGACGCGGTGATCGGAATGACTATGGGCGTGGAACTGCTAATTAGATGGAAGGGCTCTTAGATCTTTCCAACCCGATTGCCCGGTATATAGAACTTGGGGCTATCACATAGGGTTAACTCCAAGAGTGAATAATTGCTGTGTTATACATTTTCGGTATGCGTAAAGCACTTGGCAGTTGAAACGAAGGGGGTGCATATGTAAGATGTGAGTAAGAAGGCTGAGCCTCAAGGGCATCCTGTACAACCCTAGACACATGCAAATTATCAGCTGGCGGGGTCTAAGGCATGGTCATCCCCCAATTTGACTCGAAGAAGATAAGGTTGCATCCATGCTGTGGCATGTGATTGCGGTTTATTATCAGCATTGGGAGAACCCGACATTAGTGGCCAGTCTAGATCGTGTCTAGGTAGATATGGCAGAGAATTAAAGATGAGAGCGGTGGCTTGTCCAAGCCGGTACAACAGGTCTTATTGTCAACTCTTTTAGAAATAGTATACATTTTGATTAGGAGAAATCCTTGTAGATGGTGTCTTGAGTTCATGTAATCTGATGCAGGACTTTACGCATCCTCATCTTCAACCTCTTCCATGTGAGCATGCTTCTTCATCTCTTGGTTAAATCGTTTCTCTTCCTCTTCCAATAACCGCAACTCCTCGGCAGTAGATTCTTGTTCCGTCGTGGTGCTTGGTTGAACCCCAGCAGGCCCGGCCGTGTACCCAGCCTTCTCGAGCTTATCCATCTCCTCCGGCTCCAGCAATTTGCCCGTACCTCTAATGGAATCTTGCTTCATTCGGACTACCGAGGGAACAAATTTGTTCACAGCTTCCTTTCGCAAGTCACGGATCTCCGGCTTTGCCTCGTAAACCGTCTTGGCCTCGACCACTGGCGGCCTGGACGGAAGCGCGTGGGGTCCCCAACGCTCTGGATCCTCGTTTTGTGCCGGGCCACGCTTCCGCTGGTGCTCGCGGGGAATGGGCGGTGGCGTATCGCGCGGCATGGGTATCCTCCGTACATCCTCGTCTGTCTCGCTTCCATCACTCTCTTCTTGCTGTCGCCCGAAAGTATTGTCTCGCCTCCGCTTGCCCAGTACATTGTCTCCTCCTTCTCTTCGTGCGCCGTGAGGGCCGTCTCGCCCGCCTTGGCTGAACTTGGGTGCCTTATCGCCCAAAGCTTCCCGCGCTTTCAAAACTGCCCGTAGATCCCGTTCGAGTGCTTCCAGGACTTCCTTGTCGCGCGGCCGTAGTTGTTGGCCCGACTCTTCCATCGATTTGAAATCATTGATCTGTCGCTGGATTCGGTCTGGGTTGCGGCGAGCCAATTTCTCGTTCCGACGTGCCAATTGCTCCGCCTTGCCCTTCTTCAGGCTCTTCTGCTTGTCTTGCTTCCGCTGCGCAGCCGCAGGATTGATCGCCCGCTCCTTGTCCTTTGCCATATTGACGGTCTAGTTGTGCCCAATGGGTATC
This sequence comes from Penicillium cataractarum, assembly GCF_028827025.1. Classification (NCBI taxonomy): domain Eukaryota; kingdom Fungi; phylum Ascomycota; class Eurotiomycetes; order Eurotiales; family Aspergillaceae; genus Penicillium; species Penicillium cataractarum. The sequence goes on along the minus strand of NW_026622743.1, from coordinate 352,249 downwards.
GTATTGTTCGCTAGCGTCGGAGGAGCGGGGGGTGGGGAATGCGATCTCCGCGAGTTGTGTATGCCAGGATTCGTAGTAGGCTCGGTGAGATGATGTCGACGGCACGAACCGATGCGATTTCAGTGGTAAGCAGAGTCCCTAGACTTGGACTAGACCCTCAATCGGCTTCGTAGGGCAGGACCCGCGCTCCACAGGCTGCTCACGTGAAAAGTAGCGCGAGGGAGGTGTGCAGACAATGGCGGTATCTTGAGCTATGAGAGGCAGGCTAGAACCCCGTCAATGCAAGAGATTGTAGCCGTACGTGATCAAAGCGTCAGTTCCCCGACGTCGCGACGATCGGGTCCAGTCAGGCCGTTGGGTCGAGAGCTAGCTGCAGGAGGAGTTGGAGATCGGAAAAAGGAATGGACGCAGCTCACAGGCTGAAAGGCCAGATGCGCTATTCCAACTGTGTGGATAACGGGCGAGCGCGCGTCTGTGAGTTGACTGCAAGCCCCGCGGTCGCAATGTCTGTGCCAATAGACTGGCGAGGTCGGGGCGGGTTGGACGTTACTTCAGCCTCACGAGTTAGGCAGCGGGCCGGACTTCGCGTGTGATTGGGAGAGGAGGGGAAGGACGGTTTGCGTTTGGTGGACGGGCAAGAACGAGGCGAGGAGGTGCAGGCCAGAAGGGAGGTGATTCGAGAAGAAGAGGCGAAGAAGCTAAGAAAGTAAAGGCGGAGTGGGCGGAGGGCTTTCCATGGTTCGGAATGGATCCTCCTCTCGATCGTCGACAGATATTGACTAGAACTACGAACTATACTACTAACTACGGAGTATACTACTAACGATTGGCTACATTTGATTTCTGTACTTATATTAGCGCTGGATGTACTGTTGCACTTGTGGTATAGTGCATATTTTGCTCTTTCTAGAGGGACCTAGCTATCTAACAGAGACTCTGCAAGCTTAGAAAGGTACAACCTTGTAGAGATATACAAGGCCTACAAGCCTATACCCTGGACACTCAGTCAGGTGCTCTCTCTAGGTCCATATGAAACCGTCTCAAGGCCTCTCCACATATGCAGCGTCTCCTTTAGCTCCATCGCCCTACTGCGACCAGAAGATCCAAGCCATGAATTTCCAGAGCCGCTCAACCATGATCCTTCAGTCTCTGTAAATCGTCTCTTCGTCCATCTATCTCGTTGTATATTGCTTTTTTGCAGACTTCTCTTTTTTTTTCTTCTTGTATTTCTAAACACCTATAGGCTAGCCTATCGACATAAAAGCTTTCCCCTCTCTTGTCTTTCCTTTCCCCCCCCCCCCCCCCTTTTCCCATTCTCGTCCTCCAACGGGCTCTCCGAGGTATCAGATTTCCCCCAAACCCTACGCCTGTGCTTCCCACTCCCACCAATTCCATCATTTCCACCTCTCCCCTCTCGGGCCCGCGATATAAAATTCGCGGCATCCCACTGGCTCGCTCTCCTGTTTCGGTGTAACGGATACTCACGAGCCGCGCCTCAGTTGCCGCCCAGCACACCACCTTTTCGCATCTTGTCACCTTTCCCTCTCCCTACTTTCTCGCTCTCCTCAAAGCTATTCCCCCAAGAGTCTTTCTATTCTGAACTCTACGGGCGCTCCTGATTCCCTCCTACATCCTCTGTCCTCCTTGATCTCCCCGCATCCACTTCCTTCCACCGCTACACCACAGACCACCACCAGCAGCGCCGGCCCCCCCCCCACACACACCGACTTGTCGCGTCCACCATGACCTACGGTCCGTTCGGTCTCACCTTGAGTTTGATCGGCGCTTCGTAGACTGGCGGTTGGAGCATGTCTCTGCCGGGTCCAAATGTCCGTCTCAGCAGCTTCGATTCCCGACACCTCGCTTGGCCTTACCTCCTCCGAGATCCAGATCCTCCGACAACAACAGCAGATTGCCCTGCAGGGTGGCCATGCTGGCAATGGAGTCTCCAGAGGCCGCGGTACTGGTCGAACCAGCAACTCCAGCTCTCGCGCAACCAGCGCCGCCAGCAGCCAGGGCCGCTTGCTACTGGATCCTATGAGCCTTCGCGCCTTGTCGCACCAGTTGGACGGTCTGCAGGCTCAGATCCGCGGCCGCATCGAATATGTATGTGTTGATTATCTCCCCCGCACGGGCTGTGACTCTGTGTCCCGCTGCCAAATTTCTCCACCTTTTTTCCAACTATTCAGAAGAACAACCATTTTTTCCTGACATTACATCTTCTCCGCTTGATTTAGTTGGAGGAACAGATGCAACTCTCTATCCAAAACAGCTACGACCGCGCCGGGAACGTGATCCGAAACGCGGACGCGGAGATCGCCCGCACTCGCTCCATCCTCGCCAGCATCGACGAGCTGGACAATGAGCTAGCCAAGATCTCCCACATCCGCGATATTGTCAAATCCTTTCGCGGTCGAATCGAAACTCTAGATCATCGTATGGACCAGAGTTCCCGCCGGCGACGCTGATGCAATAACTTCCAAACCCCCTCCACCCTTCTCTACCGATATCCCGCCTCCACGTACTTCTCCTCGCGAATCACATATCAACACCCTCCATACTAACGGAGCCTGTGGGGCTGTCCCATGACGAGAGAGCTTCCCTTACCTAAAACCATGGGGTTGGCATTCCGTCGGCATTCCTCCTACACACCTTATCTGTCTATACTCCACCTACACCTCGAGACCTCGGTGCAAACCAAACACTCAACCCGCCCAAAATGGGAGGGTAAAAAACAAAAGAAAACAAACTGATATACGAGTATGGTCCTCGCGGACATCCTTTTCAGTTGACCCAGTCAATTCTCCCACGTGTCTTTGTCTTATACTTTCTTCATGGGTCTGTTCGGCATATTTTGACTTATCGACTGTTGATTTGAAAGAACTGCATGCCTCGCGGCACCTTCGGTCCCGGCGCTTGACTCGCGAGTCAGCCGGAGGCGTGAATAGGATTTGCAGTGTTTTTGGGTGGCGCTCGGATTTTGCGGTCGTTTTTTCTTTTTTCACTTTTCTCACTGCTCCGTGGGACTCTTCACGCATTCATTTCCCATCCCTCGCTACGGGCCTTGTTCGAATCTGACGACTACCATGACAATGGACTTTTAATGTTTGTTTTCTCTTCTTCGTTTCCTGAATCTTTGCTTTGAGCGCATAAACGTGATGTTGCTTGCTGTCTGATTTGATGTGTGCTACTATCTCCAGTGGTTTCGATTCCCCTCTCTGCGAGTTTTGTATATTGGTTTCAGGCTTTCGGCTTCGTCTGGGCCACTGCCCGACACAAAGATGATCACAGATTTATTTTCTGAGTTGTTCCTGTGCAGTTGTAACCGGAAGCACCTGTTTACCGAGGCTTCGGGGCGTTTCAATGAAGCCGTCCTCGGAAGGATGTCCTGGCTGATCGCAGTGGCCCATTTGATCAGTAGTCACCCCCCAAAGACGTACTCCAGAGCGGGCAGAGCGACGGCATGGAGATCGTCTAAGCCGATCAAGAAGCACGAACGTTGAGGGCCACGATGACGTTTCGCTCAAGGCTTCCGGTAGATGATCGTGCCCAGGCGACTTAGAGACACACCAGCACCCTTTGTCTTCCCAAGTCTGATTATTTGAATCGGAAGAGGCGCTGATGGTAGTAGCCGTTGCATGGTGTGGTGCTGTGTCAGATCACATCGTCTCGTAGACCCTCGTAGAGCCTTGAATGATGCAGCATCGTAGGCGAATTCACGCTGTGACAGCCTGGTCCTGGTGCTGCGATTCTTCCTTCTGCGTCAACTCCTTTCGACGCTCGGATAGCTTCTTGCTACGCTTTTCTGCCTGGGGAAAGCGCTTCTCGGTGCTACAGACGAGACAGCGTATCACCAGCACGTTGGCCCATGGCTTCTTGCGCCCACGGCTATCATTCCGAATCTCCTGCTCGCAGTTGACCTCTGGAATGAGAGTTGTATCACAGCGCTTGCAAAAAGATCTCTTCACCGGTACTGACAGTCGGGTCTGTGTCTTCAAAGATACGCCGCGCATGTGGGAGGTATAGACTCGGGAGATATTGGTCAAAGGCTTCTTTGTCGCCTTTTGACTATCAGAAGCTTGACTCATGGTCATATCTTTGTTCATATCAGCGTTTGAAGTTGCTGTTTGGGCTGGATTTTCTTTGTTGGCTAATGTCGTTTGGGGATTGATTGTATTGGTCCCCGCGACAGCTCTGCCTTGTAGATGGACGTCCTGGAGATATCTCGCAGCCTGTTGCAAATAATCCATCCGGGCTTTCAGGTGGCTTTTGGCATTTTTAGCCTCCTTCTGGATTCGCGCCTTGGCCATTGTCGACTCCACTGCGAAGAACAGCTGAATGGAGGCGCTGAAAGAGCTGAAACAATTCACTCGTCCAGAGTAAAATCGCCCGATGGAACTAGTCCCGATGCGGCATTTGGGAGCCTAGTCATGTGACCCAGACCGCGCTCTCTTCCACTTCGGCGCATCCCTCGCAGCCGCAATCCCCTCTTTGTCATCTCTTTCCTGGTCGACCCTCGTCCCCTTTGTGCTGCTCAATCTCAAGGGACTTTCACCAGTCACTGCTTTCATCTTCCTTTTCATCCTCTTCCATCCCCCTTTCCCACTCCCACCCCCTAATTCACAAGCTTCTCTCTTCCGAGAAGACGCGACACAACAACCTCTCATCCTTCAGTCTCACCCATCATCGCCACCATGTCTCACGAAGAGGATCTCATCGACTACTCCGACGAGGAGTTGGGCACCACCGCGGCCCCCGCGACTGCTGCTGCTCCCGCTGCTGCCAACGGCGACGCGGAGAAGAAGGGCGACCTCACCGTGTCTGGTGGCCGCCCCGACAAGAAGGGCAGCTATGTCGGCATTCACTCCACCGGTTTCCGCGACTTCCTGTTGAAGAACGAACTCTTGCGCGCCATCACTGACTGCGGCTTCGAACATCCATCGGAGGGTTAGTCTAACATTTCTCCCACATGCCTTCCTCCATTACTCCAAGCTCCAACGTCCGTCCATCTCCGCGGGAATCTCGGTATATATCTATTTGGGGATTCGGTCGTCCCCGAATGTGCAGGCGACATGAGAGGCCACATTGTCCTTGAGCAATGGCCCATATACACGTGGTTGATCGGCTTTGCGATTCAGCGCTCTGCCGGAGGTCTCTCTTTTGGCGTGGCTTTTAGCCACGGCCATGGTCGTCATTTGCTTCCACGTGTGTTCTGCTACCTGTGGGCCATACTTGTTTTCCTGCTAGAAAACAATGCGATCGATTCTGTTGGTGACGCCGGTGATAGGCGTTCCCTCATGTCGTCTGCAAATGACAGATCCCTGGAACGACCCTTTTCTGTCAACGTGGCCTCCCTTCTACCCCCTGGCGGTTGATGGCGCCATGAATGACGAAAGAAGCGACCGGGAATAAAACACTGTTCGAGTATCAATCTTGTAGTTGTTTTTTCGATGTGGCGGATTTCGAGAGATGGACGGACGAACGGACCTTTACCTTGCGACACGATTGTTTTTTTTGCTGCTTCACCTTGAGTCGAAACCAAATCTAACCACCACTTCGCCTCCCCACAGTCCAGCAGCACTGCATCCCCACCGCAGTCCTCAACGTCGATGTTCTCTGCCAGGCCAAGTCCGGTCTCGGAAAGACCGCGGTCTTCGTTCTGACCACTCTCCACCAGCTGGAGCCCGTCCCTGGCGAGTGCTCCATCCTTGTGATGTGCCACACTCGTGAGCTGGCCTACCAGATTAAGAACGAGTATGCTCGCTTCTCCAAGTACCTCCCTGATGTCAAGACTGCCGTCTTCTATGGTGGTACTCCCATCGCCAAGGATATTGAGGTCCTCTCCAACAAGGAGACCTACCCCAACATTGTGGTTGCAACCCCCGGTCGTCTGAATGCCTTGGTCCGCGACAAGAAGCTGTCTCTGCGCAACATCAAGTCTTTCGTGCTTGACGAGTGTGACAAGATGCTCGACCAGATTGGTAAGTGAACGATCAGTTTCTAATTGACAGGATCTTGCTTTGCTGACAATTTCCCTTGTTTTCCATTAGACATGCGCCGTGACGTCCAGGAGATCTTCCGTGCCACCCCCGCCGACAAGCAGGTTATGATGTTCAGCGCCACCCTCTCCCAGGAGATTCGCCCTATCTGCAAGAAGTTCATGCGTAACCCTCTCGAGGTCTACGTCGATGACGACACCAAGCTCACCCTGCACGGTCTGCAGCAGTACTACATCAAGCTCAGCGAGAACGAGAAGAACCGGAAGCTTAACGAGCTTCTGGATAACCTCGAGTTCAACCAGGTTATCATCTTCGTCAAGAGCACCCTGCGTGCTAACGAGCTGGACAAGCTGCTGCGGGAGTGCAACTTCCCCAGCATTGCTGTTCACTCTGGTGTCAGCCAAGAGGAGCGGTAAGTTTTTCCATGGAATTTGGCCGTAGCATGCACCCTACTAACAGCTAGCAGTATCAAGCGTTACAAGGAGTTCAAGGAGTTCAACAAGCGTATCTGTGTTGCCACCGACGTCTTCGGTCGTGGTATCGATATCGAGCGTATCAACCTGGCCATCAACTACGATCTCCCCGCCGATGCCGACTCCTACCTGCACCGTGTCGGTCGTGCCGGTCGTTTCGGAACCAAGGGTCTCTCCATCTCCTTTGTCAGCAACGAGGATGATGAGAAGGTTCTCAAGGAGATTGAGAAGCGCTTCGAGGTTGCTCTTCCGTACGTACCCACCCACTACAGTCACCTATTGAGTTTTCAATGTCCAGAACAAAACTAACCAACACAATAACAGTGAGTACCCCGAGGATGGTGTCGACTCCTCGACCTACATGGCTTAAGCCTTTTCTGATGCTCGTGGTTCTACGCCAGTTATGAGTTGGCATTTGCATTTGCATTCGCTGCGCTAGCTGGTGGTGGTGACGCTTTGTTGAATTCCTCCCCCTTTTCGTTTATCTCTTTTTCTTTTTGAAGTTTCAATATGGCGCAATAGCTCGGCTATGGGTTATCTTTTTCGCTTGGGGCCCGCGTGGCGGATCCAGGCATGTATGTCAACATAAGAATGGAAACAAAATGCACTTAAATTTCCAACATCCTATGAGTTCGTATGCCATTTTGGGTTTGCTAAGTAGTGCTCAAACTGGAGGTCCTCCACAGAGCGAAAACTATACGCGTCCAAAGGTGCAGACTGACATTAGAGAATCCGATACAACTCACTCGAACTATCGTCAACACCGTCTGTATCGGAACGAGTAGTATTAGGTTAAATATATGCTCTTACCAAGGATAGAATGTACAGAATGTACATTTAATCCCATGCCGTCTTAATCTCCATATTCTTTGAGCTTTGAGGTGGTTCGAAGCCGTAGGGGGATGAGTTTCGTTCCATAGACTACAAGATATATGTATGTACCGTCTACTCGTGTTAGAATCAACCTTGGAATGGGCACGGTCCAAATAAACCCAATTGGAGCCAATGAACTATGTCCAGAGAGTTACTTCACTTCTATTTTAACATTTTTTCCTTTATCTGCAGTTGGTTTTGACAAGGCCTACCTACACAAGTAACATTAGTTCTCCCCTCCATCTTCGGTCTCCCTGACCATGCAGGAAGGCAACTGAGACTTTTCCAACTAGCGCCCGCCAGTATCCGGTCACCAGCCACTTAGTCTAGGGTCCAGACGAGAGAGACGGGCGCAAGGACTGGGGGCAACCACAACACCCCTGCCCAATCAGCCAGCTGCCTAGAACATTGACTCAAAACTCACCCGAGCTGTAGCGGATACAAGATCTAATTGGACAACTCGAGTGCAACGAAAGGGCCTTAATGCTTTTTATGCTTAGGAGTGGTACAACCTGAACAATGGCGAGGTCATGTCGATCGACAGGACTGACGCAGTTTTTGTAGGGAAAGTATACTGCATCATGATCATTATGAACCAGGATTTCGTTTAGCAGATCTAACCCCTTTTTCCTTTGGGCTGCCGAACTACTCTCTCCCCCTTTTCCTCGTGCAGCGTGCAGGAAGAATTGACAGCTGTCAGGGCCCTAATGATGAAAAGAAAAAACAAGGCAGGGAAATTGTGATGGTTTGTGCCCACAGTCAAACTGGGGCCGTGCTGGGGTTGATTGTTAACGAGAGTGGGTTTTGATTCGGCATCAAGTCATCAACGGTTGATGTTAAGGTTTGGGTTTGGGGAGAAACTCGAGGGATCGGCGTGGATTGAATTGGGTGATTCGACTGATTGTAGAGTCGACTGGTGAGCTCGGAGGGAACTATCTACGGAGACATTTTCACGAGGATGCAACATGCAGGATGTTCAATAGTTGAGGACTTTTTTTTTTTCGGAGACCAAGAAAGGTAATTGTGCAGTTGAATTATGCATCATTAAGTAATTGTACTTTGGTCCTGGTTGTGTTTGCAACCGCGTTAAACCCGTTGGATACCGCAACCATATCGAGTAGTATCTAGTAGTAATGGAGGTACAGACTAAGCTTATTGGTGGCAAAGTGAAATCACTATGACAGCTCATAGACTGGTCAATTCCCGGGAGATTGGCCCAGCGGCTCGTTCATCTCCCATGCAGAAAAAAACAATACGACACAATGCGACGGGCCAATCCCCAAACTCCTCCAAAAATTGGCTGGCGGTAGCGCATATAAAATAAAAAAACAGGGCAGCAGACACAAACTAACGATCACCCTAGCCACTTAGCCCAGCCCAACCCAGAAAAAGGCTGTAGGGGAAATCACTAAACTGCTTACAGCGGTCGCCTTGACGGCTTGACCAAGGAAACCCGATTTTTCTGCGATGATTCTCCCGCGCTAAACCCTGTCTCGGACCTTCGCACCACCGGGCGCCAGTGTCCACCCACAGGGGAACAGAGGGCCCTTTGTCTTGCTTTAGCGTCGATGAGACTTTGGGCGCTGGTGTTGTCCTGCGGCAGTTGCTCTCTCGAATTGTTCATTCGTAGAGGGACTCTAGACAGTCGTATCCCGTAACTACTGTATCCTGTACCTGTCCCCGTACCCAATGCCCATTCATGCATATTCACCATCCTCCGTCTTTCACCCTCAACAACTCGGACCCGGCGTTCTCCGCATCTGCTCTGGGGCTCCCACCGGGCGTTCATTGGCAGCCGCCACTGACTCAATTGCAAAAGCCGATACTTGTGAGGTAATGTGTGAGACGGGGTCAATTCTATTCAGCCAATGGGATTGGTATCCGCCAACCTTGGATGTTTCCCCCCGTCTTTTCTCTCTTGTCGGTTGGTTGCTACCATCTACCAAACGGGGATACTGAACGATCCGGTGTGACAATCGCGATCAATGGGAATCGAAGGAATCGAACTTGACTAGAAAGCCCTTTTGATATCTGCCGCGTGAACCGTTTCAAGCTATCCATGCAAGGACAGTAGCTTTGTTTCGCCAGCTCCTCAAAAATCAAGAACGATCGGAATCCGAGCTATCGAATCTGTCTTCCTCTTGTGGGCAACTTTAGTGCTGTACCTGTGGCAGACCATGGTTTCGGTGGGACCCCCGATCGACCTTTCTGGACTGATGGAAGAGCCAGGGAACAAATTATTCCCTGGGACGGCCCCAAGTTTTTTTTTCTTTCATACACGAGTACCAAGTAGATTAAATCTCGTCCTTGTGTACTCCGGGTCTTCCGTACAAGGTCCAGTACCGATACGTTGAGTGGCTCGTTCTACTAGTCTAACCCCGGCAGAGGCAATGAGCGCGTGTGTGGCGCGCTGCTCGGGGACTATCGTGATGAAAATCGTGCAAATCGTGAAATCATCGATCGTCAGGACCCGGCTGTTGGGGGGCTAGCCTTGACCTCTTAGGCCAAGGCCGAAGATCGTGGCTGAGCAATTGACTTGCTTACTGTGGTTAGGGGTCTAGGTACGTAAAGTACTGGCATATTCTTGAGTCTTGTAGGAGGGTTGTTCTCCGCGTGATAGTCACAGCATAGTTGGCGTAGTGACTCCCGTACTCTAACTTCTACAGTATGTATGGTCAATTCGGACTCGCGTAGGTACTAGAAACCAACCAGTCTTACATGAAGATTATTCAATGGATATACAACTCCGAAAAATCCAGCCCCGCCTATCGAAAGCGAAAACAAAAACAAAAACACAAAAACATCGCCCTGCAAACGTGGTTCACTCGATTCTTTTCCCCTGCCACCCAGCGGCATGGCCGCGTAGGTGTTTCCCCCTCACGAACATCCGGCCGCGACCACCACGCGCGGTCGGAGAAAAAAAAGGAATTTGACCTTGGGATTATTAATCGGGAGGCTGATGTAAATGTGGATCTTTTCTCCACCGTGACCGCGACGCGCTTGTTGCTCATTGTTCTGATTGTTCGGCTGATGGCCGGAATTGACCCAGTTGGTCTCCACTTTGATGGTCCGGTCGCTGCGATCGCGTCGTCTGGCCTAGTGAACTGAGTGGACATGTATAGCATGGAGTATGCATTTATATACTCTATATCTATAGAATAGTAGGTATAGAGGGTGTGTAGTACACTAGTAGGGGGTCTACTGATTCACTTGAATATTATATTTTCTACAGTACTGCGTCCCTCTGCAGGAGTCAACCAGCTAGAGTCTGGACTGACTCGACCATGCATGCAATGGAGGAGAAAGGGTTCGATATGAAACACCCCAAGTATGCAGGACGATCATCCGAGGGGAGACAAGATGCTAGAAGGATTTATCAGATTCCTCGGAGTCATTTCGCGTCTCATCAAAAAACCCCGAAGGCAGAGCAGCCGCAGCAGGCGAGATCTAGAAGCAGAAACAATTGATCCCTTGGAACTTGCTGCAAACGGAAGAGTGTTGTCGATCCCTCTAGGTGATCCCGATTGGGCTGTGGTATGCTGCGCCTGCCTATCAACCTCTAGCAAACACTGTCTCCTGCCCCCTTCTTCCTTTGCAGGATGAAGTATCCCTGGAACTAGGCCGGATGAAGGAAATAGTGTATGGAGCTACATGCTCTTTTGACTCTAGTTTGGAGTATAATAGCTGTTGTTGTGTTGGTTTTCATTATCAGAGGCTTGAATGATCAGGTGCTGGGACATTATTCAGATGATTAAACTATTCTGAATGCCAGTCAAATGTGGGGTCACAAGCAAATGCAGTAGTTTGAGACATGTAGTTTATCGTACGATGCTTTGTTCAATTTTCGTTTTGCATCGCTGCAGGATTGCTTTGCTTTCTTGGGTTTCGTCGTGGTACCTGGGCGAGTTGCTAACCACCATCGATCCAGGGTGTGCCGTACCTGACTTGTACTCCACATAAACCAGGTAGACGATCCAGTGGTAAAGACTAAAAGATAGGCATGTTGTATATTTTTGCAATGTACAACCATGTGACTAAGATTTATCCGATGGTTATATTAATTGACCACTGTCCCGCTAGGACTGAGCTCACGTTTCCCCCCCTCCACCACCCCTCTCGTGGCGCAGGTATGCGCCCAATACCACGCTGGCCGCGAGGAGAGATCGGAAGCCAGGCTTACATTTACTATTTCCATGTTCCCCTGGAAGAAAGCTACGATAGAAGCGAGGATGCTCGAGCGGCATGAGATATGAAAGTCGAACTCAATTCTCGGCCTAGTCTCTGCAGCGAGTCGGAGCTTTGATAGGGGACTAAGGTTACGGCAGCCTGTGTATACCTACCTACTTTAGGTACTTTGTATACGTTGAGCCCTGTACTCCCGTACCTCGTTCGGAACCGGCGACAGTAGTTAGTTGATTGTGGATTGACCAAAGTGGAGGGGGAACGCGGCCGATATACGCGTCGCAGCCCATGAACTACGTTATTGAGGTTGATTCCACTCCGTTCGCCCCGGGGAGAACGACATGACAGGTACGCAACAAGCTACGAGCACTAAATCAAGCAAAACAAGGTCTCCATCTTTCCTTCATAGGCTCCTAGCTCTCACAGTGGTGTATAGCCGTGCCGATCAACCATCGACGTTCTGGGTTTCTAGAGTGGAGCTCCCATCAGTGGGTGGGACTCCCTTTTTAGTTGATTTAGGGCCCAGAAAAAAAAGTAAAAAAAAAGAAAAGAAAAAAATTAAAATCCCAAAAAATCAAAATCAAGGCCCCAAGAAAATTTATCAGAGCGTAGGTTTAATTATAGCAGCAGCCAGTTTCCAAACCCACCTTGCACTACTATGCTGCTGGCACATACCAGAGAATTAAATAGAGAGCTGGACGAGGAAGTATCAGGGGGCAGAGATCATGTAGATTAGATAGTACTGGTCATAATTGGAGCTATAGAGAATTATCCGTGAAACTAAGATTATTATTATGATTATTATGATTATGATTATACTGGCAACTTCACAGCTCACAAATTGTGCAGGGCCTCGACCACCAATTGGAAGTATGTACCACCGGCGGGTTGATTGCGTGGAGGGCCACGAAACGGCTATGGCGCGGGAAGTCCAGCCCCAAGTAAATAGTGGTGGGAGTGTATACGATAGTGAACTAAATAGTAAATAGCAAGGAATTAGTCGAACTATCGATAGAATGGTATCTATCATAGTTGACGCAGCCGTCAATCCGTGTCCGTTGGCAGAGTTCCTTATCGCCTCCCTGGCCTCCGTTTCCGGATTGAGTCTGGCGGGGGATCCACGACCGTTAGACTGTGCATTTCTGCCTGGGATCAAGATTCTCTTGGAACTACAGTTGACTTGATCTCGATATAGAGGGACAAGGTTGAAGAAAGAAAAAAGGAACGAAAAAAAGAAAGCAAAAGGAAAAGAGAAGAAGAGAAACAAAAAAGAAAGTTGAGGCTGATCAAGTAACCTATTCTTCTTCCTATTGTTCATCAAGCAAAAACTCCTGCCAATCTCCCGTGCTCATCTCTTTTCCCCCCCCAAAACCGACTAAACCGGCCATCCCCATCCTCCTCTCCTCCTGCCCAACTCGCTTTTTTCTTTTTTGCCCTCCTTCCCTCTGTCCTACTCTCTCCTCCTCCCTTTCTTTTCTTTCCCACTTCCATCCCCTCTCCCCCCCCCCTCACTCGCTTTCCCTCTCCTCCCTACCGCCCTTTTCCCCCCACGACGCCATCGCCATCTCCCTTCTTTTCCCTTCCCCCCAAAAACCCTGGCTCGCCGGTGATCTCTGCTTATCGGCCGCCGCGCGCGCCTCTTCGACCTCTCGATTTGGGTCCCACCCCAACTTCACTTCCTGCCTTTGATCATGGCGCCCCCTCCTCCTCCACGCCTGCGCATCCTCTCCGGTGAGTTCTTCATCCTGGCCCTTGCTCGCTCTTGATCCTCCAATCTCCCAATCTTGTCATCCTCCCAACCTCCCGATCTTTCCGACACTTCCACTCTATCCTCACCCCCAACCTCCATCATGGGTCGCCCGCTAATGAGAGTCTGTGTAGTCGGTGGAAATGCGATTTCGGCTTTCCTGTCATGGCGCCTGCAAGCAACAACTTCCTGCGACGTAACGCTGGTTTGGAAATCGGGCTTTGAGACCGTCGCTCAATATGGTGTTTCGTTCAAGTATGACTGCGCCCGTGGTCGCCCGTTTGCAGGCTGGTTTACTGATACCTTGGGTTTCTGTCACAGATCAAAAGCTTTTGGCAATGAGCGATTCAAGCCTCGTCATGGTACGATCCTCTTTTTTTCCCCCCTACCTCTCGAAGCCCTAAAGGTTTCTGGCCACAAGGCTAACTCATCGCTTGCTATGGTTTAGTCGTCCGAACACCCGAAGAAGCTTCCTCTCGCGAAAATGCCTACGACTACGTGATTCTCTGTGTGAAAGCACTGCCCGATGTCTACGATCTCGCCTCGGTCATCGAATCCGTCGTCACTCCCCAGCACACTTGTATTCTCGTAAACACGACGAATACCATCGGAATTGAGGCCCACCTCGAGCAACGGTATCCTACCAACGTGATTCTTTCCTTAGTCTCCAACGTGGAGATCTCTCAGACCGGCCCCAGCGATTTCGAGCATTTGAGTTCGAGCGAGATTCATGTCGGCGCGACCAACAAGCAATCCGCCATTCCCACCTCCATTCAGAACGACATGGCTGAGGCATTGGCCATGACTCTGAACTCCGGGCAGGTCAATTGTCACGTATCGCACAATATTCGACAGGAACAGTTCGAGCGGATGATTGGGTGAGTTTCTAACCCGACCTTCCAGAGAGTGACCCCGGAGAATTCAATTGTTGTACTAATGACCGCCGCAGTCCTATCGCGTTCCATCCTGCAAGTGTAGCGTTCGAAACTTCTAACCCCACCCAGCTTTTAGAGAAAGTCGGAGTCCGCCAACTAGTGACCGGCATTATCGACGAGCTCTTGGAGCTGGCTCGAGTACAGGGCTGCAATTTCCCCGGCGATTTCCGAGAAAAGACGATCGAGAAGATGACCGCATCAGACGCCCCGAGCACCATGTACCTGGACTTCCAGGCCCGCCGCCCCTTGGAAATCGAAACGTTTTTGGGGTCTCCCATTAAATTGGCGACTGAGTCCAACGTGTCTATTCCTCGGATCGAAGCTTTATACGCCATGCTTCACCATATTAATATTGCGAACCAGAACAGACCCCGACCAGGCGATTCTCCGCCCGCATCGGTCATGGGTCACCCGCCACCCCGAATGTCCTCTGCTCCTCCTGGACAACGCCCGCCAATGAATGGTGCGATGCGGGGGAGTCGGGCGAATTCGAGCATGGGTGTGCCCCCTCCCGGCCAACGACGGGGCCCGCCCTCGGGTATGATGCCTCGGGGACCCGGCGGGCCGATGCCAATGGGTCCTCAGGGCAGACCCGGCGTTTCTCGAGATACTTCATTGGAAGGACTCGAGGAGTTCAGCCATCTGGTGCTTTACGATGAATCGGAGGGTGGAATGCCCATGCCCCAGGCGAACGGCAATGGCTATCCCGATGCAGCCTCTTCCCCCAACGATATAGCTTTGCGCGAGCGCGAGTTGGCTCTTCGCCAGCGTGAACTGCAATTACGGGAACAGGAGATGAGCATGCGAAGAGGACCTGGACCGGGCGGCCCTGGTCGCCGTGGGCCCCCATCTCGGGCACCAGCCACGGCCTTTGACGAAGAGGATGAGGATTATTTCGACCCGATGGACAACATGGCGATTCCCCACATTGATCCCGATCAAGTCGACATGATGAGTATCACGTCACGCCGAGCCCGCAAGGCTCCCAACCACAGCCAGATCCGCAAGAATCCCGAGATGATGGGTGGTGGTCCTCCCATGTCTCAAAGTCGACCCGGGTCATCATTTGGTCGCTATTTTGGCCGGAAACGCGCGAGTGATCGAGTGATGCAGGAAATCCCGGGCCTCCACGACTCTCTCATGGACAACCCGATGATGAGCTACTCGTCGAACCGATACGGAGCCGTTGACCGCAACCAAATGGGCATCGATTCACGGGCGAACTCTCTAACGGCCAGTCATATGGGCGATTTCCCATCGCGATCGTACCCCCAGAGCCGGCGAAACAGCCAGTCCCCCGCCGCACCTTTCCCCGGACCCCCGGCCCATCTCGTATGGGTCGGCCCATGACAGGTCATGACCAAAGTCTTGGTCCCCATGGTGGACCTCATCATAATGGCCATCCGTCGCCGCCTGGAAACATGCGGACACCGGTCCCCCGGCACCCGTCAGGACAAGGCCCGGTTGGACCGCAGCAGCTTGAGCAACACTATGGGGTGAGCAATTCGTTTCCCGCTAAGGGTCCTCCCAAGAATAAAAGTCTGACCGGAAGTGCGAGTGCCAGTGCTGAAAGTGGTGATAGCGGAGCCAGCGCGAATCTTGATTCCGAAGCGTCTGCTCATAGCAGCCAGATCAGCCTCGGTGACCATCACGCCATTCCGGCAGCGCCCGTTCGCTGAAGTTCTTCCCCTTTATTGTTTTCAAAATCACGGCGTGATTGATTACTCGCACTCGATGACGAAAACTGGCGATCGATGAACCGATTCGATTTTCTTTTTCCTTTCTGATGTTTCCACCTCCACTATTTTCCTATCATCCCGGACGCAATACCTCTCTCTCTCTCTCTCTCGCCTGCTCTCTCAAGTTCTGTCATGTTTGGACTCTTTTTGCATCGCTGCGTTGGTCATTCTACGGGGATTATTGTTTTACGGATTCGACACCCCCGGTTTGAATGAGGCTATCGGTTAATACTCTGCTGTTCGCTTCTTTACATATACATGAGGGACATAGGGGTTCATATCGCTTATTGGTGTTTCGTTGTTTTTCCCCCTCTGTCTTTGTTCCGGAGCATTTGGGGATATGGGTTGTGCTCGACTTGATCTCCTTTTTTTTCTCTCTACTTTCGTCCTCTGCATTGATACTCAGTCCGGTTTCGAGGCATTATCGATTCTTCTTTTCCGCTCCTCTACTTTACACGCCTCAGCTTTTGCACAGCCTAGACCGCTTATTCTTCGTGTTCCTGCTTTTTGCAGCATATCGATATAACGTCTTTTTCGGCCTTCCTCTATCATCCCGCAATAACCAACAATACTGCCTCAGTCGCAACGCCTTGGACAACCCTCCTTATTCTCCTTCCCTCTCTGCATGACTGTACACTACCTGAACCGGCGCACTCCTTTTTTATTTATTTCCTTTGGCTTTACTCATCATGCGTGGCTCGTATACGTTGCACTACTACTCTCTGCCTGCTCCACATTCTATTATCATCATTCCCATCATCCTGCCTTGACCTCGGCATCTCAACTTTCCTTTATTTGAAGCTTCTTCTTTCTTTGCTGTCTCAACTCTGCCTCTTCATCTGGCCGGTCTCACGTCTATGGTCTCGTCTCTGAATCTGTTTGTTTTCCTGCGGTCTGCTTTTCCCATTCCTCCCTTGGCGCATTGCAAAAAGAGCGGAGGATTCGTTCGATATATGTTCTTCCGGATTGTTGAACTTTGTATTCATGGCTGGCTTGGGTCCACGCTTGCCGTGGAATCTAATAACGGGTGTGTTACGCTGGTTCTGGCGAATCGGGGTGTGCTCTGGACAGACACCGTTTTTTCCTTGTATCCTTGATGGTGCGCACGAACTGATAGAAATTCCCCGTTATATTATTGAAGTTGCTTGTCTGGCTGTTCTTTCCGTTCTTTGGTATATTTATAAATCGGCTTGAGTAGATTTGTATCGTTGTGGCATGCCGAATGGATGTCCTCAACTGATAGGCAGAATCACGTGATGATATACTGGATGTAAACATTGGAAGTTTCTCGGCGATCTTTCTAGTCAACAACCAACTCATACCCTACACTCCGTTAAGAGCTTTCCTCGATCAAGAAATTTACACCCCAAAACACACCACCGCAACATCAAGAAAATAAACCGCAAAAATGCCCCTTAACCCAACCCACCACCGCACCGACTCCCACCCCTCCTACCCCCGCGCCTCAATCCTCCCAACCACAACCTCAACCAACTTCAACGCAACAACAACCCAAACCCCCTACCAAAGCCAAAGCCAATACCAATACCAAAACCAATCATCATCCACAAGCAGCACAGCCTCAATGTCCGCCTCTAAACAGCGCCAATACGCACACCTGCACGCACAACTGGCACAGTTAAACGCGAACTTAGCGGATACGCAGAATCTGTTGCGTATGACGGCGGTGCAGGCGGGGGATATGAGGTTTTTGGGTGGGTATATGGGGGCGTTGTTTATGGGGGGTGCGAAGGTTTTGGGGGAGGAGGGGGTTAAAGGGTGTGGTGATGAGGGGAGGGTTAAGAAGGAGGAGGAGGGGGAGGAGGATTGATGATTGAAAACTAAGGACTGTGGTTGATTTTTACGAGGTATTATTGGGGGATTCTATGGGGTGAGTTGTTTTTTGCTTGGATGTGGATGCGCTTGGAAGAGGCTGTGTCTATGGTTGAGGATAGTTTGTTGCTAACTATTTACTGGAAAAAGTTTGTAGGTGTCGAGATGCTTGCGCATTTTGGAAGGATCGAGGGTTGTGGCCATTACTCGACAACGAATTGGCCTCCCAGGATAACCGCTGGTTCATCTATGTTGTGGTGTTCATAGCTGGGCGATTTCATCAGTCACGCTTCTGCAACGCGGCCTTGAATACGGCCCTTGCACTCGAAGGCTGGCAAGTCTGAGCCATTGTGGGGTCATCAACTCACCTCAAAGTGCCTACACCACCGGCTTCCAAAATCAGCGAGGTCTCATTCAATGGCTTGCCAGTCCAGCGCATAGCGAATGCGCGGAGGATGTGCCCGTGCGCCACGACTAGGACGTCTCCCTTCGGCTGGCCAGGATGCTCAAAGCAGGGGCGGTGGTATTTTTCCTTGATCTCAGTGATCAGGGCATCCAGACGGCGGACGACGTCTTCGGGTGATCTGAAGGACAGCATATATTAGCATGAGCATTTGCATAAGACATCTGGACACTCCCAGATCCCGAAACAAGCCAAACCAGAACTTCAAGTGTGAATACTCGAACATGGACAATCATAAAAGACCCAATTCCCCGGGAAATAAACTTACTCTCCCCCAGGACACCCATCAGTCCAAATATTCCAAGGCCCCAGTCCCTTCTCCGCCCTAATAGCCCGAATCTGCTTACTCGTCAATCCCTCGTACTCCCCATAATCCCACTCCCGAATCGCCTCCGTAATCTGCACCCCAGCCTCCGTCCGAATCGGCTCTTCCTCCTCAGCCTTCCGCTCCTGGTTCCAGGGAAGACGCTCGCGGCAGCCGATCTCGAGGAGTTCGAGGGTTCGTTGGGCGCGGGAGCGTGGGGAGACGAATCTGATATACGCGATTGAGTTAGTAGTCACGTTTTATCAGGATAGATAGGAATTGGGTTTGAGGGCTTGTATGGCCATGCTTTTACTTACACGTGAACTAAATTCTTCGGCACGATTAGCCTGTCGTTACCGACGAGGGCTTTGCCGGTGGCTTTGATGCGCTTCTCGCCGTTCGCGGTTAATGGGAGGTCTGTTGTACCAGTGTGCCGACCGTTGAGGGACCATTCTGTTTCGCCGTGGCGGACGATGAAGCAGCGCGGAGCCATTTTTATTCCCCTTGAAAGTGAATGAACGAGGAAATTGAAAGGATGGCTGGCTGAGGATGTAGTTGTTGATCCTTGTCTGGGTAAGCTGGAGGGCGCCGCGGGGTTTGCGTCATGGCTGATAAGCGGCTTATCGCTTTCTTACGAGGGTATTAGTTAATCTTAGGTGGGTTACCCTAATCGATGGTGGAGAAGTAGCAGTTATTTGGTTTTCTTTTCTTTTTTCTTCGATATGGGAAGCAATGTTTGGAACTGGAAGAGGTGTAGATCTTGAATTTCGTGCGGTAGAGCTGTTTCTACTTGATAATTGGAATGATCTTAGAGGCTCGAGTTCGAATCTATAGAGACTCGTGTCGGATCAACGTACTCCGTACTTTGTACACACTAGTGATGTCCGGTTAAACTACTTTTGGTAGCTTCGATGGGGATAATAATTGCTAAAGTTGATGTAATTATAGTCTTTTGGTCCGAAGCGCATGATCTTGGTAGTGGTTCAATTGCTTGACTTTGTAACGAAAGCATAGCTACTGCCGAATTCGACATCAGATTCCCATAGGTTTGCCCCAGATCTACACCGCCGTGTTAGCCTGATGACGTGGCAACAGCACTTTCCTTCTCCTTTGAGGTGCTTCATCTGGTCTTGGGATTCTCTCATTACCTCCTCGGAGACTTCCTTGGGTCGCATCCTTCAAGATTTCCAAATAGTGTCGTTGAGCTGAATCTTGTTCTTCAGCATATAAGTACATCTAGCGTTGCTGTCTGCTGCTAGTTACTTGAAAGATTACACCCATATCTCCGTTGTCACAATATTGGCTTCCTTTGACTAAGATAGCAACCCCTGGACCATATATAATGCAGCAAAACCTTGATCAAGATATCAAAGTCTCCGTGAACACCATGAATGAGTGCTATTCCGTATATCCAAATGAGGCTTACCATATAGGATGGATCACTGCCCTGCCTCTCGAACTAGCCGCCGCGAAGGGCATGTTAGACAAGGAACACGGGGCCCCGCAAAATCTCCCACGGAAGACTGACAACAATACATATGCTCTGGGTTCTATCGGACACCATAATGTGGTTATAGCGTGCCTTCCGAGGGCAGAAGTCGGTAGCCCTTCTGCTGCTCTAGTCGCCAACGACATGCTATCGACTTTTCCTAGTATACGAATCGGTTTGATGGTGGGCATTGGCGCTGGCATCCCAGACTGTGGAGACGGTGGACTCGACATCCGGCTCGGCGACGTGGTTATTAGCAGTGAAAAGAAAAAAGGTGGAGTTGTTGCGTACAATTTTGGGAAACGGAACGCAGATGGCTCAATTGAGACGGCGTATCATCTCAACCAGCCGCCTAGAGTATTATGCACTGCTCTCACAAACCTTGAAGCGGCTCACGAGTTGCGGGACAATAAAATACTCGAATACATAGATCGGTTTCTGGTTAATATTTCGGGACGCATGAGGGAGGAATGGGCGTACCCTGTAAGGATCAGACCGGTAGCAGCATTAATCTCCCCGGCAGCAATTCTATCAGCGGGAAGAGAACTCGCTAGAGACTTGAGAGCGCGTGATCGTGCTTCAAGTGCTGTAGAGTGATAGCGATCGTCACGAAGGGCCAGATGGCCCGCCGACCAGGCCACTAATGCATCTCTCAGTGTGGACGACTCCATTGCCATGGGCAGAAACGCTAGAGTGAATTCAGTTAGAGCGAGACTTCGTTGCGACTTTTAGGATATTCAAAAGATGCTACCAGAAATAAAGCAATTCTCCTCTTCGGAGACAGTCAGAAGCCGAGAAAGGGTCGTGATGTAGAATTGCATGGCAGATCGACGTTGGGCGTATTCAAAATCCCCATGCAATCCAGAACCTTTCGATCGAGACAAACCGTCTGCCAGGGGATAGGTTGTGACAGGCAAGACTTGACGGGCCGGTTCACGAATACAGTGAAGATTCAGACGACTGCAGTCTCCGCAGACAGGAAAACTGTTGTGGGCACATTTCTTGCGTCTGCCTTGCGTCTTTAGTCCCGACTGCAATTGGAATCGAAATACAAACGCCTACCTGTAGCGGCAAGTTAAGCACCCGGTTTTGTCATGCTTGGAGCCATTGCGGCGTCTCACTGGCTTCATGGTCTCGGCAGGGACGAGCATCCTGTCTGCGCAAGAGATACTCCCACAAGAGGTTATGTAGGAAGCTAAAAGCTTAAGTGTCAAGTAGAGTGTTGAAATTTCCTAGCAATTTGCGTGGGGCTGTGATGAATGTTACTACCCATGGAAGGTTATCTCCCGTCACAGCCTTAAGCGGCTGACAAATAGGCATTACGCTGTGCGATTGTCTTGATCTCGCGACTGCTAGGAACCTGCCTGGATTTTTACTGTATAGAACCGACTACCCACAACGAGAGTCTTATTGTTCTATCTTCTGGATGCGCCTTTCTCCTGTTCTACCGGGTGACTAAGTTGCTACTATAAATTACTCTAACGCGCTAATCAACACGGATCACCACCTTTCCTGTATGTGTCGACCCCCAGAGATATTCGTATGCTTCCTTGACTTCCTCGAAGCTGAAAATTCGATCTATGACAGGTCGAATTGAACTTGTCTCGAAACATTCTAGCATCTCCTCTAATTGCCCTCGGGAACCAACCACCACTCCTCGGACGATACATAATCGATCCAATGCCAGGAAAGCAGCATCCGGGCCACGAAGGTCTTTACCAGCACCTAATGGATCGGGGTTCGTAATATGTCCAATGCAGTGGATAATTCCGTGCATCGCAATAGCATCGAACGATCCTTGCAGAGTGAGTGTTCCCCCGACCTCAATGATATGGTCGACTCCACGGCCATTCGTGATCTGTTTGGCCTGGGTAGCCCATTCAGGTGTTTTTCGGTAATTAATTAGATGTGTCGCACCGGGCTGTTTCGCTTTGGCCAATTTCTCGTCGGACGAGGATGTCACGATAGTCCTTGCGCCCGCTGCATGGGCGATTTGCAGAGCAAAAGTCGAAACACCGCCGGTGCCTTGGACAAGCACTGTCTGGCCGGCTGTCAACAGCATTAGACCGTATAAAGCATTCCAGGCAGTGAGGGCTGCACAGGGAAGGCAGGATGCTTCTTCGAAGGAGAGATAGTCCGGGATACGGACAACTCCGGTCTTGGGAAAAATGAAGTATTCGCCAAGTAATCCTTGTGTCTCGCCCTCGAGTTGTGTCAAGATTGTCTGCATATTGAGTCGACCAGCGAGGTGATCTTGGGTGAAATTGGCCAGGACTTTGTCGCCGAGCTTCCATTCCGCTACTCCTTCCCCAGCTGCCTCGACGATGCCTAAGACAAGTTAATAGAAAGGCGGGCTTGATGCAGCATAGAAAATAGGGAGCGTACCGGCCCCATCGCTACCTGGCACGAGCGCATCAGGGCTCGGAAATGGGTACGTTCCGATTGCGAGGATCGCGTCTCTCCAATTGAGTGACACAGCTTTGAGGCGGACTAAGATCTGGCCATATTTGGGAGAGATTTTGGGGACTTCACGCAAAGTCAGGCTATCAAATCCTGATTTCTGAGGGAGATAGTACTGCTTGAAGGTTGCTTGCGACATGATAAAAGGTTCGGATGTTTATGAGTCTTGCTTCATCCTATGATTTTCCCTGGTAGCCTGAAGACGTTTTTATATTCACGAGATTATGAGTATTCGTAGGCTAGCCGATAGTACAACGGGGATTTCCTGCTTCCTCGCTTTCATGAAGGCTTTGAATACGCCAATTACGCCAATCGCGCCGTGCAGCGGATACCGATGAATTAGGTTGCCAATCCTAATCTAATGTATAGACTTTTAAAGCGGGGGACTCTCAAATACGCCATTTACGCCGCACACTAGACCCAATGAAGAACAGCACCCCGCGGAGTGTACAAACCAAAGAAAGTTGCGATTAGGGATATCTACCTAGTGTAAGTGAAACTGTGGGACCTGGGTCTTTAGGGATATTTAATGATGTCCTGCTCCTGTTATCTATTGAATGTCGGAGCTAGCTCTCAGATTTGTACCTTGCCGTGCGTGACGGTTGACCGCGATAGCGTCGACCTGCGAATCAGATCAAATCTCTAGAAACCCAATGCATCAGACAATGTCCACTCAAACTAATTCGAATATTCTGATCAAGTTTTACATCGTCCCGAGAGCAGACTTTGGTGAACAGGTTGATTCCATCAAGCCAGACGATGCAAGACATTATGTACCTTTTACATAGACATTTGCCAAAGACAAGCTCATAGTGCATCTGATTTCAGAATCTTTTAGCTTAGTACACCCGAAACTTCGGGAAGATACTATTATTTATATCCTCTCTCATGGCCAATTCCCATGCATAATGCGTATAGATATCACGTGACCGGTGCCCTCTGCCGCGCATAGAAACATCGGGCAGCGCAGGTCAAGTAGCCAACGCCGTTGCTAAGGGGAGAGGCGACAAAATCTGGATAAAATACCATTAAAAGACCAAAAGGTTCATATCTTGACACATACGGCTGCGGCTCGTCCTTTTAGGACCGTCATTCGTCTTCTTTCTTGAGATATGGGAAATCCCACTTCAATGAAACCAGCAAGATCCCAACATGCCAAACCGAAAGAACGTGCGCGACCTGAGCAAGCTCTCAGGGAATCCCCTCAAAGAAACTATGGAGTCAAGTTGTCAAGTCCTGGAAATGGACTCGGATGGTTGGCTCACATCTTCAGACCTTAGTGAAGCTGGATTGTCCTTTTCTCCAGAAAATTTCTACGAAACTGCAGTTTTTCTCATGGCCAATCCGAACATTACTTCAAGCCACTTGTTCCGTGCGGATATATTATTCGACAGCCAGGGTATCCTCAAAACACCCCAGCAGGACGAAGAGCTTGCTGGGACGTCTGGTGCAACCGCGCCAGAAATACCAGAGACAACAGTCATGGCCAAGCCTGCAGCTCGAGTGACTGGCTTCGATCTCGTCAGAACTGTCATTCGAAAAATGATTCCTCGAAATCAAAATATTGACAAGCCAGTTGTCCAAACTTGTCATTTCTACAAATCCCAAAATGCCCCCTCGGAAAGTGATGGAGAGCACGCGAATAATGGCCCACACTTACAGCGACAACGTGTGCTGACTATGACCCTTCCACACATCGAGTCTCAAGAGGACATTCCTTTTTACCACCCAAAGCTGAAAGGACTCGCTACTCTATATGACTTCCAAGGTTCAAACACCGGTGTCATGTCTGTGCATTTCCTGCCATTCTCAAGTGATATCCCCGATCGGCTAGAACGCACATTGCATATCCTCCTCAACTTCTACATTCGACTTACTCGTGGTGCTAAAGATAAGCCCGAAATCGAGAGCACGAACAAGACGAGCTCTTCCAAAGATAATCTCGTCCCTCGTCACATGGCTCAAAACACCTATGCACGACTCAAGACTCTATATGCCGCCGACCTTTGTGAAAACTGGGCTGAGAGCACCGAACCAAGCAAGCACGTCTATGAAGATTTGGCCATCACCGCATTTCTCATTGAGCTATGGCGAATGATGTACGGTGTCGTTCCACCGAAGGAGAATCCCACTGAACACAACGAGGCTAGCAAATTCCCGGGATTCGTGGACATGGCGTGTGGAAATGGAGTGCTAGTCTATATTCTCCTCATGGAAGGTTACTCGGGCTGCGGATTCGATGCCCGTCGACGTAAATCATGGAGCATCTACCCTTCATGGGTCCAGGAACGTCTCACGGAGAAAATTCTCATTCCCAAGCCCTTTGCAGATATCGCTGAAGCCGGTGATATTGGAATGAATATAACCAAGGGTGATTTCCCGCGTGATACATTCATCATATCAAATCACGCCGACGAACTTACCGTGTGGACTCCGCTTATTGCTGCTCTGGCGTGTCCAGAATCTCCTCTCCCATTTATCGCCATACCATGCTGTTCTCATTCGCTTTCTGGAGCTCGATATCGCTATCCCCTTCCAAAGGGAACCAAGCCGAAGACTTCCACTGGTGCCACAGAGAAAGCAGATCAACAGACAGAGCAAAATCCGCAGCCAGCCTCGGGCGACCTAAAAGCATTGAGGGCCGCCAAACAAGCAGAGAAGACTGAGAATGGCATGTGGACATCCATGTATGGTCTTCTCACGGCGAAAACTATCACTGTCGCCGAGGAAGCTGGATATCAAGTAGAGAAGACTCTCCTTCGCATCCCGAGTACAAGAAACATGGGAGTGATTGGAGGTCGGCAGCGAGTGACCGAGCAGTGGAGGCAGCTAGGGTCTAGTAGCACATCCACAGCAGGCGAAGTTCAAGCAAACCAGGCTACTCGGGTTGTGCAGAATGTTATGGAAATCGTCGAACGCGAATGCTCAAGGGAAAGGGGAATACAAGCTTCTGCACAGATTTGGATCGAGCGTGCACGGGGCCTCCAGAAGGACCAAGGAAAAGCCACCAACCACACTGACGATGCTCAGATACCCAAATAGAATTTCAAACAACTCTGATTTGCGCAGATCATGCATGCATTGGTTTAGTCGCGGTTTAATTTCGGTGATTTCTTGTCATGTTTCTTCAGAATCGGGTAAAAAGAGACATCGACGTCAGCACCGACATTCCTCCGGGTAATACCCCGCTCCCCACGGGGTATATAAGGTTACATTAACATATAGCTTACAGTAGTACAGTGTGTAAATTTTGGTCAATCTCAAAGCCATGCGTGTTACTGTATTCTTCTTGGCCATAGGGCTAGCTACTGCGTTGGACAATGGTCTTGCACGAACTCCGCAATTGGGATGGGTATGTATGGCATGAGGAGTCGATTTGTCTTGCCAATTGAAGAGCAAAGCTGACAGTTATAGAATACGTGGAATTCATTTGCCTGCAGCATGAATGAGACTGTCATTCTAGATGCAGCCAAACGAATTGTCGAGTTGGGCTTCAAAGATCTCGGCTACAATTACGTCGTGCTAGATGATTGCTGGTCTGCTGGTAGAAACTCTTCTGGATACCTCGTTCCAGATAGTCAGAAATTCCCCAATGGAATTGCAGATGTCGCGGATAAGATTCACGATATGGGATTGAAGATTGGTATTTATTCCAGCGCGGGTACCATGACTTGCGCGCGTTATGCAGGTTCTCTGGGGTATGAAGACAAGGATGCTGCTGTCTGGGCAAGCTGGGGTGTATGTCTTGCTTCAACTTAACGTTATCTTCGACGATCTACTGACATCTGTATAGATCGACTATCTCAAATATGACAACTGCTACAACCAAGGTGAAGAAGGAACGCCAAAGCTTTCCTATGATCGGTACAATGCCATGGGCAAAGCTTTGAATTCCACCGGTCGGCCTATCCTGTATTCGCTGTGCAATTGGGGATCTGACGGGCCGTGGAACTTTGCTCCCACCATCGCCAATTCATGGCGCACGAGTGGTGACTTGACCAATGTTTGGAATCGGGAGGATGTTAACTGCCCTTGTGCTGAACTGGACGGGCTGGATTGTAAACTTCCAGGATATCACTGTTCAGTTATGAACGTCGTCAACAAGGCAGTGTACTACCCGTCTAAGGCATATGCCGGCGCATGGAATGACCTCGATATGCTCCGTGAGTTTCCTATCCGTGTTATGAATTAT
The DNA here is from genome assembly GCF_028827025.1 of Penicillium cataractarum. NCBI lineage: Eukaryota > Fungi > Ascomycota > Eurotiomycetes > Eurotiales > Aspergillaceae > Penicillium > Penicillium cataractarum. The sequence continues at coordinate 325,560 of NW_026622743.1, read as the reverse complement.
CGTGTATTCGTCACTGACAGGGAGCGTACAGAGGTCGGCAATGGTGGTCTGACTGAAGACGAAGCCATCTCACACTTCAGCCTGTGGGCAGCCCTAAAGTCACCATTGCTTATGACCAACGTAATGACCAAAATTGACGCCCCTACTCTTTCCATCTTGCAAAACACTGCTGTACTGGCAGTCTCCCAAGATCCCCAGGGATCGAGCGCCGTTCGGATCTGGCGTTATTACGTCGACGACGGTGAGATTCAGATGTACAGCGGACCTCTCAGTGGAGGTGACCAGTTAGTTCTGCTTCTGAATGGAGGAACGAAAGCCCGTGACATGAACGCGACTTTGAATGATATCTTTTGGGAGAATGGACCCGATGGCACTGCATCGCAGGCAAAGAGTAGCTGGGATGTATATGACCTATGGGCTGGACGGATGAGCAATGCCACTGCCAATGCGATCATCCAAGATGGAGAGAATGCGACACGGCCGATCAATATGACGGCTGAGGGTGGTGCGAGCAAGGTCTATTCGCAAGTGCCATTGCCAACATCAAAGGCACTGATGGGATCAAAAATTAGCACGGTCAAGCCTGGTGGGAGCGTATCTGCACACGTCAAGCCGCATGGAGTCGCTATGTTCCGTCTGCGAGAGATAAAGACAAATGATGAGCTTTGAGTCTCTGGTGTTTGAGTGGGCTTGGAGTGAAAATATTGTGTCTAAGACATAGTTCATTCATGAGAGTGTTCTGCTTTCTATTAACTTTGTTGACCCGGGCCGAGCAGCGATTGGAGGCTTGGAGGGAAGATTGGTAGTGTAATGTACAGGATATTCAAACAATGGCACTCTTCCAGAGACCGATTCTATTACTTGATGAGTCCAGACCAAAACGCCAAGTCGAGTAAGATGCAATGAAAAGGTATATCCAGAAAGGCAAAAGGGTGAAAAACGAACGTAGTCGGCCATGTTCATGCAGAGACCTTGCTGTTCATATGAGAATCGGCAGCAGAATCGGGTCTCTTTTGATTGTCTTTGTTGCTTGAGGATTGATGTAGATCATCAAACCCAGAGGATGTCGATGTGGTGGAAGCGTTATTGGGGAACCTCGATGCAGTAGCAGCTGCGGCCGCGAACGCGTTCTCTCGAAGTCGTCTTATACGCTCCGATCGAGCCTCGCCCGGCAAGCTTCCCCAAACGGGCTCAATGGAATCGGCGCGCCAGTTGCGGTGAATATTCAGGATGCCCTGTCTCGGAGAGATAGGCGACAGAGAAGTGCCACCAACTCCAGACTCGCCCCACATGCGGACTCGCTGCAGTTTGCGAAGTTTGGCGAGGCCGTAGATGCAAACAACCCCAGTCAAAGCGAAGCAGACGAAGGAGACACCGCCAAAGCCGATATCAGACTCTTCAATAAAGTTCTTCAAGTTCATTCCGTATAGAGCGGAGAAGAGAGTTCCTGTGGCAAGGCCAAGGGTGCCTATGCTGAACTTCAGATCGAGTAGCATGAGCGAATTTCGGTTTGCGTCGAGAATTGCTTTGACTCTGCATGACATTAGATATGCGCAAGCTGAAGGGGTCGTAGGGAGATCTTACACTTCCTCAGTGTTTCGAATGTTGGTGACAAGATTACCACTGGACTGTACAATTTCATCGCAGACCTTGTGGTATGACTCGAGCAGCATTTCAACCTCTTGGTGATCATCTTCTTCGCGTTCCTTGCCAGTAGCCCGTTCACTAAGGTACATGGCCGCTAGATCATCGTCCGCCTCGAGTAGGTCGTCAATAGCATCTCGCACCAGGCGAGCTTTCTGCTCAAAAGTACCCAGTTTCTTGGAATAGATCAAGAGATGTCGAAGCTTGTCGCGATCAATGTCTTCTTCCAGTGCACGGAGAACTCGAACGACAGGTTCTCTAACCCCGTTGAACTCTTCTTCTAAGCCAGTGGTGACGCTGATGAGAACCGCTTCCAGGGCGCGAAACTCGTAAGGAAGCGCCTGACCAGCAGGGGCGACTTGAGATTGCTTCTGGCGCAACTTTCCCTCGAGATCATAGATGAAAAGCGACTGCATATACGAATCAGTTGACCCGTATGCATCAAACACAAGCACACGGTCAGCTTTGATAAGAACGCGCAGGTGCAGGAGGTTGATTAGGATCGCGCTTGGTCGGACCAGGATATGAGGCAGAGTCGAAGAGTCGATCTTGCGGAGGTCGCGGGGGAGGAGACCGTACTGTTGTAGAAAGTCAGACAAGAAGCCTCTACGTTGAAAGGGTGAAAAGCACCTACCTTGGCGATCAATTCTGACTTGCGAAATTCCCCATTCACCAGTGTGACGTCGCCATTGTTGTCGAATTCCGTGCACCGGATCCGAAGCTCGTTTGAGGCCTTCGCCGCAAGTCCCCGGCCAATGTTGAAAAGTCCCTCGGTTCCTTCGTCGGTCGTGGCAGGGCCCTGGTTGCGATGGCCCTTGAGGTCGGCAGTCTTGCCGCGTTTGAGGTCAAACAATCTTCGGAGAAATGGACGGCGAGTCGTGGAGGCATGTCGTGTAAGCGCAAGCGGTTCTAATGAGAAAGGTCTCACGGAGGCTTTTGGTCTGCTCTCGGATAGACAGAATGTTGCCGAGTTCGACTTCGTGCAGCTCTGGCATGCGTCCTGGCGTGCCCAGCTTGACGTACTTCGGGATACCGCCGTCAGGGCCTCATGACATGGCGCCCGTGGCCTGGACCGCACACATGCTGCGGGACCACTCACAAAGCCAGACTGGGAGCGCAGAAAACGCAGCAGAGAGGCTGACGGAGCAGACGACTTCAACGGAGACAGCATGTCTCCGTGGTGTTGACTGTTGCTGCACGGAAGAGCCGATGACTTCAGTCGCGGCTTTTTTCCCGTGTGGCGGAATAAGGTTAGTCCGGTAGGAAGTATGTCTTGACAGGATTGGTTCTCTGAATTACCTCGTTTGCTTATTGATGCCCCTGATCCTACTCATTTGAGTTATGTTAGGGTCATAGGATTCAATGGCTCTGTCAGATGCTCGCTGTGAAGTAAGGACAATGCTCTTAAATATCTGGGGGTTTTCTCCCCACATCTGTCTCGAGACTAATCCAAAATGAACGAGATTAAACGGCAGAGAATTCATGAAAGATCGTCTAACAATACATTTGAAGTGTGACAAAACTTGAGACCATAAAAGCTTCAGGGATCGAATGCCAAACTCCCAGATAGCCTTGTGTATAACGGCACATATAAGCCTGAATTCTCAAAGCCAGGAACCACACTCCATCCATTAAATTTGGATTAGAAGGACAAAACGTCACAGAGATCTAATGTTCTTCACATTAGCAAAAGCTGTATAATTAGGTAGCGAAGTTTACGGTCCTTAAATATAAGTACAATAAAGAATGTGAGATTGGAAGCCAGCTATTGAAGAAGCTACAAAACGGATTGGGCACGGAGACTTGCCCTGTAAAATGCATAACAGAACTCTGCCAAGTCAATTTAGGTAGAATTTCCTTTTGAAAGTACGACTAATATACGCTTGGCACTCTCGTAATAATGCATTATTTAGCCGACATAAGGGACCTATAGCTTAACTCATGGACTTCTTGGCCAGAATGGTGGTCATTGACAATGATGTCAACCCCCACAACACGAGCATGTTGCTAAAATACTCGACATCATTGGAAGACAGATGATATAAGCGGAGATTCGAGTCTGCGAAAAGTTGAATATGCATCCGTCGGAGAATGCCGATGGGTGATAACCTGCAGCTAGAACATCGTATAGAAGCATGGCGCATAAGAACCAAGGCGCGCCGGTCGGGGAGATAACCTAGAAAGGAAGCAGAGTAAATTGCAATTACCAAACCGAGAGCTATACAACCCGCCATCCACTGACTGCAGGCTAAAATGAATGCCAGGCACATCAGTGGCTCCGTAGTTGTATAGCCGATCCGATCGTGCCTGTCGCGCAAGTGGCTATCCCCTTTATGGATTAGCGAATTACATTCTCCAATTCCCCTGCCAAATGATCCGTTTGGACAAGCCAATCCCGTTAAGCCTGCGCCGCCAATCAGTTTCCCGCGCAGCGCCCATGTGTCGTCGGTCAAGTGCGGAGTCCGGCTTTAGTTTGGTCGGGCTGGGTTTAGCTCGACTCTTAGCAGGCTTAGCTTGCTTGATCCCACCTTGACGGCCTCGTCTAAACATCCCGCTGATATGCCAATCGGCGCCCTTATCCCCTTGCACGTGGAAAGACTTTACCTTGATGGTCGCTTATCAGCGCGTGGCTGCAGCTTTCTCGACCGTCGCTATGGCAGCTCCCCCAGATAGATAAGGCCCGGCCGCCTCGCGATCGTCTTGATCTGCGATACGGGCTCCAATTCCTCTCACCATGAAGGCTACCACCGCTTCTGTCCTGCTGGCGCTGTCCGCAGCTGTCAATGCCCGCCCTACTGTCGATACCGAGTACGCCTACACGGGTCCGGAGGTTCCTGTTGGCGATTGGGTTGATCCTACCATCAATGGCAATGGCAAGGGATTCCCCCGTCTGGTTGAGCCGCCTGCTGTGAAGCCCGCCTCCTCCAACCCGACCAACAACGTTAATGTGATTTCGCTGTCTTACATTCCCGATGGCATTCACATTCACTACCAGACTCCCTTTGGCCTGGGCCGTGCTCCGGAGATCAAGTGGGGGAAAAACGCTAAGAACCTTAACAAGGTTGCTTCAGGCTTCACCCACACGTAAGTACCCGATCAACCCGATATCTATTCTCAATTGGCCTTTTAGTAACACATTCCATAGCTATGACCGAACTCCGTCTTGCTCCCAAATCAAGGCCGTCACCCAGTGCAGTCAATTCTTCCACGAGGTCTCTCTCGACGGCCTTAGTCCTGGCACCACCTACTACTACCAGATTCCTGCTGCCAATGGTACTACCGCGTCCGAAGTCTTGAGCTTCAAGACCGCCCAGAAGGCCGGTGACTCCAAGCAGTTCAGCGTGGCTGTCCTGAACGACATGGGCTACACCAATGCCCACGGTACTCACAAGTACCTGGCCCAGGCCGCCAGCGAGGGTGCTGCCTTCGCCTGGCACGGTGGTGATATCAGCTATGCTGATGACTGGTACTCGGGTATTTTGCCTTGTGCCGATGACTGGCCCGTTTGCTACAACGGCACCAGCACTACTCTGCCCGGCGGCGGCCCCATCCCCGACGAGTACAAGAAGCCCCTCCCTAAGGGCGAGATTGCCAACCAGGGTGGTCCCCAGGGTGGTGATATGAGCGTCCTGTACGAGTCTAACTGGGATCTGTGGCAGCAGTGGATGGGTGATGTCACCAAGAAGATTCCCTACATGGTTCTGCCCGGTAACCACGAAGCTGCTTGTGCCGAGTTCGACGGCCCCGGCAACATCCTCACTGCTTATCTGAATGACAACAAGGCCAACAGCAGTGCTGCTGAGGATGCTCTGACTTACTATAGCTGCCCGCCTTCCCAGAGGTGAGAGAAGACACCATGCTACGATCTTGGTAGACGTTACTGACAGATGCATAGAAACTTCACTGCCTACCAGCACCGTTTCCGCATGCCCGGTGAGGAGTCCGGCGGTGTCGGCAACTTCTGGTACTCTTTCGACTACGGTCTTGCCCACTTCGTCTCCATCGACGGCGAAACCGACTTCGCTAACAGCCCCGAGTGGTCCTTCGCCGAGGATCTCTCCGGCAACGAGACCCACCCCAAGGAGTCGGAGACCTTCATCACTGACAGTGGTCCTTTCGGTGCTGTCGACGGCAGCGTCAAGGACACCAAGTCTTATGAGCAGTACAAGTGGCTGAAGAAGGATCTGGAGAGCGTGGACCGCAAGAAGACTCCCTGGGTCATTGCCATGAGCCACCGTCCCATGTACAGCTCTGCCTACTCCTCTTACCAGCTGCACCTCCGCCAGGCATTCGAGAGCCTGATGCTCGAGAACGGTGTCGATGCGTACATTTCCGGGTAAGTTATCAAGTCATCGTCAAAGAACACTTAAAAGAGCCTTTCTAACCAATCTTCAGTCACATCCACTGGTACGAGCGCCTCTTCCCCCTCGGCACCAACGGCACCATCGACACTGCCTCCATCATCAACAACAACACCTACCGCGCCAACCCCGGCAAGTCCATGACTCACCTCATCAACGGTGCCGCCGGTAACATCGAGAGCCACAGCGAGTTCAGCACCGGCCAGAGCCAGGAGAACATCACTGCTGTCCTCAACAACAAGGACTTTGGCTTCAGCAAGTTGACTGTCGTCAGCGCAGATACCCTGAAGTGGGAGTACATCCGCGGCGAGGATGGAAAGGTTGGTGATTCTCTGACGCTGCTGAAGCCGAAGAGCAAGAAGTCTGGCAAGCGGGCTCGCGCTTTTTAATTGCTGAATTATCCCGTCTGGATGATGTATGTATGCATAGGTGATTGTTGTATATAATCTGCAACCGATGATTGTAAAATGAATATGGTCTTTCACATCGAACCATCCAGATATCTGTCGTATTCAAAATACTATGAGTTTGTTGACACTCCGCTTGGTCGTGTCTCTCAAATCTTCCCCCGAAGCCTTCCTATCTGACCCGTGAGGACCCAAAGCCATCTGATGATGATGCAAAGGTCCTGTCACTGCAAGCTTCTCTAGCATCGTGATCATCCCTTGAAGACCTAAATGTTGTCCCTCTTCCGTTCCCTTGGACTGCCCGCAATGCCTCCCTCGACACTACCATACATATCTGTTCTGAGAAGCGCACGCGTCGTCTGCCGCCACTGCTCCGGATCAAGCGGTGTATCCTTTAGCTGCTCATACTCCGGGCTTCCCCGATCTCCAGTAAGTGGTCACTTGTGGGTCTCCAACGCCAGTAGCAGAAGGTAGAGCTTTTTTGGTGACGACCTGTGGGTTTCCCAAGGGAATAATGACAGTGAATGCCTAAGCTTTTGCAGAGAGAACAGCCATCAGATTCCTTTGTACAGGTCTGCTTCCGAGAGCCTAAACGGCTGGAGGTCAGTCTTGATCGTAGTCCTATGTAATGGGCTGGCAATGATCTTCTGGGTAACATACAGCATTTGTCGCAGTCTTGGCGGAAATTGCGCTGTATAACAACCTGGTGCATACTCGGCGTAATGGAGCTATGCTTTGAGGAGACGCAGTTCTGACTGGACTTCATGGATATCACAATATCCTGAGACATCCTGGATATTCCCTAATACTGCAAAACATAGTGCGAATAGACAAGTCCGGAGAACCAAGGCTGGTCCACCTGCTTGAACCATGAGAGAGGCAAAAACTTGCAGAAAGAGGATGGTTGAAAATAAGGACTCGAAAGGGCAGGCGTGGGAGAGGAGGAAGTCGGGTGGAATGGAACTGAGACGTATTTGTAAGCTGATGATGCCTTGGAATCGTATGAGGTGTTATCATTTACTTCCAGTTGAAATCAGCAACTGATCCTGCCCGGTAGCCTAGTGGGTTAACTCCCCGGCTGCTGTAGCCACTTCGGTGGGTTCGGAGATCGTAACTGCGAGGAAGCTTCTGTGGAGCAGGTGCGGCCTCCAGCGGGTGAAGTTTTTTGAATTCTAACTACCCTACGGTATTACTGCATTTTAAAGCCTTTTTAGTATATGTTCTCTATATCAAATTAATCACTAAATTCTATAGAACTTATGGTCTCTATTTAAAGGATTAAAAAGGTGATCTGGTGGTGTTATTATGTGTTGTTGATTAGGTGCTGTATCGCGTTGAAGCCGTGGGCTGTCCATGGAGCATCGTCGTGAAGTATATAGGGAGCGAGAGGTCGTGGGTTCGATTCATGGAGATATCAACTCTTTTTAAGGCTAGCTCATAGATAGTAGTAAGATAGATCATTATCTAACCAACTTTTGGAGATCCTCACTATCGGTGTTTATTACTTTTGCTTCCTCACTCAAGGTCCGCAGAGACATCTCCGGCTCTACCGCGGTTGAGCCATGCATCACAACGTTGTGGCTGGCGGGTTGAACGGAGTGGCAGGAGCCCTACACGATATAAGAGATGGATGGAATACCTAGTGCTACTAAATATGTAATTCAGGTTGGAGATACTACGGGCATGAGCGGAAATTTACTATTATGTACACATTCATAGGATTAGGAGTGGTAAGAATAGCGATTCTTGAATAAGTATCAATAATTTAATTCACATCCCTAAAGCTTCATTCAGCAACCACCTCGAAGGTGTCTATCATATCCGTCGCACAGGTACCAGGGGAACAGAAAGTGACACAGTGCAGTTCCTCAAGTTTGAACCTTCGACCAAACTTCACGATAATTCCATCGGCCATGCTTTGAAAAACGAAGTAAGAAGTATTGCATGAAATACATAAGCAACGGTTCACGGCCCATTCAGGCAGGTATCTTGAAGGCAAGTTGAAATGAATCTGGCTGTATCTTTTCTGGGATTTCATGATTAAGACTTGTGACCTGCCGCTGGAATCAAGACGTTGTACTCTGAGAATTCGCCTGGGTGCTCCCTATTGTTGATTCGCACTTGAGGGTAATGTAATCAGAACTATCAGAGGTGATGTAATCAGAGCTGTCAAAATCGGACTGATCGACATCCCAGACCAAGTATGGTTCAGCTGATGGCAGCTCAGCGATCCAGTTGTGAATAGGACTGTATCTCATTCCCGAGGACGGGGTTTCCGAAGTAAAGAATTCCGGCAAATAGTACTCAGTTACTGATCGTTGACTCTGCTCCTCGAGCTCCAGGCCAGATTCGAGATCCACATGGTTGACAGAATTGGTCACTCTGCCCTGGGTATTGTTAGCAGGGTTTTTCATTACCAAGGAAGGATAGAGCATACAATTTTCTGGATTAATAGAACTGGTACAATACATATCAGTATCAGCAGTAGGGGTAGGCAGAGTAAAACTTTCCAAAAGTTGTCGACGCTCTGGGCTGCATACTGCGCTGCTTTGATTGATAAGAACAGCGATAGTCCCCAAGCGAGGCATGTTATAAACACCTGACTTATGATCAAGAGCCAATAATTTGCTCCTTTTGGGTTCATTTTCGGAATATATGAGATGATCACACAATGGTTGAAAGAGAATGATATGGTCTGGGTACAGGTATGAATAAAATGCCGAGACCCTGTCAAAGGTGTTTTGAATAAAATGGTCTCCTCCGTAACTCAATTTGGTCAATACCAATCCTATTCCGTTGCGTGTGCTGTCCAAAACAGGCTAAAGAAACCCCTGCTGACAACAAGAACTCGGATTATCAAGTATTTGACGGCTCTTGATGCTACCTAAAAGCAGGTCGAGGTGTAACAGAAGGAAAGCATGATCCATGCTGAGTATATCCACCTTCATGATGCCATTACTCAATAGGGCAGGTCCATATTTGTAGCCAGGGACAATAATTATGATTTAGAATGAGAACTCTGGTGTTTCCATTGGTAGCCTATTCTAAGGGGCATAACAAGAGGTAATGGTAACAGGTTGGAAGATATTGCTTAATTACTGGCCCCCATTTATTTCCTTCGGCAAGTACTAATTTCCTAATATTCATGAAATACAGAGGAGCTAAACAAACCCAGGACAAGCAGTCTCTCTAAAGTCATAGTTACTGTGGTCGTTGTAGTCTGTTCCAAAAATGGTCTAGTGCAATGTCATGGTCCCCGCTAATAACGATAACGGGGTCACGTGGGGATTACCATCCGCAAAAGGGCAGCCCAGATCACGTGTCGCACTTTAGCGAGGCGCACCACAATTGGACCCAGCAAGGAAGAACACCGCGATCCCCGATTTTCGACCATCACCAAACGCCAACCGACACCTCGTCAGCGCATCCCCCGTCAAGATGCGTACCTACGACGACGCTTTCAGCGGCCAGAAGATCTACCCCGGCAAGGTGCGTTCTTAAATTTCCCCCCTCGTCGGCGTGTGGGAGGAGAATGAACGGGAATTGTGCGATTTCAACGACCGACAACGCCTCGACATTGCGATCTCACCAGCCCATTCACGTATCCTACCTCACGAACCTACGTCCCCACGATTTCGCTGAAACCCCTCGTTGCGCACACGATATTCATTTCTCTGGGATTTTACGGTTTCGCTAATATTGTGTCTTGCTCGTTTATAGGGTAAGCTGTACGTCCGTGGCGACAGCAAGATCTTCCGCTTCCAGAATGGCAAGTCCGAGTCGCTCTTCCTCCAACGGAAGAACCCCCGCCGCATCGCCTGGACTGTCCTCTACCGCCGCCAGCACCGCAAGGGTATCTCTGAGGTCCGTTATCAACCCCTCCTTTGGTTTTCGTTTGGAATATATGTGGTGGAATACAAGGCCGTCTGATCAGACACACAATTTTCGATATTTCGATACTCTCGAACAGACGGTGCAAGAGGAGGAAATCATGATTATATGATTATGATACCACGAGAATGGATGGACAAGAAAACACCTTTGAGAATTGGAGAATGCTGACCGGGTCTTATTTCGTGACTATATAGGAGGTCGCCAAGAAGCGCACCCGCCGCGTCGTGAAGCACCAGCGTGCCATCGTCGGTGCCTCCCTCGAGCAGATCAAGGAGCGCCGCACCCAGCGCCCCGAGGCCCGTGAGGCCGCCCGCAAGCAGGCCATCAAGGAGGCCAAGGAGAAGAAGGCCGCCGCCAGCGCTGCCAAGAAGGCCGACAAGGCCAAGACCGCTGCCAGCGCCGCTAAGGGTGGTGCTCAGCGCATCGCCTCCAAGCAGGGTGCCAAGGGCTCTGCCCCCAAGGTCGCCGCCAAGTCTCGCTAAATTTAAACACCCAAAAAATTATGACGAAGACGAGGTCTGGCAATTGGGGAAAAAGAGAGGTGTTTGTGTTTCTTTCGTGTTGACGGTTCGCGATATGATGGAACTTGCGGAACTCGGGTGCTGGAGTTCGACGGTCTCTATGAGGACGGGGCTATCGGCCAAATCTACTTTTTTTACCCTTGATTCTGGAACATTGTTTATGCAGAAAAATGGGAATCAAAGGAATCTACGAAAATTTTCAAACCACCGCAAGAAATTGTGTTTCTCTCTTTGAGTCTCTGTGTTTGGCACTATGAGACTTTGGTCCTCCGTGCTGTACGTGTACGGCTTGTGGTACATACTATTATAGTATAGACCGGGTCGTACAGTGTAGGTCTACATCTGGATGGCCTGCCTCTGGGTCCTCTACTCTTGTAGGATCTATGGTGGATGCCAGTAATTGAACGTCGATCCGCTATCCTATGGATTTATTGAATTCTCATGACGTAGTATGGAGAATGTGGAGGGCCAATTGTCTGAAATGATTGATTGCATTTGCAAGGGGTCTATTAACATCTAAAATCTAAACTGTTCCAGCCTTCTCGAGTCTCTCGAGTATCAATTCCTGATAGTCCAACCTCTTGCCTTGACACCCAAAAGCACTATACATACGAAACAGTCTAACAAAGCCAACTGTCCAGCATTCTCAATGCAACAGCTATAATGACAGCACTCTCGGTTCTCATGCTAGCCACAGTATGCTCAAATAGACCGAGGTCATTGGGTTGGACCATGCCCAGGATCGATCGCTCTGAAAACTCGGAGGACGATATTTGCACACCCACTGCGACTCGGCCCGAAGCTTTCCTTCCAGTCGTGGCCGGTAACTCGGTCATAAACGGTGGGCGGTTTTGCTTTTCCAATAAAAAAATATATAATTGTGTCGTGCACGATGTACAAGCCCTGCCAGGCTGATGATTCGAATGCCTTGAACGCCGGTAACCCGAAACCCCAAAAGTAGTGGACACCAAATAGCTGCAAGCCCGCTCAGTAGTAGTGAGCCATCTCCAAACCGGCACGCTTGAAGCCGCACTTGACGTAGAAGCCCTCGTTGGCCTCGGAGCAGTCCAGAATGCTCTGGTATAATCATTAGTATGTGACACTCTCCGCGCAAACGAATAAAGGGGAATCACCTTGTAGCAGCCAACCTTCTCAGCAACAAAATCCAAAGCCTGAATAATCCGCAGACCCAACTTCTTGCCCTGCTGATTCTTCTCGACCGCAATATCCTCAATGTGGCCCACCATACCAAGCGAGTGAATAAACTTGCGCTCCACAATCAAACTGCCAGTACCGACGATGTTATCCTGCCCATCGCACACGACAAGCATGTAATACTCGTCGTTGCGGGAAGCGATCCAGTCATAGCGCTGGTTCCATTGGTCCTCGCTGATCTCGCCGACGGTCGTCAGCACGCGCAGGACATCCAGGTACCCGCGCTTGTAGTCGGAGCGACGCAGTGGGCGGATGGTATAGTCTGTTGGGAGGATGGAGATGATTTCGGGTGAGATCAGGGAGGAGGGGAAGAGGGGGCCATCGGTCTCGATGTCGACGGGGGTGACGGTGGAGTTCATGATGGGCTTGGTGTTGGTGGGTTCGGGGATGGTGGTTGCTGCCACGGCGGGAGTGCTCATTGTGTATTTGTTGTTGTATTTTAAGATTGACTCTTTGGGGTAATCGATTGTAAGTGTAAGAGAGGGAGAAGGAGGGAGGAGGAAGAGGAATAGCGATCGCAGTGGGTTTTTGTGTTAATCGGTCAGGGGAGGGGCGAATGGGGTTGAGACGGCGGGGTTTTAGCGCAAGGGAGATCGACTGAGGGGGCAAATTTGGGCGATGATATGGGTAATTGTTGGAAGACAAAAGGTGCCAGAAAAGGGGAGTTAAGAATTGAAGGTGTCTAGAAGGAAAGAAATGCGAATCTCGTGTAAGAAAAAGTAATTGAAGCCGAGCAAGGAGGACGGTCAACAAGCAGCCTTGCAAAGCAGTTTCCACGGTTCTGGTGGCTGAGACGCCGAGACAAGAGTGGCCCCTCGGCTGTGCTACTATTAATATACTCTTCGATTCTTTACGCCGCTAGGTCCTTTGTCTTTCTTAGTGGTTAATTTTTTGACGGCTGCAGATTCTTACGGTAACTATTGGAACTATGAGAAAAATCGGAGATGGGATTCTTATCATTCAGCTAACCTTAGCCATGTTTGTCCATCGAGGCCAATTCCCATGATCAGCATAAACCTAGATTCTAGCTCGATACATCAGCCACAAACTGCTCTCTGTTAAATCATTTTCATGGCTATTCGTTCTTATCATATGTCTTTACCCAAAGTAAAGCCTCGGCATGTTCTTGGGACAACTAGCCCTTCTTCTACAGGGCACAGAATCTATCTCACTACGGTGGTTCACACTCACGGCATATAGCAACAAGCTATCCTACAACCGATCAGCAACATTAGATGAGATGCAAATAAATTTTCAGTATACAAAGCCTATCTAGACTTGTCTATAGTGGCACATAGTTTCGGACACAACACCGTGGTGCGATCCGTTCATTTCTTCTCCTTGGGAGCCAGCATCAGCTCGGGGCGGACGTGCTGGTCAAACTCCTCGGAGCTGAGAGCCTTGAGCTCCATGGCGCTCTCCTTCAGGGTGATACCCTTCTTGTGAGCGTGCTTGGCCACCTTGGAGGCCATGTCGTAACCAATGACGGGGTTCAGGCAGGTCACGAGCATCAGACTAATAGCAGAAAAGTTAGAGTTTGTACTATCGAACAAGGGGTCGTGGAGGAATGGAAGAAGGGGAAAGGGGTGCAGGGTCAATGCGATGGAACATACCTCTCGTGCAAGAGAGAGTTGATGCGGGTCTCGTTAGCCTCGAGACCCCCAACCAGGTGGAGACGGAAGCTGTCCATGCCGTCGGACAGGATACGCACGCTGTGGAGCAGGTTACGGATCATGACGGGCTTGAAGACGTTCAGCTCGAACTGGCCGTTCATGCCACCGATGGTAGCAGCGACGTGGTTACCCATCACCTGGGCGCAGACCATGGTCAGGGACTCGCACTGGGTGGGGTTAACCTTGCCGGGCATGATGGAAGAACCGGGCTCGTTCTCGGGGAGGATCAGCTCGCCGAGACCGCAGCGGGGGCCGGAACCGAGGTAACGGACATCCTGAGCGATCTTGAACAGAGAGCCGGCCAGAGTGTTGAGGGAACCGGAGGCCTCGACGACGGAGTCGTGGGCAGCCAGGACCTCGAACTTGTTGGGGGCGGTCTTGAACTCGGTGCCGGTCATCTTGGTGATCTCGGCGGCAACGGCCTCGTCGAAGCCCTTGAAGGTGTTCAGACCAGTGCCGACGGCGGTACCACCCTGAGCAAGGAAGCGCAGGTGGGGGAGGGAAGCCTGGACACGCTCAATGTTGCGGTCAAGCTGGGCAACGTAGCCGGAGAACTCCTGGCCCAGAGTGAGGGGAGTGGCATCCTGCAAGTGAGTACGGCCGATCTTGATCAGCTTGTCCCACTTCTCGACCTTGACCTGGAGAGCATCGCGCAGCTTCTGGAGAGAGGGCAGGAGGGTGTTCTCGAGCTCGAGGACAGCAGCAATGTGCATAACGGTGGGGAAGGAGTCGTTGGAGGAGGCGGACATGTTGACGTGGTCGTTGGGGTGGACGGGCTTCTTGGTGCCCATGGTGCCACCGAGGATCTCAATGGCACGGTTGGAGATGACCTCGTTGGAGTTCATGTTGGACTGGGTGCCGGAGCCGGTCTGCCAGACGACCAGAGGGAAGTGATCCAGCAGCTTGCCCTCGGCGACCTCGGCGGCGGCCTGCTTGATGGCCTCACCGACCTTGGGGTCTGTAGGAGACAGTTATCAGTACTGAGGTCCGGAATCCAGTCACCGTCGTATGATGTATGCATTACTCACCAAGGCCGTACTTCATGTTGACAGTAGCAGCGGCACCCTTGAGAATACCGAACGCCTTGACAACGGGGGCGGGCATGCGGTCCTGGGGCTGGTTGATGTCGAAGTTGCCCAGGGAGCTGGTTTCCAAACCGCATATCAGCTTTCCTCCACTCACTGTATTTTGCAAATTCGCTATCGAGTTCGTTTGGGTTCGTCTTACCGCTGAGTCTGGGCACCCCAGTACTTGTCGCCAGGGACCTAGATCGTCGCAAACCTCAGGGTCAGCTATTGAATGACGGGACGATGAGGATGAGGGGCAATGTCAGTCGACGTCACTCACCTGGATTTCGCCAAAGGCATCGCTCTCAGTGCGGGAAGCAGTAGACTAGAATTCTGCGCATCAGTAACCCGAATTCAGTAGCTGTCCAAGTGCGGCTTTCTTACCATGTTGACGGTGGTGCTGAAGGCTCTCTTGTTGTTGTTGATGAGCTGAAGGCGGGGGAATTGGCCGAACTGACGGCTATTGGAGCTCAGAGCCCGGCTAGCAAAGACCGGGGAGCGAGCAGCAACCGACAGAGCGCTGCGGGCTGCGGGGTTGGCAGCTCTGGCCGCATGTGTTAGGGTGGCCATCGAGCGCACCGCGGCTCGGGAGGAGGCAGGGTTCATTGTGACCGTGGAAATTGTGAAATTGCCGGCGAAGGACAAGACAAGGTGATAACAGGCCCAATTGGCTCGCTCGGAGGCGTCTGTGATGGACGAGGGATAGGGACCGCGAGTCTCCTTTAAGAAAAGGGAAGCAGAAACAAAAAGTTGAGATGAACTCAACACTCCGACGAGTCCAGCCGAAACTTCCCGGTATCCGCATGACCGACCAACGCCCGGCGCCCGAGTCAACTGCCGGTAATTTTAGTCCAAGCGGTGGTATTTCCGCGTACGGTATGGTCATGCCTGCTATACATTCATCCCTGCGGAGATCAGATAAACAACTACTCCGTACTCTGTTCTGATTTGATCAGCTTACAATTCTCCCAGAATGAAAAGTGATTCGATTTGGCTTCCTGGATTCGCCTGTCTAACAATAACGGAAGCTATCTTTCCGTCACCATCGAGTGAGCTCTCCCACACATAACCCTCTATGCGAGAAGCTCTGCCTTCATCGCCGCAACCACGCTGTGATTGTAATCGCGCCCACAGTCCAGGATGCCATCCAGTCCAGCAAACGTGTGTGGAGCGCCAAGATATCGATTGATCGCTACTCGATTGCCCGCATCCTCGAGCTTAGATGCGTAAAGTTCACCCTCGTCGCGTAAGGGATCCAGTTCCGCGGTCGACACCAGTGCGGGGGCCAGGTTCGAGAAATTCGGGGCGAACATGGGCGAGATCTTCCAGTCCTGAAAATGATCAATCAGATTGAGTTCCTAGGCTCTAGAATCAGGGCCAGGTCGATACTTACATCTTCGGATGGTGCTGGTCGAGGCACTCCGAGGAAATGCCGGTGAAAGTACGCCATTCGCGCCGCTGGAAGAACAGGCGTGAACTCCATCTCTCGGTATGACTTGTACGGAGTGTTCTTGCGATCAAATACACCCTCCGGGGTAAAGGTGCTATGCAAATCGCAGGCTGGAACGGTCAATACCTGCAGTCGTAGAGGGATGCTCGCGTCGCGACAGAGATGGGCGACGACCGCGGCAAGATGGCCTCCAGCAGATGCACCGCCCACAGCGAATCGGTCTGGGTCGAGGTTGAATTCGACTGCTTTCTGGGAACGAATCTGCCTCTGAGTATCAGTCTCGTGCCTCTGGGCCATGGAAAGTTTCGATCATATCTCACCCAGTTGAATGCACCCCAACAGTCCTCCACGGGGATCGGATACCGATTCTCAGGTGCAAGCCGATAGTCCACATCGAATGCAACGACCTCCCCATCAAGGTCGTGGACGATTCTTTTGCAAAAGTCATGGTCAACCATCAGACCTCCAAACACCCATCCACCCCCGTGAAAGTTCACATAAGCTGCTCGCTTCTTCGGCTGACCCTGTGCATCCATCTTGGGTGCAGGTTCAAAGATTCGAATGGTAATCTCTCCTCTCTGCACAGGACACTTTTGCTCTGAGATGCAATAGACATCCGGGCCATGTTCACGCCCGTAGGAGATCGTGTACCGAGCTGGGTTCTTTCGGAACTCTTCAATGGGTACTTCGTGGGTGTGCAGACGGCCCACGTTGTTTCTGTAGTAGTACTCAATGTAGATAGGATCAAATCGAGCCAGTAGCTCTCGGGGAATGCTGTTATGAAGTGGCTGGATGATATCGCGTGCTCGCCATTGATGCAGAGCTGGATCGCATTTCGGGGGTCTCTCTTGAGCCATGGTGAGGACGTGTAGAGTCATGAAAGTAAACTATGAGGGAGAATTCCTTGAGAAGCGCTTTGCACCGTCCTCGCCCGTGAGGGGAAGGGGCTATCAGGCAACCTACTCGACCTAATTGGCCCACTGCTGAGGTAGTACGAGCAACGCGGGGTCAACTGGCATTCATGTAAAACGAGTAGGGCTCCTTCTTGGCCGAACTAGCAAACGAACAAGGCCATGTAGCCAGAATTGCATGTTTGTGTAGCTAGTATAGTTGACGGAACCTTGATTATACTTGCGAGAACATCCATAAATTGCTCTTCCCGTTCCCGGTCCTATGCTCTTTCCACGCTGTGTGCTTTGCAGTTCCTAAGCAAGGTTGGATAGAATACTAATCCTTTCAACAAGTCTTCTAATAACTTCTAGTTGATGATAATAGATATTTTGGGTGAAAAAGTGACGAAAATAATTCTTTGATGTGGTCCTAAAGCCTATATACCTCGATATATATCGTGGTGGAACCAGCACCACACATCGTGAGATTCAAGGCGCCAGCCTGAAGAAAATATTAGATTGATCTTTTAGATATCGAGCAGTAGTATTTCTAGCAGAAAGATGACTATGTAGCCAATAGAAACTCGGCTGTCCCAAACATACTGGAATAAGCGGCGGAATTCAAGTCGATTTGCGATCGCTCATCATAGCCGCGCAGTGGAAGAAGCCAAATCGGCTATAGTAACATGCCAAGACTTGAGAAAAATTGACGGTGGAAATAATTATGGAGATAAGGATGAAGGTATCTCAAGCAAACTATTTAGAACTAGGTTGAAGGTAGAGTACTATTAGGCAGGTAATATAGATCTCCGACGGGATAATCTCTTGTCGGACTCCCGCGGTTAGGAACATAATCCACGGACATGGCATCAAAATACGCTACCCAAGCTTTATGAGTATTGATTTTCACTCTGAAATTCATTGGAAAGATATTCTTGTTATTCCAATCAAATAGAAACAAGAGGCCTAAGGGTACATAGTAGAGTCAGCATGCATGAGATGACGTCCTACGCTTATCTTAAACTTTAACCCCCCAGATTATCTCAAGCTAAGACCAGGTTTCATCTTCTTTCCATCTCTTATCATCGCAAGGCTATCGACGGCATTTTGGACCTCGTGACAACCCAGATCACGATGATGGAAGTCCTGATTGTTCAAAGAAGATGGGATACCGCTATTAAGCGGTACTTCCCGCGGGGCAAAAAGGGTGCCGGGGAGGACAGCCCTGCGATATCGGGTTGAGTCAGCGTCGAACCGATTTCCGAATTCTGTTGGCCAACTTTATACTTCGCAATTCTTCTCCGCAAAGCGATCAATTCCTGCGAGACCTCAATCGAACGAGACCCTCCAATTCCCAATACGACTCACAATTCCACAATGGCCAAGCCTGTTCCTACTCGCCTTACCGTGGCCCCGGTGCCTCCGGACGAGATCTTCGCTTTGAACGCCGCCTACTTTGCCGATACCTACCCCCAGAAGGTCAGCCTCGGTGTTGGTGTGTACCGCACAGATGATGGAAAGCCCTGGCCGCTGCCGGTCGTTCAAAAGGCCGAGAAGGAGCTGGCCGAGGAGGACGATCTCATGCGACACGAATACACCGCGATCGAGGGCGACATCCCTTTCTTGCCAATTGCGCGGGACCTGATGTTTGGATTCACGGGAGAACAGGGTGAGGAGGAGGCCAAGGCACGCATCGCTACCGTGCAGACCGTCGCTGGTACCGGTGCCAACCACCTGGGTGCCCTGTTCCTCGCCCACCACATGAAGCCCCCCACCGTCTGGCTGTCCAACCCGTCCTGGGCCAACCACATGACTATTTGGGAGCTGGCTGGCGTCCCGCGCAAGACCTACCCTTACTACCATGCTGCGACGCGGTCCTTCGACTTCGAGGGTATGATGTCGACCCTGGAGAACGAGGCCCAGGAGGGCGATGTCATCTTGTTGCACGCCTGTGCGCACAACCCCACCGGTCTGGACCCGAACAAGGAGCAGTGGATTGCCATCGCCGACCTGTGCGAGCGCAAGAAGATCTTCCCCTTCTTCGACTCTGCCTACCAGGGTTTCGCCTCGGGTTCCGTCGAGGAGGATGCCTGGGCGGTTCGCTACTTCTTCAATAACAAGCCCGATATGGAGATGTGTGTTGCGCAGAGTTTCTCCAAGAACTTCGGTCTATACGGCCAGCGTGTCGGTGCTTACCACTACGTAACCAACCGTAGTGCTACCGTTATCCGCGACGTTATCGTTAACAACCTTTGCCACTTGATCCGTGGCGAGTTCTCCATGGGTCCCCGTATTGGCTGCAGCATTGTGAAGAAGATTTTGACCAACGATGAGCTGGTGGCCGACTGGCACCGCGATCTTCAGGTCATGAGCTCGCGTATCAAGTCTATGCGCCAGGCCCTGTATGATGAGCTCGTTCGTCTGAAGACCCCCGGCACTTGGGAGCATATTATTGAGCAGGTAAGACTCTTCTCCATCGCTCGGTTTACTTGACAGGTTTACTGACACATGATACAGAACGGCATGTTCTCCTACACCGGTCTCACCCCCAAGCAAGTCTACGCCCTTAAGGATAAGTACCACGTCTACCTGCTGAAGTCTGGTCGCGCCTCCATTAGCGGCTGTAAGTTTTGCCACCCTGGATTCCTCGCCATCATCAATACTAATCTAAACGACTATAGTGAGCAAGAAGAATGTCGCCTATGTGGCCCAGGCTATTGACGACGTGGTTCGTAACGTGCTTTAAACCGATACAAGTTAAGGATGTGTTTCGATTGCACAGCGTTTCTCGGAGGGGGACCAGCGGTCTTACCTTTCGTATAAAAGCCCGATTTCTTCTTGGCTCTTGAACATGCATTGGGAGGATATTTTGGTACTCGTTTACGACTGTTGATGATAGAATTCATATATAGAATGACAACTACTTTCGGTTCTCACCCGGCTAAGGAGGAAATATCAAAGAATGATTGATGTCAAAATTGCATTAGAAAAAAAGGGCTATCTACTATACAAAAGAACGGCAAGAGACAAAATCAGGGGCGGGCATCGATATTCTCATAAACGATGCCCCGACCTGTAACGGAAAGCGCCCAAACTCAATAGCATGAACCTGTACTGGATATAATCGTAGACGTGCCGTGGTAGACAGAAGGACGAGTTGTAAGAACATTAGAGTGGGACTTCATTGAAGTCACCCTCGCCCTCTTTACCTTTGCCCTTGCTGCTTTCATCATTACTTGTGCGCTCCGAGTCTCCCTCGGGCATATGCTGTGGGAGAGTGCTCTCTTTGCTTGTCTCCTCTTCTTCCTGAATCTTCTCATCTGGTCCGCCTAGATCTCCCGTATCTCCATTCGTCTGCGCAGGTTCTTCTGCGTCATCGGACTCGTCCTTTGGAGGGGGAGGTGGTGGTGTCTCCTCTTCATCTTCCGACCCGACTTCCTCGGCTTGTGCCTGTGGCTGAATGCTCATCTCACCACCTGGGAACGGCGTGAGAGGCGGTTCAGGCGCGGCGGGATCTTCCTCCCTGATTGGTGGCTGGAGACTACTGGGCCGGCCCTGGTTGACTGCCGAAGATGTAGACATGGTCGAGGTGGTGCGTTGGTGAGAAGAGCCGTGGAGTGTACCAAGCTTGCGCGCCTTGGGGTCCGCGTTCAGATAGTAGTCGCGCACGCCGACAATCGTTCCCTCAGACTCGCACGCATCTACCCACTCAGGTACAACGACTGGGATATTCATCTCCACGGCCTTCTCCCAGAGCGGGCCCCGTCCCTCAGCACAGACAAAGTGGGTGGTGTCGATGCGAACGGAGTCGATCATCTTGCCTCCAATACGATCCAATGCGTGTCCAAGGGCCTCCTTACGCTGCGGGTCAAGAACACCAGCGGTCACCGTTATACCCGACAGATCGGTCATCTTGTGCGTCCGGCACGTCAACTTCTCCGACTGATAGGTGCCGGCGGTTGTGCGCAAGACGAGGTGGAATGTGTACTCATGGTGAACAGCCAGGCCGCTAATCTTGGTGCTGCGCGTCTCGAGGGGGCGGGGTATCGAGCCTGCCTTGGAGCCGTTGCGGTAGAGGGAAAGCGATTTCAGGGACGCGGTTGCCAAGTCGATTGGATCCCATTCGAGAACGAGGGAGGTCTGAGTGGCATTGCGCAGGCGCAAGATGGGAGGGGAGGGGGTTTTGACACCGTAGGTATTCAGGATGCGCTTCTGGAGAGACTGGAAGGTAGATGCATTGGCTGTCTCAGCGGCATGGTTGCGCGCAACGGTAATGTCAACAATGCTGCCAGAGGAGATGCCGTTGGGAAGAAGAACGGAGGGGAATTCAATCTATGCGGGAAAGAGTTGAATTAGCAAGCCATTGGGATAATGTGCCTTGCGCAGAGGCGCAGAATCGCAGACTAACATCCTCCGTGTTTGGGAGGTCTAGGCCACCAGGGGGTTGGGGAACTTACTAGGCGTTTGTCCTCGGTCAAGAGGACTGCGACGCCAGCGTCCACCTTGCCAACAGTCAGAGAGACCAGCATGGTGAATAGGAGGCTAGAAAAACAAGGGAGGTTGAAGGTGGTGGTCGGAGATGAGGGAGACTCGGTTGATCAAAGCCCCGTTGTTTCCGCCAGATCGGCATTTAGCGAGGCTTGAGGCAACGGGAGCTAAGATACGGCCGCTTCTATATTTACCTTCTCCGCCAACAAGAGGAACTAATACAAGGTGAACATCTATCAATTAATTAAATGGTCATGATTGAAGATATTTGAATTGTAAAATTGCGAGTAGAGATACTAATACTTTGGATATAGGGTAATCGCAGCCCCCCCCAAACGCCATGCAATGATGCTCCCGCCTTTAATGTACAGGTATGGACAGGTCGTCAGTCAGTATAATACAGAATGGTGTTGTACATGGATGATCCACAAGCTCCTGGAAGACACTCAAGAAGGTCTGCCTTTGTATTTGGCACGCTCAGCGCGCCTTTCTCGCTGTTTCAAGATGCCTTGTAAGAGGAAGTCGGCATCTTTCTGCACAGCCTCGAAGCTCTGATGCACGCACGAAGGGCGGATGGTAATATCAAAAGATCCTAATAAGGCTTGCTTCTCCATTAAACTAGGTGGACAGATCGGACGCCCTAACTTATCATACCCTTGTCGCCTCAGAGCTTCCTGGAAAGCAATGCGCGCCCTCCGCGCACACCAAGATCGAATGGTCCGGTTGAACTGGTTCAAGTGTGATACCGAGACCCGCCACCAGAGTATATTTGGATCACGATGCTGATACATATATGCAATCTTTGGTCGAATCGGATGGACCGGGGAGCCTAGGTAGCGCTGGGCGACTGGAGGAATGACGGACTCGGAAGTGTACCGGAAGAGCAGATTGCTCGAGGAAGCGAGGAACTTCATAGTGGGAGGATCAAGGATAGTCGAAAAGATTCGCCAATTTAGGCCAAGGAGAAGTCGAATAGAAGCAGCGCATCGGTATCATAGCGGAGAGAAACGAGTGTTTATTGAGCGCATCGGAGGAGCAGGACGGTGCGGAGGATAAGAAGACTAGTCTGGTGTTTGCGCTGTGCTTGCTAGTCTCAGGACTGTAACAGACACTGTGGCAGTCAAAATGGCAGGAAAGAGATCATAAAGTAGTCCACAGTCGTAGGACTAATATCCAGGAACCGAGGCCTTCCCCAAGCCCCAAAGTGAATAGTTGTTTCTGGTTATTGACTTCACCATGCTTCCGGTATCTTTTTTTCTGCCCCAAGCATCCCGGGCGGTGAATACATGACGCCTGCAAAATCAGGCGACACCAGCCACCAGTCCCAGCTTTGTGCCTGATTAGCTAAGCCGCCAGGGTTTGATATATCGGCACAGATCTTCCCCCACCTTACTTCTTTCCTCTTCTTTCAACCAGACTCTCCGGGGATATCGCCTCATCTTTCTACGTCGCATTTTGACGCAGAAACAAACGAGACACCGACACACTTTCAGACTCAAGTCCAGTGAACGTCGTACCCCGCCGCTATGCCCAAGAACAAGGGAAAGGTAAGCGCGCAAAATATTCAGCCCCTCCCTGTTGGAATGTGCCACCCCGCCACCATCACCTGTGAAAGACCGATCACCGGCAATCTAGGTTGATGGCTTTGGAAGAGGGCCTCATTTTGATAAACCCCCTTTGTCTTTTACTGCACATATACCTTTGACACAAATTCTGACTATTTTCATCAACAGGGCGGTAAGAACCGTCGTCGTGGTAAGAACGAGAACGACAACGAGAAGCGTGAACTCGTTTTCAAGGAGGATGGCCAGGAGTACGCCCAGGTCGTCAAGATGCTCGGCAACGGTCGTCTGGAGGCTCTCTGCTTCGACGGCGAGAAGCGTCTGGCCCACATTCGTGGCAAGCTCCGCAAGAAGGTCTGGATCAACCAGGGTGATATCATCCTTCTCTCGCTCCGTGACTACCAGGACGAGAAGGGTGATGTTATCATGAAGTACACCGCCGACGAGGCCCGTAGTCTGAAGGCCTACGGCGAGCTGCCCGAGCACGCCAAGATCAACGAGACCGACACCTTCGGCAACGAGGGCTTCGAGGACAACGTCGAGTTCGACGAGGACCGCGAGAGCGAGGACGAGAAGGAAATCGACGTCGACGAGCTCTAAGCTCACCCTACCACCCCAGAGCTCGATGCTCTCTACCCTGCAAGAGCGCCATGCCGAACTACACCATGGTGCTTTTCACGTTCCGCCACCTCATTCCTACACCGCCACTGTTGGTTTAAGCGCCGTGATATACACGCTCTTGATCAACTGCAGCTTCCTTGAATTCCTGAAGTACTCCGTTCCTGATCGAAAAAGGGCCTTCTCAAGCGAATCTCGACGCCACTCCCACCGCGGCCCTGCATGGAGATGAAGGGCATCCCCCCTACCTACGGCGACGTTACGACAATATACCAGGGTATGAAGACATCGACGACAAAAAGATCTCGACATTTTGCATGTTAGCCGATACGGTCTTTACAGACACACGTCTTACGATCCTCTATCTGTTCCTGCAAAATCTTCGCGGTCAAGCTACAGAGCAAAATTGGTCGCAACACGCATGATGAAACTGCGTGCTGCATTGTATTGCATACTATGTGCCTCTGTCTAGCTGTGCTTTTCATTCCTTTTCGAGTGATAGATTTTGCGAAAAAAGGTCATGAGAATTGAAAATATTGCCTCTTAAATTCTATGTCTATGCGTATTTTGTAACCGGTATCTAGCAACTGCAGAGCTCCTCTTTTGCTTCCTCGAGTTTCCTTTCGTACTCAACCATGGGGGGCGCCCGACTCACCAGACTGGATACTTATCTATTACCATAGGGGATTCGAAAACAGGTGGCGAACTTGATGTCTTTGGTCGAAAATGGCATCTAGCTCTTTTGTTATGCGCTTATGGTCAATATGATCCCAGTCTTCGATTTTATGCCATAGATACAAATCGCTCATGCTCTAATAAAATGACAATGACAGTACTTTGATCAGGCACCCAAGCTACCCTTACCATTAGTCGAACCCTTCACACAACCCCCATCACCAAACATGGACTTGGCAGCATCTTGCCACACAGTCTCCCGTTGTAGATAGTTATCAATCGTATAAAAGCGCCGACATTCCGCCGCTTCATACACAAACTGCAGTGGCGTCTGATCATCGTCCGGATCATACTCATTCCGTAGATTGACGTTTCCACTCCAAGAAAACGAGGTGGCCGTGCCGGGACACGAATCGTTGAATTTCTTCCATTCCTCCTGTGTCAGGAGAGGAGAGGAACTGCCCGTTGAGTTTTGGATTAGCTGGTTGGCTTGCTGGATG
Source organism: Penicillium cataractarum (assembly GCF_028827025.1). Lineage (NCBI taxonomy): Eukaryota > Fungi > Ascomycota > Eurotiomycetes > Eurotiales > Aspergillaceae > Penicillium > Penicillium cataractarum. The sequence continues at coordinate 300,595 of NW_026622743.1, read as the reverse complement.
TAGCCGTTGATGTAGTTGACTCCGAGGGATTGGCCACCCTTTACACCGCCGACTCCTTGCATTGCGGATTCGGTGGGACGGCCGCCGAATGTGATGGTGCGTACACCTTGGCGCTTCATGAGCTTGACGAAGAAGGCGCAGGTTGAACCGCAGTCTCCGTCGGTAATCTGATGTTCAGCTGTTAGTCTCTCATTCGTAGATGGGGGCACCATTATTACAGCACTCACGATGGCAATGTTATCAGCGGAGAATAGTGATTTATCGGGATTCAACGGAATAGGCCCATATCCGTTTATTGGATAGTTTTGACTGGAAGTGGAAGTGTAGTTGAAGTTGGAGAGCAAGCTTGATGAAGGGCTTCCTAGGACCTCATTTGGTCCATAAAGGTCTTTCCAGGAGCCAAAGTCAGTCTTCTGGTCTGGAGCAACCATCTCCTTGTACGCAAAGGTATTGCTTGAGTCCTGGGTTGTGGAGCGTGAAAATGCTTTGGTGAGGTACTTGGATGCATCATGCGCTCGATATCGCGTCGCGGTATACGGAAAAGCATCTGGGAAGAAAATCCGGGAGAGATCGATTCCAATCGACAAGTATCCACCCGGATTTGCTGCAACATCGATCAGGATGTTCTTCTTTCCCGTGGCAGTGGCGTTGTGTAGGAAATCTATCGCCACTTGAGCCGCCTGCTGCGGATTGGAGGAGAAAGTGGGCAGGAAGATAATCCCAGTGTCCTCGAGGCCGGTAAGATTCGAGAAATAACCGGCAATGGAATTGGCAGGGTTGCGCCACTGTGTATCTGGAAGTCCAGGCAGAGAGGAAGCCTCTTCAGCTGTCGACGAAGAAGATTCGGCGGTAGGGAGGCCTCGGGGAATGCAGTTGACATTGTATAGACGGGTGCCGTTGGTGTAGGAGAAATATCTTTCTTTAGGAACGACATTCTTTTCCACGGTCTGAGTAGTCCCATTACCGTACTTGAGAGTTACCTCGGAGCCATCACTCCAGTCGGCAGTGCTGGCCCAGATGCCGTTCTCATCAATGGAAGTTCCAGTGACGGTGCGAGCTAGAGCTGGAAAAATTCGGTTGTACCTGGGAATGTCAGAAGAGAGGAATCGATATTTGCTGTGGAGTTCATAACGTACTGGGCATCGCGATCCTGAAGACTTTGACGAGACGCATATGAAACAAGGAACTCGGCCGCATCGGTGCCGTTGATCGATACAAGGGGAGACACGTTCTTTGTACCGCTCTGCTGGAGTTTTGCATCGCCTATGACGCATTAGGAACAGGTTGACGAGTTATTTGGGCACATCACGTACTCAATGTGTAGACCTCCGGTAGTTCGAGACCATCTGTTGAGATAGAAACGAGAGGCATGTCGATCACATAGTTAAATATTGACTGTGAGCATAATTGGAAGACCAAGTGACCATCGTGTGCTGATTTGATGAGATTGGAGACTTCCAGGTCCATTTCGAATTGGCTGGAGTACCCCTTGTTATTGACTTTTTCCAAGATCGAATCGATCCCTCCCAGGAGATCGGTAGATGGCATCATATAACCAGAGGGAGGATCTGCAATCTCATGTCAGTCGCATCAAAAGACAACAAAGCCGAGTCTTCCCTACTCTTGAGAATGTCCACAGTCGAGTGGAACTCTAGATACTTTCGGACTTGATTCAAGAACGTCACTGCCCGACTCGACTCGAATGGCATAGACATCAAGCATTGATGTGCCAAGTCATGGGGCACTTTAGCGCTGACTGCGACCGTTAGATTCATAGCATTCTTCGATTCAACCAGTCCGAGACGCACTCTGATGATCATTGGCATCTGCCACCAACTTGGAGATCTGCGCACATGGCTCGACATCTCGTGCATTCTTGCTAGCCCCTACAACCGCCGCCAACGCTACCGGGGCCAACAGGGTCGCCTTGAAATGCATTACTAGATGGGTGTATGAAGCATCAGGGAGCCTGAAGGTCAAGCGAGGTCTGAACTCTGATCAGGGTCGGTCCGGATATGGGGTTCCTTCTCCACTCCCAGGGGGCGTTGCTTAGTGGACCCTTGCGTATTGGCGGCGTTGCTATTTTGGCCGATCTGCGCCCAGGATCGACGCCAAGACGAAAAGCGATGGAGTCGTACAATGTTTCGGCTCTGGTGGTGTTGCAATTGAGCCCGGATGTCTCGGCTTGTCGTTTGTTAATTTGTGCTTATTCAAAATACGTCAAATACAACAGTTCCGATTTACGTGTACGCTAGCTCGTGCACCCATAGGATCTGGACTTCTTTGTACATACACAATGCACTAGTTTACTACGGATTTCCCCCAATCATGTCGTAAAATTCGTTGCATGGGCTCTTGACAGCCTCGCCGTGGCCAATCTCCTTGATTTGATATACATGTAATGGCCTCTCAATCATCAAAGACACTCTTCCGGAAGAAAGCAACTATTTTTCGGGCGGCTTCCTTTCCGACAAGTGGATCCAGCTGCTCCATGCTCATATTAGCGATCTCATGCAGGTTCTCCGTTTCAAGAATGAGCCGGTCGAGGGCTTGTGGTGAAACCCCTGGCACGGCCCGGAGCATGTCCTGCGGAAGCAGATTAAAGGTTCGATGTTCGATGCCAGCTGCAGCCATGACATCACTGGCAGAGCCTGAGATATCAATATCCAGACCAATCTGAACGGCGCGAAGAGGATCAGGCTCCGCAGCATTCTTTTTGAGCTCTGCAAAGATTTCGGCCGTCTGATACGGGGATGATGACCAGATAATCTTCAGTCGTGGAAAGGCGAGTGTCAACAGCACTAGCAAGTGCTGTGCAGACTTTGGGTTCGAGGGATTAGTATGTGCGCTGGTACTTGAGCTAGTGGCCTGCCCCGAAGACGAGAAGCTGTAGTCTGTCAAGAATGTTGTGCCAGTGGAGATGGTTGCAAATGCATCAAAGGTGAAGGATTTGTTCTGGTCAAACTCAATCAACAAGAGCGGAGTCTTGTAGTGTTGGATCATTGTCTCAGCCTGGTTATAGAGACGACCATTGCGAAGAGAAGAGATCAAGTCGCGAATAGATTTGCGCTCGACGCAGATATCTGGCGTGAGGATGTAGTCTCCAACGGTCAATTGGCAGGGAATAACGATCATATTGTTGCCATGAAGAAGAGATGGCAGGGCACTGCGAAACTCGCGTACGTCGACTACCACCCGAGGAGGAGCTGCCGTCGCCGCCAGCCTTCCACCTCCCGCAATTCGAGTATTGACCGTGCGTAGGAATTGCTCTTGTGGGTCTTCAGCACTCTTGTCATGCGTCAAAGTAACCGCCATATTCTAGGGAGGATCAGAAGATATTTGTCGAATGTTGAACGTGTCGAACTTACTCCTTTTTCCCTGATCAACTTCGAGAATGCATCTTTTTCCCGCCGCACGGCACTTAAGTATCGCTGCTCCTCAACAGATCCCTCATAGGAGAGGAAATAAACCTTCACAACTCTGCCCACATGGGAGCTTCGGTAGACTTCCACCCGGCGAATAAACGCGGCATCCGGCTCATACATGATGATGTACCGCGGCCGAACCTCCTCCAGGATATGCTCATCCATGTCGCCATCGTATGGGTGTATCATGACCAGATCATTCATCTCGTATAGTTCGTAGTAATCCTCCATATCTTCGAGGTCATCAACAACAATCTCTTCCTTCTGTAATTCTTCGACCTCGGTGGGCTGGATCTCCTCGAGTAGACTGACAACTTGAGCCGGTAACTCGACCTGTGTCTGAACACTACTGTCCGGAACACGACTAGAGGCAGAGTTCACTGCTCCTCCACCACGCACTCGCCGACGCTTATTTGGAGGAGGTCTGCCTTGTTGCTGACCTGGCCTTGTCGATTCCGCAGGTTTTGCCCCTTCTCCAGGCTGAGACAAGTTTTTGTTGACATTGGATAGCGATCTTTTCCAGTTCAGATAATCACGTAGTCGACGTCGCATCATCACCTCTGCCGACGATACCTCCTCACTCAACCCCTCTTTCTCCTCGTTATTTTCACTTGACCCAGGAGAGACCTTAGCATGCATAGTGCCCACATATTCGCGAAGCTGACGGCAGGTGCGTTGGTCACTGCACATGATCAATATCGTACCGTTTGAATCCTCGGTTGGCTTTGGTGGGTTCAAGTAGGTATCCTGCTCTATTTCCTCGAGAACTTCGGCCAGAACTTCCCATTTTGGCAGTGGCTCAAGAACGGGCTTTAGCTCAGCCGAGAAGTTGGTTGATGACCATGAACGGGACATCTCGTCAGTCATCTTGCCCTGGTAGACTCGTGACTTTGCTGTTTGGAAAAGAACGTGGGCAGCATCAAGGAAAAGCCAGGGAGAGTAGTTGTGTTTGTTGGAACCTGGAGGTGGCGAATGCGCTGACACAATCGTGTCGAGATATTTCATGAAGGATACCGCATCGTAGGTAAGCAGAGCGCTGGAACCGGGTTAGACTTGAAAGGCAAAGCTGGGGGACGAACGAACTGGAGAATTCCTCGAAGATCTGTCAGATCACTGACTATCTGCCTCGTCCTAAAGGTGACCCGATGCCAGATGGGATCAAGTTGCCGTCGGATCGACACATCAAAGTTCCTGTGCAAGGCACTATCCAAGGTCCATTCCTCCATGTCTAAACCCGTGTTAGATTTTCGGAGCTCGGCAATGCTAATTTCAACACATTCGAGAACGGCGTTTTGAATTTCTCGCATTTTGGCACTCATGGGAACCTCCAGTTCTATCACTTCTGCCTTGCGATTACCTTCCAAAGCCTCGGCCACCGAGACTTGGAATCTTGGCCACAATGAAGCTTTTCGCAGGAAGAGATTCCGCAACATATTGGCCAGTGGTGCGAATCCGGTCGTGAATGGCTCGGGGGAGTCTGAAAACGCCTTCAAGAATCCCCGCTTATTTGACTGCCGATAGATGCGAGTTATGAATGCTTCTAGGGAGGTCGCCACTACTCTAGTATCCATGTAAGTCATCGAACTATATAGATCAAGGTATATAAAAGCCATCCATACTTATCGGCATGCAGAATGATCATTCCCGTGACCTTTTCAGGATCAAGGAGCTCTGGAGAACTTAGTATGACGCCGGACAAGGGCCAGCTTCTTAACTCACTCGATAGCAAATCCACGACTAATATCCTGGATGTCACACTCAGGATACCGCCTTCCGCATAGATTCGTTCTCTAATGCAAGGATCAGAATGGCCCTAGACACGACTGACATGTCTCTTGAAACCCACCGCATCGGCACCGTAGCTTTCTCCGTATTGATGACCTTTAATCCCCGTGCAAGTGGAGACTTGCTGGTTGCATAATGCTCCGCCAAAGCTTTGAGTCCCCCAAAATGTAAGCGCCGGACAATCTGCAGTCTCCAGATGGACTCGACCTACCTTCTCCAATCCACTCATTTTCGCGCTCATCCGCACCGACCACTAATACCAGATTATTGCCCGCCGCATCGTAGAAGTGAAGTAGATTCGTTATGAGATGGAGAAGCCCCAACCCACGGGCAAGAATGACCAACTCATCCTCAGCGCGTAGTTCGGTGAAGATGTCCTGCTGGTATTGCTAGATTTCGAGATTGTCAGCGAACCCAGCTACAGATCTGGAGCTTCTCACAGACTTACCAGTGGCAGAGACAGCTTCACCGGCACATTCGTTCGTTCCGGCGGCATGAGGAGGCCTTCTTGACGCGTTGATGAGAGAAGGGTCAGGCACCTGTTGAAGCCGTCGCGAGACCACGTGACTTGTGATGTAATGCGTCGACTACCTAACTAGTTATAGTTAACTAACGAACTTGTAGTTTAAGGCCGAAATACGAGTTGCAAGGCCCTTGGTTTCTACAGTAGGAGGTTGATGGGGAAATCAAAAATGAATCATATTTGTGTTTCATTCACAGTGAAAAAAGGCATCTAATTACTCGAGTTGTTCAGTTCCTTCATCCGGGCCTCAATCTCTTCCCTAGATGCCTTGGGTGGCATCTCTATTCCACGATAATTAGTCAAAGGTTCTATAGCAGGGAATCCTTCTGATCTCTCACCATCTGGAATCTGAGGCCCCTTGGAGAGATGGTCTATCGCCGATGCTTTCTCCCGTTGCTCTCCTGGCTTGGTCTGGGACTCGGTGGAACCCTTCTTCGAGGCCGACGGAAAATCGGATGAATCGGGGATAACGGGCATTGTGGAGGAAATGGACTTCTGGTATGGGACAAGGCTGGGTATTTTGCACTTTTTCTTCAGATTTCTAACGGTATCGAAAAATGTTTCTCGGGTAGTGATGAGCTGGATAGTAAACTTGATACAGGCAGCCAGATATATACTTCTAGTATAGAGTGACGTCAGAGGTTGGCCGGGGTTTCACAAGAGTCTGGGCTTTGACGGCCTACCGTCATTGTGTCAGACCTTTGAGAACGTTACTTGCTACACAAAAATGATGCCTACGGAGTCAGGGAGTGGATAAGAGTACCGAGGAAGAAATACTGACAAATGCTCGAAGTTAAGGCCCCTCGACCTCTTATAATTGTACGCATGAACCACTGCCTGTAGAGCGAGCTGTAGAAATGCATGGCTTCAATTTTGTTATGTGAATTGGGGACTTGGTTAGCAGGAAAATTTAAATTGTATTGTACATTATTCGACTACTCAGGCTAATATACTCTTTAAATCCACCCTAAAAGCCTTCTCTGTGTTGGTGGGAATATGTTTCTGTGTACTGCCAGGCTACACGCAACTATAAGCAACCAATATTGACTACCTACATTGAAGAGAATCAATAAACCATTGCGGCTGTGGTGAATAACTAGTCAGCCCTATCTTATGCCAGTAAATCCAGGCTCAAAGAGCGAGGCGGCTCATTACGAGTATACATTGGGGATACCACGTGCCTCGCGGCAGCCAAGCGCCCCGGCCAAAGTCCCTCCGACGTACTGCGCCCCCACCAAAGCAACCTCTCCTCCAACTCACCCAAACTCTCCCCACGGCTCTCCTCCCCTCAAGGCAACCGCCGGTCGGATCCTTACCAATTCCTCGCCTGTCGCCTTTGGACCCCCGAGACTCCTCCGACTTCCCCATTCCATATTTTCCCTAAGGGCCGCCTATACTATCCTCCCGCCCGTGCCCTATCTGTCGGTGTGTTGGGACCACGAACCGCTACGCTCCGCCCTGTCTGCCATGCGCCTTCGACAACTTCGATCCTACCCGCGCCGTCACTTATAACTCTTTTGCGCTGTCTAACTGGGGCTTGCGTTGATTCGCCATGCCCTCAATCCTTACCGATGCCGACAAGGAAACTGTCAAGCGACAGGTGCCTAAACCTGCCAACAAGATCCTGGCCGTAGCTGTCGCACGACTCTACGTTGCCTACCCCGACCCCCAAAGATGGACATACACCGGTGTGCAGGGTGCAGTAGTCCTCTGCAATGATCTAGTTGGACGCACCTTTTGGTTGAAAATGGTCGATGTCTCGGTGGGTGTCCGGAAATCCATGAAGGTTAATGATCATATTTGCTGACATTGTTCCGGTCTTTGCAGCCCGCTGGAAAGGGTGTGATTTGGGACCAGGAGATCTACGATAACTTCTCTTACAATCAAGACCGCACTTTCTTCCATACTTTCGAGCTCGAGGACTGCCCGGCGGGTCTGTCGTTCGCCGACGAAAAAGAGGCCAAGACATTCATTAAGAAAGTGCAGGAGCGTGAGAAGCATGCGAGCAAGGAAACTAGCAAGACTCCCTTCGCATCTTCTCGAGGCCAAGGACCTGCACCGGTCACCAATGGTAAAGGACCTGGGCGGTCTCTCTTTGGTAGTCTGTTGCATCGTTCGAACCCTACCCCGAGTGCCACCCTGCCCCCAGCTCCCGCGCCGTCAATACCAGTTGGTCCACCTCCCACCTTGGCTCCAAGCGCACCGCCAGCCAAAGGAGATCTGCCATTCGATATCAATGACCCAGCACAAAAGGGACTCTTGGACGAGCTTTTACAAATGGGCATTACCGAAGATCAAATCGCCGACAATTCCGACTTCATCAAGTCCTGGATTGCCCAGAAACAGACCGCAGCTAGTGAGTCTCCTGCAGCTGCTGATCATACCAAGCCACGGGCACCTCCACCACCCCCCTGGTGTTCCAGCTCCCAAGGTAGCTACAATCAGTCCTCAGGGTACAGGGACTAGCTCAGCGAGTCGACGTGGGCCACCGCCGCCGCCTCCAACACGGAAAGGTCGGGCTGAAGCTGCCGATGAGACTGTTCCCACTCCGCCTCGCGAACCATCTCCTCCACCAGCGCCAACCCGTATGTTCCGAGCACCACCTCCAATCGCTGACGCTGGTAAGTTTGCTGAGCCTGCTGGACCTGTACCCCCGCGGCGGCCACGGGCGATATCAAACGTTACGCCTGGCCCGCCGCCGCCTCCACGTCCTCCAAAGACGCCAATGGAAGATAGCCCAAGCCAGCCTCAAGGCCGGTTTGGGGTACCCCCTCCATTCACTGGTGAACGCAAGGTCTCCGCCCCTCCTGCCCCTCCAAGTCGCAGTCCCATCCCTGGCGGCCCTCCACCTCCACCGCCTCGTACAGCTAGCCCGGCAGCACCTCCCCAGCTCCCTCCCAAAGTCCCCAATGCGGGTGCACCATCTGGCCTCCCTCCCCCACCGCCAGCTCGAGCTCCGATTTCCCCGCCTCCGCCGCCAGCGCCTCGCCCTGTCCCATCCACTCCTGCAGCTGCTCCTCCCGCTCCACCTCCACCCCCTCCAAGAGGGCCTCCCCCTCCTACGACAACCTCAGTGATACCACCAGGACCTCCCCCACCGCCCCCTGGGCGTTCTGGACCCCCTGTGCCACCCCCACCCCCTCCTGTTGCAGGTTCTGCTGCACCTGGCGTGCCCCCCCTCCGCCGCCACCTGCTCCAGGTGCTGGTGGGTTTGGAGGCCCGCCTCCTCCTCCACCCCCAGGCCGTTCTGGACCTGCGATTCCCCCCACCACCTCCTCCCCCCGGTGTTTCTTCGGGAGGGCCTCCTCCCCCTCCAGCTCCAGGCGGTACGGCGCCTGCCTTGCCTAAGAGCACCGGTGGTAGAGACGATCTCCTAGCAGCTATTCGTGGCTCTGGAGGTGCAGGCGGAGGAGGGTTACGAAAGGTGAGGGACTCCGACAAGAAGGACCGAAGTGCGGCAATGGTTCCGGGAGGCGCAGCGGAATCATCTGCTGCCGCCTCGAGCTCTGGCGGAGGTCCACAAGGTGGACTGGCCGGTGCTTTGCAGGACGCATTGAATAAGAGAAAGCAGCGAGTCAGCGGTAGTGGTAAGTAAAAATCTCCTCAAGTAAAATAGTGAGTATATGCTAATTGATGGCTGCAGATGATGAGAAGGATGATAACGATGATTGGTGAGCTACTGATTTTTTGATTGGGTTGGTTTATTTGTTCATGATACCTACTGGTTCTTATGGGCATGTTTTGCGAGCATTAAGCATTGCGCTCCTTTTCTGAATTATGTTATAGCGGCTTGTCCAAAAGTTTGGCTTCTCGCACATTCATGAGGGAAAAGAAACATTGCGTTTTGTACATACCTTTTTTCCATTGCAGATGCGGCCAATGCAAGGGCGCTGGGCCCTTTATACAAACAAGGCTATGCTCGTAGAGCTAGATTTCAGCCGCATTTGTAATTATGCGCCCTCCTATAGAACGTCTTATAACAAAATGAATTGTAGGGCATGAGTGTAGGTACTACGTGGTGCCCCATTTTACCACTTTGGTATTGATCGGAACTTTTATACTTTAATGATCTTCGTCTGATGTGTACATCTAGGCCTTGATATACATCGCCGGACGCGGTGTCTAAGAATACCAGGATAAAAACTCCAGATAACGCATTGGATTCTATGCAACGCCTTATGAGATACCATCATCGTTAGTGCAGATGGAATTTATGAAGGAAAAAGTGGTCACGCTGGAAAAGAAAACGACAGAGGCTCGCCTATCCCTAGGTCAACGACTCCGATATGGTGCACTGCAACTATTCTTTCTCTCTTTTTATCATGGTCACATGGCATTTAGTCTCATTCAAGTCATCGCATGCGTGCGAGTCCACTCTTTGGCGGTCTGGATGGCCGCAGGCTCGTCGTCCTTCCAGCGCTGGGCAACGTCGTTGGCGAGCGGGTCATCGGGATTGGGAGCGCCGAGGAGGGCCTGGATCGAGAGGAGGATAGTGCGGATCTGGAGAGCGGGGGACCAGTTGTCTAAATGAATGTGTCAGATTTAACCACATTAACCACTCATGCGAATTAGATGAGTTTCTTACTCTTCAGGACGTCCAAGCAGATTCGGCCCAGACGATCGATGTTGGGGTGGTAGATCTTGGTGAGGAAGCGAATCTTGGGAGGGGTCATAGGATAGTCATCGGGCAAGAACAGTTCGAGTCGGAAGATGCCACCTAGAGTCAAGCTTGTTGGTAATTGAGACAAATAAGGGAGGTTATCAATCATGCATACCTTCATACGGAGACTGAGCGGGGCCGTGAATAGAAACATCAAAGTACCGCAGGTTATCATCGTGAGGAACGGCGTTGATACCGGGAACCCTGGATATTGATTACCGAGTCAGTCAGGTATATCGAAATCAAGAACGAGAGATCTGGATATAGTCTTACGGCTCAGCCATGAGTCGTTCCGTCTCCTTGATAATGCGCTTCGGAAGGGCGGCCATGGCGACTATGAATCACGGAAGCACACGGCTGGGATGATAGTCGATGGATTCCTCTGGGAGAGAACTTGGTGGATATAGGTATGACTGTGTAGATCCAGAGACACGCCAATGAGACCGACTTGAGAGCAAACGCGATTGAAACGCGACCTGTCAACAAAATCCGCGACGAAGCCGTCGAGGGGCACTGCATGGCGGGGTCCTGCCGACGGCCGTACCGTCATGTGCATGCACCGCCACAGTTGGTCTGCCATCTTGCCGGATCAAGCAGATACGCCACACCACTAGCCACAGACGTTGCTCTCCGCGTTATCGCAGCTTCCCCCTCGGGCACGCGAGACCTTAGACATTAGTGCTTTCGAACCATCCCGTCTGGAGAGTGTTTGCAAAATGACACAGCAAACTCCAATTTAATATTTCCACAATAATCAGTGATCTGATCTTGCGGCCATTGGGGAGGCCTGCATTGGCCGAGAGGGCCGATCGCAGCAATCAAGATGTCGAGCTCCATGGAACCCCGGCCACTCACGTCGGCCTTTGAAAGCCCGACTTTTGACGAGGATAGCTCATTCCATGTGCCACAGCCGGTCGGATCCATGTCCATATCTCCATGTGGGCGCGATGTGGTTCTGGCGTCCAAGGAGGGCCTTCACGTTATCGATCTGGACTCGCCTTACTCCCCGCCACGATATCTCCCTCACCATACGCCATGGGAGGTCGCCGATGTGCAGTGGTCGCCGTTCGCCTCACGCGACTACTGGGTCGTAAGTACTTCCAACCAGAAAGCGCTGGTGTGGAATCTGGCCATGAAGACATGGCAGAACTCCATCGAGTTTGTGCTGCATGCTCATTCGCGCGCAATCACCGATATCAATTGGTCAGCCTTCCATCAGGATATACTGGCGACCTGTGCAGTCGACAGTTTCGTGCATTGCTGGGATCTGCGCACACCTTCACGGCCCGCCATTTCGTTCTCAGATTGGTTCACTGGCGCCACCCAAGTCAAATGGAACCGACAAGACCCTCACGTTATCGCAAGTTCTCATGATCGATATCTCCGAATCTGGGATGACCGTATGGGTGCCTACCCGATCAAATCCATTGAAGCCCACGACACCAAGATCTATGGTGTGGACTGGAATCGAGTTAGGCGAGGAGCGCTAGCAACATGTTCATTGGACAAGACCATCAAGTTCTGGGATTATACGACCGATACGGAGGTGCCGGAGAAGTTGATCCGCACACCATTTCCTGTATGGCGCGCTCGCAACACGCCTTTCGGATGGGGCGTACTTGCCATGCCGCAGCGAGGCAACAGCGATCTCCACCTCTATAGCCGGCGAGCTGGTGAGGGGAGCAACCCGGAAGATGATCTGCCCCTGGTCCATAGTTTCCCTGGTCACAAAGGACAGGTGAAAGAATTCCTGTGGAGACCGCGAGGAGGCGTGGTGGATGGAATCGATAATCGGGAGTTCCAACTCGTTACATGGGGAACCGATCGTGAGCTGCGTCTTCATCGCGTGGATCCCGAGATTCTGGAGCGTGTCGGATACGAGAAAGGAAAATCCTTCATCTCAACTCGAAACGTGACACGATTGGGCGCAGTCTATCGAAGCTTCAGGGATGTGAACTCGGATCTAGATGTGGATGAACTCGATGCCGCATCATCTGTGGGCCCTCATCATGCGACAACCACCCAGTATCCTGGGGGTCCCGGCATGAATGCCATTTCGGTGCCGCACGCCCGCGCCTGGACGCGCAGTCGCCATGTCGATACCCGGATAGGTATGCAGCCGCGTTCAAATCTCCGAGCCGATACCAACCCGATTGCGTGGATGCGCGGCGTGAAGATTTCGGGTTGGGACATTGAGACCCTGGGAGATGAGATCAGTCATGTGGGCGAAAAGTTCAGCAAGGTTGCATTCGAGTCAGTGGATGTGCGACAGAGGAAAATTTCTATCTCACTGAATGGTCCCTGGGGCGCGGAAGCTGCATCCTTGTTTCTCAAGGTTGATATCAAGTTCCCCGTCAGCTATCCCAAGACATCCATTCCCACCTTTAATTTCCAGAAGACAGCTGCCGTCACCGACGAGTTGTCTCAGAGACTCACCGCTGAACTGCGAACTATCGCCGAGACCTACATGTCGAGGAAGCGAGGTTGTTTGGAAGGCGCGGTGCGCTATCTTTTGGGAGAGAGTAGTCTGGAGGAGAGCATCGCGTGGATTCTGGGTGAGACCGGCGATAATGTTAAATCGCCTATCAATGGTGAATTGGAGGGCGAGTCCAGTGATGAAGACGAAGTAGGCATGACGCAAAGCCAAGAACTGGGAATGAGCTCAGAACTACTTCGACCGGTCAATGCCAATGTGATGGTGCCGGTTGCCAAGGGCTGCGGTGCGTTGTGGGCAAACGATGGCCGTCTGATCTGCTTCTTCCCGCCGAAAAAGGACAAGTCGACGGAGCTGTTCGATAATATTGGATTCAAAGAGATGAGTCGATTGTCCCGGACAGACAAGGTCTTTGAAGGCTTCGGCCGCCTGCAGACAAGCTCCCCGGGCCCGCGCATGACCGGTACAATCACAAGCACCGATGACGGCGCATCTGATTACTCCGACGACTCATACTCTGAAACATCGAGCTCATCTGGTTCATCTGATATTCTCTCTGGGTTGCCAGCCCGCTTCCAAGCACCTCAGACCTGGCGCAGTGCCGGTAGTATCGGCATTTACAGACCACGGTCGACGGACAACTCTCAAAGATCTACTGCTGGAGCCGCGACGGCAAAACTGCCCGAGGCGCCCCGCAACATTGTGTCTATCCATGATTTGAGCCACATGTTGCCAGTCAAGCGGGAGCTTGCTAGCAAATATCGTATCTGCGGCAAAGGAACAGATGTGTGCGCTCACAATGCTGCCGTCGCTCTAGACGCGGGCTGCTACGAGTTGGCTCAAATCTGGGGTCTCATCAAATTGATTCTTCATGTTCGAAGGAAACCGGCCTCTACCCTGGAATCAAGGATGGGAATGAAAAAAATCGTACAGAGTATCGGCAGCATGACCCCTACCCAAGCTACTGTGAAGGATGGGCTCTACAAAGATCTCGCGAGCAGTGTGATTCGGTGGGGAGACCATCCTATGGGGAGCCACTGGCTTGTCCCTGCTCTGTTTGACCATTTCGAGCGTATTGGCGATGTGCAGATGGTGGCAATGCTTTCCTGTGTCTTGCTGGAGGCGAACCACGAGGGCCGGTCAGACAAACTATCGGAGCCTCGTCTTGAAGAACGGGCGTTCTCCCTAGAGTTCTCATCGGTTGCGTCAACCGTGCAGAACAGCAAATCGCAAGCTGCTACTCCTGCTTCGTCTCTCCCGCGAGAGCCTCAACCTTTGCCTCCTCACACATCGGCCCGCTCGTCGAGTGAGATCTGGCGCTTCGAATCCACTCCTCCTTACTCTACTGGTACTACGCCTCCCTTGAGTTCTTCCCGCCCACGGGGTATTGCTGCCGACCGCAAGGCTCTCAGCCATAATGTCTCGATAGCAGCATCGCCAGATCAACAATCACAACCTCGAAGTGGGTCTGGATTTGGATCCGTGCTTGCTTCGTCATTATCACGTTCCTTCACCTTTGGGCCTTCATCGGCTTCGCCGCCCGCGAGCCATCTAATGAAAAAGAAGCCAAGCCCGGGTCAAAGCCCGGGCGCGGCAACTGTGCCGGTGGTATGTATAGCATTATTTATTTTTACTGCAGCAGGTTTCTGACTTGATTAGGCCCCATCCGATACCGAAAGTGACCGTCCTCAGCCAAGTAAACCGGCAGCTCGATTCAAGGTCACTCTGAAGAATCAAAGCGCGTTTGATAGCGAAGATGCCGCACCCGAATCTCTACTTGACCGCGATAAGGAATGGCTATACCGGTCGTACCGCGCTGCGTACGCCGAATTGCTGTCCATCTGGGGACTTCCTGTCCAGCAGAGTGAAGTCCTGAAGATCGGGGCTGTGGCTGACAATGCGGATGATGATATGCATACCAGCCAGTACTGGAGTAACCGCAGTTCCAAGACAGCATCAACCCTCCCTGAGGTAACACCAAACGCTGCCCCCTCAGGCTTTGATGGTCTTGATTTCCAGCGCCACTGTGCCAGTTGCGGCCATGCTCAGCAGACATCCATCTTTGCTCCACTGGTAACCCCAGACACCCCGTCTAAGCGCTCCCGCCGGGGACAGACTGCAACGTCTCGCTGCTCTAACTGCAAACCCCGCCAACCTCTCCCTACCCGATTGCCCTGCGTAATCTGCGGCGAAGTTGTCGACGGAATGCTGGTACCGTGTCTCGGCTGCGGCCATGTGAGCTGCTTCTCCTGCCAACGTCACTGGTTCCTTCGAACAAGCGATGGATTCGATAGTCCGATTAATCCACCCGAGGACACCGGTGTTTTGCCGACATGCCCTACCGGCTGTGGCTGCAACTGCTCCGAGTATGTCACAGCAGAAGTGCCCATGCCGCCAGTATGGGAGTCTCCCATGTCACCGCGCACCAAGCCAGAAACCACCGGTCTCCCCCACCGGAACGTGTCTCATGAGAAACGACATCGTCGCCGTCAGTCTGAACCACCTTCGGGCCCAGACTCGAGCGGCCGCAACACTCCTACCTCGAAGACGGGAGTTGGTCAGCTTCAAGATGAATTGGATCTGTGGCAGACATCGTCACCGTTTGCCTCCCTTGCGCGGGGTATGGGCGGTGGACTGAGTCAGGGTCTACCGACGAAGGATGGTCGAAAGAAGAACCGGACGGTTGCAATTGCTACGCCTAAGGACAGAGGGAAATGATTTTGTAATGATTGAGGTTTGAACTGGCAGTGGGGATATGGTGTTGGGGTTCTCTTTTTTGTTGATTTCTTTGGTTTCCCGATGATATCCACCTTGTTTTTGGTCTGTGTCTATGTATTTTATCATGCTCTATACCATTGAACATTCATGTACACATTCACCACCAGTGATATTGATCTTGCTTATGCATCTTGGAATTGTAGACATCCCTTGCCTGTATTAGCATTTCCATCCTCAATCTCGACACTACGAGTATTGAAGACCGAGGTAAGAATTGAACCAATACCGTCAAACTTCTAGACTGATGTATTTGATTCAAAGAACCGGCTTGTCTTCGCCCCGAATTTGCCGATCCCCCACTGTGTGCCGAAGTCCACATCGGATCAAACCAGGCAAGTAGTTAGTGTATGGAAAAGTTAGTGCGATGAGCACTGGCCTCCGCGTGGACGGACGATGGCGGGGGCACCAATCATAGGGAAGAGGTTCCTGACACTAAACTAACCACTTCATTATTTACTTCTACATTTCTATTCTACAAAGTGAATGACTAAATCTATGACCCATTACTACCGAGGAAACAAGTATTGTCATAGCTTCATTAGAATGAGTATTTCTCTATGGTCGACAAGAGCAAAAAAGCACGTGGGTAATGATATCAAAGACCTGCACATCGCAGCCAGGGGCGGAAACAAGTTCCACCTACAATCAATACCCTGTAATCAAATGCGCCAGTCTAAAACCCATATCTATATTTGTTGGAATGCGATAACGCGATCACGCTTACAGCTGCTTGTAAACGTGGTCGGCGGAGGTAACCTCCAGGACGTTCTTGGCAGACTCCTTGGCGGCGTAGGTGACCTTACCGTGGTCGAGGACGACGGCGTAGCGGTAGGTACGGCCCTCCTCGTCGGCCCAGCCGATGCTCTTGGAGAACTTGGCCTCGGGGTCGGAGAGGAAGAGCTGTAAGGAGGAGAATGTTAGTCAGTTGACGGGGCGAGTTAAGTAATGACGGGGAAGACAATAGTGAAAAACATACAATGTCATCACCGGTAACACCGTTGGCCTTGCCCCAGGCGCTCATGACGTAGGCATCGTTGTAGGCCAGGACGGCGACGACATCGACACCCTTGGCGCGGAGCTCGGGGAGCTTCTGGATGTACTCGGGGACGTGGTTGGCAGAGCAAACGGGGGTGAAGGCACCTGTAGAGATTGTAGCGGTCAGCGGAGGAACCTTGGTGGAAGGTGGGAAAAAATTTGGGGGGAGAAGCGGTGACGAACCGGGAAGAGCGAAGAAGATAACCTTCTTGTCAGCCCACTCCTTGGAGGCGAAGTATTTGATGGGGATACCGCAGGAGGTGATCTCGCTGGACTCCTCAGCCCAGGGGATGTAGCTATTGAACAAAGGTGGTGTTAGTACGGAATTTGATGTTGATTGAAGGAGGGGGGTGGGCGGGGGTGGCGGGGGTTTTTGAGGTGGAAGTGTAGGAATAGGATGATGGCGGAATTTGAGGGGGAAATTGAGAAATTGAATACATACGAGAAGGTCACGTCCTGGGGGAAGCTGTCACCGGCCTTGAGAGACATGGTTGCGATTATTGGGTTGGGGAATGTGGAGGAGGAAAGAGAGGGAAGTTTGTTGAAGAAGAAAGAAATTATAGATTGGAGATAAGAAAAGAAGAACGGGGGCAAAACAGCGGCTTTAATATTCCGGCCAGATTAGCGGCACACGTTTAAGGGGATTACACATATCGGCCCATCGGGATCGCCCATATGACGAATGGGAGTGGGACGATGGGAACCATCAACTGGGCCTTATCCATGAGGTGATCCGAAGCAGAAAGATACCGAACCGCATGGATTAGCAAAATAGACCGCCGAGATCTCGCTGACTGATTTGGCCATGACTAAGTACACTAAGTGGCTTAGGGTTTGGTACTTTTTTAGTGGCGGGGCCGATGATAAGGCCGTGGGTGCCTGGATGCCTGGATACCTGGAAGGAACGGGATCTCGGTGTCCGGTTAGAATCATGTGATCTGTGGGTGGCACTTATCCCTTTTTGGAAACTTCAGTTTTGGGCAGGTGGGCATAGTTGCGGCCTTGGGATTCAGGCTGTCGGGGATCCAACGGAAGTATATTCCCGACTGTATACCCGACATCCTGACTTCACGGGAATCTCTCGAAGTCTTGGAGATCATGGAAACTCCAATCTCACCCAGAGCACCTATATACCATGAAGGAACACAAGGATTCAAGAAATTCGATCTACAATCTCACCGGAAGACTATCCTGACCGAAGTCACCTCACCGCTGCGGTGCCGCGGTGGACAGCCAACGACTATGCACGATCCCATGCAACCTGCTTGATTTGCCTGGAACCCGCCATACTATCTTCCTCTTTAAGGTCAAAAATCCCACAGTTGCTACTATCACCTGTCCTCGTGATACCTAGCTATTATCAACCCCTCCATCGGTAGCATGGCCGAATCCTCCCAACCACTGGCGGGATGCCCCACGTACGGCCACCCTCCCGGCCATGTTTCCTCTCCATTAGCAAACAACTTCTTATCTCATCCGACCAGCTGATCGGGCATGATTACACGGGAGGCTCGGGTAGGCACACGCGCACCATGGTACACCACCTTCATTCTTGGAACTCGAACCCCTCGCGGTCTCGTCTGGCTTACCCAGCCAGCCTGTCGGGCAGCTCCCCGAGGATGTCCCTCCAGATAACGAGCTCCAGATGATACCGCGGGGAAGATGGATAGGCGGGGTCGTATCGATAAATAAACAGGTTCATCTGGACCAGGAAGGACGGTCATATCCAGAGTCAGACTCTCAAGACGCTGAATCCGCCGACTACCTGGCACACACTATGGCTCTTTCGTTTACTGGAAAGCCGAACCCTCGCGTGGGAGAGATCCTCGTTGCGAGATTGAGTACACTCCCTGCTCAAAGGTCGACAGGGTTGACGCTGAAGCAACGGAGGTTTACATCTACGCTGGAGATTACCCAAAAACAGACCGCACCAGCAGCTCCATCTCTTCCTCCTTTGTCTGCTCTGCCTACCCGTGTCCTTCTCCGGTCTCTCCTGGTGTCGACTATCTCTTCAAAGGCATGGCTACTATACCCCTCTCTATGGGTCATGTCTATCCTCTCCAAGCCGAACCGAGGGTTCTTGCTTAATGTGGACCGCAACCCTATACTCCACGGTATCTTGAAAAAGACCTTTTACGAACAATTCTGCGCGGGCGAGAATGCCGCCGAGACCAAAGCCACTATTAAAGAGTTGAAGGATATGGGGTTCCGCGGTGTGATTATGACATACGCCAAAGAGACCGTCTTTGATCATCGTACCAATACTCAACATGGACTGGGCGTTGCCGCTTTGGAGGCCGAGAAGAATGGAGAACAGGTGGATCCTCGTCTGGTCCACTGTGCCAATATTGAAGCATGGAGAAAGGGAACTTTGGAAACGGTGGAACAGCTTGAAGATGGAGATTACCTTGCTGTCAAGTAAGTTTTTCAACTCGGATCTAATTCTCATTCTCTTCCTGGTTGACAGTCACTAACATAATCCAATTTATAGACTGACCGGGGCTGGTCCTACGGTCACCGAGGCCTTTTCCAAGGGTGACCTCCCCCCAACACAAATGATCAACGCCATGGATGAAGTCTGCCGGAGATGCAAAGAGCGCAACGTGCGAATCCTCGTCGACGCAGAGTCCCAGCACTTCCAATGGGGTATCCTCCGATTGACCCTCGACCTCATGCGCAAGTACAACCGTGACGGATACGCCGTCGTCTACAACACCTACCAAGCCTACTTGAAGAGCACATCCAACACACTGGCCAAGCACCTTGCCGCTGCCCAACAAGATGGATTTACCCTGGGCCTTAAGCTTGTGCGTGGCGCATACATGGCCTCTGACGAGCGAGCCCTTATCCACGATACCAAGACCGACACCGATAACGCATACAACACCATTGCCCAGGGCGCTTTGAAGCGAACCATCGGCGACTTCGGAACGACCACCCCCTTCCCCTCTGTCAACCTCTTCCTGGCCAGTCACAACCGCGAGAGCGTCATGGCAGCCCACAATCTCCACAAGCAACGCACTCAAGCCAGCCTTCCCACCATCCCTGTCGGCTTTGCCCAGCTACACGGAATGTCCGATGAAGTGAGCTTCTCCCTTCTCGCCCTGAAGGGCAGCGATGGAACCCCGGAGGTGTACAAGTGCTCTACCTGGGGTGGAATGGGAGAGTGTCTGGCGTATCTGTTGCGAAGGGCTATTGAGAATCGCGATGCAGTCTTGCGCACGAGTGATGAGTATAATGCCCTTAAGGCAGAGTTTAAGCGTAGGTTGAAGGGTGGATTCTCTTTTGCTACGCAGAAATGAAGAATAGATGACAATATCATGAAATGAATTAACTATCTTTGAAATACCCTTGTTTTTTTTTTTTTTTCCCGCAACGAAGTGAGCTTCTCATGCGAGACTGTATTTGTGATGATTTAGTAACAAGTAACCAGCGCTGATCGGTCTCCTAATCGAAACTAGTCGCATACAAGATTTAGAGTTATCGTTCAAGATTACTCTACGGGAGCCCTGCCGAGTGGCGGCTGCGGGAAACAGGGTTCGATAGCCGCATTTGGTAATCGGGGGATTTGGCCACCCAAATAGGGTTGAGAAAACGCGGGGTTGATAGTCGTAAATTTTGATAAGCGATAGGAAGGTGTTACTCTCTGATCTACCTGCAAGTCTAGATCAATTTTACCCCTCTTTTGAAAGTATTGTCTATGCATTATGTACAAGGTTTCCAAATTTGAGAAACGTCGGACACTGCCGAAAGAGTTCTAACAAGATCATCTTTTAGAATGAAATTCGATCTGTGCTGTCGAATAACTATAGGCTCTTCTCATGCTCCTGGTTTCAACTCCATGAGAGTCAATCTACATCCAGGGTCTTTATGGCAACTTAATTAATCTCAAGAAGACAGTAAATATTTAAGCAAAAGAGCTTTTGAAGCATATATTCGGTCTAGTTAAAACTTCAATCATACAGTAAAAATCAAACAAAATACCGCTATAATGCAATCAATCTAATGGTTACTGGGATACTTGTATCCAGTCTGGGGGAAGAACTCCTCCTTAATCAAACGGGGGCTAGTGAAGCGACGGAGAACGTCCGAGCTACCGGCCTTGTCGTTGGTACCACTGGCGCGGGCACCGCCGAAGGATTGCTGGCCGATCAGGGCAGCGGTGGTCTTGCAGTCTGGAGAGGAGATATTAGTCAATGCGTCAGGGAACTGGGTATATTGAAGACAAAACTTACTGATATAGAAGTTACCGGCAGAGTAGCGGAGGGCATCCTCAGCTTCACGAATAGCCCTGCGGTCTGAGGCGAAGACGGCACCGGTGAGGGCGAAGCCACCACCGTTCTCGTCAACCTTCTTCAGGGTCGAGGACCACTCGGCGTCGGGGTAGACGTAAACTGCCAGGACGGGGCCGAAGATCTCCTCGTTGAAGAGTTGGTGGTCGGCCGAGTCGACCTGGTAGACGGTTGGGTGGACGTAGAAGCCAACCGAGTCGTCGTAGGTACCACCAGCGACGAGCTTGATGGAGGGGTCCTTGTTGCTCTTGTCGATGATAGACTTGATCTTGTCGAAAGACTTGCGGTGGATGACGGGGCCCATGAAAGCCTCCAGGTCCTTGTCGGGGTTTCCGATGGTGATATCCTTCACACCGGCCTTCAATTGCGTGAAGAACTCCTCAGCCTTGGACTCGGGGAGATACAGACGCGAGGTAGCAGAGCACTTCTGGCCCTGGTACTCGAAGGAGCCGCGGATAGTGTGGTTGACAGCGCTGGAGATGTCGGCGCTAGGGTGGACGAGGTGGAAGTTCTTGCCGCTGGTCTCGGCAACCACGCGAGGGAACTCGCGGTAAGCCTTGTTGGCGACACCGGTGGCAATCTTGCCGTAGAGAGAGCGGAAGACGTCAGAGGATCCGATGAAGTTCAGACCGGCAAAGTCGTGGTGCTCCAGAGCAGCCTCGGTGATGGTCTCGGGGTCACCGGTGACGAATTGGATCACGTTGGGAGGCAGACCAGCCTCCAGGAGGATGTTGTAGACCAAGTTGCTGGCGTAAACGTTGGAGGGCGATGGCTTCCAGAGCACGACGTTACCCATCAACGCGGGACCGGCGATCAAGTTACCACCGATGGCAGTGAAGTTGAAAGGTGAAACGGCGTAGACGAAGCCCTCCAGGGGTCGGTAATCCAGCCGACTATAGAGAATATGATTAGCGGCTGTCCTCAATTTCTGGGAATCCCCAGTTAATGGCAGCTTATCTGTTACTCACCTCCACATGCCGTCACTGCCACGAGTAGGCTGTCTCTCCAAGATCTCTGCAGCATAGTTGCAGTTGAGACGGAAAAAGTCCGCCAGCTCAGCCGCAGCATCAATCTCTCCCTGCCAGATGTTCTTGCCCTGTCCAAGCATTGTAGCCGCGACCAAGTCGTAGCGGTACTTGGTGGTAACCAGCTCAGCGGCCTTGAGGAAGATGGCAGCTCGGTCAACGAACGGCGTCTCCTCCCACTCCTTCTTGGCCTTTAGCGCGGCATTGATAGCAGCCGTGGTCTGTTCCTTTGTGGCGAGGGGGTAGTTGGTGAAAGTAGTTGCGTGTTCAGCGGGAAGTGGTTGGTCCCAAGACTTGAGACTCTGTTGGATCTTGCCATCGTAGTAGATGTCGCTGCGAACGGGCAATTGGGCTCGAAGCTTGGTGAGGGCTTCCTCTAGCTTGATGCGCTCCTCGGAGCCTCTCTTGTATAGCGGCTAGAAGGTATCAATGTTAGGCCAGATTTCAACTCTGTTGTTCGGGATTTCTTCTCTCACGTTTGGTTCATTGCGGGGATCGGGGAGGCGGAAAGGTGCCGTCGCCTTGCCTCGAAGCTGAATCAAAGGCCGAGCAGGCAGAGTTCGCAGACGAGGCGCAAAGGTCCGCGCTGAGCGCAGGTTCAGGAGAGATGTGGTAGACATGGCGACACTCTGAACTGTAACTCAAACTGTGTAACGTCTGAAGTGTGTACAGATTGAAATTTGTTGACGACAGTGCCAGCTTTATCAAGGCCGGCCAGTGTAGAGGCATCGGATCCATGACCGATGTCTACCGACCGATACCCCGCTGTACTTCTTTTTTGTTGGAGCTCTGAGGTATGACGCGCTGGCCCTGTGGAGCCAGCGATAAAGCTGTCCCAAGCGTAGAAAGTCGAAAAGAGTATGGCAAAAGGATGCAGATCTGACCATCGGAAGGCCTCCCGATGGTCGCGCCCCGCAGTCTGTCGGCACTTATCAGCGACTCGCACGAGACCAAACGAGGAAAGAAACCCAGACGAACATTAGTCGGCGGTAAAAAAAAGAATATGTGTTGGTCTTGTGGGCAGGACATGTCAACGGGCTGGTGCTAAAATTCGTGGATTCGAACACTATCACCAAATCATCTATGCAAAGATGGCCAACCCATCACCAACTCCTCCTACCATGCAGCAAAGTCCCGCCGAGCGCCAACATCGTTGGCATACTTCGCTTCCTAGACGATTAGCTGGAGATTTAGGTGCAGCAGCAGTATCAGCGACACTCATAACACCCATAATTACAGTCATTGACAGGTAAGCATCTGTTCACGACATTCCCAACCTCTAAAGCTAATAATCCACGAGAGCTCTCGTTGAAAAGTCCTCATTCAATCAACCCATCATTCGTGGCCTCCGAAATCATACACTTGCTGCCCTAAGAAACCCCGCGCGGTTTGTCTTCCAAGTGCCTTTTGGTCTTATCTGGACCTTGTACGCTGCCACCTACGCGGTTGCAAATGGAACCGACACGATCGGCACAGAGCTGAAAGCTCCAGCGACGGGGATGATCACATTCCTCTCAACAACTATCGTCAATGTACCGTTGGGTGTATGGAAGGATATTCGATTTGCCAAGATCTTTGGAACACAAAAAGGTCCCGATAATGTCGAGACGGTGCGAAAGTCAGTCGTGCAGAACAAAGGCATTGCAAGGGCTGCGACGGCCATGTTCCTCGCTCGCGATAGTATTACGATCTTTGGTTCTTTCACGCTAGCTCCCAGACTCGCAGATGTGATACCGGATGACTTGACCAGTCATCCACATGCGAAGCCGGTTATTACGCAGTTGACCGTGCCGGTGTTGACTCAGTTGGTTGCGACGCCGCTACATTTGTTCGCACTTGACTTGTATATACGGCAGCATCATGTGCCACTTTCAGATCGGATCGTGCAGTCTCAGCGATATTTGGGCTCGACTACGGTGTTCAGGTGTATTCGGATTATTCCCGCTTTTGGATTTGGGTGTTTGGCCAATATGGAGTTGAGGTCGATGTTTCATGGGAAATTAGATGTAGGAACTTGAACTGTTACAAAGAAAGAGATTATAGTTGAGATACTAGAGAGATCATGGAGCAAGTATTGGAGAAATAATATTGACAATATAGATGGTATTCACTTCGTTCATTTCTGTACTAAATTGTATGCAATCTATGAACTTAATGCCGTGTGTCATTCACATGCTCCGTGGTCTCCATAAGACGAGCCAGCGTAACTGCTTCGCGAAGAGCACGTCCAATATGACCCCGAACGCCTGCCTCCTCCATCACCATTAGTCCACCAATAGTACATCCCTCTGGAGATGTGCCTTGATCCCTGAGTATAGCCGGGTGCATTCCACTCTGGAGCATCGTGGCTGTACCTTGCATGGACTGGAAGATCATCGTATGAGCCAGATTCCGCGGCACGCCCACCGCTACGGCCGCGTCGATCAGCGCATCGCAGATAACTGCGAAAAACGCTGGCGTAGACCCTCCCACCGCAGTTGTCGCATTCATGAGTCTCGGCTCGATCTGCACGGCGCGCCCGATGCGCTCGAAAATCGCCGTTGTGATGTTCAAGTACGACTCTGGCGGAGAGGGTTCGGAGACCTCAATCGCCGTGAGGGATTGCGAGACCTGCGCCGCGATATTGGGGAGAGTGCGTATGACCCATGCCCGGCTAGCCTTGTTGTCATTGGTAGTTTCGCTTCCGTAGATGCTTTCTTCGAGCTTTTGCCTGGTCCAGCCAGCTGCGATGCTGATCAAGAGTTTGCCCTCCAACACCTCCGGCAGGCCTGGCTGCTTCAGAACATTCTCAATATCGGCCGGGTCCACGCCTAGGATGATCACGTCGGACTCGCGGACAGCCTGAACATTGTTGCCTCGAGAGATGGAGAGTCGATTCCCGTGTTGGGGATATTTCTCTGCGAGCTTCTTCTCCGAGGCTTCGCTACGGACACAAGCGATGAATCGACTGAACAATGGATCGCTATCTACCGTACTGAGCAGACTGTTCAAGATCGCTGATCCCAGGTTTCCTATATTCAACCGATTAGACTCGAGCATGCTCGCAGCTTCGCAATTCACTTACCACATCCCAGTAGGCATAGAGTTTCCATTTTCGCTGCTGCCATTGTGATCAGATGACAACAAATGCAGAATCCTTTCTTGCACTAGACTCAATGTTTGAAAAGGTAACAAAGTGACACCAACAAAGACTCCGTGAAACAATCGAGTTGCCCCTCGCAGTCGACAATCATCGGCACGGCGCCCGAGTGTAAGTGGAGACTGTCGCCCCCCGCGATTTGGCGGGCGCTTCTTTCTCCTCTTCTCCTCACGCCTCCAGCCCACTCGGCAGCTCATCCCGACTGATAACGATGGGCCCACAGCAGCTATTCCTGTCGTCGCAAAAGATGCCGGTCCTTGGAAAGAAGATGCGCGACTGCGGGGTATATAGTACTTATCGTAAGTCATAAATATCATCGGGCGGCAACGGGGCACTGCAGAGACCACGCACACCGACAGGAAATATTTCAATTTCGGGATAAGTGACCATGGGCGTCTCCAAGTCGGACGCTATTCTTATCGTGGGAGGTGGTGCTTTTGGCCTCTCCACGGCCTTCCATCTCGCGCAGAAAGGGTACACGAATGTCTCTGTATTCGAGAAAGATGATCATATTCCCCCGCGCTACTCTGCAGCCAATGATTTGAATAAGATCGTGCGCGCTGAGTACGAGGATCCTTTCTACACCGACTTGACGATTGTATGTATACATGATGGCGACATCGAATCGGGAAAATATTCTAATTAATATCGGCACTATTTAGAAAGCAATTGCCGCATGGAAGACTCCATTGTTCGCCCCTCATTTCCACCAAACCGGATTCCTCCACTGCGTGTCTGGCGATGCGCCCAAGGAAGCGATCGATACCCTGAACAGATTCCGCGCTTCGGCCGAACGCAATAGCCAGATCAAACCCCATGTCTCGGCTCTAGATGGGGAATCAGATATCCGTCAGACTTGCTGGCAGCTGGATGGGCCTCTTCCAGGCTGGAAGGGTTACTTCAATCGCTTCGATGGGTATGCCCATTCCGGTAACGCCTTGGCTGGGATTTATCGCGCCGCACAGGCTGCCGGAGTACGATTCTTCCTTGGCGAGCAAGGTGCTGTGGACGAAATCGTCTACGTCAGCACCGTCAATGGACGCAAGTGTGCTGGAATCCGAACAAAGAATGGCCGATTCCACTCCTCGGCTTTGGTCATTGTTGCAGCCGGCGCCAATGCCGGTCGTCTGGTTCCCCAGATTGGACAGCAAGTTGTCGCCAAGTCATGGTCTGTTGCTCACGTCCAACTGACCGACGACGAGACCTCGGGTCTCCGTGGAATTCCCGTGACTTACGCCCGTGATCTGGGATTCTTCTTTGAACCGGACCCGAAGACCAACTTGCTGAAGCTGTGCCCGATGGGTGGTGGATATATCAATACTGATCCCAGGACGGGCGTTTCACTTTCACCAGAGTCTTTGAAAGAGAGTGCCTTCGTCCCGGAGGAGGACGAGAAGCAGATGAGGAAACTGTTGGCTCAAACCCTTCCATCCCTGGCCGACCGTCCCCTGGTTAAGAAGTCTCTTTGCTGGTTCGCCGATACAAACGACTCGGATTTCATTATTGACTACGTGCCGAATCTGGAGTCCTCGCTCATGCTTTTGTCCGGTGACTCGGGCCACCTGTTCAAGATGTTCCCCATCGCTGGTTCCTGGGTTACGGATCTCCTAGAAGCACCGGATAATAAGCAGGCTCTGGCACGCTGGCGGTGGAAGCAACCCGATCCTAATGCCGGAAAGGATTGGGGAGGTGCCGTGAGCTGGCGTCTTGGTGAATCCAAGGAATTCTCTGCCATCCTGCCTCCAAAGGCCTCGAAGCTGTAAATAGATCCCGATCGATGGTAATTCCATCATACTGTTGAATAGCATTCTCGGAACTTCTTGCCGAGGGCACGATGACCTAAAGATAGATCACTTTTAGTTTGTCTGCTGCATTGTTACTTACATAACACTTTCAATCAAAGAATCATGTCAGCGCTTTTTCGAGACAAAGAATACAGACTATATGAGCCATGGAAATTAACCACATTCTTTCATTGAATAATAGGATCGTATGAACTGTCATCCCATAGCTTTGTTAATTATTTCTGCAAGTTCGGGCTTATGTCCTCGAGTTCTTTGTCTAGTACCCTTAATCTGGCGGCAAACATAGCATAGTTTCCTTTATAGTTTCCTTTGTAGTCCGCGTGCAAACTAACCCGTAAAGATCTCCTCTCTCCAATATAAAGTAGGATTAAATTCCCTAGAATAACATCAAAAGAAATTCTCTACAACAATCAGCAACTCCCCACCACCCAAGAAGTCCCCTTGAACCCCTCCACAATACTGAAAAGGAAGCTGACACTACAGCAATTTTTGATACATCTAACCATCTTCATACCTCAAGGTAAGCCACCAACTACCTAAGACAACATCAAAGCTAACGCGTCTCCAGATGTGTCTCCTAGCAGTCTTGGACCATTCTAGCAAATTTGGCTGCGGCCACGTCTTCATCGCCGGTCTCCGGAAATGTCCACAGGCCATCCAGCGGCATAATCAACAGCCTTGCGTAATCATAGAAGAGACCCGTTTCAAGCCTTACTCGGCGATTTGGCATAAGTATGTGAAATACTTCGATCCCCAGAATTGTAAGGTGGCGGGTCCTTGTCAGGCGTGCAAGGATGATGGATGGCCGAATTTCTTTTGAAGCGTTTAGAGTATTAAGGGTGCCTTCACGTATGTGAGAGTGTGCGATCCCTATTTCTTTTGCATTGCAGGTATTTTTTTTATGGAACCTCTTTTTTTGCGCAGGCTGAGAGGCAGTGAGGTGGCTCCTGGCTGTGGGCAACATATTACGAATATTAGCATACATACAGGTTGCGGAGTTATCAGGAAACTTGACGTATTTTCAATTCAAGCATTTATCATTCATTCATCAGCGTAAAACTCATTTACCAAATACTATGTTCAATCATCGCGTTAGACATCCACTCCGTATCAATACCTTCTATAGAATCCGCCACAGCCATAATCTGCGCCGCCGTCCACCCACTAGTAAAAATAGGATCATCTTCCATCCCAACATTAGACTCGGACATTAAATCATGGTTGATAACATGCGTAGACGGTGAAAAAGAGCTTGCCAAGCTCCCATGTGATTGGTTGAGGACATTGTTCGGGAAGGATACCGGTGCTGAAAGGCGCCTGGGTTGATCGTGAGGGTAACAGCTAAGTAGTTCATCTAGAAGCTGTAACTCGGAGCGTCGAAACTTGGCTATTAGGTTTCCATTTTCGATGATTTCTTCGAAGATTGTGTATGCCTTTTCGACCCATAGTGGGTAGTTCCAGCGGATGTCGATGGCGGATCCGATGAGGAGGACTACTGTTGAGACGAAGATGGAGTCGAGGTCGAAGGAGAGGAATGTTTCTAGGAAGGAATAAATTAATGACGATCCTAGGTCAATGGTAAGGGGTAGATAATTTACCGAGGAGGCCTTCTGTTTGGAGGCTATGAAGAATACTAATGATTTGTTGAGAAGACTCCATGCACATTTGGATCAAGTTTCGGACGTTCCGGGAAGTGTCCAACGCATCTGTGCAATGTTGTGGTGATTCAAAGCGGATCTTCAAAAAAAAAAAGAGAAGTGGTCGGGTTGCAAGCACGATGCACTGGTGATAGAGAAGGTGAAGGTATGCGGATGTTCTGGAAACGCCATTCGTCGATTGGTCCGCCTGTAATGGGAAACTCTCTTGCAGTTCATCGGCTAGACGGGCAACGCTGGCCAAGGCTGTCTTGGTCCGAAGCAAGAAGTTTCGGTTCAATCGTCCATCAATTGCATAGACAGCTATGAGAGACAGTTAGTTGAATCACTACATAGCCTACTCCATTTTCAGAACTTACTACTGTTGATCTCCGCAATGATTCGGGACATTTTAATTTGCATCCCAATTCCAGCGGTCTTCTGGCCGGCACCTGGGAATGTAGGGAGAAGGGCATTGACGTGGTCATCATTCAGAGACTGAGGCAGCCCCATGAGTGAAGTCATCTCACGATCCATGATGTATACCGTCCACCAGATCTTGCGGCACCTCTGTACAAAGGTTTCTCCGAGGTATTCGATCGGCATTTGAGTGTGAAGGCCTTCAGCCATTGCCATTCGCATGGCTTGTCCAATCTATAGCAGTGAGGGTTAGCAAGCTACCCGGCTGTAAGGTAAAATAGGAAGAAAGGACCTACATAATTGTGTGCAGAACAGCGGTAGTCCAAGGCTTGCAGGTACAGAGCCACGCAGCACATGATCTCCGTAGACTCGATAGGCTCTTGATGAAGAACACTGACGTCCGGAAGTAACTGGAGTGCCTTCACGAAGTATTCCGCACCCGCTGGCTTATTGCCCTGCAATTTATGCTGAACAAAGCCTTTGCCGAATGCTAAGATCAAAAGGAAGTGAATATACCACAGTCCCGCCGTCGCATTCGGCTGGGGGCCCGAGTAAAACTCGTGCAAATTCCTCATGAATTCGTTTTCATCATAAAGGTGGTAAAGCTGCCCGCAGCGGAACTTGACAACGTTGATAAGGTAGAGTGCATGGTCGAATGTGGGGACGGCGGGGCTTTCTGGATCCTGTGGTCTGCGCAGGCCATCCCAGCCAAGGTCATAGGTCGTGCCATCGAAGAGCAAGGCTCCCGTTGGAAGAGCTTCTTGGTAGATGTGCTCGTGCGTTAGACTCAGGACTCGGCGGGTGAAGGACCAGTTTGATGACGTTCCTAGGTAGACTAGCCAGAGGTGTTAGAATAGCCCAGATGACTATACGGCGGGTTGACCACGTACACGTTCTTCCATTCTCTGCCGACATGAATGCGGGAGGTCCAGTGGAAAGAGGGTTCGTCAGTCCTGATGCAGGATCCTCTAGCTCTTGATGGATGTCTTCCTTGTCGTTGGGTGTAGACTTGGCAATATCTGATATATCATTTTGGTCTTTGAGATCTGCGACGCACCCTGAGCATTAGCCAGGCGAGCAAGGAGTGGGATAGGCAATTGGGACCAACCAGGCGATCTTTCCTCTGCATATTCAGGGCTTAAAGGACTAGGATTCACTCGGTCGCTTTGTTGGAAAGTGGCAATTTTCTGCAGCAACTCATCGATATACCTATACAGGGGTTAGCCATTTTGCCTTCGAGGGAGTTATGAACTAGATCATCGGATACATACCCTCTGGTGACTAGAATCTTCTGATCACGATCATCAAAGATACAAGTAAGCTTGCGCTTATTACAGCCATCGCAAGGCTGCGATCCAGAACACTTGATCTTTTGCCTGCGACATCGAGTGCAGCTATGGGCAGATCGAAGCCATATTAGCAATCTCAGCCATTTCTTAAGGTCCCCTGTAACGTTCAAGATAGTACATACGCATTCAAAGATCGTTTAGCGACTCGCGGACCGCTGCCCGCCATGATTGCGATTGATTGTAAATGCCGGGTGTGATGCCGTTGAAGCCGGGAACACGAAATTATCAATTGAGTGAAAGTGCGGGGGAATCTGGCCGGTGGAGCTGAGAGTTAAGGAGATAACGGAGGGGGCGAATAATAATAATAGCCCTGCTACAGATAAGGCAACTTTTGCCACCTATGAATATCTGGTCAAGTCTATATAGATCAATTAGTAGGCTAGTAGTCTAGTAGTAGACTGATAGTCTAGACTGAAAATGCCTTCTTTGTTCAAGAGAACATGTACCCTTTTCCTTTGAATTGGCAGTTTGATTCTTAGTCTTGATGCACTCTTCAACCTCTATAGACTTTAGGATTATCCAAACACTTCCTCTCGGTCAATGCATACGATCCTCGTCTCTAATAGCCGACTAGAGTCTCAGTACTGTATCTTAATGATTCCCAATCCTCTTCCATCCGCTTATCATGTAGGTCCGTCCATTGCTGGCGTCGCCTCTCGGAGATAGTCCGTTCCCAGGTTCCAGTCCATAGTTGACATTTGACATCAATGGTCGGATAAGGGTCTCCATAAAGCGGATTTCAACCCCAGATCATCGTTAGCTCGTGGGCATCACACGACATCTAGTTCATAGTGCATCGCCTACGGGAGGGTGGCCGGTCATTACACACGGACCTCGACTGATAAGCTTCTCCACCGGATGCCCTCCCGATGCCCCTCACTTGTCATCGCCGGCCGTTTTCCATGGTCTATCCATCCATGTCTATGATTTTCAGGGTCTGGCCATCCAGTAAATTACGAAATAAGCATATTCGAAAGATCGCTTGACTTTTCCCGCGAAGCCAAGAGATTTGAGAAAGTTCCAGAGTTCTATTTATTTTTGGCCTGAATTCTCAGGCTGCCAATACATGTAGACCTTCTACTCCAGAGAGATTCTCGTCTTCCCTCTCAGCCAACGCATACAACTTGACTGTGATTTGCTGCTTGCAATATCTTTCCTCCAATTAATATCTCCTATCACTAGTACTAGGATATGTTTTCAGCCTAAATGATGTCTTGTCTTTACTTGCAGAGGTCGGCCGTCGGGAAGCCAAACGGGTATAGCTTCTGACTAGATCTGACGAGTAAAAAAGAGTCTATCCTGGTCAGCATTCAAACCCCATAAAATAATGTAGAGGCTTATAAACATTTATAAAATGTCACGGATTTCGCTAATGAGCAGCAGGTCTCTTCATTCTCCCGTTTGTTTGCAACTTGATCTCCACCGAGCATGCCTCTCCCCTTGCGAACCCTAGGCCGAGATGGCCCACAAGTCTCTACCATTGGTCTCGGTTTTGGAAGCATCGCCGGTTTCTACGGACCAGCTGGCACCCTCGACGAGAAAGTGGCTCATCTCGACCACGCACATGCCACCGGACTACGGTTCTGGGACATGGCCGATATTTACGGTGACAGCGAGGATGTCGCTGGGGAATGGATCAAGCGATCGGGCAAGCGTGACGATGTTTTCCTAGCTACCAAGTTTAGTCTTCAGCGAAAACCTGATGGGAAATTTTTCTTTCGATCTGACCCTGAGTACGTCAAGGCTGCTTGTGAAAAGAGCATCCAGAGACTCGGGGTCAACACTATTGACCTTTACTACTGTCATCGGGTGGATGGTGTCACGCCTATTGAGAAAACTATAGAGGCTATGGTGGAGCTGAAGAAGTACATCTGTCATTCTCTGTATTTGATGTTGACCTAGCGATGACTAACATTCTATACGTGAAGTCAAGGGAAGATTCGGTACCTAGGGCTTTCAGAGGTCTCAGTCGCAACGCTGCGTCGGGCGCACGCTATCCATCCTATTACAGCCGTGCAGGTGGAATATAGCTTATTCAGACTCGATATCGAATCTTCGCTCTCGAATCTTGTTAAAACCTGCCGTGAGCTGGGTGTGGCCATCGTGGCGTTCAGCCCTATTGGACGCGGCATTTTGACAGGCCAATTCCAATCTCACGAGGAAATCCCTACGGGAGACATACGTCGCGCGTTACCCAAGTATTCGGAGGAAAATTTCCCCAAGATTTTGGACCTGGTACAAGGCTTGAAAGGCGTGGCCAATTCTCATGGAAGTACTCTGGCACAGGTCGCTCTTGCATGGCTGCTAGCGCAGGGACCGGATATTATTCCCATCCCTGGTACCAAGTCGACTGCTAGAATGGACGAAAATGCGGCGTCGGCGCTTCTTCAGTTGAGTGATCGAGAAGTGCAAGAAATCCGAACACTGGTGGAACGGTTGGAAATCAAAGGGACTCAGTACCCTGCCGAGTAAGTTTCTTCTCTTGTTTATTAAATGTGTGGTGTTGACTGGTCTCAAAGTATGATGGCTACTCTGTGCTCAGATACTCCACCACTAGAGGCGACAACTGAATAGATAGAACCACAAGAAAATAAAGCTTGCACCAAGGTGGGCGAAAGGATGGTTTACGCTGGAGAACATTCATTTAGTTTGGATGGGCAACTGGCATCCGCGTTTTCGCGCCCAAGTACCAAACGCGTCCAAGTCTGACCTCGCTCGATTACTTCAGCAACAATCTTAACCACTGGGTTCAATCCATATAGCCCAATATTCACCAATTATTTGAGAACAAAAATTATCTTGATCATAGCTATCATGTGAAATACACATCTTAAACATGCCACCTAAGTTATAGGTAGGTAAGCGTCGGTCATACTTGACAAGCTCAAAATATATACTTGAAGGAGGGGGGAGGGGGGGGGGCTCTCGTCTCAACTGCTCGCCGTAACAATGTGTTGATAGAAATAACACCTTTGAACATCAATTACATTTAAACAAAGACACTGGCAATTAATTCAATTTCATTCTAATCAATCAAATAAACCATCACCAATGTTCTTGGCTGATCAAGACCTCATCAACATCAACCCCGTCAACAAACCAGCGCCCCTCCCCATTCCCGTCCGGCCCGAGAAGTACATCATTCCCACTCATCATACGCTTGCACATCTTCCCCGTCTCGCGATCAAAAGTCCAGTCCTCCAGACCATAGCACCTCTTCCATCGCATCCCATCATCCGCATCTTGATACTCATACCAGAATTGAACCGCGATCCGATCGTCCCGGAAAGCGAATAGTTCCTTCCGCAGGCGATAGTTGTGCTCGCGCTTCCATTTGGCCGTGAGAAACTCGACAATGGCGTCCGTGCCCGAGAAGAAAAAGGTACGGTTACGCCAGATGCAAGTTGGAGTGTATGCTTGTGCGACTCGCGAGGGGTCTCTTTTGCATGGTTAGCTTGAGTGCTGTGGTTCTCGGGAGATTCTGCTACGTCATCTCCATGTGACTGCATGGAGGGGCCTTCATGAAGGAAAGATGATCATAACCTAGCATGGTTGACCCGGAATAGTTATGCTCGCATGTGTGCAGGGTTTCTCGCACGGACAAAACATTGGAGATCAGAAAAATGCAAGGGATGAGACCCTCGACGCCCTTCCTTCGGCCACATGGTCTTCGGGCAGTGTGCAGGTCGGGATGCGAGTGAGGAAAATGAAATCAGAACCTACTGAGTGTTCCACATGTTCTGAGCAGCTTTGACCTTTTTCCTGGCCGATTCTTCGGTAAAAGGAGGTTTGATATCGGCCATGGTTGGGTCGTTGAATATTGCTTGTTGTAAGGCTAGAGATATGGATGCGGAGTGATTCAGAGGAGGATAAACTGGCCCGTCGCGACCGTTGAACTATATACGTCTGCATGAAATCATTATATATCGAGTGCATTAGTCTAGGCTGCAGCTCAGCTAGACTGTCCAATGTCAATAATAATGCCGCACCTCTCTACCCACTATTACGAATACATAGACCACTTCACTATCCTACGCTAGTGTTCGGGATTTGTATGATGACCGAATTTGTGGATGTGGTCTTTCTGGGGGCCAAAAGTCGGACGCTAGAAGAAAGCTCGCGATTACGGTGCATTTTAGCGCGCCTCGCAGATCCCGAAGGTCTTTGGGGCCCGAGTTCATTGATTTGACGGGTTTGAAGAGGTCTGACTGGTCAAAGACGAAAAAGTTATAGTAAGGCGCATCGCCAGGTTTGAAGCCAAGTGCTCAGTACTACTTCTAAGCCACAATACCTATGCTTAAGTGCAAAGAAAAGTAAAAAGCAGGCTCGGGCGCATACCAAGGGTGAATTGATCAGTAGTCAAGTCTTAGTAGTGACAGCAATTGACAGCCATTGACAGCTGCATAGCCTACTTTCTTGCACTTAGAAAGCGGCCGGGTCAACTTTCTGTTTTGAAGTTTACAGAGCCAATGGAGGAGGATGGATGAATGCTAACCATGACCAATTAGAAAGGCGCGATCGAAATGGCAGCTTTGAGAGTTCAAAGTCAAATGGAATATTAAATCGATGATCATGTGTAGTTATCCAAGTATGGAAACTTGTCAGGTGTGGTGCAGAAAGTATATGGTTTGTGGCATCGGGCGACCCGATGGCGCATGTTACCCCTCCATATCACCCAGGATGTTAAATTTGGATGAGCCGAGACTTTTCCTAAGCTTGAAAATCAAGGTGACCTCACATTTAGATTTGGCAAGGACTCTAGGGAGAGGGAATGTCGATGGTAATTATGTGGGTTGACCCCTTGGAAGATGACAGAGTGATAAACCAAAGCGATAAGACGACCAGCAACCCCCTACCGTCGACTTTGGAATGTATACTTCAGGTTTCCTTTCCCGAGGTCAAACAACATTCAAACATGATTGCTATGGGTACCAATTGTCTGGATGATGCTTTTTGGCTGGTGGGTATACCGCCGATCTGCCGAAATTAGTTTCAGGTGGCCCGTGTTGGTAAACAAGCAACATGAAGTTATACACCCCGGCCAACTATACCAATTAGCCTCACAAACCACCTCGTTTCGACACGAGTAATCACAACAAAACATAATAAAAACGTAAAACAGTATTATCATAGTGACTTGATTATGAAGAATCAATTACCGGATTACAAACAAAAAGTAGAGACGACAGACTGGTGATCCGGGCATTCCAACTCGATCAGACGGGCATCTCCTCCTTCCTCCATTCCACAACAGTCGTGCTGAGGCATGCCACCACTATCACCCCCTCCACTCCCCAAACTCCCTTCCACATCTCCCTCTTTTGGTCCCCTCACCCTGAAAGCCCTGTGACTGACTGGCTACGCGACTTCCTCACCTTCGTGTCGACAATCATCATTGCATCGGGTCCTCAGCTCCCGCATTGCTTCCCGTTCTCGTCGACCAAGCCTTGCCATGCTGTGCTAGCCAGTCTATCGTCACTCATTAATCCCCACCAGATATTTCTGGTATCGTTCTTTACCTCCCCTCTCTTGATTTTGCATTTTGTATCTTCACTCCAAGCGAGTGTTTGCCTTATCTTTATCCTCATATTGTGAGTCTTTGTTTGTATTGGAAGGCGCGACTTCATACGCGAACTCTGGCCTAATAACTTATAGTTTTACCCCCTCAAAACAAAAGCCAGACAACAGACCACCGAACCAAAACCAAAAACAAGAACAACCAAACATTGATGCGCCTGCTGTCCAATATCCGACAACACCACCGATAGCAATGGACCATGCCATGTCGGATCAGTTGGACGCTCACCGCAGGCGTCAGCCATTGACCGATGCTTCCAGCAGGATTAATCATACCAAAGCCGCCAAGGTCGAGACACCTCGTGTACGTGTTGAGAACCGGGACCATTTGAAGACTCCGGACCGTATGTCCATCGGTACGAGTTCGACTCCTCGAGACAACAAAGAGAACCAACGGTTATCCGTAGCCACAGAATTCCAGTCCGAATCTGCCCGCAACTCGGTGTTGTCTGCTACATCGATTCTTTCCAACAGGGGCAAGAGAAAGACCCATGTTGGACCGTGGCAGTTGGGCCGAACCTTGGGCAAAGGCGCCACTGGGCGTGTTCGACTTGCGAAACATGCCTTGACAGGACAGACTGCCGCCATCAAAATCGTCTCCAAAAAGTCTGCTGCTATGGTGCAAAGCGAAAGTATTGCAGCAATGGACCGAACTGCAAGCACCTTTACGGGGGCTTCAAATGCTCGACAGATGCCCTGTGGTATCGAGCGAGAGGTGGTAATCATGAAGTTGATTGAACACCCCAATGTAATCAGCTTGTATGATGTTTGGGAGAATCGTGGAGAGCTGTGCGTGCCCCCTTTGAGCTGATGCAGCCGTCTTCACGTGAAAAAAATGCTAACAAACAAATTAGGTATCTTGTCCTAGAGTATGTAGAAGGTGGTGAACTTTTCGATTATGTCTCCAACAATGGACCTCTACCGGAAGAAGAGGCCGTGCGTTTGTTCCGTCAAATCATTGCTGGGCTAGGATACTGCCATCGATTCAACATCTGCCACCGTGACTTGAAACCCGAGAATATTCTCCTCGACGGCAACCACAACGTCAAAATTGCCGATTTCGGTATGGCTGCACTCCAACCAGCAGGTCACTGGTTGAATACCTCTTGCGGAAGTCCGCATTACGCCGCACCTGAGATCATCTATGGACGGAAATATCGTGGTGACAGGGCTGATATGTGGAGCTGTGGAATCATTCTGTACGCTCTATTGACCGGCTATCTTCCGTTCGATGGTGGTGACCTTGCAAACACGCTGCGACTGGTCAAGAAGGGTGACTATATGATCCCTCCGGAGCTGAGTGATGAGGCTGCAGACCTTATCCAGCAGATTCTGCAAAAGCGACCAGAGGACCGCATCACTATGCAGGAGATTTGGCTGCACCCGCTGCTCACCAAGTACGAGAAGCTCCACAATGCAATGGCTGACCACTACATTGGGCCTCCCCCCCCTTTGTCCATCAAGGACTGTGGAGAGCCCATAACTTCTCGCCAAGATGTCGACTTTGATATTCTGCGAAATCTTCAGACATTGTGGCATAATGTAAATCCGGATACCTTGATTGATCGAATGATGAGTCTCGAGTGAGTCACACTCATCACCAACTTACAAGCAGTTCTCTCGAATGCTAACGTTACTCACAGACCAACCCATGAACGAATGTTCTACAATGCTCTGGTAAAGTTCCGGGATGAGCAACTCGAAAACTACCAGGGTCAACCTTTGGAGTACTCTGCCAGTGATTATCACCACATCTCTCGCCCTGGAGATAGAGTCCGTCGAGGACGGAGTTCTTCTAAGAGACGAACTCAAGTCTCCGCTGTGAAAGATCTCCATCGTCGAATAAGCGCACCAAAAGAGCCCAAGTCCAGCGCAAGCATCGAGAGCTACGATCCGTACCGATCACCTAAGATTAGAACTCCTGCAAAGGAGGTACAGTATGCACAGATCACCATCCACAAACCATCCGAGGTTCTAGAGCAAGGACAAGTCTCTCCAGTTGTGAAACCTCCACCATCCATCGTGGAGGAGGAAGAACCAGAGGATACCCAGGATGTTACGCCCTCACCCTTCACTGTGCTTCAAAAGCGCAAACACAAGCCCAACTCGATGAGGTCCTTCCACTCATCCAAAGTGCCCCATTCTAGCTCGCGATACCATGGGTTATCCACTCGATCGACCAGCTATCGGCGTAATGTTTCGTTCCATCACATACGGAATCGATCCCAGGGATCTACCAAGCCGAAGCGCAGAAGGACCAGCACCAACCAGCAGTCTGACCTCAAACGTTCGCCTAGTGCAGCCAGCTTGCAAATGCTCGCCGATGAACTCGTTGTGCCAGACATCCCCAGCAGCCCTCCTCTTCCAGCTCAACCAACTGTTGTCCGCCCTAGCAGTGCCAAGGCTAAGAATCTAGTCCGCGAGAGAAAGGTTCACCAGTCCGATATGATCTGGACAGAAGATGCTCGCAAGGTATCAAATGAGCTCAGCAAGATCTGTGAAGAAGCATTCAATGGAAGCTCCCTTACGACGATGCGTGTTTCTAGCTCTGCGACAGGTTACGAAACACCGGCAACACCTGCATCAGTTTCGAGTCCACAGCAGCGAACTGCACTTCCTGTGACAGAAACAGCGGCAATTCCAAGCGAAGTGCCGAATGAGTCAGGTCAATCGTACGGTATCCAAGAGCTCACCGAGACTCGCCGAAAACTGGTTGAACACAGCAAAGCATGCAGTGACAGTATCCCGGCATATTTGACTGGGGTTATTGGTCACCTCGACCGCTTAATTGAAGAGGACCAGGTCCACGATCAATCACGGCGCAAGATGGAGGGAAGCACATCGACCCTTGTGGATCCATTCAATGGAGGCACCGAAGACACGTCCCTTCCTGTGATTAACGAGGAATTCGCAAGCCCTGTCCGTGCCCCTTGCGAATACAGTCCGATGCCGAAGTTGCAGTCGAAGGCACGAGCATCCACTGCAACGAGCCGTGTCAATGACGCCAAAACCACCATCCGAATGGTCCCACACAGCTCGCTACGGTCGATGGAGGAAGTTAAGCCGTTGATGATTCGCAAGAAAGTCGAAATTAGTGATTCGGAGGCCATCAACAGCGATTCCGCCGAGGCATCGCGAAACTTCTCCCAGGGTTCCCGTCAAAGTCGCCCCCTCGGTGGGCTGGATCCAATTGAGGAGATCCCAGTTTCCCCAAAGAGACCAGCTGACAATAAAAAGTGGTCATGGTTCAAGCACCGCTCGCAGGTTTTTGACAATCCGCCATCTCTGCCTGTCAAGGACATCAAGCCTATTGTCTCGGACAAAGGCTCAATGATTGTTAATCCCCCACAGGACCTTTCCCAGACCGATGCCTCAATCCCTATCAATTGTCTTGATGAGCAGAGAGCACCGACCCGCAAGTCATCTATGGAACGCTTCGGCGGCGGCTTCTTCAAGAGGCTTATGCCGAAGAAGTCCAACAAGTCCCTCTCATCCCACGAGACGGGTATGTTCAGCTGCATCCCCTATCGGCACATCTTGCTGACAACCCATGAAGACATGGAAAAGCCCAGGACCAAAGATATTCGAAACTCTGCAATGCTCTGCAACGGCTTCCCGGACTCGGAGAGCTCCTTCGACTCGGTTAACGGTGTCAACCCCCCTCGAAACAAACGCCTCTCGCTTGCCAATCAGAATTGGTTTGCTCGAGTATTCCAAATCAAGCCAGCCTCTCGCGTGATCGCCTTGAACACGTCTAAAATCAAGGGTCGCAAGGAGATCTACAAGATGTTACGTGACTGGAAGGAGTATGGAATGGAGAACGTCCATATGGACAAGAGCAATAGTGTTGTCCATGGTCGAGTCAGCGAAGTCAACTGTAAGTCTTTACCCTTTCCCTTGAGAAGATTAAATGCTAATGATAAGCTAGTATTTCACCTTCGGGAGGTTGAGTTCGTCGCAGAGTTCTACACTGTGCTTGAACATGGTCGCCAAGCCAACCTCAGTCTTGTCCGATTCAAGCAGGAACGCGGCGCTGCCTCCTCTTTCAACAAGGTGGTCGACGCCGTTTACATGATGTTGAAGAACCGTGGCCTAGCTGTTGAGGATCCCGTCCGAGCAAAGAAGATGGCGCGCGTTCTGGAAATCATGCCACCCTCACCTTGAACCCGCACACTCGCCTGATCTAAGCCAGTTCTTCTTCTCAATTCCCTAGCCAGTCTCGAGGTTACACATCTCGCATTGCTGCGTTCCAGCCCTGCAAAAAATTTCCATGCATCTGTTGTTTGATTCTACTTCTACATCCAAATACTCACACTCGCTTGCATTTCATTCTCCAACATACCAATCCCTTCACCGAGCCTGGTCTTGCTCGGCATGTCAGAGTCTTTCGTTCATTTTCTCCTTTTTTTCATACCTTCGTTTTTTTCTCGTCTGTCTTTCTTTGCCTTTGGTTCCAACTTCCACACATTCTCTGTCTCCAAAACCACATCACCCAGTTCTATTCATCTCGCATCTCAATCTTCCCTAGTGTACCTTTGTGACCTTCCGTTTCTGTTTCTTCTCCTACTGGCGCATCTAATCAGACACACCCCATGTAATTCATAATCGCAGCATGTCCGTTACTAGACCCGCTTGCTTGATTGATTCCTCTAATCTTGGAAATACACCGGGTTGGAAAGGATTGCAATCGATGAGTCCATGTAGTTAGTGAAATCAATCAATACAACTTTGTTGAACAACCTTTTGGCACTTGACGGAAACTCCTTCCCCGTGAATCTACCCCGGATGATTATACCCCGAACTCTGGCAAGTGGATACAAAACCCCAACTTCGGCAGAACTTCGTCCACGTTGTCTGTGGGGGAAGCTACACCCCCACCGCCCACATTACCGAAATGCAGGTCGATAAAAGAACGATAGCTCACTGAATTTTCAAAGGGGAATTTTCAATTCTAAGGTCATTTCACGATGAGGGTTGGAGTCGAGCTTATTTCGTGCCTCTCCCTGGCCATTGGTGCCCTGGGAGCTGCGCAAAGCAATGTTCCGTGGCCGGCAATCCCAAAACCCCAACATGCCGATTCTCCCAATGGCCCTGTCCACGTTTATCCTAGTTCTGTTAGGAAGGGTTTGAGCAGTGACTTTGTCAATGGTAGCTCGGGGAATGCATTGGTATTCCAGAGTGTTGGAGATACTTATACTTGTCAGTACATGCAATCTCATATCTCAACTATGATGGAAGTCTAATCTACAAGGCAGTGGACTATGGCAGCGACGTCGCTGGAAAGCCAATTTTCCATGTCCAAGTTGCGGAGGGCAACCCTCAAATCGAGGTCAAG
Organism: Penicillium cataractarum; assembly: GCF_028827025.1. NCBI lineage: Eukaryota > Fungi > Ascomycota > Eurotiomycetes > Eurotiales > Aspergillaceae > Penicillium > Penicillium cataractarum. The sequence continues at coordinate 259,379 of NW_026622743.1, read as the reverse complement.
TATACCGAAGCTTTCCCGTGAGTTTGCCTGTATCGTTATTGGCTAGTCCCAGGATTCCGTTCTAATAATTCTCGTTAGGGGTCTTTTGAAACCCGAAGGTGACGGTCCATTTGCGTTTGCAAACGGATTGGCCGCTACGTTCCGAGTCGAGACATTCAACATTACCAAGACTGGAGATTTCACTGGATATTTCATTCAAGGCTCCCAGCGGTGGCAGTCAATCAAGTTGATCAGTGGGAAGAAATTGGTTATTAAACGGGCTGGATTTGTTTCCTCCGTTGATCAAAGCTCGGTGAGTTAGTACCTAGTCACTCACTATATTCCTTGGAAAACTATACTGATGCAGAGAAAAGTTGAACTCCATGCCCGGATATTTCGCATCTAGCAACTCGACCTATACCGATATCTGGGCCCTAGGTCCTCGGACTCAGCAACTGGCTTGCTACCCGCCTGAATCTCAAAGTTCGACTTGGGAGATTACTTCAAAGGGTGCATATATCCGTGGCCAAAAGCCTGCTACCACTGCTCGAGTCGTCAATTTGAGCAACTACACCCTCTCCTTTGAGACACTGATCGATCGTGGTGGTACTGGCTGGCGTGTTGATACGGAGATTGATGCTATCCAAGCCACTGGACCTATCTGTAAGTCTAACTGCGACCCACATACTGCATTTTAACAACCTAACACCCTCGCTCTAGTCGTTCTTACTAGTGAATACCCATCGGGCTCGTTTGCAAACATTGACACAACCCTCCTCCCACCGAATACCCTGATCCTCGGACGTGGCTGGTCCTTGCAAAACCAAACAAGTCTGCCCGGCTACGTCCTGGACAAGTTCCCACTCAAGTTTAACGTTACCGAGAAGACCTGGCACACTATTCGTACCGAGTCTCCCGGTGACGATACCTACACAGTCTACCTGGATGATCAGCGCATTGCACACTTCAACATTAGCTCTTACGGCCTCGCTGATCCGAACCCTTACATCCCCGGCGGTGTTTATAAGAGCTTCGCTTTCGGTCCCTGGCAAGATCAAGCTGCCTACGTGCGCAATGTGAACGCCACTCTCAGCACCGGAGAGAACGTCTACAGCAACCCGATGACATCGAACGATGTCCTGATCGAGTACGGCGTTCAAACAAACAGTCAATACACCTGCTCCGACTCTGGCAAACGTGACCGTTTCTCATGGCTAGGTGATCGACTCATCTCTGCTCGCACAGTCATGGTGGCCTCTCAACAAGGTGAATACGTCTGGGGACCTGCGGAAGAAGCCTTCTCGCGACAAGTCGGGTCGGGTCAGATCCCGATTAACACGCTTTTCAGCCCGTTGGATGCGGAGGGGACGTTGATTCGGACGACGAATGTTGATCCGTTGATTGTGGATTACGAGTTTGATTTTATGCAGGTGATTTATGATTATTGGGTTCGTTCGGGGAATGATACCTTCCTGGAAAAGGCTTGGCCTCGCATGGTTATGACGACCAGTTATGCGTTGGCTAGGTCTTTGGATCAGAAGACTCAGTTGTTTGGTGCCCCGTACGGGAGTGCTGGAACCCCGTTGTCTGGTGAGAAGGGGCAGGCGCTTGGTCCTGCTAATACGGTTTCCATGATTATTGGTCTGGAGAGGATGGCAGAGATGGCCCGCTTCGTCGGTGACGATGATGCCGCGGCATTCTACCAGACGCAAGCTCAGCTCTCGCGAACTGCTATCGATACCCTGCTCTGGGATGAGACTGCTGGGTACTACGCCGCGACGGTGGGCGGAACTGGCTATGATCTCATGGATATCGCGCAGGTCCTTCTAGCTGGTATCGGCAGTGAGCAGCGTCAGGCGAGCTTCGTGGAGAAATTGTCCACCCTGCAAGTTCCCGCTGGTTATATCAATGGTACCCGGTTCTTTGATACTCCCGGCGTCGTGGACGCGTACTACATGAGCTTCTTGCTCGAAGGTCTCGCTGCTACGAAGCGCACCAAGTTGGCGCAGGACTTGTTGGATGCTACCTGGGCACCGATGGTGCATCGCGATCGCAATTACACCGGTGGATATTGGGAGTACATCGTAAGTAGCCTTTCCCCTCTCATTTCACAGCAAGTGTAATTGGTCGGTATGTACTAACATGTCAACAGAGCACCGACGGCACATACCCCGGTCTCGACCTCTTCACCGGTATGAGCCACTTCTGGGGCAGTTATCCCACCGTCTTCCTCAGCGAGTACGCACTAGGCATTCGGCCCACTAAACCCGGCTACACTACCTTCCTCTTCGCCCCACTCCCAGACTTCAAGACAGAATGGGTACACGGCCGAGTGCCCACGCCATCCGGCCTGATCTACGCCGCATGGGGATACAACAAGCAAGGCAAGGTCGTGCTCGAAATTACAGCACCGGCCGGACTCCAGGGCACCTTCGTTCCTCCATTCTCGGGTCGTTACTCGGTAGGTAGTCAACAGGGGTTGTCGGGTAATCATACCATTGCAGGGGGTGCGACGGTGGTTATTGTGGAGGAATAGAATAGAGGTGGAGACGCTTTTATCGAGCTAATTTTACACAAGATACCTAAAGTAGCTAATACAGGTACTTTTCTCATTATTCTACGGAACCCTTAAGGAGTAACCGAGCCGGGAGCCGCAGGAACTATTGAAGCCCTAAGAAGGTCCCGCTCATCCACTCTTCGGCAACCCGATGAACCTTAAGTCAATGTCGACCTCACTCGTTGTCGTAGGGCTGGCCATTCTGAACTAGTCCCTTCTCAGTTGACTAGCCTCCTCGATTTGAGATCATACTGCGTACGGTTTACATGATATCAGAAATAAATCAATCAGATAACCGCATTACACGATTTTGACACCATCGTATTCAATCGATCAGGCGCTTAACCGACGAAAAAAAAGTATAGCGTCGAAAGATCAGAGCATATAAAACGCATGCAAGGATAAAAACTCATAAAAAGAGTGATCAGACAGCCTCCCAGTGATAAAAAGTAGACACGCAAAAGCCGACCAAACAATAAACCAGACGCAAAAAAAATCAAGAAAATTTCACACAGCCGACCATCTTTTGTCGCAAACAGGGGACCACCAACACGCAAGTAAAAATCAAATTGCCTTCCCTGATGGAGAATATAGATGTACGCGGGAAAAAAAAGGCACAAAATAGCAGAGGAACGCGGAATGATGAAAAGACAAAAGCCGAACCGGAACGCAGAACGTTGCAAAGTAATTCAAATAACCGCCCGAAATTTGTGACAATTGAAAAGATGTGGTTTGTTGCCGCCCGGTAATGAAGTGTATTCACAGAATCGAGCGGTGGCGTGTATAGCGTCGAGTATAATATCGGACCCGAATCCAGCCCGAACCTCGGGAATCGAAGTCGGGTTCAAGTATAAGAGGATACTGTGAATCCCGGCTGATCTTTCAGCAAACCATGTTGACTGGTCGCTTCAGTACTCTCGGATCCTCCTTTCTCCTCGATTAAATCAAAGAATCGAAAATGTATCAATAAAAATGTCGTATACCAATATCCAGGGCCTTGCGGCCTAGCCATCTCGGTGTAAAACGTCGTGCGGCTCGTAAAGCTCGTGGGTCCGCGTTTTCTTTCGTACCTTCGTAGTCGGATCGAATCAAAATCAGTGAGACTGGTCGTCCCATTTTATCGCCCATTTCACATTTTCGTCGGATTGCGCATTCGAATTTTCCAACATGTCGAATCGATTTCCCTTCTCATTCCCGATGACTTCCAATAGTCGAGATTGCCGATTTTCCGTGCAGGGCTATCGATAGCAAAGCCCACCCCCTGCGTTCATGAGGGTGCGTGCGCGTCGGAAGGGATGACGAGAACAAATATTCCAGCGGCGAAAAATGGCTGACAAGCCCGAGTCCAACCGTGTTGCCCCGATCAGACCACGCTACCTCTCTAAGTAATGCGCAATTCAACACATGGTAATTCCAACCGTGTGGCCAGCACACGGTCTCTGACCATTCCTCCGGGTTCCCCGCATTCTTGTCGCGTCCTGCGCGCTGTTCCCTCTTAACGATGTCCCCCTCCCCCTGCAAACAGCCCTATCGGGGGTTGCATTTACCGAGGGCCACGGCGGTTCAGCTGGTTGAGCATGTCGCTGTCGGTACTAGAACGGCCTTGAGAGTCGCCGTCCGCACCGGGGTTCAGCATATCGCGGACATTCAGACCACCCCGCTGGGCACCACCAGGAGTCGAAGTTGGAGGGGGTGTCTGGCCTGCAGGAGGGGCAGTCATTGGCGCATACGGCGAACCGTGCGGTGAAGTCGAATGACGTGGCTGCTCGTAAGCATAGGCAGCCTGCGGCGAGGTGCGCTGGTCGTGCGGGTGACCATAGTAAGGGCTCGGAGCGGTGTGGGTCTGGTATCCGGGGGTGGAACTGGCGGGTGTAACGGGAGCCAGATTGGCCGGCTCAGGATAATCGAAGCCTGTGCCAGAGCCGCGCCGCTGTCTCTGTAAAAACCAACCAAAACATTAGATCGGACCTGCTCACCATGGAGGGGAATGACTGCCTTACCGGATCCGGCATAGTTTGCGCAAGGGGCGGTGCGGGACCGTCAGTGGGGTGTCGGCTATACGGAGGGCCGTACATCCCTTGAGGCGGCGGCAAGGTGGTGTCGGGGCCTTGCACGGCCGAGTTAGGGGGAAGCGGCTGTCCATGAGCCCCATAGAGAATTGTGCCGGGGGGAGGTTGGCCGTTCACATTGTTGCCGGGGCGCATGTGCGGGTAAGCAGCGTGCGCAGGGACGAAAGCTTGCGCCTGGGAGGAGACGGGTGTGAACATGCAGTCCTGGTTGAAGCGCTGGCAGTTGGTGCATCGTCCATCGGGGGAGTTCTCGAAACCCGAGCAACGAATCTAGAAAAGCAGATCCCGTCAGTGTCTTGGATTGCGTCGCGGGCCGCAACTGTGGGGATTTTTCCATGCAGCGAAACCGAGTCAACCCCATTCCAAACATCGACATACCTTGCGTCGACGACAGTACCGGCAGGCAATAGCGGTTCGCTGGCGGGGAGCAGCTGCATGATATGGCATCGGCTGCTGTTGCGGCGGAGGCTGCTGATATGGATCCGGCCGGTAAGCTCCCGGAGGAGGCGGCAGCCGATAATCCTGCGGCGCGTGTGGGTGAATGGCAGCCATGTGTGGTGGAGCAGGATATTGCGAAGGTGGAGGGGGATAGTATCCGCGATCGTGCTCTTGAGGGGCGGGATAGGACTGCTGAGGAGGATACTAGAAAAAAAAGAGGGAAGGGATGATGAGTTCTATGCGTTCGACGAGCTCAGGAAGAAACATAAAGGAGGACAACCAGCGGGTCCCCCCCTTTTTGTGCAGTAAATCACATACCGGATAGTGAGGCTGCTCGTAGGGATAAGCGCGCGAGCGATTGGGATCGTCGGACGGATATTGTCCCTGGCGACTCGGATCTGTATCGGGGGGTGGAGGGTATTGGCCCCGGCGATTGGGGTCTCCGTCGGGATGGCGGGACATTGGGGTGTTTATGAAAGAAGAAAGGAGGAGAAGAGAAGAGGGGGGGCGTAAAATGTAGATGAGATGAGTCAAGAAGACAGGGATGTGACGTTCAAGTTTGAAAGGGGGGAGTCGAATAATCACACGGGCGACACCAGCATAACGCGGTCACGCAGGGGAAAGCAGGACGATGCAGGACGATCCAATTTGGCCCAACGCAGTCTGGGAAAATAGAAAAAAAAGAGACAAAAAGGAAAGGAATCCAACACCAAAAGGGAAATAAATCACAGAAGAAAAAAAAGAGAAAAAATGAAACCAAAAGGTGGAAGGGGAAAGGAAAAAGGATAGGCGCTACCAGAAGGAAAGGGAAAGAGGAAGGAAAAGAAGACTAAGGAAAATAAGGAAATTGAGGAATAAGGAAATAAGCCCAAAAGGAAAAGAAAAAAAGGGGAAAAGAAAAAAAGGAAAAAAAGAGAAAAAAGAGCCTCGGCGACTATGACGTGAGCAGACAAGAAGTGGAGGCGGACGGGGAAACGGAGTATAACACGAGCCCTGCAAGATCGAGTATACAGTGGTAGACAGTACTGTAGTGATGACCTTATATCAAGAGGAGGAGAGTACGAAGTACAGTAACGAAAGTACTTAAGTACAAGAGAAACGAAAAGAAAAGAAGAAGAAGAAGAATCATCAACGAGGACGACAAGATGACCCCACGACCCAAGATAAGACCCGGAAGCATGGAATTCTATATCCAGTCTGGTCATGAACTACACACAAGTAGAGATAATCTATACTAATCATAACGAACTTAACTCTCTTAACCATCTTACTATCAGCATCATATTAAATGACCTAGTCAAGATTGTACTGTATGAATCTGGGTTCGACAACCGATTCCTTCACGGACTAAGATAGACTAGGACCAATCCTGCACTCTCCACCGTCATCTTTGGGGCCAAAAAAAATAATCATTATAATCAGAAATAAAAAAGGACCTCTCTCGCACAATTTTCTGATTGGCACCCCCCAACCCATTTTTTTTAGCACAAACGGGGTGGAGCCCGGGCAGGACCCGCGGGCTAAAGCGGCGCCGGTGACCCGTCGACATGGACGGCGGACCCTCCTGGACGCTAGGACGCTAGGGCATCAGCTGAACCAGAACAAGGTAAGCCCCCGTGTGGCCCGCGCCATGGGATACCCGTGGGAACTGGAGAGACTGGAGGGCCTGGTACACTATCCCCCTCCTCCTCTTTCCCAGCCCAGCCTCGAACGAGACACAGGCTTTTTCTCGGGTGAGCACTAGACCAAAAAGCCTGACTGGACTTGGACTCTCCCCGTCCTCCCTAGCGCCCCTAGTTAGTCTCGTTCCTTCTTCTCGTGGCTTAGAGAGAGCGGGCAGGGTATTCGAAGGTGCTCTGGGTTACCATAGGGTACCAGCGATCGGTTGCTGCAAAGCCGAGAACGGCGACTGGTAGGCGCATGGGTTTGCTAGTGCCCGCCTGCAGAGAAACTTTCTTTTGTGACTGGCCACTGGGTTGCGAGGATTCGATCTCCTCCTTTTCGTTCATGATGGTGGGGTTAAGCATCTCCAACTTGACGCTTGCTCGATTACTCCATCCAGACAATTCATTCGTTAACTCCGAACTGGATCTCACAGGATTCTCTGTAGTAAATCCATCAGCCACATTTTTGTTAGCCCCCAACTCCGTGGCTCATACGTTGGCCCCCTTCGTGGCGGATGCTTCATCCCAGTGCAACGATAGGTTTAGCTGGGGTTGGGTGACAAAAAGAAGTTTAAATAAAAAAAACACAAGAAAAAAAAGAGTTGACATCATCACCGACTCATTCCAGCATGAAAGGACAGGGTAACGGAACAAATGAGATCAAGGACCAAGAATAATAACGTACCAGGTGACTCGACGACCAGGGATTGCATGGGGAATATACCATGCATGAATAATGTTGAGCGTGGATCATCATGGAAATTCCTCCGTAATCCCTGGTTCAGACAAGTTGACTGGGCCATGGACCAGCGACGACTCGGACCGTCCTCGCACAACCGCAACCGGCCCCGCGGAACCAGGATGCCCGCCCATGGCGATGGGCGCGGGTCGGGGCGAAATGTCGGTTGTTTTTTCTTATCTTCCAAGTCCAATAATCATCCTGCTTTTTTTCCCCTCCTCCAACCTAGCGTAGTCTAGCGGGGAAATTGTGTCAGAAAAAATTTGACAGGAAAGAAAGAATAAAAAGGAAATCAACCGAAAGACAAGAAAAGAAAGAAAAGAAAAAGGAAGCCTGTAGAAAAAGAGGGAAAAAGTGACCGACATTTTGACACAAAGGATCATTATTATTTTTTTTTTCTTTTCTTTTTCTCTTAGGGCGAAATCACACAAAAAGCCAACCTGCTCCCGGCGAGGTACAGGAGCGCTACTGCATGTACGGAGGACTTACTATCGAACCTCTTGTTTCCCCCTCCCCAAGAAACCCTTTGCAGGCGCGGGAGGCGGTGTGAAGTGGCGATCAGACTTCAGCTGACGAGTGGGGTTCAGCTCTCTCGCCACCATTTCCATGATACGAAGTGGTGTCTGGTGACGAGAGCGGAGCCCATTCCGACGCGCTGACCGGAGCAAGTGGAGGCGCTAAGTTCCCAGGTCCGAAGGACTGGATCCGGAAAGCCCATCATGAGCCATGGTAACCTGCATTAGCGTGCGAATCGACCGCTGACATGGGGCTGGTTCCTTGAAGAGAGCCACATCCACGTTATACGGGGACCGTTGTCCTTCGATCACCGCCCATAGCCCGCGATAGATCAGGTATATGCTGTCGATGGCAAGATGGATTGGATCATAGGGGGGACATTGGCCCAGTTCTGTTCCAATGAAAATTGGGAACGAAGCGAAGGAGTGCAGGGGAGTCGATGTGTAACCAAGGAAAGCAGAAGAGCAAGTCCGGATGAGATGGAAGTATAGAAGTCTGATTGGGCCTCAGACAAGATACCTGATACCCAGAATGGCATCATGTATCAACTTTCGTCCCGTCTGTGTGCTCTGTTAGGTTTTTCCTTCGGGTGTGAAACATCCTTGGTCAGCTAGTAGCTCGCTAGCTGGTGGTGGTGCAAAGCGAGGTGAACTTTTGCGGCCTGTGTGGTCGGGGTACTTGTCCCACGGGCCGCTCCGGCCTTCCCGCCGATCTCATGCATGTGTGTGCCATCTGGAAAGACGGAAAGGACCTCGGACGCCTTGTCAGTGCAGCACCGAATCCGGTGATTGGCATGCCCCCCATTTTCCGCCTTTTTGTTGGATGAACCACTCCCCTTTTTAGGAGAGAAGATTGGCTGGTCGTTATAAATCGAAATGGTGATAGTGATTGGTACGGGAGGGGTCATAGTCATGATCATGGTCCACGGTCATCTGGTTATACCACGAGGTATACCAAAGTAGTACGCCAGGCTGTACTTCTGTATGATTGGGTCCTGCCTTGATCTGGCGCCCTGTTGCCACGTTTTTTTTTTCTTCTTGGGGCCTTTTGTTCAGGCGGGCAGGACCCAATCGGCTCGTGCATTGCCGTCCGCGTCTTTCCGTGTTACCGCACTCCACTCTTTCTGGCGTGGCCTGTTCAAACTTGTCGTTAGCGTACCAGCCTCCAGACGAGTCTAAGGGATTATACTCCACACCAGAACCAGAGCCGCTGGCCACTCGATGCAGTCTGTCCTGGGGACGCGCTAATCGATTTGGTCCCAAAGAGAGGGACTGAGCGCAGACTTGGGGACCCAACCGCCGCCCGACCGGTCGCAAATGTCGCAGCCTGGGACCATGATGATGGATTCTTTGTACCCCTCCCCCTTCTCTCCACTTGTCGAAGATGGATTTTTGGGTCGATATTTTTCTGATGGATGAAGGTTTTGAACAGCAAAAAAAAAACTTCCCGTCCGTTTCGGCCCCTCCGGTGGCCCCTCTTCTCAAAATTACCCACACGGGAGCGCGTCTATCAACAGGGATGGAGCCCGTCGGGCACTAATAGACGCTGCCATGCACTACCCGCATGGCTGAACGGTCACGGGAACACAATCAGGCCTATGAGAAGGCAGAACGGGTCCTGTTTGTCCTCGGAGGATCTGACGTGGCCGGAAACGCAAGGCGTACAGAGGGCCCTGTACGGGAAGTAGACAGGGTTGTAAAAGTGTGGTAGGTTTGTCCTGCCTGAGGGCAGTGCTGAAGCATGTCGTGTGATGGTGGCCTTATCCTCGAGGCCAGTCCTCTCTTCCATCGACTGGCGGTGACACATCGTTACGATTCCAGCTTTGTTCGGAGTGAAAGACTGGCTTGTGTTGTACAGAAGCGGGACGATCACGTTGCTTTTTTTATTTCTTGCTGCTGGTTGCCGGCGCACGAGTGATCTCTTTGCCTGGGCATCCATGCTCGTTGCGATGCCTCGTTCCGTAGCGTGCATCGTGGGGTTTGACGGGAGGTGACATCAGAGCGGGACTAGGATCTGAACTCGAAGGAATGGAAGGAATGTGACTGGAGTGCATTATGCAGTCGACGCGCAGAAGATCCGAGTCAGGAGATGTGTGATGGTGAGATCGAGGTTATAGAGGATGCGCTGTCATCGTCGACCCGTCATTGTCGACACCATTCCAGCACGTGGTGCTCTAAATAGGCAGGGACGACCAACAACCAAAATGCCCAAGATTTTCCAAGATTTTACAAAAACTTGGGCCGCAACAAAGTAGACTCAATTCATTGACATCAATATTCCTTTCTGTTACCCGGCACTGTCATCTGACTGCATTGTGACCAGATCCAATGTATCGACGGACACGACACGACTCCAAGGTCGCACAAAAGTGCGACCAAGTCATATCTAGATCACTGCCAATTCAGTATCACGACTCGATCATTGTTCTTTTTATCCCTGGCCTTGGTATAGGCTAGATATCCGCCAATAGAATATGGCTTTGCTGCCAGAGGATGTTCAGAGGTACGGAGCTCTATGCCTACGTATGTCCACTTATGGCGCACTCTATTCTGTTCCATTGTTGGAATTTTGTTCCTACAATCCTCAATAGACACATATAGCTGACATGTCTTGATAGGAATTGTTCCGGCTCCCACTGCCTAGGCCTACTATCACTTGAGGATAGCATATTGATACCTGACCCAGCTTTACATGGTCGACAATGCCGAGATTCGCTACAAGCGGCCGGTATTGCCCTTAGAAGGGATATGCCCAGGCACCTCGATTAGAAGGCCTGCTTGCTACTCAGCCAACGCAGAGATGGCCATGTGCACAACAACCCACTCTGTGGTTCAAGGACCACCTAGGAGGTCACTCCTCTAGGAACATCTCTACGCCTGCACTAAACTAACCGAAGCGAGTATATGCCCACTATCGCTACAGTAACCGAGTACCCAGAGCGGGATGTAGCGATAATCTAACCACACCATTTACCATTTCCAGTCTGCAGAGTCCCGGTCCACAATTTCACCACGTTTTTTTCGGAAAAGCCACTAATTGTGACCCTGGACAATTAATCAAAGCTTAATATAACTCGTGAAATGAATGTCAATGAGCAAATCCTCGGACTGTTTCCTTCTTTCTCGATAATCCCGTTTAGCCGCTCGAAGATACAATTCGTCGCTTGTCCCACTGCTAATAATGAGCCCGAGTACAGTACGAGAAGAAGTATCGTCCATCCTCTCGGGGGCACAATCACCACAATAACAGCCACCGTGCCGTAGATCAGCCCGCCCAACCACACGCTCAACCTTTTGTCTCGGACGACTTCCATAAACAACCACACAAACAATGGAAACGACATGACGAGGACCCTAGGGCAAGGTCTATCTTAGTGCTAGTCTATTAATCTCCTAGTTTCCGCCCTGCCATGCGCCCTCGCCCAAACAATGGGGTACACTTCAGTTCAATCCTCGACCCGTCCGGATCACAGAAAAGCGCTGAACCAAACGCGCTCTCCGTTTGGAACGCTGGACCCGAACCCGCTCCTTTCCAGAGCAGGAAGGTGCTTGGACCCGGGGGTTTTGTTTGGAATCCATTTCTAGCGTACCATAGAAGATGGACAAGTACGAAAAATGTATTGTACTGCTTCATCCTCGTTTCAGTAGGATCACACCGGAACCGCAAACCAAGGTCTCGATTGAGCCACAGAACCCGGAAATTCAAATGGAAAAGAGGACTCTGTAGAGCTGCTAGAAACTTGGGACAGGAGGCGGAGTCCCGCCCCGACCCAATCCAATCCACAATCGAGCTTCAATCCACTTGTTGGCTGATGGAGGCGCCCAAGGTTTTGCCCAGCGGGCGAGCCCGACAACGGGCCGAACGCGGCCGTTGCGGGCACTTGAGGTGGCGATTCATACTGAAGCACGGGAGTTATGGAGGGTATTATGTTTGGAAATAGTGTGTGATATGGATAGTTGTGTGTGTAGGGTGTATGGTATCTGAGTTTCATGAAAGTATAAAGAAATGCAATTGCATGCTGTACTGTCTGTGTATGGGGCTTATGGTTGCATCTACGGGTTTAACTCTATGGAGTACAGGTCTGCATGCATGATGGCTGAGCTCGATGGATGCCGTGAGAAATTTTTACTTTCTTTCTATCCACTTTCTCTTACTTTTCTTATTTCATTTCTGGGTGGGCTGCAGAATTGTGGTCCTGGGAATGGGTCTGTTTCTGGGTCTGGGTTTCTCGTTTTTGCTCTGGCCCCGGACAGACGGAGCACCCGGCATTGTAGTTACTAACTATACGATTTCGTCAATACAATATTTTGCTCTATTCTTGTTATAAAAAACACTTTCTTCTTATAAGATATCCAAGTATAAACTGTGATCGGTCGTAAGGAAAGTTCCAATCCCTGCGCCGCTACACTGCGGTATCACGTTAGGCCCGATCCGAAAGGGTATGGCTGCGGATGCGGATGATGTGAAGGGTGCATGAATGTAGAGTTAGAGCGAGTTGGTGCGGGCAAGGGCTCGGACTCGGACAAACATGAACTGATCGGGGGATTTATCCGAATGACGGGCCTTGATTTGGTTCCATTTGACCTCGCTGACCATGCAGCTAGGATGCAATGGACATGCAGCGCAGTGACACTTCATTGATTCTTTGTCTAGGTTGTCAGACAATATTCCTAGAGTGGCCGAGTGCAGGGTTGGGGCTGCGAGACGTCGTGGGGATGTTTTGTAGCGGTGGGACTTCTAGCCGGGGGCTTTACGTAGATGTGGAGGCTTTGATGAAGAGAAATGGAGATGATGATTACGAGAGTCCAGCAGAGATGAAAATAATAGTGTGTTCGAATCAATATCAAACATTGAAATGTGCAGAGACAAAATCAGATAGCATACATCAGTTCAAAGACCCCACCCATCGATCTTCCCGTGCCAAATGCTGAAAAAATGGCCCGACAATTAGCTTTGATCATCAAAGGAAAACTGATCAAAAGCACGCTACTGATCGGGCATCACCACGCTGTTGAGATACGTCACCTATGTCGAGCGAGAAGCGGTCAGTAAGGAAACACAAGACACCAGAAAGCTGCAGTGACTCCTCCCTCTCGCACAGTAAAAGTGTGACGGCTGTATTGCCCGTCGCCCACTTTACGCCGCTGATTCGACGGTGGGCGAACAGGGACGGCCAACCGGGTGCAAGTGGCTAGCTCAGAAGGGAAACGGGCTAGTCGAATGGGGGGCAAAATCGGCCGGGGAGAGTGGACAAGGAATGGCTAGGCGCCAGGGCAAGGCACAGGCCAGACGAGCCGAAGCAGATCAATCACTCTCTAGTCCTCTTTGTACAAAGTTCAAGAGAGGGGGTGAAAGAGGGGGTTTTTGGTGTGATTGTGATCGAATTGAGTTGGGGCGTAGACTACTTACAAAAGGCTCCATGACTTCGATGAGCGCGACGATCCGGTCCTGCGCATCCGCAGCCAGCATTTCTTCGTCCGAGACGGGCCGTCCGAGAGTGAAGCTCCGTAGACGGAGCAATTGAATGTTCTCGTTGTCTGCATTGTAGCCCTAGAAGTGATATCATGTTGTGTTAGGTGTATATATTCACGAAGTAATAATTCTGTTCCTCGTGGGTTTGAGGGGTCAAGGTTGATCCAAAATGGGTTGAGGCCCGTGGAGCCCCCGTAGTGAACCATGGAACCAGACGAGACGGCGCGAAAAAGCACCAACACGATTTCTGACCGAAAAAGATGAGCCATCAAATGGTGAATGCTCAATGCTGGACCATAGCCACACCCCTGGTCGGGCTTGGTCGGGCCTGGCTCTCGGAGAAATTGGTGACGTTCTTAGTTCCCAGATCTCATAGCTCATCGCCAGATTGAACCAAAACACGGGTTGCGTATCCCGCGCAGACACCCGTGCGCTTGGGGTCTCGTGTTTCCTGCCACTGCGCAATCCAGCCAGAAGGGCGATCATCATGAGCAATAGATTCTCAATTCGCTAAGCTCGTCCATCATGGTTGCTGGTTCCTGCTTGCTGGGCTGACCGGGCAGATTGTGATTCGTCCAGTCCCATATGGTACCGTATGAGCGGCCATCTAGCCTGGGACGCGTCGACCGCAAACTGGCCAGGCGCCTCTTCAACGGGCCTGCAGTGGTTCCCTCAACCTCCAGTTGATGCAATTGAAGCATTATAGCTTCGTTTGGAAACTGCTCTCTCCAGTTTGCAATGAATTGCAGAACAAATTGGATTCCCCAATGCCGGTCGGGGGATGGATGAAGCCCTCGATCGCACGGCGACCTCCCAACCACCCTCCCGAGCCTCCCTCCTCCCTCGGCGTCCTCCATTGAATAGAAACCCGAGATCATCGAAGTCCAATACGAATAAAGATGCCGGTGATAACACCAAGCATCTTTATAATGATGTTTCCACAGCTGGGAGGAGGACTAAAACAAGAAACAGAAAGAACTCTAATGCATACCTTAGGTTTAGTCTTCAGGGCCGATTCCCTGTTGGCATGAGCAAAAGCTTTTACGACCGCATCGTCGTCATCGGACGCTCCTTTCAGAAACTCGCGGCGCAGGGCCGGCGCCCGAAGAACTGCCTTCCAGCGATCTGCATTCACGTCGATGTCCTCTCGAAGTGTCCCCAATGGGTCAGCCTCTGGGTGCCAAAGGCCGCAGCCTATACGTTACAACGTGGAATGAGTCAGGATGGGCTGCACCAGTGGCTATAAAAGGAGGAGTAGCAGGGACAGAGCAGCAGGATTGCCTTGGAAGAAGCACAAAGGACGGAGCAAAAGGCCCTGAGAAGAAGGGAGGGATGTGCGTGATGATAAAGAACTCACCGACAAAACAAGCGCCAGGCTGGAAATGGACATAGTATGCTGCATAGGGGCCTTTCTTGCCCGTCCGAGACCTTTGTATTGATCAGTGGTTCATTTCCACCTTTCCACTCCTGGGAGTCGAGGGCACTTACCACGCAGCCGAGAAATGAATCTATTCGTCCGTCAGCAGGGGCACACGCACGCCGCTAATGAGCATCACAGTAACACAAGCATCTCCCCTGTCACGTCACCCGCGTCACCTGCCTTACCAGGGGTGATTTGGCGGAAGGAGATCCGATCCTGCAGGAGAAAACATACCTTGTACGGAAGTGGATTTTTGCTGAAGCGGATGTCGCGGTGAATGCGGAATACCTGGGCGATATTGGTCAGAGACAAGAAGAGGAAGTGAAACAGATCTCCTATGATTTGCTGGACGTACCAGATCTTTCACCGGCAGTTCAGGAATAGTGCCGTCCTTCTCTGTGATCTTGGTGGTCAAGGTCTCAACGAAGGTCTCAAAATCCTTCTTTGCCGCGCGGTAATCAGGGTCATGCGCTATGAGTGGAACTGTCAGCTTGTTCTTGCCTGCTAATCACTCTCAAACAAGCTCGCAGTGCGCAATGCAACCGCGATTACCGATCTAGCTTACCTTTGAGCCATTCGCGATCGTTATTCTTCGCCAGATCCTGCAGGAACAGCTTGGTGTTGGGGTGCAACACCTCATCCTGGTATGGCACGTTGCCGGGGTCTCGCGCCTTGGGCTTGGGGATAAACACCTCCTTTCCGGGTCCCAACCCAGTTCGCACGCCCTCGCGCCAGAGCTCTTTGCCCTTGAGAAGATCCTCGTCCGTGGCAGTGCTACGAGCCCGCTTCCCTTTCGGATGAGACTTTTTCGAGTCCTCTTCGCTGTCGCTGGCCTCTTCCGGCACCGAGTCGTCCTCGGACAACGCATCGGAGGCCTTGTCTTCTTCATAAGCAGAGTCCGACTCATCTCCACCGGATTCGCTGGACGGTGACTCTTCTTCCTCGGAGTTCCCGGTTTCAAAGTACTTGCTCTTCTTCGTCGTGGACTTGACGGGTTTCCCCGGCAAGGAGGCATTAGACTTGACCCTCTTGATCTCGGCCTGCGAAGCGAGACAACCTGGCTGAGGCGCGTCGCTTTGGCGCCGCCCCAGGCGCTTGCGGCGAGGCCGGAGCGGCCCGCGACGATCGGCGTGGCATAACTGGGGTCCAATAGAATATAATCAATAGAATTGACAAGATTGATCTGGTACAATCTGATTCTTGGTCGTAATGTGCTGGCTTCGTTGTTGGTTTGTCGTATGGAGCGGTAGAATAGTGGCCCAAGTAGGTATTTGTTGCTTTGTTTGTGACTCCCGCCGTATCTTCGAATGGCTCTTTGCAAACCAGCTCAAGCTGCGAAAACCAGCCTGCGCCTCGGCAGACACTCGATTGCGAATGAACTGTGGGGAGACTGCAAGATTGTAGATTCAATTCTTAGCGCCCGTGCAGAACCTCCGGCTTGAGAAAAAGAAAAACGCAACTCGACAAGCAAAGGGGCCGCTTGCCTATTAAAACCGGCTTTCGTTGTTTGTTACTGCGTAATACGAGCCGCGTGGTAGGTAAACTAAATGAGCAGTTAGTATTGTATTTAGCCTCTTTTAGTAATGTAAATTTGCTCCGCTTTCGCGGTTCCAAACCCTCTTTTTTTCCTTCTTCTTTTCTGCCCGCCTTATTCGCTGATAATCGAATTTTGACGATCGGCGATATCGAACCCTGCCTGACGCAATCCCGTCAGCCATAGTCCCCATAAAGTCCCCATTCCGTGTCTGCACCTCGCTAGGGGCATTCCAATATGCCTTTTAGACTCTTTATCTTTCCAGAAGAAAAGCTGCAGAGGCTTTGTATCCAAAAATGCTCGAGTCCTCCCAATCGCCTTAATACCTGACACGTACAGCATCGTCGCAGAGCATTGCAATGGAGAGGGGTCTGTCTGTCTCGAGCTTCTTAGCATAACCTCTAATATCTATACGCCGCCATATCTTGTAATCTGGAGCAGTCAGACATACCACAGTTCTCAAATACACAGTATGACATCCGTACCGCAACAGCCACGAGAGTCGTAGATACACCTTGTACCAACAGGGAAACTGAATCCATGGGATGACCGAATATTGGATGATCGCTTGTTGAATCCTGCTACGATCGTTTGAACCTGGAAATGCGATGGCTAGTCAGTCAATGGTAGAAGTCTCGATCGGGCGCGCTATGTAGTCAGTAGAATAGTTACTCTCATGGGGATACTGTGGGAGATATATGCCTTCAATGACCAACACCCTTGATCCCGCTCCACGGTCCAAGTTCTCTTGAAGTGGGTCATTCACAAATTTCTCATGCAATATGAAACAGAAGAGGAAGCTGGGTTCATATCAAAAGAAAAGATGCAATCTGTTTGGTTGAGATTGCTGTAGGAAAAAGGTTGGACAAGGGAATCAACATAGGGCTGAAGAAAGGCTAATGCAGTCGCGTTTGATGCATATCTGGCTACTAATTTAAGCATAAAACTACAGCACTTGCATGCAGGTCAAAGACAAGATACATCTTGTAAACACCCTACACATTTAGAAAGGAACATAAGTAGCAATGATGATGGTTAATTGGTGGTAATGGACTGGCTAGCTGACTAGGTTGCCCCTTCCCCCAAAGTAGGGGAAGTTTCCAACTGCCCGCGTATCCTAACCACTAATAACCAAAAAGAAAAGCAATCACAACGTAAGATCGTAAAAGCAAAAAACAAAGCAAAGCCGGAGACCACCATAAGAATATCCAGAAAAGCACCGGGTGGAAACCGCAAAGAACGCCATGTCAGATCAACGCTAGTAGATCAGGTCATTAAGGTCGTGAAAAATTCGTCACATCATCGCCATATCGGCCGCTAGATCATCTTCCACGAGATCCCAAAGGATAGGATCTTTCTCGTTGATCATGAGACTCAGGTGATGCCGAAGCATCCCTGGTCTCCTTCTCCCCGTGGGAGGCCCTACTGCGCGCGGCGGCCACCTCCAGAGGAGGAGCCACCACGCCAGTTGCCAGGGCCGTAAGGGCCACGGGAGGGAAGAGTACCGGGAGGACCCGGGGGACGGCGAGGGCCAGTGCCAGACGCAGGGGGAGGGCCGCGAGGCGGGGCGGGAGTAGGGGTCGCCGGGGCGGGGGCGCGGGCCGAAGGCCAGGAAGGGGTCCAGGTCGGACCAGCAGGGGGGGTTGGAGGGCCCCGGGGTCGTGCCATGCACGGCAGCAAAACCAGAGGTGAGCAGGCTTCGCAGGAGCTGCTTCTCCTCAGCGGCGGCCACAGAGAACAGCTTGTTGGCAGCTGGTTCGCTGAGCCACTCGAACCAGAAGTTGCCGAAGAGCTTTGGGACATCGTCCTCAAAGCAGAGACGCTTCATCCCCTCTGGGATTCTGTCGGGCTGGCCCCTTGCAATGAGCCCTGCGTAAAACTGATCATAACACATTAGTGATTTCTCACAGAAATGAAAGAAGGTTGTGAAAGCAGTGAGACTTACCTCCAACTTGATGGGGTTGTTGGGTGGCAACCACGTCAGAGTGTCGAAGGGGAACAATTGCAGCCACTGCATGTGCATCCGGCGAAGAATCCCCTGGTCTTCGCTGGCCTCTGCAAGCACGAACTTCATGCGGGGGTTGAATGCAGGGCATTCAAGACCGGCACGAAGCAGCTCGGTCACCAGGCGACCATCCAGTCCCATCGTCTGCGTGGCCTCCAGACGCTCCACGAGGACCTCGATCATGCTCTTCAGGGTGTAGAAGAGCTTGTTGCGAGCGTGGACGGTGTACATGTGCTTCACGTACCACGGGAACTAGAAGACCCAATGTTAGCACACAAGGAACAACGTGCAAGGCTCACCAGACCAAACATTGAAGAGGCAAATATGGCTTTCTTACCTTCCAGACGGTGCTGATAATCGACTCATAGGTGCGCTGGGGAACCTTGGTCGCATAGGCACTCTAAAAGAAAGTTGTGGTCAGTCTTGGGGTTTGTAAAACAACCATGGGGAGGGGAAGCACATACTCGATTCGGCTCGCGAGCATGGCGGGCCACACAGAACAGCTCTTCAGCGGTCAAAAATCCAGTAAATCCAGGTGCACCCTCGTCGTCTGCAGGCGGGGGAACTTGCACGGGACGACCGCTCACCCAGTCAATGCAGTTGGCTCGGGGGAACAAAGCCTTCATGAGGGCATTTTGACTGCTGACCACGACATCAACATAACGATTGCCCATCCGGGGACCCTGGTTAGAGTCGTGCTTTTGCTTGATGCGGTCCACAGCTCGCTGAGCATCGACAGGGTGGGCAAACTCCACATAGCAGGCCATGGTCTTGCCAGTGGACCGCTCCATGATGATATGGACAGGCCAGCCCGGAGCGAGGTTGGCATCACGCCCAAAGAACTGAACCACCTCCTGCCGGGTGACCGTGTAAGGAATCTGTATCAGAGAAGGGCCGTCAGAGGGAGAACGCGTCAAATGAAGGGTGAGATGTGAGGTAAACTTACGTTCTCGATGAGAACAACCGCGTTGTAAGGGCGAGCACGGAGATCAGCCTCGCTGCCAATCGGGCACTCACTTGGATCCAGCAGCCGTTGAAGCGGACGGGAGTGGTAATCCGCCATGTGCTGGTGGTACTGGGCGTAGAGTGCAGGGTTCGTCGGGAAGTGATACATGTTGAACGGTGTATCAAAGGGGATAGACTCTGGTCTTATGGAGGGGGTGTCGTGATGAATTTCGAAGGTTGAGGGTAAACGGCAGAGGTGGTAGGTGACAAGATATGAAGTGTGGGTAGCGCGAACCTGACGGTTGATTCTTCTCAGGCGAACGAGGAATTTCAAATTGTGGAATTCACGAAGAGAGGTGGGGGAGAGAGGACGAGGGGGAGAATCGAGAAGAGGGCAGGAAGCTGAGCGACGGAGGTTGCCGGTTGAGGATGAAGTCCAAAAATCAATCTCACTGTCTGCCTGGTCCTCGTGCATGTAGAGGGAAATCAGCGAGAGCTCTGCGTCCCCACCATCCCCATCGGCTGTTTTCTGAGGATTAGCCCTAGTTTGCTCTTCCGGAGAAGAACCAGATTGGTGATCTGTTTGTTGTAGGCACCGTCAATATCATCTGATAGTGGAGGGGTTTGGGCCAATGACTGGAATATTCAGGAGTCTTCTTACCAGCATCTTCTTGGTCACCAGGCAAACCCGTAGGCTGCAGAGGTCGCTCTTCGCTAGGGCCATCAACTTGATCACGATTCATACTTCTGATCGGGGCACGGACCATGCCAGTAAGGTCCACGGACTTGGCACGTGTGTGAACCATGTTGCATAGGGAGAGTGCGTGTCAAGAAGATGAATAAGTGCGTGCGAATAAGCGCAGTATGGAAAAAGAAAGATCATGCATCCGAAGCAGGTAGTTGAGGGGGTGAAGTTGGGGGGATCTGATAGTTTGTTGGGGGGGGGGAACAGATCGGCGTGCAGGGAAGAATAGTGAAGAAGATATGTTTTGGGGATCCTAGAGTTCGTGGAAAAAGGGGATCGGTCGTGTAGAGCAGGGAGTATTAGGGTCGTGGGGAAATATGGATCGGGTGTACGGTAAGAAGTGAAGTTTGGGTCTGATAGTTCGTGGTTGAAAAAAGAGCCGTCCTGTGGGATAATAGTTCGTGGAAGAGGGGGACCGGGGTGTGCAAAGAATGGAGTCGAAGACAGATGTAGTTCCAATGCCAAAGGGGCTTATTGAGACCAAGTGTGCGTCTAGAGAGCGTGCTCATTGACTCCAAAAGCGTGCCAGTAAGGGACTCGAGGTTGTCGTGATGATAACAGTCAAAATAGACCATCAGTGTACTTTCCCCAAAGAGAATGTAAACGAGACTCCCAATTTTGACCATACAATGCCCACGGAACTACCCCCACAGGATGCTAACATTGACGAATTTGGATGTGCCTAGCATCAGGTGGTCCTTCAAATCCATCATTGGAAGAAAACATAGCCATGAGCAGATGTGTAGAGATTTGAGCCACTCTATATTGTCGAGCTCTCGGCTGTTGCGGAAATCGTTCGAGTCTATGTGTATACATTCGGGTTGCCATCGTTATCGAGTCAATGAGTACCAAGCTAGATGAGAGGATAGATTATAGTGGAGTTGCTAAAGATGGAGAATGAATTGGACTCTTTGCATTGCGAGACAGTGCGGCCTGAATAACACAGGAATGGTGAAAGCACAGGGTCATATATCATGGAGTTGCTCTGCAACTATGGGATCGGGGAAAACGCTAGCAATTTAATCGAACTGTACGAATGTAAGCACAAATTCCCCAGGGGGATATTCAACGGGGTCCATACCGGAGTCAAGAAGGATTCGGCGACGAAACGAGCACGTGCATTCAGCTGGAAACAAATTAGTGAACAATGATAGGGATGACAATGATACAAGATCAGATAACTTACGAATAGTTTCATCTCCGAAACTTTTTGTAGAATCGAGTGTTAGGACTTTCTCGAGAAATCTGGATGGCGAGCATGAGTACTTACTTTCCTTATCAACTTCCTCCATACTATTTCCTCTGTTAGCACGCAAGTCTTCTCTTGGCGATGGGCCAGTGAATACGGCATGAACTCACAATTGAATAACAAAGTCGACAAGTTTATGCTTCAACATCGCTTCGGTGTGTGCATTGGTGATCAGGAACGAGATGTCATAGCCCTAGCAAATGTCAGAGTCATGGTGTGGTTGAAATGGCAACGAGGGTCGTGTCGAGGACAACGGAGCGCGTTCGCGGCAATGAGAACGGCATAAGTAGCTGAAAGGAATGAATTATGGAGGGTGCGTACCGGCATGGGCTTTCTTCGGAGGATAAAGAATGACTCCGCGCGCTAGTCGATTATGGTAAGTAAAGATCGAGGAGAACGGGACGTGTTGAACTCGTACCTGCGTGAGGAATCGTGTGAACTTGTGGACAAGGATGTGTTCAATTTCATCTGCCTGCTTGATCCGGATCGAGAAGCGGACAGAGTTGACACCTAGCTTTGGATTAGCATGTTAAGCCAAGGGTGTATTGGGGACCATGGATTCACTAACTGGGTTCAATAAGGACCTTCTCATGCTCATTACGGCTGATTGTGACCGGGTTCAAGATGAGCTCTGGAGAGCTTCCCGCTTCCACTTCTGGGACGTTGCTAGAAGGCCAATCAGTTCCTGTGTATGCCCTCGTGCTCGGACTCGATGTAATCATACTGGCGCTCGCTGGTTTGGGACGCGAAATTCGAGACTAATTGCATTAGCTTGAGTCCTGATGTGTCTGTATATAAGTGAAATCTTACCTGCCAAAGCAGCCGTGAGACTCACACGGACACACTGCAAATAGGGGCGGAGACTTTGCGACTAGTCGAGGTTCAGTACTTGGAACTGGGGCGCTGCGGATCACACGTACCATGCTGGGCGAACAGAGGTGTTTTTGCCTATTCAATAAGAGATGCGAGGAGAATTGACTGGTTTAGAAGCGTCTCCGGTCTTTGCAAAGACCGTGGTTCTTGGAAGACGTTGTTAAACAGTTGACAAACGTCAAGCTAGGCGACAGGAGATGGAGGGGGCCGTGGCGGAGGTTCCGCGCAACAGGCCGCAAGGCGGGAAGGCGGTGACGTAGCGTTTGTTTTCTGCCCCACGGCCCTTCGAGCACCTTCCCCGGAGCTCCAAGCTGTTAAACCCTCACCAACCATCTCATCACTCGTTGCGGCTTCAGTATCTGTCTCCATTCGGGCGAATCAAACAATATGTCGCTTATACCAAGTGAGTGTTAAAAAATGATACCTCGAGTCCTCTATTGCCATGACTAATCACTCTTCCAGTCATCGTGAAGCATGCGGGCAAACGCCACGAAGTCGAGCTCGATCCCGAAGCCAACGGCGAAACGTTGAAATATCAGCTATTCTCTCTGACTGGCGTTGAACCTGACCGGCAAAAGGTGTTGGTGAAAGGTGGCCAGCTCAAGGATGATACTCCCTTGTCCTCCCTCAAGGCCAAGCCAGGGCAGACATTCATGATGATGGGCACGCCATCCGGAGCTCAAGGTGCCGCCGATCTCGGTCGACCTAAAGAAGTCGTAAAGTTTTTGGAGGATATGACGGAGGCCGAAGTCGCACAGCAAGAGGGAGCGACTCCTGCTGGTCTACAAAACCTGGGAAACACCTGCTATCTGAACTCTACTCTACAAACCCTTCGAAGTGTCCCGGAGCTGCAGGAAGAGCTTCAGCGGTATCAATCAAGTGGCATTTCTGGCCGGCCCGGTCTTGCGGACCCTAGCATCTTTGGTCTGAGTGGCTTGGGTGGCTCAAATGATGTGACTGGTTCTCTTCGGGATCTGTTCAAGCAGATGTCTGAAACCCAAGAGGGCATCCCCCTTTTAAGTTTCTCAATGCCCTCCGAACCGCCTTCCCCCAGTTCGCTCAACAGGATCGCAATGGACAGGGCTACGCACAGCAGGATGCCGAAGAAGCATGGTCGCAGATTGTGAACCAGCTGCGCAACAAGCTGACTATCACTGACGGAAACGGAGATTCTACATCAAGTGTCTCTTTTGTCGACAAGTATATGGCCGGCAAATTCGACTCCGTTACCGAATGCGACGACCCCGCTGCTAAGGAAGTCGGCGAGGAACCTACCAAGTCCTCGGATGTTTTCTTCAAGTTGGATTGCCACATTGGAAAGGAAACCAACCACCTTCAAGATGGTATCCTGGCAGGCTTGGAAGAGCAGATCGAGAAGCAGTCCCCAACACTCGACCGCAACGCTCTGTATACGAAGCGATCGCGCATCTCTCGCTTGCCGAGATACCTCGCTGTGCATTTTGTGCGTTTCTTCTGGAAGCGCGAGACTCAGAAGAAGGCCAAGATCATGCGTAAGGTGACATTCCCAGCCGAGCTTGATATTGTGGAATTCTGTACCGAGGAGCTTAGGGAGCAACTGGTGCCTGTCCGCGACAAGGTTCGGGAGATCCGCAAGGACGAATTGGACGTCGAGCGGTCTCGTAAGCGCCAGAAGCTGAATAATAAGCGGGAGGGTGATCAGAAGGAGGAAGAGACTGGGCCCCAAGTTATCAAAGAGCCTGTGCAGAAGAAGAAGGAGGCTGCGGAGACCAAGGGCAAGGCGAACGACAAGGACGGTGATACCGCCATGGAAGAGACCTTCAAGACCGACGCCGAGTATGAGGCCGAAAAGATGGAAGAGATCAAGGCTGCCAAGAAAGAGCTCTATGACTTGATCAATCAGCACTCCTCTGCAGACAGCGGAAACAACCAGTCTGGTCTGTATGAGCTTCGTGGTGTGATCACCCACCAGGGTGCCAGTGCCGATAGTGGTCACTACACCGCGTACGTGAAAAAGCAGCCACGCAAATCGAATGGCTCCCAGCCCGGCGACAAGCGCCGTGAGGATGAGGAGGCCGACGGCAAGTGGTGGTGGTTCAACGATGACAAGGTGACCGAGGTGGAGGCTGAGAAGATCGAGACTCTCTCCGGCGGTGGTAAGTCTATACTCTACAGACGGTTGATGGTTAATCAATATCGCTAATACATTATTCTAGGCGAGTCCCACTCGGCTCTCATTCTTCTCTATCGGGCTATTGAACTTCCCACGTTGGAGCAGTGATCAACAAGACCAGTTATCTGGACGCTACGCTACATATTGATTGTATCTCCTTGTCTGCAACCAAGAGGGAAAGCCCTGATTTAGATGCATAGAAACGATGACCATGAGTCGATGCTGGTAGTTATTTTGGAATTATGGATTTGGATATCTAATGAAACATCTTGTTTCAACTAGTAGCTTCCACTCCGTTTTTAAATAATCCTTCTCGAGTAGTCAGTACTCCATTGCCTCCTCTGAATGGGTTGTCCCAGTATATCTAATCACGTGATACGGGCCTCGGCCATCTCACCCACTCCTATCCACTTTAGCTTCATCTCCTCTCCGGTGCGCTGGCAATGTGAGCGCAATGCATTCTCGCGGAATTCTCCAGCTACCACTCCGGGCGCATGCACCACGAGTGCATGTTACCCCCAGATTCCCTCTCGCGTCAAGGGTCTCCCTCCGAAACATCAGCAACACTGCCGCATCCCAGAACACCTCGGCCCAACCGTCGCGCTGGACGCGCCGATTAGTTTACGCTACAATCTTCGGAGCTCTCGGGGTCAGTGTTGGCAAATGGATGGACAAGAAGGTCGCTGCGCCACCAATTCCTGGGACACCAGAGGATAAGTTGCAGCTACAGGACATCCAGCAGGTCTTCGACACTGGGCTCCCGATAGTCCAAAGGCTACGTGGGAATCCCGACTTTGTGGAAATGGGCGTCTACGAGAACTATTCGGAAGAGAGCAAGACACATCGACTGACTTCGGGTGCTCTGGGTGGGAGCAGGGGCATTGCATTACAGGTGAGTGGCTACGACCTGTTCTCGGCTTGCATCTCTCGGCGGGCGCATTGAGCTCTCTGTCGCAGTTTTGTGCAGGGATTGACCAGCAAGTGCCGAGTGATGCAATTGCCGAACCTCGGGATCCCGCTTTCTGACCGAGATTCATATTCGAATAGAGGGCATTTTGGAATGAAAAGGAGCACCAGCTGATTAGCGTGGTGTTTATGGGATCTGGCATCGAAGGATGGCCAACCATGGTGCATGGCGGCGCTCTTGGCACTATAATTGACGAGAATCTCGGCCGTGCCGCCGTTCGACATTTCCCTGCACGGACGGGGATGACTGCCAACCTCAATATTAACTATCGTGCACCGGTGTACTCGGACAACTTCTACTCGATCCACTCGACCTTGGATCCGAAGCAGAGCACAGACCGCAAGGCGTATGTCAAGTGTGAGGTACGCGATATGACAGGACGAGTCTGTGTCGAGGCAACCGGTCTCTTTGTTGTCCCCAAAAAGCTAAAGCTCGTGAGACTGGGCGACACTTTCTGAAGCCCAACTTTTTGGAATCACGAACCCATGGGAGTGTGAAGCTCCCGGAAGTCTGGTGGCTCGACGAGTCAGTTCGTCTAATCTGGCCAGTCTGTCTAGTCCATCTAGTGGAGACAGCTCCAAAGTAGGATGGGCGTGCTTGACTCGTCAGCCACTTGGACCTGCTTACGTTTAGGGCCCCTCTGCGCCTACCCACCTACCAGAGACGAAGTAGCTATCGAGCCTTCAGGGGGAGGGGAAAGGGCTGGGGCCTTGAGAAATCCACTATGTACTATAGAGTTACAACTTTCTTTGTCTACTCCCGCTAAGGCCAGCTGCAGGATTCAGATATCGAACTACCAACGGAACTATTTTTTTTTGTTTTTTTACATGTACAAAAGTTGTTTCCACAATTAATTCTGGCACTCGTTTCTCATTTCCCAAAAAGGGGACTAGTCTAGACTGTAGTCTCCCTAGCTAACAGCAAGTGGGCAACCAACCAGCACAGACCGCGGCCGAGTGACCACTCGGTTAGTTCAGTTCTTGGAGAAAAGTCCTCGAGGGTTACAAGTTAACAGGTTAGCTATTGCCAGTTACAGTTTCGGGGCTGGATCCCATTGCGGCACTGCGCCCGCACTGGCGGGGATCGAGACCCGCAAGTCAATCAAGTCGATGATGGCAAGTCCACCTTCTCCACGTTTTCCCCCGCATTTTCCCTCCCGCCCACGGCCCAATTCGCCCCCCAAAGACGCCCAGGAAACTTCATTCCCTCCCAAGACCCCCCAAGAAACGCCTAAGCAATGCTAAGCGTACCTCGGTATTTTCTGGATTTTGAGCTCGCGACCCCGGCTATCGCTTATACTCTCTCCAACTTAATTGTGTCCGCCCTTTGATACATCCACCCTCCCTCGACTGATTGGCTAGTTGCCTTACGGACTGCTCCGACAAAAGATAGTAGTGGACCCCCTACTATTCCGGCGCGACGCGGTGCGATCTCACCGTTTCATGACTGCATGACTGGACTTGTCGCCGTTGACAAGATATATCTGCTCGTCTTCCCCACTCAAGTGGAGGGAGTCCTCAGACCGTGTTGTGTTGGGAATTGGCATCTCCCTTGCTAAAAGGTCCCTTTTTCTTTGTCTTCTTGCCCCGCGCGGCATTTTCTTTTCAACCCAAGCATCGTACTGCTGCTGTACATTACTTGCCCACTATGACTGGGTCTATTGACGTCCAGACTCCGCCGCAGACCGAGGAGAAGGGCGTTATGCAGCACCAGGAGAATATTCACAGGGGAGACGCTGATGGTAGCTCCAATGAAGCTGGGCTTCACGAGTCCGAGAAGGACATTCCCGTACGAGCTTCAATGTCTATGGTGTCAACCTTCAAAATTCATACTCATTACGATATCTAGATGACCTTCCGTCGATTCATGGGATTCACGGCCATGGCCTTCCTGTGGACTGGCAGTCAAATTCCTGTTTATCTGTTTGGTACAACACAGCCCCTGGCTCCTCGTTTCGGGTCAGTCACTGACATTTTAAACCAGGCGGTATTCCCCCTTATATCTATGGGTCGATTGGTGGAGCGGACCGTTGGATCTGGTTTGTAAGTAAATCGACCAGCCAGACCGCCAATTCATACACTAATTCTGGCGGTGCAACAGGTTCTTGGAAATCTGCTCGCTCTTGCGGGTGTTTGCCCATTCGTTGGATCTCTGTCGGACTTGATCGGTCGTCGCTATGTCGCCATTCTTGGTGCCTCTCTCATCTGCCTCGGTATGATCGTGAGTAGCACGGCGAATACGATGAACACCTTTATTGGTTAGTGTACTCCAGCCAACTGACCGTGCTTCGTATATTGATTGAATTCTCCAGCTGGTATGGCCATCGCCGGTGCTGGCGCTGGTGTCAATGAACTGACTGCGCTGGCCGCAACCTCGGAGATGGCCCCAACCCGCAAGCGTGGTGTCTACGTTGCCGTCCTCATCTTCACCATCGTACCTTTCTGCCCGTCCGTTCTGTGGGCTCAGCTTATCGCTGCACACAGTAACTGGCGCTACGTTGGTGCATTCTGCGGTGCCTGGAATGGCTTCGGTCTTTTGATCACTATTCTCTTCTACAAGCCTCCTCCTCGAGTCAACTCCCTCGGTATGAGTCGGAAGGAAGTCATCGGCCGAATCGACTTCGTCGGTGGCTTCTTGAGTATCACCGGTCTGATTCTGTTTATGGCTGGTATGCAATGGGGTGGTTATATGGTATGTGTAGGTCCCATGCTACTGCTCGTGGTCACTCTAACGCATCTCTCACTGTAGTACCCCTGGGGCTCTGCTCACGTCCTCGCTCCACTTATCCTCGGCTTCGTGATGCTGATTGCCTTTGCTTTCTGGGAGATCTACGGTGCTAAATACCCCATCTTCCCCACGCGTCTGAAGCAGGAGCCTCGCACCCTGGGCCTGACCCTGGTCATCACCTTCATCTCTGGCGCCAACTTCTTCTCTGTGCTCATGTTCTGGCCCACCGAGTCTTTTAATGTATACGGACATGATCCCGTTGATGTCGGCGTTCGCAGTCTTCCTGTTGGTTTTGGCATTCTAGCCGGTGCCTGTATCGTGCTGGTCCTCCTTAGTGTGTTCCGCGGACATAACAAGGAGCTCCTGATTGTGAGCAGTATTCTCATGACAGCTGGTAAGTAGCCTTGTGTACATCTGCAAGAAATCGAAAATGCTAACCAGTTCTGACAGGCTGTGGTGCTCTCGCGATCGGTCGCGTCGACAACATGTATCAGCTGTGGGGACTCCTCGTCCTTGCCGGTCTTGGAATTGGTGGAATCGTCGTTCCCGCATCGATCATCACCACCATTATTTGTCCCGATGATCTGATCGCCACTATCTCCGCTCTCACTCTCTCTATTCGTGTGGTGGGTGGCAGTGTCGGCTACACCATCTACTACAACGTCTTCATCTCCAAGTTTGTTCCGGCAGCAAAATATTATATCGGAGGTGTGATGATGACCGAGCTGAACATCACCAGCGTCGAGGCTATCACTGAAGCCATCGAGCTTACCGGTGCTTCTCTGTTGACTGAGATGAAGCAGATTCCCGGTATTGCTGGTAACGAGACCGCTTATGAGATGGTAGTTGCAGCGGGCCAGCTCGCGTATGCCGAGTCTTATAAGTGGGTGTACTATGTTAGTATTGCGTTTGGTGTTGTTTCGATCATCGCTGCTTGCTTCTTAGGCGATATCACCAAGTACATGGATGACCATGTTGCGGTCGTGATGTAAGTGGACCAGGTATATATCTTTCGGTATTGTGTATAACGTAGTTCAATGACGGTACTGGGATGCTCTTACTATAATTTGATAATTCTGATACGATGAATGAATTACTTATGCCTTTTATCTTGATTCCCTGGCTTGAAGCATACCAAGTTAAATTCAAAATTCTTCTAAGATAGGTAGTATTTACTGGACTGCCAGACGGAAGTAAATAAAGTGGAATGTCGTGGGGCCGCCGATCACCTGTAATGACGCGCCAAGCCCCGGCAACTTTTTTATCGCTCGACATTGCTCAACTCGACAACCCCGACAGCTGCCACCATGGCCTCCAATCCCGCCAAAAGGAAGCCATTCGGCGCATCCGGGCCTCATGGTGCGACCGGAGCCGCGAGGAAGCGTGCGAAAACCTTTGACGCACGTACGCTGGCCGTGCAGTCCACCGATGCTGCCCTCTCCGCAACAGGCGAGCTCGATGTCGCCGCATACGCTGCTGCCCGGGCATTCGAAATTCAAGCATTGGAGGAGGGCATGCAGCGCTCGAAAAATGCGCTGACGACACGTGCGTTTCAAAAGGTGCCTCGCTCGCTGCGACGTCGGACGGCGAGCCATAATGTGAAACGAGTTCCACGGAGGTTGCGGGCGCGGGCACAGCGAGAGGTAAGTTCTTCTGCACTGGTGGAGTTACGACTGAAATTATAGTAGCTGATGAACGAAAATGGTAGATGGTTGAGGACAATACTCCTACGGTCACCGCACGGCGTCGCAAACCAAGCCAGATAATGCGCATCCGCCTCGAAGCCGCTCGACGTCTCCAAAATCTCAATGCCAAATCTAAGAATCGACGGTTAGCAGCACGCACCAAACGAGACAAAGAGAACGAAACTACCGCCAAGGAAGAAGGAAGCCATACTTTCAACATTGCGCCTCGAGTGCCGAAGATCAAAAAGGGCAAGCTGTCACGCCCGCCACCCGCAGATGCGAAGTACCGCAAGCGCCAGCGATGCAAGACTTGGCTGCCGACGCACATGTTTCATGCGAAGCGTGCTCATATGGCTACCACCAAGGATCCGATCTGGCGGTTCGCTATTCCTATCTCGCCTACGGAGAAGAGTTATCGACCTACGCATCGAGCTCGCGGTGCCCGTGGTGCTGTGGCGTGGGATATGAGCTATATGTCTACCGTGCAGCTAGAAGGGACGGAGACTTGCATTGAAGCTGTCTTGCGAGCAGTTGGTGTCAATGGTGATGAGGCGTGGGGTACGAAGGGCAAGAAGTGGAGGGCTGGAACGAGGTCTTTGCAAGCTTGGGCATTTGAGAAAGAACAGCCAACCAGACCAATTGCACCCATCACGCTGATCTGGTGTGTGCAGCCCAAGGTTGAGGATGTTGAAATGATTGATGCGGACAAAGCTTCTACCACCGTGAAGATAAAGATACCACGGAGAAAGCTCTTTATCCGCGTCCACCCATCTGCATTCTTGCAGCTGTGGACCGATTTGCTTGAGATTTCCAAGCGACAGAACCCGCCCGTCATGGTCGAGGACTTGAGATTTGAGATTGGTAGCATCGAGATCACCGGTCCAGGATCTGCCGAGGCACTGTTGGCTACATTGCAGCCTGTCTTAGGCGCAGAAGGTCTCACGGCACAGAGTCCAGAAGCGACCTGGCTATCTTTACTCGGCGTATCAAACCCGTCATCACTGCCTCAGAATGCTCTTCTGTCTTTCCCTGTTTCTGATCCTCGCCTCCAATTTCCACCGCGCAGTCTCAAACTCCCGGACAACGAATCTCACATGAATGACCTGGCTGTCTTGCTCTCTACATGGTCACCCGACCAAACCCAGGGTCCATCCACGCTTTTTGACCGCCCAAGTCGCCTTGCTGCTATTCGACAGCTTCCAAGTCAAAAGGCTATTAACCGTCGTCGTGCTCTCGTCGGCCCTGGCAAATATCCTGCTGCACAAGCCACTGACCCACAAATTCCTGTTATGATAACAGCCAATCGTCCACAGACTCGGTCAAAACGGAATACTGCTCCAGGCTCCTGGACCGTACTTTTACCGTGGAAATGCGTGGCTCCAGTATGGTACTCGCTCATGTTCTACCCTCTATCAAGCGGTGGAAATCCACGTTTCGGTGGCTTGAAGGAGCAGCAGCAGCTTGCTTTTGAGGCGGGCGAGGGATGGTTCCCGGGCGATTTCCCTGGTACCCGAGCTGGCTGGGAGTGGAGCCAACGCGAGGCCGAGAAGTCTCGACGTCAATGGGAGCGACGACCTAAGGGACGCCGGGTTGAGTTTGACAGTCTCGTCCTGGGCGATGGCCATCCCAAGGGAGAGATTGGCCACGGCTGGACCTGTGACTGGCAGAGGCTCGTTGAAGGTCCGTCGAAGGATCAAGCCAGCCATGATACTGCTGAAAAGGACAATAACACAACTGATCCCAACATTCCACCCTCCAACATCCACAGCGTCCGCTATCCACCCAGTGAGACAAATCTTCTTCTGGACAAACTCAGCAAATCTCCCGTTGACTCTTCGGCTCTCGCTACAATCCATCTTACCCTCTCCAATCGCGGCACTCCCACATCCTGTGCCCGCGTCTATCGCCTTCCAACAAATCCAGTCCTGCGGCAAAAATGGCTTGATCTTGCTTCTCCATCAAATAAAAAGACCAATGAGCGGAAACACCCCCGTAAAACAAAATCCACTCCCTCCAGCGAAGAAGCCCAGCGCCAACTCGCTGAAGCATTGGCCACCACTGCGATCCCCGAAGATCCCGGATCTGAACACTTGCAAGTCCCTACTGAGGAAGACCTGATAGGCTTTGTGACCGCAGGAAACTTCAATCTCTCCGAGGGCAAGGGAACGGGTGTTGGATCGATTCTACTGTCGAAGGTTTTACTACCCGGTGTGAAACCATCTGAGAGGAAGATGTGCATTGTTAGGACTGCAGGAGAGAAGATAGGACGATTGGGAGTGTGGGAGCTCGTGTGATGGCATTATTGGTGTTTTGATACCCTATAACGTGGTTCTACTTGATACTTGATGAAATATGAATTGCCCATAGATGAGCCCATCCTCTTACATATCATGCGTAGTAGAACGTTCATGTAGGATCAATTCCATCCCATGCAGAATCATGGCAACTAAAAAATGAAGAGGAGGTAAAAAAAATAGCACAATCTATACATACAGTACAGCATCCCACGGTCAAGACATTAGAAACAAGGGGACTTTCATATCAAGCCGTGGTATAACCTCCCGCTAATCTAACCCACAATGCGATCCACAAAGGCAGCCTCCATCTTCGCAACCTCCTTCTTAAACGCATCAACCTCCTTCCAGCAATCCAATGGCCGTCGGTCATTCAACCGCAGACATCCAACAACGTCCGCCTTGGCCTTTTCAACACCCTCATCCAGCTCAACCAACTTTCTCCGCCCATCCAGACGGCTACGCAGCACGTCAATCTCGCTCATGACCGAGTCCCGCGAGATCTCGCGGTTGGCCACGGGCTGCTGCTGTGCGACGGGTTCCTGGGGCGCGGCGAAGACGGGCGCGGGATCGAACTCGCGGCCGGCGAAGGGGACGCGGGGAGCGTCCAGGTTCAAAGATCCGACGGGGTAGCCGGAGGGAGAGGCGGCGACGGGTGCGGTTGCAGCGCTCACGGGGATGGAGCCGGTGTCCTTGACTTCGGCGAGGCGCTTCTCGATCTCGGCGAGGGTTTGCTGCTCGCGCTCGCGGAGGCGCTGGAGTTCTTGGGCGACGCGGTTTTGGATCTCGAGCTCGAGGGCCTTGGCGCGGGAGGAATCCGTCTGTAGTTTTGGTGTGAGTTATGAGTTGCGTATCTTTTTGAGGGTTGTATAATGTTTGCCGTGAGGGATTCAACTGACCTCGGAGGTGGACTGGAGGGCCTCAACTAGGTTGGAGGAGAATTGGACGGGAGAGTTGCTGCGCGAGGAGATACGTTAGCAAACCCTGTCATATAGCCCATATCCAGTTAGACCGTGCTCGGTCAATGCCAATTGCTCAGTATCGCATCAATTGCGCTTGATCGATCGGGTCTCGTGGTTCCGGTTCCCGCCATGGAACGTCGGGTTTGTCGAGTTGGTGGATCAACATCGGGGAGTCAATTTACCTTGAAAAGACATGTTGGGAGTTACCCCCAGCCTCGGGCTTGGAACTGCCAGCGCCCATTGTTCCGATTGGAAGGTGTATATGCCGTCAAGTCAGTCAAACAGAAGGGCGGTTGTGAGAGACGCCCCAGTCCACCCGAAGCTCCGATACTTCGGTCACGTGGGGCTTGGTTAGTCAGCTCACCAGTTCGCTGACGTGTGTCCGCCTACAGGGCTGCGATCATTGTGCGTTACTAAACTTCATCTTCTACGAATGAAACTACGAATTGAGCCTTGTATCCTCATGACTCTAGTTCTTTGAAGTTGGAGCTTTTCTGATCACCATTAACAAAGTACCCACGGCACACCATCTAAGGCTATCATCATCTTCAGCCGTTGTCAGAGGACTACTGTCGGTCCCGAGTTTATCTTGATCATTACCTTGGCTCCTTGACAACTGCGTAGTAACCTGCTCACCGGCTAAATTTCCGAAGAATCTAGTTGAGGATCATTCAAAAGACAGCCTGAGAAATGATTATTAATGAAGAAGGTCTAAAACGCCTTGAAAAAAGTTCTCTAAAAAAAGCGGCAGTCACAGCGTATCTAGCTAGGTTCCTCTTTTCTAGTCGCTAGATTCGGACTTCAAGACGGAGAGGAAACCCAATCGAGTTGGATTTAGTTCGTCGTGGCAGTTACCAGATCCTCTATTTTATTGACTGATATTTCCGTCCAGTGATCCATTTCTGTGTTATTTCTCCGTTCACCAAGTCCATCCTGCGGGATCATTCTCACAGTCCATCGTCTTCGGAGATGGTTTGGCCAAACCAAACTGAACGTAGTACTTGTCATGCCACTCTTCACTTTTGTCAGTACGGCCTGCTCGTGCAAATCCTGAAAGATGCCTGTTTGTTGTCAGCGTATAGTGTTCACAACTCAACAGCAGATGGGAGCATACATATTCCCAGTGGCATTGTCGTAGATGATCTTCGACATAGTTGACCTGCGTGGCAGGTAGCCACACTTCTTCACCTTCCTGATTGGCATTGTCAATGGAGAGTACACCAGGCAGAGAGGCTCTGTAGACTTACGGAAAGACTTCGCGAAATCTTTCGCGGATCGCTTGGCGGGACTTCAGATCTAAAGCCCAGAATGCGTCTGCACTTAGAGGCTCCCCGGGAACTTTATCCCAGACCACAAAAGTGATATAACCGCACGGAATTATACAATCTTCACCTTGCTGTCCCTCTTGGTAGCCAAGAAGGTCAGGGACGACATCGCATCCTGATGTCTTGAGGGCTTTCAAGGTCGTCAACTCCATGTGCGGCTGTGGCTTAGCAGCCTGGTCTCGTCGAACCTGGTGGCTTTGGTATTGAGTACCGAGGATCGGAATCTGAAGATAAATCCGCATAAAGGCGTTCTTGCCAGGATTTCCCTTCCGATGGCAGAGGAACTTGGCAGCTGCGTATGGAAGCCCAAGGCCCTCGGAAACGTCCTGCTGTGTCAAGCAATGGAGTCGTTCGGAGAGCTTCCTATCAATCACCCAGGTTTGGCGGGCCAGACCGAGAGGCGGCTCGGATGGGGGATCAAGAGTGACATCTGTGCCTTCGAGGCCACGTAGGAACTCGGGGCTTTCGGGACAGTTCATGCTGGCTTAAGAAGTAATGGAAAGCCTGCGAAAGCTGGCGGTTGGATGGGGGTACGAGCTATTGTGGGAAAGATGATCGGTGGATAACGGAATTCCAATGCGTTGACCTCATAGAGAGGTAAGAGACATACATCTATTGAGCAAAATTATGAAAATTTTATGCTCTGGTTTCCTGGTAACGTATCAAAAATCAATGTTGGAGTCCAAGGATTGGCTCACCCAAATGAAGTTTATTTATCGGTTCAATGACTTTTGTTCTGTCATCATTCCTCATGAATTGCTTACTTAAGGGTTAGGTGGAATAATGTATTAGGTAGATTTCCATGTATCTCCTGCTTGGCTGCTACGGTTAATACACCTCCATAGTTTTCTAAATCAGCAGGGGAAATTGGGTGGCGATGCAGGACCACAGGCCGAAGAACCATGGTAGAGTGAGCTAGGTATAGCTAGGGGTAATAATGACCTGATTCGGTTTGTATACATGTAAGTAATCGGCTTCAATTCAACTTCTAAGAGACCCAGGGGGCTTTGATTGGTTAGAAGCCTTCAATATAGGACATCGCACTTACCTATTAGGTATGACCAAAAAGGATACCTGCCCATATGAATTAAGGCTCTACAGGCTTCATTATCTCAGTTGTTGAATATTATAAACGATAACAAAGGGCAACTTCCAGTAGACGCGTTGGACAAGAAATATGGAACTTACCCGAAATGGAAAGTACCATTGTTGGTTCGTTTGCTGGACCTTGCCAGAGCCCATAAAGCAAAGAAGGAAGGCACGCATTGAGAGATTCTTATTCCAAAATACAATCCTCCTCTTGACACCTCACCTTCTCGCAAATCTCCTCCTGACTCTCCCACTCTCCCCCGAGACACCATGGGGCTCTCAACTTTGCCCCACGAGGGCAAGGACAATTCCGATGACCTCCCCATCGACAAGATCAGCCGCGGATTGTCTTCTCTCAAAACCTCTCACCGACTCAACCAAATTGACCGGGTACGAGCCCTGGGGGTTGGCGATCACATTGCGCTGCCGCAACTCGTGGTATGTGGTGACCGGTCTGCAGGCAAGAGCTCCGTTCTCGAAGGAATTAGCGGATGCCCATTCCCACGTCAAGATGGCCTCTGCACTCGCTTCCCCAACGAGATCGTGCTTCGACACAACACCGCCATCAGCAGAAAGGCAGCCAGCCTCATACCCTCTCCCTCGCGTACTTCTCAAGAAAAAGACCTATTTGCTGCCTTTAGCCGCGAGTTTGAAGACTTCGACGAGTTGCCCGGTATTATTCAGGAAGCCTCTCGTTTGATGGGTGTCCGATGTAGTGAATTCTCAGATGCCCCCGCCTTTGCTACGGACGTCCTTCGACTGGAAGTGGTGGGAAATACCGGGCTACATCTGACATTGGTCGATCTTCCGGGGTTGATCTCCGTCTCGGAAAATCCCCAAGACATTGATATGGTGCGGAGGCTGGTCGACTCTTATCTTGAGAGCTCGCGTACCATTATTCTCGCCGTCATACCAGCTACCAGCGATGCTGAGACACAGACCATCATACAACGGGCGCGACACTTTGACAAGGATGGTATCAGGACCATTGGCGTTATTACAAAGCCTGACCTGATCAATAAAGGTACCGAGGAACGTGTTGCACGTCTAGCAAAGAATTTGGACCGCACCAAGCTACATCATGGGTTCTTTCTCATGAA
The DNA here is from genome assembly GCF_028827025.1 of Penicillium cataractarum. Lineage (NCBI taxonomy): Eukaryota > Fungi > Ascomycota > Eurotiomycetes > Eurotiales > Aspergillaceae > Penicillium > Penicillium cataractarum. Next base: position 222,873 of record NW_026622743.1, on the reverse strand, counting down.
GAATCCATCTCCAACAGAGTTGGAGATGGGTGTCACTTTCCAGCAACGTGCTCAAGCCGAGTTGGACTTTTTCTCAAGCGCATCTTGGAAGGCTCAAGGTCTCGATGGAACAAGAGTCGGCATTGAAAACCTTCGTCGATTCTTGCAAGAAATCTTGGACAGTCACATTGAGCGAGAGCTTCCAAAGGTGCGAGAAGAAGTGCATCTTCTTCTCAAAGGGCTTCGTAAAGAAATCGCCCATCTAGGACCCGAGAGATCCCAGCCAACTCAAATTCGCATGTTCCTTACTCGGGTCAGTACCGAGTTCCAATCGGTTGTGAAGAATGGTCTCGAGGGAAATTACGACGCCCGTGACGGAACATCCTCTCCAAAAGGCGATGTGAACACAGATTGCCATCTTCGTGCCGTAATCCACATCGCAAACGAAAATTTTGCCGACTTCATGAGGATGCATGGTCAGCAGCGCAAGGTTGTCCCCGACACGGACGAAGGCGACGATCCTTGTGACAAAGACTATGCAAGCGATGCTGCCAATGATTCCCCTAGCGATGTTGCTGAAGGTAATGGCGCTTCTCTTGGCAAAAAGGACGAAGCGACCCAAGGTGAAGAGGTGCTTGTGACAAAAAAGGAAATGTTGGCATGGGTGAAAAAAGTATGTCTCAACCCCACGTTCAAGATGCCACGCTAACTTCAACAGATGTACCTTGAAACCAGAGGCCGAGAGCTACCAGGCAACTACAACCATTCCCTATTGAAGGGATTGTTCCATGCCCAGTCTTATTCGTGGGGTAAAATTTCCCAATCCCACGTAGATAGCGTCGTGTTACTTGTGACTCAATACTTGAGCTCTGTGTTCAAGTCTGTCCTTGAGGACACCACAGTTCGTGAAAGGGTGTGGAAGAATGTGAAGATTGCCCTTGACAAGAATATTGAAGATTCTCATGAAGAACTCGGCAAACTCTTACAGGATGAGCAAGGGCATCCAATCACCTACAACCACTACTACACCGACAACATCCAGAAGGCGCGACATGAGAATACGAAAGAACATCTCGAAAGCGCGGTGAAAAATGCAATCCAGCCAACTTATCACGGCAGGTCAAATTCCGCTGGCACTCAAGTCGACATCAGCAGACTAGTTGATTCGCTACAAGCCCGGATTGAGGTCAACATGGTGGACCGGGCTTGCTCCGAGGCGCTGATAGATCTTGATGCCTACTACAAGGTATCTCCCCCACAACCGAAGATCTACAATTATACTGACATATCGCCTAGGTCGCCATGAAAACCTTTGTGGACAATGTATGCCGACAAGTGATTGAACGACACGTTCTCGCCCCCCTGCCAGGCGTGTTTGACCCGACTGTTGTCAGCGGCTACTCGGACGAAGACTTGTTGCGCTTGGCTGCAGAGTCACCGCAAACTAGTCATCGTCGTGTTGAGGCTATCAAATTGCAAAAGACTTTGAAGCAATGCCTCCAGGAGCTTTCGCTGTGAAGGGAATGGGATTGCACTGGATGGTTCTCTCAATGTAGCGTCTCTTCCAAGTCTTGCGGGACTTTTGAGGCGTGGACAAATGAGAAATGTTGTGATTTGCTGTTTGACTCTTGTCCTGAGGTATTGAATGCGGAAATGAACAATTTATGTGTTGGTTACGCCAAGAGTCGTATCTCAAGTTCTGTGTTAAAGTAACACTCCCGTTAACATATGGGCATAGTCTGACGTAATTTCACCTTGAAGAGCTATTTATGTATTCGCCTATTGTAGAGGATTGCGCACCCATGGATTGAATATATTCTAAGAACCTTCTAGTCAGAAAACCATTCTGAACAATTGGCTAAGAACTTCCTCTACTCCCCACTCTCCATAGTTATGGGACACGTTTAGTCATGGGAAATTGAATTGGGGATCGGGAATCCGAAGAATCGGGCCAGCCGAACTCCATTTTGTCTCGGGAGCCGAATTCTTAGTGGGAGAAGCCGATGGATCCCGAGAACTGAAACTTGCCCCAGGAACGCCCAACGTGGCATCTAGGAGGGATCGAGTTACTCGATGCATGGTGTATAGGATGTTATACTCAATATTCGATCTTTTGGGCAATATCAGGTCACTATTAAGAGTCTAAGATGCATGCTCTAGGAGCACTATACTCCGATGGTGCCCAATAGACTTAAGAATATGTCCATCGGATGCAATCTCCTTAATATCTCTCTTAGTCTCCCCGGCTGGGGTACTTTCCTTCCGTCTGTGCGCTGCATACGACGTTGTGTGTCTTGTGTCTCTTCCTTTTCTTCTCCCTATTTTCCCGTCCCCTGTTCCTTTCACGCCCCAACAACCCCGACTCCTCCGTCTCTCCGTGTGCGCCTAAGCCTCTGTTGCTCACCGGTGAAGTCGGGGGGCAAGACGTGTGCCATGGAGACACTGGAGAGAGCCCCAGCTATTGACCAGTCACAGCTGCTCCCCACAATTATCATCTCCGTAGTTTCAGGGAAAACATTCATGCCGTCATGACTGGGACAGGAAAAGTAGGCACAGTGTAATTTTGGTGGCTTGGGGTTTGTATTACTGTGGTGTAAGGGTGATGACGAAGTTTCCCCTTAGGGTGTACAGAGTTGGAATGCAGGGGGGTTCTTGTAGGGTGGCTGCATGCGGGTGTTCATGGGTTATGTAGAGTAACTACGGAGTCTTTAGACATCGAAGTAGTTCAAACAATGAATGAGATTGTCAATTCCTTCCCCATCGAAGACGAGATTCATACTTCCAACGAGTCCGGCTCCGGTGAAGCCGATACTTTTTCGAGTAATACAGGACCAATACTTGGCTTCATGTGTAGAAAAGTATGGATGGTGGAGATACCATACTTGTACCAAACGGGTACCATACCGTAATTCTGCCCGCGGACCTAAAAGAGGGAACTGACCTCATGGACCCCGCCGTCATCCCACTTGGCACGCGCTTTCTTTTTCTTCGTCTTTGCTCTGTCCGGACTTTCTTCATTCATTCCCTTCATCCTCTCCTCTCGCTCTTCCAATTTTTGGCCCTCCTTGACTTTCCGGCTGTAGTTCTATCCTCTTCCTGCGTTACGATCCCCTATACCAGCTCTCCGCAAACCGTCAATCTATCTTTACTACTAGCCCCACCATGTCGTCTGCGCTGCTGGACGAGGCCACGCGCATCGCGCGCGAGTTCGATTACCCTGCGGACCAGGTCCAGCGCGGTGTTGATGAGTATATCAAGCAATCAAATGAGGGTCTGGCAAAGGAAAACACCACATTGAGCCAAATTCCTACTTTCGTGACCGCGGTCCCCAATGGCACTGAAAAGGTACAGTCTTAGCCCCAATGACCCCGTCAGCAACGACATAGAACTCCTTTCGCTAACTATGAGAGATAGGGCCTTTACCTCGCAGTTGACCTGGGTGGTACCAACTTCCGTGTATGCTCCGTTCAGCTGCACGGCGACACCACCTTCTCCCTCACTCAGTCCAAGATCATGATCCCCCGGGAACTCATGGCCTCCGGTACCTCCAAGGATCTCTTCCTTTTCCTGGCCCGTCAAATTGAGGCCTTCCTGCGCATTCACCACAACGAGCACTTTGAGGCCCACCTGCGCCGGAGGCGCGATGGCAACCAGATGGAGGACCTCTTCGACTTGGGCTTCACCTTCAGTTTCCCCGTGCGCCAATTCGGTATTAACTCCGGAACTCTGATCCGTTGGACCAAGGGCTTCAACATCCCCGATGCCGTCGGTCACGACGTATGCGCTTTGCTTCAGTCTGCCATTGACGAGCTCCACCTGCCGGTCCGTGTGGCTGCGCTCGTCAACGATACCGTCGGCACCCTGATGGCTCGCTCGTACACTTCCCCCGGCGAGACTGGTACTCTGGTGGGTGCCATCTTTGGCACTGGAACAAACGGAGCCTACGTCGAGAAGCTCGACAAGGTGACCAAGCTGAAGGACATGAAGGACGCGAAATACGATACCTCCACGGGCGAGATGATTATCAACGCCGAGTGGGGCAGCTTCGACAACCATATGAGCGTGCTTCCAGACACCATCTACGACCAGCAGCTGGATGCTGACAGCAACAATCCCGGTGTGCAAATGTTCGAGAAGCGTGTCTCTGGTATGTTCCTGGGTGAGATCCTGCGCCGCGCTCTGCTGGCCATGCACAACAACCCCGACCTGGGGCTCTTCAAGGCCAGCAAGACCTCCAGCGTCTCCCTCCCCTCCGACTCTCTCTTCTACCGCCAATGGGGTTTGGACACCAGTCTGCTGAGCCAGGTCGAGGCCGATACCAGCAAGGACTTTGTCGAGGTGAAGGCTGCGCTCAAGGACCACCTGAAGATCGAGAACCCCAGCGATGCCGAGTGCGAGGCTGTCAAGATCGTCGTTCACGCCATCGGCAAGCGCGCCGCACGTCTCAGCGCTGTCCCCATGGCTGCCATTCTCATTCACACTGGCAAGCTCGAGACTGAGAGCATGGTCGATATCGGTGTCGATGGCAGCTTGGTGGAGTTCTACCCTAAGTTTGAGGAGTACATTCGTGAGGCTTTACGTGAGGTGCCCCAGGTTGGAGTTGCCGGTGACAAGAAGGTTCGCATCGGTATTTCCAAGGACGGTAGCGGCGTTGGTGCCGCTTTGATCGCTCTTGTGGCCAGCAAGGACGAGACTCTGAAGAGCCCCAACGCCAACGAGAAATGAATGTGAACCAGAGGTTTGTTTTCCACAGTTCACGAAAATTTTCACGTCTTATTACCCCCTTTTGGTCTTCCTTTCGCCGGGGCTGCTTGAAAGTACTGGCTGGGCCAGTATCTCGAAACTTGTTTGGTCTTGTCTGTTCTTTTTGGAATGCCATGGACAAGCACCCACTTAGCTTTCCACCCCGCTCTTCTTTTTGCATAGCCTGATCCCTTGGCCAAGGGTCGTTCGCTGAAACGAGAATTTCAAATGCGACGGACCTTGTCGGGAAATAAGCTAGAATTGCTTAGTTCTCAGGGCCCCACGACTCTCACGCGCCCGGGGTCACCATTTGGATGCTCTACTTTCATGATTCTGCGTCTGCCTGGTACACTCAGCAGGATGTATCATTAGATATATTTCTTTTCTTTGCTTATTGTTTGGTTATGGTCTCACGGAGTTGCACAGACATTGTCCTGGCGTGGAACGGTATCCATGGATCCGATATCCCTGCACATATTTGCATTTTGGCTTTGAATTCATCTGAATGAAATATCATTGAATATTTACTTTTATATTTGGTCTCGACTATTGCTTAAGTTGTTGCTTGCAAAGAAGATGATCTGATTCTGTTAAGAGTGGAATGATATACAGTGAACGATCAATACCTATCTACACGACTCATGACTTCCCCAGCTTAATGACCGGGCTCATATCCAATTGCCTTGGGAGCCATCACAAAGTCAATGTGACCACCAGTCTGGGCAAGCATGGCAGCCTTTCCAGTAGTAGTAGCCGGGTCCTGACCAATAAAGTTATTGGGGAACCCAACATCGAACACCGTCGCAGCCTCAAGGAACTGAATCTGCTTCTCCGTCAGACGGATCGACAGCGCCTGGATATTATCATGCAGATGCTCGATCTTGCGGCCGCCCACGATGGGGAAGACATTGGGACTTTTACACATCACATAAGCCAACGCAACAGCAGTGACGGACTCAATGCCATGCTCCGCAGCAACCGTCGCCAAGGCCTCTGAAATGCGTCGCTCATCCTCACTCTGCTCCGCGCCCATAACACTGCGCAGACCCTCGCCGCTTGCCTTGCGTGCCTCCAGTTGCTTGGCTGTCTGGAAATGTCCGCTGCCCAGGACATCCCACGGCGCCAACGCCATACCAAAGTGTCGCGCCATGGGGAGAATATCCCGCTCAAAGTCGCGGCGCATCACATTCCATCGACCCTGATACACGGAGAATGGCGTCTTGCCATGTGCGCGGGCATACGTGTTCGCCGCTGATACAACCCACGCGGGACTATCCGAGATACCGAGGTACATGACCTTGCCCTGCTCGACGAGGATATGCAACGAGTCCATAATCTCCTCGATGGAGGTAGTATGATCCCACCAATGCAGATACAACACATCGATATAATCGGTCTGCAGCTTGCGCAGCGAGTCGCGCACGCTGTTGAACATACTGCGCTTATGGTTTCCCACCGCGTTAGGCGCATTGCCCTTGCCCAATTCCCAGGTGCGATAGTCCGTGGTGAACTTTGTGGCCAGAACGATTTGATCGCGGTTCTTGCGGGCGGTCATCCATTCGCCGATCCAGGTCTCGGATTGCTCGTTTTGGTAGTTGTTGGCTGTGTCGATGAAGTTGCCGCCGGCGGCGACGAAGGCGTCCAGCAGTTTGAAGGATTGTTCTTTGTCCATGCTGCCCATGAATTGGGCCCAGGCGTCGCCGATGGACATGCCGCCTAGCTGGAGGGGGATACGCGGATACCCGCTGTGGAGGAGAGAACGCGGTAGCGGCCCAGAGCGGTGGCGGGTTCGGGGGGTGCTTTGAAGAGTTCGTCCATTGTGGTGGATGTTGTGATGATAGACGAGGAGACTGAGATGGTAAGGTCGATATGGTTGAGATGACTAGAGTCACTGATGATTTGAGTTGATGGATGAAATGTCAAGAATCAAGATATACCGTTCGTATTTATATTGCGTTTTTTGACGTCAACCTTGAGCGTTCCTTGGGCCACAAGCTGTCATCCGGAAATAAGAGTTGGATCCGATGGAGCAATTCCGTCGAATGGCTTGGCAAGTTGTATGACTGCTTGTTCATTATTGATGACTATGACTATGCAGTTTATGCTCTGTTTGATCAGCAAATATCCATTTATGTTATCATTTCGAATCCTGTTCAAGTTGTCGACGCTGTTGATCTATACTCGAATAATGATGTCACATAGTACACATAATCCGTTTTCACTACTATAATATCCTCGGAAACCCATTTCTGCTATAGAAACAAACCGGTAAATCAGTCCATAGATAAAGCACTTTCCAACTAATAATTATTGTATACATTTGCATTCTACTTTTCTCCCAGCTTCGAAGGATTCTTAGAGCCCCTACAAACAAACTTAACCCCAAAGTCCGCCGTTTGACGATATCCGTCCATATCCCCGGACCACGCTAAACCATTTTAGGACTTAGTGGCTGTCAGCAACGCTGAAGAATTTCAGGCTCCCAGGCATCAAGTCCCTCCTTGCGGGCGCTCGGACGATCTTCGTATCCGTCGGCGTTAGCCAGTCAGGCCAGTGAGTTTATCCCCTTAACTCCCTTAATTCCCGCAATGGTTCTTCGATCTGATCTCCCCGGATCACCCTGGCAAAGTCTCCGGTCGATCTGGGAATGTTAGGAGTCACGGATCCGTCGGGGACTGATTCTTCCCGTATCCGAGTCTGACTATCCGGACCGGTTGGTGACATTCGAGTATGAGTTCATATTTAGAGTAGGGATTAGCGATGGATTTATACTCTGAAAATCCCGTGGTTTGGCTTAGGTGTGCAGCTAGGGCTGAGAGAGGTATACATAACACATGTTCCCCAATATGAGGTCCTCTTTTCTCCCTTATTTCTCGTTCCTATACTCTCACACCTTTCTTCGCACATCCCTTTCTCTACTTATAATTATGTGCAACGATGCCTTCACCGTCATAACGGAGCAAGGGATCCTCACTATTTAATTGTTTACGTACAACAGTTTATTTCTCCAGCGGTGGCCAAGCGGGTCTCTCAAGGGCGCCAGGCCCAGACCTGCAGCCTCTAGCTCCGCGATCCTTGCGTGGTCTCCTAGGCCCCGGCCTGCGGCTGAGACGCGGTTTCACCTATGGCTGACGATTTGATACGCCAGTGTGTGCACTGCATGATCGACCCGATGATCGACTTGCTAGTGCCTTGACTAAAAGAAAGTTGGAAAACTTGAAGGAAATGCTGTCATCCTGCGAACTGCAAGCTTTGTACTCCATAGTCCGTATAGAGTGCCAAGTTCCAAGTCCAGACTGCAGACCGCTATATACCCCATGTATGTATCTGTCGAGTTCATGCAGAAACGCCATGGCCCCGGATTATTTCCACGTACCACATGGAAAATAAAGATTCAATAGTCACGGTGCGACCGGAGTCAAAGCCCCGGTCCTTGTTCTGATCCTTTTCTCCTGTACTCCAATTTCCCTTGGCCGAGTCCACAGTAGCACGGTCTGCCTGGCTGCATCGGCAAGGTCGCCCTGGTCTATGATGAGACCTGTACAAAGGGCCAGTTGAATTGTCAATGCCAATCCTGCGCTGCCTGCACACCTGCATGGATTGGATTTATTAGTCTCGTCTGCCCAACTGGTTTATTTTTCGTGTTCTATTCCTTCTTTTTTTTCTCCCTCTTCTTAATTTCCCCCTACAGTATCATACTCCCTAATACCCTGTTTGCTGGACGATGCTCTCCAGACTCCGTGCAAACGTGCCTATAATGTCTACATTCTTTAGTTCTTCCAGCTCGCCCAAAGACACAGGCACCGAATCGCCTGCTGATCTGAATAAGGGTGACACTACAACATCTGCCGCTCCTACGCTCGCTTCTCATAATGCCTTGCCATCCGATATGGAGGCCCAGTCCCAGAGAGAAAAGTCTCCCAAGCCATCCAGCGAGAAAGAGAGCACCCTCGTCAATGAGCCAATTCGGGATTCAGCCGTTTCTGAGGATACCAACAAAGAGACGACCCGAGACAATCAACCGCCAGAGGTAATTCCTAATGAGGACTCGAATAAAGAGCCTGTTGTGAAGAATGATACCGAGAAAGAGGCTGCCAAGGAAGAAGACAAGAATTCGAGTGATGACGATGCAGAGAATACAGCCAAAGAGCCTGAGCCAGAATACCCGACGGCATTCAAACTGCTCCTCATTACAATTGCCTTGTGTCTCTGCGTGTTTTGTGTGGCATTGGTATGTCGCCCATCACCAATCCGAAGATATCAGTCTTGACCCCGTTGCTTACAATCTTTCTCAATATAGGACAACACAATCATTGCAACAGCTATTCCAAAAATCACCGATCAATTCAACTCACTCGATGATGTTGGTTGGTATGGAAGTGCCTACTTGCTCACCACTTGCTCCGTCACCCTGATGTTTGGCAAATTCTACACCTTCTACTCCATCAAATGGATCTACTTAATCGCCCTTTCCATCTTCGAGATCGGCTCGCTGGTCTGCGCCGTCACCCCGAACTCGGTCGGTCTTATCTGCGGCCGTGCTATTGCTGGTCTGGGTGCTGCGGGTTTGTTCTCGGGTTCGATCTTGATTATCACTCAGAGTGTCCCGCTGGTTAAGAGACCTATGTATACGGGTCTTGTGGGTTCGATGTTTGGAATTGCTAGCGTTGCGGGCCCACTGTATGTTTTCATATACTTCCTACACTGTCCTTCATTTTCAATGATCGTTCGATCTATTTTTGAGAGGGGCCTTGCTAACATGTATCAGTATGGGAGGTGCTTTCACAGACAGACTCACCTGGCGTTGGTGCTTCTATATCAACCTGCCCATTGGCGCGGTTACTTTCTTTTTCATTCTATTCTTCTTTAAGAACCCCAAGTCGCTCAAGGATGCCAAGGGATGGAAGGAGCAGCTGGCTGAAATCGACCTCCTCGGCTCATTCTTCTTCTTGCCCGCCATCATCAGTCTGCTGCTTGCCCTGCAGTGGGGTGGTACCAAGTATCCCTGGAGCAGTGGACGCATCATTGCTCTGTTCGTGGTCTTTGGCGTATTGATTATCATTTTCATCGGTGTGCAATGGTGGGGTCAAGAACGTGCTACCGTTCCCCCGAGATTGATCAAGAACCGCAATGTCTGGGGTTCAGCCTGGTATGCGCTGGCTATTGGTGCGGCGTACTTTGTTTTGGTCTACTATGTCAGTTCACCCCCCTCCCACACACTGCATCTTGTTCAACTGCTAACGATGATCAGCTTCCCATCTGGTTCCAAGCTATCAAGGGCGCCTCGGCCGTGAAGTCGGGTATAATGAACCTCCCCATGATCATCACTGTCGTGCTCGTCTCAATTCTGGCTGGCGGTCTCGTCACGGCCTGCGGCTACTACACTCCTTTCATGATCGCCTCGTCCATCATCATGACCATTGGCGCTGGCCTGCTGTCCACCCTAGAGGTGGACTCGGGTCACCCAAAGTGGATCGGCTACCAGGCACTCTTCGGTATCGGCCTAGGCCTGGGCATGCAGCAACCCATGATCGTGGCACAGACTGCTCTCAGCGCCGGCGATGTCCCAAGTGGAACCGCCATCGTGATGTTCGCTCAAACTCTGGGTGGCTCGATCTTTATCTCCGTTGCCCAGAACATCTTCCAGAACCAGCTGGTCACAAACATTCGCGCCGACGCGCCAACTGCCAATGCCGCCGAGCTTGTGGCAGCTGGTGCGACGATGCTGCGGACTGTTGTTTCGGGACCCGTTCTGGAGCGTGTTTTGGTCGCTTACAATGATGCCATCACGCAGACGTTCTATGTGGCCGTCGCTATGGGTGCTTTGTCTCTCATTGGACCTATCTTTGTCGAGTGGCTCTCCGTTAAGGGGAAGAAGGTTGAGATGGCTGCGGTTTGAAGTAGTGGCATTTCTGAGACGCCAGGCAAAAGGTCTCTCTAACACAGAATGTCTTAATAAGTGAGGATGGGTTTACTTCGAAGTATAAATTCTGCTGAAAAGTTGAAAGTTCAAAAACTACAGCAACAGTTCTCTAGAGAAAATAATCTCCATCTCCATGAACGAACCCACGAGTTCTACGTCTCCATACAAACTCATTCCACGACATCCAAGACCTCATCATAATGCTTATACCCAACAAATTCCCCGTTTATCTATCCACCAGCGCCTTTAAATTTTAATTAAACGATACAAAATTATTCTCCTTATTCTTTTGGTTGCTCCTTATTCCCGCCGGGGCTCTAGACGTCTATTCCCTATCCGGTCATTCTCCATATATTTTCTCTTTGCTTCCAGCAGTCAGTCTGTAAGGTTGTGAACTCCGATATTCTAATTCACCGTGGCTCTAGGTTAATACTGTGGGGTAATGTAATTTAACGTGTATCTGGGGACGTAAATTTATCTTTTTGGTTGGTCATGCGGAAGAACACTGTGACAGAATGGGTATGCATGAATGCTTGCTCTATGCCCGCTAGATTAAATTTGGTAGAACAAGAGACGCCAGAATAGGACTCTATGAAAATTGCAAGGAAATGAAAGGAGAAAAACAAAATGCCAGTTATACCACGGCATACAGACTGAGATAAATGCCCCAGATCACCCCACAGGCGCTGCCAAAGACGACCCGCCTATCCATAGGGATGACGGTGTACATCAAAGTCGAGACCACGGGGCGATACTTCAAACGGGCGATCATGATGGGGCGGAAATCCTAGAAACATCAATAAGCACCATTCAAAAATTCCAATACTGGTGGGTAAACCCAGCAGCGTATGAATTAATGGTGGAGAAAACAAAACATACCACAAGAACCAACTCCCACACCTTCGCAAGACTCTCCCCCTTCAAAAAATTAATCAAAACAACAAACAGCACAATATTCATCGCCCCAGCCACAGTTAGATCAAACAAAAACTTCATTACAAAGCTATGCAATCCCGAACGCTGCGCCCTAGGCGCCCAGCGACCCCCGTCTCCTTCTGCTTCTCCTTTTCGCGATGCAGAGGCAGCGCAGTAGCATCGTCGTGAAGTCGCGGGGAAGCCTCGGATGAAATAGCAGAAGAGAAGAATGCCCGGAGAGCAGAGAATGAGAGAAGGGAGCGCCAGGAGCATAGGAGATTTGATATCTCGGCGCGTGAGGGAAAGCCTGGGTAACGCGCCTCCAGGGCGCGTTGCCAGTAGAAATTGATTGGCACGATTAGGATGCCATACGTGACGAATTGGAGGAGAGCGAGTGTGTTGAGTGTGAAAGGAGTCTAGTAGAATGTTAGTACTTGATAGTGATATTTTGTTTTATCTAGTTCTTGGGGTGGTCGTTTTTGATCAAGGGGTTCGTTCTGTGCTTACGGTGTTTTTGCGCTGGTCGATTAGCTGCGCCAGGAGGTTGGAAATGGCATTGAGGACGGTCGATTGCGCGAACGTCACAATTAAGGCGGAGGGCATAGCGGCATTGGGGCCATGAAGCGTCGAGAAATGCCAGAAATGTTGAATTGGACTTCTCGCGATACCTTTTGATATGTCCCCACTGGGTTTCTTTGGGGCTTGTGTTGAGGGGGGCGTTTTTTGGCGTTAAGGAGATTTGCCAAGAACGCGCAACCGTGTCCTATCGAGTCGAGACTCGAGCCTCAATTCAACACATACTTCGACTTTTAAATACTTCTACATTCAACAACATCCATTGAGAAAAGAAATAGATCTCATTCTATGTCATTATGGCTCATTCTGCTAATTGCTTGCATCTCATGTCATATCCATTGGAAAGTCCCTTTTTTATTTCACCGGCAACACTTTTTGAAACTCCACGTTAGGCCCATCCTTCGCGCTGGTAAAGTGGTCTACCAACGCCAAATGGCCATTTGCATCCTCGCCCTGGCGATCAGCTAGTGACATGTCAAAGAGGAAGATCAGTCGGGCTAGTGTCAGGCGCATCTCCATGAATGCCATGCTCTTGCCAATGCATCCACGGGGTCCGATGCTGAACGGGCAGAACGCCCGACGCGCCGTTTCAATGTCTTCTTTCGTGCTCGTCCAAGAGACGCCCGAAGCCTTGCATGTTGCGCCCTCGATCCAGCGCTCGGGGATATAAATCTCCGGTTCGCGGTAGTACTGTGCCTGTCGGTGGATTGAGTAGGTCGGTGTACCGCAGTCGGTGCCTGCGGGGAGGAAGACTCCATCCACGACAGCGCCACCCTGCATCACTTCGCGGGGAGGTGCGCCCGGTACGGCGGGAGCCAGACGGAGGGCCTCGTCGATGCAGGCCTTGAGGAAGGTGAGTTCGTTGAGATGGCTACCGCTGACGATGTCCTCGACGGCAGAGAAGGCGTCACGGACTTCCTTGGTCAGCTTGGCCAGGGTTTCCGGAGAGCGGACCAGGTAGAACAGTGTGGCGGCCAATGTGGTCGAGGTCGTGTCACTACCAGCAATCATGAGAACGTTGGCTTCTCCCCAGAGCTCGGGCGTGCTGAGACCCTTGCCGGTCTCGGGGTCCTTTGCGTTCAGCAGGTAGTAGAAGAAGTCCTTCTTGGCCTCACGGCCGGCCATGGCACGCTCCTGGGCGCGCTTATTGGCCTCCACACGCGAGTTCATGATAAAGTTCCAACGGTCCTGGGTAAGCTTGCGAATGAAGATCTGGTCAAGGTGCCAGCGGTCCAAAGGCATCCAAAGTCCACACTATAGACCATGTGTTAGAAAGACGCCAAAAGACACATGTCGTTTTCATGTCCAGCTCCAACTTACAACATAGTGTCGATTCGCAGCACGATCAACCAACCCGATCATATGCCTGCGACCCTCGGCAACGAGCATGTCAAAGCTCTTTCCAAAGCAGAGCTCACCCATCACATCATAGGAGAGATAACTAAACCAATTGCCCATATTCTTCACCACTCCCTTGCTATCCCCCTCTCATTGCCATTCGCGCCCGCCAGCACGGCGCAGAGCTGCCGCACGTGTAACAACATCACATCCTCCATGCCCTTGAGGGCAGCTTCTGAAAAGGCCTGGCTGAGCACACGTCTCTTGCGCCCATGCATAGTCTTATCGATCGCATTATGCGTGTTGTATACGCCCTTGATAGCGGGGAATGCGTTGTAGAAATCAGCCTTTTGGAGTCTCTTGCCATGGCCGTAGATATCGTGTAGACCGCGGTCGGTGTTTACGGAGACAAAATTCGGCGCCACACGGACGTGCGTGCCATACTGCTCGTGGAGTCGGTGTAGCCACAGATGGCGGTCACCTTTGAGGCCGTGGTAGAGTTGTACCCATGGTGTCACGGAGGCCCAGAAGGGGCCTGGGATACGGCGGAGTGGGTGGACGAGGCGGTTGTAGAGGACGTAGGCGACGGTCTGACCATGGTATTAGTGATGATTCATACAAATCTCACTTCTTCCTTTCGAGTGCTGCTTATCTGAAAGGGATAACAAAGACATACCAATACTCCCACCACGCCGAGTATATCCACAGTCACCCTCTGCAGGGTCATTTGCTTCAGCACCGGTTCAACGAACATCGTGAGAATTGGAGCTGGTCACAGCATGAAGTCAAATTTGGGCTGTACAATTGCTTTTAGCATTACTCACAATAATTCCCCAGCAGGTTTGGGTTATATACTTTCCGACATTCCCAAATGCGATTCCACCGAAGGTACCCGCGCCCAGCCGCGGCTACGACGAAACGATGACGAGAGATCCACCACAATCAGCGCCGGTCACCTGGTAAGCTTCGGTCTCGATCAATCGGAAGCACCTGATTAGGGAGTGGCGGCTACGTCCGGGTATTTGCAGCTGTTTGTGTGCCTGTTGAGATGGTGGTAATTGTATAATTCTTGTGACTTCATGTGGTGGAAGCTGAAAGCGGGAGTCTCCACGGGGCAAATTCTCGGAGACCCGGCCGAGTTATGCTTAATTGGAGGATTATGCGGGGGAGAATCAAAGTAACACGAGGGCACAGGGTACACTGGAAGAAATATTGAGCATTGAGAGATGGGGTTTCATGTCATGGTCATATATTTGTCTAAGGTCTATGGATTTTAGGGTCTAGCTGTAGGGCTTTAGGCTATACGAGCCATGCTATTACACCGCAAATGCACGTTTAAACCAGCCAAGAGCCTCCCTTGTTCAATCCACCTGGCCTTCGGTGGATCTTCGGTTTTAAATGGCTTCTTCTGGGGGCATACCCGCCAGTACCCGAAATCTTTCATATCTCATCGATTATCCGCCCCGCTGTGGAACGCGGCCGAGAGGAGGGGCAGCTGCAGCTGCAACTGCCTCGAAGGGTAATAATGATGGAGAAGTAGAGGACGGAATGTCTCTCAATAGGATAGTATGCCCGAAAGCAAATCCCCAAGCAGGAAGTTGTAATTGGGGTCATCCACCGTTGATATGATTCAAGTGCCCCAACCTAATATGGCCGAGGCCAGTAGTGCTTATCCAGCATATCCCGTAGTGCAACGCTCCTCCACGAATCAGAAAATGAACTCGGCGGCTTGTCGAACTGGACGTATCGGATCAAACCGTCTCATCATGTCCATGCAACCCACCATCTAAAATCCACTGCTCGTTATCGTCATTGTCATCCTGCACGCGACGCCACGTTTGTTTCCGCTCTGCCCGCTCTTCGGGGTTGGTCTCTTTGCCTTCGGGAGCGCGCCAGACTGGACGCATCAGTCCTCCCGCTGCAAGAAGGGGATTGTGACTGAACGCGTGCCCTCTCGATGATGTTCCTTCGGGCTCGACGACGTCGTCGGGCTCTGGCTCATTAACAACTGGGGTAGATTCAACGGCCGCGGATTGATACACTCTTCGGACCTTGCCACCCTTGATATCGAGGCTCATCACGGTCTTCTTCTTCTCCCATTCTGGACGAGCCTTCTCCTCTAATTCCCTTTGGATACGCTGCTGCTTTTTCAAGGCGAGCGCTCGCTGAGCGGGACTCATCCATAATGTGGACGCCACGTTTGGAGTCTCAAAGTCGGCAGCTTCGTCGACAACCTTGGTTCGACGGGCATTCTGTGCCTGGAACTGGAGCAGCTTATCCCGGTGAGCCCTTGCCGCATCCAACTTGCTTGGAGGGGCTGTTCCAGAGCCCGTTGGTCTTGGGCCACCTTCGTGGTGGACACTTTCATTATGAGCGCGCATCTTCTCTTGCCCACGCTCCACACGCAGTTCCTTGATCATACCCTGGATCTCCTCCGCTGAGAGAAGGGGTGTGCCACAGAACGAGCAGGGCTGGAGACCTTCCAGTGAACAGATAATTTTGCCGCAATTGACACAGTTGGGGGCCGGGTCAAATAGAGGGTGAATCGTAGCATAACAGTTGCATTTGCGCTTCTCTGAACCCAGAGTCGGGTTCGTCGAGACCTCCAGCATAGCAATCGCGGCCGTTAGATCCGAGATATTGTTGGTGGTCAGCGATCCACCTGACTTTGAAGAGCTTCCTGAATTACTCCCACCACCACCTCCTTGCCGACTCGGCTTGCTTGTTTTTGATCGCACATTTGGTAGCATATCCGACAGGACGGGGCCCGATGCTGATGGAGGCGGTTTCGAGGGTGCCGGGGGCTTTGGTGAATGAGCACGAGAAGAGGCGGAGGATCCGGGCGCAGACAGTACTGCTGCATGCGCTGTAGGTTTGCTGGCAGACATATAGTCCTCTCCCTGCTGGGACTTCATGTAGCCTCCACCCACATCACCATAGTTATCAGGGCGACGTGGGGGACCCGCACTGTGCAATGGCTTCTTCTCCTTTTTGCTTTTCCCCTTCGGTCGCTCTTGGGTATGTGTGGTTGCGGAAGTATAGCTCTGAGCGGGTGAGGCTGCGGGAGGTCCGTCGTTTCGACGCGCATTGAAGGAGGTGATAAATTCGAGAGCTGCGGGGGAGTCGCCGAGGAGGTTTTTCAGGTGATCGGCGCAAGCGTCTTTTGAGAGGGAGGCCGAATAGTCAACAATTTGCTTCAGCGACTCCTCATCGAGAGGAATCAGCTGGCTGAGCCGAGGGAGGGCCCAGGCTGAGAGGTCCGGCATGGCTATGGTGTTGTGAAGTTGGTGAGAAGCAAGAAGCAAGAAACAAGACGGTTCAGGTCAAGCAGCGGAAGTGGCGACGTGCCTGCGGAGCTCCCCACATTTGAACTATGCCCGATCTATACCCCGACAAGCTGACACAATTTAAGTCAGTAAAAAAGCAACTTGAGCTTTTGACCAATCATATGGTATTTACAACTCAGCGGAATCTATTACTTTTCTGTGCATCTTGTATGGTGACGTTCTATTGTTGGGAATGACAAACAAGTTCTCTACTAACCATCTCCGCGGCCTCAAGTGGAAGTTCGGGCCACTTTCAGCATAGCGAAGCCCAATATAGTTTAGTCAATCACCTACTTAAATCATTGGAAAGATTGATATAGCTCTTTCTCACTCTTTCTCGGTACTATGAGATATAGTGGACACTTGTGCTCTTCACTAACTATGATTTTGGCAAGTAAAGATCATAAGAGGTACATAAGTGCATTCAGAATAAGCACCTCAAACTAGAGTGCATACCTACAGTACACACTAATTTATATGAGCGCTTTCTCTCTGGCTTACTAGCAAAGGAGAACTTTGATCGAGAGATTAACCCTAGAACACAGATGTAGCCGGTTGAACGATACGTAAACACAAGGGTCTTAAAAAGCCCCGTCGTGATTTGCCAAGTTTAACCGTCTCGGTCATAGTCTAGAAACGTTCAAGTCCAATAGATACATAGTCTCCCTGACACACGCCTTGTAGGGGTGTTGTCACTTATACTTGTATGCAAGACTCGAATTTCATGGAGGCCCAAAAGGCAACCTCACTGTAAGCACATTTCCGGATACCTGCTCCGATGTCGGCTACGCGATATACAAAAGCGCTAGCACCATCATAAACCTCCGGGAAATCTCGGTGAATGATCACATTAAACCAGAAAGAAATGCCGTGCTAAGGCCCAGTGTATGGTATGAAGTAATGTACAATCCTATCCCACCCTCATCATCATCGTCATCTATGCAAATTCTTGTGTGGGTCAGACCAGACCCAGAGACGCCATAAGCACATTGAAACCATCAGTCAAACGCCGGGTACTCCCAGAAAGGAACAAAAAGCAACACGGAAAACGTGGAAACCACGAGAGGGAATATGGAAGGCCTCCAGGAGGGAAGCGTTCATCATAGGTCCCCTTCAGTCTGCGTTTTCACTCTTCACATCGTCGTCATTATCCTCCACCGTAAATGAGTTCTTAAGCTTGCTTGGCCCCGGCTTCGTACTTGAGGCCTTCTTGGACACGTTCAGCTTCTTCTTTTTGGTAGGACTGGGACTGCCCTCGTCTTCTTCATGTGGACGTTTGGGAGCAGATGAGGTCGGACTGCTAGCGCCACTAGCGCCGCTGTCGGTGGGTGTCTTATTACGGGTACTGCTGCCACGGCCGGAGATGTTCATGCAGCGATCCAAGTGCTGAGCTACTCGATTCATGACGAAATAGCGCGGGCAGATGGGGCACTTGCTGGTCGGAACTTCAGGGATAGTGCTGTCCTTGTCGGACTTTTTCTTTTTCGGGTTCGGCATCACGGCAAACATTTTCCCGTGAACGTCGTGGCCCGGCAGTGTAATCAATGGACCGTTCTGGCAGTATTCAGCGTTCGGATCGGGAGGAGGTCGGTAACCTGCACCGACTGGGGGATATGAGAGGCGTGGGAGACGGCAGTCAGGGCAGATGATTTCCTTGACGGTATGCATGGGATTCCCCTTCAGGAAGACTTTCCCATGGTCGAATGTAGCAGCATCGGTCTCGAGGTGTGTGCTTGCAAGTTTGGCCGCATCTATCACAACTTCTTTTGTTTTTCCATCGGCGGCGACTGACTTGCTGGGGGTTTCATCCGGGACGGTTGCCTCTTCCTCGGCTTTCTGGCGAGCGACGACCACCGCGGAGCGCATGCGCGCCACTTTTTCCTCGCGGTGGACCTTGGCGACGAGGTCATGGATGATGTTATGGAAGGTCTCATTCAAGATGTCGGTTGACTAGATTAATCCCGGGGTTAAGTAGAGTCCCAAATTCGAGGCCCAGCGTAGTGGTTGATCCGATGACATACCACTTTAGCAATTGTTCCGGCAGGGTAGGTCGGCCTGCGGCTCGCGGTGTTGGAGTCGGCCATGATTGAAGTCGTCCGGAGGTATCAACCCCCAATTGTATCCGTTCCTGGATGGCGGAAAGCTGAGAGCTGTATCTGCCGGCGACACAGTTCGGAACCCTTTTCGCGCCGCGGGTCACGATCTAGTTCTCCATGCGCCGGAAATCTATGCAGGAGATGCTAATCGAAGTAGAGAGGTCGGAGTCGGTCCGAGGTATCGCAGGGTATCAAGCATAAGTAGAGGGGAGCGAAGAGGTAAAACGAGTAGGTGAAAAAGAACGGCGTTGGATGTAATACCCTAGTGACTCGAAGACCCGGTTAGCTGAGGTTGAAAGAGCCTCGGGGTCCCGTGAATAATGGGCCGACCAACGTGATCGATTAGGGGGACATAGCAAGATGAATCAAGGCAGACAATAGATCCCTGCCTTGGACCGGATTCATCCAAGGCAACAAAGAGCAAGTAACTCACCGATTGAGGAGCCTACTGGCTGATCGTCGGAGGGAAGGAGATGAGGCGGACTGGCACGAATGAGGCTGGCAGGTTGTTCTCATCCGGGCTTATCTTATCGCCATCTCCGCATTCGCCCTCCCTCATCTTCTTGTTCCTGTCCCCTCGAGAGCCTCCTCCAAATGGCCTACCAATTCTTTGCCAAAAGCCCGGCGCGGTCCTCGAACCCGCCTGTATCTCCTCCTCCGGCTCGACAGGCTCAGCCGCCTATTCATCCGCTTCCACCTCAACCGCCGCGGTCCGCAGTCGCGAGCCCTCGACCGACCGCGAATGCCTCCAGCCAAGAGCCGTTTACGCCTTACCCGGGGGATCTCTCCGCGAGCCATGCAACCCCTCACTCGCATATCACGGTAGAAACGATTCGCACGGCTCATATTCCTTCCTTGACGAGGATAACGGGGTTACTGTTGCCTATCCGCTATCCAAGCTCGTTCTACACGACCACCATCACAGACCCCATCGTCGCGTCTCTATCACGCGTCGCGATCTACCATGACCACCCGGTTGCTGCTGCGCCGAACTTGAGCGCCTCGTCTGGATCAGATAAAGTGATTGGGGGTATTCGGTGTCGCCTGGAGAGACAAGATCCAGTTCAAGAAGTTCAAGGCCATGTTGCCACGAACCTCTATATCCAAACACTCCATCTGTTGTCACCTTACCGCGGCCATGGCGTGGCTGCCTCACTATTGAACTCCCTTCTTTATGCATCGCCACGAGATCCCAAGGATAAACTTCGATTATCCGATATCGTGAAGCACTACAATATCCGCTTCGTGACCGCGCATGTCCACGAAGCTAACGAGGATGGCTTGAGATGGTATATCGCTCGTGGATTCAAGGTGCAGGACGGTGTTGTGGAGGGATACTATCGTCGATTACAGCCTTCAGGAGCCAGAGTCGTGCGGTTAGACATACAATGGGACGAAGAGGACAATGGTCCAAGTCCAATCACTGAGAAGAAGGATGCCTCACAGAGTACAGTTCGAAGTGACCCCGACGATGAAGGGTGGGAGAAACTCGATGTTGAAGATAGCGAAGAGGATGATCACGGCGTGCAACTATTGGGCGAATCTCAAGTCCTGGAAAAGGATGAAATGACGCCCTCGAGGAAGCGCAAGGCAGAGGAGGAGAATGGAAATAAGCCTCAGCGGAGGTAGTCTGTGCATGTGTTGGAGCGACTTGCATGTTTGTTGTTAGATTTACTTTGGATACCCTATACATGATGACAAGTCTTTATCCAGTCACACAATGCTATTGCGCGGACATTTGTGATATATGAGATTCAACCTCGATACTTGGAAGAACTTTTCAATGATACTAGGTCGATGCACTTCTATGCGGTAAATGAAGGGGAAATACTCTAAACCAGTGATTCTTTCTCACATTATTAGGCGGAACATATGTTCATCCAACCCCTAAATTGAACCCGTAGGAAACCATCAACAGCATTAAAATTTTAATGCTCGGAGGAAATGTTGCTGCCCAAAAACCCCCATCTAGTTTAAATAATCATAGGGAACCAGACGACCGCTTCATCCAGCAGGACATCCCTAACAAAATGATTGATAACAATCTAAGATATTCGGAATTAGCATACGGTGGTAATGGGCGACTAGAGGTTGATTCTCAAAGTCTTACCCATCAATAACACTCAGTGCAAGATTAGCTACCCAAAAGGAGTGTGACCCCTTCACATAGCGCTTTTTATAGCAATGGTCACTTTTATAGCCCCCACAGCCACCTGAATGGCGATGGGCTAAGGTAGCTATTGTAGCAACCCAGAAAATGGCAGTAAAGGCATTTGCTGCAACGGAAATCCAAAATTTATAGGCATATTTGGCAATCAACGATCCGGTTGCGATGAAAACAGCAACAAAAATGGTAGCGACGGCCTATATGAAGTTAGGGATCCCACCAACTAAGTAGTTGAAGCAGCAAAAAGGATGCGAAGCCAGCTTACTGTGAAAATAGCTAGCCCATAGGCGCTAGATGCATACGACGACAGCTCTCCTGCAGAACAGCCGATCACCACGAGAGCGATTACAGACTGCAGAGCGTGAATAATGAGCTTCACAAGATTCGTAGTCTCCATATTTAGGCGATTCCGAAAACAAAAGTATCCTGTTGTTAAAGATATCTTTTCCCTCTCTCCCCAACAGCAATTGAGGAATATTGAACCTCTTTAAATAACTTCTCTATTTCAGACATCGACCGATGATCTACAGCGTGGCTACGCCACCCATTCCCACTTCTGAGGACTATCTAGCAACTTTTCCTTCCCATGTTATGTCAACGATCCACAAAAGCTCCAAAGGAACTAGGGTTCGGCTGGGAAAATGGCGGCTGCCTTCGGACCGTTCCCGCTCACGTGCGTTAGGTCCTCGGGTTGCCGACCACCGTATCGTTAACCGAAATGAAAGTCATAGCTGGGAATGGGAATGGTATGCCTGCTCTAGTGGTTCCGTGATTTTCACTTATACAAGGGTCGGAATCACCTACAGATTAGAAATAGACTATCTGGGTCGATTGTCTGTCCTCTTCAATCACGAAATATTCCAAACTTAGTTGAATATTGGACTTCACCAGAAATTGTCTGCCATTGGGATATAATCCCTGATAGGGATTTTAATCGACCTACTCGATGCGCCTCGTTTTCCTTACAAATTACTATCGAAGATGAATGGCCAATTAGTGCAACTCTATCAATAAATCACAATCTCAACTTCGTATCCCTATACAGAACTATACTTCGTCGGATAAAGTTAGCTAGAAATTGTCAATTTTTGAGAGTGGAATAGAGACAATTTCGTCAGGAAAAAAACGGTGAAATATAAGACACAGGAAGGTTTTTCTTTGCATCCGCGATATTGGGAAGTCCATATCTCTAATCCTCGATCTCATCTGCGATGGTTCCTCTTAAGAATCTAACTATGGCAATTCAAAGACAGCATTCGCCGCAGAAAGCTCCCCCGCAGGCTTTTTGGAAGAGGGGACAGTATCGGAAGGGGCCTCGAACACTTGGGCACCGTTGATCGGCAGTTCTGGCTTATCATGCCAAATTCCAGGCTGAGAGCCATTTTCATTATTTTTTGGTTGATACTTTCGTCGTCGATTATACCAGATCACGGCGAGCGCAATCAAGGTAATCGCAATCACGGCTCCAATAACAGGACCAGCAACCCATACTTTCGAAGATTGTCTATCTATCGGTGTGTTACCCTAATATGTGGCCGTGAGGCGATACCGTCGAGCTGACTCCTGTGCTAGTGGTGGTTCGCGTCGCAAAATCGGATGGTTACCAGCGAATGAAGATGGCCTTAGCATTAATGCCACCAGCGGTCCTCATACTAGATGTTATACCGGCTTTTGTGAATATCCATAGGTAGCTAGAGTCGCTATTATAGGAGGTGCACCGGTTCGCTGAGTACCAAACTATGCCATTTTCGGTTTGGGCGCTATAAACTCTAGTCACACAAATTATGGTCAATAACCAGTCAGAAGATATACACGGCTTGAGCTCACTTCGAACAGCAGGTTGCCCGAGTCTCGACATTACCGTTAATACAATCAACCGATTGGCTGGCTATCCAATAGCCTGATGGACACACGCCCGGCGAGAAGTAAGAGTTGGTGCTGGTCGCATATCCCGAGGGAAAAAGCAGCTGCTCTAGTCTGTAGGCCCCTGACTTAACCACCAACCAGAGTCGCTGGCATCGATTACGTGGTGTCGTAGTAATTAGTGCCAGACAGGTACTCAATGTACCAAGTGTCGGTAGTACATGCGGCCGGCAGCGAGAAGGTGGTGGTAAGTGGTACGGGTGTGGGGCTTGTCATGATGGTTGTTGAAGGTAGGATTATTGAAAACCCACGAGGAAAGGGGGCTCGCGATAGGCGACGGCCTTTTTTAAGACGGTTCGTCGTAAGTTTCATAGGCGAGACACTAGTGATAGCATGTCAACGCATCAAGTGGTATTTTACCACTAAGCCAGTGGTTGATTTCCCAGGGACCAAAATTTCTTTGTGTTTTGTATAGTAAACTGGTTCAATTAATAACCTTGGTGTAATTGTCTAGATTACAATTTGGATACATTCTTCCAACGAGAGGCACCTTTGAATGCTATACCGAAATTGGCCGTTGTGAACTTTATTCTGCTGCCTCGGTGGATGAAAAAAGTATCACCTTTCTCCAAAGTTGCGGTCTTCCCGGTCTCATCCTCGATTGTCAGTGTCCCTAGTGGTCGTATAAGCTTTTCAAGTTCGAGATTTTTAACACCCCGAGAGGATATGGATAGTATGTTACCTTTCAAAACTACACCGGTCTCATCGTAACTATAAGGCCGTAGCTCTTGACTATCGTCTGTGCTCTCGATATAGAATAACGACCCGGTTAATGGGTTTTGGGTCCCGGCAGCCAGGGGAGTTCCAAAGGTATCAACTGTTTCGAGTCAGGCTTATTTCCTTCACGAGCGACAATAGGTGGGACTTTTGACAAACCGAAATGTACATAAGATGGCGCCCCTTCCAGATGGGGGATTCGGTGGAGGCTTGAGCTGGACAAAGTCACGAAAGGCATAGCTGAAAAATATTGATTTGTTATTTCCAGGTCTTCGGATCCTCCACTTATCAAAAGGGAACATTTAATTAGTCAAATATATATGCATTGATAAAGAGATTATAGGGTGTAAATAACTCATATGACTAGATTAACACGGCCTTGCGTCCTTGAGGTAGGGACGGGGAGACTGCCATGGCCTTGGGGCGGCGCGCGGCAGTCCTCCGTCTCCACCGATTGAATCCCGGGCCTGTATCCGGGTGGCCCCGAGCGAGGACACGATTCGGCCATGCACTACTTCCCTTTTCGCGAGGAGGACCGTAAATCTGGGTTGATACTATAGTGATTTTAGTTATCAATACTGAGACTTATATTAATGAAGAGAACCCGCGTGGCACGACGAGAAGAATTTTCCCATTTAATTCCACATTTTCCTTGATACTTCAAATCCTTTCTCATTTCTAATCTACATCTGCACAGACAAAATGCCTACCCCTGTCATTTCAAAGTCCGAGCGTGTTACTATTGTTGGTGCTGGATTGTTTGGGCTGACGACAGCCTTGGAGCTTGCGCAACGGGGATACAACGTTTTGGTTCTGGATCGTGACCTTCCTCCTGTGCTTGATGGATCAAGCGTTGATATTTCAAGGGTCATTAGGCCTGACTATGCCGATGAATTCTACACCAAGATGGGATTGGAGGCTATGCAAGGATGGGAGGAGGAATTTGCTCCCTTTTTTCATCGAAGTGGTCTTCTTTGTGTCGCCCAGGATAATACCCACGCGTATCTCGAAGAATCTCGGGAGAATCTCGAGAAAATGGGGCTAAGGGTTGAGAGTTTGGAAGAAGAAGAAATTAAAAAGCGCTACCCCGCGGTGCAGGGGGATCTCAAGAGTATCAGAGGGTATATCAATCCCATTTCTGGCTGGGCGGACGCAAAGCAGAGCATCCAGGAAGTGGCCCGGAAATGCGTTTTGGCGGGAGTTTCTTTCGTTGTTGGAGCTGAAGGTACGGTTTCTTCTCTAATCAAAGATGGTGACAAAGTCATAGCTTTGAAAACCAGTACCGGAGCTTTTCTCAGGTCGCATGTTACCATCCTGGCTACAGGGGCGCGGACGCCTCATCTGATCGACATGGACAATGTCTCAATTTCAACCAGTCAACCGGTTGGGTTCATCCAATTGACAGAGAAAGAAGCCGAGGAACTGAAAAGCTGCCCGGTGATAATTAACCTTTCAACTGGATGGTTCATTTTCCCTCCAACCCCCAAAACCCATATTTTGAAAATGGCGCGACATGGCTACGGATATGAAGTATCTCAGCCATCGAGTTCGTTAAGACGACCGTTATCAGCACCGCGCTTGGGCCTCAGCAATATCAAATCCGCATTTCTCCCCGCAGATGCTGAACTAGCACTCAAGGACGGACTGTCTACTTTCTTCCCCCAGTTCAAAGATAAAGAGTTCTCAAATCGCCGGTTGTGTTGGTATTCAGACACCCCGAAGGGAGACTTTATTGTCGACTATCACTACGATTTCAAAAATCTCTTTATCGCGACTGGAGACAGCGGACAGTAAGCAAATTTGCTCCAAAACTCGCAAACGAAGTCAAACTAATGAGTACAACAGCGCGTTCAAGTTTCTTCCCGTGCTGGGTCGCTACGTGGCAGACAGCTTTGAAGGAAAGGCGTCTGAAACTCAGAAGAAAAAGTGGAAATTAGGACGATCATCGGCTCCTATTTCTCGTGGAGATGGTAGCAGAGGGGGTCCGCCTCGTCGAGCTTTGAATGCTGAGGAGCTGTCTAGGCTTTAGTGTCTTCATTTCGATTCAGAGGTGGACGTGGGATTCATATTTCAGGAGTTGCAAGTGTAAATTAAACCCTAATTGGAAAGTTTGAAAATTTCAGGCGACATGTTAAAATTCTTTTTACATCGTAATAACTGTAGCTTAATGTGAAGGACTCTGAATTAGAGGCGGCCCCAAGTTATGTGAACTAATGGTTCGCTGGACAATCTGCCTGGTGAATGAAAAGGCACGAATAGATGGGTGGTTTTGACTCTCAGTCAGTGAAAAAAGGAGAGAACTTGTACATCAAGCCACAGGGGCAATATCGGTGTTGTCTATGCTTAATTCTGTACAATGGCGAGGAAGTTGAATTCTACCCATGTTGGTGATTAGTATAGAGGTATGTAGGAGGGGATGGGTGATTTTCTTCACATTGGAGAACCGTTTTTATTGAAAGTTGGACCGGACCACCCTAGCCCTGGATGGGTAGGCAAAGTGGTCAGGGCCACTGGTAAGCTGATTCTCTGGTGATTCCAATCAAGATGATCATGGGAATGAAAGGGGTTAGGAGCAATGTCTAAACTGAAATGCCATCGTGTTTCCAGCAGTCTGCTCGAGTACTGTTTCCACAGAACAAAATTTCCAAGTCAGGAATAAGTAGTGCTCCCGTTAAATACACGTCAAACCGCCCCGGGAACTTTTATCTGTTGTCTGCACAAGAGAAGGCACCATGGGCATTCTTGGCGCTGATTGAAATTCCTTTCCCCGTTGCCCAAAGTCCCATCCCACACTGTTTCCGTCAGTCATCCGTATTAAAACTCAATAGATTCAACTTACCATTAAAACGCAAATAACAACAAGAAAAACGTTGAGAACCGCAAGAACAATCTTGCGCTTTGTGTCAAGCTTTCCTCGGTTCATATGCAGCCAAAACAAGCCCTCCAATCCAAATGAAAACCAGCTAGCAAATGCCGCGGCCAAAAGGCTCAGAAGATCATTGAAAACGGGGATAGCATTTGCGATGACCCAGGCAATCGTCCAGAGGAGTAAAACAATAAGCACCCAGGTGCCGTAAGACACCAAGGAACTTTCGTTCATTCTATTAGTGCCTCGAAACAATCGAACGTAAATTGTTTTGGCGCCGACATGGGCAATAATAACACCGGCAATAACGATCGTTCCGAGGGCAATTCCAAAGGCAACTTTCGCAACAGTAGTGCTGGTGCTGAGAAGCGCCGGACTTTTGACGTCCGCGCCAGCATAATAATAAATGACGACAGCTGCGACGAGGTATAGAGAAGTGTCAGTCACCTGAAGAGCAACTAATGCTTTCGTAAAGTCCCGAGGCTCTGCTAGCTCTGATTGGAAGCTAAAAAAGGCTAGATGGCCTGCAAAGGAGATGATGATATTAAGAGAAGCTGAGAAGCCAGAAAGCAGTGTTGGGTGGTTAACAGAATAGGCTTTGATATCGGGAGCTTCAATACCGACGGCAATGATGGTGACCGTAACAGAGATAAAAATGGATAATGAAGCTGGTATCTGGTCAGTCTGTGTATATAAGGAAGAACAAGAATCCCTTTTACATATGATCCCTAAATATGAAACGTCTTGTAGGCGCCTTGAAAGGGTCAGTACGAAGCAGATAATGGCTCCCACTAGACAAAATATTATCGTGCAAGCGCCATGATCGGTTAGAGTGTTCATCATGATTGAAAATGTCAATATATGAGCCCCCATCAAGAAGACGAAAAAGATGATCTGGGTCACAGTAACAATTTCGCGACCCCAGGTCCCGAACAGAATTTCCGCTGCGTCCGACATATTATGAATATGAGGATGGCGTAGTTTGAATTGCCCAAGCACATATCCGGTGTACGTTGTCAATGCCCCGATACCGAGAATTAGAATGCAGCCACTGAATATGGAGGCGTAAGTAAAAGGGCAAATATTTACGAGGTTTGCTTCAGGGTAGTTTTTTCAACATACGGAATAAAACCCAAGGTTGCCATTGACGATGGGAGAGAAAGAACTCCTAATGAAATTGACTGAGCGATCATCACTGAAATCTGCTTAGTGCCAAGTTCAGAGCTGTTGATATTTTCGTGAAAACCTACAAATGGCACAATGCCTTTCAAGGAGGTTAGGCGATATATTCATGCGTTCAACCGGGAAAGGAAGACACATACCACCACTTCATGATCCGATATTGTACTTGAGTGCCTTCTTCTCCCGAAAAAGGATCTTGCAAGATTGATGTTGGCATCTCGTCTTTGATGGGCTCCATGTCTTTTTGCTCCCGATGCTCGAGTTGGTATTGCGCCTGGGTAAGAATTGAAAAGTTCTCGGCAGTCTCGGACTGGTCAGCCTTTTTATCAGCTGTATCCATTTTCTCACGTGTGAGTTTGGAAGAAACGATAATTGGAAGAAAAGATAATTGCGAAGATAAGTGCAAAGATTGCAGTCAAAATAAGAGGGTACGCTGTTAATCAAAATGATAAGTGTGGAAACTCGTGCTGTATCTTGCAGGACTTGTGTAAGTGCTCTGCTATCATCTCAGTCACCGCAATATGAAATACTGATCTCTATTTATCTTATCCATTTTAAAGAGAGATTATGACCCCAGATTTGCTCCACTCTTCCCCGCAATCGCGTCCAGGTAAGATAAATACATCCATTCTGTGTGGTTCAGAGTGCTCCCTCAAGTGGGCACGGCGGGATACCGTCTCCGCATGCACCGCCTGGCTACCCAGCCGGTAAAAGCCGACTGAAACTACCACAGAAAGCAGTGTTAAAGACTAGAGTAACCTGGGCCGGCAGCCATACTCTGTGTAGGTGTTAAAAATTACCGTTCACGTGGGCGGATACGAGCCTACCTTCCACAACTAATAGTCATAGATTGCTGTTAGGTGCCCTTCAAGCTCGAGTGTCCGGCTCCGAATTTGACCTAAATCGGGAAGTCCCGATGATAAGAAGGACTGAGAGCTAACTCCCCTTTATCTGTGAGAATTACCAATTATTCGAGATAGACTATTCCTTGACTAGGGAATATAACAGTTGAAATAATACATGCAGTAACAACGCGAAGATATGTGAAACGCGATGCTATTACGATATGACTGGATTATAGGGATTGTATACTCTTCGCTAGGTCTGTGAGGAAGTTTCAACTAGTCATCTAGTAGATCAATCAATATCTCAAGCTTCTAATGGATGCTTCCAATATTATGTAATTGA
Organism: Penicillium cataractarum; assembly: GCF_028827025.1. Taxonomy (NCBI): domain Eukaryota; kingdom Fungi; phylum Ascomycota; class Eurotiomycetes; order Eurotiales; family Aspergillaceae; genus Penicillium; species Penicillium cataractarum. The sequence goes on along the minus strand of NW_026622743.1, from coordinate 193,934 downwards.
TTAATTAGTGGTATACCCGTGGTTTTGACCACCATCTCCCTTAGAATCAGCTGTCTAAGCTTTTAGTTTGAATAATGATCTATGCTCAAGCTCAACTTGATAGATGATATACCACGGCCATGCCCACATCGTGACAAAGGTAGGTTGCCTTCTGATATAACCGGGAAGTAGTCCATAATAATACCAAAGATTGTAGTGGAGAATCTCTAATTGTCTGAACTGCTGAATTCAACACGTAATTATTAGAATAGTGGTATCTTTTGTTCTCTCCACAATAGGCTGTAGACGATTTCACCATCGGGTGTGCTGATAGGCTCAGAGATCGCTATCACATCTTATGCACTTGATGTTGGTCTTGGTGAGCGAATGTCTTATGGGGTTCTCGTTTTCCTGAACCTTGGTGCAATATTTGGACGTTTCCTTCCCAGCCTGATTGCGGATCGCCTTGGTCGATTCAACGTAATGACGGTGAGCTGTTTGATGTGTTCCATCCTCACCCTCATTTTGTGACTTTCGGGTGATTTAGTCAATCCTCGAAATCTAGGAATAGTCATCAGTTATGCGGTAATTTTCGGATTCTTTTGCGGATCAGCAATTAGTATCGCGCCGGTCTGTATATCTCAGATCTGCGAAATAGAAGATTATGGGAAAAGAGTGGGAACTATGTGGACTTCGGTGAGCATCGGCACTCTCGTTGTCATTCCCATTGCAGGTGCTGCTCAGCAACTCAATGACGGGGCACACTTTGGATTGATTGTTTTTGGGGGAGCTCTTTATCCGTCCTCTACCATTGTTCTCGCTAGCTCCCGAGGAATCTGCAAAGGTTGGACGTTACGAACAAAGTTTTGACGATATCACATTCTTTTGTTTCCTATTTTAAATAGATTTCGGGCTAGTCGAGTTGATTCGATTGCCGATTTATGATGTAGTGAAAACGGTCGCTGAAGCCAGTCCCTGGGTGCAATCGTATTCACAATCAGACCAGCAGGGAGACGCTTCCACCAAGCTGGTAGAAATACGCATCCCCTTCAATAAGTTTTTGTCACTCGGTATCACCGAAAACGACGAGGGGTTTGATCATTCGAACGCCAAGGGACCGGTACCCAAATATTGCCAGAAAGAATCCAACGTATATATACTTTATTGAGATATACTAATTACAGGTAATGATCGAGCGTTCATTCGTCAAACAGGTGGTTTTGGCCAACTCCAAGGGTATCCAATGAACAAAGGCGCAGCAAACAAGGCAATGCACTAGATTAAATGTTATAGTTCTCCGCATGCAAGAAGATCTCATCTCTAGATGAATCTGTCATAACTTGCTGCTGGAGCTTGGCCACAGTATTGGCCACTTCCACACGCATGCTGGGCGGTCCACACACAAAGACACACGCTCGCCGTCCAAAGCTCTTCGAGAACTCTGTGAGCATCAGTGAGATGTCAGGACGGAAGTAATCTGTCCGCCAATTGTCTCGCCTCAATCCAGGTTGGAAGTAAGCATAGCGCGGTGTTGACGCCGGTTGTCTTTGTTGCATGGGTTGAGGACTGCCAAATCCAAAGTCGAACGGGACATTGTTATTCGACCCGTGTGGCCCAGCAGCAGCATACGGGTCCATTCCTGGCTGGTAATAGTGCCGGTTATTAGCGACGTGGGAAGCAGTGTACGCTCCAGGCAAAGCGGCGAGTCCGTCTTCGTTCTCGCGGCGTAGTTCCTTTTCTCTCTCGGCATCGCCTCCGGCTTCTTCGCGGATATATGCAGAGTTCCGCTTGTCAATGCCTTGTAGCATTCCGTAGATTTTCTCTTGCACGATATCTCGGTCCTTTTGCTCATCTTTGACGTCAGTCAAGAAGAAATGACAATGCAAAATACCAGCAGGTGCGTGGTCTTTGCAGATTCGAAGCTCTTCCTGGAACCACTCCATAGTCTCAGCGTTCTTTAGTGCCCATATGACCTTGACCGATTTAGTAATGGCTTTGCCATCTCGAATCTTCTTAATCAAGTCCAGAAGCTGACTGGCAATTGCGGTGATTCCACTACCACCAGCGAAGAAAATAACGTCGTCAAAGGCGGCCATCTCGCGCTGCATGCCACCATACGGTCCCTCCAAAAAGGCCGTGTACGTTCGGAAAGGACCATTCTCCAAAGCCTTGCGGAATACCTTTCGCGTAAATCCACGGGATGGCCGGAAGACAAGGGTACAGTCGCGGTACTCCTCGCCATATTCAGACGGGAAATCATCGCTGCACAAAGATGCAATAGTAAATGGGTGGCTCTCAAAGAAGGCGATACTCGGCATGCGTAAGTAGACGTACTGACCAGGGCGCCAACGCATTTGTGTTGGGACCGTCACTTTGATTGCGCCTTGGGGGAGGAGTGTCACTGCAGACTCTTCTCCTATCATGAAAGATGCTAAACGGAACGGATTCGTCCAGTTGAGATAGAACAACCGGATGACATATGTGACAATCCAGATCACAACGGTTGCCCAGAGATAACCCCATGATGAGAGGAAGTTCTTGGTATGCCAGAAAAGCATCGCTACGAATATCCAAGAAACGGGGATGTGGATGAAAACGAAGAGCTCGTACAGTTTATGCCGGAAGAAAGGGAGCGAGTGAACGCACAGGACGAATAGAGGGACGATGGCCGCGAGTCCATTACCGTACACGTACATATGGGGCAGTGTGATGAACTTGCGGTAGTTGATCATGGCTCCATCCTCCCAGATCGGAGTGATGTAGAAAGGTATCATGTGCACGAGGCTCAAGAATAGGCAAATGTAGGCGGACCACCGGTGCAGTCCATTCAAGCGTTCCGGGCCCAATCCTGTGAACATAGAGATGAAGTTGGCTTTCGTGCTAAGCGCCACAATCCACGGGACCATGGCGACTGAGAGCATGCCCGCTCGAATCGCCAAAGGTGGTGATCCGAGGGCAATCGTCCAGTAGTACAAGGGCTGGGGGAGGAAGCAGTACAGAGCCACAAAGATCAAGGCAGCCAACACGATGATCGTAACCGCTAGGGATGGGAAGACAAATTCCACACTTCCAATTCTGACCACCGGGATAGGTCGATAGAAGATCCAGCGCATCAATGCAATAACCCTCTGCAGCGGAATCATTCGTTGTACCAAGGATTCCCGACGCTTGATCTGAGGTATTTGGGTTGGCGCTGGGAAGAAATGCGCGCTCGAAGCATCCGTGCCAGCACTAGGGAGTTCGTACTCGTCGGGAGTCGAGACATTGTTCGGGGAGCTGCTGAAAATTGCTGATTGCTGCTCCTTGAACTTGGCAATGCGGATCTTGTCCCCCCATATATGATAGAATCGAATAAGAGATGTGGTGACCAGCAACACAACTGCAAAGTAGACGAAGCCGTAGCCATATTTGGCGGATTGCGACCACGGATCTCGATTCATTTCCGCCAACTCCTTCTGGGTCGTCGATGCCGACACGACGACATTGACGCGCTTTGCGAGGGACCTGAGGGAGTCCATATTGAGTTGTGTATAAGTAGGAGATTCGCTAGAGCCTGATCGCTATCGATCGCACCCTGTGCGACTAATCCTAATAGTAAGCCCCAGTGATTCTTCCATTTCGGCGAACGGCAGAGAAATCTTACCCTGGCTGTGTGAACTCTCAATGTATCTTGAGCAGGTAAAGACGCACCCTTCCAAAACCTATAGCTGCGCCTAGTTCATGACATCGCAGGTGGTCGGGTACGGAGGCATCAAACGGGTGGCAGGACGAAACGGCAACTTCGAGGGGCGATGTCAACTTGATGTATGGGAAGCACGAAGCGGGGGTTACACAAATAGCACTGCGCCGTCGCTCTTGTGACGAGAAGAAGTCCACTGCATCGACAAGTCCTGCAGGACTCGTCGCCGAGCCAATGGCAGGCGGCCGAGGCATGGCGAGTCATGGACCGAATAAACGGTGGCTCTCCGGGCGTCTCGCCAGAGTGCAGGTCTGCACATGGTGAGCTTTACTCCCAGTGAGATGTGATGGATTAGCGCTGTGATAGCCAATCAGGCTCGTTTAAAGGAGGTGATTCGAGTGATGGAAAGTGATCCGACCGCATTAGCGCGGCGGGGATGCCTCCAATCGGCAGCCGACTGAAGCTTGATGGTTTGTCGCTAACAGGGCAAACTGTTAACACTTGGGGATACTGCTATTATTATTATTATTATTATTATTATTATTATTTTAGTACGCCATTAGCTTAGCTTAATTTTGTTCTGTTATGAGCGCTTGGATTTCGTACCTAGCTCTCAATCGGCTATCTGAACCGAATCACTCCCAAGTGACGTGCATATCCGAGTAAAGCGACCGTGATAGATCTGAGAAAGTGTGATGAGATGCCATTTCTAAAAATAGGGAAATGACATACAGCTAGTATATAGGCTAAAGCGAAGAAAGTATATCTACAAATAGAACATCTAAAATTAAAAATCCCGTATAACAAGAGGAGAGAGGGAGAGAGGTGTTAAACATGTCATACCTCTAGTAGGTAACTATGGAGAAACCCCAGAAACATGCTTAGGGTAGGCAATATTTCGCGGCTGTTTCACAGTCTAAAGAGAACTCCTGCAGGGTATTGTAGCCAATTGTAGGGCTTTATGATTTTGGTCATCTTTAGGTGAACATTCGAGGTGCTAGTAGTTAGATTTGTACTAACTAGCCCTACATCATATATTCATACATTTTGATCTCACAGTCTAGTGAGAGATATCATTGACTTGTAGTATACAATTCATTGAGTGATCGACAACTTCTATCCTACAGCAAGCTTTTCAGGCTAATGCTCATGGAACACGGTCGTGCCTCAAGGAGGCCGTTTTGGGCCCTGGCTTCCTCTAGCTAAAATGCAGAGGAAGGAAACTCGAGCCCAAATTACACAAACCGAAAGATGGATAATTTTATTTCAGTATCCTAGATTGTATATGAATAATTGTCAAATATATAGTACACCGAAAAAGACTTCATTTTGTCCATGTTCGAGGTTCAAGTTAGCTTTCCATTACTACGATTTTAACAAGAGTAGGATCCAGGCATATTGCGGATGACAACCACCAATCTCTTCATCAAATAGACAATAAGAAGACTTAGACTTAACAACCTAAATTGACAGATTCCCTCAGTTTTCAACCATGTTTAACTGCGTAGAATAGTTGGTACTATGTAGTACAAGTTTTAGTTCCAGTTCATGCCTCAGGCTTAAGATGCACACCGCCTTTTATAGGAAAACATTCTGCCGCCCAGTGCTCGCTTTTTCGTCAAGTCTGTCGATCCGCAATCCTCTAGACATTTGGGTACCAAAGCTCTTTACCATGGCCGCCCCAGCAGCAACGGCTGCTCCTTCGGTTCCTCCATCACTCTCGCTCCCACCATCACAATTTGCCCGCATCCAGCCTCACGCCTACCTCCTTGCCCATCTTTCCCCTCCATCGGCGAGCAACCAACCTTCCATTCGCGCCAATGGCCGCGCTCCCTCGCAATTCCGAGTCACATCAGCCAACGCGGGCTCTCTGACCCATACAAATGGCAGCGCTGTAGTGCGCATCGGTGATACCGCAGCCGTATGCGGCGTCCGTGCAGAGCTCTTACACACCGAAGACATCGCCTCATGGAGCGTCTCGCAGGCCTCAAGTTCTAATAAGCGCCGGCGTCTCGCAGACCTTGGCGAGAAGCCAACCGAGGAAGACGAAGATGAAGATCCAGAGGATGACCGCGCCCATATTGAAGACCTCAACCTACTCGTTCCAAATATCTCCTTGAGCACCGGATGTGCGCCGGGCTTCATTCCGGGTGCGGCGCCGTCTGCGCTCGCCCAGTCACTCTCCCACCAAATCCTCTCTCTTCTACACAGCACACGACTAGTGCGCGCGGATGACCTGCGTGTCTGGTATCAACAGCCCAATCTTGGACCGGAGGAACCAGAACGACACAACGAGAATGAACAAATGGATGTGGATGCCGAGCAGAGTGCGACTATCGAGGACAAGCCCCGGGAAATTAAGGCTTTCTGGGTTCTTCACATTGATATCATGATAATCTCCCTCGCTGGTAACCCCTTCGACGCTGCTTGGGCTGCCGTGCTTGCCGCTCTTCGTGATACGAAGCTTCCTAAAGCTTGGTGGGATGTCGACAACGAGACTATCGTTTGCTCGGACAGCGTTTCAGATGCTCGCAAGCTTTCGCTGCGTGGTCTACCTGTGGCAAGCTCATTCGGTGTCTTTGAGGCGGATGCTGCGGCAGGATGGCGTGCAAACGTTATTCCTGATGCTACAGAGCAAACCCAAACGGGCAAGAAGGGCTCCCCGGAGAGGTGGATCCTTGCGGACCCAGATGGATATGAAGAGGGCTTGATTCAGGAGCGGGCTTGCATTGTTGTTGACAAGCAAAAAGATGGGAAGACGACCATTGTGAAGATGGAGAAGAATGGAGGCTGGACTGTGGACACCGAGGATCTTCGACAGCTGGTGGAGATCTCAGCCCAGAGATGGGATGAAATGAAACGGATACTAGACCAATGTTAATGGCCCAGAGATGAGCCTAAAAATCAAAAGATACCACTTTGAAGATCAATTGAAATAATAGATTCTGAATTCTAGAGCATAGGATATCATACATTGTATCGTTACACAAGTGAGCTTTCAATGTGAGAAAGCTTCGAATCATACCGGTTCAGTTGGTGGTAATCAATGCATCCCCGGCTTTCTGGGGGTTCCACGTCTCTTCTTCAGTGGAGGTTCATCATTCCAATCGCCAACATCGGGAATAGAGACCATGGAGTCTTCCGCAGCAGAGCGCCCTACAGAATCGGAGCTATTTTTGTTCCGAGTCTTTTCAGGGAAGGAGATCGAAAAGGAGATCAAGTCCAGGCTCCCTTCGCCCTTGGGGTCTTTGCCCGGCTTTTTCTTAGAATCAGATTCACTCGATTCCTTGCCCTCGGCAGCTCCTTCACGTTTATCCTCCTTGTCATCCTCACTCTGAGCTTTCTTCGGGGCAGATTCATTGGGGCTTGAAGTGAACACCTTGAGATCGCCGGAGAAGAGACGAGCGAAGAAGGTCTTCTGCTCCTTAGGGGCTGCATCGTCGCCCTTCTCATTCTCGGGGCGTTTCCCCTCGCTTTCGCCGTCACCCTCTTCATCCTCTTCCTCGGCATCAGAGAAATCCCACATGATGCTAGTCTCGCCACGGAAGAATGCTGTACCCCACAACGATATCAGGACACCAGGGACCAAATAGAGGAGTGCGGGCTGAGCATGGTTGGAGTATTGCATGGCGAGCAGGGTAGTGATCATTCCAACGACGTATCCAACAATGCTTGCTTTGAAGTACACCTTGGGGAAAGACCGCGCGTCCGAGTATGGTGGTTTGAACTCTGGCACTTGTGGTTTCACCGCCGGAGCCCAGAACCGCTCTCCCCATGCTCCAGTCGCCCGTTGATACTGAGGCTTGACATTTTGCTCGCTCAAGCCTTGCAGCTGTGCTTGTTGAATTCCCTTCCGGCGATAGTAAAGGAATAGGTCAAACCGTAGTGCTAGTCCGATCATCATGCCGGGAATAACAATATCTCCCAGGCCTAGCATGGCCAGTGACTGAACGTCTGGTTCTTCGCCAGGACTTGGTGGTCGAGGGAAAAGAAGTTTGATCGGAACATCCAGCTTGGTGGCAACGGTGACCATCAACGGGGTGAAGAAGACAAAGTAAATGTCATAAAAGAACAACGACCCTAAAATCAATGAACCCGTCCAGAAGGTGGAGGGTGACATGAACTGCAGCGCTCCATAGCTGAAGCTGAATCCCAAAAAGTTGGTCAGCCACCAAGGCTTTGTCACAAAGGCAAAGTACCCGACGGCAGCAAGAGCGAAGAGCCCACTGAGGAGATCGAGAAGGCCAACGAGGGGCTTGACGTCAAAAAGACCGCGAATATGGGCCCGTAGCCGTAAACGTTGATATAAAACGGTGCGAGAAGCCCACAGCAATGCAAGCACCGCTTTTGGGAGCGGGATTGCGCCGAATATTCCGGGAAGAGGTGAGTGTCGGGTATGTGTTGTGACTTCTGATTTGTTCACCGATTGAGCGACAAAGACACGCTCTGACTGTTTCGCATGCCATATCTTCCCACCAGAGAGATAGCGTCTCGGGAAAACGAACGACCGCACAATCAACAAGAAGTCCTTGAGAAACGCGATGGCGAAGAACACACCCATCCAAGAGAAGTAGAAGCTGAGAATCTTGTTGAGAACCGCGGGATCTTCCAGCCATTTGATGACCAGGTAGAGACCTCCTAGGGTAAGACCAGCAGTTAATGGGAACATGAGAGCATCGGATGGCTCAAGTCCCTCCATCTTCTGGACTGGACCCGCCTCATCGTCTGACTCGTCATTGTCGGTATCATTTCCATCCTTCTCGTCGGTTTTCTTGGGAGGTTTGGCGGCGGAGGATGGTCGAGAAAGGGAGGCGTGTGCGCCAATCCAGATAGGGAACAGGGATGCAACGAGCAAGTGTCCGTAGGTCGGTAGAAGAGGTTTGAGGCGTTCGAAATGGTAGATTGCGAGTCCAAGCAGCTCCGCAACGGGGCTGATCTCTTCGGACATGGTGTTCGGTTGCTCGAGTAATCACTCAAGAGAATGAAAGATATGGCTTCCTGAAGCCAGAATAACAAACGCAGTGGATGTTAAAAGAGCGACTTATTCCATGGCGGCCACGAGGTGCAAAACGAGAGGATGTTGAACAGTTGGTGAATCGGAGGTTCTGTGAGATGCCGCGCCAAGCTCCACCTTACGGTCCCGCAGCTCTTTCCACTTTCCTTCTTCTCGACTCTCTCATCCAACTCGAGTGCTACATACCAGCCTATTATAGATCCCCTCCCCTGAAGATACACGTTTCCGAGTTCAATCATGGCGACAGATGTGGTATTCGATACCTCAATGGTAATGATTGAAGGCCCTTACATTCTCCAGTACGAAAAACTAACACCTTGACAGGGCTCCTTCACCGTCGAGCTCTACAACACTCATGCGCCCAAGGTTGGTAAACCTCTAACTCATGCACAAGTGTATCTGGAACTGACATTCGAATGTCTAGACTTGCAAGAACTTCGCTACTCTTGCGCAGAGAGGCTACTACAACAACGTGATCTTCCACCGCATCATCCCCAACTTCATGGTTCAGACCGGCGATCCTACCGGCACCGGTCGAGGAGGTAGCTCGATCTACGGCGAGAAATTCGAGGACGAGATCCGTGATGACTTGAAGCATACCGGTGCAGGCATTTTGAGCATGGCGAACAGCGGGCCGAACACGAACGGTAGTCAGTTCTTTGTCACGCTTGCGCCGACGCCATGGTTGGATGGAAAGCACACTATCTTCGGCCGGGTCAAGAGCGGGATGCGGGTGATTCAACGCATGGGTTTGGTCAAGACAAAAGGCGAGGATCGGCCCATGGACGAAGTCAAGATCATTCGGGCTCACGTGGTGGAGGAAGGAGCTGAGGCGTGAAGAACGCAATCCAAGAGCATTACAGCCCCATTGCAGCTCAGCGCAGGGATATCTATCTCTGGGATACGGTTTTCCTTTTGGCAGCCACAAACACATGACCACCCTACATCGAGGACTGAGGCAGTCGCCCTTGGGCGCATGAGGTTCAACCTGCCTGGCAGCTCGAGCACCACCAGGCACGCGTTGAACTCGGAGATACTCTTGCTCGCGCCCATTGGGCATGGCATCGGGACTTGCGCCCATCTACGAAGCTACGAAATCCATCATATCGGAGGAGCCAACTCCTTCAACCCAATATAGTAGACGAATGAATGAATGTATCACTACAAAACGAACCGCTTCTGTCAAATGTCACCATCCAGAGCAGCAGATACAGAGTGAGAATCTTATCTGCCACCCCCACGACGAGCACCAGTGAAGGCATTCGTCATGAAGCCCGGGATTGTCATGTTATGGCAGCCGGGCTGTGCAAAGCACTGGGAGTGGCATGGGAGAAGAGAAGCTTCGGTAGCAGGAATTTTCATTTTAAGCGGGCGATCACGAGTGTGCTGAGTAATCATAGGTCACGTGTGGGTCTTGTATAGAGCAGCCTCGAGTTCAAAACAAATGCCAAAGTCAGTTACGAGTCGAGAAAGTCGTACTAATATGATGTTGTGTAGATACCCAGCACCAATGTGTTTTTCAGTCTGAAGGGGGTGGGTGACTGAAAAAAGTCGAGTCTAGTATGATCATAGTATTTTTGAAGGCTCAGCAGCTCCTGCTGTAGCACGCCTTTTCCAACCTACCCCACCATCGCAAGCAGGTTAACATGCCGATTACTACTCCAACGCCATCCACAGCTATCGCAAGCGCTATCGCTGAACGTCTCCCTGGTTTTACCTATACCCAAGGAGCCGATTTTATAATTCGTGATGCCCCACGGCTTGGTCAACCAGGCATCTATGAAGCGCGCAACGGCGAACTAGCACTGTCCACCGAAGGTACAACCCACGAGCAGCGCTCCTTTCTTGCAGACATTTTTCAAGGCCAATTTAGGCGATATACCGGACAACATGCTCTTTATTTCACAACACAATGTCCAACACTGCATATCCCAAGCTACCTCGCGACGTCCAGCGCAGTTGAGCATAAAGCTACATCGAAGCCATCCCTCGCCGATATTCCACGCCTTACCAGGCTGGCAGGGATAGTCCCAATACTCTCCCAGGGGAAGCCCTTTGCTACAGTGGAGTCATCAATTCTCCAAGCTATGGCCGGGTGGTGTAAACTTGGTTTCAACTGGGTCGCCTGGATCGAATCTGACGAAGCTACAAGACTTCGCGACCCTGATGGCCTAGATCAAGCCACTCCTGCACAGCTTGAAAAGCTCCTCACTGCCATGATACGATCAGACCGCTTCGCCGATGGCACCATTGAAGATGCTTACAGTTCCGGTTTAATCCGGCGTATTGCCCAACGAGCAGCGGCCATCGTTCAGCAATCATAGGATATGCCTCATGATCCCCGATGGAATGGCAACACTCCGAACAACTAGGATTTGACTCATCAGGGAATTGTGGTGTGGCTTTGTGTGGCCTTCTATTAATTAGTTTTCTCTAGGCTTAGCCTTTTTGTACTTCCATGTAGCTAACCGGGCAGTCTCAATGTATGGGGTTTTCCCTGCGGTGGCTTCGCTGCGGATATGGTTTCACTTTTATTCCACTTTGCTTCGATTTGCACACTCTGATGATATCGCAAAACAGTGACATCTCTGTCTATGAAGTATCCCTAATGGAACAAATCAAGGATCTGGAAACTAGACATGGCGTCCTTTAACCTTACCTTCCTTCTACATCACAATACAACAAATTGAACCTGAATAATGTATGGTCCATGGCCCCACTAAAGCCAACGCGGTATAGTTGGCAGTATAGCTCTGACCGCCTTCCCACACAAAAGCTCCGCGTGCCAAAAGTTTTTTTCTTCTCTTTCCCTTCTCTCTCTCCACTGGATACTCAAATCCATAGGCTAAACATTCTTGTTTCTAGCCTGTGGACTTCCAGAGATGCTCACATACTGTTTGAAGAGCCACCCAATGTGATGAGAGTTGGGCCTGCTTCTTGCTAAAGTACAACTCGTGCACTTACCTGCTACAGCTCAGACCTTGGCCCTGGTCGTTGCCAACATGGAGTCACTATCAGAGCATCCTTGGGATGTAATCATTGCAGGTACTGGGCTGGATCAATCTCTTCTGGCATTGTGAGTGTCTCTTGTGAAGCTGGGATCTCGTTCTCCCTCTAACCTCCTCCTTGTCCAGAGCTCTTTCGCGGTCGGGAAAGAAGGTGCTCCACCTAGATCAGAACTCATACTATGGTGGCTCAGAGGCCGCTTTCAGTCTGGACGAGGCTTCAGAGTGGATGAACAGTGTCAATCAACGTGGGTCGTCGCTGCGAGTGTCTTTCATCTCAGCTCATCGCTGATATGTCTCAACTGGCAGATCCAGGCCGGACTCCATTTGAAGATGCCAAGATTATCACCCACCAAGACTCATCAGAGTCTGCGCCCTCTAAAGCCGACTCCAACACTAGCGAGCGTACTCAGGGCACACCAGACGTCCGTCCGAAGCTAGCTGCCAGTCGCGCCTACACACTCTCTCTTTCCCCATACTTCCTCTACACCCGCTCAGAACTAATCTCCATCCTCATCTCTTCAAAGGTCTACCGCCAGCTAGAGTTCATGGCAGTCGGCAGTTGGTGGATCCACTCTCCGGAACACCCCAATGCTGATAGCCTTGAGCTTGGAGCTACGCGACTATTCCACCGTGTTCCTGGTAACCGGGAAGATGTCTTTGCCGATAGCAATATCAGCATGAAGTCCAAGAGGACGCTCATGCGATTCTTGCGACACATCAGCAAACCTCAGGATGGGGAAGAGCAGGACGAGGCAGAGGAAAATAAGGACCTGTCGATGCCCTTTGCGGACTATCTGTCCTCCAATTTCAGTGTCCCGCAGGATCTCCAAAATCCTCTGCTCTCGCTCTCTCTGTCACAGCTACCCCAGCGGGATACCTCTGCCAGCTATGCAGTCCCTCGCATCAAGAGACATCTGGCTTCCATCGGCGCCCTGGGACCCGGATTCGGGGCTGTCGTCTCCAAGTATGGTGGAGGCTCTGAGATCCTTCAGGTAGGATGCAGAGCTTCTGCTGTCGGAGGAGCTGTGTATGCCTTGGATACAGGTATTCAATCAATCACAGATGGCGAAGTCTCGGCAGAATCAGAACATCCTGTCGAGGTGTGTTTGTCGGACGGAGAGACCGTTCGGACTCGTGTCCTCATTGGTTCTGCCTGGGATCTTCCCAGTCTGGAGCAGCCACCTTGTACAAAGGTTGCAAGGTCGATTACTGTCGCTTCTTCAACCTTCACATCCCTCTTCCCCGTTACAGCTGAAGGTGCACCCGTGCCTGCCAGCACTGTTCTTATGTTCCCTGGCGAAACATTGGGCAGCCCTCAATCTCCGCCGGTGTACCTCCAAGTCCACTCGAGTGACACCGGCGATTGCCCACGACAGCAGAGTAAGTCCTTTCCACTCTATCAATTCCTTGCGCTATTCCCTCCTGCTCGTATGATGATTATCTTTTACTTATCTACATTGCCTGATTGCTTTGATGTAACCTAATCTATCAATACCTGATCACGAGCACCAACCCTCGATTGTGATTTCATTGGCATTATTCCAAATTCATGTGCTAATACGTGTCATCACAGGTATTATCTACGGAAGCGTCGCTCTCTCCGGTCCGGAAGGTCACACTCTCCTCGAGCGTGCCGTGGATCGACTCCTTCAGGCAGAAGGTCCCCAGGCCATTGCTCTGTGGTCCATGCGGTATAACCAGCTTGGCCGTCTTAGTAACAGCGGAACACCACCCACCATCCAGACCCATTCGCCTCATGTCTTCCGCTTCCCACCGCCTAGCCTTGATCTGGCGTTTGAGGATCAGACGGTCGATATGATCAAACAGGCGTGGGTCAACATCGTAGGAGATGAGGTGGCTCATGATGAGTTTATGATCTTTGAGGATCGCGAAGGCACCTCTGATGATTGATGTAGCATAGCTTCACGATTCATGCACCTGGTTAGCTAGACCGGTAGGTACTTGCACATAATATCAATACAACTGAACATACCCATGCACACCTATGATGCTAGAGTAGACTAGTACTTCTACACGGGAGGAGAGTCGAGCAGTGAAGTCAAGCCATTCAAACTGACTCAAGATAATGTGAATCAAATCGACTAACTTAAGTTTCAGTCACCAAGAGAACCAAATTTGTGTTCAATCCCATCTCCAGAAATCATTCCATTATCCCATATCCATCCTAATCAAATCGTTCAGATTCATAAAAGTCCAACAGAGACCTGATGTCCGACCTACCTACGCCTTCATTACCATTATTCCCGACTCACAAACCGCGCAACAAGCGCCTGAACCTGCTGTCGCGGCAACACAACAGCCACCGACAACACCAACGCCCCAAAACCAACAACCCACTTGGTCAACCCACGCGAAGTATCTCTTCCCTCACGGTCAAACGGCGCCTTCACAGCCGGCGCCATCTTATTTAATTTTTCGACCGAATACGGCGGATACCGCGCATCCATGAGCCACTCCATCCACGCCGGCATGGCATCCACATACGTCCTCAGATGAGAGAACTCACGCACACCGTACGGACCGTGATAATAGCCCTGACCGGAGTGACCGGTACCACCGAATGGTGCATCGCGCGCAGCGACATGCAGTGTGCAATCGTTAAAAGTCACGCCACCGGACTGAGTCTCGTCCAGGATGCGGGTTTTCTCAACCTGGCTGTCAGTGAAGGCGTAGATACCGAGGGGTCTATCACCGGCGCTGGTGTATTTAAGGGCAAAGTCGAAGTCTGCGTCCATGATTGGCAGGATTGGGCCAAAGAGTTCTTCGGAAAGAAGAATGTCATCTGGTTTTACGCCTGTGACGATGGTGGGCGCGAAGAAGCGGGTCTCGCGGTCGCGTTGGCCGCCGTAGACGATGTCACCGCGTGTTGAGACTAGGAGTCGGTCGAGTCGGTCGAAGTTGCGCTCGTTGATGATGTGTGTGTAGTACTCGGGTTTGGCGTCGCGGCCGCCCATGAAGGTGTCGAAGTGCTTGATCAGGCTGTTCACGAAGGCCTCGCGGATGTTGGGGTCGACTATGACGTGGTTGACATTAAGGCAGATCTGTATGAGGTTGGTTAGTGATCTCAAGCTCTTTGTTAAATACCCCGTCTAGGGGGCGCTAGTCAAGGAGGAAAGTCATACCTGGCCTGCATTAGCGAATTTGGTGGCAGCGATGTGCTTAGCTGACAAGTCGATATTGGCCTTCGAAGTGACAATAGCCGGAGCTTGCCCTCCCAACTCGAGTGTCACGGGAGTCATATGTTTGGCAGCCGCGGCATGCACGATTTTACCAATATTGCCTGATCCAGTGTAGAAGATATGATCGTAGCGTTGCTCGAGGATATGCGACATCTCATTTGGCCCAGCGCTGATGCAACGAATAGCACTGCGGTCCAGATACTGTGGGATGATCTCCATCAGGAGATCTTGTGCTGCGGGCGCCATATCGGATGGCTTCAGAATTATCGCGCAGCCCGCTGCAATCGCGGCAACCATTGGTTGAAGCAAGAGGAGGATGGGAAAGTTCCAGGCGCCGATGATGAGGGCAACGCCCTTGGGCTCCTTGCGCACTCGTGTGCCGCCCATAAAGTTCACCATATCCCATCGGGTGGGCTTCTCATCCTTGGTCCATTCATCCAGCTTCTCAAGTGTGCGTAGGGTGTCATTCTGCAGCATTGCAATGTCGCTCAGACCTGTTTCGTAGGTGTGTCGGTGGAGATCGGTGTAGAGGGCGGCGCAGATGCGATCCTTATTTTCCTCAATCATCCACCAAGTACGCTTGAGCTGCTGACGCCGCCATTCTTTGTTTTTGGTGACACCGGATCGGAACGCAACGTGTACATCGTGATAGGCCTGTCGGAGTCTAACGTTAGTGTTGTATATTTCGTGGCCCTAATCAACTATATGCGTACCTGGTCAAATTCGTCCACCGTGCTGAACACCATTTTGACCTTTGCGTCGTTGGATTCTGTAGAGACAAAAAAGAGATGATTATTTTTGCTCTCGGGTTACTGCGACGGCACCAAGGCCATAATGTAGCAAGGGATACTTCCAGAAGCCCCGCCCAGCTGGAGCATGCTGGCGAACTGCGCCGTGCGACCTTTCCACCTGGGGCAAATTGTGGGGAACAATAGGCCTCGGTAATCTGCGATCGAGCCAGATCCGTTCGGACCGAGCTCGAGTTCGTCATTAGCGCACGGTTTCAGCGCCCATATTGGCTCAAGCTTGGTCCTCGTGCAGGAAGACGAGTGTTAAACGAGGGGGGGGAACCGAGCGGATCGAGGAACTGATGCGAGTCAGCACGATGATGCGGTTTCAACAGATAGCAGTTCTCAGCTATTAGACCAGCTACCAGATGTCCTATAATCCGCTGCTCTGGAGGATCCAGCGCGACTGGCGAAAATGCTTTGGCCCTCACAATTTCCCACGCTTCGGTCCAAGTCTGGCAGTCTGGCGGCTTCAAGCGGGAACGGAGTGGGGACATGGAAGTCTTGGACGATGCGAGCTACAGATTGAGAAAAGGCGCTTGCCAATGTGAAGGGCGCCAGTCCGTCACCGGATTTAAATCACCCCCGTTCTCGATGCATTCGAGGGAACGTATCAGCGATGCTGATTTGCTGAGCTCGGTTGTTTCATCCCGTGCATGCAGCCAAAACTTTGATGCGAATAATCATAATGATGTCCGAGAGAGGGGCAGAAGACTAGGTACTTGCTGGTCCGAGTGTGCATCTTGCTTATACACAGTCTGCTAGAGTTTAGTTGTGTGCGATGAAAGATTATGGCCAAGGTCAAGGAGCTAATGATTGATGCTAGTGGTAATGGATGAGATATGCACTAATTATGCGTGGCCATGATCCCTGCCCCCTAATACTACCTACTTCTCGGACAGCCTGACTGATGCAGCAGTCCCTGCAGAATAAGCACCTTCCTGCGTTTTTTATGGTGGCCTGGAGAAGAACATTGTACTAAACTGAGCGCGCAGTCGTACTTGCTATTTACTGCACCAAGGAGCCCCGGTGGCCAGAATGCCAGATATAAGGTTGGACATGACAACTATGACCAGCATCCGTCGAACTTGACAGTATCATCTAACGATGCTCATTCCCACAGCTATCCCTTGTTGGAATACATATTTGAAAAGTGATCAATAAAAATTTAGAGATTATGCAGGAAATTACCCCATCATCCCCCGCTACGCATCCACACATGCACGCTGAGGCAATATGACATGGTGATGATACCCACGGAAAAGCTTCATCTCCGAACAGTTACACCTGTGGCCAGGTTTGAAAGGAAGATCCCCGTCGCCGACCGTGTGATACCCGGGTAACGTCAAGATATGAAGGATTAATTGGATATGTCACTTTTTGATCCTCGTGTGACTCCTGAAACCTTGGGGAAGGGTCCCAGAATGTAGATCTTGTTGTCGAAATGACTGTTAAAGAGATGATACATGACGACTTGCTCGTTTGCTACAGTATACTCGAGATGGGATAGGATCATGTACCGCCTGCGATTATCTGTCATAGAAGATATCTAGATCCTCCGCTGTACTGCTCCTGTATCGGGTCACTGCCTTCCGTGTTTCGTGTTTGTAGATCGCTTCATTGACAGCCAATCCTACCTCATTGGACCCCTGCTGAGATCCTGGGATGAGATGGGATTGTCATCCCGATAGTCCGCGACAACCACAGTATACATAGGCCAATCAGCTAAAGTGCGAGACTAGCAAGTCCAACGAGGGCAGGAGATCCACCAAGGCGTTTGAATACGAATACTGGAGTCCTTTGTCTGCAATTGATATATCGTATTAGATATAGGGATATATTTTATCACAGGACCCTGGCTGACGGTCCTTGATCAATCTCTTATTGCCGTATAGTACGGAGTAGACCATCACACAACTACCATAAGATTGAAGAAGCATTGGCACCTTCAGACTCTCATACTACTTGCGTCGTCATCCTTAACTCGCTAACATGGACACAAGCTTCTATACAGACGAATGGACGCACTATTTCGTCCATCGAGTAGAGGGCCCCATACCGACTTGAGGACATATGGGCAAACCCTTGGCATCACGCCCGGTCCACGATCCTGGGAATTTAATCCTTCTACTACTGTAGGTACAACTCAAGAGAACCTACCAGAGGCGAGCCGATGAGATATCCCACGAGCACCTGGCTGATAAAGTCATCGAAGCGGGCTAGCAGCCGAAAAGTGGACTATGCCAGAGCCTTTCAAGGTTGTTCGCTAATTAAGCACAGCCCGAATATACAGTACGATATTCCTTGCTCCACTGGAGTAGAGTGTGTTGTATTGTGATCCTCAAATCACGATGTCAGGAACATAGTTGAAGCAATCAGGATAGCTTGAGATAGATAGGACCAGGCTCGTTTGGGATAGGTGATTGGGACAAATAATGGTGATAGATTGCATCATTTGCCGGCCGCTGATCCACACTCGCTTTACATTGTACCACGGAGCACAAAGTTGGCCGTCAAACAAGCCCCCCCTTTTCCGCCGCCTCGAAAATAATAAAGCCCCTTACCCGTTTTCTCCCCTCTCCATCCAGATAACTGCCCACCTCTAGGCCTACCACAACCTTGATCATGTCTCTTGGCACACCCAATGATTACTTTCAATCCAGATTTTTTTTAACTACCGCAGTAAATGTCGAACGGAGGCTCCGAGCGTTCTCACCGGCCGTAAGGGGGGTTGGACTGGCGATCAGGGGCCCGGGCTCCACCGTGAACCTGACACGCTTTTTGAATTTTCAGGGTCCGTAAGATTACCGCGCCTGCGCCGCCCCCTTTTTATGGGCAATTTAACAATTTGCCCTCTGGTTTATCCTTTTTTTTCTCTTCTTTGGGCGCTGTGAAACCGATGCCAAGGCGGGCATTGACCCTTAGCGCAGGTTTGGGCCGAGTGTGCAGCTGTGCACGGATGGTGGTAACAGTTTTTGTTCTATGCGCCTTCGAGATGCGGACGCTAAAGTTGACCAGGATTTTGGTGATGATGCAAATGCTAATATGGAGTATATTTGACTAGTTAGTGGTAGACGTGGCTATTCATGGCTAGATTGGGAGATCTATAAAAGCGAAGATGAATAAGGTATTTAATGAGAATATCTCAACTTCAACTACCTTATTTAAACGTGCTAGCCTCTTGAAATCTATCATCGTTGTCAGGGAGTGTTAAGGTTAAAGTCGTGTCTAGCTGGCCTCGCTTCGACCCGCGGTCCCAGAAGAGAGTGCTAGTCAGAGTGGGTATACGGTTGATCGAAACTTGACACCGTTGCTAGCGCTAGGCAGTTCTTTTCTGCTTTTGATAACAGAGCAGACTCTATAGGGTGTATTGGAAGATGTACAGACTTTGCACAATAATGTCGAAGAATTTAAATGAATCCTCATCAAAGGAACCACGGGAGTAGTCCTTCCCACCCCCCACAGCGACAGCCCCAGTGACCCAGGCCATCGAGGCCACTGTGTGTGAAACCCGCCAACGGCTGACCTGTCGTGGATAAGATAATTACACATACTGTACTCCGTAAGTTAGTTACTCCGTAAGATGAATGCTTAATATAGATAGAACAAGCATGCGAAGCCCATGACGCAGCTGTCTCATCAACCATGATGACCAGCCACTGGAAAGAATTCTCGACTCTTACCAAATGATCATGAAATATCCGACCGATCAGCAAAAGCAGGGCGAAAGTCTGAATGGCTTTTCCAGGGTTGTCGATCTCGGCCCACTTGCTGTAGGCTGAACTTGAACGGGATGATTGCGAAAATGAGGCCTGTCGCCACTTTGCAACACCTACGATCTGCCGATAAGCTTTTCAGGGTCTGTTCACGAGTGAAAAGAGAATGGAAATACTTTATATCGCTAAATAATACTTGGTAGATATCTATCAAATTGAGGAGTCCATAATAATTCCCCCAAAGGCCAAATCTAGATCAGTCTCGACTCTCTATGTGGTGGTGGTGGTGTGGGCTGGGCCATGGGCGCTAGGCAGTTGCGTAGTTGCGTAGTTTAACCCGACGGCTGAACCTCAGTACAGATACTTTACTGGAGTCCTGCAGTCCTAGTTCAGCGGGAGGAGAAAGGACACGCGTCGGTGGGGGCCTCCAAGTGGCCACTCTTGCCCCCTCTGACGCTGACTGGGTCCTCCTCAACGGCCCTGACGGGTCTGTATTGCTTTTGACTGGTGGGCGCGGCTGGACGCCAGGGCGATCGACCTTCAGATCATTTCCTGATGTTTCTGCTCATGGAGACCGGACGATTTATTACAGACTCTAATAATAATGGCCAATATATCAGTTGATTCATTACATATTGTAGTTACTCTGTACTTACAATTGGTATATGTAGAACTACGGAGGGTGTCTTTTATGATTATTTACTGGTCATCTCATCTGGCACTAAACGGCTCTTCCGTCATACGGTACTTGATTGTTACCAAGTAGTATACTTCCATCAGGCTACACTTAACAAACCCATAGATTATCCAGGCTTTGGTCCGTTCTGTGTATTACATTTTTCCCCATCAATTCTATATATATTCAACAGATCTATATCCAATCTGCCCTAGCCTAGTCCCGTCTCAACGCTGATGCCCTATAGGTGACGTGATCTATACAAGATCATCTCAACACCCACGGCATCATCATGATGAGACCCCGGGGAATTTGATTGGAATGTTCCGGAAGTCTGACGGAATGTTTCTGATGCGGTCGCAATGACACCTTCGTACTGACCATCTATATGCCCATGAAGAGCAGGTGACAGTAAATACGGGGCGTTGTATAAGGAAGTTTGCAGAGTCGTATGCCGTTGATCCTGGGTAGGACCAACCGTCCGATTCACACCACCGGTGTTTCTTGAGATCCGGATCCTGCGATAGAAGTAACCTACCGGACGGTACTCCGACGGTCTTATAGATCTTGTCATTGAAAAATGTCAAACGATCTCCGATGGCAAGAATAAAAAGGGTCCCTTTTCTCGACCCGAATCCGGATCTGCTACGGAGCGATGATCTCGGAGGAGACCCTCTCTCGCCAATCCCCGAATCAGAATGGCTCAGTAGGCCAGGTAATGTGTAGACGAGGCCATGTTTGAGCGACATGAACGGACAGACCTAAGCGTGCCGATCACGTAGTCCCATGGGATACGATGGGGACGATCACTGCTGGCATTCTTGGACGAGAATCAACAAGACTCGAAGCGAGGAGCAGATGATCAGACAGATATAAATCGGAATGTTCAGAGGATTTTCCAAACAAAGGAAGATGCATGTTAAAACACGATTAAAAGAGATATATTGAAATATCGATAATTCTTCTCATCTATATAGAATACGCAAGAGTCGTCGATTATTTCTGCAAGTGGGAACCCGCCCAAAATTACGGTAATACGGTGACGCAGACATTCTCCCACGAGTCCAACCAACCAACCCCCCGATCCCCATCACCTGTCCTTGTCCCTTCTCACTCCACTACTTACTTCTACGCTCCTCCTCCCTTTTTTCCTCTTCACATCTTTCAACCTTTTACGATCTACTTCCTCCCTCC
Organism: Penicillium cataractarum; assembly: GCF_028827025.1. Classification (NCBI taxonomy): domain Eukaryota; kingdom Fungi; phylum Ascomycota; class Eurotiomycetes; order Eurotiales; family Aspergillaceae; genus Penicillium; species Penicillium cataractarum. Next base: position 172,680 of record NW_026622743.1, on the reverse strand, counting down.
TCCTCCCTCCCTCCCCCAGCATCGATCTGCTTCTCGCTCCTGGACTCCTCTGTCCAGCCGCGTTGATCTCTCGTCTGCTTCCTCTTCCCTTTCCCCCCTCTCCCCTTCCTCCTGCAAAACGCCAAATCCACCACCCACGGCCAAACCAACCTCCGAAAAGACCGCCTCTCTTCTACACCCTTTGGACCGTGTCGCAGGTCCCGACGCTGCCAGCCTCTCGTTGATTTCGGCATTTGATCTGCCTGCCATTCCTTCACACCAGCCTCTGGTCACTTACATTCGCTTCGAGAATCTCCTTGTTCAGTGCTCTGCTCCTTTTGCCAGTTGCACGATTCTTCCCCGGGACCACGACATCCTCGTTTGATTCCAAACCCTACGCCAATCCAATCTGATAAGGGAAAGATTTTAATTCGACGAGAACGTGTCGCATTGTCAGGCACAAACATACCGCTCTCCCCCTCAAAATATCGCTTTTCCCCCCGATTCTCAAACTTGACGTACATGTTCGAAAAATCGACTCCCCACACTACCGTCAGGATGCCTCTTTTCCGGCTAAAGACGGTCTTTCCGTTGATCGCCCTGGTGTCGATCGGCATTTTCTTCTTCTGCATGGAACGCTATGATCGGTCGGCGTTCCTCCGCTTCAAGCACCCTATTGACCGTGTCAACATGGGTGGCAGCCAGACGTCATTAGGTAGCCCGGCTGAGGGATCTACCCCCTCGGCTAACACCTGTGAGGTTGACCCCAAGCTGGCTGCCCCTCTCCCCTTCTCCGAATGGCTCCCCCGCAAGAATTACACCCGTGCCTACTTCCGCCCTCGCATCGTCAGCCCCGACACCGAATTCCGCACTATGGAGGAGGTTGAGAAGCCCGTCCTCCCCCCCATGGTTCAGATGGAGCGTGGCATGGTTGTCTCTCCCAACAATGACGAGGAGAACTTTGTCTGCCCCGAGATCATCGATGTGGATGTGGCCGCCGATGACGATGTCGAGGAGACCTCCAAGCTCCTGTTCGGCCTGGCCACTACCGTCGACCGTCTCGACCGTCTCCTTCCCTCGCTCCTGTACACCTATGGTAACACCAAGGCTGGCCTGATTGTTCTGGTTCCCGAGTCCGATGACGATTTGGAGAAGCAGGAGACCTACTTCCGCAACCGCGGTTTGGATCTGACTCTCAAGGCCTCCCCCCTGGACTTCACTGCTCGTTACTTCGGTATGGTCGAGGCTTTCTCCGAGCACATCCGCAAGCACCGCCCTCACACCACCTGGGTTGGCTTCAGCGACGACGACACTTTCTTCCTGTCTCTGCCTACCATCGCCAAGGAATTGAAGTTGTTCGATGAGAAGAAGAAGCACTATATTGGATCTTTGTCCGAGGCCAGTTGGCAAGTCGAGACCTTTGGCCATATCGCTTTCGGTGGTGCCGGTGTCTTCGTCTCCAAGCCTCTGCTGGATGTGCTGATGAAGTACTATGATGAGTGCCAGTCCTGGGGTGAGCAGCCTGGTGACCAGAAGCTTGGCCAATGTATCCAGCGCTTCGGCGACACCGCTCTCACTCTCTGGCCCTCGCTTTACCAGATGGATATGACCGACCCTGTGGACGGTGTTTACGAATCTGGCCGCAGGATTGAATCTATGCACCACTGGAACTCCTGGTACACCAAGGACGTGGTGAAGATGACCACCGTGGCTGCGGCCGCCGGTCGGAAATCGGTTCTCCGCCGCTGGGTCTTCGACCAGGAGGAGACCATCAACAACGCAACTGGCGAGGCGGTCCGGCACTTCTGGGTCATGACCAACGGTTACTCCCTGGTCAAGTATACTTATGACTCCACCGTTGCCGATGATGCCATCAACTTTGATGCCGTTGAGAAGACCTGGCCCGAAGACCCCCGTGGTTTCGAGGAGCGTCTGGGTCCTCTTCGTCCTGCGGAGGACGAAGGTGTCACCAAGGACCGGTGGTTGTTGCACGATGCCTACGTCGTCGGTGATAATGTGCACCAGTTCTATGTGCGTGAGGAAGACGAGGGCCACAGTGTGATCGAGATCGTTTGGCTCGGTCCCAAGGGCGGCGGCGGCGGTGGTATCTCTGATCACTATATTCAGGGTACTTACCAGCAATGATTTCTCTTTTTTTCCCCCTTGCTCGTCACTGAAGAGGAAGAAAAAAAAATAAAGAACAACTCCGCAAGTGATTACAAGGCTGGTCCTTGAGGGTTTCCTATTCTTTTTTTTCTCTTTCCTTACTTCTCTCGGCCGTCGCACATCTTTACTTCACTGCACATGATTCATTCTCTCTTTATTCCTTTCGACTTCTCTTCCCACCCTTTTTTTTATTTTTCCATCATGACGCCAATCCCGTTTTGCATCAATACTTCTTCCGACCAACCTTTTTTATTTCCTTTGATCCCGGATGAGACTCGTGATCGTGACTTGAATACCGCGTCCTCCAGTTTCTCTGATTGTTCATTTTATCCGGCGTTAGCATTGGTGGAGTCCATTCCGGTGCAGGAACCAAAGGTGGTTTTATGTACTCCCTCTATATCCCGGCTGTTGATTGCCACACCACACTACACCCTCTACCCTTCTTAGCTGCCTACGGGACTGGGATTAAACCATCTTATCCCACCTCCAGTTCCCCTGGCTTGCTCTTTTGTCCTTGTTTTTTTTTGTCTTTCTCTCTTTCTTTTTCTTATTCGCTTCGTTATTTGGCTTTCTCTCATGAATCCCCCGTTGTGACTTGGTGGGAGTGAGAGAGGCAGAGGCTTCTGATCCATGCCCATGCATTGCTTTGTAAAAATAGACTTCAGAACCGAAGGCCGTGCTTGGGTCTCCGTTGGTGATTAGCGTTGAACTGTTCTTATGTGAAGAATATGATGAGTTCTGTCAACCTTCGTGTATAATTTTCTTAGATACCTGATAGTTCATACTTGATTCATTCAAACTGACGTGTACTTGGTACCACAAATGTTCCAACTATCAAACACGCTCGGACTCTGCTAGCCCGAGGTAGAGACTCTTTTTTGGAGGGATACCACTTGCCCATTGTATCAATCCCTCTCGGATCGGCCCGCCAACCAAGCATGATCGGATCTCGTGGATCTTCTGGGTTTAGGCTCAAGCATGATTCTGCCGGTACTTGGCAGGGATCGATGCATCGGTTCGGCAATTCGGATGTACCTTGTTGATCAGTAGTATGGTAGATTGGGGTTGTGTATTGGGCAGATGGACGAGAGATTGGAGACGAGGACCAGAACACCGCAGTTGCCTTGACTTTATGCATTTGGCTATAGACTACGCCCTTTTCCTAGAAAGCCTAGGCCTACCTGCCGGACGCCTGTGTACTATAATGTGATATAGTTAGATAAAGGAAAGGAGCAGAGAACCTGGAATGAGATCTGATTCAAATCGTGTCCGAATAGGGTTTGTGGGTAGTAGATAACCCCATTCTGTGGCGCATGCCTTAGTCTTTATGTTGAATGTGATGGTGATCTGGAGGCGGGTCTCGTCATCGGAGAGCAGGGGTTACCGAAAACAGACTCTTCAGCAGGTTTGTTGCAGAACGAGCAATTTTAGATGGGCTATCCAGTCAACCCTATTTTCACCAATTGAGGGAGAGGGCGGTGCTAGTACACCGCAGGTTTCCTTGTACGACTCCGTGTCTCCATTCCCCCCCCCCCGCGATCGCAGCGGAGCAAGGCTTATGTACCGTACTTTTGTCGTTATGGGTACAATACGGAGTACCATGGGTCCCACGGCCGAATGTGGCCAGCAGAAGAACGAGCTAGGAGGACGGGAGCTTACATTTTAATCTAGTAGCCATATCTACTTTCGTGGCTAGTCAATAATAATAATAGGAATCTATTTAGTGTGGGAAGATGAAAGATGAACAGGGGAAAAGGCGAGAATATTTCCACAGGAGTGGTCGATAGTACCAAGTTTGCTTATTTGTCTTAGAATTTCCCCGATCCAGAGCTGAGATCGGCAATCGTGTTTCACTGGGGGCCAAAAAGGTGCCAAACCCGTGAGCGGACCGGTATGTGGAATGCAGGAGCTGGAAAAGGTGTCGGGCTAAGTATAGAAACTCCACTGATGGAAGGTGAATTGTTACAGGGTAGTACGAAGGAGTAATAGGTATAGTGGTATACGACTATAGGATGGGATATAAGAGAATTTCCTTTTTGATCGTTGAAGAAGATAAAGTATGATTATGCATAAACGAGGGAAAAGGTGGGCGATGCTTTTCCCGTCCCCCTCCCTGCGACCAGCTATCTTCGAGTCCAGACCACCAGTGAAATTGGGTTTACGCTTTGCCTCGAAGCGGATGCAAGCGGAGGTCGTGGGGCGTTCAGTTCAGCGCGGTGAGTTGGCCCTCCCTTGAGGAGCCACCAATCAGAGGGAAGGAAACCGAGAGGGGGCAGGGTGATACCGTAATGAAACGAGGCGATATCGCCCCTGGGAAAGAGGGGGATACTTGGAGAGGTACATATCGAATACATAGTAGATACATATAAAATGTATGTAAAATGTATGTGTATTCCATGTATACTGTATTGTAAATATAAGTATCTCTCCCCCCAAATCAGACTCGCACTTAGCCCCACTTTCCGTATTGCCCGTCCGATACGGTACTCCACACGTGACTGACCGCCTGCCCCTTCGTCCGTCGCACTTTGCCTTCTTCGACTTCCCCCCTTCCTTTCCTTCTCCAACCCTGCGATCCCAAAACGCGTTACTCGATTGGGTATTCTTCAATTCCCTTCCCCTTTGGGCCATCCTTTTACTCTCCTCTATTGAAACCCTCTTCTCTACAACCTCTACCCCCCTCCCCACCTTCCCTTTTCTTCCAACCCTCTTATCTCTCCCTTTCCTCCATCATGGCCGACATGGCTGCCGTCGACGAGAAGCTCTCCCCGGGCCAGCACGATGACCTGCAACAGCCTGGTAACGGCGCCGACGCCCGTGGCACCAAGCGCAACCGCATGAGCGCCGAGGACGACGATGATGATGACGACAAGCCCGGCCGTGAGCGCCGCAAGATCGAGATCAAGTTTATCCAGGATAAGTCGCGTCGCCACATCACCTTCTCCAAGCGGAAGGCTGGTATCATGAAGAAGGTACGCGCTTCCCGTCGCGACACAACCCAACTCTACACTTTCCCTCCCACGTTCACCAACCCTCCCCTCTTCCATCGATGCACCCTCCTTCTCATTCATGTCGGAGACAAAAATATTAAACGCGTCGAAATCGCGATTCTGACACCGGTCGCTTGCAACGAAATCAAAACATTCACCCCATTTTATATACTTCGTATTGGCTAACTCGATCGGTTCATAGGCTTATGAGCTTTCCGTCCTCACCGGCACCCAAGTGCTGTTGCTCGTTGTCTCCGAGACCGGTCTCGTCTACACCTTCACCACCCCCAAGCTGCAGCCTCTCGTCACCAAGGCCGAGGGTAAGAACCTCATCCAGGTATGTCGACGCCAATCCAACTTTGTTACTGCCATCGCCACAGCAAATTTACTAACTATACACCCCGTCTAGGCCTGCTTGAACGCACCTGACCCTACCACCAACGAGAATGGCGTCGATGCTCCCGATGTCCCGGCCGAGACCCCCGAGGATGTCGGCCACAATGTCAATGCACCGCAGTCCAACATGCCTCGTCCTGGCATGCACCCCGGCTACATGACCAATGAGCAGCAGCAGCAGATGGCCTACTATCAGAACCTCCAGCAGCAACAGCAAGCAGGTGGCCAGTACCCCGGTATGCCTGTGGGCAACCGCATGCCCCCGCAGCACCAACCCACGGCGTAAATTAAACTCGATTCCTTATGTTTTCACGCGCCGCTGCGGACGGGGTCCTAAATATTGCGTCTTCCCTTCTGTTTTCTTCCCCTGCGCACCCAACTCTCTCGCGTTCATTTGATACCCGTCCATCCGTGCTGATCCCTCGTCCTTCCCCCCTCTCTTCCCTCTCTCTACCTCTCCCTCCGTCGTGGAGAATGGCACTATCGTTATGCTACCTTTGCCACTCCAACCTGTGAAGTGTACATGGTCAAACACTCTTACTGGATATAATTTCCAGTCTGTCTTTGATAACCGTAATCCGGTCTGTTATGGTACTATCTTGGAATTCCCTTGCAACAAGCCTGTTATCACACTCCTCCTTCGGGCGAAACTTGGCTTTTTTTTGAGCCATGACAAGAAAACATTGCGAAACGATCTTTCCGCAACAAAAAAAAAAGAAAAGAAAAAGAAGCGCAAGCACGTGAATCTGGACTTTTGAACGCTATCCTGGCTGGTTTCTGATTTTTCCCCTTGCCCCCTCTAGACCAAATGGCGGAGGCTGGTGGTGTTCGTGGTGCATTGATTTTTCGTCGGCGATGTGGAATTCTTTCCCCCTTGTCTTGTCTGTTTGCTACTTTCTCATACGACCATTATTGAATCTGCTATTTTTCCAAGTTCTCGTCTTATCTCCCTGTCCCTTTGGCTTTCCGAGTGTCTAATTTCAACACCCCGTGTTCTACCTCTCAATACTGGTGATCTCTACTTGCCCGCTCCACCTTCCACAAGCCTACAACCGGGTTTGTGGAGAAATGGTGTCTTGCTTGCACTCACGTATCGGAAATGGCTATGCCCTGATTGTCTTGCTCTGGTTTGGGCTCTTAGCACAAAGTCCTTGCGACTAGTATCTTTGTATCTCTCTCTTGTATCTGGTATGGTGATGATGTCTGGACGATTGTTCTTTTTGCCGTGGTGCCATCACTGGAGATTAAGCTGTACGGGATTAATGCTACTGTTTATGATCTGATTGTTTATCTTGTAGTCTGAGTCAAGTAAGTAGGAACTATGTAGTCTAGATTTTACTATCCGTGGTTGAAACCTCGGATTAGCTCCTATCATGATAGACTTGCCTTCAGGGATACAAATAAACCTAGTACTTGAAAAGTATAAGCTTCTGTACGAATCTTCCTTTTCATCCTTTTCAATCCTTTCAGTTGTGCATTACTCTTATTTTTATGCTTATTGCCAAATCTATAGACGTACATCACATCCCTGCACGGCCCCTTTCTTGTCCACGCCACCTGGGGGCCCCATGGCAAAGCTTGGCCCGCCATTGTGGGTATATTCCCCTTTTGGGAGATTGGGCTGTTGGAATGACTAATGCTGCTGTTTGTAGGTAACTAAGTAAACTAACCTTAGTAAAGTAACTGGACGGTTGGTTACGTTCATGTCCATGTTTCGGTGTTAGATTCTATCGAGGTCTATTCGGTGAATGGGCAGTACTCGGCATATATCTTCATAGCTTTCAGTTCTGTACCTACTCAAGTAAGAAAACGAGCAGACTTTTGGTACCAACCAGGAGGTACACCCTTGGACAAGCATTGTCTAGAAACCCACTGATTTACTAGTGGAGACTTCGAAAAACAGCGGGTGTAAGGCTTTGTATTTCCTATATATAGGCAGGCCCATGTTGCGCATTCACTGTTCATTGTTCATTCAAAGGTATATCAAGAAAACAAAAAAGGAAACAGAAAAGTGGTATCGTATCGTAGTATCTTGGACGGCTAATAACACACTAGGAAAAGCAGCAAGAGCATCTTCTCTAGTCCTTGTTGGTTGGTGGGGAGGCCATTGCTGGGTGAACATGCGTCCCTACTGTACAGGGTCGAAGATAGGACAAAAAACAGAAACAGAGGTCTTCCGGGTATATATCAAGAGCTGCAAAGGTGCAGAGCAACGGGATGTACAAGCAAGGGAAAATCGAGATCGAGTCTTTACAGGGATGACGGTGTGCCGGCTATTTGCTTGGGATGATGGTCGTCTATATCTCCAGCTTGTGGAATGCCGACTTCGGATCGTGGGAGTAATGGAGATGAAGCCCCGTCTCGGGCACCAGCACCAACACTGGGGTGGTGCTCTTGACTACCCGCCCGCGGGTTCGTCCATCGAGAGAGATATTGCCGTCCGGTTCGCCATGCACCCACCAGCGTCCTTCTCGAGCCTGCGAGAAGATTGAATGTTGATCTGGGCTGCGGTGTAGGTGATTCATCTCGACCGTGAAGCATATCATCATCTTCTTGTATGGTGCCGTAACCGGGGACTCCTTGCGATATTGGCGAGGCAGTTACAGGGCCCCAGGTACCGCGCCACCGGCGTGTTGTACCCATTAATCCTGCCAATGGAGCAGATGAGCGTCGTTGCCCGCCTTGTATTGACAGATTAGGCCGACGAGGTCCCCACGGGCGGTGATGCGGTATCGGGCCGATGGTCGAGTGTCGTGAGAGACCGCGTATAGAACTATTCAGGGCTGCACTGCCGCTGGAGCTTCGAGGCCGGTCAATAGAAGAGCGCCATTTGGGACCTGCAGTGTCATAATCCGAATCATCGAGTTCAGCCCAAATGGATGCGGCGTTGAGATCTGCAGCTTCGTGCCGATCCATAGGTGGTATGAGCGGGAGACTGGGCGCCCGGGCCCGTTGGTAGGATGAAAGGTGTCGTGGGCGAGAGGTCCCATGGAGTAAAGGCTCTCGTTCTCCAATATGTGATTCCTCGTCCTCCAGACGATCCAGCAGCCCGGATGAAAAAGTGTCATGTTCCTCAACAACTGCCATGCCTGGGCCGATGCCAGTTTGCGTCGGCCCGGCGACCGTGATAGCGGCATTGCTGTCAACATCTTCCAGCCGCCATGATAGGCACAGCACACCTCCAAGAAGAATGACCGTACCCAATGCGATCAGGCCGGCATGGAAACCGGCCAGTTGAGACGCCTGCCGGAAGTAGATCAGGCCATCGAGAATAGCGATAATGTTGTAGATGCAAAACACAAAAGGGTATAGCACACTAGTACTGCAGAGCTTCAAACCTCGATGCAAGTAGAAGAGTTGTGTAAGAGCCAGGGCGATCATCCCCAGTAGGATCACCCACGACTGCCAGCGGTTGAACTGGTTCACACGGTCGACCACGGTGCGAACCAGCAGCTCCACTGCAGACTTGGCCAGCAGCAGCGAATGGGCCGACAAAATTCCACTGACAGCACCATAGCACATACCCCGGAAGAGCTTCACCCGGCCCTGAACACGTTGTACATGCGGTGTGATTATCCCCGACGCCGTAGGTTTCGCCCGCGACCCCGGTATGCAGTATCTCGACAATTTCGAACCAACAAGAATAAGTCCTACAACGACCAAGGTCATGCCCATCCATATGAGGAAAGGACGTCGCATGAGAAGCTTTAACAACTGATTCAAGGTATGCGCCGGTTCCCCGATGGCGCCAAAGGTTGCAATCAATATGGCGCCAATGCAGACGAGAGCGGTACCGGCAAACGAATAGCGGGTGAAGGGCTCGCCGAGGATAAGAGTCGCAAAGATCGTGTTGAAAACTAGGCCGGACTGTTTTTCACACATTCTGGCTGTTAGCCAACCTGGATTCCTTGGGAAAATGGCAACCACTAAAGGCGATGACGATGACTGACCGCTTGAAGTGTAGAGAGAACTGGTAGTGGCAACGTGGTGATCTGGATCGTGCTTCCTACAATATTGGAGATCACAAACATGCCCATGCCCAACTGCCATCGCCGGCGCTTGTAGGGAGGTCGGCGGCCCTCATAAGGCGGTTTCTCATCTTCGAGAAGGTGGGACTTGCGCTGGAGTGTCAATCCGATGGCTTGTAGGCTGGTCGAGACGAGGCCCACGATCACTCCGACCTAAATGTATAAGAAATCAGCTAGCTAATCCTGCATAGCTTCGGTATATGCGTGCTCACCGCGATACTGCCCTGCGGCGACAAATCCCCGAGGTTGCCCATCGTCGTTTGTATCGTATGTCGGCCGCGGAACGGGGGTTCGCGTAGGAGCGCAAGAGCTGGGCCACTACCGAAGTGCAGATGCCATGATGTGAGGAGCGAGGACTCGAAGGGAGCGTTCGGGAAAGACGAGCGCCACAAGAAAAAGGAAAGGGTTGCAGGGCGAGAACACAAGGGACAAGGAGACCAGGAGAGAGTGCGGAGGCCTCTGGATGCGGATGGGACGCCAAGGCAAAAGCAGCTGGAGAGAAGCAGCGGCTCCCGAGCTTAGTTGGACACAACTCCCTTCCACCTCCCCACGTCATTCAACATTCCCCAAACTCCATCCACCAGACCACCCACCACGTCTCTTCCTCCTCATCTTCCTCTGAAACATCGCCATCATGTCGCAAAGTCATGCCCTCTCCGATGATCAGGTAAACTCGTCCTCCCGCCCCATTGAAACCCAACCCTGTACAACCCCCCTCTGCAGTCGACCCCCGGTGACTGACCATGTCCGATGCGAGTAGGTCGCGGGCGAGCTCCGCAAGATGACCGCGTTCATCCGGCAGGAGGCCCTCGAGAAAGCCCGTGAGATCCAGCTCAAGGCCGACGAGGAGTTCGCGATCGAGAAGTCCAAGCTTGTCCGCCAAGAGACTGCCGCCATCGACACCCTCTACGAGAAGAAGTTCAAGCAGGCCGCCATGTCCCAGCAGATCACCCGCTCGACTCTCGCCAACCGGACTCGTCTCCGTGTGCTCGGCGGTCGTCAAGAGCTCTTGGATGAGCTCTTCGAGAAAGCTCGGAAGAAGGTCTCGACCGTGGCTGCGGATGATAATAAGAAGTATCAGACCATGTTGGAGGGTCTGATCCTCGAGGGCTTTTACTACCTGAACGAGGAGAAGGTTGAGATTCGTGCGCGGAAGAAGGATGTCGATGCCGCGAAGAAGGCTATTGAGGAGGCCGCGAAGGAGTTCAAGAAGAACGTCGGCAAGGAGGTGACCGCGACTGTGGACGAGTCCGAGCCGCTGCCCGAGGGATCGTAAGTTGCTGCCATCTTCCCCTGAGTATTTTCGAGCTTTGGTACTAACAAGACTGCTTCTACAGTGCCGGTGGTGTGGTCATTGTTGGCGGCAAGGGCAAGATCGAGATCAACAACACCTTCGAGGAGCGTCTACGCCTCCTGGAGATTGACGCTCTCCCCGCCGTGCGAGAGACGTTGTTCGGCAAGAACGTCAACCGGCGCTTCTATGACTAGACAATATCTGCTCTGGGTTATTTCTGTATTTCTCCGCTGGTTACTTTGCCCCAAGTCCTGTCGGGTGTTTTCGTGTTTTATAGTTCGGGCTTCTAGCTATGCCTCATTTTGACCGTCTCCACATGCCCATAGAGAGGAGGGGGGCTTCCGTGTTCCTTTTCTTATTTTTTTTGCACATCCCATGTCTGACCTAGCATATGGTCTGTCTTTCCTGAGCGTTTGTCTAATTTTTCATCTACGATTTGCAGAAAGGTTCGGAAACAATGCATGTAAAAATGCCTCGCTCAATTGATACTCATCAATGCCGTCACGGTCGTAAATTATGTATACATATCACTAATACGGGAGACCCGCACCCACTCAACAGACTAAAATTGCTAATCATGTCGTCGAATGGGCATTGCCATGCCACCGGCACTTTCGGTATCTGCAGTATCGGTTGCTCCATCGGTGGTGTCTGTCGCAGTGTTCCCTCTCATGAACATATCTTTGAGGTTGTGATTTGTTTCCCTCCTGAAGTTTTTAAACAATGTCTTCTTGGGAGGAGCCTTGGAGCGAACCGAGTAAATCATCCGATAGTGCAGTGTCTCTAGTGCGTCCTTTGCCAGCATGCGCTGGAGATGGGATGCGCCGGTATCTTCAATGGAGGTGAAGATTTTCTTGATCTGCGCAGCCAGCTGGTCGATCGCTTTATTGAACTTTACCTCCGTGTCTGCCTGCCGATACTTTAAGTCGAAGAGGGCCGAGTTGATGCACACCTCGAGTTGCAAGGCGATAGCAATTAAATCACCGTAGTCGTAGTCGCTATTACCTCGGTGTTTCTTTACTTGGAATCGTTCGTCACGCACCAAGAGATCAGTGATACGCCGCAGACCAAGTACCACCTCTGGGGGCTCGGTTAAGGGGCTTGGGTCCTGCAGTAGAAATGAAACGGCGAGTCGATATCGGAGCAAGGACACCCATGTTGACGTTGGGAGAATTTGTTGTAATAGCCGGCTCTGAAACTGCGGATCTTTGATCGTTTCAAAAACGCTGGTGCAAATTTGATATTCCTGTCAGAGTCAGCGCCTGCTCATTGACCCCCAGAACACATTGACCAAAACATACAATTCTCTGCCTCGGCCCGAATTCCAGAAGGGAAGTCAACGTTCCCTGAAGTTCAGCACGTATGGCGCAGTCTGTAGTTAATGCTGTATCCAGCGACATTCGAAGTAGAATCTGAATCGCGTGCACCTGGGTATCATCGTCAAACCTGGAGAGATGTCAGCCTTCTCGGATTGGGATTATCTGTAAAGGGTTAGGACTAACAGCTCCGCTGCCGCGGTGTCTCGAATCAGATTTAAGACGGAAACCAAGGCCGGTCGCTCTCTAGTAGGTGGTGCGTGTAACGATGCTGCAAAGAGCAGTTAGAAAAGTTCAGAGAGTACTCGAGCGAAGAACTCACGTTCAGGAGGATCTGCGATAACTGGTTCACATAGAATCAACGCGTGTGGCCTAGCCCCCAGTTGACGGAAGAGTCCGTCTATAGTATCTTGGCGCATCAATGATCCCGTTTGCTCTTTAGGTGTTTGCTATGTATATACTCAGCGAGAGTGTCGTAGTGGAGGAGGTCTTTGAACCTTACCGTGAAAATCCGACAATAAGCCTTCCTCAACTCTTCTCGAGGTTCAAGGGGAACTTTATGACAAAGTTTTAGTGCGAAGAAGAGCAAATCCATGGAAGAAGATCAACATACTAGACCGGATGATCCACAAGAGGAAATCATCTGGCAAACGCTGCATTGACGCAGCGTACTCTAAAATACCGGACTGGAGGAGCCGGGCGCGAGAGTCAGGTTCTACCAAAAATAATCAGTGAATGTCTCATAAGCCTGCTGGGCGTGGTGCGAACAACCTCTCAGTCCTGCCAGAGGCGATTCTGGTGGGAACAATTCAATAGGAAAGTTTGGCGTGGCAGGTGGCAACTGGCTCTGATCGAAGAACCGCCAGTTACGACTTTGTTCGAGGGCCTCGGTTCTTCGAACGGCGTCCATGAGACGTTGGAGACCCGGCCCTTCATCGGAATCGCCGCCCAGAGCGGATGCCAACACGCCCTCGTTCAGTCCTTTCTTTGATCCCCCAGCACCATCTTGGACTCCATTTTGTTGTAATCGTGCCCTAGCCTTGGCGACGTTGGCTTCTATCTCATCATCATCTACCGCATCATGCACGAGAGAATCGAGGTTGAACCTGTACTTCTTTGGCGCAGAGAGCTGAGCAAGTAAGGCTTTGTTCGGTTGATATGGGTTTGGCGGGGGCGGGGCATCATTCTTGGGTTTGTTCATCGGGGCAAAGAGGACATCTGGATCTTCCAAAGAGGATATTGAGTCTGTATCATCCCCGTCGGAACTGATAACCACCTCTTTACCATCTTTGAGGATGCGTTGCGATGGATTGAAGCTGCTATTCAGTGACGAGGGCAGCGGGGTTGATCCAGTGAAGCTCTGATCTGGCGCAGATTGTTCCGGTCTCTTATCGGTGGTTGGTCGTGATTGCGATATATCAAGCTGAGCTGCTGTAGGGCTATCTTCCTCTATCTGCGCATTGTCATCCTGGGTGAGGTCTATCGTTATTGAAGATCGCGGGGCCTCTGAGGGTGGAGATGAAGCCGGCGCTTCATCCAAATTTTGAGCCTTGGTGCGGGTAGGTTGCGAAGGTATACTTGGATCAGGTACCCGGATGAAAAAGTCTCGGAGGGTGCGCATCGTGAGCGTTGTGATGTGCGCTGAACTGAGGTCAAAGAAGTGTCCCGCTATCGAGTCCGCGTCGCGTCGGCAGAGGCGCGGGATCACGTGATCAATTATTTCCCGATTGGGTAATTGGAGGTAGACCCCGTTTCTTCCTCGAGTTCCTTTGTCTGTACATGTTCAAAGGCCGAATCGGTGTCTTCTCGTTCTTTGCATTGAGATGATAGCTATTCATATTGATGATTGTAGAGACTGTTTACATCCCTCTCCACTCGGCTCATTTGATACGAGGCTAACGAACTCTCTGACCAGCCACTGTCGCAATGGCGCGGATCAGTGATGATCCCAACCTCGCGTTTGATCTACATGGTTTTACCAACCGCTGTCCACGCCAAGAGAGGAATGCTTGGCCTGTCAGGAGACACTAAACGCAACACTGGGAGTCAGGGGTCACGGAGTGTTTAACTTGTTAAGCGCAGTCCCATCAGTCTCAGACGCAGCCCGCAGATCCGATTTAGGTTTACGAATCTGGCTGGCAGTGCATCGTCCATCTCCACCGTGGTTCGTCGTCGATCGCGCGGGCTGACGACGCGCTGTCATGTTTTGATTGTGTCAGGCTGGATACCTGCTGCATTATGGATATATATTGTTCTGGGCGGTCTCCTGCAATCTCTCATACCCAAGCGACAGCGGACCCGCCATGGACGTTCGGTTCAAGGTGTCATAACCTCGCAGGAGATGGGACTAGGCAGCATTGACCGAAGACTGCACAGAAAAGCCAAAGAAGGTCTGGAGCCATCGGCAATTCCACTATGATCGTCCACGGGGTCCCGCCCAGAAGGGCCACTGGACGTATAGTGCGCTCTCCTGAAAGCCAAGAGTCTATCTTACCGCGGGCATCCGCGAAGAATGGAAAAAAAGGGGGTGGACAGATGATGCCAACAGTAATTGAGAAAGTGCTAGGCAAAAGGTCCTCTTTCGAAGGGCTTCATGGTGCTGCACGAGTTAGCCTGAGCAGTTAATCAATTTCTCTCCTGCGAGGCCTCTGGAGGAACGGAGTCCGCAGTGTATGGATTCTCGAATCATTTGAAGGATTTCAATCATCCGTGGAACCGACTGGAGCCCCCAGAAGCTGACTAAACGCCTGGGTGGAGACCGGACGCCCGTGCCGTGTCGCTGGTGGTTTCAGGCTCGATGCTCCGACCCCGAGATGGTTTTATTCCCTTTGGTTACAAACTTACAGTAATATACTACACTGCAACTTGGTAGTGCACCAAGCCACTAGTTCGCTATATACGCTGTGATCGGTCGCGAAAATCTCCGTCCTTACTCCGTACTCCGTCTCCACCGGACGGAGAAGATGATATTGAATACAGTAGTACGGAGTTAGAGCACTATAAAGGTACTATAGCCAGGTGGCCTCTGCGCCAGGAACTGAGGTCATCGTCAGCCCCCACGGAGACCGGCATCTTGAGGGGCCGTTTACACTAATTCGAGGACCCAGCATAAGGAGGAGTGCACTCGTTGTGCATGATTAATGCACCGAATCGAGTCTTTGCACTCCGAAGCCTTCTTAATTAGGTCTGAATGTAGCATGTGGAAGAGCCTTCTAGTGCCTTGGCTGTCTGTCTCTTTAGCTCCGCATAGTTCGGACATTATTGGAAATTGAACAAGCCACCTTTGATCAAAATGCATTGGAGGATTAGGCTATACGGTAGAACGATATCGGAGACATAACTCGAGGCATGGGGTATTATTATTGTATGGAAATCCAGTATGTTCATAGTCAATGTGTGGGGTATCGTGATATAGAATGAATTCCTTCATACTGGCGCCTATCCAATACAAAGAAAGGCTGTGTCGCTGCAGCACGAGGCCATGAGGGCTGGGGCCATAACTATTCCTGGAATAGACCTCGATAGTTCCCTCCAACGGCCGTACTCCAGAGTTGGTCAGAACTTAGGACATATCGAGTATAATGTTCCGACCGGGCGATGAACCATCAGCATGAATCAGAATCCATCAGAATTTATCATCAGTGCCAAAGGACCTGATTGCCACCATCAGAAATTTAGGTGAACCAAACAATGGGTTGGAAAGGGCGAGATGAGGCTGGGATGTATCGTGGTTTCAATACCGGACGTAAGATTTCTGTCCGAGCTGATGTACGAAGTATTCTTCGTATCTGTGTTGCTGCATTAGTCTGAAGTATGAGAGTAGTGAGCGGGATTGAGCCATCATGGAGGGTTGAAATGCATGATAGAAAGGTAGACTAATTTTCTCTCTAGAAATTGTCAAAATTAGAAGCCTCTCAAGATCAAAGCGTAAATAAACGACACGAAATTCTCTTCATCTACACTGCCAAGTAAACCCGCTGACCAAGCCGGCATGTAAGCAATCCAGTAAAGTCCACATAAGCAGGGCCGTACATCCGTGACCCGTAATTACGGACCTCCCTCCCGAGTCAATAGTCCCGTCCCCAAAGCTGTCCTCTCCAAGCGCATCTCATCTCTTCACCCTCGAAAAAAAAATACCCTTTGACTTACCTTCTCTTACCCCTTCCATCCGTTCTTCTCTTCCTTCCCCTCCCACCTTCCTCTCCCCCCCCAATCTTGCATGGCCCCTCGTGGGTGATACCGTGTCCTCGATTAACTCACCTCCCTCTCCCGGATAATACGACCCTTGTCTCCCCTCCGACCGTCAATACTGGGTCTCCCTCGATCCCGTCGTCATCCGCGCGCGCCGGCCTCGTCGCTGAGAATCGCAACTTCGAGTTTCCGCGCCTGATGAAACTGCGCTTAGTGATCTGTTCAAGTCCCCTGTGATCCCCGAATCATCACTTTTAAATCGCCACGCAAGGCGAATTCGGCTTGGACAACCTGGATGCTTGGTCGCCCTTATTTGCAACAGGTCCTCATTTCAGTTTTATGCCCTACTGGGCGCAACAGTAGCCTAGATGGCTTCCGTGCAATTTTCCGGAGACGATAATAATGAGGGTGGTCATGAGAACAACGAAGTTCAGGCGGTTAGCAGCAACATCTCCAAACCGACCAAACGCCAAAGATGGGCCACCACGCGCCATGCGGGCTCCGGTGGCGTGCGGAAACGTGTCTCCATCATCGATCGGTTTCACAAGCGCTCGGAAATGAGGGATGAGAAGCGCAGGTCTGCAACTCCGAGCACTCCGGCCGACACCGCGTCCACCAACGGCGACAGCCAGGCTTCGGGTATCAATCGAACGATCTATTTCAACATTCCAATCCCGGAAACCGAACGAGACGAGGATGGTCACCTTCTTCATACTTATCCTCGAAACAAGATTCGTACCGCCAAGTATACAGCGTTGACATTCGTCCCCAAGAACATTTGGCTACAGTTTCACAACATTGCGAACATTTACTTCTTGTTCGTCATTATTCTTAATGTATGCGCCACTCCCGAGACCTTGGTGGAGACCAGGAAGCGACCAGAATAACGAGACTTGAATTGAGCTCTTTCTAACCTCTCATCTCTCTCTTTAGTTTTTCTCGATTTTCGGTGCCAACAACCCCGGTTTGAACGCCGTTCCCCTGATCGTCATTATCGTTGTGACCGCAATCAAGGACGCTATCGAAGATTGGGGCCGAACTGTATCGGATAACCAAGTAAACAATTCCCCGGTTTATCGCCTTGTCGAATGGAATAATGTGAATTCGACCGAAGATAATATCTCATTATGGCGTCGGTTCAAGAAAGCGTGCACGCGGGGCGCCATTTCCACATACCACTGGGGCAAGAATGTTTTCACCAAGAAGAAGGACCAGGAGGGCGATCTCGACGACGGAGAACGACGTGACTCTTTCCTCACGACAGCGACCCCGCGGGCTTCGGTATATTCGCACCGCGACTCTCTTGCCGTCGATGCTGCTATTCCGATGACCGAGGTTCCTTCGCCTCAAGCTGAAGTCCGAGAAGACTGGCCTATCCAGAGCGTTCCCGAGAACAAGTACCTTTCCCCGAACAGCGCTCTTCGAGAAAGTGTCATGTCGCCCACTTCGCTTGACAAGAAAACCGGAAGCGTGTTAGACAAGACGAAGCAGACACCCGGAACCGCTCGATTCAAGCGGGACTATTGGAAGAGTATCCAGGTCGGTGACTTTGTCCGTCTCTACAACGAAGACCCAATTCCGGCCGATGTCGTGATTTTGTCCACCTCTGACCCCGATGGCGCCTGTTACGTTGAGACGAAGGGTCTGGACGGCGAGACCAACTTGAAGGTCCGTCAGGCGCTTCACTGCGGTCGCCAAGTTCGACATGCTCGCGACTGTGAGAAGGCTGAATTCACGATCGAAAGCGAAGCTCCTCACCCTAACCTGTATGCTTACAACGGTGCAATCCGTTGGGAACAGCGCGACCCGAACTTCCCGGATGCTCCCCGCAAGGAGATGGTCGAGCCCGTGACAATTAACAACATGCTGCTTCGTGGCTGTTCCCTGCGCAGTACCGAGTGGGTTCTTGGTGTCGTCGTCTTCACTGGTGGTGAGAGTAAGATTATGCTCAACTCTGGTGCAACTCCCGCCAAGCGCGCTCGCCTGGCCAAGGACTTGAACTGGAACGTCATCTACAACTTCATCATCCTGTTCATCATGTGCCTTGTTGCAGGTATCGTGAACGGTGTCGCATGGGGTTCTTCAGATAAATCATTGAACTTCTTCGACTATGGGTCTTACGGTGGCACGCCCCCCGTGACGGGTATTGTCACCTTCTGGACAGCTCTGATTCTGTTCCAGAACTTGGTTCCAATTTCACTCTACATCTCCCTGGAAATTGTCCGCACTATTCAGGCCGTCTTTATCCACAGCGATCTTTACATGTACTACGAAAAGCTTGGACTCTACTGTGTGCCCAAGTCGTGGAACATTTCAGATGACGTGGGACAGGTCGAGTACATCTTCTCTGACAAGACCGGTACTCTTACGCAGAACGTTATGGAATTCAAGAAAGCCACCATCAATGGCGTGGCCTACGGCGAGGCATACACCGAAGCTCAAATTGGCATGAGACGCCGTGAAGGCGCTAATGCTGATGAAGAAGCTGCCGTGGCTCGTGCACAGATTGCAGCGGATGGGAAAAAGATGCTGGAAATGCTGCGTCGTATCCATGACAACCCTTATCTGAAAGATGAGAACTTGACTTTCATTGCTCCCAATTTTGTCGCGGACGTCGAAGGGCAATCCGGTCAAACCCAAAAAGCAGCTGTGGAACATTTCATGCTCGCCCTGGCTCTGTGCCACTCTGTTATCACCGAACACACTCCGGGTGACCCTCCTCAGATTGAGTTCAAGGCGCAATCGCCCGATGAAGCTGCGTTGGTTAGCACTGCCCGTGACTGTGGCTTTACCGTCCTTGGTCGTGCCGGTGATGATCTTTTGTTGAACGTCATGGGCGAGGAACGCACTTATACTGTCTTGAACACCCTTGAATTCAACTCCTCGCGAAAGCGTATGAGTGCCATTATTCGCATGCCGGATGGCACTATCCGTCTCTTCTGCAAGGGTGCCGACAGTATCATCTACTCGCGCCTGGCCCGTGGCAAGCAGCAGGAGCTCCGACGCCAGACTGCCGAGCACCTCGAGGAATTCGCCAAAGAAGGACTACGAACTCTGTGCGTTGCTGACCGTCTTCTTAGCGAAGAGGAATACCAAACTTGGAACCGTGAACATGACATTGCCGCTGCTGCAATCACGGAGCGCGAAGAGAAAATGGAAGAGGTTGCAAGCAAGATTGAGCAGGAGTTGATGCTCATTGGTGGAACTGCCATTGAGGATCGTCTGCAAGATGGCGTGCCAGACACCATTCAACTGCTCGCAGATGCTGGTATCAAGCTGTGGGTTCTGACTGGCGACAAGGTCGAGACTGCAATCAACATTGGTTTCTCGTGCAATCTGCTCAACAACAATATGGATCTGATCGTCCTCAACGTCCCCGAGGGTCAGCATGAGCAAGCGGCTAAAGAGCTTGACAAGAATCTTCAAACTTTCGGCTTGACTGGTTCCGACGAAGAGCTTATCGCTGCTCGTGAGGATCACACCCCGCCGGAGCCCACCCACGCCGTTATTGTCGATGGTGAAACACTCAAGATGATGCTTGACGACGAGCTCAAGCAGAAGTTCCTCCTGCTTTGCAAGCAATGCAAGGCTGTTCTTTGCTGCCGTGTTAGTCCTTCCCAGAAGGCCGCCGTTGTGAACATGGTCCGCCACGGTCTGAACATCATGGGCCTGGCCATCGGTGATGGTGCCAACGACGTCGCCATGATCCAAGAGGCCGATGTTGGTGTCGGTATCGCCGGTGAGGAGGGTCGGCAAGCTGTCATGTCCTCGGACTATGCTATTGGACAGTTCCGCTTCCTCCAGCGCTTGCTCCTTGTTCACGGAAGATGGTCCTATCGTCGTTTAGGAGAGTGTACTGCCAACTTCTTCTACAAGAACTTGGTCTGGACCTTCGCTCTCTTCTGGTACTGTTGCTTCAACAACTTCGACGGCTCCTATCTCTTCGACTACACCTATATTGTCCTGGTCAACTTGGCCTTCACTTCGCTGCCGGTTATTTTCATGGGTATCTTTGACCAAGACGTCGACGACCGGGTCTCTCTTGCCGTGCCTCAACTGTATATGCGCGGTATTGAGCGCAAGGAGTGGTCACAGTTCAAGTTTTGGTTCGTTCCCTCTAATCCTTCTCTTATAAGTTTCTTTCGCTAACGAGAATTTCCAGGATGTACATGTTCGATGGCTTGTATCAGTCCGTGATCTGTTTCTTCATGCCCTATATGCTATACCAGGCAGCCAACTTTGCTACTGAGAATGGCCGAGACATTGCTGATCGAACCCGTATGGGTGTCCTGGTCGCCACTTGCGCCGTCATCGCCAGCAACGTCTACATCATGATGAATACTTACCGCTGGGACTGGTTCACCTGCCTGATCAATGCGATCAGCTCGCTCCTGATCTTCTTCTGGACTGGAATTTACTCGTCCTTCACAGCAGCTGGTCAGTTCTACGACGCGGCTGCTGAGGTCTATGGTGCTCTCACCTTCTGGATTGTGCTACTTGTGACCATCATGATTGCCTTGCTTCCCCGCTTCATGTACAACGCGATCCAGAAGGTGTTCTTCCCCCGGGATGTGGATATCATTCGTGAGCAGGTTACTCTCGGCAAGTTCAAGCACCTGGAACAGTTCGAAGATTACGTTCCTCCAAATGTGGGTGCCGCCGCGATCGTTGGCTCTGGTGATGCGTCCGCGACCTCCTCGGAGCTTGCTAAGCCGATTCAAACAACAGTGAAGCAGGACCAACCCGATCCCGAGGGAGCTCAACGCTACTACACACCCTCCCAGCACACCAACGGCCACAACCCTCGCAGCCAAAATGGTAGCAACGGCACCAACTACACGGAGAGCTTGGATCAATGTCCACGACCTCAGTCGGTAGACTATGTCCGTCGTTCCCACGACCGAACGAGGCACTCCTTTGAACGGATTCGGCACAGCTTTGAGCAGAGCAACGATTTCACCTCGGCAGCTCGGCTTCAACGGATGGAATCAAGCCATACGCAGGGTTCCAACCAAGATCCGTTCCGCTCTCCAGGCGAGCCCCCTGCACATATGATTTGAGGGTTTCCCCCAATGGCCTTGCATAAACTTAGCGTTGACGACCCGTCATTGACGACTTTCTCTCTCCCCTTTTCACTGGGCTAGTGCCACCTGCCCTGTGGATCTCTTTTTTTATTGCCCTCTACCCTTCCCATCTTCATGAGCAATATGTTGCGGTGTTTTTTTTTGTTGACTTGTCTCTTTTCTTTACATCTCTTCCCAGCCTTGATATTCCCCCTGATAGAAAGCAGGCGTTCGGTATACTACACTCGGTCGGAGGCTCGGCGCATTTCCTTACCCCCTTTTCTAACCCAAGCCTCGTTCTCTTTATACTACATGGGAGTCCCTCGGCAGCTGCCGTTCTCCTATCTGTTCACATGTTTCATAGTGTCTACTGGCCCTTTGTACAAAAGCGTTCCTTGTCTCCTTGCAATTATGCATGACAATTCGCATTTGATGGCTTCCCCGCTCTCTCTATTGTTTCCGTGATTCCCGCTTGCTGGGGTTATATTCCCGTTGGGATTTTTTTTTCCTTTACTCTTTTTTTCTTTTCTTTCCTAGTCCATGGTGTTTTATCTTGTTGCTTTTGCTGGGGCTGAGCAGGCATGGCCCGGGGATGATATTCATGTATTGTATTCCACGGCCTCCATGAAGGAAAGTTACTTAATGCGAATATTACATGAATGCCTTTCTTGCGCCTACTCCTCGTACTCCTGGAGCATTCAAACTCATAGATAGGCGAAGTACTTGTCTATAACTAGATGACCTCGTGATTGGTCATATTAACTAGAGCAGTAGTCGTCTTACACAATTTTGTAGGTCAAGGTGTCTACATGTGGGATAATCAGATAGTTCGAAAGTAAATGCTATTGAGTTACTTCTTTGTCTCTTAGATTTTCGAAGATAATGTCTCTAAATACTCCATAGGCAAACAATTGTATGTAGATTGTCATTTCAACCCACTTGGGTAAAAGTGAAGCGCGTCCAACGCGTTTGGGGTAGCCCACCGCCCTCGAGTTCTGCCAATCTCCGTCATTCTGCCGCGTTTTGTTTCTGGTGATTTTCCTTTCATTCAAGTTGAAGAGGCGCTTCGAGCGACAGACACCTCTCGGAGGCTGTTACATTTAGCTATTTCTATTAGCTCTTTCTCGGTAGATTGATTTGCCAAGGAAGCTATCCTCACTTGACCTTCCCCTCCTCCACATTGCCCATAGGTATGCCGGAAGTTGCCTTCCTCTCACTCAAGCTCGCATCGCCTTGAGTATTGCTGCGCTCTTACTTTTGAAACGAATCTGATGATTTGCCCCATAGTGCCGACTAGAAGTTTGCCTATCAGAGCACTTTCCCCCTCCACCTACGAAAAGGAACCCCCCGCCTAAAGCATCGTTGTCACCTCGCCCAGCTCCACCTTGAATCGGACATTCCCGTTCTCCGCAAACCTGCCGCCAAAGTCGCCCAAAGTCACTGGAAGGCAATGTGCTAGGTGAAATATTCTGGTGGAACAGGATATGCGCGGGGGATTTTGGGTTCAATCTTCAATATCCGTAATCCGTGAGATCTTGAATCATGGAATTTGTGGACGCGATTGGGTAAGTCGAACATGTCTCTCATCGATGGTTTACGGTTACTGACCAAAGTCCGTTCTGATAGGGAGCTGAAGGCCCTCCCCGAAGGCACCCACCTACTTTGCCCGAGACACAGTGAAGATGACTATGGACGCTATGACGACCCAAATCAAGTGAACGAACAAGGAAAGAGCACCAAGGACATCGTGGCAGAGGCCAAGGAGCGCAAGGAAAAGTTCCTCTTATCCATGCGTATTCTCGCCTACAATGCCGATGGTGTAGAGGAGCTACAGACTTGGGTCTTGAGCAGACTGGACGAGTCTTTGGAAAAATGCGACCTCTGCATCAAGCAATACTACACCGGCAAGGTCTGGCTTATGGACCAGCTCAAGGAGTCGTACCAAGATGAAGACATTGAGGAATTTTCCCAGCGAATGGATGAATGGGACATTAAGCGCATCACGAGAAATCTGGCTACAGCATCCGCACAGCTCAAAAATGTCCCTCCGCAAGAGATCAATCTAAGTGTCTTGGACCGTGCTGCATTGCTCTCCATTTTCGAGACGCTAAGCTGCGAGGCGATGCTGCGAAATGATCAACTTCTCCAGGAGCATTTTGATGAGCCATTCAAACTCATTCAATCAAAAAGGTCTTTGAAGATCTCTGATTATGTCCCTGCCGTTACTCGCTTCCTCTTTGACTCGAACCAAGCTCGCAGTTTCTGGGCTATTTCGACATGGACGCGATACGTTCGACCCCCAACTAGTGAGGAATTTGAATGGGCAATTCGAGATGGTCTTCTCAGTGCTTTGCAGGCTGGCTCACAAGCTGCTAATCAAGTACAACCACAGCTTGCAGTCATCCAGCGCCTGTGGCGGGGGATGCAGCTTATTGTGCGGAAGCTAGACAAAGATCAAATCACACATAACCTTCGTGCTTTAGATATTGATCCTTGCCGCTTGTCTGTGGACCATCTACACCTACAAACCCCGGGACTCCGATTCCTCTTGAATACTATTCAGATCCTGCTTGAGAAAGCTCCAGTTGACTTCTGGGACGCCATGCAAACTATTTCTCCTCAGGCCATCGTCGAACAGATCTTCGCCAACTACCAATTCAAGGCCTTCCTCATGCAGACCACCGAAGGTGAGGCGTATGAGAAGTCTGCCGTGAAAGATATGCTATCCTGGATCAGTCCATTCCTGGCATCACTCAAAGGCCACCATCAACCCTCTGCATGTCGGTACTTGTCCACGCAACTGCTACAGCATCTCCAAGATGGCCAATACCCTAACCTCGCTCGATATCACTGCTTTCACGTTGGCCTGAACAGCCTGCTCACTACACTCCGCCGGTTTACGGACCATGAAGCTTCAAGAAGCTCGGTTGACAGCGTGGTGCTCAAAGAGACCATGGACGTGGTGGCTGCTACGATAAACGTCATTCTCAGCCCACCAGTATTCAATATTGAGCAGGGTCGCCAAGAGGAGATCAAGTCTCTATGCATGGATGTCGTTCGCAACACTCTAGCTCTCGAGTGTCAGTCGTTGAAGAGTGACTACGAGATCATTCTAAAGCACGACACTCTTTCACATGGCGTCTCTACCTATTCTGCTCCCGTCTGGGAGGCAGTGATCAAGCGTCTTCGTCAAGATAACCTTGCACTGTCGACAGCTGCTCTGCTGGGTGTCCTGCCTCTCGTTGGTCTCGAAAAGTTCCCCACCAAGGGCGATGGTACCAAAGAGAAGACGCATTTCAACATGATCTATGGCCATCTCACCCGCCTTTCCTGTCAGATGATCGAACGTTTGGCAGACTTCCCACCCGAACACCTGAAACCTCTTTTCCAGAGCCAGGATACCAGTAGTGCGCTTATCTCGACCCTCTTCGCTGCGGATTTGAACACCTACCAAGCTGCCGTTGATCTCATCAAGAACGTCAGCGGTCAATTCGCACGTCGAGATGCAATCTCCTACCTCCTCGAGTCATTCTTCACAACATCCATGTATGGCATGAGTTGGTCCTTCCGACGGATTTCCAACATGAAGACCTTCGCACCTGCTCCAAGAATGTTGCATACGGGAACTGATATCGTAGAGATTCTGTGTAATAGCCAGACGGGTATGCTGCGTACGCGAAATTTCGTGGACCGGCGGGAGATCCTGTCGCTTCAGAAACTGTGGGAATTCCTGTGGCAATCATTAACCACCATCTTTGACGAGACGGAGGCCTGGCATATGCGTGGTAATGACAAGGAAGTCATGCTTGATTTCTGTCGTGATACCATTCAATTTGCCAATTTCCTCTTCGACCAATATGGTGTCTTTCTGGGTGCCGTGGGGGGAGCAGATACTGCGCAAAAGGCAGTTTCGGAGAACTTCATTAAATCGCCTACGACCACGATGAGTGCCATGGTGAAGTGGTTGCGTCTAAAGGATGAATATCTGGCCACGTCCTTGGTCGCGCTTGTCTCGAAAATCTTGAGGCGATTGGGTAGCCTGGACGTGACGACTGTGAAGGCAGACGCGTTGAGCTTCATTGAAGGCACCGCCGTTCATGGGACAATCAAAACAATCCTCACCAGTCGCGACAAGGCAGAACTTGTGCGCTCACTTGAAGCCTACACGAAAAAGCCTGTCGTTACTGCTTCCACGGCCTCCCTGAAGAAACAATCTTCCATCACTTCGTTTGCCCGCCGCCCCAACGACCTTTCTTCCCCGTCTTCTCCTTCCTCTCGCGTCCCCAGTGATGACGACTTTGACGAAATCTCTGACCAAACTTTCCTGGACCTTTCTCGCTCTGTTGAACTCAACAAAAATCGCGTCGCCCTTGCTGCCAAGCAGAAGGCTCAATCCTCTCTCGGGATGGCCGCCTCAACTGCACTTCAGACACGGCCTGGGTTGCCCAAGGGCCCCATTGCTCAACGTCTGAAGAATGATGCGACCAGCGTCCTGTCCTTCCGCGAAAAACGCGAGCGCGAGAAAGAGGCCAAGAGAAAACGAGATATGGCAGAGTTGGCGAAACTCAAGAGGAACGTGCCTGCACGTGGGGTTGCGGAACAAACGGCCGAGCAGGGCTCTGGCCTTAAAGGTATTGGTGTGAAGGGTATAGATCATTCAATTCCCCTGGATAGTATGATGGTTTCGTCTGGCTCGGACAGCGATACTGAAAGTGAGGATGAACTAGATCAAGAGTTGTTCGGCGCGAAGCCCAAGAAGTCCGATGCCACGGACGCCTCCGAGCAGCAGAAGAAGACCCCCCAGCAGATGCCCATAAGGAAGGTAAAGCGTCACCGTTCCATGAAGGATATGCGTGCCCGTCTGTCCCCGGATCTTTCGTCCTTGCACCACAAGATTCTTTCCTGGAATTATTTTGCAACTGGCGATCTCCCATCTACCTCGGAGCGCACAGACTATACCCTTGTCTCGAATTCGTTCCGTTCTCCCATGGAATACAAGAACACATTCGAGCCCCTGTTGATTCTCGAAGCCTGGCAAGGTTTCCAGTCAGCCAAGGAAGAAGGCGCCTCCTCCTTCCGGCCCTTTGAGGTCAAGGTTATGACCCGCTTGACCGTGGATTCGTGGATTGAAGTCAGTACCTTGCCTCTCGGTCTACCTTCCAAGGACTTCTTTATCAGCGAAGGCGATCTTGTTCTGTTCTCCAACGCTGCAAAGCCGCATGAGACCGAGAGCGCTCCACATATCCTTGCTCGAGTTGCCCATGTCAATCGTAAAGGTGGAAAGATGGAGGTTACCTACCGTATGAACCCGGGACCCAACAAGTTCCTTCAATCCTTCACTGTTGGTTCAACAGCGTTTGGTGTCAAGGTTACCTCGTTGACCCCCGTAGAGCGTGAATACGGTGCTCTGATGGCCTTGGAATACTATGATCTTTGTGAAGAGATTGTGCTTGCCAAGCCGTCACCACTCCTCGCATACGGAGATTCCACTTTGCAGCCTTACATGGACAACTACGAGATCAATCGTGCCCAGGCCAAGGCTATCAAGTCAGCCATGGATAATGATGCTTTTACCCTTATTCAGGGTCCCCCCGGTTCCGGAAAGACCAAAACTATCACCGCTCTCGTTGGCAGTCTCTTGACCAATGTCCTCAGCAAGGTTGCAGTCTCCATTGGCAACTCCCGACCTGCGACTTCCCGGAAAGTGCTGGTGTGCGCACCCAGTAACGCCGCTGTCGACGAACTGGTCATGCGAATGAAGGACGGCGTCAAGACTCGTCATGGTCGCGTAGAAAAGATCTCGGTCGTTCGTTTGGGCCGAAGCGATGCCATCAATGCCAAAGTTCTTGATGTGACCCTTGACGAGATGGTCAATGCCCGCATCAGTCAAAGCCCTTCTGCATCAAACAACGTGGATATGCAGAAACTTTATGACGAGCACAAGAAGACTGACACTCAGTTCAAGGAGCTCCGATCTAGTCTTGATGATTGCCGAGCCAAGGGAATCCAAGCACCCGAAGAGTTGGAGCGCGAGTTTGAGTTGATGAAGAAAAAGCGAACTCAACTGAGTGCAGACATTGACAAGGCCCGCGACCAAGTCTCCACTCTGGCCCGCAATGCGGACATGCAGAAGCGACGCATTCAGCAGGAGGTTATCGACGGTGCTCATGTCATTTGCACCACGCTCAGCGGTTCGGGACACGAGATCTTCCTGGGCATGAACGTTGAGTTTGAAACTGTCATTATTGACGAGGCGGCTCAATGTATCGAGCTGAGCGCCCTCATCCCGCTCAAGTACGGTTGCTCTAAGTGTATCCTTGTCGGTGACCCTAAACAGTTGCCGCCTACCGTCCTGTCGAAGATGGCATCGAAGTTCCAGTACGAACAAAGTTTGTTCGTGCGCATGCAGAAGAATTACCCGAAGGATGTGCATCTGCTGGACGTCCAGTACCGTATGCATCCAGACATCAGTGCCTTCCCCAGCCTCACCTTCTACGATGGCAAGCTTCAGGATGGTCCCGATATGGACAAGCTGCGTGTTCGCCCGTGGCACCAGAGCGAACTACTCAGTCCGTACCGATTTTTCGATGTCCAGGGTATGCACCATAGTGCGCCCAAAGGTCGCTCTCTTATCAACTACGCGGAGGTTCAGGTTGCCATGCAACTGTATGACCGTCTGGTCACGGATGTCAAGGACTACGACTTTGTAAACAAGATTGGTATTATCACTCCATACAAGGGCCAGTTACGTGAGTTGAGAAACCAGTTTGCATCTACATACGGTGAGGATATCTTGAAAAAGGTCGACTTCAACACCACCGATGCCTTCCAGGGTCGAGAGAGTGAGGTCATCATCTTCTCCTGTGTGCGTGCCTCCAACAACGGTATCGGTTTCTTGTCCGATATCCGTCGTATGAACGTCGGTCTCACCCGTGCCAAATCCTCTCTCTGGGTGTTAGGTAACTCTAGCGCCCTAATGCAGGGTCAATACTGGCGAGGTCTCATCACAAACGCACGAGAGCGTAAGCTCTACACCGAAGGCAATATTCCAAAGCTTCTCCAGCGACCTCAATTTACTGGTTACAAGGAGGTTGAAATGGTTGATGTTGACGCGGCTACTCCTCCTACAACCACGGCAGCCCCAGCTGCGCCGACTGCCGCTCCCATCAACCCGCCAGTCAATAATGTGTCGGTTTCTCAAACTTCCTCGGGACAGGCTGGCCCTGGGCCCCGGCCAGTTGTGGCCACCGTACCAGTCTCTATTCCTACGCCTCGCCCTGATGGTCCCTCTGGTGGTGCCGTTGGTCTGGACGAGACCAAGATGTGTGGCATTTGCGGCAGCAACGAGCACTTCACTCACAACTGTGATAACGACGACGCCAAGGAGGTTGCCCGCGGCCAGTGTTACCGATGCCGCGAGTTTGGTCACAACAAGTTCAACTGCCCTGCCATCCGCTGCCTAGAGTGTGGTCAGATAGGTCATGCTGCTATCAAATGCGTGGCCAAGCCGCTTCCCAAGCATGAGAAGAGCCGTATCGCCAATGAAGAGCGTCGTCGTCTTGATTATCAAAAGCAAAATGCCGAGCGTCAGCGTCAACGCC
Organism: Penicillium cataractarum; assembly: GCF_028827025.1. Classification (NCBI taxonomy): domain Eukaryota; kingdom Fungi; phylum Ascomycota; class Eurotiomycetes; order Eurotiales; family Aspergillaceae; genus Penicillium; species Penicillium cataractarum. The sequence goes on along the minus strand of NW_026622743.1, from coordinate 143,656 downwards.
AGATGGGTGGCCATGATCCCAAGATTCCCACTATCGCCGTGTCCAGCAGCTCGTCTTCGGCTCCCAATGAGAACACTGGCAACAAGCGAAAGCGAAATGAGCAGCCCCCCGATGGACCGAAGGCGTCACGGCCGCGTACCGGTCCATCGGGTCCACCACCGAATGCGCCTAGGGGACCGCGAGCCTTGCCACCTGTAAGTTTAATCTCAATCCTTGCCATATCTGATCTATAACAAAATTTGTCCATGCTGACACTTAATTTTAGGGCCTTGCTAGTAATCCTGCTCGCAGCGGCCCCGCTCCGCTATCGGGCACAAAGAAACCGTCGGCGAGTGGTGGTGGTGGTGGTGGTGGTGGTCCTTCTGCACCTGGCTCAAATGCTACAGAGGTAAGAAACGAAGTCGTCTGGCTCTAAAGATTGTTAGATAGGTTTGCTCACGTCTTTTTTTTCTCACGTTTAGGCTCCTCATCCTGCTCAGCCCAAGCCGCGTCCCCCAATCATACGCAAAAAGAAAGAAGTAGACCCGTTCATTCGGCGACCCAAGCCGAAACAAAAGTAGAGCGCCACCGTGTCTCACTCTTTCTCACGATGAATTGTGTTGATTTTCGCTTTCTCTCAACCTTGTTTTCTTCTTCGGATCCCTCCTTCCGTGTCCTTCTGCTCCACGATCTCCACCCCGATCTCCACCATCACATCTCTCCCTGTCACATTACAACCCGGCCACATAAACCAACCATTTGTTTCTATTATCTCTCTTGCAGCAGTGAATAGAGTCGAGCAGCCCATCTACCCGAGACTCGTCATGAAAATCGAGTCGATAAGGTTCTCGGCCCTGCTGCACAGCATTCGCAGGCGTTTTCAAGAATCCTCCCACGTTTGAGATTCGATCTTGTACCCATAGGCATATCCTTACAGCCAGCGAAGCATACATTATCACAATATCAATGGGTGGTAAACCGTCTTAGTACCACATCACATTGACTGCCATATGGATAGTGACCTCGTAGAGAGATGGCTCATTCTACTGTAAAACATCGACCTAATTCAACTCTGGTGATTTCTAGGATAAAGTTCTTCCGTTGCTTTCCTTGCGAAGGATTCCACCATGTTTGCTGTACGTTGGCCGTTTGCCTACTTATGCGAGTCTCCCATTTGACTCTACGGTGGCGCACGAGAGGCGTTATCGGCTCCGTTTTTGCGATCGCAAACCGGAAGACGATCCTCGGATACATAAGAATTGTTCAGATCCTGCAGATTGAACGGTGGGATGTGGCCGGAGAATAAAAGCGAGAGGACCGTACAGGGGCTGGTTGAAAGGGGAACAGGCTCAACTGTCATCATAAGTACTGTACTTAGTCCAAGGTGGATCTTTTGACTACTGCAAGGGTGGTGGAGAGTCGATATTCGATAGATCGATCGGCTACTTCGTAGACACAAAATTCATCCTTTTTGTAGGGTTTGTACAGTGTGCATTATTATTGCCGCTTTATTGAAACACTCCCACACAACAACTTCTTCCCCTTCCACCCTCCATCATTTCTCCTTCCACCATGTCTGCTTAGCAACCACGAAACAGAACTCCAGCTGCAACTCATTCAGAATGATCGTCTCTGTCCGTTCCCGCCCCGGGGATCCCTGAGCTTGGATCAACGGGATCGACTTGGATCGGCGCCCGCGTCAACTGCCCCCCTAGGAGTCTGATAGCTCACATCCTGACGTCGTTTATACTTTCTCTCGTACGCGGGGCCCAGCTCGTCCGGTTTATCGGGTCGGCAGGATCGACTGGTTTCTGATGAGAGAGAAAAAAAAGCTCCATCCCTTGCGCAGCATAATGAAGGAGGAAACTCCTCCTTCGTTTCTCGTGTCTTGTCTCTCCTGCGGGCTTCGATATGACGGTCGCCATGCGCCAGCTTGTGTTGCACAACAAGGACCAGAGAGCGATCAGAGTGCACAAATGAGAGCTGCAATCTGATCTTGTCGGGTCCCCACTGAGGACCCCAAACTAATCGCCTGCAGCTAGAAGACGGGCGAGGCCGAAATAGTTTGCCAACTCCACCAGCTGCTGTGTCATATTGCAAATCCATGCAGCACTGCCGCCCACCGTCAGACTCCTCGACGCGTTTACCATCGTACTGAAAGTACCCAGATGACCCGCTGCATCGGTTTGAATCTGACATCTTGCCCATGGCAAAAGTGATGAACCATCTATGGTTCTTCCCAGACAATCGGGCTCGGTTCAAAGGTTCCTCGGAGAACGAACCCCTTCAATGAGCCTGCATTTGCCAATATTGTCCCCTTTCCAACCCCTCTCTCCCGCCCTAGAAACCAATGATTTTAACTTCAACCGTATCGGTGGCCCTTTCCAGGCTATCCGCTCGCCGAGGGCGGGCCCCAAAACTACAGTATTCCTGCATCTGGATCGACGAACCCAGGATGGCGGTGCGTTGGCTGCACCCCCCTCTCTCTCTACCCTAGATGCGACAGCTCAACTGCTCCTGACCGAGCTACTGTACCTATATCCTTAAAAACTAGCAATTCCCTCCTTTGCCACTTGTCGGGTTCTTGACTTTTTTCTGGTTGCCTCGTTTCAGCTGGGTTTTTCCAGTCCACTCTTTCCCCCCCTACTGCGCTCATTTGCTCCGAAAGACTTGCCACACCATTCACCTTGTACATAGTGGCTCGTCTTCGTAAATACTTGTCTCTCAGTTCGCCCCAGTCTCCGTTCCTCGTCTTGATACCCCCAGATTTGCTCTCGTGCCTACTGTTTTGGGCTTTTCCTCCTTGAATTGGTGAGTTATGGAGAATATAATGTTCGATATGACTCTTCTAACACGCGACAGTGTCTACTCCTTTTGAGCCATTGAACACAAACCATCAAGGAAAGCCGAACAACCAACTAAAGAACTCCTTATGAATACGAACGGTTCGATTGGAAAGTCAACCAGTTGATGCCCCTATGCATCATCGGGACACTGTACATGATAGTGCCGTTGCACCGAGTCCAATAGTCCCGACCTGGCGGCCTGATCCACTCCCATCCAAATCCAAACGTAGGCAATCAATTATGCCTTCTTCGGTCTCTGGATCTACGGTATCCACCCCTCCTCGAGGGGGTATGATCCCAAGGGCACAGGTGTCTCCTCCTCGGCCACAGGCCCGCTCAGCGGGCATGGCTGAGAGACCGTCCCGAAATGAAAATCTGTCAGATCTCGTTCGCTTCTTTCAGACCGCCCAGAGTACGCCTACACCGGGTCCTTCGTCTGTGCAGGCACCTACGTCGCCGGATAGTACTACGGCGTTGCCTGTGGTCACTGAATCCGTGGAGCCAAAAGGAAAGCAATTGGAAATGGCAAAGGAAGTAAAGCCATTACATCGTCGTCTACTTCAATTCACGCAGCGTCAGAAAAAGGATTTATTCCCAAAATCCAAGCTCGATGACAATCAACGCCAGATCGAGGCACTCCAAAGGGAGGGATACCTCCTTCCGGCTCCCAAGCCAAGAAGCAACCATTCGGCCAAGACCAGCATCAGTTCGAAGAATAGCCTGGAGCGCACATTCTCAAAGTCCAAGAAGCAGGATGTCGAGACCATCGGACAGCCATGGCTGGACAATGATACCAAGAAGGGACCTTCCGATTTCAAACGTCGCTTGGCCTCTCTGGATCTCAGTGATTTCGGCTCAATGGTCGACGTGGCCGTGTCCTTGTCACAACAGTTCGACGATTCATCGCCTCCGCCGTACCAGTCGCTCTCTTCAAGTGGTGCCGCATCTCGGGGTGAACAAAATAGTGCATCTCAGTCGTCGCCGACACTCCCACTTTCAAGCTCTATTTACTCTCGCTCAAACAGCGATCGACCGATGTCCCCACCCACATCTACAGCGGGAACATTGGGAAGTGTCTCCCAGGATGACCCTGGGCGGCAATATTCCAGTGCAAGTGGTTCAAACATGCGTACTGTGGACCCTGACACCAAACCTACGACTCAAGGTCTCAACATCAAGCCTGTCGGTGAGGATACACCGGCATTGTCACGTCCATCTGTTTCGAGCGAGTCAAAGCCTGACCAATCCATTGGGCCTGCTGAGACGGCTACCCAGACTTCGGACAAATCCACTTCAAGCTCGTCCGGAAGTCCCCCTTCACAGCCATCGTTGAAGCTCTTCCCTGACGTTGCACCTCCACGCATGTCTAGCAAAAACGCATGGAGGATTTCATCGGTGCCTCAGTACCAACGGCCTCCCAATCCGCCTTCATCGGCAGGTACAGAGTCTCCGCCTGGGGCATCTGAGCTTAAGCCAGGGAAGTCAACTCCATCTGATATTTCGTCGAGGAGATCAAAAGACGAAGGGGCTCGACGTTGCTCTGGGGTTACCACGACATCTGCAGTTTCCACAGAGTCTGCCACGGCTGAAATCAACAATTCTCAGCCAAGCACACAATCCAAGACCAAGGCTCGTCCACCGTCGTTGGCCATGGGCACCCTCCAGGCTTTCCCTCTTCCAGCACCCACGAGGCCTTTACCATCGATCCCACAACCTGGGCGTGCACCGCCAGCTGTTCCGGATGCCAAAACTACTACCACTGTTCGCACAGTTCGGTCTACTCTGAAAGCTCCGGATGTTGAGCCCTCACATCCTTCGCCCATCGCAGAGCACCCATGTGAACCGGGCCCTGACGAGACACAGGCTAATGAGCCACCTACCGATACTCGTGCTGCAACCGCACTTGGATACGCAGGTGAGGCAGATTCGGTGGCCGACCATGATAATGCCAAATCTATTCACACCCCCGAGCGGCCAAAGTCAACATCCCCAGAGCAGAGCACGCCTCGGCGACGTGCATCCAGCATTCGTATTCCACGCATGCAAGATTTACCTGAAAGCCCTGATCATGAGGAACAGGAGGGTCTACCGATTGCCGACTCTCCGCTTCTAGGACAAATGACTCCGACAAAAGTTCATGACAAGCGTGCTCCTCCTCCTCCTCTTCGAACACTCCGGATCGATCCTCGTCTGGATCGCAATAACCTCCCCTTCGGTTTGCCTTCGCCGCCACCTACCGCGGCTCTCCCCTCTGAACCTCCGACGCAACCTCTCCCTGAACGTCCTCAAGGGGGTCGGAATTACACTGCCCCCATCCCAGCGAGTCTGCACTCGTCCAAGGGCATGGACCTGCATTTCGCTGTGGGTCACCACAGGGCCTCTATGATCTCCCGCAGCAACAGCTCCCGCAGCAGCTTGCGCCACGAGAGTATTCCCGAGTCCTCTGAACCAAGTCGCTGCGAGTCTCCACTTCCATCCTCGGACGATGAGGGCTTCGGTCCTGGCGCAGACACCACACGCTCTCATCGCACGTCTGAGAAACATCCCACGCGTGCTCATCCCCTTCATCAGGGCTATGCCACCATGGATGCACGCCCCAGTCACGGCCGCCTACGCTACCCTCATCCCATCCGAACTCAAACACCTCAAGGCCGCTCCAGCCGTACTCTAGAAAAGAGTGCCATGTCTCCTCAATCAACATACTCTCAACCTACACGTCGGTCTCGTGAATCCCACAACACCCACCGCCCTCAACCAAACGCCAGCCAGATGACTCAGTACCTTGAGGACCGGGTCGCCAACCTGGAACGCCAGAACCAAATTCTTCAGGCCGCTCTGATGGCCGCTCTCAATGCCGGCGTCAAGAATCCCTTTGAAGGCCTAGGTGATTCTGCTCTCCCCCCCGGCTTTTCTCATCTAAGCCATCCGAGTCCGTATCAGAGTCGGTTCACGCCACGTCCGGAGAGCTGGGTCAGTTCATCACATAGCAGTGAGAATAGCGGGTTCGAGACGCCCGGGTCGTATCGTGAGGGGCGGCCTCATGTGCGACAATCGGATAACAGGATGGAGGATATTGAGAGTGGTGGGTGGATGTCGGATAAATCGAGTATGAGCGGTGCCCGGATGGCGAGAAGTCGCTAAGATGGTGATTCGTTTATGCTTGAGGTCGATTTATTATTGGTCTTGTTTTTCACATTCTTTGTCACTTCTTACTGATGATGTGATGCGATCTCTGAAAGCTTTGACGATCTTTGGTTTCTTATACTCTTTATTTGGTTGGGATGATATTCAATCGTGTTTATAACTTTTCTCGACGATACCATTTCATATTTACATTTATCATTGATTCAATCGGATTGCTGGACTTTGTTATCCCTAAGTTATTCGACCCTTTCGATCTGCACGAAAAGAAATGGTCTTTTCATACGTCTTATTGTAGATATAGAGAAGGCAACTCATGTAGCACTAGTTAGGTACTTTTGTACTCTCCAATGTCGATTCCCAAATAGGAAACCTTCCAGAAGGCAACCTTGGAACCCCCATGTGATCCGCTTAGTCATCTCTGTTTGGGTCCCGTCAGAGCTCCCGCTGGCTTTGGGCTCTCAGAGAGGTTTGTCTTTTGTTCTTTTGATCTACGAATTTAATTGATTCACTGTAACTGCCCGGCGCAGGTATCAGAAAGAAAATACCACCCATTGTCAAGGACTACAAGCCTCCTCGTATCTTGTTGACCCTCATAAACATACACCTCCCCTACACCGTCCGCCGCTCCCACCTCTTCACTCCCTCAACATTCCCCGCAGCCCAGCATGGCCAACCCACCACAGGTATGCCCAGTCCTATCCTTCCAATTACATCCTCAAACTTACCACCGAAGCAGCGCACACAACAGGTGCCCCAACATGTCACCGCGCTCCTATCACACCTCACCTCCCGCCCGGGGGTCCAATCCACCCTGATCCTCTCTCGCAAAGACGGCTCCATCATCCAAAGCACAGGGCAACTCGCCGCTCCAGAGAACACTTCTCCTCGCAGTACACCACCAACCTCATCAACCCCCGATCAAACTCCGACCGCACAATCCTCCGACTCGTCCCCTGCCTCCCCAACATCCCCGACACCAACGACGTATCAGCCCTCGCAGGCAGAGGCGCTGGCTGCGCATATCTTCAATTTTGTCTCCAGCGCCTCTGCGCTGGGAATCTCCCTGGCTCGACCTATTACCACGCAGTCTACTGCTAATGGACATTCGTCGAGCGGATTGGATGCGGAGTATGGGAGCTATGCGAATGGCACGGGTTCCACCACGCCTAGGGAAGAAGATCAGGATGGGCAGGGGGGATCGTGAGGAGGAGGATGAAATCAAGTTGTTGCGTATGCGTACAAGGAAACATGAGATTGTCGTCGTGCCGGATCGCAAGTATCTTCTTTGCGTGGTGCATGATGCCGCGCATGGAGGAGGTGGTCCTGGCGCGGCGGGTGCTCGTTCGTCGCGGTAGATAGATTTTATCTCAATGTTCTATTATTGTGTCTATTTTTTTTCCTTTTTTCTCAATCTGGGGCGATGTCGATTGATACCTTGGTGTCTTGTGGTTGCGGTTTTCGGGCTGTGTTTTTACTCGTGTTGATTGTTTTTCTTACGGGGGTTTCTTTTCTCATGGCATATACCCGATCGAAGCAAAATTCTTTAGCGTTGATAAGTCGATTTGCTTTGCTTGTATACCTTTTTATGCTACCTGTATTCCAGTATATAGTTTGTTCTTTGTGTATTTGCATTTCTGTGTTGAGGCTTTGGATATATATTTCCAGGCTTCCCGGAACACGGCCCGAACTATAATGGGTAAGTAGATTTCCCAGCTTCTCTGAATTCCCAGCAAGGGTACAGATTCCTCAGTAGTTGTAAATGAGGCTTCGATGAGCTATTGATCTAAGCTGATTCAATTCATCTAGCGATGTATTCGAAATTTCATCTCCATGGCGAGATTCAGGTCCAAAGCACGAACCCACCGGAACAAATCCGTTATCAAATGAGATCCACCTCACAACTACCCCTCACGGAGGTAACATCGACTCCTTAAATTCAGTTGTGCAACTTACATTAATCAATCTTCAGAGGTCCAGGACTAACTATATACCTATTTAAAACCAACATCTCAACATGGCGTCTGCTTTGGATGTGGCTGCTGCCCGAGCGGCATTCCCAGCTCTTGAAGGAGAGCAGATTTACATGGATAATGCAGGTAGGGAGTGACATCGGTATCAAGTCAAAGTATGTCATAGACTATGTTACTGATATCGTTTAGGAGGAAGTCAAGTTCTTGGCACCGTTGCGGATTCGTGAGTCTATTAGACAAGATAGTATATCGCCAAGGCACGATAGCTAATAGTTACAACGCGCAGTATTCACTCCTACTTGCTGAATACCAACGTCCAGCTTGGTGCTACCTACAAGACTTCTCAGACTTCAACTGCAGCTTATGAAAATGGATATAAGGCTGCGGCAGGCTTTATCAATGCGCAGCCAGAAGAGGTAAGTGTCCCAACACTAAGCTTGTCATATTAGCAGGAGGATCCATTCATCTGACACACTTTCACAGATCAGCCTTGGAGTATCAACCACCCAGTTACTACACAACCTCTCTACGGCACTCAAGTTCCAGCCTGGCGATGAGCTCATCGTGTCCAAGCTCAACCACGAGGCTAACAGTGCACCCTGGGCCCGCATCGCGGAGCGCCTCGGGTTAACCGTGAAGTGGTGGGCATCGTCCGACCCAAAGAATCCTACGTGTGATGTTGCAGATTTGAAAACCCTCTTGTCAGACAAGACTCGTCTGGTTGCATGTCCACATGCTTCGAATATCACTGGCACTATTAGTCCTATTCGGGAGATTGCCGATGCTGTCCATGCTCACCCGAGAGTGAGTAAATCTGGCATCTTACGATATCGCCAAACATATCCATTCCCAAAGAGGTATTTGCACTAACTCATGACCTTTCAACTAGGCACTCCTCTGCGTTGACGGTGTCGCCCTCGCACCCCATCGCCAAGTCGACGTTCAAGCCCTCGGTGTAGATTTCTACGTAAGTCTAGCCGTTCCCAATACGACAACTGACTCATACTCTGTGCTTATCGTGAGGCTCTCTTACTCACTCTTGGCCCGACCCCCAAAAACAGGCATTCTCGTGGTACAAGGTATACGGTCCCCACTTGGCACAACTCTACGCCTCCTCTCGCATCCATGATGAAATCAACTCGCTAGCACACTTCTTCAAACCCACCAACACGCTAGACCTAAAGCTCAACCTAGCCTCGGCCAACTACGAGCTCACCCAGAGTATCCCCGCCGTGGTGGCGTACTTTGGTGCTGATCCCGGCGCAACGTGGACGGCCATGGTCGCGCATGAGGAACGCCTGCAGGGCATCCTGTTGCGGTTCCTGGTTGCGCATGACCGGGTCACGATCATCGGTGAGCCATCGGCTAGTCAAGAGCTACGGGTGCCGGTAATTAGTTTCGTCGTGTCCGGGGTGCAGAGTCAGCGGTTGGTTGAGGCTGTTGAGGCGCGGTCTGCGTATGGGTTCCGGAGTGGCCATATGTATAGTCATCGGTTATTGAAGGATGTGTGTGGATTGGAGGATGTGGATGATGGGGTGGTGAGAGTGAGTTTGTTGCATTACAATACTGGTGAGTGCTTTCCCTTGCCTTGTAATGGCATTATGGCGTGCATGCGGTTTCAGCCTTTTCAGGGCACTGTGGACCTGAACATCGCATCACGTTACTCAAGTATATCGTCAAGTATGGGGCCGCTAATCAGGCAACAGAGGCGGAGGTGGCGGGGCTAGTGACCGTTCTCCAGGAGGCTCTGGCAGAGTTGTAGAATGATCACGGGAGTGGCATATCGGTGGGAGAATGAGTCATATTTGATGGACTATGGAAATGAGGAACCTGATGATATCGATTCGGTTCTTTGATAGCCATTTCCATGGTGCTCGGTCTACGGAGGACTGTCGTCCTCGTGACTTTATGTGGGGGCCGATGCCGGCGTTTTGCCGATATCGTCATTTTGGGTTGATTTCGTGACGATATGGAAGATAGAAAGCGCCGATAGTAGTGATACTGTGATAGAGAAACGAAACTTTGTCCTAAAGAGGGTAATAATTCATACTTTCCAGTCTTATTCTTAATTTTAAAATGTCATCATCATAATAAGCTTCCTGCCGGTCATAGAATCCGAGCTGGGCGTATGGAATACGAGATGATTTCAGCTCGCTGTCAGTGCTCCCCTTTTTGCCTTTCTGTCTAGCTGGTTGCTAATAATAATCGTAAGCGCCCGGGAAGTGAACAGGGATATAAATTAATTTGTAGTCGCTGTCATAGACTGTACATATTATTACATGCCAAGGGTCTTTTTTGCTTTAACAGTCATAGGCTGGCAGCCCAACCTCCAGTATAATCTCATGACATGAACTAGGACTGATTAGGAAGAGAAGGCTGGAGATGGAGTATATCAAGTTTACGGAGCTTAGTAGTTTCTCCGCATTGCGATAGCGGACGGCATTTGACTACGTAGTTGACGTGGTTAGTACTCCGTAGTTCATGCTGGTCTGCAGGTCTGCCCGGCTCCCCAACCTCTTTTTTCCTCTTTCTTGCAGCCCAGTGGTTCCGCTTGGATACCCGATAGGCCGCTTGCTTTCCTTTATTGCTGCGTACTTATTAAGTGTCTATTATTATTTTTTTTCACTCTCTGGCTTCATCCAAGTTGGTCAGACCATGGTGGCTCAGCGGGCTTGGATGGAGGCTTCCTTGTCCAAAGTCAGTCCAAGAATAGTGCCGATCGGAGGGCAGGGCCTAAGCCCTGCCCATCTTGCGACTGGCGTGGCTTTGACAAAGGCCCAACTGGCCAGAGGATTTGGGACGAATAGCCAATAAGAAGGAGGATAATGGTAGGGCCCGTGGGGCAAAAATCAGAACGATCGGGCGTGGATTGGCCGGGGGAAGAACAGCGTGGCAACGCTAAGGGGAGGGAATCCGTTATTATTCACCTTCATTATTAAACAGGGTAGAGTTATGACTCAAGAAAGGATAGACTGACGAATCAGGGAGGGAGTAGATGAGTACCCAAGTAAATTATGAAAGGACTACTACAGTAAGTACTAGAGTATGTAGAGGGATCGGGTACTTTAGGGTGTAGAGTATACTTGGGGATGAACAAAGTACGGAGAACATCGACCCGACAAGAATAGGGCTAGATTAGGAGAGAATATGATAGTAGAATCTGATAGTAGAATCACGATGATAGTAGTATTAACTACTATCATTATATGATAACTATTGTATTGTTCCTGATTATCGTGAGTATATTTGAGTCACCCGGCCGCATCCGGGTTGTCCAGAGTCTTCCCGCCACCTTCGCCACATCCCAACTCACTTGATTCTTCTTCTCTCTAAACTGACCGAACCGACCGAACTGACTCCCCCCGAACTCTGTCATTCTCCACTTTTCTCTTCCTCCCAACTTTCGCCTCTTGTCTCTCTCTCTCTCCTCCACTCCCCCCCTCTCCCCTCTTAGTCAACTTCGGAACCATCCATCCACCCACCCCAAGGAGTCATACCCGTGAGCCTAAAAAAACCTCTGCTCGCCCTCCTGACTCCTTCTCTTTTCCCCCCCCGATACCCGATTTCGACAAACTTCGCCTCCCTTTCTCATCCTCTCTCCCTCTCATCTCTTTTTCCTCCTCTCCTTCTCTAACTATCAACTGCCGCCTAACGCCTAACCGCGCCCCCTTCTCGCCCCCAATCCTGCCTGGTCCCTAAAGCCCTGAACGGTCACGACTGCCTGTTCATGGACTCTTAGGTGCCTTGGATCTCTTCCTTTAATCCTCTATTCGAGCCTCATCAAAATGTATACTGCCTCCTCCCACCCGATCGCCCGTGTTGCCGCTATCGATCTCGTCTCCGTCATCGCTGGTTCCGTCTCCATCTAAATTTGATTTCGAGTCATCAACCAGCTTTGCCACGGTCCTTCATAGCCGCAACACCAAGCGATCGGTCTCCTGTGACTCTCTATATTCCACTCTTGATTTATATTCTTCCCCTTTGTCTACTCTGATATCCCCCCACTTGTTCCTGCTTTCCGTTTACACTCTTGATCTCTTTAACCTTCCTCCTTCTTACTCTCTTCTTCTTCCCCAACCACCACAACACATCACTCCAGTTTACACACGCCACCTCCGTTGCCGACTCTCATCACACAGTCAGTCGCGTCGGTGGTCTCCCTTTCTTCTTTAATTATTCCTCGTCACCCTGGCGATCTTCACCTTTTAAAAGGCTTTGCCGTCGCCTCCCGCAAAAAGACGGCTTCTGTCTTCTCGGCCTTCGTTCCCGGTTCCTTGCTACACGGTATCTTGACAAACAAACTTACGGTTCCAAAAATCGGATCATCCTCTTCTTAACCTTTCGGTCGCTCCTGAGAAAAAAGTCCTTTGAGTCGTGACTGTTACCGCCACCGAATCAGTCATCACATCATGAACCCCTCTACGCTTCCGGATATGTCGGGGATGGACGTCTTGGGTTTACACATCTCTAACCCAAGCTCCAAAGCGCCTCACGCGCATCCTTACCCTTCCTCTATTGCCTCCTCCGCCTCTTCCTCTTCCTCCTCGGTCTTTTCGCTCGACGCCTCACAGAGTTCGGTTTCATCCACCGCGACCAACCCCGTCGACGTGATTTGGGAGAATGAGGGAGAGACACTCGGGAGACCTATGGCCACATGCCCTCGTGCTTTTACCAAGGGAGCTCCTCCTAAGCTCGATGGTGCTGTGCCTGCCGAGCTGCGTATGCATCCTCGGCGCACCAACGTTGCGACCAACGGTTCCGCCGCGCGGCCTCCGCCATGTCTGCTCCGGCAGTCCGAGCGGAAGGTGAATTTCGTCGATAACCTCGTCGGTAAGTCTTGATCGGGAGATCCTCTCCCCCTCCTTCCCCCCCCCCCCCCCCCCAATGTCCCCCCACATCCGGCTAAATCGGTTTCTCTTTGCTTCGTCTCGTGAAGATACGGCGTCGCAAATCGTCGAAAACATCTGGCCGTTGTCTGCCGCGGCATCCCGAAGTGATGCCGCGACGGGTTCCAAAGGAGTTCTTCCTCTGCGGACGTTTATCCAGGAAACCCTTCGTCGTTCACGTACTAGTTACTCCACCCTGCAGGTGGCTTTATATTATTTGATTAAGATTAAGTCCCATGTGCCCTCGCACGACTTTACCAAGGAGCAACCTCGGAATCAGTCGTGTATGCGGGCCATGCAGTGTGGTCGCCGCATGTTTTTGGCGGCTCTCATCCTGGCCTCTAAGTATCTCCAAGATCGCAACTACTCTGCCCGCGCGTGGAGTAAGATCTCGGGGCTGAACACACTGGAGATCAACCAGAATGAGTTGATGTTCCTCGAGGCTGTCGGATGGCGCCTGCACATCTCCGAAGCTACCTTCCAGCGCTGGACCGACCTCGTCTTGAAGTTGACCCCCGGTGCTGGTGGCCTCCCAGCTAGTGAGGGCCAGTGCTGGCGCACCGTCCTGCCTCGTCTTACTCCCGAGTTGGAGTCTCTCGACTTTGAGCCGATGACTCCCGTCTCGATGGGTAGTATGGATCTGGGCTTGGCCGACTCCCCCTCGCCACGCAGTGCTCCGAGCATCGAGTCGCTTCGCTCCATGTCGCGCGAACAGACTCCCACCTGCCCGCGCAGCCTGCCTCGGACGATGGAGCCCACGCCTCGCCTGGAGTACGCGCATCTGCCGATGCCGACCATCTCCCGCCCTCAGATGCTGCCCACGCCTCAGATGACCCCTCAGTCGCACGTTGCCTGCACTCCTGCTGCGAGTGTATGTGGCCCCCGCCGTCCTTCCATCGGTACTGCGATGTCCCAGGCTCAGAACTTGGGAATGGCGCGCTCGACTCTTGATCAGCGCCCGCCGCTCTCGTTCTGTTCCCGGGCTCCGTCGTATGATGGATATCCGGTTGCGGTTCGTCGGTCTTCTTTGGCTCGCTCGACCTCGTCGGCTTCATCGGCCTCGTCTCCAGACTCGATGGTCTCGGACGTGTCGACTTTGTCGTCGCGCTCTTCGCGATCTTCGTCGGTCTCTTCCAGCGCCTCAGGTGCCGGTTGCCCAGCTCCTTCTCGCCTGGCCGTGACGGCCACCTTGCGTTGCACCAACAACTCTCTCAAGGAGAGTCGCAAGACTCTGGCGATTGCGTCCCCGATCGACGAGACGACTTCTCTGGTGGATCTCTACAGTTCTTCTGACTACCCAGGTGCGATGGGCTCTGCGCCGGACTTGTCCTCGTTTACCCTGGACTCTAGTCTGAGCGAAGCTGCCCGGAGTCTCTGCGAGTTGTCGGGTGCTACTCCCGAGCGCCGCCAGTGTCGCAAACGCGGTCGTACTGGCTCCGACGATCTGCTCCTCCAGAACCACGTTCGCCATCTGATCGATGCGGGCGCATCTGGCGTTCCTGCATCCGTCCTTCCCGACGGGCAGCTGGCTAACTCGTTCCTGGTTTCGAACGGATCGTCGCTTTCAGGTCCCGCTGGCATGAAGCGGGCTTGCTGTGGCAGCGAGGCGCGCAAGATTGCTCTCAACCCGAGCATTCGCGCAGACTACCTGAACTAAACGGGACTGGTGCTTTTCTGGGATTTTTCCTTTGTTTTTTTGAGGATTAGAAAAAGCCCGTCTTTTTTATTTTCTTGATTGTTTCAACCAAAAGCCTCGTGGTTTTTTCGGATGATTCCCCAACCCCGTTTTCCCCTACTACCCTATACTTATCCCTCTCTCTTTTGGCAACTGAGTGCCGGGTTGAACCTCTCTTGTACATACTCCCCTCTCAACCCGGACTCCCCACTCAGTTGTCGCGCAAGTTACCACCAAAAATGGTCTTGCAAGTGTACGATGCACGTGGTTCCTTGCCCTCGTCATCCTCTTTTGTCATCCTTTTTTTCTACTTTGTTTCGTTGCACGGAGTGTGGTGGGCATGGGACGGTTCGTTACTCTTTTTTTTGGTTTCCCTCGCTTTTATCACTATTACCCATATCCCCTTCAACCTGGGGTTACTATTACTACTACTACTACCTCCTACCTATCTACCTTGACATCCCGCTGTTCTTCGGATGGAGCTGCAGTGCACAAGACCTGCGCTTTTGTTTCCTATCCTATCTACTTGGCGCTATGGGTTGCATGGCACCATGTGGGCATCATCGGGGGATTCGGCGTCTGGGCGGAAAGGGTTCGCATCTACGGATAGCCAATCGTACATTTACTTGATCGCAGTATTTCTGGTCCTTTCTTCTTCGTATCTCTCGTATTCTAGGCAGAGTTGTAGGCTGCGACCTGCGCTTGTGGTAGTGCGGCTCGGCATGGGCTGTCTCTAGGCTGTCGTACCATAGTGACTCATGTCTCCGATTTGCGCCGTGCTGCGTGCCGTGTTCCGATCTCGGCAGTGTGGCGCAGATGTAACTGTGGCTGTGGCTGTGGCACAGGTGTTCCCCGCTTCTGAGGATGCTGCATGATGCTGCCTTCGGGCTCTCCGCGTCTGCATTGATTGCTATGTTTAGCTTTATGGTTGACTTTAGGACCAGCTTAGAGATTATTGATGATTATTATATTCTTGTGGAACATATCGGAACAAGAAACAGTCCGTATAACTAAGAATGTTGCTCATGGTGCTATGTTGATCTAGTGATGTTATGCCCTATCTATGAATGACAGAACATGCGAGCCTAGCATAAAAGGAGGAATTCCTGGACAGTCGATATTGTAACTTCATTCCACGGCAAAACATGCTTCACAATAGGTTTCATTTTTTGCCTTTCATGCAGCAATTTCTCAGGATGCCTTTTAGATTACATAAAATCGAACCAGAAGTTGCAGAAGCTCTTCTTCAACGTCTTCCAGAGACACCTGACGGCCAACAACCATCGAGCATCCAACATTCTCATCCAGGTGTATCGCTGATAAGCTTCTCTCGTGTGTGCCTATGAAGAAACACCCACACAGACAGCATACCCTACCCACAAATTCTCACAATTCGATCCAATAGCTAGGTTCCACTCGTATAGCTCCGCAAACGTAATACTATACAAGCTCTCGATGTTCGCACACGAATCATCTTCCACAACTGTATAGTACGCATCATAATTAGACATAATACCAGTCTGTGTTGGGACAGCGCTTGCTGTCGTGGTTGCGGTGGTCGCTGGGCCCTTGACACAATATGCCTCGTTAAGCCAAAGATTGGTACAGTCACTCCCGACTATTTAGCCTTGGTTAGCATTTTTCTTATGTGTTCATTTCCTTTCCTTCTTTTCATGGTTGCTAGGTGTAGTTGATATAAGTTAAGGGGGAAAGAGAGACCTACTGCTTAGATTCTATGCGTAAAACTGTGCGAGAGTTATTCTAAATTCGGTCTCGATGCTTGAACTATCGTCTCCTTAGACAATAGCATAAAATTCCTGGCAGCCTGAAATAGTATCGGTTGGAGTTGGGGCTACGGAGGTGCTCGACGTCGTTGTAGTCGTTGCGTCAGTATCGACCCCAATACACACTGAGCGCGCATCATTTTCAGTAAGGTTCAAGAAGAGCTGAGTATTGCAATCGCCAGCCAGCCAAGGATTCCATATCAGCAAATCGGCTTCTGTTATCTCAACATCTTCTGCAAGTTCCGCACATGTAGTATCTAGAGTATACGTCAGTCGACCGACCACCTTCCTGTCGGGCGTATATTCATATGCTTTTTTTTTGGAAACCTCTTACCATCAACCATATATCCAAATACCTCAGTGAAACAGTTACAATTTGACACAGTAGTAGGCTCCGTGGCGCTATCAGCTACGCAGTAGCTACTATCATAGTCGTATGAGGTGGCTGTTACTTTGATAAGTTTTAACTAAGCACGACGTTAATAGGTTAAGACTTACCGGAGTTCGCGTCTTTCAGGACACAGTAGCTATATCTAGGCTATAGGGAGCAGGTGCTCGTGTCATTTAAAAGACTTAGATTCCACTCTATAAGCTAGGCAACCGTAACTTGATTTAACATCACGACCATAGAACAGCGGTTGAGAAGCGTGTAGTCGAAATCAAGCGTGGTGTTCCAAATTGAGGTGTCAAACATTAGAGACGCGGCGGCTGTGTAGTTCCGATATGTGTCACAGCCTGTGAGCGTGCCAGGCGCAATGGGGAGGTAGGTCGGAATATAAATGAACCCCGGATTACTGGTGGAGGTGGGAATTGACATATCAACGGAGGAGGTGGCCGTGGTTAGGAACGGAAACCCCAACTAAGACAGGCCAAGACGGCACCGACCGGAACTTAGTAGAGCTTAGCCTTTGCAGGCCGAATATCAAGGGTTCGAGTCGAACTAGCAAAACTAAGACTAGAATACGGCGGACTACAATGCAGCGGTGAAACAGACACTGGTGGTGTGGTAGTTTGCAGATCTAGGAATCAGTCGATTAAGTCCTCACCTCGCTACAGCAGCGTAAGTCTACAATGAACACCAGAAATGAGGCAACACGAGATTAGATAATGGCACAACCTTGTGATTATTCTCTCGTGATATGATAGTCCACTTTGACTTTATTCTGATGAAATTCTCACGGATAACAAGACATCCCTGGCGGACGGTGATACTCTACCTCCCAAACCCAATGAGGTCGCAAGTAACACCAAATCACAGGGATTGACTCTCAAATGGGACCTTCATCCAGCCTACATCTTCTAGAGTGCACCCTTCAATCGCCTCTTCCTCGTCCTCGAGCCTCTCTCCGTCCGCGTACGGACTATACTCTGGCCAACCCGCTTATACAATATACACAAACCCTATTTTCTCACGATGATCCGCAGGAACTGATTCTAACGCCTCCTACGTGACCTAGATGTAGAAAAGACCAGAAGTTGATTCCACTCTCTACTGCATCTACCGACAGCAACTCGGGTCGGCAGCTTGTCATCGACTATATTCCAGCGAGGGAGCAAGTTGACATCGATCAGACTGTAAAAGATGTCCGAAATTTGGCGCGCGTTCTCTCCAATGTTGACCCGGAGCTTTTTGGCTTTCTTCCCTGTCACAGTGCCATCCAATATCGTGACCCATGGACTCAAAAGATCACCGGTTTTAATAGGGATTCCCTATCCCGGAGAAGCTTACGCATGCACGACCTAGAAGCCTTCGTTATCTCCTTTCAATATCACCAACGTGCCATTCCCTGAACGAGCGCGTCAAATTAGCAGTATCACTTGCTCGGTAAATTGTATTCCTCCACTCGTCCTGTATGGTGCACAAGAACAATTTCCCCGAAAACATCCTCCTCCTTCAACAGCCCGCCGATGGCCTAGGAAAGCTGTCTCTGGTCGGGTTTGAGCGCTTCCGTTTGGCAGAAGGGCGGACATACATGTCGGGCGACAATACATGGGAAAGGAACCTATACCGACATCCTAAACGCCAGGACCTCCACCCAGAAGAGGAATACACAATGCAACGTGATATTTATAGTGTCGGAGTCTGCCTGCTGGAGATTGGTCTCTGGACTTCATTTGTCTGCTACTCGGAAGATCCAAAGTTCATTACTCCCAGCCCGGAGCTACCAATTAAGGGACGCATTGGAGCTAGGGACCAACAGAGGGCAGCTACCTTGATCAAGGATATCCTTGGCCGGGAGGCCCTAACGCGTCTGCCAGCGGTGATGGGCCAGATATGTAGTGACGTTGTTATCTCGTGTTTGACCTGCCTGGACAAAAACAATCAGAGATTCGGAGATGAAAGGGAGTTTGAAGATGAGGATGGCATATTGGTTGGAGTCCGCTACATTGAAAAGGTAAGCTGGTTAGCTAAAATATTGAGTTGTCGCATAACTAATCGTCAATGAACAGATATTGTCTGAGCTGGAGAAGATCATTGTGTGAGCTGACGCTAGTTTGTCAGACCACGCCAGTATATACCGCCACCTTGCACTGCCTTAGCCTCATCCATTATCCCAGCATTCACTCCGCGCTTACCCCAGGCGGTGGCTTACCGTCTAAAGTTATAGGTAGAAAGGTAGCCGTTTCTAGCGCCAGAGGCTATTATTTTCGGCGTCGATTTTATAGGTCCTTAGATTCTAGTTATAAACACTATAGTTATTACTATAGTTGTTACTATAGTTATGGTCAGATGAGAGTGCGGACTATCGGATCATCAGATAAGATCAGATGATGCAACTTCCGTTGTTCTCCGCACTTTCCCCTCTTCGCCCGCTTTACTTCTTTAACCGTTTGCACTCCAACTTCTCGCTCTCGCGGGACGCCTGATCGGCTTTGCTTAAGAACCGTTGGAACTTCCCTCAACTATGATTTTCAAAACTTGGACTACTGGGCTTCTCGCCCTCTGCTCTTCTACTTTAACCTCGGCCTCTGCCATCCCGTACGTCGACGATCAGGCCGTTTTGAAATATGCCGACCATGCAGCTTCCCCCCACGACGTTGACGCGGATACCTTCACCCGTCCATCCTGGTTTACATCTACTTTGATGGCCCGTCGTCTACTCGCACTCTCTCCCTCTGGTGTTATCTCCACCACCTTCCCCAGTCACATCCCCGCCTCGTCCCGCACACCTGCCGAGGTCGCCGGTTTTCCTATCGGTCTTCGCGAGTATATCGCTGACTGCGACGGGATTCTCCCCGAGAACCTCTCGCACGGAGATAACGGCGACCCGACTATCTTAGCTCTGCGCGTGGCAACGACATTCAGAAATATCGGCACCGGCTCGAACCTCAGTCTTGAAATCGACTGGTGGGATCATCTCTCTGATGCGGGCGCCGTCTATCCAGGCCTGCCTCCTAGTCCAGCTGCGTTGCCGCGTATCACTCTATTCGGGTATCTGGATACTCTCCCCGAATTATCGGTCGCTGCTGCTGCCAGCTTGGAGAAGTGCTTCCTCCAGTCCCATCCCGATGCGAAGTACTGGTTACCCGCTACCCCGGGATCCCCGCATGCGAGCTACTGGGCCCGACTGGTTGTCACGCATGTTTACTGGATCGGTGGGTTTGGCGACGTGCAGCAGATCGGGTGGATGAACGTTACCGAGTGGAAGGGGATCCGTCAGCATGGTAGTCTGCCGGGTGTGGGTGATGGACGTGGATGGGAGGATGTGCGATTGCCCGGGGAGAAGAAGGGCCATGGTGCTCTGTGATTTGTCCATGTCGATGATATCTCAGTTCTTTCTCTTGCTTCGGCCGTGTCCGGTCTTTACTTGTAGATACACAAGACGCCGACAGAGATAGTCGCTGATGAACGACGGAGTCCTCCGAGAGTCTTATGGAGTATGGATCGCGATTATGGAGGACCCTTCAGCCTTCGCTTAATCAGAATGAATCTTTTAAGTTACGCTTTGACAGCGCGTCCGAGCGAGTTAGTCTGTTTTAGTCTGTTTACCCCAATTTCTACCACGATGGACGCTGGGAGTGTGGCTTGTCATTTGCCAGTTGGGCTTATCAGTTGGAGAAACTGGACAGGGATGCTTATCACATTGTTCTCATCTTATCAGCTTATCTGGAGCTCGTCATCGAGAGATTACTCTGGACGACTCGACGACTGGACGAGATCCGAAGATCTACTCGTCCTTTCTTGTGGATGATAGTACTTGTGAGCTGCTTCTCCCTCGTTAATTTTGTTGTTTTCCTCTTTCCCCCCGCTCAAATGCCTTTGGGTTGCATTGGTGACACAAGCTCCATGCTTGCTTATTCCGCCTACTTTCTACTTCACCTTTCTTAACAAAGTAGCTTTCCACTCTCCCCATCTCCCATCATGCGCCTCTCCAGGCCTCGACTGAGGGTCTCCCAGCCTCAGTCGGCTTTTGCACAGGGTAATGCGCGATGGACAAATCTTGACTTGGACCCGATTCCTTTGCTGGGAAGGAAATGGGGTGTAATGAGTTTGATAGGTACTTGCGTTACGCCCAATCTACAACAAATGTGCATTCTTGTCTGACACCGTCATCCCTAGCATACTGGATCTCCGACGCGTTCAATGCAGCGACGTGGCAATTCGCTAGCAGTATCATCGCCGTCGGTCTCACCTATCGCGAGGCCATTGCTATCGTCGCCATATCCTTTTTCATTATTTCCTTCGTTATTGCTGGTAATGGTGCCGTGGGCGCCATCTACCACGTCCCTTTCCCTGTGATTGCACGTGCCAGCTGGGGGTTTTGGGGCTCATATATCGCCATTATCTCTCGAGTGATTCTGGCTGTATTCTGGTTCGCTATTCAGAATGTGAATGGTGGGAATTCGGTTCGCGTTATGATCGGGGCTATCTGGCCCAGTTACTTGAACCTTCATAATGATATCCCCGAGTCACAGGGTATCACGACTAATGGGATGGTTGCGTTTTTGATCTTCTGGATCTTCCAGTTCCCCTTCTTGTGCATGCATCCGAATAAGCTGCGCTGGTTGTTCACTATCAAAGCCATCGTCGTCCCGATTGCCTGGATTGCCATCTTGATCTGGGCTTTTGTCGCTGAGAAAGGTGGTGGTGGAATCTTTGATCAGCAGAAGGCGACTGTCTCGGGATCTAAGTATAGTTGGCTATTCCTGGCAAACATGACCTCCGTCCTGGGGAATTATGCTACTCTCAGCGTTAATCAGGTAAGCCTATACCTCGCATTCTGATACTATACAAGTACCAACCATCCAGTACTAACCTACTCCTCTCGTGGTAGTCCGACTTTTCTCGATATTCCCGCGTCAACCCCCGTTGGCAACTCCTCTACATCCCCATGCTCCCCATAATCTTCACCTTCATCTCCTTCATCGGCATTGCCGCTTCCTCCGCCGGCCAAGCCCACTACAACCTCGCCTCTATCCCTTGGGACCCTAACGAACTCATCAGCCACTGGCCCAACCGCGCCTGCCGCTTCTTCGGCGCAGCTTCATTCGCCATCGCCTCGCTGGGCGTCAATATCTCGGCCAATTCACTCTCCGCCGCGAACGACTTTACCGCCCTAGCACCGAAGTTTTTGAATATCCGTCGCGGCCAGATCTTATGTGCCCTGTTGTCGTGGGCACTGGTACCATGGAAGATCCTTGCGTCCGCGGATAACTTTTTGAGTTTTATGAGTGCTTACGCTATTTTCTTGGGCCCTATTGCTGCGATTATGTTGTTTGATTTTTGGATTGTTAATCGCGCGAAGTACGATTGTCTTGCCCTGTATCAGCCAATGAATCCGATTTATCGGTACGTGTGTACGGTGCCGTTCATGTCGGGGAAAACTATCTGGGGAGTGAATTGGCGTGCGGTGGTCTCGTTCCTTGTGGGTGTTGTCCCATCGCTCCCTGGTTTGATCAATACGGTGAATTCCAAGATTGATGTCGGGGTCGGTGTACATCCTTATCAGTTTGGCTGGTTATTGGGATTCTCTGGTACGGCGGTGGTTTATTTGGCTCTTTCGTGGTTGTTCCCTGTAACGGAGACGCAGATTCCACGTGCTGTGCTTCCGGATGAGATTTATGATGAGAGAACTGTTGTGGTGGAGGGCGTGGAGACGGATGGTTCGGAGCAAATGTCGGCTACTTCTCGTGGTGAAAAGATACCGACCGAGTCGGAGAAGACTGTCTAGAGCGTTCCAGCCTGTCATGATGAATATTCTTTTTGGGGAGGATGTCATGAGACTATCTTTACGCCTTGCCTTTTGTACGAGTAGTTGCGCAAAGCGCTTTGGGGCATATGAAGTTATGCTTTATATACATCAATGTTTTGATTCAGACTTAGGCATTCCAATTGAATGGGAAAACCCCATCTAGACCGATCGTGCCGAGTACTAAGTATAGTTACTAGGGGAAGGATCTAGCTCTAGATAATGTAAACTTTCTGTTCCTTGAATCTTTTAGATGTCTTCTTAGATGTCTTTTTGAATTGTCCCACGGAGGCAATTCAACGTATAACTAGTAAGATAACTTGAAAGGCCTAGTATTAACCGATCCGAAGTCGTGCCTTTCAGCCTTTTCTCCAAACCCGAGTGCACAGAGGGCCCATTTTGTCAGAATGAGAATCCTCTCTAGTGTGGGATCAAGTCTGTCATCCCGGACGGGGAGACTGGTCGTTGTAGGCTTTGGGCCTGCACCCAGGCTTCTCCGATGACAATTGGGAGTTATATCATGGGGTTCCGAAAGAGCAGGGAGCCACAAAGATAGAAGTACCATGCCATTTGAGCAGACAAGCACTTGGAAACATCTCGTTTTGATAGCGGTAACGAAATGCTGTATTATGATCATGTCATCGTAAAACTTCACTTTCAAGGTCCAGCCCCGTACGACAAGGCGTCTTTCAACACCTTGCTCACACTGGAAGACGCGCGACCCAACTCGCCACCTTCTTCCCTTGCACTCTTCAGACCGCGTTCAACAGCGGACAAGAACCGTGTCGAGAATACTCGGTACCGGTCCTCGCGGGTCTCGTACATTTCGCCTTCTTCATCGCGCGGTTGTCCAAATAGATTCAAGTAGGCATATGGCGCGGCCGATTCGGATATCATATGTTGGTTCGTCTGGCACAGTGGGAAAGGCCATGCTAAGGAGGAAGGGTCATCGGGTGACACTGTATCGTCGACCGAGGTACCCGGCGCACCGATTCCGGCATCCAAGAACCCCGCTAGTGCACCCAATACCTTGACCATAGGCTTACCTTGGCTCCCTGACTTTCCAAAGGAAGCCCGGTTCGACGACCATCGAGCTGACTCCTCGGTGTGCCAGCCCAGAACCGACAGAAAACAGTTGAAGGTCTTGATCCACCCACCCGCGCAAGAAACAACTGCTTCGCCGGCTGCATCGACCATCCAGGAGAGAATCTCGACAGCAGAGACACGAATGTCGGCTGCTAGGTGGGTCATTCCTGCGCGGACGTAGGGGAGTAGTTGCGCTACGTGGTCCTCTACGTCGTTGGACGGGAGTGTTTTGAGGAGTTTGAGAAGGGCTGTGCGCACATTGTTGTTTGCGTCGAGGATTAAGGGGAGCAAGGATGGGAGCATAACGCTGACTGGTTGTGGGAGAGGTGAATTGACCGGTCGCGAGGCGATTGAGGTGGTTAGGTGGGCTAGGGAATCGCGCCGTTGGCTGTCGGATTTGGAGGAGAGGAGGGAAAGGTGGTGAGAGAATTGGCTGCTGGAGGTTGGAGCGGCAAGTTGTAGAGATTGTTGGTTGAGGACGATTGCTGGGACAAATTAGTACATCGATTCTCGTCTAGAGTCGAATGTTCCATCGTGCAGAGCGATTGCGTACCTTTTGATCGGAAACTGGTGTCTGTAAAGTTCTCCGGCTTCGCCTTGGCCTTGCCGACCTTGAGCTTGGGTTTCTGCGGGAGTTAGTTTGTTGATTCGTTATCGTGAACACTCTGGGAATCTCACCTGGAAGTCCTTTTGCTTCTCCTTCTTTCGCTTAGCGCTGGAACCCATGGTTGCTGTTGTCGTTTGTAGATTGGAGAAAGCTGTCGCGGTGACTTTTTTTTGGGCTGGCTATCCCACGTGATACTGATAACCGCCTCAGGCAGACTCGGCCAAAATAGGAAGTATGAGATGCTTCTGAAGTTTAATGGCTATAATCACCTTGTTTCGGTCTTTTGAGGACCTAAAAGAACGAGAGACTGAGGTCGAAAGTAATAAGGATTTATGATCTGGTTTTGTTCGAAAATTGCGTTGATCCATCTTGTCTTCCCTCGGTTCGAGCCTAACGCGAACAGAAGAAAATAATGAAGCTTCCTCCATCAACGAGCTTGAACTTCATACAAGATCTGCGACATATTCAAATTTACAGTAGTTGAAAAAAGCGTACTCTGGACATTCGGAATTAATCCTCAAAAACTTCATCCAGGCTGCCCTTTCCCATATTGTTGCACTGATCGACTACACGTGTGGTGGATGTATCGATCCGTGTTTAGAACAATGAAGTTTATCTAATGGTCTGAACAGATCCATGGATATAGTTGTTTGCACTGATCACGGCAGTATCAAAATTGATCACCCTTTGCTGCGTTATCATCGAGACACCTATCCTCGAGGTTACCAAGGCGATTTAAGACAGGACAGAATCCAACTCATAGCCATTTCGCCCTCATGTAACTACTTCATCAACTAGAACCTACTTAAATTATCAGTATGTGATCAAAACACACTGTATCAACCGTATGAACCGCAACTCACCACGCGAACCCCCGCCCAACGCCTTGGCAACCATCTCATGTGCAGAATCCAACATTGACTTCCCTTCCTCGGCAGACTCCTCACTCGATTTCGTGAATTGATCTCGCATACTAGTCGGCGTATCTGACATTCGGCGAGTGGTGGTTTTCGTATCACCTGTACGTGGAGTTCTTAGCTCAGCTCTTAGTTCCTTTAGTACCTAACAATGACTCGAATACGCATGATCAGGAGAGATACGTTCCTCGGTACATGGCCATATTCATTGCGCCATAGCTGGTTGGACTACGTACCCGGTTCGAATGTCTCTGCGATCTTCTGTCGGGCGTTGCTCGCGGATTCTTTTGCTCGGATTGTGTAGTTGTCTGGTTTGCTTACGTCGACGATGATAGGCTCCGAGGCCTCTGGGGGAAGTTAGTGACTGCGAGTCAAGTGTCTTTAAAAAAGAGCAGGGACTTGCCATCTGTGCTGGCACTATCGTACTATCGCAAGAAGTCAGTATTAGATGGGGACGGTGGAGGTAATGGATACGGGTGTCATACTGCAGCGCCTGACATGCTGTTGGTATTCTTGAAACGCTGGGAATTCGAAATGTTTCCAATTCTAGGAATTCAAGGCATTAAAAAGTAGATGAATTCTAAAGAAATTATTGCTCAGAGACCAATAGGGGCAAGAGGCAAGGACGACTCGGCCATTCGTCGCCATGACGTCTATTCCGTCCGTCCAATCTTTATTGAGACATTTATGAAAATATGAACATCAAAGAATTCCATATAATCCAGCTATGAACTGCATAACATTTGCGCGAAGAATTATCTAAGTGACGTTGCCAGTCGAGTGATATCAAGTGAAGCTAGAACGGAGAAAGGACCGACGGTCGAAAGAAAGTACCTTCGGGTTTGTATGAACATGTGGACTATCAGGTGGGGATGTGGGGGGCTCTTGTCTTAAGCTTAGATCTTATCTGGATTGGGTTTTGCTTGTGGACCCAGTGATCTAGGAACTTGATTGTGATTTTCGAGTTGAAATGCTGTACACTACAACTTCGGCATTGCCGGTCTCGTCTTGTTCGTCACGATAGAGGCATTATACGATAGTAAGCACTTCTAGGACCGGAGTCGAATCTACTAAATAGGACCATTGAGTTGGGTAATAGATACCTGCTATCCAAATGTCCATGTGGATTCTACTGTAACAGCGAAATCGGGGTAATTTCTGTTACCAGGACATATACAACTCCATATCTACGTACCCAAACAAGCATATTAATGTCATAACAATCGTAGTCAAATTCAAGTCTAAATATTCGAAAGTCCCAATCATCACACCGGGCCTGCTCAGCAGCGCGTAATCAATATAGTGACGGGAAAAAAAGCATCAAAGAGGAATCACCAGAGAGAATAAAAGTAAACCAAAAAACCAAAAGACATGAGATGCGCACTTCTGCCCGGACCCAAGTTGCACATAAAAAAAAGCACGAAATCAGGACAAGAAGAAAAAGCAAACTTGGGCACCGGACAGACGCGATTGTATCAATCAAATCACACAGATCATCAAGCACACGTTAACGTATAAGAGACAGTGGGAGATAAAAAGGGGGAAGGGAGAAAAGGCATAAGAGCATGGGTTTCATAAATCCATGCGGTGACCACCAGCAAAGTGGAGCATTAGTCGTGTATAAATGGGATTAGAGAGGTGGTGGCAGTCCAGCCCCGTAACACCGAAAGACATCGACAGAAAGAAAGGGGGGAGGAAGTCATCGGCGGGATTTTCCAACGGTGAAAGAACCGTTTACAGACTCATGGTCAGCCATTCCCACTCTTGGCTTGCACCCTGACCACCAGCAATACTGTGGTTGGCTGGGTTGGCGGCTGCAGGCAGCATGGCGGGTGCCAAGGGTACCACCTTGGACCGACCAGCGGAGGTGTTGGCCCGAGGGCTGTCCTCAGGATCTGGATCAGATCCAGTCGGAGCCTTCTCCAGACGACGCTGGCGTCGAGGAGCAACTTGTACTCCAGCACGAGCTGAAGCTACACCGGCAGGGGGTCCAGCCTTGGGTGGAGCGGCGGCAATGGGGACCACACCTGGTTTGCCCATCGTGCTAGATCCAATCATGGCAGGAGGGGACTCGGAAGAGTTGCCATTCGGAGTGCGCGAGGCAACAAGACTGGAAGGCACCTGCGCCATGGAGTTCTTACGGGATGACTTTTTGGACGAGCGAGAAGTGCCGACAGCGAGACTGTTGGCGCTGCTGCGGTTGCGCTTCTTGATAACATCGGTCTTGAGCGACAGCGGGCGAACGACTCCATGAAGCTTCAGGAACAGGCCACAAGCATTGCACAGCGGCTGACCTTCGGGGTTACGGCGCCACAGGGGAGTGGTCTGGGTGAAGCAGTTGGTACAAGTGGTCGGGCCGGCATTGGGGTCACCGTTCTTGGATCCACCAGGACTGCCGGGACGTGATGGCACTGCGCTGCTAAGACCAGACTCGGGAGGCGTGTTGGGGGACGGGTGGTTGGTAGGCGGGCCACTGGTGATTCCGTTCATGCTCTGTCGGAGCAGTGCTGGAGCGTTCGGAGTCGAGGCAGTGCGAGCAATCTTCTGACGACGGGGGTCCTGCTCTCGGTTGCGAACATCGCTAACGGAGGCGGCCGAGCCGAGTCCACGGCCCAAGCTGCCAGCGTGCTGCCAATCAGAAGGACCATCCATCATATCAACGGATCCGATGGTGACATGCTTGCGGTGTGGGCCGTTGAAGCCTGGCAGTGACTGGACCGATCCAGCGAACCCAGAATCCCAGGTCAGGCCAGAGTTCATGTCACCGTCGTCCATGGAGGGGAAGTCATTCGGCATTGTAATTCCTCCACGTTCATACGTGGGACCATCGTCGTCTTCATTATCCGAGTCACCACCAAACGTAAACATGCTGGTTGTCGGGGCGGTCGAGGAAAACTCGCCGGAACCTAGAACTTGGGTGGGATCCACATGCTGGGGTGGTGGAACGGAGAACCCGGGTTGGTGCATGTTCGCAGGCGGACCTGTGACAGCAGTGGGGGCCGAAAACTCGCCGTTGGTCGTGTTGAACATGTGGCGTGGCTGCAGCGATGCCGACAGGTTGGACGTTCGTTGCTGGATGTAATTGGGGATGCGGCGCTGGGCTTGGGACTCTGCGGACGGCACATCGTTAAAGAACATGGACTGCTCTCCTTCATAAATGGGCTGAGGAGTCGACACGGTCGACTGATAGCCCGAGGGTGGCGGAGAGAAGAACTCTGTCGAATTGAGGGACGATGCCAATGGCGTCTGCGCATACAGGTTGGAGAACGGGTTGCCAGAAGTCATTGGGGACTCGGAGGGAGAAAAGGTAAAGTGTTGCTGATACGGCCCAGCCGAGTGAATGCCATGGTCTTCGCCGACACCGAAAGTGTCCAGACTGAAGGGAATGCTGGAGGTGTGGTGGTGCTGAGGACGACGCCCGCCTAGGGTGCCGTTTCCAGGCATGGCAAAGGCTGGGGGTGGATGGTCCAAGGAGTAGTCGGGAAGCGTGGAGGATAACTCGGAATGCTGCGCCAGCATCGTGTTCGAAACGGGGGGAACCTGGGGCGATGAATCGGCCGGTCGCTTGCGAGTGGGCACGGCCAGACCAGCGAAGAACTGACGCTCGTCGACACTGGTCTTGCGCACTCGACGGGTAACGTAGCCAAACTCGCTATTCTTGCGCTGATCGGACGGCGGGTGGGGGAATGACGCGGCAGCGGCCGAATCGTTCACGGGATGGTCCTTGCGCGCTTTGATGGGGATTGATGCAGTGGGAGTCGCATTAAAGTGTCGGTCGGCAGCGGGGTGGGAGGCATATTCTGCGGGAGAATCAAAGGGGACGATAAAATCGTCAATGTTCATCGGGTCGGGCGTCGCATCCATGTTCATGTCAGCATGATGATCGGGCGAATTATTGGTGGTTTGGTCCGATAGACGCAACTGGGCGATGCCGCTCGAGTTGGGACTAGTGGTATCCTTTTGGGCTTGCGATATCCTGCAGGGCCAAGAAAGTGAGCTGTCGGGTCGGAGGGAAAGGAAGGGAGCATAAAATAGAATGCAGATCTATTGATCGGGATGCATCTGATGGGGCGACCTACCGAGCTTGTTCTCGTTCCTTGCGTTTTAGACTCATGGCCATCATGCGCCACGTCAGATTCTCCATCCGCTCCTGGTTTGGTAGGGAAGTCTTTGTTCGAGTGTACAGTTTCCAGATCTGGGCAGCCAAGGGATCACTCTTCTGTAAGTCTTCGGGGTTGTCGCCACCCCGCGGGGCACCGGTCTTCCACTCCGGGAAGATGGCGTCCGAAAGCATACCGTCTTGAGCGTTGGAGTTGGACGTCGAGTTGGCCGGACTGAAGGCGGAGCCGAAGGTAAAGTCGTCGGACATCATATGTGAGTCGATGTCGATTCCTGGGAAGGCCAGCGCGGACGGCTGCGACGGTCGGACTCCTCCATGCCCATGTCCATAGCCATGCCCGTGCCCTTGCCCTCCATTCATTCCCTCCATGGTAACCAAAGGAGAGGGGAGGGGAGGGGAGGGAAGACGAGGAGAGGGGGAGAGGGGGGAAAAGGCAGATATAGACGTGGGGAGAGAGTAGTGGTGGGCTCAGAGAGAGAGAGAGAGAGAGTTTG
Source organism: Penicillium cataractarum (assembly GCF_028827025.1). Taxonomy (NCBI): domain Eukaryota; kingdom Fungi; phylum Ascomycota; class Eurotiomycetes; order Eurotiales; family Aspergillaceae; genus Penicillium; species Penicillium cataractarum. The sequence continues at coordinate 113,957 of NW_026622743.1, read as the reverse complement.
AATTGAAATTCCCCCGTACCCGCCGTAAACGAGACCCTTGCCGGGGGGAAGAGAGATCGAAGGCAACCGAGCGAGGCGATTGGTAGGATGGCGCAGCCAACGACCGGGGTCAGCACCGACGTCAGTACCGTACGCGGCGAACAAGAGGGAGGAGGGGGGTACTTTACTCACGATGGGAGGAAAAGTACCACCACCCAGCCAGATCTCCGGTATGGTTCTTTTTTGTTTTTATTTTTTTTTCACTTTCTTGTTCGTTGGAGGGGGGGGCTAGACCCTCCAGACGCTCATGCCCCGATGTGAGATTGTGTAGGGAACGGAGGATTCGCACGGAGGAATTGTGCGAGGGTAGCGACGAGACTGACGGGTCTGGGAGAGGAGGATGGACCGGGCGAAATGAGATGATCGAATAGGGTGTGTATGTGGGGGGAGGTAGAATGAGGGAGAGAGAGAGAAAAAAAAAGAAGAGAGAGTCGAAGAGGACCGAAGAGAAGATGATATGGAAGGGGAAGAGATGGGATTCTCGGGGAAATCGACGAAGTTGCGCAGATGGAAATGGTAATGGTAATACGGGAGCGGTAAGTTACGCCGTTTTGGTTGGCCCGATTTACGGCGCTTGCCTCGACTACACTCTATACGTAGTGTACGGAGTAGTTAGTATGCAGTATTATAAGTACGAACGATATTAGAAAGTCATGTCAAAAGTACATATGCCGAGACTATTGAACTATCTATACCATATACTACTAGAAACAGTAGAGCTACATAGTTACATGAGCAATTGAATAATCGAGTACTGTAAGTCCATCATGATTCATGTTTTGTATGGGCGCCACTCCCGTGTTCACACAAAAGTCCGGACTCGGCTTCTTTTCTCTGGGTCTTTGCTTTAATTGCCATTTCCACGAATCGGTGCGCTCGGCGAGAAAAGACCTGTCCTGGCATCTCCCTTTCTCCATTGTTTCCCCTCCTCGTCCCGAGTATACTTACTAGACTACTAGTCTAGTGACTCCAGTCCCAGACGCCTCCGAGCGGAGTCGATGCAGTCGAAGAAGCAGCTATTAGATGCCGCACGAGCCACCCAAGGCTCACGGACTCGACGCGCCACGATGGATGTTTGTTCGCCCCCCATCTCCTGGCATCCTCGAATGACAAGTCCGGCACGGAGAGCCTCGACCACCTCCTTCTCGGCCCGAGTCCGAATGGGCAAATCACGGGAGAAAGAGGATCCTAAAGAATAGAACGTAGACCTGGAAACCGGAATCGAGACCCCTATGAGATGCAGGTACTTTGGTTTAAACCTGGGCAAAAGGGGGGGGGAAATAATAATAACAGAGCTGCAGACTTGGACGGGGCTCCCGAACGCATGGCATATCACGGAGGCACGTCCAGATAGGTGTGATCGAGTGGATCCGATTGCCTGTGGTGGAGTCTTCGTCCGAACCGGAGGAAGTTCAGCGGAATAGCAGGAGGGGAAGAGCTGTAAAATAGTACTGTAGCTATTACTGTAGGCATCGAAAGAGGAGAATTTGGTAAATCCAAATAGATGATTCGTCTCATTGGATTGAACATGGTATGGAATTGTGTTAGCGGAGGCGCCATGATGCGCGAGAGTACCCTTGGTCTAGGGTATGTTGTTAGAGCATCAAAGATGATAGTTCAATGGAACCATTCATAGCACGGATCAATGAACCATTGGCAAATGGAAATTGTCAGATCCCCAAATGACAGTCGGAACGACCCAGTCAGGTCAGCGGGGCCGGAGATAGGATGGCGCCCGAAGAGGGAGATAAGAAAACCGTTCGATGGGGCTGGCTCGCGAGAATCTCCGGTCAGGGACGGACTGTTTATTCTAGAAAAAGGTACCGTCTAGAATAGAGTATATTGGATATTGAATTTGAATTTGAATATTGGAACATCGACATATGCTCTAGTTGTAGAATACACGAATGTACGGAGTGTACAATTCCATACTTCCAACATGGATCCCTCTACAAGACCTACCAGAAATCTCCCGCGCATATATCAGATTTTGGCGACCGATTCTCTACAGGCATACTCTGGAACCAACAGAGTATACATCATATACATCACACTACGACCCAGCCGGTCGTAGTTGAGCGGGGACAACCTCCCAACTCATATGAAAGACGTGGGATGGAAGCGACTCACCGAGCGAGACAATCCCTACATTACCCGAGGTTGCGTATCGTATCGTATTGTATACCCAGTGGAACCATCGCCGTATTCAGCTTTCCACCCGTTTCGAGATCGAATTGAGCCCTTTCGAGTCGAAGCGGGTTGAATCTTCCGGTTCCTTCAGGTCCATTCAGCTCATCCCATTTCCAAAATGGAACCCAACCTCTCCTCCTCATTCAATCTGCGACATCTGAACGGTTTTGGCGGGGAGGCGCAAGCGGATGATTTCACATTCCACGGCTAAACTGCAAGCCCCTCCATCATCCACTTTTTTTGTCGTCGTGGCTGGCAAGGCACCCTGCACTCTTTTTGCCACCAGACGGGACGGTCCTCACCTCCGGCCCTCTCGCAGGATCATTGTCGAGGTCGATCATGTACCTTCATGTTAGATGTGTTCAAGAGATGACTGCTGCCGCTGCTGGTGTTAATTGTGTTGGGATTGTCACTGGTGATTTCCTTTATTGGCTGCATGAGCAGGCATTGGACGGATTGGAAATCATCCCCCATGGCGGCCGAGGTGGGGGGTGGATGAATGATGACCGGATCAGGTAATAAAGGAATAAGACGACTGCAGGCAAGCAGCAGGAGCATCAAAAGTCCTGGAAGTATTCTTGGAATGTGGCCTCTCTCCAGGTCGTCGATCCAAGGCTACACTCGGTTGGAGGGTCTGATGTTGGGTCAGGACAAGGCACGGGAGAGACATTCGATCATCATAGAACTCTTAGACTCAAGACTTCTCTTAGACTTAGAGTCTAAGGCTCTTGGCCCCACGAGGAGAGCTCCACCAAAAGGTCGGGGGAAATCCACGCATCGTCCCGATAGGCCCAACTGGAGATAGCTGGAGATAACGAGCCCTGATAAGCCAAGCGTAGTAATTAGCCGTGGTCAATTTGCTGATAGGCGCCGATTCGTTTCTCAGAGGGTCGGGAAGACAGTCAATACTCGCTTCGAAATCAAGAGGCTTGGTTGGTTTCGCAGGGAGTTAGCGGGATAATGGTATCGATGCCAGCTAATAATCCCCCGACTACCGGAAGACACTCAACCGGGCATGGCGCATGTGGATCCCCACGGCGAGATGGGAATCTTATCTCTCTCCTGGTCGCATGGTTTCTTGCTTTTTGGGGAGATCATACTTGGTCCTTGCTTTAATCGGATCCGAGGTTGGATGAATGTCTCAGGGGGTGAAAGTCATATTGTTCTTGTTGTTGCCCACCATGGGTCTGATTCTGATAACGGACAGGACGTAGACAAGTTTTCCATAGAGGGTATCCATTCTTGTTCCATGCTTTTCGTAACGTACTCCCCGTACGGATGTATAGTACGGAGCACACTGAATGGAGAACGGAGACGAGGAGGGATCCATACTGGGTGATGATCGGTCGGCCCTAATACTGCTCGGCAGCTGGGTAAGCTGGTAAAGCGGGACAGCTGAAGGACAAGTCGCCTCTTGACCATTCACAACCTTCGGTATGCATCGGGAGTCAGTATCGCCTCACAAGAGCTTTCAAGTGGGCCGTGGCGCTCCTGCAGTAAGCCCTCGGTTTGACGCCAATCATACCCAGAAAGGTAGTAGGTACTTTGGACCGGGACTGGGGTTGTTGTCCAGGCCCCCCGACCACAGTGAAGACCGGGGGGAAAGGGAAAAAAAAAGGGGGGGGGGATGTATCCAGGTCCTTTTTTTTCTGAGCGGCTTCAGCGGTTAAGAAAGAAATGGGCCAGGGAGAACGAGGACAAGGTCAGAAGTGCATATGAGAGAAGGAAGAACCCTCGACGGAGCGTGGAGGCAAAGAAAACCGACACTGCGCATAGGTAATATACGAGACTCCCATCTTCCGTGGTAAACCAAAAAAAAAAAGTTTCCTTCCCAGCAGGTTGGGATAGATGATATTAGGGCGTCAAAAAGAAAAAAAGAAGGTCAAACCAGAGAGGCAAAAAAAGGGAAGAAGAGAGGCAAAATACCCCTCTCCAAGCAAGACCAGATCGGACGAGCAGCGGTCATCCTACGGAGTATATATAAGTTGGCTCACAGTGCAGGACGTGTGGTTATCATCCAAATCGGTTTCGATAAGGCGTGACGCTACCCAAGCCCATCCCTGGCTGATACGACAATATCGTCGCCAAAGTGCAGGGACCACCACCACCACCACAGATAAGTCTGCATATCTCCAACCCTTTCGGTTTTTTCTCTATTTGGCTCACTCTCAAGAGATAAGACCGGCCCCCTGTTCAAGAAATTAAGAAATCCATGCACAAAATTGGGGACCTAAGTGACGCACACCATAACCTTGCTCCCCCTATCGTCCTATATCGGATCCCTCGGTCGGTTTCGTTGAGACCTATCATCGAACATCTCCCGATACTCTCGAGGATTCCGATCCTCTGATTGCTTAATTGATGGCCTGATAGATAATTCAGTGTTCACCGCTGGGATCCCTAAACGGAAGACATACAGATCCACCGTCCCACTCCGGTGTCCACTTCTTGCTATCTCATTCTCCAGATTTCTGACCCCAGAGTCCTTTTGGTCCGACGGATCTTCCGGGGAAAACTGGGACCTCAACGGAAGAAGCGTTGAACTACGAGTCAGCCAAGATCGACTCTTATCTTGTGTTCGTGGTGGTTCCTGCGCATCACCCCAAGATACGGCTGATAACTCCGTTTCGATGTGTCGACCACTTCAGTAGATATGACATGTGTATCAGGCATAAACTCAACCGTGTTCAACGAAGATAGGCTCAACATGCAAGGGCATCATCAGGGTTTGCATCTCCTAGCAACTGACACTGACAGGGTTCAGCCTCGGCTAAGGAGAGGGGGGCTAGACCAACATACAGACGTGCTTGACCCAGCTCCGAGGAGAAAGACACTTCAGTCCGGTAGTCTGATTATCAGGATCAGCCCTCCCCAGGAACCTATCAAAACGTCGCATCTCTCTGCAGCCCCTTGCGGGATAAGCATGGGCCGACCCGATCTATAAAATCAGTCTGTCTATTCCTAGAAGACTCGGTCTGTGACAGGCCAGTGTGTCCGACAGCACAGCCCTGGGACCTGGGATGTCAGTTGCCTCGTTCATGGGTTGGGCCGTTATCGGAGATACAGCTCAACCATTTATCCCAGAGCGACGCCGAGGGAGACCCTTGCGGCCTATCAATTGGCCTTCAATTCTTCTCACCAGAAGCACGGGGCTCTTTTGGGATTGTGTGGCTTTGCGGAGTAGAGTAGTGGCTGCGAGATAGCGACAAAATCTATGATGATTTCTAATTTTGAGATATTAAAGCTAAGGAAGTTGAGTAGTTGCCGTAGTGGTTCGGTGGGTGGAGGAACGATGTGATGACGACGATGACGGAGCTCATCATAGATATGGATATGGCGATATGTTGATCTCTAGATTTTTTATCACAATCCTCGGTCCGATTTCGGGATGCGGACCTCAACAGGGGGGATCCTACATGGCTATCAGCTGTGGTTAAAATATACTTTGTACCCAATCAATATCATGTGCATAACAATATAACAGGGGAAAAGGGTATCTCAATTCCAACCAACAGAAGTGATTGTGTTATCAAAGTAATATCTTGGATCCAGTTCCATATATAGAATGTAATATGTACAACATGCAATTCCTCTCAGAATCCGTGATAAACCCCAATCGATATCGTGACTTTGACTGGATATCTCGGTGAGTTGATAAAAGCCGGCGCTTCATTACGTTGGTGTAATCTCAACCCAGCATCCATTCTTATCGCCAGCGAGTGTTTCAGTGTTTGCCTGCGGAATTTGCCTTGCTGGGTCGCAATCGTGCACTTCCATGTTATATACTATGAGTATCCTTGTCGATTCTTCAACCGAGGTCCACCCCACTTGGTGCGAAACTTGGGCCCTGAACTAAATGAAAGAGAAATTTGATGGATACAATCAGATCACGCATAAAAGGAGGATAAAATGTGTGGGAATCTCGGTAGAAACTGGATCAACAGAAGAGAGATAAGACGAAAGATGCATGAAAAGAGGGTATTCGAGAAGAGAAGGGCTGAAAGAATATGAAGAGAAGAGAAAAAAAGGAATATATAATGGGAGGAAAAAGGAAAGTCTATATGATGCCAGAAAAAAGTCTTCCGAATGAAGAATGAAGGTTGGAGAAATCAAAGCTCCAAGTCAAGGAGAGCCAGCCAAGAGACGAACATGCAAGATCAAAAAATGGAACCTAACATGAATGACAAAGGGTAAGAGGAGAGAAGAGAAAAGAAGATGGTAGTCCTCGGGGCATAAAAAGCCCACACGGACGACCGAAAGAGGAAATAGAAAGGAAAAAAAGGTTGGGCCATGCCATGAGAGAATCAAACGGAAAATGCCACCCAAAAACCCTTTGCGCCCGCTAATGACCATCTGCAAAGCAGACCCGCCACGGTGTATGAGGATAAGGCGAAAGACAAAAGATAACAAAAGCCAACAAAATGTGTATCCCACGGGGTATTAGAAATGAAGCAAGCCGTCTAGGTATGTGCGTGGTATAACGTGACGAAACCACGGGCACGAATGAAAGTAGGTTTGAAAAAGATAAACCCAGTCCCAAAGTCGAGCCCGAAGAAATGCGAGAATTGGAAAATAGGAAAAATTGGGAATCGAGAACTGAATAGGGTGCGGGGAAAAGAGGTTGTTGTCAAGGCCCCGATCTTCCTGGCTGTCCTGGGTGGCCCATCGGAGCGTGAGCGTATTGTTGTTGTGAGACGTCGCCAGTATACATTGGGTACGGTACCACTCCCATCCCACTAGGCATGGCATTCATTTGAGGCCATTGTGTGAAGCCCATACCGGCCTGAGCCTGATAGGGGACCGCGCCTGGAGGCACTTGCACGTCCGATGTATGCCCAGCGGGAGCAAGGGAGGCGCTTGGATGGGCAGGTGTAGTCATCCTCCGTTTGAGGTCCGGGGCCATTTGCGGTTGAAAGTGACCGGAGTATGAAGGACCCATGTCTTGTCCTGGGTAACTCATTGCCCTTGATGGTTGTGGCGGTACTGGCCAGACTGATCCGTCAGGTTGCATCGCATAAGCTGGTCCGGGGTTCATCGGCTGCGCATGGCCAGTCATTGGTGATGCGCCGGACATGGGTGAACCGGGAGACATTGCAGCTGGTACTGCTGCGGTATTCCAGGCATTTGGTGTCAAATTCATCATCTGGCCTTTGTTTGCGGCCATCGTGGCCAACATTTGTGGGTCTGATATCGTGGTGAATTCATCCCATGCAACTCCGCCTTCCATCGTGGGCATTCCGGAAAATTCTCCCGGTGCCAGAGGTCGATCTAGTAAATGTCGAGTTAGTCTGGCTGATAAGTTGACTTGAGCAGTTGCTGCCCGGTAATAATCCACGTATATAAGGTGCAAACGTACCAGGTGTAAATCCTGGCATCTGAGTCGCCGCAAATGCGCCGGGGTTGAAAGCCGCCATATCTCCGGATGAAGCGTTCATAGGCACTTGAGCATATGGATAGAATGCTTCTACCGAGTCAGGGTTCAAGCTCGTGGGCGATGACGACAAGGACATTGGCGTTGTCACTGAAGGGTCTGCGGAACCGGCATCTAGCCTCGAACTGGGCCGCGACTTCTTCTCCACAGGAGGTTGTTGGTCGACAGGGAAAAATTGACATTCTTTGCGCAATCGAATACAATTTTCGCATCGCCCTTGAGCATCATCTGCTGCCACTAAACATCGGATCTTCCGGCGCCGGCAGTGTACTGTGAGAATGAATGAGCTTTAACTAGAACTAAATCGCATGGATAGCAGCATTCAATACAGCACTCTTGTTGTCCTCTATATTTGTCTGCACATTTGAGGCACGCGACAGTGCCTCGGGACATGTGAAGAGAGCCGGCAAGAGAGTACTATAAATGAATGCTGCCGTTGAGAGAAGCCGGGAACTCACCACAAGCGACAGATGTCCGATGATAACCCAACTTGTTGCGCTTTTTATCAGCCGCGCTTGCATCCATAGCAGCTTGTAAGTTTGATGTTGTATCCATCTCCTCGATGACCGCGGGCATAGCTCCCAGGAGCGAGCTCTTATCACCGCACCGGCCCGAAGCGCATCAATAGCGCTTCGCTTGCAAGAAAGGGTACCCTCTTTTTTGGGGAGGGGAGGGGTATTAGGCAGTTAGAGTGAAACTGCCTCTAAGCGTGATCCGGGGAAATTGCAGATTCAAGAGATGCCAGGTCATACAGGCACTCTTTGCGCGCGAGAGAGAAAAGAGACTGGGGGACCGAGAAAGGCTGCGTAGCCGAGGAGTCGCACCTTTCGGATGGTGACGATGGTCCGACAGGACACTCTAAAGTTGCTTAAGCCCTTAGGTCCACCTTGCGCCACACTGGACCAGGAAGGATATTGCGCGCGTTTCAGAGCGACGTTGTCGTACAGCGTCAAGAGGAGAGAGGGAGGGGGGAAGGAGGGGCCCGCAATCGTAACGTCACAAGTCGCAAAGTCGCCAGTCGCCGTTGGTAGTGACAGTCGTAGTCGGAGGTATGCGCGCTTGAGTATCAGGGTATGAGTATGAATGTGCGAGTTTCTGAGTGGTCGTAGTATGTTTCGTCGCCAGACGCACTGGTAGCGATAGAAGATGTGGATGGTCGAGGATAGATTGACTGCAGTTTGGGTCCACGAACCCCGGTTAAGCCCAGTAATTGCCAATTAATCAATGGTAATTATAGTAATTAGAGTGCTTGAGCCTTGATGAAAGGGGGGTGGGAGGAAGAGGGTTTTGGGTTTTGGGGGAGGGAGGCCAATAGACGTTTTAGGGTCTAAGATGGTATCTTGATGCAAGTATTGAGATCGGGCAAAAAGGGAACAGGTAAAACGAATAACACCCAGAAAAAGATTAGAAAAAAAAAAGAAGAAAAATGAAGTAGAATAAGCAAAAGAGAAATAAAAAAGACCAAAGGAGTGTATGAAGTGGACTGTGGAAGGAACAGAGAAGGGAGAAGGAAGGTCGAGGATATCCTATAGACATGAAGAGACAGGAAGCTAATCGCGGGGTGAAACGCCCAAAGGCTGGTTTTGGTTTTTTTTCCTCTTGATTTCTGATTTTTTTAATTTTTAATTTTTTATTTGATTTCACAATGTATATCCCACCGTACGTGGAACAAGGTGGCTCTGCATCATACCGACACTAGGACCAACACGGATGTATCGACTTAACCCAAATCAACTGCAGGTCATTGTCATGGACCACAACGATGATCTCAGACCCAACTCAGGGGCCCATCCGGGAAGAACTTCCTCACGAGGTTAACCTTTATACTTTGAAGGTAATTGGAGAATAGTTTCAAGCTATTATGGTTACGATGAAATGCGCCAGATCTTGCTTCCTTGCTAGGGATACGTTTTTTTTTTTCTCTTTTTTTTTCCTTCTCATATCTGGTTTCATAGATTTTCTACCCCATCCTAATTGTTTCTTTTTTTAAACACTCGGTACTACTTGGGAGGGGCATGCATATTTTGCATTATTCTGGCCAGAAGCCGATCGATTAGCTAAACCCCCAGAAGCCCCTGATTGCGTATGATAGACCCGACCCCCCTTCTCAGAGCCGGTTCATGGCAAATGAGGTAGAGTCGAAGAACCATGGTCTGGGAGCCCTGACACAGTGGGGTCAGAGTGGGTGTTCAAAGTGTTGGAAGTTGGGTCGCGCAGTTCCCACGTTGGGTTTAGAGCCAGGAGAGATACACCTGTCAATCCTTGATGAACTGGGGAATTCTTCCATCAAGCCCCCCCCCCCCCCCCCCGGCTAACTGATTGGCGATGAAAGCATAGGTCGGCAGCTGCGACCAATAAGCTTGTTGTTCCTCGGATCCATTCGACCCAAAGAAACCTTCCTGTCTCTGGTCGTTATTTCGGAGGTGATCGCTAGAAACCTTGATCGCTTCTCGAAGGGGTGCTTTGCAGCTAGCTCCCAGGATTTTAGCCTTGATTTGAGGGATTATAAGAGTAGAATTCAAATCTGGAAATGAGCTCATTCTATGCAAATAATAATAGTATAAATGAAAAAGCCGTTTGAATCCTGAGCCCTCGGAGTACGCCGCGCTGTCGACTGTTGTAATTGTTGGAGGAAATTTGCACGAATAAAACCTCATTGAATCGCCCAGGAACGAACCACAGATTGATTGGTACTAAAAACAGATTTCAGGGTCCACGGCTGATGTGTATCAGCTCATACGAGAACTGCACAAACACGCAATGGGTGATGGGACACTTGAGGGCTTTTCTTTTTTTTTGTATAATAATTCTAGATTTATTTCTCTCTATCTTGACTTCTTTTTCATTTCTTCTTTTACGCTTAGATCTTTTAATTTCTTTCTTTGTTGTGCGACCTAACCTCCTCCCCCCCCCTTTCTTTAAGCTTTTATTTTATTTTTCCACGTTAGTCTGCCTTCGAATCTCGGACACGTTCTGGGGCTTCCACTGTGCATAGCTTAATTTCCCTAGTGCTTGCCGATGACATCGAGCCCGCCACATTATTGCACCTTCGAGAACAATCGTTCTGGGGCTGTGAACCAAATTCGGTTTAATATTTTTTTTTTCCTTTTCCTTCCTTTTTCTGCGGAAATTTTCATTTACAATCCACGATCCATGGAGTGGAGGGCTCACCAATAAGAACTGGCGTAACTCCTTAGTCAACCGATCCAGTCAATCCGTACGAAGGGGAATACGCGGGCCTGTTCCTTGGACGAGTTGACCCCCCAGTAACCAGTCAATCCGGACAATCTCAATCATATCGGCTCCAGCGATCCTGGTCTGGACAAAAGACAGAGCCCATGGGGCGGCCATCCAAGGCTGAGACGGGGAAGAGAAGCGCGGTCGAAAAATCACGGAGTATACCGAGGGACTTATCATGACATAATTTGCCAATTACAGAACAAGGTGTAGGGATCCCTAGTTGGGATATCCGTCCGATAGGCTCAAGGGGAGATTGACTGAGTACTGAGTACTCTGCCATAGCCACCTTGGTCCTAACTTCTGCGACCCAACGCCCTGTGCTCATCGTGGACAGTGGATAACATGCAGAAGCGATCTTGCATTCTTCCATTCTGTAACAAGGTCCCACATTCTTTAATGTGGGGCCAGCGTCAAGGTTTGATTAAGGATCCTTGTAACGCCGTAGCGTGTTACAGGTTTGGCCTTGGCGCCCCCGTCGGAACGAGGGAGATTCTCAGATCGTTCTTCTTTTCTTCTTCGAAGCCTCAAGCGAGCTTCCATGGAGTCAGGAAATGGGGTTAGAAGGGGAAACTTCTACGAACTAAGTAGGCCTGGCCAGCCAACCAAGAGGGGAGTTCGACCTGTTGGTATGATTTTGGGGGGACCTTCCGACGAGATCAGCGATGGAGCCAGCATAACAGCATAACAGCATAACAGCCATAGGGAGACAGTCACGTCTGACGAGGCTCTCGGACTCGGTTTGCTGTTGTTAAACTTGCTCATTTGTTGCCTCCTTGGGGAACTAAACTTAAGCCGGAAAAAAATTTAAGTCGCTAAAAGAATAAGGAGTACTATATGTACTGTACATGATATGACGTCTATAGATTAGGCCCAAAAGGGGGTGGACGATGGCTACTTTTCCACCTCTTTGTTCATAGAAATGACTCCCCTCCATACCGGTTGCATTTATTGGTAGAAGTTGAAACGTGTCCCAGCCAGCGTGGCTTTTTATGAGTGTAATTTCACTCTTCTAATTTGCTTTTGACAATGGACTTGTGGACACGATCTTCATCGTACGGTGTGTAGCCCACCGCTACCTGCTACAAGAAGCCAATCATCACCATTCTCCTGCAGAACACACTTCTGCGGCGTTTTCTTCGTTGCGCCGTTGCCTGTGGTGTATATGGAGTTTAAGTGGAAATAATGACACCGTGGCTCGACCGTCTCTTTGAAGGGGGGGGAGAAGAGGGGGGCAAAGACGTATTAATTCCGACACTGAGGTACTCCGTACAGGCATGCCAATTAGCCCCGCAACGTCTCTCGCACTCGGCGTACTCGGCGCACTCAGGTAAAAGATCGACGAGCGCGGGCCTTGGGAAAGGACATTGTCGAGTCTCATTGGGCGCCAATAAACCCGAAATCCAAAGAGGTCGGGGTGCATTAGTTGAACTGCCAGTCAGGAGAAGCAAACACAAATGTTGACGCGGCGAGTATCGAGCACGCGATGCAAAATAAACCCAGCAGTACAGAGATAACCGTACATTGTAGGCCCCATGTAATTCACTTTCTCCGAATACGAACTTATCATGGAACAAACTCAAGGGCCTCTGCACTGAGATCAAAAGGATAGTGGATGAGAACGGACAATATCCGTATATACGGAAAGCACGCACATCTGATGTGAACATAGACTCACTTTGGTACTTTCAGTATATACTTCAACTTCCCTCTGACACCCTTTGCACTAACCATCATCATACAAGCGAACTGTACTTACACCAGTACTATCGTACCAGAAGAGAATGCTTCTCCGATTGTCCCACAGGAGGCCGGAAAAAGGAGGCGGGCCTCGGTTGGATAACATTGGACGAATCCACCCAACATCTGTCGATCGGAGTGATGAAACAAGGGTCCAACGCTGGCTCAGATCTTGGACGTTGGTGTTTCTGATTTGGAGACATGGCCAAGAAACAAATTTGAAGCATGGTAGTGGTACATAATGTGGTCTCAAAGTCGTTCGACAAACTTCATACAGTAGTATCCTCCTTCCTAGGGCGTTTTCGGCGGGTGCCGAGACCAAGAAAACCTATTCTTCTAGGCTTATCTTTGGGTCATGGAGTACGGAGTACACCCAACATTCTTCTCCGAGTGTAAAGAGTGACCTGTCTAACCGATGCCGGATGCTAGAGAACCCCATTTTCTCCCAGCAAATTTCCGGCGTCCAGTCTGACGTTAGATCACCTTACCCAGCTGCCAGCCAACGGTCAATAGCCCAAAAGTCAAACGCCAAACCCCCAGCATCGGCCTTGTTCTTGATTCTCTTCCCCCCCCCCCCCCCCCACTAAACTAGTCCGGGTCTAGCATGCAGCCATACTCCCAGCCTGCCAAAATCAAGTGCCGGCAGGGCTTCGCGGGATTTTGTGCATTCCTGCAACGCCAAGGGGCGACTTGAAGGACGCGACGGCGTTTTTCTGTTCTGGCCCTCGAGTTTACTACAGACGATGCTAGTTCGGTTGCAGGCTATCTAGTTGGGCTCTGCACTGTCATCCATATATGGAGTAGCTCGTAGAGAGTAGTCGGGCACTCTCCGTCCTCAATTGCGCATCCTTTCGGACCTCACCCTCTTTTGGATGATCGCGCCCGTTGGATATGCATCTTTCTGGCCTCGTCGAGGTTAGTCGTAGGTCTCAGTGTTCGGAGATGAGTTCGGCAATGCCATTTGGGAGACTCAACGATCAACTAAACATTAGCTGCGCAGCAGTAGGATTGGACTGTATCATCATAGCCTTATTTTGATCCTTGTCCGATCTTTCCGATATTTGATGGACACTTTCCACTCGTTTCGTGTTATATTTATCTTAAGCCTAGATGTATACGACGGAGTACGAACAAAGTCTAGAACTTCTTCGCAGGGGTGGTGGTATAGAAAAAAATCAATACTTTCAAACATGAGTGACCATTATCCGTCTGGTCCTTTTCCAATGGACTCGAAATTAAGCTTATGGCTATTGTCCACGATTGTTGAGCTATTGCTCGAGTCGTCCATGGTTCAGGATCTCATAGATATCATGGATCACTGTTAGTAGGTGGGGATTCTCGTATCGAGCACTATTATTAACTTCCTGTTGAGCATGTTGAGCATGTACATACTGTACACAATGGTCTACATTTTAAGGCTCCACTGGCACATTCACTGGACTCTATCAGTAGATAGATCGTGTGCCTTTCCGTGCAACTACTAAATACGGAGTCAATCTCAACCGTTCTCCGTATGGAGAAACACGATAAATTAAATTAAAATCGGAATTCCAGATCTCATGTCATCACGGAAAATCCGATCTCAGCCCTCTCCGGTGGGACATCCCTCCCCATTTTAGTTGTTTCACCATCTTCGGGCCCTTGACCTTATTCGGCCGTGCTCGGCTGCTTTGTATGGGTCCCTCCTTTTTAACTTGCAACCTGCCTTACGCGTCCTCCCAAAACTCACTGGAAAATTTCCCTCGCTCTCCCCTCATTGGCTCGCCTCGCTATCAAAATGGAGCCTACTGTGCTTTGACGTCTTGGGTGCTTTTTCTGGTTCATAGTGGCCGAAGCAGAAGGTGGTATTTCCGTGAGAAAAGCCTTTGGATCTTCGAGAAGCCTACTAAGCCCCCCCTCCCCACTCCTTCTCGAAGCATTTTCCACGAGTCCACGACCGATTTCGATGTTGGTCAAAACCCCCCGGCTAATTGTTAGCCGTTGGAAATTCCGAGTTCTAGTCTATTTTCTTTTTGATTATGTATTCACTGACGTCTTCTTTCCCACGCGAGTCAATACTAACCAAGCCCAGGGGGGCAGCTATAGAAGAACGAAATAAAAAAAAGCCGCAAAAACGCCGTTGCATTTCTGAAAAGGGGCATGACCCCGCTGAATGTGGTACTATGGCTTGCGCAGGGTTGCTCACCCGACGAATGAAGTCATCTAGCATGGATTCCTTCGAGAAGACCTGATGGACGGTGGAGATTGAGGCTGATGATAGCACCCTTCGCTTCAAGACAAAGTACTACTGTACACTTGTACAGTATTGGCATCCCCTTCTGCTAGGCGTGTCCCTTTCAACACTACATGGAAAAAAAACACTGAGAACATGAACAATATCCCCCTTTCGTATCATTTCATATCTTATGCGATACTCTTTTTTCTATACATTACTACATAAAAACAGAGAGTGCGCTATAAAAATTTGCGCATATCGTGAAAACCATGGCCTTAATTGTTGCTGTTGCTCATACTTCTCAGCCCCTGGCAATGTGTTTGCCACTGCGGAGAATGCGCACGAGATGGGGAATTGATCATCACTCATTACAGGCAGAAAACCACCTCCATTGGCCTCGATAGACCCAAAATGACGGTATTCAGCTGCCCTCAAACCACTCCACCAATATCCACCGATTGCAGGTCGCAGATGCTCGGTTCTCCTAGACCAGCTCACTCGCCCACTCGCACCACCACCGGTACATCGATTGCCCTTGCCTCCCTCACACAACAAGCCACGCACGTCCTCCCCACGCGACCGATCAGAGCATGGCAGCCAACGGAGGCGCACCATGCCCGTGCGAAAGTCTCGTTCACTCGGCATCCGCGCGCATCGATAACTAGAAACTCGGGATCTCCATCAAGTGCGGGGGTCGGTGCGGGGAGTTGTGGGAGAGCGTCAAGGGAAACATGTTGGTATCGGAATGACCGGTGTAGTGGGTGACCTGGTAGACGCTTGAACTGGTTCCAGTCAGGTGTCGCCGACTCCTCCTGCTGCTTGTCGTGAAGACCAGAACAGTCCTTGTGGCGGGCAGCAACACCCCGTGGTCGCCGACACTCGTGGGCGGAAATGAAGCGCACATTATAACTCAGTGCGAACGAGGCTGTAGTCGGGGATGATACGTCTGCGCTCTGGAGGGAGAAGGATAACGAAGCCTGATCGCTGACCGTGAGGCCTCGCTTGCATTGGGAGCGAACCGACAAGGTCAACTTGATCAGTTTCACCTCTGGCGTAGACGCAGATGCAGGTCGATCGACCGGCAGTGTAAACGAGTCTGCCGTAATGTCTCCCGTTCCGAGCGGCGTCGACTCCATTGCCAATTTCCCACCTTGCTTGATGCGCGACTTTCCAGGACCGCGAAGGGCTTTTTGCATAGGGACTTCGAGCCAACCGTCGGCCAGTGGCTCAAACGTCGTCTCGTCGCGGGGAAGAACATCGCTGCCCACCCAGCCCATACAAGTTCTGGCTCCATCTAGGCTAGATAGAACACGTCCCACAATACTGGCCTTGCTCCAATAACTGCGACTATCATAGACAAAGCCGCCGTAGAGATTTGCTGTAGGCCCCAGTCGTTCGATCGCATCGGCATCATTTTCCAAGAGCGTTCCAATCAGCAGATGGCAGATTGCCTCGCCAGGAATGACGAGACCTGAAAGCCAGCTTCGAGAGATCCAGCCAAGGACTTCAGATGCATGAGGGTCCTTGTCCTCGTCAGACAAACTCCGCAGCTTAACGCTGCGACGGCACCGACTGCGGGTGTACATATCGTTTTTCACCAGGGTAGTCTTGATAACGTCTTCAGATCTTGTCCCATGGCTGGACAGGTCATCTGTATTCACCACTGGAGTGAACACGTCCTTTCCACTTTGGCATATCTGTTCAAAGTGGGATCTGAGAGCTGCGACCTTCGGCCAACCAATGTTCTCCGCAAAGACATACAAGCCCTCCAGCTGTTGCCGCACATACGGGGAACTGATACGACACTCCCAAGCAGACCGCACGTCAGCCTCCTGCATAGACGAGATGCGACGAGTGATGGAATCGAAAAGAGAAAAGCGACGGGGTTTCGTAGGCAGCTTTTCGATCGTTGACGATGACGAGCTACCACCGGCTGGCGAGGATGGAGTCGAATCGCAAGTAATATCGAGATTGTCGAGGAAGCGGCGCACAAAGATGAGATCCCAGTTCACTTTTCCCTCTCGAAGTTGATCAAAATGATGGAGCTCTTGCGTCGTTATCAGGCCTCCATGGGGATCATGCAACATGCCTACGCGAACGAAAGCATCGAGACGGAACAGAAGCTCTGCAGCCAGGAGAATCTGAATGAGCAGCCACTTTCGCTCCATGCCAGCATTGACCCACGGTTGTTTAGTCGTCCCAGCAGAACAATCATTAGACTCCACGCAATCTCCATCTCCATGAGGAGGAGTCTCCCACAGGATTTGACCGGCGCGGAATCGCCACTCGGGCAGACTGAAATCAATCCAGGCCCCGGGGGTTGCTAGGACCGTTGCTAATGTTTTGATCTGAGATTTCAGGCTTTGTGGATGACCTGGCAGCACATCTGCGGGAGGTGGGTGAGGATGGAGGAAGTGTGTATGCAGGATGTTATGAAGTTCATGTGGCGACTCAACGTCTAGAATGGTGATAGTTGACCCTTGGCGGAGTACATCGAGGCGCAACTGTCGTAATTGGTCGAGACGCTGGACGAGATATCTGATATTGACATCTCGCACGCCAATGCGCTTCCATCCAGGGGGGCCGTCCTTGATGAGCTTGCGCCGGTCGAATACGGCGCCACTAAGACATTGGGAATATGGTTTGTTATACTGATCCATCAGCTCAAACGCTTCAGTGGCAGGAAGTGACGAGACCCGTTGCATATTGAAGGGCTCTCTGGGTAGTTCGGGCCCAGTGTATTTCAGCAGGTCCGCATTAGAAAGCTCCAGGAAATTGCGAAAGCCGATAGTGCCCGGCTCCTTGCCATTGTTTCCCAGCATATTCGGAACTTCAAAGACTCCAACGTCGAACGCAGCTCTTTTGAAAGCCCCCGACCGATGCCAGTCTTGCAGAGGGATAGGTACGCCCCCTTTCACGGCCCAGTCGTCGGGAACTGGTAGATGAGCATGTAACGTACACAGTGTGAACGATGCATGAGCGAGGGGCTTGCGGTCCAACATGCGTTGGATGGAAGGATTGTGGTCATCCCAGGGAAAGATGACTTGTGGGTACCAACGACCATGTTTGCCTCGCTCCAGCATGAAATGAGGTGCCCCGGAAAGAAGTGCTTTGACATCTTTCTTGGTTAGAACCGACCCATGCTCCGAGGAGACCTTGGGATCAGTACTGTCCTCCGGCAGACCCGCCTTTTCGAGTCGATAGTCCAGGTAGTCTTGAATGTTTCCCGGCTGTTTGGGTTCGCTATGCGCCGCTGCACAATGGGGGTCAGGGCTTCCTCTTCCTGATGAAGTACTGGGAGTAGAATCTCTAGATCCTCGCCGATTCGCATCGCGCCCTCTTTCCCGTACTGGAAGGTCCTTGGTATCTGGTTGCTGTCCTTTGTCTCGACTCTAGGAGCTTGATTAGTGATATATACTAACATGTTTCAGTGGAAGGGCTTGCCTGTTTCCGGGTATCCTTAGTCGAATCTAAAGACAGGGCGCTATCACTGCGCTTGCGAAATAAGCCATGAAGGATTCCCGAATCGGTCGCCTCGTCCCGATAAGCGCCCGAGGGTGAATGGCACTCTTGACTTGATCTTCTGAAGCCGGCATCAGCGTGGTCGGTGGCCGCGTCTGATTGCGACCGGCGACGTCCAAAAATGAATGACATCAGAGGATCCCTGCGATTGTCAGACCATCGGCGAAACCCAACTGGCCACTCTTACCCCCAAGCAGCTTTCAAATCACAATCGACACAGAGGTCTAAAACTGCGGGAGAAGGTCAGAAAGATTAGCACATTAAATATCGAGCAGTTCAAAATAAGGTAGGACTTCAAGGTTGCTGATCTTCGGCTCCCTCGGCACACGGCGGATCTTGAATCTGTTTTGGGGTTGGACGGTGGATGTGACGGCAACGCGGGAAAAGCGGAGTTTCCGAGTTTTGTCCGACTTCAACATACCGAGAGAGCAGATGTACGGAGTTTTATAGGTTTGAATGTTAGATTCCGTCAAGAAACACTATGTAAAAGACATCTAGGAGTATCTTCCCCCCCCAAAAGGGTGTATGTAGAAGCATATCACGTTGAATCGTCTCTCTACTTCCAGACTTGTGAACTGCCACTGTATGGTGTTCAACTAGATAGAACATTCTATAAGCACGCAATACTGTATGCTTTGATCGGTTAGTCAAAACAATCAAATCAATTAGGGAGTACAAGAATCGATACTGCTGCAATAATGTTTGCACTACCTAGGTGTAGATCGACGATCGGTTCAACATTCGCCTTCTGCAGGGCGAGTATATATCAAAACACCCATGTATAGCTGATACTCATATAGAACTAGGCATTTCATTTTCATTGAGGGCATTTCTTTCTACTTTTAACACCACTCACAATCAAGAGTGCTGGTGGAAGAACTCGAGCACCGTCTTGTAGCCACGCTCGTATTCCTTACGCACCTCAGGGTCCTCCAGGTCCGAGCGAGCAGCCATCCAGCCGTGGATCTGAGTCGAGAAGGTCTCGACGTGGTTGGGGACCTTCAGGTTAGCCTTGAACGCAGAGACATCGCTCGCAGGCTCATCCTTGGAGGCCAGCATCGCAAACGGCACGTTCACGCTCTTTGCGTCGTTAGGGTCGACCATCGCAGGGTGTGCTTGGGCGGCCGCCTTGAAGAGCTTGTTATCAGCACCCACCGACAGCGCAGCAATTTTACCACCCCAGCAGAAGCCTAGGATGGACCAGGAGGAGAAGGCACCGCCGGGTGCGAGCTTGTTGGCCTCGGCCACAATGTTGGGGATCTTGGACAAGGTCTTGGGCGGGGCAGCTTGGGTTGAGAAGAAGTTGCCGAGGAGCTTCTTGTGCTCGTCGGTGGTCGGGGGGTACCAGGAGATATCTGCGGGGCTGCCTTCAAAGAAATCAGGCATGAAGACGCGATATTTCTGCTCGTTCGAAGTAGCCAGGATATCGGCACCCTGAATGGTTTGGTCGAAGAACCCGAAGATATCTGGGCGTCAGAAATCAGGGACGGTGAGCCAATTGTGGATCCCAGATCTTGGAATTCTGTGAGAGAGATCACACTTACCGTATACCACCAGAATGGCCTTGGTGGCCGACTCGGGGCCAGTGACATCTGTGGAAGAGAATCAGCCCCAGACTGCTCTATTTCCAAACCCTCTCCTCCTCCAGCACATTATCTTCATCTCACTCACAGGTCTTCAGGCCATTGATGGTCTGGTAAGCACCCTTGGCCTGGTATCCCTTGGACACGACGGGGGGATTCTGTGACGGGTCAGCCAGGTTGCCCGCCATCCTGCAAAGGCGCGCATTGGGGAAACGAACGAGCAGCACGCTTTGCTGATTCCAGACATTTTTGCCGAGTATGTAATAAATGGGGGAGGGGGAGAAGGTATTTCGAAGCGAGCTACCGAGGGGTTCGGTTTGTTAGATATAGAGAGATTGACCGGGATCACTGGTGGTTGGATCACGTACCAATCGGGCAATTGAGGTGGTTAAAGAGCTGGAGGGAGGTGAAGCAGTCGTCTTGATATTTTGCGATCGAAGTGGAAGTCGGGGGGTTACCCCGCCAGTCGACGTCATCGGAGCGTCGGCAATCCCAACGGAAGAAACAGGATCCCCCGGAATCCTACCTAGTGCGACCATAAAGTTAGAATAGTGGCATGCCCTTGGTGATCTAGAATTTGAAATTTGCCATCGAGTAACACGTGGGATGTTTAAATTCAGTGGAGGTGGTAAACGGGCGGAATTGGACTTGTAAGAGGTGCACAGTGCAGGAATATATACTTCAGTCTACGAAGAATATATGCATCCTAATTTGAACAAAAAATGACTATCATTGATTGTCGCAAAGGCACTGTGAGTTTATTGTAATTGTACAATAGAGCTTGAACATTTTAAAAATAGCTACATCATTTATCTTTGGTAGAACTACAGAGGAGGAATAACCGAGAGTCTTCGAATCGATCAAAGGATATTTGTAGACTTATCCAGGACTACATGATCGAAAGTATGATTGTACGCGTATGAAATATACGGGACTATCCAGTATGTACTCAACACAGTGATCAATTATTGCGATCTATCGAAAAAGCTGGCCTCGCATCGGCGCATGGTTACACGACCGTCGGTCGTCCCACGCGCTTGTGCATCCGTGGAGAAGATCGAGAATGCAGAACTCGATGTTTCTGTCACCCTCATCTGCAGCTAACCGCCCATGTCTGCGAAGGAGTAGATCAATAGATCTCTCATCTCAATCCAGACAACTTGTGCGGCTCAGCTCCTGCAAGTCTGGCCGGCTGAGATGCCGTGCAGCATTGACCCGATCGGATCACAACACTACTACTGTACATACAGTATACATTTGTATCGAGCAAATCACATACAACTGAAACATGATTCAATTAAAAGACCCACCCAGCAGGAATCAATCAATTCCTCTCACCCTTGCTATTTGGCCCAGAAAAGGTCGGTATCTTTGCCCGTAATGGTTAGGAGTGGATATAGTAGATGTGTAGTATACTGTACATACTGTACCCCGTAGAGTGTACGGAGTAGACTGCACAGAGTAGTCTCGGCCCTCGCAACATTCCTATCAGCCCCGCAGACTTTATTCCTCATGAATGCAGATCTTCCGAGTTGACCTTTCCGACAGGGCTAGCTCGGTCAACTTCCGGTCCAAACACACCAGGAGGGCACTATTTCTCGATCAGCAGGCGTCTGGCGTGGGACGCCGTGAACGCCTACCCCGAAGCCACGTCGGCACGAACCGACCGACGACGATCGCATGGCTTGAGCCCAGCACTACATCCCCGTAGAGCGAACGAGCGACGAACAGGCGACCAACGACCAACGTACGACAGAGCCATTCCCGTCCTTGGATCCACTTGCGCGCTGTCACATTTGCACCACCAAAGCCGCCTTGCATGGAGGCTGGAGATCACCGGCAAATCGGCTGCGAACCATCGTCGTCCAGTGGTTCTTGTCCACCCCCTGAGCCCGGACGATCGATCTTGGGGTCAAGGCTGAGGCGGCCGTGATCGACGCCTCAGACTACTGGTGGTGGTGGTGGCGGCGACATGGAAGGGGCAGGATAAGAAGAGCTTATTTCGCCAGTTGATATCTTGAATCGTTGCGTTTGAAGGTCGGGAGGAGCTGATGCTATGATAGTGGTGATACGGAGTATGATTTTGGGCTTCATTTTTACTGGCTGGCTATTACTACTCGGTTTCCACCACTCGTTGTCTTGAATGCTTAGTACTCCGTGCTATCGACTAGGGACGGAGCATGGAATAGTATTCAGACCGAACGAAGTAACCCTTCATCTCATATCATTTCATGATTATGGATGCGGTCGACTACCGGCGGCTAGTGCTCCTACTGTAGTAGTGAATGTTCCTTGTCTCCGGTACTACTTCTCCGCACCCAATTTCGCTAGCTCATAATCGAAGGGGTCCGAATTGTAAGACAGCACTAGGCATGTGGAATTTTAAGAATGTGACCTTGGCACCTTTAATGAAGGGTTCCCTTAGTCGACTTTCGTATTTCTTCTCTGGCTTCTTATTCGTGGCCATTATTGGGTCATTTTACGGGGGAAGTACGAATTGACTTGATCCTCATTTCTTCTTGTTATTTACCACCTACTTAGCTGTTCCGAGGTAATTGATGACTGTTGGTTTATTGTAAGCTTGACCGGAGACGAAAGGGATTAGAGGCCAAAAAAAAGGAGACTGCAGCCCGATCGTGAACCCCCTTTTAGTCCACGCAGTACGTACGGCAATACGCACGGCAGTCCTTCTGTACTCCGCCCATGTGTTCTCCGCTATCCTGGAGTATATATCCGGAAGCGAAGCCTACAACGAACAGGCCAGATATTTCTCCCCCCCCCCCCCCCCAATCCTTCACCAATGAAGAGCGTTTGGAAACGAAGGGAGGGGATCTCGGTGAATGGGTCATTTCTTTCCCATTCTCGCTTTTCCCACTCTAAATTTCTGGCGCAGCTGACTCCCGTTCCCAATCCCTCATTGCCCAATTTAACTTTCTCCTTTTTTCTCTGTCTAGGGTGTTCAGAGAAGCGGTCTCGTTAGGCTCCACTTTAGGTATTACTGGGAGTCACTAGTCACGAAGTAAGTATTTGAAACGTATCCCGAGGTTTATGCGAATTAGCTATGTAATTTGTACGGAGTACTTTGAGACCCCATCAAGAAATCAAGAAAGAGACAAACTAGTTAAAAAAATATTGTACTCCATACTCCAACTCCATACTCCATACATAATTAAAGTCTGTCTGCATATCGATCGACAGGGCCTGGCCGTTAACCTTCCCCAGGCAACTCTTTTTAAACCCCTCCACACCTTCTTTTTCTCTCATTTTGCAACTGTCAAAAAGAGGAGAGTCCGTGCATATTCTCGGCAAGCCAATGTCATCGCCACCCGTCTATTGGCCGATAAGAGAAACGTCGCGACTGGTCCGTGGAAGCGACCAGGACATGCACGGGGACCGTGACTCGTGTGGAGGGAGCTTCGGACCCAGTTATTAAGGGGGGGAACGAGCCATTCCGCACGCCACCCCGATCGCACGCGCCGCGGCGACCAGACCGAGACCGGACCCAACCAGTTGGCGCGCATGGCGATTGGAGGGTATCATTGTTAGGTTGGATGGCACTGCCCAATGAGTGCCACGGTTGATGGGATCCTGGTGACTGGGACGGGGGGGGGGGGGACCCCAGAGGCGAAGTTCATGCGAGTATACTACTGTACAGTAGTTTAAGTTGTATAGAGGTGGATGGAAGTATGAGTAGAATATTATAAACAGGATAGTAAATATATTTACTGTGAATGATAATTTTGTGTTTAACCGTGTCGGCGACTCAACAGAATAAGGAAATAATGGTATGGCTGTACTCCGGACTCATTCTCCGTGGTTTGGACTGTACAGTATATTCCTTTTGAAAACCGTCTATCCAGAACGAACGAGCTGTCAACGTGGACAAGAACTCCCCTGAACGGAACCACTCGACCCAAAGAATAGTGGAAAACCGCTGGCAAAATTAGACTTATTCTCTACAAAAGAAGTTAAAAAAATTTAAGACCCTAGCACTGCCATATCACGGAGTTGTTGAATAGTACTCCGGACTCTGTGGTCATTTAAGGTGAAGGCATATCAGAACAACCTCCTCCATAGAGAAGGCAAAAACCTAGTTCACGGGATTCGAGGAGTTAAAAGGAGGCATTGGGGAACCCGGGGACCAATCAAGTAGGTCTCCTACCGAGTGATGTTTCTTTTCTCCATCGAGTTGATTTATTTGATTTTTCTTTTCGTCCCAGCCTATTATCTCAACATCTATGGAGTATTTCTTCTTCTTCTCTCTTCCAATCCCCCTTTCTCAACTACTCCGTACGCCGTATATCGCCTCCTCCCCCCTCCCTTTCCTCGGCTGTTGGGGGCGAAAAAAAGCTTTGCAGATGACCCGGCATGAAGGGAATTGAAAGACTGGCACTAAACTACATTTGCCATCGCGTGCGGGAGGCTAGTTTGAACGGACGAATGACGGGCCTCACAGCTCGCTTGTCTCTACCCTTTGCCAACAGCAGCTCCAGACTCTCCCATGGCTCGTATTCTGGCCATTCCGGCCCAGTCCGTGCGTCCTCTGACACGCGCTCGATTGGTGTTCCCATGGGATGATATGGGGAGAGAGACAGAATGGTTCAATTGGGCAGGAATCCCACTACGTGAATGTGACTGGCCACGAGTTCAGCTTTCTTCCCCCTCCCTTCGTCTAACTGTACTTCGGGACTGTGCTATTTGTCTTCCCCCATACGGAAGAGTATGTACATAGTCTTTTTCCCCCCCAATAGATTGGTTTAGTGCCAATTCACCAATAACTCCGGTAGACGGTGGATATAGACTGAAGAACTGCCAGAAGTAGAGTCTTTCCTGATCAATCTCCTCCGATCCCCGCTTACCCATCAAATTGCTGGTCCTAAGTCCTATCTTTTTTTTTAGTGCAGCAACTTGTACACTCTCGATGCCGGGCGAAAGCCGGAGAGTGGACCAGAATAGATTTTGTCTCCGGAAGTCCCTACGCTAGCGCCAACCATTTTTGGCTCCGAATTTCTTTTTTTTCTCTACTACTGTATTTTTCACGCGATCAGTCGGGACGCAAGGGGAGGAAATCAGAAAAAGGAAATAAACGAAAGATACTCAGAGCCTCCCTCTCGTTCTCTGCCTCTCACGCAGTCAGTCAGTTACCTGTCAACAACGAGCTTCTACTGGATATTCGGGATTATTGGCCCCGTCCACCTTTCTCATGATTCTTATATTATTACTTTTAAAATTATTCCTGATATAATCGTCAATATTACCGTATTAATATCTAAACCTTTTACTCAGGTTTCCAATCGCTTCCTTTCTCACTAAACAGAGACCCCCCCCCTTATCCCCCCCCTCCCAGGTTTAATTAAAAAAGTATGTACAAAATAGTCGAGCATGATTTAAGACTAAAAAAAGAAATAGAAGAGGTAAACCGGTGTTCCTTTTGTTCATTTTTTTTATTTGAAAGGGTGTTAGATAGAGAGAGAGATTTATCCCATACTCGATATCTACAAAGACAAGCAGTAGTCTCCCCACCTTTTTCCCTTCGTCCTCCAGTGGCGATCGCGATCGAGTGATACAGAGACGATCTCGATTCAGGTCGGAACGGCCAACCGGAGATGGTGCAGCGAGCTCTAGGACCGGTGCCAAGGGACTGCTTGGCCTCCTGGGAGGGGGGTCCAGAAGAATACGATACGAGGAGGTCATTGGATGGATGGAGATGGTGTCTGGGACCTCTTTTCTGGGTCTAATCACTGGGTCGCGGTAAGGTCTAGGGCCTGTCAACCACGTTGCCTTTTGCCCCTCTTTTCTGGTCCTTCTCGCCCCCCCCCCGGGTCTGTGAGTTCTAGGACCTTTTTCTGTCTGATCGTTATGCATATCCAATACTATACTACTATACAGCAGTATGCTACTAATGCTGCTTATGGACCCATCTGGTTTCTCCTTATTCGTGGGATAGATCTAGTGTTAGTCTTCCGATGCACATTCATTCTCCGGAGGTCCGCCATGGGTGATATCTGGAGTATTCAATAGTTCTACAGGGCATACGTATACTCCGTAGTTAATCAACCGACTTTTGATCTGCTATGTTTACTACGAATTAGATCATCGGACGAGACTATGGCAAGATGACAGGATGACACGACGATAACCTGGTTATTCTGGACCTGGAACAGAAGCATAATATCTCCCAATCTTCTCTATTTTATGCGAATAGTTCATTTTGAAGTATTCCTCTACTGTATTTCCTCCCCAAACTCCTCAATCAAAATCCCCACGCTGGCTAGACCATCGCCGACCGTGGCTCCATAATTTCTCTCCCAATTCCTCTTCCCATTCTTTCGGGTCCCCCGTTATTTACCCTTTTTTTTGTTTTTTACTTTTACGCTCTCGTGGACGTGGGCCCCCTCTGATTTTATTTTATTATTTGATTATCCTCTCTCTCTGCGTCTAATTCCTCTCTATACACTTCTTAGGGGGAAAAAAAAACCTACTCGTCTACTAGGCCTACTTTATTTGCCCTTAATCCGCCCGCCCTACCGGTCCGCTAGTCTTCTTCCTTTCTGCTCGCTTGTTCTCACCTTTTTTTTCCTTTTTTTTTTCTTCTCTCTTCTTCCTTTTTCTCGCGAAAACAAATCTGATCATCACCTCCTTCGAACTCTCCTCGGTCTTATATAATTACCCTTCCTCTTCCTCCCCGCGCTTCTGCGCCTCCCCAACGCCACGGCTTATCCTTTCTCTCCCCACTCGACTTTCTCTCCTACTTACTACTATCACTACTATCTCTCCTCCTTATTGCGACGCCTTTCCTCTACACCTTACCTCCCTCCTCCTCCAGCTTCGGCTTTTCTTCCTTATAGTTGAGCCGCGCGACTCTTCCTTCACCCTAGAGATCATGCACCACTTGCGCTATCCTCGACCGTGATCTCTTTCTCTTCCTCTTCCCGCTCTGCGCGGATCTCCCCGCGACTGACTTGACCTTTCTTACTCCCCCTCCTCTCTGTCGCAAACTCGGCAAAAGGTTATATACACAGCGCCCCAAATCTTCTCGAGCATCAAACATCAACTCGCAACAACATTTCTCAAAAATCCTCCTCCTCCCAAAACCTCGTCTTGTCGCCTATCTGCAACATTCTTGCCCGCCCCCCTCCTCCACCCTCTCCCCACCAACGCGGCTAGAGATCGACTAGAGTCTTTCCGACTCTTCTCTTCCGATCGCGACCCCCAGCGATCGACAGTTCGCCCCTCCTGGATCCTTCGAGCCCTTCGGGGGCCCTTCCTGGCGGTCGAGACTGGACGTTGAATCCGGTCAACTCATTTGCTGGGCCTTTGCCCCCCAATCTTCAATCTTCCTTGTCGGACGCCGACCTGTACGCGGGTGGTCCCCGAGATCCATCGGCCAACATGGCGGCTCTCACGGTTCCAGCAGTGCCTGCCCCCGGAATGGGTACTGCATTGGATGGTCTCGCTTCCCAGCCGATCAACTCTCGTCGCCCAGCGGCCCCGACGCTGCCCAGCTTTGAATTACCTCCCCCACCGTTCGGCTTGGCGGGTGCGGCGGCTCCTAAATATCAAACGCAGCACTCAAATCAACCGCCCCTGTCGCATCCCCCGGCGAACGTGAGTGTGGGAAACTTGTTGACGCCTCCCGCGACGAATCAGTCTGGGGAAACCGGGACCATTTCTCATTCGTTGCCCCCTTCTTCTGGTGTCTCTTCGGATATGCCCTCGGCATATTGGCCTGGTACTACTCCGTACGGAGCTCCAGGAGCTGGACCAGGCCAGTGGGCATCAGGACCCAATGCCGCTTATTCTGGACGCAGCTCTTTCTCTCCCTCTGGTCTGCATCGTTCAGGGCCAGTCACATCGCCCCCTACTACCGACGGGCTGTCTCAGCCGTTTGAGGCGCCTCCCATGGCGTCTTTCTCGCAAGCCCTACCCGCGCCTTCCACCACTCTTGCTCCCGGTCCTCATTCTGTCACCATGGGTCTCTATCACTCCGGTCACACTGCGTCAACTGCATCGCTGCCATCGAATGACCCATATAACCAGAAAATGCACTCTCTCTACGCCTCTCCCAGCCATCAGACCGGATTCTCTCCCATCTACACGGGCCCCAATCCCATTGGTGGCCACGGCGGCCTTGGAATTCACCCCGGATCGCGCATGCCTCTCCAAAGTCCCGGCGGCCAGCCTCCGTTGAGCTTCCCTCGCCAACCTTGGCCGTCTTATTCTCTCCCCGCAATGTCTGGCCCTATCATGACCAATGTTCACAGCCCGAATAGTCCCATGTCGATGATGGGAGGAATGCAATCGGGCATTCTGCCTGGTTTCAATAGTGGACACATCGCCAACACGCAGCATCTCTACGGAGCGCACCCGGCAGCCCATCATGGTATGCCTGGTCCAACCGCCGACCGACCGTTCAAATGTGATCAATGCCCCCAGAGCTTCAACCGGAATCATGATTTGAAGCGTCATAAACGAATTCACCTGGCCGTGAAGCCTTTCCCTTGCGCACACTGTGACAAGAGCTTCTCGCGCAAGGACGCATTGAAGGTACGTTTTGCGAAATTGCAATCCTCGCCCGGATCAGCGGTTCCATATATTAACTCGTTATCTTATAGCGACATATCCTGGTGAAAGGCTGCGGCAAAGATGGGGATTCGGATGCGCTCAGTAATCAGACTGGCACCGACGGGACGATTAAAGGCGAAGGCCGCAGTGAAGACGGCAGCCCCATGATGAATGGGCGCAACTAGGCGGATTCATCGACTACGCTTTGCATCCCTGTGGCATAATGGATACGATTCGACTCCTCATTTACATTTGAGGCCCCCTCCCCCCATCCCGTGTATGTATATCCTGGGGGCGAGGACGAAGGATCGTGTACCTACAGTGGTATCGGGAGTCGGAGGGTGTTTTTTTCTCTTTCTCTCTTCTTGATGGGATCTTTGATCTTGCCCGCTTGGGTATTTATTTTTCTCTATATTTTTTTTTGGATCACCGTGTTTATTCTTGACATGTTTCTCGGCGAAGGGTGTGTGATTTGGGCATCTTGGGATGGGTTGATATTGTCTTTTTTTGTTTGATTACTGTGTTTCTTAGCCTGACGTGTGACGTGTGTACTGATCGTTGTTTTTCTGTGATTTGAACCGAGCGAGCCCCTGATTTCACTGTTGACTTTACGGGAATGGACCGCGAGTCCACGGTGTTCGATGGTATATAGCAATCTCCGTGCATGAATCATTTGATCTTTCCAAGAGTTTCGGATATCAATCTGGTAGCTAATGTATACAATCAACCACAATCTGCTGAATATGCATACCATGTTGATCTAGGCCTCGAAAGCTACGAGCGTATCTTCGTAACGAATCGCCTTTTATGACACCCATTACCAGGGTAAATGCGAATGAATGGGCTAGAAATACCAAACAAATCTAGATCACCGGAAAGAGTTCCCTGACAGCCGCCTCCTTTCACGCTTGGGCCTTCGTCTGACCCAGTCTCACTCCATTGGACCCCCGATCAGGACGTGGCGCCGCGATCGATCCGAAATCCACGCGGTTTGCTGGCCACATGGCTTGCTTACTTTGAGTCAGGCTAGTGGCCTCCTTTCCTGGAGAGAGCATCTTATTGCATGGTCGTTCTCGAGTGGAGACCTATCGACGAATCATGTCTCGGGTAAGACCCCAACTATAGAGCTGCAGACATGCGAACACTTTTTCTGTCATGGGAGTATTTAGTAGCAGGCGTAGGAGAATACAAATTCACTTATACCACGTCTATTTTTCTTCTACTTATTTAATAGAGCATGCTTCTAGCCTCTTACTACATAATTTAACCTTTCGCTTATTTCATTGTTACAATATTCCCCTTCTAGCTTTCTCACCCTCCTCAACTCGGTTCTTTGTTACACATACATACCAACATGCACATTGAGGCGTCACTGAGTCGCGCCCTCTCCTCAGGGCTAATCATCTATACCATCCTCACGGGAAAGGCGTCTGCAATCCCTGCAAGAACGTGGAATACACGAGCCGATGTGCCTCTCGATTCGACTGCCGGCAGCTGGAACTACGCCATCTCAAGCCACGTTCAGAATAGACCTGCGCGTGCGCGATTCGACATTCCTACGACCGGGTCGAAACTAGATACCCAGGCACTCCTGACTCTCGACGCTCCTCAGCTCAGCGCTATCAATGAGTCTGTGTTTGACTGGTGGTACTTTGATGCCGTTTCTGCGAATGACTCGCGCGAGTCGTTGACTGTTACGTTCTTCACGTCGACTGCGACTGCGTTCCCGTGGCTTCCGAGCAACGAGTCTTCGGTTTTGATTGCATATGTCTGGGCCTCGTTTGCGAATGGGTCGGTCTTTGAAGAGTATGTGCCGGCGACCATTGCCAGGGTTGTAGGTGGCGAGGATGCAAACTCGCCTAATTCGGGGAATTGGTCGTCGACTGGGTTTAGTTGGGCTGCCCCGAAGGATGATTTGTCCCAGTATGAAGTAGTTATTTCTTCGGAAAAGCTTCAGATAGACGGGCGACTTGGGTTGACCTCGGTAAGTCTGGAGAGTTTGACCTTGGAAGCGGATTTTTCACAGTGTTTGGACGACTAATCGCGGTGATAGACACTGGCGCCTCATTTGCCTTGTGGAATTACATCCGAAACGACAACTTTGCAGATTGCTCCCCATATTGGATGGGTTGCATTGAAGCCTGACGCAGTAGGTCAAGTCGATATTAATGTGAAGGGCTCCCGTCTACAATTCCAAGGACCTGCCTATCATGACAAGGTAAGGATCGCCTGCCACATTGCATTAACTGGAAAATACCAGTGCTAAGTCTTAATAGAATTGGTCGGATAGACCATTTACAGACTCTGTTCAGAGCTGGTACTGGGGCCACGGCCAGATAGGACCTTATTCGGTGGTCTGGTTTAGTTATTTGGCACTTGATGACCCGTCTGCGACGACCTACGTGAGCAGCTATGTTGCACGCGATGGCGAAGTGCTCGTTTCGTCCTGCAACTCGAGTATCCTCACTGTTCGTCCTACTGGGGGCTCTGAAAATGGTGCACGATATCCACCACAGGCGGGTGATGTGCCAGACGGATTCTATCTCGAGTTTGACCTCGGCAATGAGGGTTGGTTGAAAGCTAACGTCTCTGGGACACGCATTGCAGGGGATGGAAAGTACTACTTCAGATGGGCGGGAGATATGACCGGTGAAGTCAGTCAGTCTGGCGCTGACCAGAACCATGATACAAATGCCGTAGGGGGCTCAGCAAAGACCAAGTCCTTGCTGGCTGGCAGTGCGATCTTTGAACAATTTGTCCTCGCGGAATAAACACTATCATACAGACAAGGTCGCTCGGGCTTGAGTTCGAAGACATGGAAAGACGTTTATTCACTTCAACAAGATTGGCAGAGGAGATACGATCTATTTGCCTTGATATCAGACATGGTCAGATATAGTTGCTCCGTCGAGAATATTAACTGATCCGATAGTGTGAAGGAGTATTGTCCGGGCACAGAGCAATTGTATCTATAGCAGAGCGATATAGTGTTTGAAGATCAAAAGCCAAGTATATTGGGATGGCAGAGGGCATGACCCATGGAATGAATTTTGAATAAGCCTAAATAAAGTAAGAGCTGCACAAACTACCAAGGAAATAGGAAATAAAGATGGGGTATATCGCGGGGAGCGCGAAGGTGGAAAAAAAACGTGCAGCGAAAGAAAGTGCAGGCCAGTGGTCATTAAATAAGATGAGAGGGTACGCTTATGGCTTCTTGGATGACTTTGCCTTCCACTCCTCCACTAATCCCGTATAATCCTCCGTGCCGTACGGGCTGAAGCACCGAGACAGCATCCCCTGCTTGCGCTCGGGCGACAGGCCCAGATCCCGCAGCATCAGATCGACGTAGGGAATGGCGTCGAAGACGAAATCAGGATTGCGGCGACCGAAACCTCCAGGATAGCGATACTTGCCAAACTCGGTGTGCAGCGCGGTCTCCCAGGCCAGGTTCAGCTCCGCATCATCCTCGACTTTAATATCGGAAGCCGCACGAACGGCCGCGGGGCAGTGTTCCACGGCTGTCGGGGTGAGCTGGTTGCCAAAGTATGCGGCGATCCAGAGGGCCTGGGTTTGAGCAATGATGGTGGTGTTGATGGTCATGGTGATACCCATGAAAGCGAGCGATCGGTCCTTGACCTGTGACAGAGGCACCATGAAGCGCGCCAAACGGAATGGGTGAGGGACCGCCGCCTCGGCCTCGTCATTCAGAGGCTTGTACTTGGGATTGGGAGTAGGCTGGTCGCGCAGGCGTGGGAATCGACGGAGGATCTCCTCGTCGGCTGCCTTTACCATCTCTTCATCCAGGGGGTCGGTACTCCAGGGGAAGCCCAGCTCGCGGTCAATGCCCTCTGGAAGGAACTTCAAGTTTGGAGTAGCGCGCCAGCCGGTCGAGCAGATCAGCGCGGTAGATTTCAGCTCCTCACCGGTAGACAGGTGCACCGTGTGATCAGAGAGGTGGTCGAGTTCGGTAATGTGTACCTTGATCGTGCCATCCTTGACGAGGTCGAAGAAGTCGGTTGGGTAGTTGAGGATACTGAGTGAGGAGGCAATCCAGAATGGGCTGATCCACGGCTGCAGCTTCTTGACTTCGGGGTGCTTGTTGAAGCCGTTGAGCTGCACGACGTCGTCGGCCAGCACGGCCCAGAAGGCATCCACGATTTTGCGACCCAGCCACGTTCCGTGCAGGAAGCTCCGCACGCGAGTGTATCCATCGGCATCTCCCCAGATGCAAGGGCTGAACCAGGTCAGGAGTCGGGTCGTCACCAGTTTCTCCAGCCACTTCTTCAGCGGCGTCACGTATGGTGGCGCCATCCAATTTGGCCCGTGACCGGACTCGCGAATAATCCAATCGACCTGCATTCCAGACGTCGCACATGCGTACGCCGCATCCCAGGCGGACTTGGTACCACCGAACACGGTGACTCGCTCGCCAGCCTTCAAGATTTCGGGCTCGTGTTGTTGCATGTCGCGGCAGTGGAAGATGGGGGCCCCGAAGGTGTCCTGCCCCTCAAAGTTGGGCAGATAGGCCTGCGACGTGATTCCCGTGGCTACGATCAACTTCTTCGTCTCGACCGTCGCCAGTTCCTCGCCGTGCGACACTTTCAATTGCCAAGTGCTGTCCAGATTGTGTTGCGCACTCTCGACACGGTGGCCGAGTCGGATGCGATCGGTGAAGCCAAAACGCTCGGCGTATGCCTCAAGATACTGTTGAACAGTCTCGCCTGGAATGTGTTCTCCAGGCTTGACTCCAAAGGTAGCCTCATCCATTGGGAAGTCACTGAATTCGTAGGTGCCCAGCATATTGTTGGACTTGAGGCCCTTGTACAGTCGGTGCTTGGCCCACACTCCACCGACGGAGTCGGCGGCCTCCAGAAGGAGCACATTGCTATCGGGATTCAGATCACGGTAGGTTTTGATGGCGGCAAGTCCACTCCATCCTGGTGAGAGTTGAAATTCAATTAGAATCCAGCCAATCGCATAAAAAATTGAAGCTTGTGTCGATTGGGCAAAACACCCTCAATTTTCGGGCAGCTCGACTCACCTGCGCCCACCACGACCAAGTCCACGTTCTCCATCTTTGAGGGGGACTGGAAAGACTGGGATGGGAATTGTTGAGTTTCGCGACGTGCTGATCGTAGGGGTTCGAATGAAAGAAAGCGACCGGGTGAACTGACTCGCTGGCGCGGAGACCCTAGATGGGAAGTTAGAAAGGAAAAAGAGTGTGCCCGCGCAGTCGTCCTTGTCGGACTACGAGTGCCGGTGGACTGGATTCTTATTAGTACAGTATGTGAGGGGAGTTAGAGCAGCCAACCAGCCATTCCAAAAAGACCCCGCTAGTTAATAAATTGTTTGTATTTGGCTTCTGCGGTTGGAGCACTCTTTAGTGGGCCTGGAGGACTAATTACCGGGGGGAAATGAAGCGCAACAACGGATTAGGGCTTGGGCCAAGTTAACTTAGCACTATGGAGCATTAGGTTAGTACAAGTCCATCCTAAACAGTACTAACTTTCAGTACTTTTGCATCCATCTCGGATTGACTCGGGAAATAGGCATCAAAGAATGTGGCTTCTATCGAACGCCACCACGGGGGGAACTTTGAGAAAGAAGTCAAATCAGGGTAAAGTTTGATACGGAATACAGTGATCAAACTACTCCGTCCATTTACGCCATCTCGATAGTAGTTAAACAGCCCATCACGAGGACATTACTGATTCGGCATTTACAGTAACTCAAATTCCCCACTAACCAGTCCAGTACAGTGCTATAACTAATCACATCCAGTAGCTCCCTAGCTATCTGGAAGCCCTCCAACCTGTCAAAGCAAAGTATTCATGAGCAAGCAATATTATGGTCAGGGGCATTCCTCGCAGCCGGCGACTTGGCATGCACCTGGTCCGAAACGGTTATGACTAGATGACTCGTCCATTAGACTATCGAAATACTGCACTTTGTACCCTGTTCTCTATACTTTATACATGCTATACTACTCTGTCTTATAGATTTACCTAGTCATAAACACCCGGAGCCTATTCAAGATCCGGTTTTTTTCCCGCATCAACTCATAATATTACTCCTGTCATTTTTCTTCTACGATGATCCTATCCTCCAGGCTCAAGATTAGAATTAGGATTCTTCAGGATGGTGGCGATTGCAATCTTGTCAAGCCCGACAGACTGGTGCCAAAAAGTTAAACTTGCCTCCGTCGTTTGACGTGCGCTAGGGGCTGCTGTCAAAGCGTGCGGTTCAGCGTGGGCCATGTCCCAGGCCGTGTCGACGATCACTAACCTTTCTGTTCCTCTCTTGGAGTTCTTTTCCTTCCTTCTAGAGCTCGAAAACTACGGAAGAAGATCCCGGCTGGATTGGTCCCTATGAATAGCCACATGAGTAATCCCGACAGCATGGGCTTTGGGCGTTGAGCTAGCAAGGTAGACTAAAGAAGCTCTCTCCACTAGCGAGCTACCTGGTGGTCCATGAGCGGGTGGAAAATACCAACAATCTTTCTCCCAGTGGAACAGCCCAAGCAACCGTCAGGCAGAACAATTTGGGTTATTATGGATTTATTCGTGAGGTGATTATGATGGATCTTTTGTAATTTATCCGTTAATAACCTTGAACTGACCCGGTCGAAGAATCAAGCATTATGCAGTTCGCCACCCTCGACCTTTTGACCCCCCCCGGATCTCTGCTTGTTCAGTGAAGAGAAATAGACTTGTTTTAAGAAGACCGACAGATCAAGTGGTCTCTACGACGTGCAGCGCTATGCCCGATCGGTTGGGTGCTG
The DNA here is from genome assembly GCF_028827025.1 of Penicillium cataractarum. Classification (NCBI taxonomy): domain Eukaryota; kingdom Fungi; phylum Ascomycota; class Eurotiomycetes; order Eurotiales; family Aspergillaceae; genus Penicillium; species Penicillium cataractarum. The sequence goes on along the minus strand of NW_026622743.1, from coordinate 78,654 downwards.
CCGTCAATAGTGCATCGCATCATCGCAAGATCTCCGGTGCATCGACCGTCTGGTAATCCGTTCCAGCCCATCCGACATAGGCGCGAACTACTCAACGAGGAGAGAGAGTATTAGGACTTCCCCGTTCGGCGGGGATCCGCGACAATTGAGGAATTTCTCAACGGGGAGGACCAAGAGTAGTGGGAAACGTGCAAGAACCGGATTGTGTTAAGTCTCCGTTTGCTCCATCGCGACCCGCTAAACTCCACTGGGTGCCGACCGAGCGGATTTACTGTATGTACTCCGTACTAGGGCGCATAGAGCGGCCATTATTAGTCGCCATTGTGACTACGCAGTACAAGCCCATAGCAGTTTTATTCTCGTACTTATGGTCTAGCGCGGCCCCTCCACCCGCGCTCTGAAACATGGAACTTAGCCGGGGCTGGTGGCGAGAAGCCCGAAGAATGGAGAAAGCTGCTAGAAACGGGTCGCCGAACCCTGGTTGCCGCCATGACAAGACCGAGGATCCTAATCCCTTAATTTGACAGGAGACTACAAAAATAGGACAGGGAAATCAGGGATATGGCAGTTGCGAAAAGTCATACTGGCTCTAGGAATCTGCCCCAGCTAATTTCGTCAATTTCCGATGTCGCATAATACTCCAGTCCTCTCTTTGATAAGGCAGCTGCACTTTTGGAGTTGGAAGGTGGGAATTCACAGTGCAAGCGAGAAAAAGCAAAAAAGAACTCGAACGTAAAATCGAGATAGAGACAATCAAAGATAGGCTAAGGCTTAAGCAAGTTGCAACAAATCAACTAACCAAGTTCTCAACTAACTCTCCGTGTCCACTACTGGTTCCCGATGCACGATATGGCCCAAGTGTTCGGCAGACTGCGATTAACCTTCTCCAGTATTAAATTATTCTGGACGTGCGTGCACGGCAAGACGCAATCTCCGACAGTCGGATCGGCAATGCTGACACCCCCTTGGAGAGTAAGTGTAGTCGACAACGCCCGTATCTGGACAGAATAATGAATGCAAGATTGGATTATTATTGATTACAGATCGACTAACTCGAGAGTAACTATTGTTGGTGGCCATCAAGGCAAATTGATATCATATTATGACTGGCCCGGCTATAGACAGCTCCCTTCACTGCAACCAGGCTTGTGACTGCGTCATTGCGTTCGCTGATTTGTGCGCTGGTCCTGGTGCCAGAACAAAGAAAATGACCCTCCGAGTCAGTGATCCCACCGAGTCATTCCCGGTCGGTGTAACCGAATCATGTAGAGGGGAACTGGTTGGAGTGTTGGACAGGGTCACTTCTTTGAGAAAAGGCACTTCTCCTTCTGACTCGACTCGCACCGAGCTAAGAGTAGAGAGCGGAATACTCGGTTGAGAGCACGGAGATGGAGAGTAGTGCCTGTGTATAGTTCTAATCAACTAGACTCTACTTGCATGGGGTTAGCCACTGCACTGCCGATCGTCTTTCCTGCATGAGGAAACTCCATAGTCGAACTTAGGGGAGTAGTGGAGCTTTTGGCGGCCCTTTTGCTTTTCCTAAAAACCCAACAACCCTCCAGCCAGAAGCAAAAGTAGGACGGAGTACAGATTGTGGTCTGGAACTTGAGAATCCTCCCCGGCCCGCGTTTGAAAGGTGGAGAATACATGTGTCAAAAGTCACAGCCGTCAGTGGTAGGACGAATGTCATGAACGGAACCGTTGCCGCTAGCCGGGTATCCATCGTTGTCTTTTTGGTCTATCGGCCTCTCAGAAGTCGAGTTCACGTCAGAGTTGCTCCATCGGGAGGGGACTTTTTGCATTCTGTGTACTCCGTAGTTTTCCCAGCTTTTTGGCTCCCTCTCCCGCCACTGGCGCCTTGGAGAAGGTGGACTCATCCACTCTTGGTATTTTTGGGCGATTTTTATTTTTCCCATTTTTTTGGCTTCTGGAGTTTATAAGTCGACCGTTTTGCGGGCGGGCTTCTTTGTCTGGCCTGGTTCCAATGACAAGCAGAGGGCCCCCGGGGGAGACCACACCTCGCTGAGATTGTCTCCTACTATTTGTCCGTCGTGTCTCCCACCCTGCTCTTGATTCACACACCCTGCCCTCGTTCCCTCCTTGGATGGTTTGGTGTCGTTGTCTTTCTTTTATCTGGATGAATACCCCCGGAGGCCGTCATTCTCCTTTTCTGTCCGGGCATCCAGCAAGCAAAATATAATCTGCAAAAACCGAATCCATCATGGGTGACTTTGTCACAGAGGCTTTCACACTCTTGGCTGTGGCCATTGTGATCATTGGTCTGCGTACTGTGGCTCGATGGATCATGGTAGGACCGAGGAATTTCCAAGCAGATGATTATCTGATGCTATTGGCTTGTGTATGTGGCATTCTGAGTACTGTTCACTATTTGACTGTCGTGCTGATTGATATAGGTGGTGTACGGGTTAGAAACTGGCGCTGCATACATGGTGGGCGCATGGTTCAAAGGCCTTGCCAACAATTCCATGACAGATGAACAACGTAAACAACTGTCGCCAGACTCCGAGGAATATCGTCTACGCGTCGGAGGCTCTAAGGTCCAGGTGACTGGCTGGTCTTTGTATACTCTCCTTCTATGGCTTTTGAAAACTTGCATGGCCATATTTTACTCTCGTTTGACGTGAGACCCCCAGATGATCAGACTACGTTCCGTAGTTGAGCAGGCAGGATTTGATACTTTTCTTCGTTCAATTTAATTGCTAACAATGGCTTAGAGCGGGCTTGATAAACATGCGAGTCCGAATCAATATCGCATACGGTTTGATTGCCGCCACTTACATTGCTACTATTTGCTCCATTCTCTTCGGTTGTCACCCAATGCACAAAAACTGGCAGATATATCCAAACCCCGGAAGTAAGTGGGAAGCAGAAACTTCATGCAAGACGGGATAATGCGTCTCTAATCGAGAAAACTTCGGTCAGATTACTGTCAACCTGCCGTCTCTAAGATCGACATCTACGTCACAGTTGTGCTGAACGTTGCGACCGATATCTACCTTATTAGTATCCCTGCTCCGGTATGCAAATCGATTCGTCAATTATTTACCGTAATTCAAAGCTCATGGATCGTTGGTTAGATGCTTTTCAAGGCTCGTCTCCACTGGCGGGAGAAACTGGAGCTTCTTGTTCTCTTCAGCGGCGGTCTCTTCGTCATGATGGCTGGTATTCTACGCTGCGTCTTGATTCTGACGGTAAGATCACACTCTCCTATGATTGTTGTGCCTTATCTGACACCATGATTTCCAGGCTGGTGCCAATGGTGCCCAGCAAGCCGGTAGCTGGGCTTGTCGCGAAACCTTCGTCGCGGTGGTCATTGGAAACGTGCCGATGATCTATCCACTTTTCCGCCGCATTGCTCGCCGTGCCGGCCTGTATATCACAACAAGAGGGGCTGGTTCTGAAAGTTACCCAGCCTACCAACTATCAGATGGCGATGCGAGTGGGTACGCGAGGCGCAAGAAGTTCCGTCACCCACTTTCTATTCCAGGCGACACTCAATGGAATACCATAAGTGATGAACAGATGATTCTGCCGACTTCACGCCAGCAACCACCTACATGCACCGCGGGTGACGGGGACTGGGACGCCACCAGCCACACCAGTCATGGTGGTGGGATCAAAGTGATCCATGAAACTATTGTCCACAGTGCCGAGAAAGGCTCTCGCATATAGATAAATAATGAATACGGGTATGCTATGGCTAGCTCTACTTCTTGTGTTAATCGAGGCGAGCGATGACTCCTTCAGTCTATGTAGTGCCCCCGAGGACTCTTCGACTACTCAGCAGCAATGCAAGCAGGCTCTACATAAATTCTGCCCTTGAGCTTTCCGTTGCACGATAAGACCCACGATTCCACAGGATGAACAGAGCCTTTGAGCGTTCATCAAGAAGCCGCGCTGCTCGTAGAAGACAGCGATGAGGGAAATTTTAAATGCCCAGAGAAATGATCAACTTCGGCAAGCATCTGCTATAGCCGCGTTGGCTATTCTCGATCCGCCGGAATAATGCTGGAACAGGAATAGGACCCTTGGAAAATTGGTGGCCCCCACCGGAGGACAGACTGTTATGACTAAATTAACGTTCTGCATGTAGTGCGCGAGGGGAAACGCCACATCTTCAGGGTTCTCAACACCCGTTTCTTAAACAAATAAGCTGCAAAATCCCCGGAGCTCCGCATTATCCCCCACAATTTTCCTCACCCACGGAAGAAATGGACTGCCTACCGCATGCACGATATATGGGAATTGCGGAGAAGATGTGGGATGTGGTAGGCTCAGGACTGGGATAAAAGGGAGTTCAAGCTGCACTCCACGCAGAGGAAAAAACAACAGCCTAGAAACATCAACAGAGCTTTCGACATCATGTTGTGGAGTATCTTCGCATCTCTTCTCGCGGCCGGCTTGGTGACCGCAGACAATATCACGGCCACCGTCAACCTCAGCGTTTCAAAGGGCAAGCCCGTTCACTGGGCTTCTGGTTTTATCTATGGCATCCCCGACACCCCAAATCAAATCCCCGATCATTGGTACACCGATATAGGTTTCCGTTATGGCCGTGCTGGAGGTGCACAGCTTGAGGCGCCCGCACGAGGTTGGATCTGGGGATTGTCAGAATACAAAGGCCGCCTTGAATCAACCTTGTCAAACTACCGAACTTGTCGCAAGTACGGTGCTGACTTTATTCTGCTACCACACGATGTATGGGGAACCGATCACGCCAATTCTTCGACAGTTTGGCCCGGTGATGGAGGCGACTGGTCAGATTATGACTTGTTCATCAAGACCTTGATGAAGGATCTCAAAGCAAACAATGCACTGAAGGGTCTGGTTTGGGATATTTGGAATGAACCAGACATTAGCATCTTCTGGGAACGCGATCAGCAGCAGTGGATTGACTTGTACATTCGTACACACAAGCTCCTTCGGTATGTGGCAACTTTGAATTCTTCTATTTGACCAAGTTCTAATATGGACGATCATGTCGTACAGAGAGGATCCAAGCTTCCACTCAGTTCAGATTTCGGGCCCATCGTTGGCCTATCGCCCAGTGTCTGGGAATACTTGGTGGAGCAACTGGCTGGCTCAGATTGCAGGCAACAAGACTATCCCTGAGCAATATTCCTATCATCTGGAAGGCGAAACGAGCGATTGGGACAATGATCTTCAAAACACGAACGGCACACTTGCGACGCTTTTGCAAAATTACGGTCTTCCTGATCGCCAGATCAACATTAACGAGTATGCAAATTATGGCGAGCAAGTCCCCGCTGGAGCCGCGTGGTGGATCTCGCGATTGGAAAGATACAATGCATTTGGACTGCGTGGGAATTGGCTTGGTGGATGGACATTGCACGACCTCATGGCTAATCTCCTTACCAAAAAGTCGGACCCAACTGATTATAATGCGACCGACTACGCCCCGGCTCCAGAGTTCCAGGTCTATAAATACTACAAGGGGAACATGACAGGACACCGTGTCGAAACTTCCGGCACTGGAGATCGCCTGTTCGACGTCTATGCTACGGTCGACTCGGACAAAGTTCGCATTCTTTCAGGAACACGCATCACAGCAGGAAATTGGCAGATCACCGTGACGGGGATGAGTGCCGTCGGACTCCCATCTGAAGGCACGGTTGATATTCAGACCTGGGGATTTGCGGGCACTTCTGTGTATGAAGAAGTGGATTCCCCGAGTGACCGCGGCATTGTCTCGCATACTTACTCCGGTGACGTGTTGACTTTCCCTATTTTCCAAACTGATGCTAGCACGGCGTGGGCATTTGAATTCAGCCGGTAGAGGATCTTACAGATCCAGAGTGTCTAGCAACGCGATAGATTCGAAGCTACCTATCATCGATGTCTAAAATGAATACATACTTCCTCGGTAAATGTTCGCTTACTACAACCTATTGTAATGTAATATTCCTCTTTGAGGCCCCCAAAAGTCAAAGATCCCGTTCGTTCCGAAAGACCCACCCGTAGGCTTTCCCTCTTCCCCACACTAATTCCGTCAGCAATCTCGTCGGAATTTACTTACTTTCTTTTATCATAGCTCAAGATGAGAGGTGCAATCTTCCAAGAGGCTTCGCGGGAATCCGAGAGTAATCGGAGACACCCATCTCAAAGTGAAAGCGAAGGCCGCTCCCACAATGACCTTCAGCCCTCGCCCAAGCGAGCGAAAAGAGGAAAATACGTTTCGAAGGCATGGTAAGCATCTTCCCGTTCTAAACTACGTGATATCTTCGAGATAACTGAGAATACGACTGTGGTAGTGCCCAGTGCCAGCGACGTAAAATAAAAGTATGTAAGAGCGGGTAGGCAAAAGGTTGTCAATTTGAACTCTCTGCTGATCTTTGTCGCGCTCTCTCTCTGGATAGTGCGATGGAAATGCTCCCTGTCGAGCCTGTACAGTCAAGGGACGAGACTGTCAACGCGTGGGTACAGATATGCGCGGAAGATGGCGAGCCAAAGAGCGTGCATCTACCGGATCCCAAGATTTGGCATCTCGAATGAGTAGAGTAGAGCGCCAGCTGGGCTTAGTGAACGGCCTCGAAAATGATGGATGTGCTGAATCTGAGAGGACTCCTGAGGCGCTTGGTAATGGCGAGTCCTCCCTCAGACAAGAGATAACCCCGGTGCAGGAATCAAGCGCTCGAGTTCGAAGTCCACGGCCGCAAGTCCCGACCTTCTCTGGAGAGACATCCATTGCCCATAGCCTCACGGTTGTCGAGGGACGACTGGAACAGATGGGCGTGCAATATAAAAGACTTCGCTCCGCATCGCCAAGCCAACAATTCACATCACAACTTACGCCTTCACCGAATGAACGACCAGAATATCTATCAGAGCGAAATACGAGCTTCATTCAAAGGGTTCTGGATATGCATCGCATCGTACCAGACCGTCGCCAATGGGATGGTCTTTTGCGCACTTTTTGTGACGAGGTGCATATTCTTGTGCCGTTCCTCCATCTTCATAGTTTGTGGCATCTTCATGATGAGTTCTGGAAGCGTGGCTGGAATGAAGGGTTCCAAGACCAACCAGAGAACGGCAGCTACCGAGTGCAAGCTGCCCAGGTTCTACTTGGTATCGCAAACGGAAGATGTGTTGAATCATCGCGATTGGAAGACGACGGAGGCCCTTATTCCGCTGGCTGGAGCCTTTACAGCGCTGCCAGGGATATATTTGGTGACCTCATTGACGGATTTCGACAGTCTGCGGACCAAGTCCTTGTCCTACAGACAGTTGTTTTGATGGTAGTTTACCTATTTCGTCTCGATGCGCACGGATCGGCTGAGAAAATACTGGCCCTTGCTATATCGCACGCGCATCATATTGGCCTTCATAGGGAGCGGGTTGTCAGTGCAATGTCTGCATTTCAGGGCGAAATGGCTCGCCGCTTGTGGTGGTGCATCTACCTGTTGGATCGAAGATTGGCCATCGAAACCGGCCGTCCATTCCTCATCCAGGACATAAATGTTGACGTGGGACTCCCCGGCAATGTTAGTGACGAATGGCTCACTACCAACAAGACAACCCAGCTTGCGATGAACGCCAATACGTCAACCAAGGAACAAATTCCCACTTCGGTCCCGTACCTCATTGCTATGGCTAGCTATTCCAAAGTCATTGGAAAGGTGTGGGAGGCTCTATACGGGGCTAACACATCTGAGTCAACCCCAAGCCCTTTGCTCAACGAGTATCTTGAGCATCTAACAACCCAGTCGCAGCGGGGTCTTCAAAAGGAGTTTACTCACGACCCATATCATGAAGATAAATATGACAGTGAAGGTTTGGCCTGGTGGCAAGTGAAGCAACATCTCATGATGCGCATAGTAAGTCCTTCATCCCGCCCCGATTCCGCTCTTATGCCTTTCCCTACATTCCCTCAGTTATGACTGTACCGAAGCTAATAAGTCATGGCAGCGATGGTGCTCACTCTATCTTTTGATTCGCAAGCCCATGCTTCGAAAAACGCGAAGTAACCACAATTTACCACCCGAGGCAATCAAGAACGAAGTCATCTGTATGCACCTGGCTCAGAGAATCATCGATGACTTTAGAAACGTACCAGAAGATCACCCTAAGTACACGTTTCCATTTTTGCATTACCTGACCAGTGCTACGATAATTGCACTTGGACTTATCATCAAACAACCTTCATTTAGAAGCTCCTATGGAGCTCTAACGCTCAGGGCCACCCAATCCCTCAAAGAACATTGTCGCAAGACATGGATGTCGGGTAAAATGGTGCAAACAGTATGGAAACTGAATCAAATTGCAGATGCAATCTTAAGTTCCAATGATCTACCGCTAGACCGCAGGTCTCACTTTGCAGATGGTGCAAGCGGCGTGTCTGCGAGCAAAGCTTTGGCCCAGCCAAATTCAAAGAACGAAAGACGTCCATCTAAACACTCCAAGATGGTAAATTTAATCAATCAACCGACAATGTCTTCTCCAGCACCTCCACTGGAACCTCAGAGTCACATCAACATCATTGCCAACCCCTATGTTCGGTCAGAGCCGGGCACCGGGTCGATTTCAGGAGTCAAGGAAACGCAGAATTACCAAAGGATTGACCCAACACGAGAAGGAGCCGGCGCTGTCTCATCGATGTTGAACTTTGGTGGTGACCGTCCTCCAACCTTGGAGGATGCCAGCTCTCGAGGACCACAGGACTTCCCATATCCCACAGCAGACATGCGTAATGAAACAGAATCCTATGTTAGAATGAGGGGCGAAGCGGATACTCAAAGCAGTCGTGATGATTATGGAGCTATTTCGTCACAAATGTACGAGTTTGTGCCGCCTGAAGGGGGGCTAGATGCTCCATTACCCGGAGAAATGATCAACGGTGGAATGGAATGGCTACAGTCTTTGTTTTCTAATGGCATCGATACACAGATTCTCCCTGTGTGGGATTGATCAATCTACCAGGGCAGAAGGGTTGTTTTTGATGAAAAACATTCTTCAAGAAAGAGGAGAAAAATGGAAATTATTCTATTTCTAATTCAGATCCGAGATAGCTGTAACCTCTATGGAATTTGAAGCCATATATACTGGATGGAACCGGTAAGAGATTTGCGAGCCCCAATATTGCGAGGCCCCAAAGGACTAGGTAGACTATAGCCATGTTTCGTCACCTTGAATCATTTGCCAGATGCCCCGTTTCCTATTTCACTCACAATCATAGGGCTACGAAGCCGAATTTTGTGGCCAAATTTGTAGAAGAAGAATGGGATGGGGATCAATACAACCTCAATGATGGCCAACATAGTCCCGGCCCAGTTAGGGCCCAGTGTGTGGTACATCTTGGAACCAGCAAGCGGGAGAACGCCGCCAAGGCCATATCGGACAACTGAATTTCCTGCCATGGCCGAGGCCGCGTAAACTGTGTAGCTTCCAGCAATGTAGTTTGTTGCGTAGATGAAAACCAGACCGTTGCCCAATCCAAATGGGAGACCCGCTAGGATCGGGAGTATCCAATGGACTGATGATTTAGCTGTCCACGCAAACCAGAACTCTCCTATTGGGATTAAGACACTTCCTAAACAAACTGCCCACACGGCAGCCTCAGGGGCTGGTCGACCCGTGCTTGGGTCTGAACGGTGTAAATTGATAACCTTTCGGATCAGAGGCTCTGAAACGACGGCAATGGCAGTTCCGATGCCGATACCACAGTAACCTAGCCCTGCAAGACTTGGAGACCAGCTCCGATGCTCTTGGAAGACTATGGGATAGGCAACGAAACATAGAAAAAGGACAGCATAAACTATTCCAATATATAAGTTCCAGAAGACACTACCGACGGGTTAGTATATCACTCATAATGCATGTGCCGGGCAAAACTAGATTCAATTACCAAATCGGCTCGAAGAAAATCATCCGAACGGGACGGATCAAGTTGGTTTTCAGAATTTGAAGCCCCGTGTGCTCATGGTCGAATCGACACCACCAGCGCATATCGCCTGTGTCTCTCTGCAATTTCTTGGTTCGTTGGCGAAGGAGGGCAGGTGCATATGTCTCTTTGACTAGAAACATCAAGATGAGAGAGACCCCGGTACAAATCAAGACGATCCAATTGATCCAACGCCATCCAAGATACTGAAAGATGAAACCCCCAATTATGGGACCTACGTGTCAAATAAATCGTGAGAAGGTAAGTCGGGATTAGACGAATCCGGAGTTCAGAGCATACCTAAGACAGGGCCATTCATTGTCCCAAGGCTCCAGCAGCTCAAAGCCAGAGCACGGTATTGATCATCAGTCACATCAGCAACGCTTCCTGGTCCACTCGAGATCGAAACTCCCCCAAAGAAACCACTGAGAAATCTGCTAATTAAGATTGATTCGATATTTTTTGCGAGCGCCACAGGTAGAACAAAAATGCCAAAGAGTAACACGGAGAGGATGTAAATAGGCCTTCGGCCGTAGATCTCAGACAGTGACGAAAGAACGGCTGATCCGATGCCGAGACCGAAAAGATTTGTAGTAAGACCCAGTAGTACCACGGTTTCTGAGGATTTGAATGCGTCCTGCATCCCTTCAAGACCCGAGGTATACATTGTGGTATACATGATCCTGAAAACCAACATCGCTGGATGTTATTGGTGCGATCTTGCTTATTCCACAAGAAAAAAAAAGAAACTTACACCGTTGTGGTCGAGAAGGACGTGGCAGCAACAACAAAGCATCTGTACCAGACTGGCCAGGTTCTTGGATTTCCCTTATCAGCAGCACCCCACGTTACCTCAAACCTGGAGTTACGACTGGTGACCAAGTCATCTGAGCAAATGCTGACTTCAGCCTTCTGTACCTCTGACATTGCAAAAAAGGTTGGATTTTATTGAACCACCGGGGTGATTTGGTTGATATAAGAGCGAAATCTTGCGGGGTAAAGGAATCCGGAATCTTGAAGATTCCGAGATGGATGACCTAGCTCACCGTGACGAATGCCCGCCACGGGGCCCGGAAAAAGATATTACGGGAGATGAGTGACTCGGGGAATGATTGATTTGGGAATACAAATGCGCTACCTACGGGATGGTCCAGTGTAATAAAGGTCATGCATGGATGACTCGTTTGTAAGTGGTTCCGCTGACAGCAGATGCCTCTACAAAAGAGAGGCCGGAAATTATGAACTAATATTAACTCTTAAAGAGTTCAATTATTGGTTTGATACGTAGATTCACGCATTCAATCAATTTTGAAACAAAGTCTGTCGTCCCAGGTTGAATGGGGCTTGGGTGCAGACTAGATCGTTGCTCGGACGGACTGTTTTCTCGAACGAATTTACAGAGCATACCGGAAGAATGGATTCTGCTTGTCAGTGAGATCGTCGAAGGCAATCTTGTCGCGTTGCACCTCGTCAAGTTCGATTGCCTCCCGAGCCTTGTTTTCTCTCCACAGGACAACATATAAGGCGACGGCGGCAGTGATAGTGATAGAATAACTATAGTCCGGTTAGTTGTAAGGTTGATTTCATGATGAACAGCAACACTGACCATATCACCATTCCGGTCCATAATTCCGGGTAATGCTGGGCCTTTGTATTGCTCTTGACAAGCTGTGGTCCAATAATGTTTCCGACTGTATAGGCAACGAAGACTGTGGCAGCCATGATTGTTTTCTTAGTAGCACCCGCGACATTAGTGGCGCCAAGTGTGATGATCAAACTGACCACCGGTCCGAAGAAACCAGTCAGCGCATAGCCAATGACCGGAACGGCAGGCTGATATCCCCAGTGAGATTTCCAAATCATCACACATCCGGCAATGACAGGGAGACAGCATGCAATGAGCATAGGGATGCGGGTATTGGGAACAACGGTAGAGATGTATCCACACAGCGGGATAAAGATAACGCAAACACCTCCCACGGGGAATTGGAACAAGATAGATTCCAGAGTGTTGTATCCAAATGTAGAAACAATCAAGGGCCCAAATCCAGAAATAGCGCCGTTGATCGTGTACCTAGTGATGTTATTAGCATGGAATGTGGAGGTTGCAAGTATATTCAGGTACACTGCAGACTGCTTCGAGGGAAACTCACGCTGCAGCCATCATAATAGCCACTAGGTAGATTTTGACATCGGCCAATGACTCTTTGATCTGATCAAACTTGATCTTCTGGCATCGGACACCGGTCTGGCCCTTTCGCAATCGCTCCACGGCTACCATCCGCTCCTCTGGAGTCAAGAACCAGGCCGACACGGGCGAGTTGGGAATGGTGCAGCACCAAAGGCCAAAAAGGAATGTCAAGGCCCCGGCAAGAATATATATATACTGCCACCTGGCTAAGGACCCAGAGGTAATCTGGCCAAAGCCATAGTTCAAGGCACCGCCAATGATAGTGAACCAGCCAGTACCTGAGAACCACCAAGCTTGCCGAAGAGCCTGCTCCTCCTGCGTATAGTAACCACTAACGATGGTCATGAAACTAGTTGGGATCACACTCTCGATGAAGCCTACTCAATGTTAGAGAGATGTAGCGCAAAGTAGAAGATGTATATGTACCAAGGAAGAACCGCTGTACGAAGAGTCCTTGCCAGGACGTGACACCAGCAGTGGCCGCGCAAACAATTGCCCATAGGAGAACGACAGGACCCAGGACGTGCCGAGTATTAAATCTTTGCGACACAAATGTCATTGGATAAAGCCCCGCCAACATTCCAAAATAGAAAATTGATGTAGCCCAACTAAGACGTGACGTATCAACTGTAGCTGGAGAGGTTGAATTGTCAACAACTTTCAATTGAAGGTCAGTAGTCATCCCAAACAGTGCTGCACTGCCCAGAATCGCCTGTTTGAATTGTCAACTTGTGTGTCGCAGATATGATGTTTGTCGAGCTTAGCTAACCTTGTCATAGTAGACCAAGCCGTAACCTGTGCCGAGAATTGATTAGAGATCGTGATGCATTCAACGAGGGAGGTTTTCAACTTACCAATCAGCATCGCTGGCATGAAGTACCGGTCGATCTTCCTCAACACTCGTTTTCCGACCACGGGGTCGATCTCCTGAGCCACATCGCTCACTACAGCTAACGCTTCATCCTTGTCGGAGAGATGCGCGGGGTCGTTGGCAGGGCCAACACCGGGTAGTTGAATCATTCCCTCACTCCGAATATTCCGGGTTACGCTTTCAATATTTTTTCACGCAAAGACTTAAGTTAAGTCTTAAAAAGTTGACGACTCGAAAACAACAAAAAAAAAACACAAAACTAACTTTTCGAGACTTTCCTGATTGGGACGGCCGATATCGCGAGATTCACCGCCTGATAGAATCAGGCAGAATCGGACTACTGTCCGCCGCTTTGCGGGCGGTGGAGAGGTCAAAAGGCTATTTTCGGAAAGCATCGGCTTCATTTAAAGAGGGCAGACCAAAGTCTTCACAGGCTGGATCGATCGGTTTTTCTCAATAAGACATCATTGTTCAAGAGGGTGTGCGAGGGATGGGCGGTCCCAAACCAGGATTTGTTTCGGATATTGCAGGTTTTGTCTCTACGAGAACATCACTGCTCAGTCAATAAGGATTTTTACTCACATCCTCCTCTCAAGGAATTATTGGGAACCATGATGATTTTTTAAAATACACTTGTCTAACGTCATTTAAGGGAGTCAGCATATACGTTGTCTGCCTTTGTGGTCTGCAGGAAAACTATTGAGTACCGGCACTCAAACTGTGCCTGATGCGGCAATGGATATATAGAGTCGAGTACGAATAGCGACAGGTCTAAAGTAAGTTCGTGGAACAAGCTCTAATGTCCATAATCCATCCCCATTTGAATACGAACTTCGTTATCTCCGTCTTTACTTGTTACCTATGAGTTTTCTTGGATAACCATAAATGGATACCTGGTCGAAAGCAAGATCCAACTGCGATGATATCAGCGGCCCGAACGGATCCGTACAGGATCCGTCCACGCCCACCAATTTGCATCAATTGCATCACATATCCTTTCACTCACAGCTCAAAACTCTATTTTCAGTAAGCTGACTCTAGGTCAAGACTAGGACTGCTACCGTATGTAGCAATTGAAATGGATGGTGACGTAGCGTTCAACGACTTCCAAGATCTTAAAAGCAGACCAGTAGCTCGCCAAAACCATGTTGCAGTCAGATTCTGCCGAAAAGATCTATTGCTCGAATTCTTCAACAATGCCGATCGAGTTCACTGTATTCAAAGGGTCGAAAGATGGAACCGTTGTGCAAGGGAAAACCAAACGACCCGACCTGAAGCGCGATGATGTACTCATTCGGATCACGCACTCGGGCGTCTGTTTCACTGATGTTCACTACCGAAACAACGATATGGCACTAGGCCATGAAGGGACCGGTGTCGTGGAAGAAACTGGACCTGATGCCCATATTCTGAAGAAAGGCGATCGTGTGGGTTGGGGATATGAGCATGATTGCTGCGGTCACTGTCGTCAATGCCTTACCGGATGGGAGACTCTATGTCGAGAGCGCAAGATGTATGCTTTCGCAGATCTTGACCAAGGCTCATTCGGCACCCACGCCGTATGGCGTGAAGCATTTTTGTTTAAAATTCCGGACAACATGAGTAACGAGGATGCTGGCCCTCTGATGTGTGGTGGATCGACTGTTTTTAATGCACTCGTCGTCGCCCAAGTCCGTCCCACGGCTCGAGTTGGTATTGTTGGCGTAGGAGGTCTGGGTCATCTGGCTATCCAATTTGCGGCAAAGATGGGTTGCCAAGTGGTTGTGTTCTCGGGCACCGACAGCAAGAAAGAAGAGGCATTGAAGTTGGGTGCAAAGGAGTTCTATGCAACCAAGGGGGTGAAGGGGTTGAAGTTGGATCAACCAATCGATAACCTGATCGTGACTACCAGCAGCCAACCAGACTGGGGGATGTATTTGAGTGTGATGGCTCCGAACGGCGTAATTTCACCCCTCTCTGTCGACTCGAACGACTTGAAGATCCCATACATGCCTGTGCTGCTGAACGGCCTCCGTATACAAGGAGGAATCGTTTCAGCAAGACAGGTTCACCGCGACATGCTTGATTTTGCCGCTGTGCATAATATCAAACCCATCAACATGACATTCCCAATGACACTTGAAGGAGTCAAGAAGAGCCTCAAGACTCTGGAGGAAGGCAAGATGCGGTACCGTGGCGTCCTTGTGGCAGAGAATTGAGGGCAGGACAAAAGGAAGTTGGACCTAAGGTATAATTAGCACGCTGTAAAGTATAACTGTTGCAATCTAGGGAAATCTTTAAAAACTTCTTTGAACTCTTGTCACTCTCGAATTGGGATGTGAATATTTCACAGTAAAAGCGAGCGTTTCTTTTATATTTAAACATAGGACATAAGTTTCGGAGGAATACTTCGGGGTGTCGGGCTTGAATAGTTGCCGCTCGAGGATCCCGTGCGACGAGGTAGAGATTTCATTATGCTGGACCATGCAAGAATCTACTCACTGTCAATTGCTAGCTACCGTTCATTCCCTTTATTATACGTTATTTCAAAATGGAAATTGAGTGCCTAATGCACTGAGCTCCCATCGCGAGAAAGGTATAATAAGTATCTATAGACGAGACTGAAGAGGCGCTGCGTCTCTTGCATCGGCAGATGGTAGAGAGGGCTCTGCCAACCCCAGTTCTCGTGCAACGGATCGGGCAGCCCATAACCCGGTCACAAAGGCAAGTGCAAGACCTCCAGCATAGCCCAGGTTGCTAAAACCTCCTCCGTCAACTCCCGCCACGAGCAATCCCGGAATTATGTTCTTGTCGCGTGTTAAAGCACGCCCTTGGGTATCAACTGAAATTCCTCCGTAGGTGAAGGTGATGCTAAGAATTGAACGTTAGACTCATTAGGTGCCTAGCAGGTACATGGATATTAGACACTTACGACGGTTGAACCTCCATGGCGTAGAACGGACCTTCTCCATCGACCAATGGTCTCGGAGGAGCTCCTACACCACCAGCCGGGGCATCAAGATCAACATTCCTCTGACCTTGACGGACAAATTGATCGTATCGCTCAATCGTGTTGCCTGCTTGAATGTGGTCCACTCCCCAGGCATGGAGAACCTCCAGGAGCTCATCAAGGGTGGATGCCTTTGCAACATGGCAGCCGTATTCGCGAGCTTTCTGCAATCGGTCAACATCCCCTGCGTTAGGGAAGAGTGCGCCCATGCAGTGCTGGAGGCGAGTTTTCTCACTAAAGACCAGTTTAGTTATAACACGAATATCTGATATCAAAGGTACTAACTCGAAGAGTAGGAAGCCACGGCGCTTTTCCTGCTTGGCCAAGTATTGGTTCACGATTTCATCGCCCATAGTCTCATCGGTAAACCGGCGTCCAGATTGATTGAGAAGCATACAGTATTTGCTCTCTGGGCTGCAGTTAGTAATAGGGCAATTATTGACCAAGGGGTGTAGGAGTACTAACGATACTGAGCCAAAGGGAGATAGTCCTGTGGACTTACATCCTCGGCTCGGACGGGTGCCGCCAACAAGTGGCCATAGAAAGTGTTCAAACCTGTGCTTGTTCCAGCTCCAGCTGCGATAGCTAAGCTGAGACCATCGCCCACAGAGCCCCGATTAGAACGCACGAAAATATTATCACCTCCTTGGCCGAGATACTTGGCTGTCATGCTGGGGGATCCCTGGAAACCGCCAGTAGCCAGAACAACCAGCTTGGCCTTGACCTGATAATAAACGGCGGGACACCCGGACTTTTGTTCGCATATGATGGCACCATTAACGCGAGATCCAGGTACCCCGGGGTCTTCGTGAGTGAGTTTGACTACTGATGTATTGGTGAGGATTCGAGAGCCATTATTGCTTGCAGTGATACGTTGTTGGTGAGACCTGTGGAGGTCGGGGATTTTGATTGGAAATCCAATTCCTAGGTCAATATCAGCATGCGTGACACGACTATCCACAGCCGATAGTCAACATACCAATTGTCATGATGCCATCGAATCGTTTCGCAGTGGGTATGCCATTATCGCGCATCCACTGAACTGCTGGAAGATATTCGTCCAACCATGCGCGCTGCAATGCGGGATCACCATCTGGAACCCAGGACCTCAGCTTGTCATATGTGTGTGGTGCCCAGCTGCGTGTTCAACTTGTCAACAACCTGTAACAGTCAAGTATCGGACGATGGAACTTACAACATGCCTGCGGAGAGACTTGAAGATCCGCCAATTTCCCCTTGCTTCTCTACCACCAGTGTTCGGGCTCCAGCCTCTGCGGCAAATGCAGCACACGCCATGCCAGACATGCCACCGCCGCAGACGAGAGTATCGACATCAAGAACCTCCATTATTTGGGAATCTTCTTTGGTTGAATCCTTGATCCATATTTGGAAAAGATAGGGTCCCTATTACTTATACAAAGTCGATGTTGCTCACAATGCACTTGATGTCTGGCCTCGGTACCGGCAGTCAAATTAAGTGGCCGGAGGGAATCGTCCCCACATATTGATCAATCAGGAATGATCTATTAGGGGGGCTCAACTTCTCCGCACCGACTAGTCTTCAGCAGAAATGGATAAATCAACAGCCGTCGTCAAGAGCTCGTGAGTTCCGTGTCTTCCTGAATTCCCGAAATCCGCCCATTCGGCGGAGTATTATTTTCTGGTTTATTCCGCACCACCTCAGTTCACGCACACATGTGGACGCGCCGAATACCCAGTTTACCGGGACAGAGAACAGAAGATGGGTCTTAAAACAGAATGTCGAAATTTATCACCTGAGACTGAGATCTACTGGCCGGACATCAATCTCTGATACAGAGGAAGTTGCCGATTTATAGTGAGAAATTTGGTCTACGCCTTGAAAGAACTTCGGAAGGGATTTTCTATCTGTCCAATAAGAATCACGGCAATATTTCATTATTTAACATACTTTGAACGATAAACCTATAGCCTCTGACTCGATGTTCGCAAGCGTCGGGCGACTGTGGATATCGCTTGGTGTTCATCGGCTTGACTCTCCCAGAAACGAGGTAACGATCTTGCAACCTCCATCATTCTTTGGAGACTGACGATGCCCCGAGAGGCATGGACTATTGGTACATCATTTCCAGGTTGGTTCAGAGAGGTGTTGAAGACCTCGAGGGACATTGGTCCTTTATACCCCGTCGCAAGCACAGCAGCGGCTACGAGCTCCACGGGCATATACCCCCCTAGTGATTGCTCTAAAGGGTACAGACGATGGTTTCTCGACCAGGGGAGAAGAGCTGGGGTGTCTGGGTCGGTCGGTGGATGGAATGTTGCTGGATTCACTAGCTCCGCGTCGCCGCACTGGAAAAAGAAGATTCGGTCTCCTGGAACGGTGCGCGCCAGAGATGCCATAGATCCGGCGAGGACATCAAGGGACTCCTCCAGAGTCGGATAGATGCGCCCATGTCCGGCTGGGTTGTAAGGGTCTGCAAACTCCACAGCTAGGACATTGAATGCATCGACGATCAGTCCAACATTTGGACGGTTGGCGAACCTCACCGCTTCCCACGAGGCTGACCATGTGTTTCTTGTCGCCCAGGACAGACCCTCATAGCCGATCTTGAGCATACGTCCTCCATCCTTCCTTGCATATGCAGCAGCCATGTCGCCCAGCTCTGCGAGATCTCGAGCCACGGTCTTCAGGTCAGATGTTACTCCTTCATCGGTGCGAATATTGGCGCACATGAACACGAGATCGGTGTCGAAGGCACGCATAAACGGGAACCGCTTGGCAACCAAGTCGAGGGTTGCTCGGCGTTCCTCGGGGTCTTTCACACCCTCGATCTTCCGCAGAGGCTGGGTACAAGCAATGCGCATTCCCAACGATTTCACAAGATCACCCAGCTTGCCTGCAACGCGGAGATTCTCAGGAGTTGGCTCCCATAGTTGATCGCCGGGAAGTCCGTGTTCCTCCAGATAGGCAGCCCAGCACTCGTCGAAGAGGTCAATCCATTGGTAACCGGCCTTGGCAGCTGCTTCGAGTCGGGGAGTGAGCCGGTGCTCTCTCCAATTTCCGAGAGACAAAGTGGCGATGCCAAACTCATTCATGCTTGCGGGAGGCCAGGTAGAGGATATTGTGTAGGACTTGAAGGATCAAGGATGATGAGGAGTCAGAGTCAGAGTAATCGCTTGATGGTTGCTAATTCCGTGATATTATTAAGTTGGATGGATGATCGAATATCCGTGGAGAGTCTGGAGACCCGCGCCACCAAACCCCACCCCCGCAGACCGGCATTTTAAAAAAAGATGCCGGGGTTTCGAGGAACGAGTTGATATAGTTTATAGAAGCATGTCGCATGCCAGGCATTGATATCGAGGCAGAACTTCCAGAATCAATGAGAAGAGTATGAAGAAAATAAGATTGATCATCCTCAATGCAGTCCACTCAACGGCCAAAAATAACGCATCGATGGCCCCGAAACGGAGGGTAGAGGTTGCAGCTTCGACGAGTGGAATATCCCGTCGAGATAGAGAATGGACATTGTGAGATCAGACCAAGGTCGCTTTCCTTTGTGGTTGAGGTTGAGAACTGGAGAATGGATGATTGTGTTGAAAGGGAAAACCTCGGAATATCGGCGGACTCCGGTCCCCGGACTGGCCAGTTGTCGGATGACTCAGCTTCCCCCGTCCCGAGGTGATTTCCAGTTGCCCCGCAGTCTCGCTGTCGTGCTCAATTGACTCCTCCTTCTTATTCTTTCCGTTCTTACTCTCATTCACAATCTCTCCCATCTTTCTCGATCATAATTCAGCATATACTCAAAATGGCTACCCTCAAGTCCGGTGACGCGTTCCCCAGTGACGTCGTCTTCAAGTGAGTGCCTCCACAGTGTCTCGGACCCTTGGAGCTATCCCCCACAGTACTGTACCTCCAGAAGCTCCGCTAACAACTCCCCGTCTGCAGATACATCCCCTGGTCGGAAGAGAGCGGTGATATTAAGGCCTGCGGTATCCCTATTAACTACAATGCCTCGAAGGAATGGGCGGGCAAGAAGGTTGTCCTGTTCTCCGTTCCCGGTGAGTCTCCAAATGTTTCCCCCCTCCCCCGTCTATCTGTTTTGGCCAATGGATCAAGGACTGACGATCAGGAATTTGAAACCTCTAGGTGCTTTCACCCCCACCTGCTCCGTGAACCACATGCCCGGATACATTAAGAACCTGCCCCAGCTCCGCGCAAAGGGTGTGGATATCGTTGCCGTCGTGGCTTTCAACGACCCCTTCGTCATGAGCGCCTGGGGCAAAGCCAACGAGGTTCGCAGAGATGAGATCGTGAGTATTACCCGCCTTATATGAGTACCTTGGTCAATCAGTAACAATTTTGGGGGGGGAATAGCTTTTCCTCTCTGATCCCGATGCTCAGTTCTCTAAGAGCATTGGCTGGGCTGATGAGGCATCCGGACGCACTAGTCGCTATGCTATTGTCATTGACCACGGCAAGGTCAGCTATGCGCAAATCGAGACCGAGAGGGGCGCCGTCAAGGTAGGAGCATCCCGTTCCCCACCCCCTCTGATAAAAGCTAATGGACTTTGTAGAAATCGGGTGCCGACGCTGTCCTGGCATCTCTGTGAACGGGACCCTAGAAAACGAGATTGATCTCGTTTGCAAGTATTAACCAGCGGCCAGCCATGCGTAATGCGTTCCTCGGTCGTTATCCATAATTGTCGCTCATTGAAAGAGTCCATAGATAGAATACCTAAGCATCGCAATAGACGATGTATGTCCATGAATTCAAGTATGCGCAAAGAAGCTTCCAGACCCTGCTGGAGTATATACATCACAGGGGTAAATCTATATGCAAGAACGTCAAATCATCACGTTTAAAACAAAAGGAGGCAGTGATTTTCCGAGAAGAGGAAAGGAGCTTCAAAGGGTATCTCGTCAATAACGCAAATCTTTGGAAAAGGCGCGGTCATGGACATGCAGTTCCAATCCAACCGAAGCACAATCCTCGTGCAATAACTCTGCAGCTTGCATAATCTTGGCCTTGATGGTGTGATCGGTGCGGCTAGACACCGGGACGCTCGTGTCACCAAGTTCATCGCCCGAGGCATTCTGGAATGCCCCCTCGACATCCAAGTATCGGAGGCGAGGGAATCGAGAGGGACGGTTCTTAACAACAGTCCGGAGTTGTGAGACTAGCATACCCATATGTCGCTCCTCACATCCTTCGATGTAAAGGGTCTCGAGTGATCCAGGTAAGCAATTCAGGAGAGGAGTCGTTGGTTCGTTTTGATATCGAATGTCGAGGAGATTGGGCAAGCGAACGCGAATCTCTCGAAGGGCGGAAAAATCAGCTAAAGATCCAAACCATTCATCGTGGGTCTGATTAAGTCCGGCAGATGTGAAAGGATAATGATCCCCGTAGTGGTCCAGCCACAATGTCTGGAGGGTCCGTTTGCTGCGAGTCAAAGAGTGATAGAAAGCACTCGGTAGATAGCCGTGAGAGGCAAGATGCGAATCCGAGTGCTGATATTTGAACGACTTCAGATCTGTACACGAGGATATCAAGGCTTCCATGCCATGGTTACCACTGCTATGACGCAGGTCTATCTCGGTGATCGAGGAAAGGCCCGAATGCGATTGCTCAGTTTCCTCTACATCAAAGTCTGACTCGTCCGAGGTCGGATCCACCACCGAGTTGGCAACCAGTGAGCGCATGGAAGATAACCGGAAGAATGACAATAGGAGAGCTGATGAAGTTTGATGATAGTCATTTCCTGCATCCTCTTGCGCTGCGGAATGATCAACGTCCTCTTGATGATGTAAAGAGACTTTGCGCAAGTGCTGAAAACCGGGCTGCGATTGGAACGGTCTCTCGCCATTGATTGCCCGCTGCATGATGTGGTTCAAGCAGATGGGATGCGTATAATAAACGATATGAAGCTGCCGAAGCTGGGTCAATAGTGGCAGCATTAATGCAATCCACGCATCACCCCGACCTGTGGCAAGATGCTCGTTCCATTGTGCCGTTTCGTCAGGGGAATATGAGGAGACTTCGACACAATCTTTTAATGTGGTGGACCTTTGCAGCGATTGCCAATCTTCTTGGGGGATTAGGTCCCTTTGCCAACCACTCAGGTCAAGCTCGCGTACTGCTCTTGTAAGTGGCGGGCGTTTGGTGATGGCGCAAAGGAACGAGTAAGCATCGCGCCAATTGTTTAGCCGAACCACCCGGTAGAGAAGGGAGACAAAGAGGTCATGGAAGTGACGGGAGACAAAAATAAGATTCCAGCGATCTGTATGGCTTTCCAGATGTTCACCAACTAAAAGCAGCACGTCGTTGGGTAGATGAAGTGAACGGGTCATCATGGAAGGATATACAGTGGACTCGAGAGTCATGTTTGTGGAATCTTCCACTGGAGATTCATGGTCTTCATAAACGGTCAACTTTTCAAAAGACCGGTCGCATCACTTCGGGGATATAAGGGTGATTTCGGAGAGGAAAAGATGAATTCTTTCGCGAAAGGCAAAAGTCAAAAAGTGTGAAGCATCCACTGATAAGCGGCTTATCAAGTGGGGAGACGAGGAATTGTTTGACTGGTTCAAATCTATGCAAAGACACGAAAGAGTGCCTTAGAGGAGAGTCACTCTGCCCTCGATTGGTCCACTTCTTTCCACTCTACGATTGTATTGGACCATAGTAACCCCGGTGGATGTATAAAGGTGGTATTTTGGAACACAACGGGGCGTTGGAATCGTCGGCAGCGGAGCCTTTGGTGGAATTGTGGATGAAATTTCTTTCCTACTCCACCATGCGGTCATCAAATTCGCCGCTGCGCAAATGTCACGAAACTAAATACGTCGTAATAGTAATAAACATGATCGTTTAGTACTAATTGATAAGGAATAATTCGAGATCAAAGTAGAGATATCCCTCCCTTCCCTCTTCGAGACTCATTTCTGCACAGAAGATATCGAGTTTTAACGAAAGTCGTTAGCATCTACTAGTGTGGGCGGGTTATCGCGTGTCTACAGAATCTCTGGTCTCATTGCAGTCACCGAGGTCCTTGATATGGCTGTAAATCGTACATCTTTTACGATTGCCGTTCTACAGTAGAGTGAATCACATCCTCTTTTGCTTTTCATGTTCCGCTAGTTCTTCCACCTTCGTCATGATCGCCCTCTACTGCTGCAAGTGCCCGTCGACTAGCCTTGGCGGCCGAAATAGTCAAGTCTGCCGAGAATTGGTCCGGAATGATGGTCGTGCTATGGTCACTGGTTGTCTTTGGATATTGATGGGTAAGACAAAAACTAGTCCCAATGCCATTTTTCTCACTTTCCAGAGCGAGCTCTAGAAGTCAGGTTTAAGACAGAAGGGTATTCTGTCGCAGCAAATACGGAGAGGAGAACCTATCCATTCTAAATACGCTCACGATCTTGTTCATGGCGTATTTACGTGGTGGTATGCCTAGGTGGGAAAAAAATCTCTTACGAGTAGATCTGTGTGTTTTTATTTGAAATTATTCTGGATACTCCATCGCCTGTGAATTTCAGACGAAGGATCAAAGTTCGTAGTAATACACTTGGAAAAATAAGGTCTGTCATGCCTAGAAGCACACCTTGAAGTATAAGAAAGACTCCAGTAACTATGCCGCAACTAAAGGAATAGAGTGAAGAGGGCCTCATCCATTTGATCGCTCAATATGGCGCTTTCTGTGGATATACGGATATGGACTCGATGCAGGGATAGATGAAATTGCGCTTGACGAAGAATAGGAATAGGTAGAGGTGGCAGTGGTTATTGTGGTGGGCTCAACAGTGGGCGGGGCGGTAGTAGGCGAATAAGTAGTATAGGGTCGTGGTAGAGGGGTGGACGTGACCTTGGTCGTCGTCTTTCTCGAGGAGCCTGCTGCGTTTGAAGGTGCACCAAAGCCAGTACACATGGAAGGAAGAGGCATAGTGAGAGACTGTAAGATGCCGGAAATGTTAGGGTTCTGCGTTTCTGTGTCGCAAATTTGACTGGGAATAGACATACAGCAATGGCTTTGCTCAAGAATGGCTCATTCTCATCGCCTGCTTGGGAGGCTTCGACGTTCAGATTCACTCCGGCGGACGGTGCAACCTTCACGCCGAAATGATGATTTTCGGGGTCGTCAGGGCACACTGCACCGGATGCTGTCGAGGAGGATAATTAGTTAGCGAGAAAAGTCTTTGCTATCTCCGCTGCATCAGGAAACCTATGCATTGAGATATTGACTTACAAGATGCCACAGTCAGTGTCGCTCCAGCCCAGGGCTCTAGATCCAAGCCAATCTCAAATCCAGTATCTATTCGCTTGTTAGAATCTTTCGTGTGAAATAGGCAAATGGTAGCTACTCACTCAAAGCTTCCAATGCCAGTTCCATAGCGGCCTTAGTGTTGACTTTGATTCCACCGCTGATGGAAGCGTCCACGGTGATCGGCTTCTTGGTAACCTTAGGAGTCCACCCACTCGCGGACAAATCTGGAGAGGTCAAGTCAATCTTCAATTCTGCCGAGTCCTCGAGGCCGATGGAGACGCCCGTTGACACACCCGCAGTGCCAATGATCGGACCCAGCGCATAACCCCAGCTAAACACAATCTCGGGCCCAAGATCTAAAATTCCTCCGGGAATGGTCAGTCCGTCGATGGGAATCTTACCGAGCTCCATTTCATCGGTCTTGGTACCAGTGAAATTGGCGCTTAGTCCCAAACGAGGATTGAAATTGGCAGAGACTCCCTGGGGGCTCAGGGTCATCGAAACTCCCGTGGGAATGAATAGCTCCGTCTTGAGTTCAAACTGAAACTCAAACTCGCCCTTGGTGCCACAATCATCACAGTCATATGTGAACTTGAAATCTCCCATTGAGAAGGACTTGCTGCTCAGGGGCAAAGCGTGATTGAAATCAAGAGAGAAGGTTTTATCAATATCACGCTTCTCGGACGAAGGGTGGCCACCAACGAACAACTCATACGTATGTGCAACGGTCTTCCAATCTGATACGTATCCAATAACACTGATCATATTCTTTGCATCGTTGAACAGTACGTTGGAAACGACAAAGGGCAACCGATGTTGATTCCAGCCACAATGGCCATTTCCGGCAACCAAAACAAACCTTCGTTCATCGGCATCGTTGACCCATTGCCAGAGGCGCTGACCATACTGATAAGATCTCTCATCCTTGAAATCCATGGTCATGCTCTTGTTGGTACACTCCGTGGACCGTAGTAAGGGTTGGAACTTCTCCATGGAAATGATGTTCTCTGCATCTCCTGGCATATGGACTGTCAGATTACCCAGCGCGGATCGGCCATTTTGAGATCCTGTATGAACACATCTTAGCGAGTTTTCACCTTATGAAGCCAACATTATATAGTGGCACATACCTCCCCAAAGAAAGGTTTCGCTGCTGAGAAGATCGAGAACGGAAAAGTCATCATCCCTGGTGGCGTGTCGTCCGGTTTCAATCAAAGACGACGCTATCGGCTGTAGCTC
This sequence comes from Penicillium cataractarum, assembly GCF_028827025.1. NCBI lineage: Eukaryota > Fungi > Ascomycota > Eurotiomycetes > Eurotiales > Aspergillaceae > Penicillium > Penicillium cataractarum. The sequence goes on along the minus strand of NW_026622743.1, from coordinate 53,201 downwards.
GAATGATAGAGCAATTTGATAGAAAGGAGATAACAAAAGGCCAGGGATAAGCCAGGAGAATGGTTTGGTCATGTTTCCTTTGGACAACCACATTTATAGACAGGCTAAGGTCAATGAAGAAATGAGCGACTTGATTAATGAGAGACTATGGATCGATGGCAGATGTCAGGAGAGATTTTCATTATATACACAGTTTTCCTGAGTTCAGAGTAAACGCATGCCGCACATTTGACAAGGGTTTCGATATACCTGAACAAGACTTCTTCGCCCGAGCGATGAAGATCCAAGTGGAGTCCATCGTGTTCTCCCGCGTTGCACAAGCCTCGTAGTGGCTGTCAACGGCCGCCCTCTCCCCACCTCGTGTTCCTGGACTTGGAACAGGGGACGATACCCTTCGCAGCTTTTTAGTATAGGATGGTCTGGAAGGAGCAAGCCATGGCAAGATCAAGCCCCGGTTTGGGATATAGAGCACAATACTGATGTCCTGTAGTTCAGAATCTCTTTCTGCAAAGGTTTGCAGACCACTGGCCCAGAGCAATCGACGGCGAGTTGTTCTAATTTGAGCCGTTGGTCATCGCACCTGAATATCCTAGTCGACTTGTCTGAGTATTGAAACGGCCCCAAAGATGACCACAATGGGCCCCATGATCGATCCAATGAAACGGCGTGGGAAGGAGGATGGTCGTATCTATTGTTATCTTTTCTCCTGTCGATCGTGTAGATCATCTCGTATAAGATACATGGAGATCAACTTGTACCATTCGTAAATGTCAATGCAAACTTTAAGATCGCATTTTGATGCTGTGTTTGGGTAAGCGTTTTCACAACGCTCATTAGTAGTTTAGGAACTATTTTTAGCGCATCCTTGCCCATTTCTCCGAAGATCAATATTACAAGTACAAGTCAAGTCGAAGATTTGCTAGGCTGGTTATCCAGTCATTCTCCACTATCTCTTGCCAAATGGCATGCCTGGTTATGCTTTATGATAGTGTTATTGAGTAGATCTCGTGGATTACTGCGGTATTTTGACTCATAAGCACTCAAGGTCTATGTCTGTTCAAGTTATTGAAAATTTGTGGTCGGGTGCATGTAGCCCCTTGAAATTGGTTAATAAACGATGGGAGTAAAAGACAATAATCAGCCACGCTCCAACGCCCAAATGCAACTCGTTCCTGAAGAACTCAACAAGCAGCGGCAGCCGTTGCACCTTGAAAGTCCAAATACCACAGATGCAAGGCCGATGTGACAGTCAGGATCTCCCAAACTTCGCCGAAAATGCCCGTGAGTCCAGTGCCCATGAAGGCAAACCGAAATCCCTTCGTCATACTCCATGAGGCATTGTGAGCGAGAAGTGCGACAATTTCCGTTCCATCGCTGGCAACGCCCATTTCTCGTTCGTTTCTACTCCCTCCGGCGCTGGTGACGAGCCCGGATAGCCACACCAGCTTCCAACCGTAGGAATGACCCGTAGCAAGCTCTTTGATCTCATTTCCTTGTGTCTTCCGCCATTCAAATCGTTCTCGCCCAGCTCCCTTCCCTGTCCCTTGGGTCTCGAAGGTGTACGTCGGGGAAACGTGTTTCGAAGGCGCAGGAACCATCTGCACGTCGATCGCATTCGTGTGATGGCCGTGTTGGCGAGGGGGCAGCGCGATGTCAACGGGCCTAATCCGACCCCATTTGTCGGACTTGAGCGTTGCCATGATGGGGTCTTCCTTGGTTGGGCCGTCATATAGAATCAGTGATGGCTTGTTCCCAAACACGGAAGCAGGGATTGTCACTGCGAACATTTTCTGTTCGGCGGTCGGGCCCAGATGAAAGGTGGAGGTCATTTTCCATTCAAAGTAGCCGTTCAATGTGGGCGGAAACTTGGCCATTGCATCTTGAAGAGTCTTGAAGTCTCCAGAGGATTGATTGTAGGTAGCCGCTTCGTACTGGGGGACTTGCTCTTCGCGGCTCTGGCCGTGTTGAACGTATTCTGTATAGGGAGGTGGTGAGGGGTCCATGGTCTCTTCGAGGATATTCACCCCGGGTCTATGCTGGCCGATCGCAACGGTGGTGATTAGTCGGTGGCCCACGGTGTCTGGGATTCGAGAAAGGATGTAAGGTGGTCTAGATGAGGGTTAGTGACAAGGGTGGGAACAGCTTTTATGTTCCTGAAGAAATCCATTTCAGCTGGGCAGGGCCAACACAGCCACATCATCATAAGTTGCCCTGCCCAGTATGTGGTTTTGGGAAGAAGTTCGTTGGAGCGAAGCAGAGAGGAAGTTGGGGGCCAAGAATCCGCTGGCGCTTGGAGTCGGATCTTCCAAAAAGGGTCGGATGGCCCGCCCCGCCCTGCAGACTTGAGATTCCATGGACTTATCCAGCCAAGTCAAGGGTAAGTTAAAAGTCTTCTTCTTCCCCCCCTTTTTTTTTCTATTCGACGTATACTCAATCTCGTTTCTTGCTCATCTTCCTCGTAATATTCCCCCAGGTAGCGACTGGTGGACGCTGGTTGCTTTCGCAGAACGAGATGGAATATGAAAAGGATGTTTATTGTCGAAAAAAAAGCTATCTACTCTAGTAGAATACCACCTACAACGGAGCCTTATCATTCTACCGGACTATGTAGCTGAGATGCTATAATTGAATTCTATTCTAAAGATGTTCCCGTCTGACGCCTGGTATTCCATTACATATATCGACCCACACTCCCGTCAGACGATATTTCTCTTTTATCGACAAGGTCCATCCCTCAACAACAGGTGATGATTCATGTCAAGTGACGTTGGGAGACACCTTAAATTCCTAGGCTATACGGCTTTCCGGTAGGCATTCAAAGCCTTTCTGCTCGAGCAGGAGGTTATTCGCACAAGCCCGTCTCTTGACACCATTGTGGATGTTTGTCACTACTGGCAATAGAAAAAGCCCAGATGTACCCGGGTTCCTAGGTAGGGAATCAATACATTGTAGGTAGAGGTAAGGATATCTGCGTAACAAATCTATATTTGCCTTGAGCCTATTATTCCTTGTTTGAAGTATCGCGAGTGCAATAGTACATCGTGTGTATTGACACGGGCGATATGCTTACCACTTCGCCTTCTACATCCATGTTAGCATCCATGATGCTTTACTGGAAGGTACAGGCTGGAAACAGCAATCTTCCACCTGACTTGCGGTCACCACACGTGCTACGATTAGAAATGTCACATTGTGGGCCGAGAATCATCCTACCGAGAGCACGGGCATTGCTGAAGTGTGGAGTGTACATACTCGAAGTGAACTTTGAGACGTGTGCCTCACCTTGAGGAAAACAGCTCAGATTCGGTATAACATGGATGCAGAGTAAGTTATATGCCTTGATTGTGGAAAAGAAATCGCCCTGGAGGACGTTGGCAGGCGGTTGGATCCCCAATGCTGTGGGCTCCTGTGTATACCTGCCAAAAATAATATCTAGACCGAAGCCCATGGGAAGAAGATTGTGAATGGCGAGAAAGAAGGGGGCTATTGAAGATTGAACGTTGATCATGAAATACAGTGATTAGTATATATGGGCATTAGCCTCACGGTACAACAACACACATAACCCCCTTACGCTTACTGGTTTAGAATCTGGCGTTTTATATTACCCTGCCTCTTCGGGTCCTTGCAGCCTTTTGTTCATAGGCCGTTATACCTGTAAGCTGGCAACTGATCAGACCGTACTCGACTTGGACATATGGAGTCTCTCTTTCCCCGGAAGGATATGAGTGACGGATGGTTAGTAGTACGGTTAGAGAGCAGCATTGCCGGCGCCCAGGGACCACGGAAAAGGAGATCTTGCATTGGACATATATAAGCACAGTCAAGAGGGTATTTTGGAAGGCTACAACTTCAGCGGGAGATTGGGCTTGTTTCCGAGCAGGTGCTCCTTTATTTCCCAGGCATCTTGAGTATTGGCTGCGTGCTCTAGACCAGCCAGGGCCCATGGGTAATGATAAAGAGACTGGGATGCCAATCAGACAGATCAGCTCATCTCAGCTTTGTCTAAGTCTCGACTTTGGCTGTGTTGGAAAGATGAGGTTGCACCGGCCAATTGGAAATACGAGCCTCCAATGGAAAAATAATCACCAATCAAAAGAACGGCAATCAAACCGAGTCTTTCCAAGCTCGAGAATAGACACAACCGGGGAATGGGAAAATAAATTGAAAGCTAGAAGGTCAATACGAGGTGGGACAGAGTGAAGCTTTCCCGTGGCGTCTTCGGAGACAGTACCGATGGCACCCACAAGAGCCACCCGCCGGGCGGGCGCTCCATGGCGTCTTTTTCCCTTGTAAAGGGCGTTCCACTCGGGTATGGCGTACGAGAGTGGGACCCCCGGATGGTTGAGGCTGAAGGTAGACTTGGAGATGCCGTTGGGTCAAGGCAACTCCTAAGGATTCCCGAAGGTGGATATTCCCCGAGGAACTTGTTGACACGTTACGGTCGGAAAGACGTAATTTCCGTCCGTTCGGGTTGCGTGACGGGAGTCGTACAACGTGCGAAAATGCCAGGGACAGACATCCCGACCGGTTGATTGTGTAGATCGTATACCGATTGAGAGACGGTCCTTGCGCCAGAATGGGAGAAAGGACCGAGCGGGTGAGTCGTGATCAGGGAAATAGAAATACTACAGTAGTAGTCAGAGTAATGCTCCATCGTTGACGAGGCAGAACCCATCTCAACCAGGGAAACTCATCTCGGACTCTCGGTAGGCTGACAGGACTCCTGCCCCGCTCTTCTGGGGTTGCCCATCTGGGGGAGAGAGAGAGAGCGGGGACGGTATGCCTGAATGAATGGCCAATCATGGTGATAGATCGGATACCGGGTAGGTCTTTTGAGTTTTGTCTGCGTTGGCGTGAGAAGGGATGAACGAGACAGAGGGAGATGGTGATGGCCAGTTAAAGGGGGTGGTGGTAGTCCCGTTGTAGAGTAAGTCGAGCACTCGTGACCATCACCTGCAATCAGCATGAGAGTTGGCCCTCATGAGGGAAGAAGTATGGAGTACTCCGTATACTCCGGAAGACTTCATCGACAGCAACAGCAAGCAATGGCCAAGGTCAGCCACTTCCCCGCCCTAGGCTAGCTAGCTCAGCCCATCCAGCCCCCTTGTGATGCCATTTTCGACGCCATCCCGCGCCATCCAAGTCTGATGATGATAATCATAATCATCGTCCTGCCTCCTAGATCTCTCTCTCTGGACCAACAAACCAACTCTAGGCGTCTCCGCAGTAAATTCCTAAAGACCGAGACCCGATCAGGCAATTTTTCAGTGATTGGCCGACGCGATGAAACCATGTGGCTTGCCAGACGACCTTTGAAGTTGCATTGGACGAGGACGGTTTCTCGATCCTCCAGAGAGCAGTCCGAGGGTCTTAATTAGCCTGACGGTTGGGCCTCTCGCGACGGGCTGACGAGGCGCCGACTCTGGTAGTTGATTGGAGGCCCGATGCAGTTGACCAAGGAGCTTTAGCTTCTTAGCGTCGAGCTGGAGTCGTTTACCCTGCAGATCATCTGCCGTTCGGGAATGTTGTGTGATACCTCATAGTAAATTATGATTAGGTATAATATGTACAGAGTTTCTGTATTTAGTACGGAGAGTAGGGATAGGAGTTGTATATTGTTATTTCCATTTGTATACGATCGGAGAATATCAAGATTACAAGAATACTAGAGGACTATGGATTATGGATCCTTCCATGAATGCTTCTACTCATCGTTGGATCCCCCCGCTAATTCCCCGTTAGGAGCCATGCTTTGCTCCTCATTTAACGGACCAGTCATGATCCCCATGGTTGACATATGATCATTCCATTCTTGATTGACATGACACTCCAACACATGGACTTCCCCGCATCTCCGCAAACGGCAACGATGGGTCCTGACTCGAGACTCTTTCATGCTCACACGTATTGCCGACGTATTTTCCATGGTTTGGAACAAAGCAGCCCGAGCACTATCCCGATAGGGAGCGTAGATGGATGCATTTCAAAGAATAATACTACTTGCTCTTTTTGAGAACTAGTCCTAGGCACAATATAAATTCTAAGCAGTAGCAGAATGTGGAGCGAAACTTTTATTACCGTTTCTCTCGAGGGTACAGGGAATTTATGATGATAAGAAGTAGAATAAGAAGAACAATACTCTAGAGACTGATATGTATGTATAGTCCTGTATTAAAATGACTGGATACGGGACGCCGTATCAAACTCTCGTTTATGATTCGACCAGTCTTCCAAGGAGTCTGTACTATTTGCCTAATTCAATTATTTTCATTGTTTGGATTTATGATTTCTTTTTTTTATCTCTCAACCCCAGTCCATCAGCTAATAATCCTTGCCGACAGCCGATCCCCCCCCCATTCTCCGTGAATTATAATATTGTAACCTTAACTATTGCAACTGCTATATAACCCTTTTCTTCCTTCCCCCTCGTCCCTTCCTGCCTTCCTTGCTTGTTCCCTCTTCCTTCCTTTAACCTCAACTCTCCCTTGGACTTTTCAAGGCTTCCTGTATTGACATCCTCAACCCTTCCTGTGTACCTTCCCTCCCCCCACACTCAGTCCATCATGGGCTACGTGATCGGCAATATCTATGTCATCACCACGGTGGCCGTCATTGGCGGTGCACTGTTTGGTTTTGATATTGCTTCCATGTCTGCCATGTGAGTTTCTTCTAACCCCCTTTCCTCAAATTTATACCCCCTGAAGCTTTTTCGCAAGTTTCAACATATATCACAAAGTTACTGACCGAAATCCCCGTTCTCCCACAGTCTTGGCACTCAACAGTACAAATGTTTCTTCAACCAAACTGGCCATGGCGATGATGGCTCCTGCGGTGGTCCTACCTCTTCCACTCAGGGTGGTATCTCGGCTGCCATGCCTGGTGGTTCCTTCGTGGGCGCTCTCATCTCCGGTATCGTGACTGATTGGCTGGGTCGTCGCATGGCTATTCAGACTGGCTCTGTCATCTGGTGCATCGGTAGTGCCATCGTGTGTTCCTCTTTCAGCATTGCTCAGCTCGTCGTTGGCCGTTTCATCAACGGTCTGTCCGTTGGTATTCTCAGTGCACAGGTCCCCGTTTACGTTGCAGAGCTGGCACAGCCCAGTCGACGTGGTCAGGTCGTGGGTGCACAGCAGTGGGCGATTACTTGGGGTATCTTGATCATGTTCTACATTTCCTACGGTAGCAGCTTCCTCGCTGGCAACGCGGCCTGGCGTCTGCCCTGGGGCCTGCAGATGATCCCCGCCGTCTTCCTCTTCGGCATGGTCTTCCTGCTACCCGAAAGCCCTCGTTGGTTGGCTAAGCACGATCGCTGGGAGGAAGCCCATGAGGTTTTGGCCTTGGTCCATTCCAAGGGTGATAAGAACGCTCCCTTCGTGCAGACCGAGTTGCAGGAGATTCGGGACATGGTCGAGTTTGAGCGAGCTAATTCCGATGCCTCCTACTTGGATCTCTTCAAGGGCAACATGATCTACCGCACCCACATTGGTATGTTCACCCAGATCTGGTCGCAGCTGACCGGTATGAACGTGATGATGCTCTACATCACCTACGTCTTCGGTATGGCCGGCCTCTCTGGCAACGCCAACCTCGTTGCCTCGTCCATTCAGTATGTCATCAACGTCGTAATGACCATCTTTGCTCTGCTGTTCATCGACCGCTGGGGCCGACGTACACCCTTGCTCGTTGGCTCGACTTTGATGATGACTTTCATGTTTGCCAACGGTGGTATCATGGCCAGCTACGGAAAGCCCGCGCCCCCGGGTGGTCTCAACCATGTCCCCGAAGAATCTTGGGATCTGAGTGATGCACCCTCCGCTGCCAAGGGTGTCATTGCTTGTACCTATCTTTTCGTTGCTAGCTTTGCCCCTACCTGGGGACCAGTCAGTTGGATCTACCCCCCTGAGCTGTACCCATTGCGTCTGCGTGGTAAGGCCGTGGCCGTATCGACCGCATCTAACTGGGTCTTCAATTTCGCTCTATCCTACTTCGTTCCCCCGGCGTTTGAGAATATCAAGTGGAAGACCTACTTGGTATTTGGTGTGTTCTGCTTTGCCATGACCGTTCACGTCTTCTTCGCCTTCCCCGAGACCGCTGGTAAGACACTGGAAGATGTGGAGACCATGTTCAACACCCCCGGAATGAAGCCATGGAAGACCAAGGTCCAGTACCACCACGTCCGCCAGCTCGAGACTGGTGCTCTCCAGTCCGAGAAGATGGCCGATCTGCAGGCCGAGGCTGGCACTCGGGCCCCCGACAAGGAGGCCGGTGCTGCAACCCACACAGAGTAGATCCCCAAGCTTGTTCCTGGATCTCTGACCGGTTCGCTCATCTCCTAAATTGGAGAGCGCGATTCTGGATTTTGGACTTTTTGTGATACCTTTACTCATAATTTGGGTTCCCCTGGCTACGGCCTTTTACGCCTAATGGTGCAGTGACTTGGGATTGCACATTTTGGTCATGGTTTGGGATTGCTTGTTGGAGCATCACCAGCGGTATGATTTTAATTCCAGTCAACTCTTGATACCAATGAAACTTCGTTTCTCAACTTGGAGCCTCTGCCTCCACTTTCGTAATTTAAAATTTTCATCCATTGTCTAGTATATAGCTGCCCAAGTACCTTATATGATCTAACTTGAGCAATCTCATTAAGCAAACAGAGCATACTGACTTTAGTAAATGTGAGTCATACCATAGGCCATAAATATAGGGCACTGGAGCACCGTAGCAAAGTCAGGAGAAGTGCTGCTAAACGATGTATCATTGCTAGATGATTCAACCCAGATGGTGATGTATATAGTCGCCAGCGATACATAACATAAGCAACTACTCCGTAGACATCAAACAGGAAGGGACCGAATGGCGGAACTGTCTCAAAGTAAAATGATTTTCTGTGTGACTCTCCAACCGGCTCCCAAAGTCCTCCCAAGTCGTCGTCCTGCAGTAACCACGGTAGGTTCTATTTACAGTCCAACCTAGTCCCTTGCGTGCGCGAGACAAACAAGAATCAATGAGATCCTCGTAGTTGTGACTTGCTCGCGGGTTTCAAGTACCCTCCACCATGCATCTTCTGGGTATTGCCCTTCAGCCAACTATTGTGAGCGCTACTAGAGTCATAGTAGAGGTTGTATCCCGCACTATGAACGTTGCTCAAAGTGGTATCTGCATCGGTAAAGTTTGTCAAGACGGTGTGTCCCGTCATGATCCAGGATGAACTAGCGTCAAGCGAAACCGAGAACGATGCATTCCCATATCCAGAGTATGCTTTGCCAGTCCACGTTGAATAATTGCCCAAGCTCCAGTTGATTGAGCTTCCATTGTAAGCGACTAAGTCCCCAGCAAGCGCCGACTCGGAGACTGTGATCGTAGCTTCAGCAGCGGCAGTAGATTCGGCAAAGTAGTTAAAGTCCTGGGTGACTTGGGAGTAATTTGCGATGGCCAAGATGCCCGAAGTAGTATTGATTTGGGACCGCACTAGGCTGGCACTTGCTATCACATTGCCGAACCACAGCCCAGCTGCCTCATCAGGAAGCACAGTCAGGCGTGAATTGGTGAAACTGATCTCTGACCCAGACTGGCGAGTCCCAGATGAGAAGGTGACAACACCCGCGAGTAGTCCGGCAGTCAAATCCGATTCGTGGATATCGATTTGCGAGCCATCTAGAAAGGCGATGGGAGCCTGTTGCGCATGACCAATTATATTCTCTGCATACACGGTACCTTGCCCGTAGAAAATCGCACTTCCAATGCCTGCAGTGTGGGCAATGGAGTCGTAGACGTAGACGTATCCCTTGGGGCTGTCACCGGCAAATGAGGATGATCGGTATGCTCCTGAATAATGGCGAAGATTCTTGCCAACCACAGTACCGTAGCCAGCAGCGTATAATCCATGAGACACTGGTCCCGAACTGTATAGCGACGAATCTGAAACATATGCGTATGAATTGTTCCCATAAACGTAGACGTTGGCGGCTCCATTGTGAACCGTCACATTGACATTGTCTAGATAGGCAACGGAGGCATTTGCTATATTGACCGCAGCATTCAGTCCATAAAAGCTCGATTGGTACAAGTCAGTCGAGTAGCCGTGCTTTATCACAGTAGACTGAGAGATATTGACTTGCGAGTCCTCCGTGATCACGACAACGCTGGTGTCGTTTGCGGCAACTGTAAGTGTCTTGTGGGAGACTTCTTTGGAGGTGTCGTTATAGACGTAGGGCCCAGTGATTGAGTATGCCTGATAGGAAAGTGGAGCGTAATCCCAATCCGCAGTGAGCGCATTATCGGCAGCATCAGCTGCTAAGTCTGCAAAGTCACTGGGATCGAGAATTGTAACCGTGGCCTTGCTCAAAGCCGCTAGTAGAAGAATGGATACGAGCATCATTGTCATATCTAGGCTACTGTAAAATTCCTCGTTTGATTGTGAAGCCTCAAACCCCCAGAGTGAGCTGATAATTAGTGAGCGGAAGCAGCTCCGAATATATACCTCTCAAATATTGAGAGAGGATTTCGTCACTGACTCGGTACAAAGGTTGTCCACCACAACCAAAAGTTATGACTGAATTGCGATCGGCGTTCTCTCAAACACCCAAATCAATCAGAAGAGCTATTTGCTTAGACACTGAGATGTGCAGAATTCACTGTTCGGCTGATGCTCATTCCTGACTGCCGGAATTCATGCGAGTGTGAACAGATGTGGAGCCGATGAGTGCTCAGCTTTGTAATTGGCTTAAGAACCCGAGTATCCAATTGAGATTGGAGGCGTGAAATTAGAGTGAATAGTCTCGGTCCTTGGTTTGTAGCTCTTGAAGGTCAACTTACGCGTTCTGCGGGGTAGAACCGAGCTAGGCATTAAGCAACAAGAGGGGGGGGGGGGGGGGGCGCTTGGTGATTGAACTCGTTTGAGCTCGGAGGTAGTGGAGGCCGTTTTGGAGGTGCTTTCAAGCATAATCTATGAAATCGGCTCCACATCTAGATATCAAACGTCTCTACTTTTACCTTGAATAGGACTAAGTAAGCTCTGGACTTCTGAGGAGCCGAATCAATATCGATTCAGAAAGACACAAGTTCGTTCTTATTGCTTTGATCTTCCAACGATAGGTAATTAATCCCTACCGACCCTCCGATATTAAAGAAAGAGCAAGCAAGTCATCTTTAGGTCATAGTTCAGGCGTTCGAAAGTTATCTGGTGGGGCCGACGGGGATGTGGACTCAAAGGGTCTCGACCCCGAGCGTATACATACATGGTGGAGTATGCCATTCTCCGTTGTCAACATAGAATGTGTAGAACATATCTCAAGTTATGCAGCCAAAATGCAATCCTGTGAAGCCTTGGCTTGCGGCTAGTGGTCGATTCCAAAAAAGGCCTGTTATATGCATAGTTAATTCTAAATGTGCGAGGACTAGTTATCAGTGGCTGTATTCTAGGGATTGTACAATTCAGTCACGGTATACGCAAAAGTTCTTGTAGGATGAGCCATACCGTACTTCGGGTCTGCCAAGAATAGATTCAGAAATCTAAGCGAACAAGCATCTAAAGCCAGCACCAGAAAGTGGAAGCCTAGTGGCAATGAAATGTTGGGCGGGATGAAATTGACTCGTATAGCTCAAATAGATTATCAGGGTATCTTGTTCATAAACGTAATAATAGTGAAACTTTTGTTGTGGTTCTCTTCTTTTCTGCGATGTTGAAGGGGCTTGGTGAGCGCCACAAGTTCCCTGACTTCCAGAAACGGACCCCGACCGGACGTAATTTGATTCCCGCTTGTCATTGCTTTCTGGTGCATTGCTTTCTGGTGCACAGAAGGGTTTAAATAGGGAGTTCTCCGAAAAAAGAAAGGTCCTCTTTGGGCGAAATTCTTACTCTTTGCCGCCGCAGATCATTCTCTGAAGAAGCTATTACGATACTCATACCATTCGGATCAAGACACAATTCTTTTCAGTCGACTCTCCCTGCTGCCATACAGCCATCTTCGGCCAATCCATGCCAACCAAGTCAATGGCGCAGACCCCCCGCCTGCAACTGGTTCGTCTGGCAGCGCATCATGCGCCTGGTTACGACGCCATTTGGTCAGATCCCATCGCGACCCGGTGGAGCCCTCACGGTCGCTGCAAAACCCTGGAGGCTAGCGAGAAATGGATGGCAGAGCTACTGCCCGACGTGAACCCCCTTGGAGAAAATTACGCGGTGATACTTCGATCTGATGTCAATCCGAGCAATGACCAACGAGAAGACCCCGAAACTGAGACGGTGCTTCGGCCAGGTGGATTTCTTGGGTGGGTAGGGACTTGGAAGTCAGAACCGATCCCAGAAGTTGGCTTCATTTTCCATCGATCGACATGGGGCTTTGGTTTTGCCACAGAAGCGTTGAATGCTTTTATCCAGTTATACTGGCAAGCTAGGCCACAATTTGATGTCTTGGAGGCATACTGCGACGCCGAGAATGAGGCATCCGTCAACGTTTTGCGGAAATGCGGCTTCACATTCGAGGAACGTATCGAGGGGGATTACGTTCTGCCTTGGATGGAGCCCTCTCTTCGAAGCAGCCTGCGATTCCAAGCAACTAGGCCTCTCATTGAAACTCCTGTACCTTGAATCCACAAACCCCTCTAGGGAAGGTGGATAACCCAAAACTTTCTCGTCTCATGCCCTCGCTCACGATTCGTTGACCCCGTCAGTCAAGGCACCAGGACCTCCTGCGGGATTCTATCGGCCCTGAGAGCTTTGAGTGGCATCGGCGATGTTGCTTTCACGTCTCAAGGTGACATGATTGCATTATTACCATGCCCATGGGAAGGGGTCTGACGATATAGGCTAGGGACGGATGAGACTTTTTATGGCAGAGTAACGACGGCTGCGAGTGAGCCGATCGATCTCCGTCTTCATATCGAACTTCAATCGTATGAAAGGCAGATGTGCCTAACTAGCATGTTTTGACAAATGAGTCTGAAGATATTATGGAAATTTCGACGGGTGTATTATACTTGGTGCATTGCTTGTTGGAAGAATTGACATTTTCTTGTCTTATCCAAGTCCCGTATCAAGGGCGTACTGTATATTCAATTGAACCAAACCCCAGTTCCTATTGGCCCCTTAAAAGATAAGTGGGATATCATACCGCTTTCAATATGCCGGCAGTATCCAGTTCCCCGTACCTAAAAGCGGAGAGTAGAGTATAGCCGCCGGTAAAATCAAGTCGCCTCGGTTAAACCTGTTAAACCATGAACTGTATACCCCACCACAAAGTCGCCACTCAACTTTTTGGGGAAGTGACGCTGGGGATTAGCTTGCAGACTTTACGCGGTTAATCTCCTTTCAGGCTGGGGGGACCAGGTGATCCGGATAACGTGGACAATCATGGATCCGCATCCTTCCATAGAGCGTTCAACAGAACGAAGTGGCCCATACTTAAGATCGGAACAGTGACAAGCGCCTCAGAATCCCAAACCATCCTCAAAAAATCGATCTGATAACAGAGTCCGTTGTTCCTATATCGATACATTCTGTTTTCCTTTTTTTATTTTCTATACATCATGTCGGCTACCGAAGTCACTTCAAAGACGGTGACAACGTTCTCACTGGAATCCATTCATGGAGCTGGCCAGGATGTATGTTGAATGGCTCCACGCTTGAGATCACTCAAAGTACTGTCAAAGATGTCTGTTAAAATATACTGACCGGGTGCACAGGTTCCGCAGTGGATGACCGAGCTTCATACTAAGGGTTAGACCATTGTGCCCGAGACCATCCCGAAAGAAAAGGCCCTTGAATATGCTGACAGAGCGTACTGATGGCTGGAGGGCTGGAATTTTGGTTATAATCGAAACGATCCATCGACACGGAAGGCGGCTAACTTGCCTTTTACCCATCGTGGGGGCATCTTCGCTCGGTAAGTGAAGTCTAGCCCGTTAATACTCAGTGTTTCGCTTATTTGACTTACACCTACCTGCCTTCAGTTATGGCATTGCCCATGAGCATTTTGTCTGGGATTTGAAATCAGAGCCACAGTTGATTGGAAAATTTGCAAAGATATGGGGCACCGACGAATTGTACGTGTCTTTCGGTAAGTGAATTGCCCCCCACAGACCTTCCCTCCCTGTACAACACTTTCTGTTGAAGGTGCTAACTGAGTTGGATAGATGGTATCGATCTTTTCGGGAATTCTTTTTCGACAAGACCAAGCAGCTATTCGAGATTCCCATCATGAATTAGCCGCAGTGGTTCTCATCAAAGACTGTTACAGTGAAACCATTGACAAACCTTAGGAAGATAGCCAGTTTCCAGTGACGGACCGTTTGTCGCAAGGGCCGAATACCAACCAAATTGCGGACAAGGAAAAGTTAAAGTTGTTCCTCGAGGAGAAGAGAGGTTAAGGAAGGCCCTGGTCAAGGTACTTCAAGACATGATCGTATAGGAAATTGCCGAATTGTTGTTAATTCTCCTTTGTTACTTCAATTTACATCAAATGTGATGGTGTCATCGACACCAGCGCAAGGAAGCAGGAAAAGGAGATCTGAATCGATTGTCTCTATCTAGACATGATGATGAAGATGGATCTAGAGAAGAAGAAGGAAAGGGAAAAGAGAAAGACCTAAATAGGTCTACAAGACAAAGAAGCGCTGGTCCTGGAAAGAACCATCAAACCTGCAGAGCAATCTATGCAGGTGTAAACGGGAGGACGCATGACCAAACGACCGAGTAGTCGAGGTCAATAGGGTCGAGTCATCAAAATGGAACAATGGTCTAGATGCTGATGATGATGTGGATGCTGACAATGAATTCATACACGATTCTATCAGGTAGTAGCCTGATTTACTGCAGACGATGGCTAGGCGGTAACAGTAGATTACCTAAAAAGAAATCCCTTCTAATACAAACCAAAGCTGAAAAACAGCAGACTTGACTCCTATGACCAGTGTTTCCCACTCCAGATGGACCCTGTGGTCCACATCCAATAGTCTCGCCCCTTGACCAACCACACCAGGAAGCTGGGTAGAGAGTATCCCATCGCCGTACCTACCCCCTTACTTCTTCCGATGGGTACCATTTGGTTAGCGTGGGAGTCCTCCACGAACAGTTGGTCCTCGGCCGCGGACACTCCAGCATCTGTCAAAAGATCCCGCTTCATATTGGCGCAGAGGATGGGGATGGCCTTGAGTATAACATGGACCGCGGGCTGCTTTATACTGGATGCCACATCCCCGACAGCGTAGACGCGAGACCCCGCTTCATCGACCCGGAAGCCCCGGCTGCATTTGACACGACCGTCCGCTGTAAGGAGATCTTTAGGTATAAAGCCAGTATTGGGCATTGTGCCGGTCGCAGGGATATAAAGATCGGCATTCATTGTCTCTCCAGACTCCATCGTCAAGGTCACTTTATCCGCCACATGGTCTGTTCCTGTCCCCAGTGGTGATACCACTGTGATTTTGGTGTTTTTCAGGATAGTCACTCCGACATCAGCGAGCATTTTCTCGGCTTTCTTCACAGCAGAAGCTGCAAGTAGTGGGAGAATCCTTGATCCTGTCGTTACTAACATGATTTGCACCTTGGGGCCCGGGGCTATCGGGTTAAACCAGCCGGCACGGCCGTTGAGGAATTCACCAAGCTCGCCAGCGGTTTCGACACCCGAAGGTCCTCCTCCAGAAATGATGATACTTTTCGCGTGCGGCAGTGCTGCCCTGAATGTGGCCCAGTTCTGTCGTAAAGCATGTTCATCCTGGTTTAGACCGAGGAGAGGAGAAGGCGTTGAGGCTCCAGTCGCAATAACGAGAGCATAGAAGTCGACCCTCGTAGTCGTACTGACACCATCCTTTAAAGCGATGGAGATATTTCGGTTGACCGGGTCAAATTCCGTGGCCGCGCCGTGTATGAAGCGGAAGCAGCCCTTGGGGTATTGGTTGAATAGTCCGGAAATACCCACAAATAGTTTCTCCTGTGGGAACATGGTGTCCGAGAGCAGAGCTCGAGGGCAAGCCTGTCGGCACATAGCCTGCGAGGAGGGACTGACAAGGACAACGCGATAGGAATTTTTATCCGGTAGAACAGGGATAACGTGCTTGAGGAGATAGTGAGCGGTGGATATGCCGCCATAAGAGCCACCGAGAATGACCACGTTCTTCTCCATTTGCGCACTTGGTCCTGTAGGCGTCTCAGCACCCGCGTATAACATCGCTGGTGCACAGAAGTCGATCTCGGTAATAATGGACGGTAATGTATTCTCACTGATGACCCACAGTAGACTAACCCTACCTTATATATCTCGCAGTCTCTCTTACGCAGGCCTCCGGACGGACCAACCATCAGACAATTGTTCTGTCGGGCACCGAGCGGACGAACCGGAATCGTAATAAATTATATGCCTATCCTCGGATGAATAATGTACGACAGGTGAGTCAATTGAAATTAAATTATTGTTCCATGTATAGGGTGATTCTACTCTTAAGAAATTGAGCGCTAGCTCTATTAATCCCATATTTTGTGAATGTAGGAGATGGAGAGGGCCAGTGAATGAGCACCCTTCTCCGACATCAGCTTCCCAAAATATATTAGCTTCTATGATAATGTCTTCCAGCGTGAAGTAAGTAGAAGAGGATCTAACCACACATATCCAATGAGGCGTTTATTTCTCACGATCTGGCTCGCTTTAATCATGCACTATTCACCACGTGTATTCGACGAGTGGTAAGCGGTCCTGGCGGAGCACATTCACACACGCAAACGGTGTGGATACCACCGAATGGAGGCCGAAGCGCACGGATATTCGGTTCGTCCGTCTCGGAGGCCGAGCGGAGATAAGGCGATAGTCAAGCCAGATATTTGGGTGGAGACTTCCTTCGTTCACAAGCAGATCGGATCATTCAACATAATGAAGCAATGCCTTCCCAGCCCCTGTCAACACCTGAATCTACTATCGGCCAGAGAAGGTTGCGGAAAGGCACGCACAGTTGCTGGGAATGTGAGTTCTTGACCCGGATACTAATACCGAAAAAGAACAACCGACTAACTAATCAATTCGCTAGGCCGTCGACGAAAGATCCGCTGCCAATTTCCATCTACAAATGCCGCTGTTTGCGTTCAGTGCAGCCTTCGAGGCAGTGTCTGCCGAAGGCAAGACTCTGGTGATTTGGAGCAGCCGTCTCGGCGCAACCCATCTCATGGACAGCGTTTGGATCAACTCGAGCAGCTGATGCAGAGGCTTGTGGATCGTATCATACCGGATGAGAATTTCGTAAGAAGTGATGCAAGTGAGAGGCAACAGACCATATCTACATCCAAAGATGGGAATGACCTTTTACCGCACAATACCGATACTCCAGGTACCCGCTCGGATGAAACACCGGTCAGTTCCCTGCTAGGTCCGAGCGGCTCCGACTACACATCTCCTTCCTTCCTCATGACGGGGTCGAGTGACCGTTCCGGCCCCTCTTCCGGCGCGTGTGGAGAGGCCAAAGGGAAGGCGATCTCGAGTGCTCTGCATGCACTCTTTCCACCACAACATGCCATTGATACAATTGTCCAATGCAGCCCTGGAGCTTTATTCTTGACGAAGTTTTTCCTTTCGAGCGCTGACCTCATTGCGGGGAAGACGGTGCCCCCTGCAAGTATCACTATTATCCCGCAAATTGATGATCACCCGTCCTTGCTGGCCAGGAGACTTCTTCAACTCGCTGTTTGTATGCAACAACTTAGCCCGTCATTTGACGAGAGGATCCTTGGATTAAGATCACCCATCGTACAAACGATGGTCAACATCTTGTCGTTGGTCTCAGACCTCGTTACTTGCAATGATGATCTTGCGGGAACGCCCGAAGGCCTTGAATGCCTTATCTTGCAAGGTATCTGGCATGCGAATGCAGGAAACTTGCGAAAGTCCTGGCTCACTTTCCGGAGAGCATTGAGTCTTGCGCAGCTGATGTGTATTGATTCTGGATCGTTCCCCCTTGTTGGTATGGATAGCTCTTGCACTGTCGAACTCCAGACGTCCGCATCTCTTGACCGAATGTGGTATATTATCATAGCATACGACCGATCACTATCACTCTTGCTTGGTCTTCAGATTGGATCACTGGATAATAGCTTTGCATCGGATGAAGCCATGAAAATGGATAGCCCGGAAGACAGACTCCAGAAACTGCATACAGTTATTTCGGCGCGCATTGTACAGAGGAATTTATCAAAGACAGCTCAAACATATGTCACAACCCAGGCGATTGACTGTGACCTGGATACTTACGCGAGATCTATGGGCCAGGATTGGTGGGTAACTCCCATCACAACAGCTTCCGAAACGTCTCAGCAGGTGTGGGAACAGACGAAGCGCCTGATGATTCAAATCGATCACCATAGCTTGCTGGTGATGCTGCACCTACCATACCTTCTGCGCGAACCTACAGAAGATCGATATATCTACAGCAAGTTGACCTGCATTCGTTCAAGCCGAGAGATTCTTCACCGATTCATTATTCTAAGAAACGACATCGAGTCTCCTAACTCCTGTCGCCATATCGACTATTCATGCTCTATAGCTGCCATGACGCTCCTGCTCAGCTACCTAGTCAACAGAGATACCCCTACAGGCGCAACCAAACCGACTGTCGATCAGCGAGAAGAGGACAGCGCGCTAGTTCTCCGAGTTAAACACAGGCTAGAGGAAATCGTGCTCCTCAATCAGGACGGTGTATCACGGGAATCAGCACATATCATATCCCAGCTTCTTCCTGTCCTGGAAATCACCAAACCTACAAGCAGGATGTCTCTGGCAACCGGAAAAGGCAACGAAGGGACCGTTCGGCTCAACGTTCCTTATCTCGGCATCGTCAACATCGCGATCCCTACGCAAGGGAATGCGACGCATCATGGTAACGTTGCTGAAACTATAGCCGAACCTATTAGTCGGTGCTTGCCCACGCTATCCATTACCTCTACATATTCCTCGGGAACAGGCTCGGAACTTGGAGATCTAGGTGCTTCCTCCCACGAAAATTGTGAAGCAAACCTGTTCCTACAAGTAGATCCTCCAGGACCAGAGGATGATTTCGATTTTGATCTAACAGCGGAAGCTGACTACTGGCCCTTCCAAGGCGTTGAAACAAACTTCTGGTCTCTTATAAATGGCGGCATGCCAAGACCCTGAATATTGCTATTAGATGTCATTGCGACGTGATTTTCTTTCACTTCGTCTAGTCACGATTGGACATTCAATACGTATGACTGCAATAAAAATCCATAGTATGCAATTAAAGATTTCAGTAAGGCCTAATTATTAACGAGGAGGGTGCACTAACGGCCGTCTGATTGGAACAGACAGGCCGAGACACGACGAAGTATATAAGCCATGTAATCTTTAATATCCAAGCTTACATAGCGGCCGCCATCGTGGACACCGCGAGCACCATCCACCAGGGGGGATACCGGAAATAAGACCACTTAGGCCCATAGACACCGGCGCCGGGGCAAACAATGTCAACATCGCCAAACTCTTCAATAAAGGCAGAGAACATGGCTTCTAAGTCCGTCTAAGAGGTAACGTCCGTCTTCTGAAAAATTACCTTCGGCTTATCGGGGTATTCCTCAACCAATTTTTAAGCATCAGGACGGAGACTAAGATCTACAATCAGAACAAGACAGTTTCGACTCAGCAGTGGCGTCGCAAAGCAAAGGTTAATCCCTATTGTGCACCTCGGTGTTCAGGTTACCTGTGATAAATTTCTGTGAGACATATCGAAAGCAGCGCCTGTGATAATGGCAGATTTATCTTCCGGGGTAGGGCCATGGGTTATAAGCCAGTGTAAATATAACGAGCTTTGAGTATTTGTGTAAAATTAGTCAAATAACTACATATGAAGGTATATAGGACACTTGTATAATGGTTATTCAGTAGCTTGGTTGGCTATCTATTTAATTATTCTGAACTAAACCGAACGTAATCTCTGGTGCGTGAGCCTCGGAGGTGGCTTCCTCTTCTAGTTCGCCCCACATTAGGGGGTTTCGCTGCCGTTTAGGACATAAGAGTTTGATGGCAAATTTCGTCTAGGAAGTAGTTCCGTTAAGTGCTAAGCGTACCCACTCTGGAGGAACTTTCGCATCGCCATTAATATTAGTTCGGAGAGTGCGAGTTTCTGAAGGATACCACCGGCGGTAATGGTAACGATGGTAAACCCCATGCCGAGCGTTTGGTAGGATGAGTAGTTATCCCGGCGAAGACGGGATAAGACTAGACAAAGTTCACACCATAGATTGACTATATGGTTAATGTTTTAAGGCTATGGAAACATCGAATTGAACACACTCCTTTGTTAAAGCTGACTTAATGACACTGTTTGATAGATAGCCTAGCGTATCCTGTATTTCGATCATAAGGTGCTAATTCACTAGGATCGAGTATTTTGCCGGGGTGGCCTACCAATCCCAGTCTTGCTTTCTTTCCTTTCTCCATAGTTCACCCTATCAATCCAATCGTCAGAAACATCAGCTTTTCCATCACTATCTTTGATTTCGGTAGGATATATCCCTTTTGGGTAGGTGGTGATCTTTTTGCTATTAGGGGTGGGAAGCGCCACAGATTAGATAGTGCTACTACCGATAATTACGTTTACGAAGCATCTATGTGCGCATCCTCTTCAATCAACCATCTCCGACTCGAGAGATCAATAATATCCCAATTAGATTCTTGAGTATGCCTTTGTGTAGGGGATCCGTGTGCCCGGGGATACAAGGAGCAGGGCATCGCGATTTTGAGGGTACGTAAACGAGGTGAGAGACTGATATCTAATCTTAGCTTGTATCACCTCTCCATGTAGGTTATGTAACATATCCTCTGTCGGATTATACCAGAACCTGGACCATTTTGGCGAGAAAACAGAAGCTCCTGCGTAGACGAGGTCGATTCTGTGGAGATCAACATAGCTATAGCAGTGTAGCTTACACCATATATATGATAAAAACCACATACTAGGCCTGGGACTATAGCTATCATGCCACTGACAGGAAATTCGCCCAGAGTGGATATCTTGAATAAGCAGGCTTTTCAAAATTTGATGTGGGGGAGCGTATATACTAAGTGGAAGACAAGAATGAAGGCTAAATAATTATTTGAGAATTCTCGACAGCAGATAACAGGATTCTAGCTAAGACCTCGTATACTCGGAATCACAGAATAATTTACCCCTTTCTAAACATTATTCCGGATTGGTATCACACGTCACCTAATCACAGTTTTGGGTTTGACCCAGTTCTGGTTGGCTTCCTCGAAAATAATTTGGATATTTTTAATTTCGGATGACACTGAGGTTGGCAAGTGTTTCCGCCAGAGCGCATACTTCCCCCC
This sequence comes from Penicillium cataractarum, assembly GCF_028827025.1. Taxonomy (NCBI): domain Eukaryota; kingdom Fungi; phylum Ascomycota; class Eurotiomycetes; order Eurotiales; family Aspergillaceae; genus Penicillium; species Penicillium cataractarum. Next base: position 31,872 of record NW_026622743.1, on the reverse strand, counting down.
AATAAAACCCCATTTGGAATCTGATAGGGAATCCTCGCCGCCAAGTCTCACCGCTTAGACAGACAAAATCTCTATTATTTCTAATGAAATCCAAGGCCGTGTAGTATTAATATTCTGCCAGGCCCCACTGGATCCTAATTCTTTTGTTCTTTCGCTCCAGTCGTTCTTTAGCCCACTATCCCATCATGACTGCATATAGTTCAGCAATCAACCTCTTCGATGTCACGGGTATTGTCGCAGTGGTAACCGGGGGTGGAAGTGGTATGCGAAGCAAGACAATGCAATGCTCATTACTGAAAGTTAACAAAATTTGAATAGGGCTCGGCCTATTCATGACACGGGCATTGGCGACTAACGGAGCAAAGAAGGTTTACATTCTTGGAAGAAGGAAACATGTCCTTGAGCAAGCGGTGGCCGAAATTGTTCGTCTCTGAATCTCCCAATGTTCAACGACTTATGAAAAAAAACACTCCTTTCTGACCGGTACCAGGGCCAGGATAACGTCGTTCCACTGCAATGCGACGTGACTAATCAAGAGGCATTAAAATCGGCCGTAGCATTCATTGAAGAGGATATTGGATATATCAATCTCCTCATTGCTAACTCCGGCATTGCTGGCCCATCAGGAAGCGTGCCTCCTGGATCAAGCATTACACACGTGCAAGAGGCACTCTTCGAAATTTCCATGCAGGATTTTACGAACACATTTCATGTCAATTGTACCGCAGTGTTCTACACCACTATTGCATTTCTGGGACTGCTAGATAAAGGAAACAACAATCAGAGCTACCGCAATGGCAGGAGTCAGGTTATCGCGACCAGCAGCATCGGAAGCTTTAATCGACGCATCACTGCGGGGTTTGCATACGGGGCAAGCAAGGCGGCCACAACTATGCTGTTGAAGGTCCTAGCGACTTACTTGGTGCCTTATCGTATCAGAGCCAACATTCTTTGTCCTGGACGTAAGAAAGATCGAGGGTGGTCCACAGTGAAGGCAAGGATGCTGACACATAACTAGTATTTCCAACCGACTTGACAACTGATCTGATTCATGGCAAGGATCCAACTGAAGAGGGGGCGTTCCCTCTAGACCAAATTCCTGCCGAGCGTGCAGGGACCCCAGAAGATATCATGGGCCCACTATTGTATTTGGCATCGCGCGCAGGGGCATACTGTAATGGAAACTGTGTGCTTACAGATGGAGGCCGTCTAAGTGTCACTCCTGCTACGTATTAGAATGCAAATCTGAATAGTCAGCGTCCTTCTAACGGGAGATAAGTTCAAGGCTCCATCTCTCTAAACCCCCTAGCCATCTCATTAAGTTTATCTGACGCAAAGCCTAAGGCATGATGATGATGTTATACACGGATCTGCCCGGCGGTATTACTAGATCATGATAATAAGTCCCTTTAAATCCCCTAACCCTTTTGTCTCTCTGCTTCCCCCCATTAAATCCTTGAACTCATTAAACTACCTAATACAGTAGGTATGAAATTAGATCTAGAACGTAGAGATATATAGTAGATTATGTTGCTCTCTTCAACGGGTCATTACTTCGGTGCCTGGCTGTTCATCAAACGGTGGATATTTCGCTCTTAATAATTTTGGCTATACTCTTTCCAGATGAAGATGCAGAAATGAATTGTTCTCCCTCTTATCATTTAAGTTAAGCGTTAGCGTATAAACACGGAATCACAAGACTGAGTAATTTTCACCAAGAGAGTCCATCTGGCCATACGTCACTAGGCGGGTCATCCCCGGACCGATACCTTCAAATCCGATTCGTCATGAATAGCCTGAGGAAAAGCCAAAAATTGGAATGGAAACTCAAAGTGTATATCTGAGGGCCCGTGATAGGTCTCCTATGAGGTGTGGATCGAGAGCATATTCTGACGGTTCTAGTCGATCACCGTTGCGACTGATGCACTGGTAATTGAAACGCAGGAAGAAAACAGTCCCGACGCCCATGAATATAAACCCAAGTGTGGAGGAACGAACAAGAGCGAAATTCGGAGCATATTGCGCCTCGTAAAACTTTGAGGCCATGGCTAAAGGGATTTGTCAAACGTTGATCCCTCTCAATAGATGATGAACGCTTCACGACAGGTTGAGACTCACCGCCTGAAATATTACCAATGCCAATGAGCATGGCCATCCCTGCAGCACGCTTGTACTGTCTGGCTACGTTGACACTCTGCCAGGTGATGTTTCAAGGGCAGGGAGGGTAGACACCTGTGGTAGTAGATGTAGAGCCATATTCACCATAATTTTGAAATCTGCGAGTCAGCCTGAAACTTAACACAAACTGGGACAAGCACACCGAAACAAACAGCGCCGGGAATGTCACGACCGGTACATGCCAGACATCTAATAAAAGCTAAGTGCGATCATTGCCATAAAAAGCAAAATGACGGGGGACCGTTGCGTATGACAGTCCCGAAGCAGAGCTGGAAAAGCAAATGATGGTGTCATCGACACCAGCGCAAGGAAGCAGGAAAAGGAGATCTGAATCGATTGTCTCTATCTAGACATGATGATGAAGATGGATCTAGAGAAGAAGAAGGAAAGGGAAAAGAGAAAGACCTAAATAGGTCTACAAGACAAAGAAGCGCTGGTCCTGGAAAGAACCATCAAACCTGCAGAGCAATCCATGCAGGTGTAAACGGGAGGACGCATGACCAAACGACCGAGTAGTCGAGGTCAATAGGGTCGAGTCATCAGCAAAGATAACGACAGTTACCAGTTAAATTGATACCCGGAAAACAGAAGAGTTAAAATCTGGGTTTCAAGGTAATAGTAAATCAGGACGCGCGAGGAAACTCGACATACAGTCGATACTTGGGCGATAGAGGAGGTGAATCGCGTACGGACTGGACGCTAGTTCTACTATCGCGGCTAATTCCCAGGCTTCCACTGAGCGAGTCCTCGAATTCGGGAATGACGTGTGCTTCGCCGTTGCGGCACGTATGGTTTCTAGCGGGATTAGAGGCTTTTATACACCACTTCAATTGCCCTAATCCGTGGCACGAAGCATGGAAGGGTCATGCAATATATACTCCAGACCATGCATTCTTGCCGCTCGACTATAATCCGTACCTATCGACGGGCCAAGGACAGGCTGCAGAGCAGTTTGCTAAGAATTTTATTGCGTTTGTGTAAGGGGGCGAGCCCTGGGCTGTGTATCGGAATGGGACCCAAGAGGGATCGACGGTGTATGATGCCCCTACAGAGGTCGACCTAGACAAATCAGAGTATATGGAGTTTGAGACACCCTAAAGAACTGGGAGACATAATTTGATGCACGGGATTAAGGTACCGGGGGTATTACACAAAATGATGAACAGCTAGCAGATTTTTATGGCGGAAAGGTGAGCGTACATTAGGGCTGTCAGGGGCGCGTATACCCCATTCTGTGTCCTCCATTGGTCTGGCGTGCGTGCATGGACGAGGCCTCAGCTCTTTTGAGGCCGCTCTTCTATTCGACAGAATGATCTATAAATCGGTTGCATCACTGGCCTTACGGCCCTGGGTAACTGCCTCTTATCGAATATCCCTGTGTGGGTATATTTATACTATGAAAGCCTTCCCTAAAACCGACGTGCTGTCTTAGAATGCTTAAAATTGCTACATTGAATGTCCATTCTGCGATGAAGTTGATCACCACGCCATAAATTAGAAGACACAGAAGTTTGGATCTTGTATGGAAAATTAACCACGCTGCTTCCTCTTGAAAGATCAACGTGACGCTGCGTATGAAATCTGTGGGGTACGAGGACGATATACAATATGGTATTATCAAAGCCGATGGATCGATTCTGGACATGTGTTGTTTTTGTGAGTGTCTAAGTGCACTCCAGGGGGCGCACTGCGTTCATATAGGTTATACGTATCTTCCAGTCATGCTCGTGATTAAAGGCAAAAGGGACGATGAAGAAGTTATTCTTCATCCAACATGACCCTTCTTTGTCTCTTGTTTTCATGCAGCAAATATAGCTCGGACCGGTATTGCTCAAGGGCTCGGTTGGCCCCAGACCGTCGGAGGTGCGAGAAATCCTCCATATCTGCCTGACAGAGATCCTCGAGCTTTTGAATGTCGGTCTCTCTCTGCCCCTTCATTCTCAGTTCAGCCCGTATGTATTCTCGCCCGTTCTCGAACTGGATCAGAAAGTTGCAAATGTCGGAGTCAATCCAGCCCAAATCGTGGAAGCTATCGGTATATCCTCTGTTGGAAAGAAGTCAAGTTGGAAAGATATGCGATGTATTCAGGGGATGCTTCGCTAGAACCAGTCACATCATCAGGAGGGCGTCTGCCTTCCCGATCCAGTTCTTCTTGGGAGGTAAATATGAGTTTGAGGTGACCGCCTCTGAGATTGGGGGCCTTAGTTCCTTCATCTGTCTCCCTTGGCTGAGTGTTGGAGGGATCCAAATGGAATCTTTGAAGGCTAAACCGTTGAGTTGGGGGGTCTGACTAGGAACTCCCCATGTCACTGCTTGCCTGAGAAACCGTTGAAAGAGATGTAGGAGTTGCTCAGCCACCTCAAAATCAACGATCAGTTTTCGTCCTATACCGAGACCTGTCGCCGCAGGTTCGGAGAAATAACAGCATCGACGGGAATCCAAAAAGGAGACCTGCTCTAGCCCCCCATATATCGTCGCTTCGGATCCGAGGGTGATACAGTAACTGTTGTTGAAATAGTCGTCTGTTGAAGGATCGCCATTCCACGGCTCTTGTGCAGAAAGTTGCCGCTGGAACGTTATCACGAAGCCCGAACCATCGGCACCTTGAGCACAAAATGCCTCCAGAACATCGTAATACTCGTCAACTTCGCCGCCAGCAGCTTTTGCAAGGATATACATTGAAGTCAAGCTCCTGTATGCTGAAATTATGATTCTTAACTTTCTTGCCGGTTTTGAAGAAAGATAGACCAGTAATTCTGAAAAGCTAGGAGATTATTAGGAACATTCGATCCTGAGTTTTGCTTCAAACAGATGAGCTCAGTCCAACTTTTTCCATGACACGTGGTGATTCGGATTTAGTTAACAGCGCCATTGGGAGAACCTTCTCCTGGGGGCCATTTTAATTTGCGGATTCTACACTCGCTCGTATTTCATTGTGCTAGCCTGGTGCACCCGAGCAGCTGGATGGGATGATTGGTGGTATGGAAGGTAATTTTGCGGGCCATTGAAGTAAGAGTGGGGCATATTCCGTTGTGTTGCACTTGATCATTATCGTTATTTTCTGTACGGAGTACATACAGTCAGGTTCCATAAGTTTTTAACACCTGGCCCCACTTTTGAGATTATCTAATATTTTGCCGGCTATATCCCGACAGAGATGGCTAGGTTTACCAACTCCCACTGACTATAGTCGTTGCTAAGGACGAGGATATGGCTCGACCTTATCGAGGGAATTCAGTACGTAAAAAATCTCGTGGATTCGAGCGAGATAATAGAGTGATCCGTATACGCCGTGCATAAATCTAGTAGGCGGTGATGGCGGTGAGCTATCTGGGTCTAGGGGGTGTTAAAAACTTATGGAACGCCACTGTACTGCGACCGGGGATTGATTGGCTCTTGGTTGCTCCGCGATTGGTTGCGGCCCTCGCACCTTTGAGGTTCATAACATCAGTGCCTTTCTTCTACCTAGTCAATTGATGGGCTCTCTACTCTGTAAGTAGATAACCCCGTCATAGTTCTACGACTCAATTGGGCTACCTTCTGATAGATCTACGTATAAATCAATTATCATCATAGAAATATTTCATACGCAAAGGATATTCTAGGTTTGGGATTTAGATCGGCAAAGAGAACTTTCATTGGGCTGGCTAGGGGGCTAATGAAATTTGGAAACAGTTGGTTTTTAGAAAGCAAATAGACTGCCATCTTGGCGTGAGGGAGATATCTAGCAGAATTGCCCTTGATTTATACTATGTTTCTGCATCTTAATAAGTGTTAAACATTATTGCTTCAAGCTTCAACGGCCATGAGTATCGTGTCAACGACATCATCTGGCATTGTTACCATTGGACTATGCCCAGCCTTGCAGATCCGGGTAGTGATTTTCCCCTCCGCGTAACTCACAAAGAGTTCCTGAAGCCCAATCGGGAGCGACATGTCTTCCTCACAGAGCAAATATATAGCTGGAATATCCCTATGCGCAGCATAGGTAAGAGCGCCAGAGAAAGATGCCGCAGATTGTGGCTCCATTTTCATAGCCCATGCTGTTGGAGATTCTTCTTTGGGAAAATCATTGTAGAGCCTTTCGACAGCGGTTGATTTGTCGTAAAAGATTTTTCCATCCTAAGCCTGTTAGCTTGGATATATCCACGTTTTAAACACTGACTGAGAGAGTAGGGGGAAGCGGACCTGTTTGGTCAAGAAAGCTGGCCATTCTACTCCACTTGCCACACTTTCCACGCTCATCCCTTCTTTGATAAGATAGGCGGTGACGTAAACAAGGGCAATGATTCCACCTGGTTCACCTTTTGCCAGGCGTAGTTCCCGAGACAGTCCTTTAGCGCTCTCCGTACCAGGAATCCCACCATACGAATGCATGACTAGGATAATCTCTTGACCATCATACACCAGCTTTGAGGTTACCTCCTGAATAGCCAAAGCATCATCTGCCATGGACGAGATACCCCCAACGGATGGTAGGTTGACCGTTACGGTAGGGAACCCCTTTGCCATGAGGATGGAAATAACCTGCTTGTAATAGTCGCAGGTATGCCATGCACCTGGAACAAACACGATGGTCGGTAAGGCCATTGTCGGAAATAGACGCAACTAAGCAAGATATGCGAGCCTTACCGCAGTTGGTTTCATCTTAATCGGATGATCTCGGGTTTTATACCTCGAGAACAAGTCGTAGTATTTTGCTGATACATATTTGCCGTGGGGCGGTGCTCTAAGTGAGCTAGCTACATCGGGCAGTTGCAAGTTCAGCTTGTGGCAATTCAAATACTATACTGGTCAAAACTGCGTTACCCCGCTAGTCCGCCCCCGCTGCCACCATCATCTTTTTCTTGCGTCTCTGATTCGCCCAATCATAAACACACCAACTCTGCAACATGACTGACGCCCCTTTATTCTCGATACAAACCACCGGCTGACCATGCCGAAGACTGAACCAGACACGATCATTTAACTTCAATGAGGCCGCTGTTCCAAGCAAACATACCCAAGTGTGTGCTTCCGGGGCGGTTCTCACCCACGTATCCATGCTCCCGCAGGATATCGCATAACGCAATTTCCCAACAAGAAATTGCAAATAATCCGTGGAAAATGAAGCAAGATACTCATGGTCTTCAAGAAGCAATAGCCAGAACATCAAGACTGCTGTGTGACAAGCCTGGGTTATTGCCTCGATGTCCGACTCAATAGAAAGATCATTGGTATGATGCCTGCCATTCTGGTGGCCTGGGGACAAGAACAAGAGATCTTCTACTTTGCTTGCCCATTTTGCTCGGATTCTAATGGCAGAAGGGTCATCTGGCCAAAGATGGGCGACAGATTCAATATCTTCAAACAGCTCGATTGTACGGGGTGAAAGGTTATAGTAGCCTCCTTTTTTGCCGGCTGCTCGACGGAGAATGGCGGAGATGAAATAGTTGGGAGGGGTCAGAGGAGTGGGAGGGATGTCTAGGAAGGGTATGTCGAGTGTGGAGTCCATGATGATGGCCTCGGTGAGAACGCATCTGCAACCAGCAAACAATATGAGACAGCGCTAAACGTCGTTAGGAATGAAGAAATACGCACACAGTGATAAGCTCTGACAGGAACCTGCCAAGAGCGAGATTCCCGAGGCCGCCTTTTGCTTTGATCATCCTCATCAATGCCGTTTTGTGGATAGTGGATGATACTTTGTCGCCAAAGAGGGCCTGAGATGGTCAGATCTTGCCCTTAGACTGAGTGCTCAGGGGAACTAAAGCAGCCGACGTACCGAGAAAAAGACCAATGGTGCAACACAAGCCATGAAAGCCTCTCTGTATACTGCATCTGGATCGTTCATTTTCTCCTTGAGCAACCGCAGTGCAATTGTATAGTGATATAATGTCATATTGCTATTTTTGGCACCTCGGAATGCGTCCAAATGGGCTGACGCGGCATAAAGGGTGGTGTGCAGTGCACAAGGATCAGCAAGCGCTTGTTGGATCCACGTCGTCTTGAGAAGAAATGCGAGGCTACCACTGTCAACAGGGAGCGGGTCCATCCCAAAGGTCTCAATGACTATCAAAGCTACTAGTCAGTACACACTTTGCCCAGAGCTTTTCAATTCGCATTGGTGCTATATAATTGTCTACTTACACGAGTGAATGAGCATAGGCATGTGGGGTTGCGACTCTACTGGTAACGGTACTGCGGCGTTCAGCCGGTCGATGTCCAGCGAACGAAGAAAAGAGGCACCGGGACCATCCACCACGAGAGCCTGTTTAGTATACTCGCAGTGGTTAGATTGTCTGCCGGCCATCATCAGTCGTCTAAACATGTTGTTAGGCTTACTATTGGCGGTGGTACCTTGAGCATCGGCCGCAAGTCGGCCATATCTTGTCACATTTTCGTTTCCCTGTGCGGCACTGGAGACATGCCCTGATAGCCCTCACAGCATCCGAGGTCAGGAGGAGAATCGCTGCTTGACTGCCACTTCTTCGGGGGTACAAAGATGATTCTGGGCGTGGATCTGTCGGGAGCATTGGTTCGGTGTGAGAGTACAGGCTTCTTTGATCATTTACGTTCTCCTGAGCCGGCACACTAGCATGCGCTTTGTACCAGCACTGTCGCCCTTGTCTGTCCAGGTTAGCCTAAACATTGCGCAAGTGGATCAAGAACGCTCACTTGAGACACTCTGAGCACGAGGGCAACAGGCGATCACACTTCCTCTTCTTTTGGGCGCAGGATAAGCAAGCATGATAGGCACGCGGGTCCATCCTCGGCATGACAGAGGCGGATCAGATTCGGGACTGGGGCTGATCTCGGAAAGCAAGACGTATATGGACTGGCATACAATATGCACCGAGCCTTTCGACGTTGGACGGGTCTATATCAGCAAGGTAAACGCGGCACTCCAACTCCCCATGGGGCGCTCTTCAAAGGGAGTTCACTCTCTTCTCAGCTTCAGTCGGTAATCTTGGACCCTATTCCTCCGGCCAACGTCACCACTAACGACCGTCGTTAAAAAATGGCAAATTCTATGCATGAATGTCAGACTCACCAGGTAACCGGGCAAGCACCTTTTTAACTTTTTAGGCATAGGGGGCTCAGGCTTTGCTGGAGTTGCCCACCCTCAAGAGTTTGACAGCAGACAAACCTCGCTGTTGGCTGATCTCTTGATATTCACCAGCGTCTCATTTTTTTCTCGTCTTTCCAAGGATATAAAGCAAAAGCACCTCGATCGTATCTCAATCGAGGGGCACGTCAGTTTCTGCCGTTCAGTCACGTGTCGAGACTTGAAGCCCCGGGTAACCGTGTGATCTGATTGGTTCATTCCATACCCATTACAGTTCGACTCGCTTTCACGGAATAACTGAAGGTACTGGGAGCGTAGAACGATGGTAGCTTGTCGATAGTTAGTAGGAGGGATTTTGCGCCGCCGGTTATGCTTAGTTCGATGGAGGTGAAGAAGTTGCCGTAAGGCGCTCTTGTTATTCTACTGAATTCCTTGTCGTGATATATTTCGGGTATTTTCACTGCTCAAGCGCTCCTTGCTATCTACATCTGGGATTACACAGGCGCTGAGACCTCCCTTGAGATACTCAAGATCGAATCTAGCTCATTAGTAGGCGTCCTCCCCAGCCCACACTCCGTCGCAACCCCAAATCCCCTTACAGTGGACAGCGCCGCCTCAATCCTCCTCCTCGTCCCTTCCTCATCATTCGCATGGACAAGACCCAGATACAACTTCGTCTCAGCCAGCGTACCGACCCCCAAAATCAATTTCCTCAACGGCTCAAAGTAACCCTTATCAGCCCGATCCTTCGGCACAGGAAGATGCATCCAGGCAATCCTCCTCCTCAGCCTTTCCCGATTAGCGTTCGCAAACCCCACGGCGACTCCCAAATCCTCCGGCTCAACATAATGCCTATGATCGCGATCTCCATAACAAAAGTGCAAACCGAGATCAACATCCTCTGGGATAAGCGATGCAAAGCGCTGAATGCGATGCAACACCCCCTCGAGAATCCCCTCCACACCCGCAAAGTGCGGCCGAAACTCTTCACCCAGCCGACCACGCTCATACTCTAACGCCAGCATCTCGCGCGCGAGGTCAAGTTGGATCGCTAGGTCGCCGGCGGGGATATTGTCAAGAATGATGCGAACCGCATCCTCCATCCGCCTCGTATACAGCGGCTCCATCATTGCGTGGAATTCCGGCCGCACGTGCCCCGCGATAACCGCCCAGGGCAATGGGAGCGAGACCTGGAACCGTACACCGGTTGGGATCACACCGCGTTCTCGATATTCACAGAAGAACCGCCACGATTCCACCGCAGCCGCGCCGTAATCTGTTGGGCTGACGTCGTCCTGCGTGAAAACGCCCGAGTGGCCGTCGGGGAGGTTGATTCCACCGTTGGTGTACTTGAGGGTTTCTGGGGGAAAACGCGAGCGTTCCCAGAGGATGAAGTCTTGGCGCGATCCCGGTTCGCCGTCTGGGAGTGATGCGAGGCGCTGCGGGAGGGTGGAGGTGAGCTTGTTGAATACTTCGCTTGTTGAGGGGAGCGGGACGCTGCCGATGAGGAGGACCCCGGATACGGAGGGGAGCGAAGGAGGCATTTCGGTTACAAATGGATTGAGAAGAAAGAATGAATCATAAAGATGGCGGATGCAGGTTGAAACGCGTATTTATAGATCTATGGTGCAGGAGAGCGGTCTGGATGAAGAGGCACTACCAGATGGATGATGCTGGTAAGCTGACACCCGCACTGTCCGTACCTTGAATGACTCGAATGGGACCGCATTTCTCAATACTAGTACTCTCGCTAGACTCTGTGCTGCGTAAGATTTCCGCATTGCCGAGAGGCGAACATGTCAATAGCGGCAAACAGTTCATTGTGATTTACACATGCTTAACACCATTTTGCAATCCATAGTTGTTGCTCCCTAAATTAATTGAATCCAAAATGGGACTCGCCAGACTTTCCTAAGGGTAATATCAAGTGGATGCCAGGAGCTAAACGTAGACAATTCACAAGCAGATTCGACTTTTTGGTCTTTCCAACACTCAGGCCATGAAGATTCAGGTTTCCCTTACCGCTGGGTAGCCCTGGTCTACATCTTTATTTATTGTTTAATAGCACTTCGCATTATTATAAGCGTGGAAGTTCCTACAGGGCTTCTTCTCATTTGCGGAAATCGGCGTCAACTACGACACATTGCGCACTATAGGTAAACGTTAAAATATGCCCTGCAGTAGCTAATGATAAAACCATATCTATGAAATTTCTAGCAGTATTAGCTTTCGGGGAACACGTGTTTCTTTTGCTGGTCGCGACCTTGGTGGTATAAATTTCTAGGGTTGAGCGCCTAGAAGAAACCCGTTGATGTTTTCCATCATTAATGCCTTATAAGACCAGGCTGAAACTCTTAAAAGAAGACCAAGAAACACCCTACCCGTTTCTAGTTGTTTCTTTCAAGGCAAAATGACCAACGTAACAGACATGTTTTGGACTTTCGCAATCAAGGCACTTGAAAAGTAAGTGGGCGGAATCAGCCACTTACCCTCTGCTGCTGCAGTTGCGGACTAGCGGAGGTCTTTCTCCACCTGAAACGTCTGTTAATATGAGAACATCAATTTTCTGCCACACGTGGCTCTGTATAAGCTTAGGCCTTATCAGGCTACATTACGTGTCGAAGCCGCTGCATCCCCGTTAAATTTGCCGTAATAGGCAGCAGTAGAGCAAGCGAAATTATGCTATCTTGGTTCGGTTATAAGAACGATGGCATTCAAGGACTCATCCTCATATTACTTAACATACCCTTTATTCTACATACAAAGCCCATCACTTTTTTAAAAAAAAGAATTTTGCGATCTAAGTGGGCAGGCTGCCAGGCAATGCAATTTATCGAAATTACTGGTAGCCTACAAACTGGTTATTAGGGTTTATAAAGAACTATGTGGGAAGGTGCAAGAAACAGAAGTCGTGAAAGCACTAGTGTGGACTTCAAATATCAGATCGATCGAGGATAATCAGTAATAGATTCTAGATACAGTTAGAATAACAGTGCTTAGCCCCTGATCATGCATCCAACCAATTATGTTAAAGTGCAATCAGATCCTTGTATCACACATCAAACTTCCGTCTCCGTAACGAGAATTCTCATCTAAGCACTAAAGTCACATGGAAGCGAACCACAGCAATACCCATGGCCAGCATCCAGAGCGCCTTGGAAATCGATATTATGACATCCATCATTGGTTCTCCACATGGAGGCCGTGAATTTGTAGAATCCATCAGTGTCTTCCCCAAAGCTTTTTTTGCCCTAGTCAGCTTGTGTCATTTTAAACTATGGGCAGAACCATGGCCTACGTGATTGCGCAGTGTGAAGCCACACAACCGTTGAATCCGCCGGGCAAAGATCCCGTGTAGATAGACCCGGTGTAGTAGTCGGTCAGAGTGATAATCTGGTATGTCGTTCCTTCGTATTGTTGATAGTTACCAGCGGCCATTTGACCCCAAAACGCGGAGGCATAGCCTGCAAGAGAGACGGCGCCTAGAAGGATGGAGAACTTCATCTTCGTTTTGAATCTGCGAGGATTCAGAGTGGGCTGAGGTGGATTGGTGATCTCGTAGGGGGGTCGGGTGGGGTATTTATGTTCCTTGGAGTCGAATAATATAAATTCTCTACTTATGTGTTGTCAGTTCAACTTTCGCCTCATTGTATAATGCTACCTGGTGGTGGCGGTTGATAAATGGGCATTAGGTGTGACGGAGCCAGCGGACTTCAGCCGCGCAGTAGTGAGATCTCTTGGCCAGTAATCCTCAGCTGAGCAACAACCCAAATTATGGATAACTACCTTGGTGTTATTTACGTCAAAGATTCATGTCGTGGAAAAGTGGAGAGTTTCATTACAGTGACCTAGGATTGGTCCATTTCCCTCCCAGATTTTGTATGTGTTTGTATGTAATATGCGGGTAACCTTTCGACATCGGTATGGTCACTCGAATACCTGGTTACACCGCCATGGGACAGCTCAACCTGCCCCTTTTCCATTCGTTCGAGTCCTTTCCTTTCTTCAATCAATCAACCTTGTCTGTATGATTCCGATAGTTCTCATTCGCCCATATGCATACTAGCCTATACCAATTCCACCGGTTTTGATAATTCATTACTAGTCTTTTTCCCGTGTTCTAAAGGGGTATTTGCTTCACAGATCTAGTCAGCCTATAGGAGCCTCTATTACTACGCACTAATTATCATTTAAGAGACAATCTCCCTTCTCTGCTGTCTTGTCCACTCTAAGAATGTTTACATATAGGGGATTGGTATAGTGACCCCCACCCCCCTGTCTGAAGATGCCTGAATCTTCAGGTTTTGATTTTTATTTCGATAACGCGAATCAATAATGCACCGCCTCGGTCTGACAGATAGAATGAATTGGGGGGTCATGGCGAAGAGATTGTGTGAATTCTGAAACAAGCCAGGTTAACCTTAATATGTTTGATAATGCCTGTCTGGTTTATATCTATACGTGGGGACTATCCAACAAATACGGCAATATGATGGCCACCAGGGACACCCAAAGCATTAGAATAAATATTTCTTTTCAGCTCCCTCTTAGTAGCAATGAGAATTCAGATTTGTGATAACCAAGATAACTTGAATCCAGTATTAACCAGACAAGGCCTATTTGACAGCTGTGTATCAAAAATCCATACCTAACTATAAACTGTGAATGTTTGAAAATCAAGTTATGTAACATCCTTTTCATTGCCGCCTTCTGGGTGTTTGGCTCAGCGGAGGACTACGTTTGCTGATTATATAAACTAGCAACATCATAATAATTCGTCAAACTCTCCCATCGTGACTTATCTGCTGCTTTAGGACGGGTGGTCGGAACATGGTAAATCCTACTTTTCTGGCATCCATCTTACCTGTTAGAGTACTTCCGAGAGTGACAAGAATCAGAATTTCTGCAGCGGCATGTATCTGCAGTATGAAGTGAGTGACTTATGTTTCATTATGAACAATCAACTTCTCGACACGCTACTGAAATGTCTCCTGGTATAGTGTAAATGCTGGATTCGTACGCTGTCATTAGTTAATGGCTCATTTAATCCATATCCCCACTGCCAGCATAGATATCATCAGTTACTGCATCTGACGAGATCTCGGCTTCGTCGTCAATATTGTCATAAGAGACGATTCGCCAGCCGTCCAAAACAGAGGAGTCCCTCACGTACTCTTGCATGGGAGACTAGATACGGCATCATTGTTAGCGTTCCCGTATTCTAGGGTGATGGTGAATTCAACAGCGGCTTACGTAGTGGTCATTCTTCTTCATAGTAACCACCGATGGTCTGCCATCCAGTTGTACAGTTCGCAGTCGAAAGTAGGTGTTGTCGGGTATTTTCCTTACCACCTTGACGAATTCATCAAGAGTGGGGGTCGAAATCCCATTGGCACTAGTGATGAAGATCGCATCTGAAAGACCATATAGACTAGCAGGAGAACCATCGTACTATGAATAATGTTAGTCATGACTAACCGTAGTCCATGAGGCTCAATGACTATTGGGCTTCCGGGGAGGCTGAGAGTCGAACTCACGTAGTCACTCACATAGACCTCGCTGTGAAGCTTAGAGATCTGCTGACGCACAGCGGTATGAGGCTTCTGGAGGATAGCACCACAAAAGAAAACCACACGATCGGTCTCCAAATGTTCTATCGCAACAGTTGCAACTCGAACATGCATCAGTTGACGGTTGCGTACAATCAATGCATCAAAGGACTCCTCCTCGCTCATCTTGTTTAGTTCTGAAACACGGGTTATAGGTTGGCTATCCAGAGAGAGAACAATATCAGCCTCCAGAAAGCCGTCAGTCGGCACATCAGAGACATGTTTCCCTGGATGACATCCAACCCGTCGGATTATGAACAGCTGATGACGCAAAGAGCTCATCTGCATGACCTTCTGAATCCAATCTTCTGGAACGCCCATGATCCGTGCTTGGTCTATTTGCACAACATCACACTCTATATTGAGAATTCGTAACTTCAGAGCCGTGCCGTCTTCGATATTGGAAATGTTGGGAAGAAGAAACGGTATCGTCAACCCGTAACAACGGGTATAGTCAGCACCGTCAAAGTCCATCCATAGAGCTTGCACTATGCCGTCCTCGCTCACTAATATACCACCTTCGCAGCTGTGGCTTAACTGTGTATCCACTTGGATTGTATCGAGATTAATAGCTCGGGGCTTAGGGGAATAAACCGAGGCAGGTATTGAGGTAGGCTTGATCTCAGTAACGGTAGTCTTGGCCACGAGGATATTGGAATATTGGTTGAGGGCGACGAAAAAGGTTTCCTGTCCTAGCTTGAGGTGCTCACTGCTAAGGCGCGCGCTTTGTAAAGGGGCTTGTACAAGGCTGGGATCGTACCGGATGATAGCATAGTTCTGCAACGGATGTAGGAAGACGACTTGGGCGTTGATGGTTATTGAGTCAGCGACGGTGACATTGATGTCAGATAGCCCATGGGGCACAATAGCCCTTGAAACAACGGCTAACCCTTTTTCGGCATCGATCACTAGGCCAAAGCCGGCCTTTGTCTTCATCGGGTAATTATCAAGCCGAAAGGGTGCAGTATATTTCACACTGATGATGCTGTGCATAGTTTCAAAGACACCGCAAGAAACGTTCTGCAACGAAATAAAATCGGCCCGATAAGGAATGGGGACATGAGGAGAGATTGCTTCAGCGATGTCTGAAAAGTCCCAGATACCAGTCTCATCATTGCGAACTGCTAATCGCATTTTCGGGTGCCAGTGGCGATCCACATCAATCACGCTGGTTATTTTAGTTTGTAGATCGTGTAATTCACGATACGCGATCACCACACGAGCCCGGTCCGGTATGGTTGTCATCACCTGAATAAACTCATCTAGGTTCGGCGTTGGCAAATGATCAACCATGTCGATAATCACACTCGAACTCCCGTTCAATTGAAACGAGCCACTTGGTTCATGAAGGTATACCCCACGAATCGGAATCTCATGCTGGCTGGCAACTTGGTACGATATGTCGTGGAAAGTCGCACCAGCAACCTGGGCGAATCGAGCCGGTACAATATCGTGGAGGTCACCAACTTTGCATTCTACCTCGAGGTCTTGCCCTCCTCGCTGCACCAGCAGCTTGACTGGGTTACCGCCAACACTCGAATCGAGTATCTCACTAAGGTGGATAAATTGCGTCAGAAGTTCATTATTCACCTTTAGTAATATATCCCCTTCCTGCAGTTTCTCATCCCCTGGTCCTCCGGGAACAATGATATAGACGACCAGCATCTTGTTTTGGGCGGGAGCAGTTTTCCGGACTTCGTCCTCCCATTCAGGCGTTAATCCAAGGCGGCGACATTCATCCAAGGGTTTGAGACGCCACACCGTCTGTAGTGTCCCTCTGGTGATCGGTTTGCCTTGGCGGATACATTCAAGCGCCCTGAGGGGTCGATCTAGAGGTAAGAAAAAATTCGTTGCCGCGTCAGTTCGACCGGCCGCTTGTAGAGCGATCGCGTGGCCGTGGATATTGACGACCGGACTCCCGGAACTGCCCCCGCTCGACGAAGTTGCCGCCTGAATATAGTTTGTATTGAAATCGCCACACTGGGGCGCATTCCGGTCCAACAGACTGATTACGCCGGGTTGGACACTTAGCTTCTCCCCAGCATCGTTGCCAATCAGTCGAATTTCTGTGCCTACTCGAGCTTCGTTCGGACGTAGTTTGAGCTCTGTCACTTCCATATAGCGAACAGCCTTCGGATCGAATTGAAGGATGCCAAAATCATGAACTGGGTCTCGATATACGGCCCGGACGTCACACTAAGAATTTCGATATTAAATAAGACTAGATCATTTGGAATACTGTCAACTAGGTGTGTGCTTACCTCTTCATGGTTGTTGAAGATACAGTATCCATAGAATGGACCGGCCGAGACCACATGGCGATTAGTCAAGATATATCCGCATGTCGCATCAACAACAAAGCCGGTGGCCTGTGATGAATAGGCTCTGTTGCCGTCAAAAGGATGCGCATGGCAAAAATGGAGGGCCACGACACTTTTGACCACCGTCTCCACGGCGTCCTCCCACACTGCCGAGTTGTTTGGCACCGGGCGTGGAAGAAGTGTGTGGGGGATAGCATCACTCGGTATGATCTTATGGGCAGTTCCGTTGCCCGAAAGAGAGATGTTATCGGGGAGGTGCTCTGCAGGCGACTCTGCTCTCAGCTTCATAGCGGGACGCTTATGCTCTTTGTCCTATCACTTAGTCCTCCGGGACACGAGGTAGATTTCCAAATCGGTTGCGACTAGGGGCTGGAGATATCAATTTCGAAGCTAGCCGCCGTTGACCAAAGTGGGTAATCAGAGCGTTGGTTCCGAGGCGGGCGAAGAAGTGTGACCAAGACACCGCCTTCTGTACAGTGGCGTTCCATAAGTCTTTGCTTCTGCTTGCATCCACACACCATCTCGGGACAAAAGTACCAAAAAACAATACCTCCAAAAGCCCCCCATTGTTACGCCCACAACAACGCCCAAGGCCGACATACAGTGACGTGTCTGCTCTCCGCCAATCACATAGTCTAAGCTCGTATGTACTTACCATGGGCCAATCAAATTGTCAACGGCCATGTTGGTGTGGTGTGCTATGTCCAATCTCAGGTCGTGTCGTCCATACGTTTCTTACACCTATGGCGTATTTAAAAAGCAAAACCATGTAGGGTGGACAGCAGGGACCTGTCCCGCCATTACACGCAAATTGTCCGTGCGTTGTCGTTGTCAACTAACCAATTAATTTCATTGTCCATATTTTACGATTCGATTTTGCTTGTCTTTTTTGGAACTAGACGCGGGAGGATGGCCAAGACTAACCTGAAACAAGCTGCTATTAGGACGTGTCCACATAGCCACTGCATTGAGTTTTTCGTCAACCAGTTATTCTTCCATTTCTAGTATCTAGCACCTTCCAGACCATTGCCACAGAACCATTTCACCAGCTCGCTGAGCAGAGGCTGAATATAGGGAATCCCGGAAACCGTCATATAACTACAAACTAAGCTTATGACAGATCACTGACCCAGCCTTTCAGGGTTGACTACCCATACTCTCCAATCATAGGTCGGTTTCAGTAATACATGAGTGGTACTTCTTCTAGCTTATCTTTTGCTCAACTCAGCTTTCTTCCACAAGAACTTAGGGTTTTGTGTTAGAATGAATCTGCAAAGAAGCCCTGGGAACTTTGATATCGAGGCTCTACGCGATCTATGTTCAGTAGAGTAATTGAATCTTCTCAATTAAATTGAAACCCTTCTCGCGTAGGGCATTAGCTACTATATCTCCCTGCCGCCGATATTAGTCTGTGGTGACCAATCCCCTGGGGAGAGCTCCATTTTTGAGCGATTACCGGTGTTGTATGCCTAGGTATCTCAGAAAATCCTCATATACCCCTCTCATTACAATAAACCTTCAAATTTCATCTCCTTTTCAGCGACTACATAATAAACCAAATTAATAAACTGCCCGAGCAAGTTGAGATAGTATAAAATAGCGATCTTCTCTGGCAAGTACGCAATAATCTGAGGGGTGGCGGAAGCCAATCTTGGATGAGAAGTTGGGTGGAGGAAAGAACGAAACTCATCTTGCCTCTACCTAGATCGGAAGTTGAGTTATTCAAGGCTTAGTCAACTCGAAACACATGCTATAGCCGTAGATTAACGAACACATAGAAGCATATCTATAAATAAAATTCCTCGATATGCCACGAGCCTTCGCCGTTTAACTCAACTCAACTGTACCTCGTGACCGGTGCCGGCTGTCAAGCCCAGACAAGAACAAAACACGGCTCATCCGCATCCACAACCGTCTGGAGCGATCCTGCGTAGGTCGAACGTGCTGTTGCAAATTCTGGTGTCACTGATTAGAGCGATTGAGCAGTGGGTGCTGACCAAAGCAAGTAGTTGGCCTTGGCGGCGGAAGCACAAAGTCAATCCAAAGTCCACCTACAGAATTTCCGACAAGTGCGGTATGGAGATAAAACAAGACGGACTCCGGAGGTATTAAATAATTTTATAGGGCCTTTGCATTCGCAGACAGTATGGGGAAAACCTAAGCTACTCAAGGGAAAAACCCATATTAAGGCTCTTGATAACATATTATCCTGAAATGAAGGACTGGAATCTCCCTCATCTCAAGATCATGTAGATAAACAGCATCAAAATTTGCCGTCGTAAACCTCACGGTTCGACCATGCCTCTTGGCCTAAAGTCACCCAAGCAACATTTAAAGTTTCATCTTCATCAAGATAGAAAACGTTGAGGTGCTTCTGCTGCTCTGCGACAACAGCACTGATCCGAGAATCCTTGGAAATATAGTGTTTCTTATGATTGAGAGCCCCATCAAACCATGGACCGTTATCAGTCTGGCAAAGCTCCTTGAGTTGGAATTTGTTGCCCTTGTCGCTGTAACCAATGTAGTAGATACGGACCTATTGCCAGTGGGAATTAGTAAACAAATTATCAATGATTCAGAAAGCGAGAAAATTTTAACCCACCTGCTTCCCGCCCTGAGTATATGCAACAGTGCTGATATGTGGAATCGCTGTATCCACGACCTCGCTCTTCAGTTCAATTCTTTCCACCTTATACTTCGGGTTTTTAGGGTCTTCTGGACCGGCTTTTTGAGCGACAAGTCTCGCTAGGGTGCCATTACGCCTAGCATAATATAGCGCGTTCAACTCGCCGCTTTCAATGCCAGAAATCGAGGTTGGAAGACTCATGTTGGGTAATTTGTAAAGTGTCCTGTGAGAGTTTCTTTATGGAAGCCAATAAAGTAAGAAAGTAGCTGTGTGTCCAGAGTGTTCTCTAATGACTGATCAGACGAAAAGTAGTTGGATAATCGGAGGGTGGTTGCCGAGTTTATATCTTCTGTATGTGCTGTTTAAGAGCATGAAAGCGCGACTTGTAGACGTCAGTATAGATGACCCGATGTGACAGTTACATGAAGAGATTCTACCTACTAACTTGTTCTCACTTTCTTCTAGTTTTGCAATCAAGTTTTCTCTATTGAAAAGCCATGGAACACAAGGAACCTGAGCGACCTATGGTTATGCTGACTATGGAATCCAGACGAAGAATCACGCCGCCTTGCCCAAGCTCAAGCTTTAAAAACATTGAAAGAATGCAAAATCCTTCCTAGCTATGTCTGCGCATCTCATATTTACCTCAGATATAGGTTCGTGGCTTCCTCGAACACTTTCTTACATGCGTAATTTAGTACTATTTCGCCACTTTTCGCAAACGGCGACCCATGTTAGTGGATTCGCGACGAATATGAATGAATATATTTATTTTCAAATATGCTCTCCCAGATTGCCCGCATACCCATATGCTGAAATTAATTGAGTTCAAGCTGCAAAATAATTTCAATATAATATGGTATGAGCAAACTCAACTTGCAAGAATTTAACACATTGATTTAACAAAGGAGTACACTTTGGAAGCTATAGCCATCATGAGGTCGCTCTCATTCTTACATGTCCTCTGTAGACTGGGTGGACCTCAACCTAGTATCCATAGGAATGAGGGTAATGTGCGACCATGATTAAGGTTCCAATATATTCGGTTAACCGCTGAAGCCCTTGGGGTAGAGACTGCGCACAAAGGACGTTAGTCTGGCCCGGTGTTGACTGATTAAGGCCTTCACACAGGTCTAGGCACAGGTCTATGAAATAAGTGTCAATATATCGAAATAGTCCATTGGTGGAGCTGAATTCCGGGTGGGTCGAAGCCGTTGGCGGACCGGTCCTGTTCCCGCACGTAGCTTGGAATTCACGGAATTGTACGAAGCTGAATTCAGTCCCGACTTGCTGACAATCAGACGTCACTTTAGTGATGCAACACAGTAAATGAAACCATAAATTCATACATTCACTTTTCAAGGCTGCATGGTAACTGTTTAGTTTCTGTCCAGAAGTCTTCTGAGGACTTGCGGCTCCATTCGGCGGGTATCACCCTGACAATATACAAGTACGCGTTACATCAATTGGTCACACGTGAGCTACAAAAAGACAATTTCAATAGATCAATTCAAAATACCTACCGCGATATGACGCAGCTGACCCAGGGCTGAGTTTGTCAGCCAATAACACGCGCTAATAGGCATGCATCAGGGTGAGAAAAATCTAGGTCGTCTTGAATGACCTTGAAAGGAGCTTGCTAATGCGTAAGTAATGTTTCCCATAGAAATAAGCTGTTGTTGTAAAGGAGCTACTCGAATTTCAGCCGGAAAATATGGTACGTCGCTCATCCTTATGCAAAAATAAAGATAATTATGTGAGTCACATTGACGTAAAAAAAAATGGCATGTGGTTTTATTTGAAGAATTGCCCAGTGATATATAGTCAGCTAAGCACCGTAGGCGAACCATTGCAGAGGATCAAAGTAGCCGATGTGCGGAATAATTTGAGACCCAGTCGATCAGATATCGAATATAAGCTAACTTCGGTCGGCGTACAAGAAATTCTCTGCAAACCTCCACCTGGCAGCACTTGATTTGATTTAATCTCCATTCTACGGTACTTGAATCTTCTAGGCTTACAATAACGGAGTGAAAAACTCAACTTCACTATCTAGAATTGTTCAGCCAGAACGCTTCAGCGTTTCTTTTGGAAGATTTAAGCGCGATGCTTCTCAGACACCGGAGTCTAAGTAACGCCTAAGCAACGCCTAAGTGTCCGCCATGTCTGCTAGGTGAATCCCATTCCATAGTAGCCAGATGTATAGTATTCTAATTTTCTGCACTGTCATTTGCCCCTAGTGTTCTGTGCGCCCCCTTAACCTCGCGTCAGAAACTCCAAATCATGGCCTTCGGACCGTGGAGAGTTCGCCCGCAGAGCATATTTCTGGTCTCATTGCCAGGAAAATGCGAGGATCAGGAGATCGCGGTAAGACACAAAACCATAATGATCTGTCGGCGTTATTTTACTGATTGTTGTAAAGATCCCAAAATCTTCTCGCTAGAGAGCGAAGACTCATTTCACCTGTCATCTGGGGAAGGAATGTACACATAGAATCATGTGCCAAAAGCCGCAGAGGAGGCGCCGTTTATGCGTGAACTAAAGCAACATTCCACGGTGACTGAACGGGCCACACCTTCCTTACATGGCTCGTGCCTCCGAGAAAGTATAATGGAATGTCTTACGGTAAGATACACAAGTACCGTGGTAATTTGGGAATGAGAACTGCTCATGGTACCGACTTCTGTTTCCACGATAATCCACTAAATTGCCTATCCTGCTTTTGTTGGGCACCGTGAGGGCTATGAGGCGGAATCGGCAATCATCTTTTTCTTGAGCACCTGACAGGACCTGTGTTAAAAGTTGGAATACGGTGCCGACCGCTAGAGAATTTCCACGAGATCGACAAGGCATGGGCTTGGCCTAGGCAAGATGTAAGTGTAAGTCATAGTTCAAGTTAGCAGAGCAGAAGCATGACTCCCGGGGCAACGGCACGATCGCCGGGTGCCTATATCGACACCAGCTAACTGGGTCCAACTTCAAACAGGAGACTGATTTAGCCCAAGGCAAGTGGTCGAAAATGGTGGACAGCTGGAGGTTTTAAGACAATGTGGATGAAAGCATCCGCAATTGAAGCCAGGTAGGTGCATTATACATTTTTCAAAAGAAAAGCAGATTAAAGAATGAATGCACCTAGTCCTGTAGTAGGCCATGACGTATATATCCCAAGGAAGACGGACACGGAAGTATAGCCAACATCGAATTAAACAAAGCTGCAGACTATTCAGGAGGCGATGGAATGTCATCAGTGCGTACACCTAAGTGATCGAACAGGGTTCGTGCAGATTGGGACTGCTCCGAGTCTGTTTGAGTCGAACCGGATCACTAGCGAAAGCGGTCGGTGCAACTGAAGGGCGTGGATACTTTGCCCTACAACAGTGTTTGCTCTGTGGTACGACCCACAATCAAGGAGCCGCCAGATGAGGCGCGCTCAGCGAAGTCTAGAACGGATCTACAAGGAAGTGGCGCATTGACCTCACGATCAGTACGCGTGGCCAAAGCTCACAAGTAAACCTATGGTGGCATCATGGTTCATGTCATCTGTCTCCTTTATGCGCTTGTGTAAAATAAGAAGTAAGCTGGACGTTGAAAAAATAAAGGAAGAGAATACATGAACTGCATCGAAGTAGGGTTACTGTGAGATGCAAGCTCTCAGCATGAACGGTTAGCCCACCATTTAATTCTGGACCGTGCCCATTCAAAGAAAGCTAACGATGTATAACAAGAAGCGCCTATGCCGCTGTGTGATTGCTAATTCTAGCACTAAACCGAGTGAATCGGAGTGCGCCTGAAACCAATCTACTAATGGAAAACTTATTTAGAATTACTCTCCTGCTGTCCTGGATTTTATGCCTCTATCTCTCGTCGGTGGCATGGAGAGTTTACGTGACTGAGAGGAGATGAGGGTCTTGTTCTTCGGGCGAAAAAACGAGCCGGGTAGAAACTCGTAAGGAAATCAAGGAGCTGCGATTGCCTGTGCTGACTGGATTTGCTCCTTGCATCATTCGATGCCCGATTGTCTTGGCGTGATCTTCCATTGATAAACTAGGTAGTAGGTCATCACAAAAAACGGTTAAATGAAGCGATAACAGAGAGTCCTGACTACAGATAGCCCTGTAGTGAAGCACGGTGGCGGCCGCCACTAGTTGCCTTCCCTTAACAAAGGTACGCGAACCAAGCTCCATTCTTCCGACATGCTCTGATCCTGGTCTAAGATTCTCAGGATGCTTAAACCACTTATGAGGTCCATGTTGCTGATCTGTCTTTATGAGTGAACTGACTACTTACCGCATACACCGCTCACTTCTGTGGTGCATGTAGCCGTCCGTTGACAGCCTGGCATATGCGTTCGCGCTGAGAGATCCCTGTCGGATAGTGGGGAACCTTGTCCAACGGGATTTACTGCAAGGCAGTCCGTCAACTTGTCCCTGCGAGTTCTGCGTGCGGCTCTGTCATTGCGGACATTGGACCCGGCCACTAGCTTTATTCCTTGATTTGCTCCCACTACCCTATTCACCCTACTTTGTTAAGCACTGGTGATTTACTTTTACCACGCAGAGATCATAGAGTGAACACCTGCATACCATTTCATATTTCGTACGTAGAGCTACCCTCTTTGTTGTATGTACATGAACGCAGGGCGCTTGATTTGGAAATGAAGATGCGTCGATGATACTGGATCAAACTACAAGAAGCGCATGCTTTGTGACACAATTAGAGGCTAGAATACAGAGCAAATATATATCTTGCTTTGGCAATCTCCTATGGACTTCTTCATTTCCGGAGTACCTGCGATACTTTTGTTCCATTTTGCTGAATTCCGGACACTCAGGTTCTTGTATTCATTTGTATGCTTAGAGTACTCGCTGCATTTTCTTCAGCTCAATGGACTGACTCCACGTGTTCGACGAAGGACTACTACGATATCGAAGCCCAGTTACGTCTTCTCGTTCTAAACATTAGTCAGTTCCCTGAATCAGTCTCAGCACGCAATCGGACTGTTTCCAGACAAAGAGCAAAGCGCAGACGTTGATGACAGTCTGAATGTTCAGCTACGTCTGCTTTGGAAAGTCACTATAGTAAGCACGTGCTTATTAAATTTTACCCGAGTGCACGAGCGGGGGACTGATAATATTGTCACTATTCCGCACAGTCTCCAAGACAATGTACCGCTTGATGTCGCAGCAACGGTCCTCTAAATACGGAGATTTGGAAGCCTACGCACTATTGAGGTCCCGGAGGACGAGAGTGGCAACACAGCCCGGGCAAAGATTGCCAATTCGAAAGCAGACGAAGGATTTGTATTATTGGCAACCTCAGTCCTTTCAAGCTCACTATCCCGACCTTGAACTGCTCGACACAAGCTTGAATGCTCTCCCGAAACGTCTTACCTGCGATGAAGACTCGTTACCAATGCAAGATCCAGCAGCCATGGTCCATGTCTATGAGAGAGCTTTCGAGAATCTTCAGCAGGCCAACTGCCGTGTCCTTGCCAAGGCGTATATCAAGATGCTTGAGCCAAGAAAGCAAGTGAACTACCCGTACAATGGACGGAGGTCAGTCGGAGGAAGAAAAGTGCAATTTGATCCAGAGGTGACAAAACCGCCCTGGTGGCCTTCCCAAGTGCGCCACCACGAGCCAGATCATCTCAAGAAAGCTGGTATGAGGGCGTCAAATTGGATTCACTTTTGGAGCTAACCGCATAGAGCGTATCCGACTTCTTATCCACATTGTCCGCGAGCTGCACACGAGCCATGGGATAACCGTGGATACACTCAAAGCCGCAGATCGATCTATTCGAGATAAAATTCGACCAAGAAGTAGACTCCAATTTCTCGAGGAAATGTACAGTATAAGAGAAGTGGAAGAACGATTGATCAGTAGGCAGACCGGTAACACCTTTACAACATAATTATCAATATTGAGACTAATTTTTTCTACGCAGACAAGCGGACGCTCAAACAGCCTTCATGTCTAGATGTTTTTGACCAAGAGAAAAAGGCCAGTAGTTCTGGACCCATCGGATGTGCTGCTATTGACCAAAATAGCACCCACTCCGTTGGTCCTTCCACCAACGACTGGATATATGCTCCAAATGTGAACAGTTCTCTTACGTCTCTCACATATTTTGGTAGCGTCACCTCGCACCAAGGTGGAAATTGCCAAGACCACAGGCAATTAATCTCCTACTCTGGTCAACATGCTATTCCTTTCCATGTCAAACACTCGCAGTGGGAGCCTGGCCCCCTCGAGACGTCGTCGTTCATGGGAAATACCGATTGCATTTCTCAATTCACGTATTGGTCTGAAGGTGCCAATGCTCTCACCCAGACGGAACAGTACAAAACCGCGAACCTTGTCTCGGTTTCCAGACCACCAGAACGCACTACGGCGGGAATAGGACGACTACCCCAAAGCCATAGCGTATAACCGAATTGAATGCATGGTATTACGATATGAGAAAGTGGAGGAAGCTTTGGTGAGACAATATGTTTTTGGTCTTATGAGCTGAATTGCTTAGGGCACGAACACTCAGGAGTGCAGATAATAGATTCCATACATGTCAAAACCATGTTTAGCCCGGGATACAATGCAAGCACATATATAGGGTTTTCTATAACCTGTAACGTGGGACAGAGAAAGATGCCAAGACTCATCGAACCTCTTTTGAGTTACGCTCACTGGTTCTGTCGCCACGCAGTTTTTTATGAAAGTAGAACCAGACTGCCTCAAAATTAATGCGTCCTTCCATTCCGTCTATCTCGATGGGCTCTTCCAAAGACTAGTAGCTGCGTACAGCCGGTACTGCGGTAGTCCCACGTTATCCTCGCATCAAATTACATTGAAGACCGGCTCCTTGTTATGACAGCTAACCATAGCCTTTTGGCTTTTGCACTCCTCGGCTGATCTCCCACCGATAGATCTAGAAGCGACATGGTATTTAAAGAGCATGTTTGAAGAAATAAACGACAAGAAAACTCTAGAAGGCGAATCGAGCCCGAAACCAGTTCGTTAGATCAACATAAAAATAACATCATTCGATAGAGATAATCTTCAGGATTCTTATGGTACTATTATCTTTCCAATCGAAGCTTTGTAGATGACGTGGGAGCTGTCTAAAGTTGGCAAAATCGAGCTTGCCGTTGGACTCCCGTGGGGACGGCAGAATATATATCTCTTCCGTTACATTTTCTGGCCTAATCGGGATAACAGTCACAACTCCCCCTTTTCTCGACAACCACGTCGTAAAGTGCTATATAAATTTCAAATCTGTATCATAGAGCGAGTAAGTACCTTGTGTCAAATTTTTGTTAAATAATAATTCTTCATTGTGGAAATGTACGGTCGCCCTAGCCGCAGAACCACTCCCGTTACAATTTCTGGCCTAATCGGGAAGCTAATCCCAAACCCCTTTTTTCTCACTAAATATATGTTGGGAGGCTCTGAAACTTCTCATTCATAATAACAGATACAGGCAGCACTTAGTAATAAGTTTTAGTACAGAAATACTTATTTTTTGTGGAGATACAAGGGGCTTAAAAAACGCCCCCTAGCCCTACTCGCGATCTAGGGTTTAGGTTTTCTCTACCGCCTTAGCTAAGGGACAGGCGCGGGTATATACTCTATGCCATTCAACTTAATTTCGACCCACTCGATCTAGTCAAGCCCCACAGGGCCTACCCTCCCGCGTAATAAGTCTCCAGGATCTCCATTCATCCTTTATCGCTAAGCCAGCGCCCTTACAACCGACTCAATCCGATCTCGGCCGAGCGTAATCTAGCCGAACTCTATTAGGAGTTAGATTCTATGTCTATGCCTCGATTAGTGTCGGCCACGAATACTAGCCGCGGAATAAACGTACCGTAGTATATATTACTTAATGTTCCGCACTTTGTCTTTTAGGTCTACCTAGGTACGGAGCTACAACACAGGTCTTATAGCATTCTCATCCTCTACCTTAATCCACGCCTAGGAATTTCCGTGGACGCACCATAGCCGTATTAGGGCCGCAATCTCCTCACGGGACCATAGCACCCGCTCCCGTCATCGCTTCTTTGGATCCGGCGGCTTTAGGCGACTATTAGATAGTTATCGGACACACTCGTCGATTAGCTTATCCTCTCTCTTAAGATTCGCCTACAAGACCGGTGCCGTAAACCTTACATAGGGCTACGGCCGTCGGCTAGTTAGCGCTTTATCCCTTAATAGCTCCCTATATCGTGTCCTTAAGCTATCTACGTCGAATCCGGGGATTATAGATCGGACGCTTAGCTACGTTATATTAGTTAGTACTAGTGAAGCCCGCTCGGATTCTCTCGACGGTCTACTTATTATCGATAATCCCTTATCTATCACCGAGGCCCAGTCTACACTACGCTCTAGCCGGGCGGCGGTAGTCAGATCGGCTAGGACGCTAGATCTCTATCGGGGCCGACTACTACTTATCGTCGACCTATCATTAGGGCGCCCGCGAGATTCTCTCGGCGTCCTCTCAGTAAGATACACAAATCGAGGATCTATTAATATAAGCGATAAAGATCTCCTTAACCCTTTATACGATCGTAAGACAGGTGCCTAACTTAGGTGGGCTACTTCAGCCGTCGCGATCCATTCCTACATACGTGTATATCTATCCGCAGTAAGCATATCCCCCTTATCGTATAACGCCCTAAAATTAGCTATCGACCTTAGGGCCGGGCTTTCTAACTACATAAGCCTCTCGACTAGATAAGGAGGGGGAGACATTCATCCCACGTTCGTGAGATCTACTACCTCGATCTAGTTTACCTTAGCGGGTAAGCTTTTACTAGAGACATTATCCGTAGGGTTTCCTTCATCCGCTATATTCACTCCTGACCGAGTACTAGCCTTTAGACCGATTAGACTATATCGCGGCGTACGACTAATCGGGGTAGGCGCTATAGGCGTAGACGCAGCAGGACTATCGTCTTCGTCGGATTCTAAGGTTTCCGCGCCTCGGAGCTACAGCGGAACGTTACTATCTTCGCTACTTTTATCGGTCGGATCTAGTATCCGGTAACGTATTAGACCTAATTATCTCGCTAAAGGAGTTAAACCTACCAGGCGAGCGAGTACGCTTCTCCCCGCGCCGCTCCACAGTGCTAAGTACCCGTGAGATCGGTGCTGTTACTTCTAGTAAACTAATACTATCGGAAGCGCTCTCAGCAACAGTTAACACACTAGCGGTAAATCTCCTCGGGTTCGACATCGGTTCTCGATTATAATATTAACGAACTATCGGGTTAGAAAACGATATAGAAGCGAGTCGACGCTATCCATCCAACCGCTAAGCCCTAACAGTCCTTAAGGTCAAACCCCGCTACTTTAGGGGCTTTCCTACACGAGGGCGCTCTAGCGCTACTCTGACTTACTCGTGAGCCGTCGAGGGGTCCACATCCAAATGCGATATATCGCATTTAAAGAGGCACCCGTCTATTCCGCACAATAGCGGTAATTGCTCTCGCCTAGACTTCTATCTGTTACTGGTTACTTTCTATTATTATACAATAGCAGTTCCTATTAGTTTAGGCTTCCAAAATAGCCCGGCCTGACCGATCTACTAAGTATACCACTCAACGAGTAGCCACACGAGCACGGGTAGCTCGGCTTCGGAGTCGTAGGCGCTAGGCAGAGGCCACCGAGACCCCAGACACGTTCTTGAACATCTTTCTCAACCACGATCCCCAGGCGATACCAGCGCCTCCACTCGAGAACTATAGTGTAGCCACTCAATTAGACGACCTATATAATACCCTTTACGCTATCCCTCCGGTATATAACGAGAAACCTAATCGGTCCGAGGGTCTCGGTAGCGCTACTTCGATAGGGGTATCCGGGGGGCCTCTGGACCTAGATCCTACTAGTTAGTAATTAACGATAGAAGGACGTCTATCACTCCGTAGAACTATTCACTAACGACTATATTCTCCACTAGAGCCGGAGTTTTTCGTCCCCGAACCTAGCCCATTAAACGACGACGAACCACCTAGAGATTCCCAGGAGCCTACAGCAAATCCTACTCCTAGTCCTACGGCAGATTACCCTGACTTTGCTACCGCGCCGGTCGCATCAGGAAGCCTCCTACTAGACACCTTGGCTACCGCTCTTATCGATCAACTCGTGACGCATCATAGCTACGATACTAGCTCGCATTAGACATTAACCCCTATAGGTCCAACCCAAACAGTCAGCCTATCAACTATAACTAGCTAGGCGGCTCCAGACTTACTCTAGCCGCCTACGAATAGACAGATTACTTAGTATCCGACTGTATAGGACTCTCTTTTCCCCCAGCCGAGCGTCGTAAGATCTTTACTGACTTACGTTCCGTTAGAGAGGAGCAAGCCCTCTAGCCGCCTACTATCGACCTAGAATCGGATACGGTCCCCGACGATGGGAGTCTTCGTGTTACGCTTAATATCGACAGTACTAGCGGGTTTACGTCGAGCTTAGCAGTCGCGCGCGAAGGCCTTCACTAGAAAGCCGCCCGTCCCTAAGTAAGCAACCTCTAAAGCTCCCTCCACGTAGACCCGATTCGGGTACAGTGGTTCGCGGCGAACGGCCGGCTTCGGCGTTAGCAACAGCCTCTCCATCGCGTCCCCTATCTTCCACTCGGTCGTCTTACGGGTTTCTCGGACGTTAAAGTCTATCTCCTCTTCCCCCGCCTCTTTCATCCTAACCTCGACCATTTCGTGATCCCTAAGGCAGACTGGCAGGTTTGGACGGACGAGATCTTCTTACCCGCTATCCATACGGTCTATCCCTCGTCGGCCACGCAGCACTTCCCGTCTAGTGCCGAGCATATTAAGCGAACCGCCCTCGCTCGTAGCCGAGAAACTCGCACAGGCGCTACGTCCGGGCCGTCTTATATATAGGACTTACATTACCGGCTTTAGCCTAGTGGTCTAGCTACGTTGTGGACCGAGATCTAACGTCGGGTCTCCCACGATAACTATTCGCATTTTCTAGATACTTAGATCATCCTAACAGCCAAAAATCTTAAGACCGCCACCCAGCGGTCCACTTGGGCCGGTGCCCGGGATACATTCCTCCGTGATTAGACTCGGGGCGTCGACCCAGCGTATCTCCAGCAGGACTTTTACGATCTTGCTAAAGAGGTCATCTCCCACCGTAGCTCCTTCTACTCTTATCCCTCTAATAATCTCCCTCTGACCCTATGCTAGCGCCGGTACTACCTCGATCGATTTTCTTAGTGGGTTACTACTAGTAACGCGGCTATCCCACCACCTCACGACGCACTAACCTCCGAGGATGACTCGGGTAAGAGCTCATCTAGGGACTCTACTTCCTCCGCCGAACGACCCCCTATAGTACCTTCCTGCCGTCCTCTACCCGGGTGGTATATCGAGCACTACCCCCAGTCCCTCGTGCGGGATCACGATTCTCTTACCATCGCACCCGCTAAGTCTAGTCCGATCTAGAAGCGCGGCCTTCGATATATCTAGTTCTATAACACGTCAAAGGAGATCTTCGCCGCTAGGAACCACTACCCGTTTACCTACTAAGGCTTAGACACCCTTACCCTCGATCCGGGTATAGTACGGTCCTAGTAGCATATTAGCGGGGCCGTCAGCCACTCTCCACTAATGGTACTCCGGGCTTACCTCTATACGAAGCTCCGGTGCCATGCCGCTCTCGAAGGCTATCGGTTCCGGTCCTACGGGACCCGCGAGGAATACAGAGTGACCGGGGCCGTTTTCAAAGCTATAGACGCTATCTAGCGTGTACGCGGAACGGCCGATATACCGCTTATCCTGCCTGGTACCTCCCGGCCCTTCTTTATATATCCGACGCCCGTAATGATAGACTGGTGGCGCTGGAATATTAATAAGCTCTGTCTAGGATTTAAGTTAATATATAGTATATAGCCGCGGAACTTTATCTATTAGGAGCATAGCCGGGTGATAATAATATTCCTCCGGTGTCTCTCCTATACGTACGGCGGCTAGGGCGCCTATCTTCGCCGTAGTATAGGACTCTAGATCGATCAGGGTTTAGGGTTTTAGGGTATTAGGGTTTAGGGTTAGGGTTTAGGGTTTAGGGTTTTAG